>NC_091443.1:115936116-117355366 GCF_964237555.1 Oryctolagus cuniculus
AGAGTTTATTTTCATTTATATTCTTTTTATAAAAGACTTATTTGTTTATTTGAAAGTCAAAGTTATGGAGAAGAGAGAAAGACAGATCTTCCATCATCTGGTTCATTCCCCAAATGGCTACAAAGACAGGGGTTGGGTTAGGCCAAAGCCAGGAACTTCTTCCATGCCTGCCACATGGATGAAGGAGCCCAAGCACTTGACCAATTCTCTGATGTTTCCTCAGGCCATCATCAAGGAGCTGTAGCAGAAGTGTAGCAGCCAGAACTTGAACTGGCACCCATATAGGATTTCATTCTCACAAATGGTGGCTTAAATGCTAGTCCCTCCTTATATTCTTTATAAAATTACTTTTAAAAGTCTCCTTCTAAATAAACAAAAGAGAAACATGGCGGTCGGCTGGGACCGTAACACAAGCATGACTATATGAAAGAAGAAGAAGGCGTTCCTGAAGATGAGGCGACTGAATCGGAAAAAAACCTTAAGTTTGGTCAAAGAGTTGGACGCCTTTCCCAAGGTTCCTGACAGCTATGTAGAGACTTCGGCCAGCGGGGGTACAGTTTCTCTGATAGCGTTTACCACTATGGCTTTATTAACAATAATGGAATTCTCAGTGTATCAAGATACATGGATGAAGTATGAATATGAAGTAGACAAGGACTTTTCTAGCAAATTGAGAATTAATATAGATATTACTGTGGCCATGAAGTGTCAGTATGTTGGAGCAGATGTGTTAGATTTAGCAGAAACAATGGTTGCATCTGCAGATGGTCTAGTTTATGAACCAGCAATATTTGATCTTTCACCACATCAAAGAGAGTGGCAGAGGATGCTGCAGCTGATTCAGAGTAGGCTGCAAGAAGAGCATTCACTTCAAGATGTCATATTTAAAAGTGCTTTTAAAAGCCCTTCAACAGCACTTCCACCAAGGGAGGATGACTCGCTGCAGTCTCCAGATGCGTGCAGGATTCACGGGCACCTCTATGTCAACAAAGTAGCAGGGAACTTCCACATAACCGTGGGCAAGGCAATTCCACATCCCCGAGGCCATGCACACTTGGCAGCTCTTGTCAACCATGACTCTTACAATTTCTCTCACAGAATAGCTCATTTGTCTTTTGGAGAACTTGTTCCGGGAATCATCAATCCTTTAGATGGAACTGAAAAAATTGCTATAGATCACAACCAGATGTTCCAGTATTTTATTACAATTGTGCCAACAAAGCTACATACTTACAAGATTTCAGCAGATACCCATCAGTTTTCTGTGACAGAAAGGGAACGCATCATCAACCACGCTGCGGGCAGCCACGGCGTCTCGGGGATATTCATGAAGTACGACCTCAGCTCTCTGATGGTGACAGTGACTGAGGAGCACATGCCGTTCTGGCAGTTTTTTGTGCGGCTTTGTGGCATAGTTGGAGGGATCTTTTCAACAACAGGAATGTTACATGGAATTGGGAAATTTATAGTTGAAATAATTTGCTGTCGTTTCCGACTTGGATCCTCTAAGCCCGTCACTTCTGTCCCTTTTGAGGATGGCCACACAGACAACCACTTACCTCTTCTAGAAAACAATGCGCATTAGCACCTCCTGAAGGAAGGAGAAGAACTTTTTGCCTGAGACATAAAACCTTTTTTAATAATAAAATATTGTGCAATATATTCAAAGAAAAGAAAATATGAATGAGAAGCAGAAAACACACTTATTTAAAAAAGAAAAAAAGGAAAAAAAAAACCCAAACTGAAATCCTGTGTATGTTGTATCTGTTACAAATGTCCTAGAAGAAATGATGCAGCCGATCAGTGAGTCAGCCCAGGGGAGTACCGCTTTGAAGATGGCCCCGGCTCCCTTCACAGCGTGCGGGCAGCACTGCAATGAGAACTTATTTGCCGATGACAAAAAGCCCAAGGAAGGAAGTGAAACCCGCCTAAAGAAAAACGGCACTGCCCAGTGCAAATGTTTGCGTCCTCTTGTTTTTAAAAGATACGATGTCAGAATAAAGTATGTAAAACGTATGGAAAACTAGTCTAGACTTTAAAAATTGTAATCAGGTCACGTTGTTAATAAAGAAAAACAGGGACTAGTCTCTATAATTAGCCATATTCATGTTAAAAAAAAATAAATAAATAAACAAAAGATATCTCTATTATTTACCAATTTATTAATTGTCTCTATTTACAAGTCAAGCTAACACCAGGATTTGTTAGAAGACCCAAATGGGGGCAGTGCTATGGTGCAGTGGGTTAAAGCCCTAGCCTGCAGCACCAGCATCTTTTATGGGCACCAGTTCAAGTCTTGCCTGCTCCTTTTCTGATCCAGCTCTCTGCTATGGCCTGGGAAAGCAGTGGAAGATGGCCCAGGTCCTTGGGCCCCTAACCTACATGGGACACCTGGAAGAAGCTCCTGGCTTGGATCAGTTCAGCTCTGGGCATTGCAGTCACTGGGGAGAGAACCAGTGGAATGGAAGACATCTCTCTCTCTCTCTCGCTCTCGCTCTCACTCTGGCTCTGGCTCTCTCTGTAACTCTGTCTTTCAAGTAAATAAAACATATCTTTAAAAAAAGAAACTTAAATGAATCCTACCCCTTGGGCATAAACTCAGCTAAATCTACAGTGTCTGTCATCTGTCCATAGTAAAACTCAAGTCTGGTACATATCTCTCTTCAGCTAGACATTACTGTGTCCTTCCTTTAAGAATCAAGAACAGCGGCCAGCATTTGGTGCAGATTAAGCAGCTGCTCACAATGCTGGCATCCCAGATGAACTCAGGTTCAAGTGCCAGTTCTGATCCAGTTCACTACTAATGTGTGTAGGAAAGCAGCAGAACATTGCTGAAGTACTTGGACACTTCCCACTTTTATGGAAGAATCAGTTGGAGTTCCATGCTCCTGGTTTTTGCCTGGCCCAGCCCCAGCAATGGTAGTTATTTGGGGAGTGTACCAGCAGGTGGACGATCTCTCTCTTCCTCTATCTCTCTTTCTCTCTCTCTCTTTCCCTATCTCACCCTCTCCCTCCTCTGTAAGTCTGACTTTCAGATAAACAAATAAATAAATCCTTTTAAAAAAAGAAACCAAGAAAGCAAAATAGATTCAAGAAAAAACTAAATAAATATTTTAATAGAGTCCAGAAAAGACTATAAATGTGCTACCACTGCACATTTGTCACTATGATGTGCTGAATAAAAAATAATTAATGTATATTATCCTGTACTTATTTGGATGATTGATTACTGGTAATTAGTATTTAGTTTTAAAGAAAAAATTTCAAGTGACAATATTCATCAATAAGAAAAAGTTGAAACAAAGCACTCTCTTAATCTCACAAAGTCATGTGGATAGAAGAAGACATATCTGATTTTTTTCTAATCAGCCTTCCTAAAATTTACAATTTTTTTCTGGCAACAGTTAATTTGATCATCATAGAAAGTTCTTTGAAGGCTCTTGTTAAACTTGTTCCTCTTTGAAAAAGTAAATTTTACTGTGTGATACTGCAAGAGGTAAATTTTTGATTTATAGGAAATTTGAAAACCAATTATGATTAGTCTCTAATTTCTGATTTACTTATAGAACAGAAATTACACAGATAAATGTCACTTTGTCTAAGTTTTAAAAATATTTACTTATTTATTTGACAAGCAGTCACAGATAGACAAGGGGAAAGACTGAGAGAGAGGTCTTCCACTTGCTAGTTCACTCCACAAATGGACACAATGGCCAGAGCTGGACCAACTCAAAGCCAGGAGCCATGAGCTTCTTCACACATGGGTACAGGGGTCCAAACACTTGGGCTATCTTCCACTGCTTTCCCAGGTCATTAGCACAGAGCTGGATTGGAAGTGGAGCAGCTGAGACATGAATCAGCACCTGTATGAGATACCAGTGCCACAGGCAGAGGCTTAATGATTATGGCACAGCACCAGCCCCCACTTTACCTAAATTTACGGTAAACCCATGAGTTGCACCACAATGCTATTTCTTTTCTTTTCTTTTCTTTTCTTTTCTTTTCTTTTCTTTTCTTTTCTTTTCTTTTCTTTTCTTTTCTTCCTTCCTTCTTTCTCTCTTTCTCTCTCTCTCTCTCTTTCTCTCTTTCTCTCTCTCTTTCTGTCTGTCTGTCTGTCTTTTCTTTTTTTCTTTCTGTTAATTTTTCTGTGTCATGATTCTTGCACATTGCATCCAAGGACATGGACCAGGGAGAGAGGCTTATGATTCCTGTGTGCAAGAACTCTCCTCTTGAGGGTCAAAGCATCTGACAAGGAAGCTCTCCTAGATTAAGCCCTCAAGCACCTCTCTCAATAGAGAAGGTGTGCTAACTGGAGAGCACCTTTGGTTTAATTAACTATGGGAGGTCTGTTACTGGAGTCCTCATTGGGATATAATAATGGGTCATGAATCAGTTGAATGTGACTATTCACCACTAGAGGGCTCTGTAGGGTTGATTAAATTCTTTTTTTTTTTTTTTCTGATATTTATTCCCCTTTAATGCTGAATACAAAATCTGAGATTTCACCAACGCCCTTAGAGACAAACACATACAAACTGAAATCTAAAACAGTAACTATGCAGATCAAAGTGGACCCCAACATGTAAGAAAGGCTGTCAAATGAAAGTATTTCTAGAAAAAGGCAAAACCCCACAGTAAAATCAAACAAACAAAACAGAACAGAAAGAGGCTTTGGTACCTTTCAATAACAGAAGCCGAGAATAAGTTTAGTTCATTATTAAATTCAGATAATATAAAAACTAGCTATGTCGGAGTGTTGAATGAAAATCTATAAAACAGAAAAAAATCTACAGTATATTAGAGTCTGAGTGGGAAAAAACTCTTCCTTTTCTCCTCTTGACTTCAACAAAACACCAGTATTTGGAAAAACAAGTATTTTCTGGTCTCCATACCCAGCCAAATGGCACTATGTGTTTACCTTTCAAATGGCATAACTTGATTTTTAGCAGCAGTTTCCTTTTTCTAAACAAACCTACTACAGGAAATTAAAAAATTCTGTCTTAAAATGCCCTTGAAATTACACCTACGCCTGCAGTCCCCATCTGTTTATTTCCTAGGTTTTTAAGACCGGGATCATCAAAGTCTACAGGCTGCTAGTTAAAGGAGGGAGCAAGGAAACAGCTATTATGTATTTGGAATTCAGCTGGTAAATGAGTCCAAGCAAGAACACAGTCTTCTGAGAGCACAGCGAGGTCCCAAAGGGTAACACCTCAGTGCCCCAGGAGCCTGTGTGCTGTGGGCAAGGCCCCACGCTGTGCTTCTAGCTCATTATAGGAACAGTGCCACCTGAGGCCGGACTCTTGGGTTTTTTTGCTCAACATCAAAACACCCCAAATTAGGGAGGGGTCGTGGTGTAGAACTGTGATAGTAGTTTAGCACCACCATTCACCTAGTCTGTTTAATACAATCAGCATTCCAGGTATACCAAGGTTAACTCAAAAGTTAAGAGCCAAACAACTCTGGGGAGCTTTCTTTGTCTAGCAAGCATGGTATGCATCCTATAATCCCAGAATTTAATTTGCAAAGCCTCAACCTCACTGAGTTGGTTCTTAGAACTCACTGGCAGGAGCAGACTAAATGCAAGCTGGGTCATTACAACACGAAAAATTGTAAACTGCTGTATCTTAAAAAGACATTCTAAACCTTAACAAAAGACTCACATGCTCAAACATAATATCCAGTTAGGAAAAACAAAAAATCCCAGATAGTTCCTGGCATTTATCAAATGGAATCTGACCCGGATCTTGTTTAACGTCAACTAACCAGTAGTACCTACGAATAGACAACAGCTTTCCTTGGACAGAAAAGTATGGATCACACATCTGTTTGAGTGAAGCAGAACTGCCATGCTTTTCTTCTAGCTGCAGTTGTGGAGTTCGGCTTCAGTTCTTGAGAATTACTTTGAGCAAGACATGGGCAGGGTGAGGGCACAGGTGACAGGGCTTTCATTCTTCTGCTCTTTCCATTTCTATTAAATTCTCTGCTCAGAATCATAAGGAAAGGCCCAGCATCAGGATGCTGGGAACAGAAGAGTATTTTAGGCGACACTCTGAGAGCATCTTGTTCAAGGCTGTTCTTATGTTTGGCAACTTCAAACACTCAAAATGTAAGCATCCATGTTATAGAAACATGGGTGCAGAAAGGTAGCCTTCGCCCAAATGAAGTAGACATGTTGTGTGTTTGCCAAGGACGATGCAGAGTTATTCCCTGGACAGCCCCTTTGTCACATATGTCACTCTGAAAACTCAACTTGTGCTCATACATGCAATGAAACCATCAATCTACACGACTCTGGAGAATCCAAGTTGTACACTGGACAGAAATGTCAGCGAAGTAGGGAAACAATGAAAAGTAACATAGGAAAACAAATTCTACAGCAATATTGGGATCTTTTAATATGCTTCATCAAGGGTTCACAAAATATATCTAACCAAGATCTTCCTTTCTCAAAAAAATATAATCCCTTCACAAAATAGAATAAGCAGCTATTAGTTTGGGGAGCTGCATTTAAAAATATATGTGCACTCAGATATAAAGAAATTGCTAGACTTGAAAATGCCTTAAGATACTAGTCAGATAATTTTCCTATAAATTTACTATCTAATTAATGCACCTCTTAAAATATATCTTTCCGGTAGTCTTAATGTGTTTAGGTAAAATTTTCCCCTTATAAGAGATAGAGAAGCATATGTATTTTTCCAAAATACTGATTGCTTTCATCCCTGTAACTTGGTTCTCATCACAAAATGTTTCAACAATAATTTTTAGGATAATCTATAGGAGCTTGAGGCTTTATAAGGGAATGTTTCTTTCCATTACCAAAAGGAGTCTAGAATGTCTAACTTTTTCAAAGGTGTTACTACAAAGCACTGAATAGTAACTTTAGGGATTGTGCAGCAAAAATCTCCAGTGCCCATGGTCAACAGCACTGCTTTTCAAAATTTCTGATCCAAAGATTTGAATAGCCTGGCAGACTAACTTAAAGGATATAGTCCAGGCAGCTTAAAGAGAAGTGACTGCATGCAATACTGGCATCTACTATAACCTAGGACAGATCCAACATTTTCCCGCTGATGGTGCCACCCACTTATCTTTTCATCATTAAGGGAGCACACCTGTAACAGGTGAGAGTAGTTTCATGAGGCAACTGCAGGCAAATCTAAAAACGAGAAAAAATCCACCACCGTTCTGATTTGGTTTAAAGCAATCATGCAATCCCCATTATACCCACATCTTCCAAAAACACCTTTTCCGTGGCAAGCAAAGATACTGATGATGCACGTGGCTTTTGTCACAGTGATGCATTAGGTAAGCAGGTGTGTGCTGAGTACCAGGGGTGCTCCAAAATGCATCTCCGTCATCTTCCATTTCTTCTCTCTAAGATTCTGCCTTTGATGCCAACCGTGGTTTCAGGCCTAAGAATGAAAACACTGTGTTGCTTTCCTTTGATTCAAAAAAACTGTCATAATCTCCACAGTATCGGTCGCCGTTAAATATCTGCGGGGGCAGCGGGTTGCCCTGCGCGGGCTTCTTTTCCGGGGGTACGTTTTTGTACATCCATTGCCTCTGCTCTTCTGACATTGTGATATCCACCTCCTCAAACTCTATCTTGTTGGCTTCCAGAAATCTCACCACATCTTGCTGCTTCTTCTTTATCGCCACGAAGCCCGAGGAAGAGGCGATGAACACGCAGATGACCATCCTGTCCGTGCGCCCGGCACTGAGCCTCCACCCTGCGGGATCCCGGCTGGCAGGGGCGCAGGGGCTGCACCCGGCTTAAGCCGCCGCCGCTGCCGTCGGAGAAGATCGCGGGGACCTGGCTCCCTCCCGCCCGGTCCTCAGATCGGTTGATTAAATTCTTATAATCATTGACACCTGATTCCCCACTGTTGTCCCCAGCTGCTCTTCTGGGGAAGAAAATCTGTTCCACTTACAGGATACTTAAGTCTAGCAGTGGAGAAAGCATAATTGAAAGAGCCCACAACTGAGATCATGGCATAAAGACCCTTGCTTCCATGTGAGAATGACTGAGAAAACTGTCTTGATTGGGTAAAACCCATGAAGAGGATAAGGGACCTCTGCATCTCCAAGTGTATTTCTACCTTCCAGCTGCGAACCCAGAATAGGGCATCCATTGAATAAACAATGATTCCATACTTCTATGTGGTGCTTCTCTGCTTAACATTGCCTGCTGAAATCTTGTTCCTATGTATTTTTACCCAGCATGGTTTGTCTTAATTTTCTCACTTCTGCCTGACTATACTCAACAATTTACACACTGTTCTCCACATTGACACACTTTCTCTTGATGTGCATTATAAACCTGATAAATTGCTCTAATGATTTTTATTATCCTATCATTGTAAAAATGCCAGTATCATGTTCTTTAATAAGTTTGGCATAATACTGAAAAGTGGGTGTTTGCCATTGAAGACACTGTATTTGTGCTCACTAGTATTACCTAGATTAGGAGTAGTGATAGCCTCTGGTTATACCTTCAATTTGAACTAAATTCTAAGACATGAATAAAATTACTGATAATGAAGATGAAGGTGAAGAGAAGGAAGCCAAGACTGGGCACTCTGGTGGTGTGAGTGAGCTGTTTTTGGGTGATCTGTTTCTTATATAAAACCTGCTGCTGCAGGTTTGCCAAGTTATGTACCACTCAGTAACCTTCTTCACGTATCTTTAAGAATTCTGTCCCAAATATCGTCCTTTAATTGCACTTTCACAGTTACAGAAAATGAAGTTTTGAACAAAGCTGCTGATTATGGATTTCAATTATTTGCAGAAAATCTGTCTTGCTAATGTGTGAGTCACTGATGCTAAAATATTCCTCTTATCTCTCCCAGAAAGAAACTTTCATTGCCCACACTTTTGCTGTGCTATAGAAACTTAGAGTGCTGAAGGTGTAGTCCAAAATGGGGACTGTCATGATGAAATTCTCTGAGTGCATTGTTTTAATATCATGTATTTTAAATAATCACTTATTGCACTTTTGTGTTGCTATTGACTAACTCATAGAATCATGCTATCCTTTGCGTGTTCAGCTGAGCTGTACTGCAATCTTCTTTAGGGACATGATCATCACTTTTTACCCAGAGATTAGCATTCATTACACATCTCATCTGAGTTAGGCAAGTATCAAGGAATGAGGTTGTGTTGGTAAATAATTTAGTTATACTGTGTGTTCTGTGGAATGTAAAGTTTAAAAGAGATAATTTATCATAACCACCTCAAAAGTCCTTTGGTACATCTTTCTGAATCACTTATGGGTGAGAACTCCTTTGAAAGAAGAAATGAAGTAGCTGACACATGGAGCCACTGCCTGTAATGCCAGCATCTCATGTGAGCACTGGTTTGAGTCCCAGCTGCTCCATTATGATCCATCTCCCTGTTACTGCATCTATCTGGGGAATGAACCAGCAGGTGGAATATCTCTGTCTCCACTGCAACCTTCTTTCTGTGTCTGCCTTTCAAACAAATACTGTAAATCTTATTTTAAAAGAACTTAGGGTCCAGCACTGTGGCATAGTGGGCTTAGCCTCTGCCTGTGGTGCCAGTTTGAGTTCCAGCTGTTCTTCTTCCAATCCAGCTCTCTGCTTTGGCCTGGAAAAGCAGTCAAAGATGGCCCAAATGCTTGGGCTCCTGCACCCATATGGGAGAGAAGAGTGAAGCTCCAGGCTTCTGGCCCCTGGCTTCAGATCAACCCAACTCAGTCTGTTGTGTCTACTGGGAAGTAAACCAGTGGACAGAAGATTTTTCTCTCTGTCTCTCCCTTTGTCTGTAACTCTACCTCTCAAATAAAATAATAATTTTTTTTTATAAAAAAACAGTTTAGCCTCACATTTGGAACTTTTAGTAATTTTGATGGGTTGAGAGGAAATTTGTAAAGTCTGTGATACAACTGAGAGCCTTCCGAGTCCTAGCATGTAAGAAGATAATAGCGAGCAGACAGCTGGTAGACAAGACCTAATAGGGTACAACCCATACATAGCATTGTCTTTCTGAAGACCATAGTGAGTCCTATGGTCCCTGTTCAAAGGTCATGGGAAACCATCCACACAGTTGAAAGAGGAGTGTGACTTGATGAGATTTTGGTTTGTAAAGTGGCCTTAGTACTAAAGAACATCTTCAGAGAAAACATAGAGGAGTATAGCTGAATGGTAAATCTTCATTAATAGTAACAAGATTTGATGAAAGAAATGGCACCTTTAAGGGAAATGTAATTCAGGGAAGGGAGATAAGAACTAGTGAATCTTTTCTCCTAGGATGGCACTTACACCAACTGTAGATATTGGGGCCCTAATTTGGTGTGTTGAAGAGGATTCCACTAGGATCTGGAATAACTTGAGCATCAGAACACATAATTTCAGACTATAATACCTTTAACAAGATAAGAATCTGTGAACTCATAATGATATAAAACATAATGACACACTAATGAGGACAGAAGAGTGAGCCCTTAGCTTTGATGCTAGTTCAAAATATAAATGAAGAAACAATATTGGGAATTAAAACACCAGCATTTCATACAGCAATGATGATTAAAAATAATGAATATCAAAGGTACTGGATGAAAATTTGATAGGAAATAGGATACTGGCATAATATTAGAATAATTTTTAACAAAAGTTCACACATTCCAAAAAGGAATAAAAAATTGTATATAGCACAGCATATATGAATGCTGTGGTGCAGGAAGTTTCACCACTGCCTGCCACACCAGCATTCCACATCAGAGTGCTGTGGTGCTGCTTCAAGTCCCAGCTTCTCTGCTTTTGATCAAGCACAATGTGAATGCACCTGGGAAGGCTTCAGAACATGGCCCAAGTCCTTGGGCCCTGCCACCCATGTGGAAGACCAGGAAACAGTCATTCATCCTAGCTTCAGCTTGACAAAGAACTTAACATTGCAACTCTTGAGAGAGTGGCAAGATGGCGGAATAGGAAGGAAGCACACTGATAGTCTGGGGAGAGACAGTTTAATAAAAGTGGAGATACTACAGGTTCAAGGAAGAGTAGGGGAAGAAACAGCAGAAGAAACTCTTCTGGAACTAGTGATTCAAAGTGGACCTGCATGGAGAGTGTGGGAGCCCAAAGTTCAGGACACCAGCAGCAGACTCAACACACCAGTGCTGGAACGCGAGGTGAGCTGGACCTCAATAGCCTGAGACACCAGCAGGCAAGCAGAAAGAGGAGACTAGAGGGAATGACCCCATGGGGAAAAGTTCACCAGGCTAACTAGAGGAGAGAGAGAGAGAGAGAGAAAAAAAAGTGACCGATACAGACACGAGTTTCTCTCTCTTGGCTCACCTCTCAAAGGCGAGCAAGACAAAGAGCAGGCACCATCTTGGAGATACGTCATAAGCAGGGTGACCTCAGGTCTGCACCAGCCTTGAGCCTAGCAGAAAAACCTGACTCTGGGCGGGGGGTGGTGAATTAACAAGAGATTAGAACCTAGTGAATGTGTGGTGCTACTGAACTGAGACTGTGAAAAAAGACGGCGGGGGAGAGAACTCACAGAATTCACGTGAGTACTCTCCAGAGACGCTACAATTCTGTAACCTTGGCAACCCAGTGGGAGACTGAAGGAGAATTTGAGCCCACACTGAGGGCAGGACAGATTCCCTGTGTGGTCCTTGGGAAAGAGCTTCCGATCTCTGGCTCCTGTGGGTATATCATTTGTTTGCTAACTACCTCCAATTCTGTTCAGCTGTGCAGAATTACTTCCCTTTTGAATCATAGATTTTCTATGTCTTCCTGATTCAACTTAGGTAGGTTGCATGTGTCCAGGAATCTATCCGTTTCTGATAGGTTTCCATGTTTGCTGGCATACAAGTCCTTGTAGTAATTTCTGATGATTCTTTTTATTTCTATGGTGTCTGTTGTTACGTTTCCTTTTTCATCTCTGATTTTATTGATTTGGGTCTTTTCTGTTTTTAGTTAGTTGTGCCAATGGGGTGTCAATTTTGTTTATTTTTTTTTTTTCAAAAAACCAGCTCCTCAT
This sequence comes from Oryctolagus cuniculus, assembly GCF_964237555.1. Taxonomy (NCBI): domain Eukaryota; kingdom Metazoa; phylum Chordata; class Mammalia; order Lagomorpha; family Leporidae; genus Oryctolagus; species Oryctolagus cuniculus. The sequence goes on from NC_091443.1 coordinate 115,948,126, forward strand.
TTGGCTGATTTTTGTAATTTTTTTTTGATTCAATCCTGTTGATTTCTTCTCTGATTTTAACTACTTCTCTTCTCCTACTAGATTTGGGTCTGGTTTGCTGCAGGTTTTCTAGATCCTTGAGGTGAATTGAAAGCTCATCTATTTGGTGCCTTTCCAATTTCTTGAGGTAGGCACCTATTGATATAAACTTTCCTCTTAACACTGCTTTTGCTGCGTCCCATGTTTTGGTATGTTGTGCTGTTATGCTCATTTACTTCCAGAAAATTTTTGATTTCTCTTTTAATTTCTTTTATGACCCATTGTTCATTCAGGAGCATGTTGTTCAGTCTCCATGTGTTTGCGTATGCTCTAGGGATTCCTGAGTTGCTAATTTCCAACTTCATTCCTTTATGGTCTGAGAAGCTGCATGGTATGATTCTAATTCTTTTGAATTTGCTGCGACTTGCTTTATGGCCTAGTATGTGGTCAATCCTAGAGAAGGTTCCATGTACTGCTGAGAAGAATGTAAATGCTTTATATGTAGGATAAAAAGTTCTGTAGATATCTGTTAGATCCATTTGGGCAATAGTGTCACTTAAATCTACTGTCTCCTTGTTGATCTTCTGTCCTGTTGATCTGTCTATTTCTGAGAGTGGAGTATTGAAGTCCGCCAGTACTATTGTACTGGGGTCTAAGTCTCCCTTTAAGTCTCTTAACAAATCTTTTAAATAAACCGGTGCCCTGTAATTAGGTGCATATACATTGATAATTGTTATATCTTCCTGTTGAATTGATCCCTTAATCATATAGTGCCCCTCTTTGTCTCTCTTAACTGTTTTTGTGTTAGAGTTTATGTTGTCCGACATTAAGATGGCTACACCCACTCTTTTTTCATTTCTGTTGGCATGGTATATCTTTTTCCAGCCTTTCACTTTCAGTCTGCATGCATCTTTGTTGGAAAGATGTGTTTCTTGTAAGCAGCAAATAGATGGTTTTTTTCCTTAACCCAATCAGCCAATTGGTGTCTTTTAACTGGACAGTTCAGGCCATTAACTTTCAATGTGACTAATGATAAGTGGTAAATTTGCCCTGCCATTTGCCAAAGATAAGTTCTAATATATGCTTTGAATTCCCTGTGATCTTTTGCTGTGAGGTTTCCTTCCTTTACCTTCTTTCATATTGATGACCGTGTTTCTGTGTGCAACCCATCTTTAAGCATCTTTTGCAGGGCTGGATGAGTGGCGACAAAGTCTGTCAATTTCTGTTTGCCATGAAAGGTCTTTATTTCACCTTCATTCACAAATGATAGCTTAGCAGGATATAATATTCTGGGCTGGCAGTTTTTCTCTCTTAGTACCTGGGCTATGTCTCGCCATTCCCTTCTAGCTTGTAGGGTTTCTGATGAGAATTCAGCTGTGAGTCTAATTGGAGATCCTCTGAGAGTAATCTGACGTTTCTCTCTTGCACATTTTAGGATCTTTTCTTTCTGTTTCACTGTGGTGAGTTTAATTACAACGTGTCGTGGTGAGGATCTCTTTTGGTCATGTTTACTAGGGGTTCTATGGGCTTCCTGTATTAGGATGTCTCTGTCCTTCTCCAAACCTGGGAAACTTTCTGCTAATATCTCACTGAAAAGGCATTCTAATTCTTTCTCCCTCTCCATGCCTTCAGGAACTCCTAGAACCCAAATGTTAGGTTTTTTAATAGTATCCTGAAGATTCCCCACAATATTTTTTAGATTTCTAATTTCCTCTTCTTTTCTTTGGTTTGACTGTATCCTTTCCTGTTCTCTGTCTTCCAAGTCCAATATTCTCTCTTCTGCTTCACCCATTTTGTTTTTAAGGCTCTCTAACGTGTTTGTCATTTGATCTATTGAATTCTTCATTTCATTATGATTTCTCATCACTATCATAGTTTCATGTTCTACTAGTTGTTTCATTTCATTTTGATTCCTCCTTAATATTTCATTTTCACGAGAGAGATTTTCTATCTTGTCCATTAAGGATTTCTATAGTTCAAGAATTTGTTTTTGAGAACTTCATAATGTTCTTAACAATTTTTTGAGATCCGCTTCTTACATTTCTTCTATCTCATCATCGTCATAATCTTGAATTGGGGTGTCTTTTTCCTTTGGGGGCATCCTAGTGTCTTCCTTGTTCTTATTGCCTCGGTTTTTGTGTTTGTTGTTGGGCATATTGGAGATATTCTTTGGTTTCTTCACTGTGGTTCTTTTTCTTGTTATACTATGACTCTAGATTAAGTGGACTGTTTTTGATGGAGCCTTAGAGGCTTGAGATTGGTGTGGCCTGAGAGCTCTGTTTGATTCCTCAGGGTTAATGGTGTGCCATTTAATTGTGGCAGTTATCAAATAGATATCTATTTCATTATCTCTTCAACTAGGTAGTTCTTGGGGATCAGAAATTGTATTTGTTTAATTTTTATATCCTCATTTATTCATTCAACTAAAATAATGACTCTATCAAGATGCTGAGTTTCAATGTCAAAGCAAACATGTTTCTTGCCCTCCTGAATTTTCAATCTGGCAAGAAAAAGCAGTCTACACAAATAATATTGCCTGATATAGTAAACATTAGTGTGAAATGAATGGATACATTTAAGCATTCCTAATCCAGCAATTCTAATCCCATGAATTATAATTGACAGAAGTAATCACAAACAGAACTCCATGTCATCCTGCTTCCATTTAGATTTCTACTTAAAATCTTAAAAATCAAACACCACACATATACCTAAGAATGCATAATATTTATATGCTATCTTGATATTAAATATGAGAAAAATAACCATACAGCAATGGCAACTTTGAATCTCCTTTCTTTTTTTTTAGATAAGTTATAATCCTATGTGTTTCTCTACAGTGAAGATTAACATTGGAGATACTCTTCCTCTCCCTCATTTTTCATTTTAAATATGAGAAATCTGGGGTTTTAGAAACTGAGCCCCAAGATAAAAGAAGTATTTCCTTTTTTAAAAATTTATTTTTTTATTTGAAAGGTGGAGTTACATGAGAGGCACAGAGAAAGAAGTCTTCCATGCACTGGTTCACTCCCCAAATGGCTGCAATGGCCATAGTTAAGCTGATCCAAAGCCAGGAGCCAGGAAGTTCTGGGACTCCAACGTGGATGCAGGGTCCCAGGCATTTGGGCCATCTTCTACTGCTTTCCCAGGCTAGAGCAGAAAGCTGGATTGGAACTGGAGCAGCAGGGACTTGAACCAGCACTCATATAGAATGTCCATGCTGAAGGCAGAGGATTAGCTCACTATGCCAGAGTGCTGGTCCCGAAAGATTTCTTTTTCTTTTAACTTTTATTTAATAAATATAAATTTCCAAAGTACAGTTTATGGATTACAATGGCTTTCCCCCCCATAACTTCCCTCCCACCTGCAACCCTCCCCTCTCCTGCTCCCTCTCCCCTTCCATTCACATCAAGATTCATTGTCAATTATCTTTATATACAGAAGATCAATTTAGTATATATGAAGTAAAGATTTCAACAGTTTGTACCCACACTGAAACACAAAGTGAAAAATACTGTTTGAGTACTTGTTATAGTGTTAATTCACATTGGACAACACATTAAGGACAGAGATCCTACATGAGGAGTAAGTGCACAGTGACTCCTGTTATTGACTTAACAATTTGACACTCTTGTCTATGGCGTCAGTAATCACCCTAGAATCTTGTCATGAGTTGCCAAGGCTATGAAAGCCTTTTGAGTTCACCAACTCTGATCTTAGACAAGGTCATAGTCAAAGTGAAAGTTCTCTCCTCCCTTCAGAGAAAGGTAGCTACTTCTTTGATGACCTGTTCTTTCCACTGGGATCTCACTCGAAGAGATCTTTCATTTAAGGTTGTTTTTTTTTTTTTCCCAGAGTGTCAGCTTTCCATGCCTAAAATACTCTCATGGGTTCTTCAGCCAGATCCAAATGCCTATATTTCACTTTGGTTGGCCTTTAACCTAGACTTTTTGACCATATTTCCATGAGCAAATTCAATTCTAAACTCTTTCCACCTCAGCTTTCTCTTTGTAAATTGATAATACTGTCTCCAGAATTAATCTAAGGTATAAATGTTACAAAGTAAGGCATTTACTCTATTAATCTGGCCCCCTAGGGGATACTTGGCAATGTTAGTCCAGTATCCAGTTCTCCTGTTTTTTTTTTTTTTTTTGTACTTGGTGAATTAGATGGTGGTGTAAAATAATTTGAAAAGAAAAATAAACATCAACAAGACACAAATAAAAATTGTATTCTCAAATCTAGATGTTAAACTATGCCATGTACACCTGTACTGAGAGTCACATTGAAATCCTTGTCATTCGTTACTTGAGAGAAGCTATCCAGGAATAAAGCAGCAGGGGATTTTTCTGAGGAAACAGTGTGTGTAAGGGAACCGTGATTTGGGACTCAGCAGCAGTGGCTGTCACTTCTTAAGATTTTGTTCAAGAAAGGAAGAACAGCAACTGACCCTTAAGATTTGGGGTGGGAAGGAAGGGAAGGAGGGATGTAAACAAAAGCAAACACCCTCTGGTTCCCAGCCTGTCTCCACCCACCCCACAGTGAAGCCCTAGGAGTGGTCAGTAAGTCTCTCCAGGAATGCCCTGGCCTGGACTACATTTCCCAGAGTCACCCGGTGCTTAATGTTTTCCTGCTCTGAACGCCTGTGCGTGTGAATGTGGGAGAATGTGCGCATGCGCGTTCCTTTCCATGTGGCCTGGGGTTGAGAACAGAGGGAGTTCATTTACTGATCAGAGAGGGCCCTGAGAGGCTGCGCTGCTCCTTCTCTCACATTCCCTGGGGAGTCTTGCTCTGCAAGTACAATTGGAGGCAGTTGGGGAGCACACACCCCAGACCTGCCCCCTGCTGCTTCTGTGCCTCTGCATCTGCCACTGTGGGTCCCAAGTTCCAGCGACTTCTGTCCCACACTCTCCGCTTTGCTCTCCAGGTGTCCTGAAGGAAGGGGACGTGCTCCCAAGATTTTCCACGGCAAGTATGGAGAACAGAAGGGGGCACAGATGTGTGTGTGGGAGAGGGGTGGGTGCGATGGTGGGTGGCGGCTCCCAGACCTTGATCACTTGCTTCTCAGTGATCCTGGGAGCTTCTCTGGCAGAGTCAAGGCTGGGGCCCAGGTGTTGTGTCTCCCACCACCGCTTCCCAGTCTCCCGATGCTCGGCCAGTCCCATGGGCTGCCTCGCTCAAATTCTCCTTAAAGTCCACTGGACAAGGAACGGCACAAGCAGGGCAATTGAGAGCACGCCGAAGGAAGGAGTCCCATTCCCTATATTTAAATAAGCCCAGTTCCCACTTTGGGTGGGTCAGAGAATGCCTTGTGGCTGGCCTCCGGCTATATCCCCTGGTAGTTCCAGCTGGGCGGGGCTCGGTGGCCCTCAGCCAGAGCCTGAGGCAGTGGAGAGGTGGAGATGGAAGATCAGAGTAGGCTCTGGCTCCTGGCCCCCATGCTGGACCCCGCGGACACATCTGACAGCTGGGGCGCTATGTGTTTGGCTGACTTTCCCAGCAGCACGTGAAGCTTGTGCAGTAGCTTTGTGGATTGATCACTCCTCCGTGTTTAATTAACAGACTTTTTCAATCTGGAGCTTGAGGCCATGGAAACGTAGCTGATTTATTTTCCTGCTTTTTGATTTCTGTCTTCAACCCTTCTTTCTTCTCATGTTATTAGGGATGCGAACTTTTATTACCTGCTGCTAATCCCTTTGCAAAGTGAGAAGTGAACTGAAATTAATGCAAGTCTACCGTATGAGTTAATAATGAGCTACTTCAATCTGGATTTTCATAGTGGAGAGCTATGAAAACATAAATACAGAAAAGTATCAATTTTTCTCTTTCTTTACAGTCACTCAATGCTCCACCAAGCTGAGTATCTTATAATCCATATGGTTTTAATTAAGAGGGTCAGTTACTTTTTAATTAATTAATTTATTTATTTGAAAGGCAGAGTTACAGAGAGGAAAAGGCACAGAGAGGTCTCCCATCTGCTGGTTCACTCCCCAGATGGTCACAATGGCAAGAACTGCATGGAAGTCAGGAGCCAGGAACTTCTTCCAAGTCTCCCACACAGATGCAGGGGACCAAGCATTTGGGCCATCTTCCACTATTTTCCCAGGCCATAGCAGAGAGCTGGATCAGAAAGTGGAGCAGCCAGGTCTCGAACCAGCACCCTTATGGTTTTACCTGCTCAGCCACAACACCAGCTTCAAATTACTTTTCTTATTCTGAGTTCTGTGTTTAACTCCATGCCATTTTCAACATGGGAGGATATTAGTGACAGATTTTCATGACTGTGGCCTATGGAAGCCTTTATACAAGCTGTTAATGTGAAGAGGGGTAAGGAAGAAAAGAGAAAATGTGCTCCCCTCCCCCCACAGAGATAGTATACTATACTTTCACTATACACAGTATAGTATACTTTTACTATACACAGTATAGTAGAAGATATGGCTTTGGGCTGGCATGGTGACTCAGTATGTTAATCCACTGCCTGTGGTGCCAGCATCCCATATGGACACCCGTTTGAGTCCCAGCTGCTCCTCCTCTGATCCATCTCTCTGCTATGGCCTGGGAAGGCATGTGGGAGGTCTCCATGTGGGAGACCCAGAAGAAGCTCCTGGCTTTAGATCAGTGCAGTTCTTCTGGCCATTTTGGCCAACTGGGGAGTGAACCAGCAGAAGGAAGACCTTTCTGTCTGTCTCGTTATCTGTATTTCTACCTCTCAAATAAATAAAACATCTTTTAAAAAGAGAGATGTGGCCCTAAAAACTATTGCTATAGACTAACTTTCAGTATAATGAAGTTATCACTTGATTGACTGAGTGATTCATAAATTCTGTTAGAGTCCTGTTGTCACCAGATTACTAATCTGTGAAACTCATTTAGCATAGTAAGGTTACCTAGGAAGTAAGAATAGAAAGTGAATCCTGGATAGAGGTTGTTAGGGTAACATCTTCCTCTGAAACCCAGTGTGTTTTGACCTTTTCTCGCATGTATTCCCTATCACAGTGCTTGTGAGTGGACAAGAAGTTAGGCATTTGTGCTGAAAAGAGCTGCTTCACACCCAGGAAACAACTGTAAGACACTTTCTCAGCAACTATGTTGTGTGTACATTAATATGAACTTGAAAACAGCCAAGAACAGGATTCCTGGACTACTCAGGCTAACTCACTGTCCTTGGCACATCATTCCCTGCTCTGCAATAAGTTTCTGGCAAGTTCTTTAAAATTTTTAGGAGAGACATATTTCATATGAGAGACATAATCTGGTAATGCAACAGTGATGTCTTTAAGGAAAGGTGCCATATGAGGAAGCAGTCTGATGGTGTGCATTCATTTTCCCATTTTTTCTTTTTTTTCCTGACAGGCAGAGTTAGCCAGTGTGAGACAGAGACAGACATAAAGGTCTTCCTTCCATTGGTTTACCCCCCAAATGGCTGCTACAGCCAGCACGCTGCACTGATCCAAAGCCAGGAGCCAGGTGCTTCTATTGGTCTCCCATGCGGGTGCAGGGCCCAAGCACTTGGGCATCCTCCACTGCCTTCCTGGGCCACAGCAGAAAGCTGGACTGGAAGAGGAGCAACTGGGACAGGACTGGTGCCCCTACTGGGACTAGAACCTGGAGTACTGGCACCACAGGCAGAGGATTAGCCTAGTGAGCCATGGTGCCGGCCCATTCATCTTCCCATTAATAACTTTCATTGATGTCTACCACAGGGTGGCAGAAGCAATCCTCCTTCTGAATTGCATCAAGCCAGGAGGATTCATCTACAGTTTATCTGAGCTTTCTTTGTATGAGGGAATAACCAAAATACTACATTGTATACAGTGTATTTTCTTTTAGATTCATTTTATTTACTTGAAAGGCAGATTTACAGAGAAATTGAAAGAGAGGTCTTCCATCCGTTGGTTCACTCCTCAAATGGCCACAATGACTTGGGCTGGGCCAGGTGAATTCAGGAGCTAGGAGCTTCTTCTGGTTCTCACACTTGACTTCAGAGGCCCAAACACTTGGGCCATCATCCTCTGCTTTCCCAGGTGAATTAGTAGGGAGCTATATTGGAAATGGAGCAGCCAGGTCTTGAACCAGTACCCATGTGGGGTGCTGGCACTGCCAGGGTCTGCTTAACTTACTATACCAGTCCCATGTGCATTTTTTCAATGGGGGAGGGGTTAATTTTTTTCTAATATGACTCTCAAAATAAAGATTATAATGTGTAGTAGATGATGATTTTGGTTATATTTTGAGTTTCATTAAATTTCTATATTTTTGAAGTTAATGAGTACTAGTAGTTATTTTTTTTAAAATATTTATTTATTTTACTTGAAAGTCAGAGTTACACACAGAGAAGGAGAGGCAGAGAGAGAGAGAGAAGTCTTCTACCTGCTGGTTCACTCCCCAATTCGCTACAGTGGTCGGAGCTGTGCCGATCCAAAGCCAGGAGCCAGGAGCCAGGAGCCAGGAGCCAGGAACTTCTTCTGTGTAGTAGTTATGTTATGTTATCCTTGCTTTGGATTAGCAAACTCTCTCCCATCCCTCAGTTAAAATGCTTTTTAAAATAGGTTTATTTTGAGGACTGGCACTGTGGCATAGCAGGTGAAGCTGCAACCTACAGTGCTGCCATCCCGTTTGGGTGCTTGTTTGAGATCCAGCTTTCTGCTGTGGCCTGGGAAAGCAGTGAAAGATGGCCCAAGTTCTTGGGTTCTGCACCCATGTGGCAGACCTGACAGAAGCTTCTGGCTCCTGGCTTCAGATAAATACAGCTCTGGCTATTGCAGCCATTTTCAGAGTGAATCAGTGCATGGAAGACCACTATCTGTGCCTCTGCCTCTCTGTAACTCTGCCTTTTAAATAAATAAATAAATTTTTACATGCTACACCACTGTGCTGGCCCCAAGACCTAACAGGTTTTCTGGGTGCTTATCCTGGGGTTCACTTTGAGTACTAAGCACAGTTATTCTGTGTGACTGAATATTTCACGTTCCTTCTTATGGAAAAGTGTTTCTCATGTTCTGAGTGATTGGGCTACATGCACCCATAGTGGAAACTAAAACTTAATTTGGCATTTGAACACCCACAGTACTGAGTCCTGTAATCTTCTGAATTTAATCAGAAAATGTGTTTTAAAACATTTGGTCTGTGGGTAGGCAGGGCAGTTTTCCTGGATCCCTGTGAGAATTGATGAACTGATGGTGTGTTTCTACCCCACATTATATTCTGAAATTTACTTCCTTTTATTTTCTTAAAATAACTATATTTGAAATTTGCTCCCACCTTCTGAAATGTTTGTGCTTCTGTCCTCCTTATAACCATGGACATGAGTAGCCCTTTTCCTTCCCTTTATGATACTACAAGAGCAATGGGACATTGCAGCTCTCTCCCCTGGCAGCACATCTTCCTCAGTACATCTCTTTGAATTAGACCCTGGGTTAACTTGGCTGCACAAAAGGCATATATCTAAACCCAGTGTACCTATTGAATTAAAGTCATCATAAAATCAATATGCCTTGTAAACCTCTCATCTCTTGCTTTGAAATGTGTTTTGAATGTGTCTTTTATGTCAGTGTCTACAAGCCAGAGACTTCCCACTTAAGGCAGAGGCTGCTGAGGGACAGCACAACTGTAGCTTTGCTCTGTTACTTTACTGTGGCTACTCTTTCACCCTTTCTCTTTATTTTATTAAGATTTAAAAATTTTTATCTTAAAGCAGAGTTACAGAGAAAGAGGCAGACAGAAGGATGGGGATCTTGCATCTGCTGGTTCACTCAAGAGACTGCAATGAATAATGCTGGCCCAGCCTGGAAGCCCAACCAAGTGTCCCATGTTGGTGCAAGGACCCAAGTACTTGTGCCATCTTTTTCTGCTTCCCCAGTTGTGTTAGCAGGGAGCTGGATCAGAAGTGGAACAGCTGTGAATCAAACTGGCACTCATGGGGCTGGCATTGTGGCACAATGGGGAAAGCCACCATCTGCAATGCCAGCTTCCCACATGGACAGTAGTTCATGTCCCAGTTGCTCCACTTCAAACCTAGCTCCCTGCTGATGGCCTGAGAAAAGCAGCAGAGGATGACTCAAGTGTTTGGGCCATTGTAACCCATGTGTGAGACCCAGATGAAGTGCCTGGCTCCTGGTTTCTGTGTGGTTCAGCCCTGGCCATGGCAGCCATCTCAGATGGCAGATCTCTCTCTCTTAGCATTTATTTATTTGCAAGGCAGAGATAGAGAAAGGGAGAGAATGAGAAAGAGATTTTCCATCTGCTGGTCTACTCTCTAGATGGCTGCAATGGCCAAGATTGGGCCAGGCCCAAGCCAGGCACCAAGAGCTTCATTCAGGTCTTGCACTTGGGTGGCAAGGACCCAGGTATTGGGCCATCTTCTACTTTTCCAGGGCCATTAGAAGAGAGCTGGATCAGAATTGGAGCAGCCAGGACATGAACTGGTGCCTATATGGGATACCAGCATTGCAGGCAGCAGCTTTACCTGCTAATCCACAATGCCATCCCATCTGACTCTCCCTCCTCTCTATAACTCTGACATTTTTTTAAGATTTATTTTATTTATTTGACAGAGTTACTGATAGAGATAGATAGAAAGGTCTTCAGTCTGCTGGTTCACTTCCCAAATGGCCACAGTGGCCAGATCTGAGCTGATCTGAAGCCAGGAACCAATAGCTTCTTCTGGATCTCCCACGTGGATATAGGGGACCAAGGACTTGGGCCATACTGTACCACTTTCCAAAGCACATTAGCAGGCAGCTGGATTGGAAGTGGAGCAGCCAAGACCTGAACCAGGGACCATATGGGATGCAGCCCATGGCCTCAACCAGCTGTGCCACTGCACCGGCCCCCAAAACTCTGACTTTCAAATAAATCAATCTTTTTTAAAGGGTGGACACACATATTGGATTCCAGCATTTTATTTGGTGGTGGCTTAATCCACTGTGCCACAAAGCCAGCCCCACCCTTTATCCTTCTGATGATCGTGTGTCAAGATCTGGGTAATATCTGCTGAACAACTGTTGGTATTATGTTAGACTCTTCTGTTTTATTTTGGTTCTCATTTGTTGAGTTTATTTTGGCTGCCACTTTTGGGTATCAAGCTGTGATGTCATCAGTGGCTAAAGCTGCCGTGTGTTAGGCTGGCACTGATTCTACCTTTCCATTTCTTCAAGTAGAAGTGGAAAATGAAATCCTCTCAAAACTAACATGCTACAAAGTAACAACTGGAAATCAGGCTTCCTTTCTTCTCACCTAACAGACCCAGCTGGTCTCTGTGTTTCTCATTTTAGCCCAAACCTACATCAGATTCCTAGAGCAGAAGGAAGCTTATTTTTCAAGGCAGAATTCATAGATGTGGTTGTCCATTCACCTCTGAGAATTAAAGCCATCACTCTGCTTTTTGACTGGTTTTCAGTCTGTGGTGGTGCCCTCTCACAAGAAGACAGATTCCTCACAGAAGAATACACCTAGGTGGAGAAAACTTTATGGAGTGGGTTTTCCAAAGTGAAATGGAATTCTGGCCTGGACATCCTTGAGATCATGATCAGCAGAGTGGGGAAATTCTTTGCTATGTCCATTCACATCCTTTCCTTTTTTGTTCATTGTATTCCTCCCTTACATAGTGCTCTGTGCTCTCCTTCTGTTGCACACACACAAGGCGTGTCTGTGATTGAGGCTGTGTACCACTGCAGTATCTGGAGTTGCCTTTTTCTCCATCTCTAACTAGAAACTCAGATGCAGAGTGAGGAGGGGACTGCCAGCCGGCCACACAGGGTTTGGGCCCCTTGCCCCTTTACTTTTCTTCAGTGCAGGAGCAGCCTTGAACAGAGTTGCACTGGGTAGTATTATTTCTTTTAGATTTGAGTGCTTGGATAGCAAAAGAAATAAATACTTTTTGCTTATAGAACAGATTGAGGAGGCACTACATAAAGTCAGCAGCAACTTTCTTGTCTCCTGTTACATGTCAAGATGAGTCAGAATATTTAGGGCCATTTGTTAAATTTTTAAAAAAATTAAAAATATTTATTTATTTATTTTTTGACAGGCAGAGTGGACAGTGAGAGACAGAGATGGAGAGAAAGGTCTTCCTTTTTCCGTTGGTTCACCCCACAATGGCTGCTGCAGCCAGCACACTGCGCTAATCCAAAGCCAGGAGCCAGGTGTTTCTTCTGGTCTCCCATGCAGGTGCAGGGCCCAAGGACTTGGGCCATCCTCCACTGCACTCCTGGGCCACAGCAGAGAGCTGGACTGGAAGAGGAGTAACCGGGACAGAATCTGGTGCCCCAACCAGGACTAGAACCTGGGGTGCCAGCACCGCAGGCAGAGGATTAGCCTATTGAGCCACGGTGCCAGCCAATATTTATTTGAAAGGCAGAGTTACAAAGAGTGAGAGAGATGTAAATCATTTATTCACTGTTTTACACCCGTAATGGCCACAGCAGCTGGGGTTGGAACTGGATTAAAGTCAGGAACCAGTATCTTCTTCCACATTTCCCATGTGGGAGTAGGAGCACAAGCACCATTCTTTGCAGCTTTCCTAGGCAGATGAAGGAGCTGGATCAGAAGTAGAGCTGCTGTGGCCTGGGAATGCAGTGGAGGATGGCCCAAGTCCTTAGGTCCTGCACCTGCATGGGAGACCAGGAGAAGCACTTGGCTCCTGAATTCGGATCAGTGTGGTGCACCGACTGCAGTGGACATTGGGGCGTGAACCAACTGAAAAGGAAGACCTTTCTCTCTGTCTCTCTCTCACTGTCTACTCTGCCTGTCAAAAAAAAAAAAAAAAAAAAAAAAGAAATAGAGCAGGTGGGACATGAACTCATGCACAATATAGAATACCAGCATCACAGGCAACAGCTTTCCCGCTATGCTATACCACCTTTTTTTAAATATTTATTTTATTTTATTTTATTTGAGTTAGAGAGATGCAGAAGCAGAGAGAGAGGAAGAAAGGTCTTCCATCTTCTGGTTTACTCCCCAGATGGCTGCAGTGGCTGGAGCTACCCCAAACTGAAGTCAAGAGCTGGGAGCCTCTTCCAGTTATCCCACATGTGTACAGGGGCCCAAGGACTTGGTTCATCTTCTACTGCTTCCCCAGTAGAAGAGAGCTGGATCAGAAATGGAGCAGCCGAGACTCAAAGCAGCACCCATAAGGGATGTCAGCAATGCAGGCAGCAGCTTTTCCTGCTAGGACACAGTACCAGCACCTCTATTGTCTGTTTTATGGAAATATATATTTATGGGATATTAGAAGGCCATTCAGGCACTCCCTACAAAGCATTTTGAAATAATGATTGACAGTCTACAAGACTGTTTCCAAAGGGAGAGAGCTGCAGGGACAGAGAGGCAGTGATAATGAAATGGTATGAGGAACAAGGGAAGATGGGAAGGCCAGAAGAAATCTTGAAAAGTATTCCACAGGATAAAGTAATAGGACACAGGTCATTTGTGCAGATTGCCAAAATTAACCTTTTCTACTTTAGGGTTTTCCTTTTTTTATTTAAATTAGAGATAATTTCTAACATAATTTGTGATATACTTGACTAACTTTTCAGTTTTTTTCTTACAGATAAGATGTGCTTATAAGATGTAGAGGGGCTGGTACCTATATGGGCAGCAGTTCTAGCCTCAGCTGCTCCTCTTCTGATCTGGCTCTCAGCTATGGCCTGGGAAAACAGTAGAAGATGGCTCAAGTGCTTAGGCCCTTGTACCCAAGTGGGGGACAGAAAAGAAGCTCTTGGCTTCAGATCAGTGCAGGTCAATCTGTTATAGCCATTTGGGGAGTGAACCAGCAGATAGAAGACCTTTATCTCTGTCTCTTCCTCTCACTGTCTATAATTCAACCTCTCAAATAAATAAATAAAATCTTAAAAAATAAGATATAGAGAAGCACTGTAATTAAATGCAATAGTACACTCCTAAATATGCAGTTAACATTAATTTTCTTTTAACATTTATTTAATGAATATAAATTTCCAAAGTACAGTTTATGGATTACATGGCTTCCCCCCCATAACTTCCCTCCCAACTACAACCCTAACCCTCTCCTGCCCCCTCTCCCCTTCCATTCACATCAAGATTCATTGTCAATTATCTTTATATACAGAAGATCAATTTAGTAAATATGAAGGAAAGATTTCAACAGTTTGCACCCACACTGAAACACAAAGTGAAAAATATGGTTTAAGTACTAGTCATAGCATTAAATCACAATGTACAGCACATTAAAGACAGAGATCCTACATGAGGAGTAAGTGCACAGTGACTCCTGTTATTGACTTAACAAATTGACACTCTTGTTTATGGTGTCAGTAATCACCCTAGGCTCTTGTCATGAGTTTTCAAGGCTATGGAAGCCTTTTGAGTTCACCAACTCTGATCTTAGACAAGGTCATAGTCAAAGTGGAAGTTCTCTCCTCCCTTCAGAGAAAGGTAGCTACTTCTTTGAAGACCTGTTCTTTCCATTGGGATCTCACTCGCAGAGGTCTTTCATTTAGGTCCTCTTTTTTTTTTTTTTTTTTTTTTTTTTTGGCCAGAGTGTCAGCTGTCATGGGCTTTTTAGCCAGATCTGAATGCCTTAAGGGCTGATTCTGAGGCCAGAGTGCTGTTTAGGACATCTGCCATTCTATGAGTCTGCTGTGTATCCTGCTTCTGATGTTGAATCATTCTCTCCTTTTTTTTTTTATTCTATCGGTTACTATTTTCAGACACTAGTCTTGTTTATGTTATCCCTTTGACTCGTAGTCCTATCAGTGTGATCACTTGTGAACAGCAATTGATCACTTGGACTAGTGATATGGCATTGGTATATGCCACCTTGATTGGATTGAATTGGAATCCCCTGGTATGTTTCTAACTCTACCATTTGGGGCAAGTCCAATTGAGCATGTCCCAAATTGTACATCTCTTCCCTCTCTTATTCCCACTCTCATATATAACAGGGATCACTTTTCAGTTAAGTTTCAACACTTAAGAATAACTGTATATTAATTACAGAATTCAACCAATAGTATTAAGTAGAACAACCAAAAATACTTAAAGGGATAAAGTATTAAATTGTACATCAACAGTCAGGGCAAAGGCTGATCAAGTCACCATTTCTTGTAGTGTCCATTTCACTTCAACAGGTTTCCTTTTTGGTGCTCGGTTAGTTGCCACCAATCAGGGAGAACCTATGGTATTTGTCCCTTTGGGACTGGCTTATTTCACTCAGCATGATGTTTTCCAGATTCCTCCATTTTGTTGCAAATGATCACATTTCATTGTTTTTGACTGCTGTATAGTATTGTATAGAGTACATGTCCCATAATTTCTTTTTTTTTTTATCTTTTATTTAATGAATATAAATTTCCAAAGTATGACTCATGGGTTACAATGGCTTCCCCCCCATACCGTCCCTCCCACCCACAACCCTCCCCTTTCCCACTCCCTCTCCCCTTCCATTCACATCAAGATTCATTTTCGATTATCTTAATATACAGATCAGCTTAGTATACCTTAAGTAAGGATTTCAACAGTTTGCTCCCACACAGAAACATAAAGTGAAAAATAATAGATGATTTTTTTTAATTGATGATGAAATCAGATCAGACCTATTGTCATGTTTAATCCCAGTGAGAGTCAAGTTGGGAATTGATAATTTCTTTCTTTTTTTTTTTTTTTTTTTTTTTTTTTTTACAGAAGATCAGTTTAGTGTACATTAAGTAAAGATTTCAATCGTTTGCACCCCCATAGAAACACAAAGTGAAATATACTGTTTGAGTACTCGTTATAGCATTAAGCCTCAGTGTACAGCACATTAAGGACAGAGATCCTACATGAGGAGTAAGTGCACAGTGACTCCTGTTGTTGACTTTACAAATTGACACTCCTGTTTATGGCATCAGTAATCTCCCTATGCTCCAGTCATGAGTTTCCAAGGCTATGGAAGCCCCTTGAGTTCTCCGACTCTTATCTTGTTTAGACACGGTCATAGTCAAAGTGGAGGTTCTCTCCTCCCTTCAGAGAAAGGCACCTCCCTCTTTGAAGACCTGTTCTTTCCACTGGGATCTCACTCACAGAGATCTTTTTGCCAGAGTGTCTTGGCTTTCCATGCCTGAAATACTCTCATGGGCTTTTCAGCCAGATCCGAGTGCCTTTAGGGCTGATTCTGAGGCCAGAGTGCTATTTAGGACATCCGCCATTCTATGAGTCTGCTGAGTATCTCACTTCCCATGTTGGATCACTCTCCCCTTTATTTATTCTATTGGTTAGTGTTAGCAGATACTAGACTTGTTTATGTGCTCCCTTTGACTCTTAGTCCTTTCATTATGATCAATTGTGAACTGAAATTGATCACTTGGAATAGTGAGATGGCATTGGTACATGCCACCTTGATGGGATTGAATTGGAATCCCCTGGTATGTTTCCAACTCTACCAATTGGGGCAAGTCAGCCCGAGCATGTCCCAAATTATACATCTCTTCCCTCTCTTATTCCCACTCTTATGTTCAACAGGGATCACATTTCAGTTAATTTTCAACACTTAAGAATAACTGTGTGATAATTACAGAATTAAACCAGTTATATTAAGTAGAACAGACAAAAAAAAAATACTATGAGGGATAATGTATTAAGTTGTCCATTAACAGTCAGGGCTATGCTGATCAAGTCACCATTTCTCATAGTGTCCATTTCACTTCAGGAGGTTTCCTTTTTGGTGTTCAGTCAGTTGTCACCGATCAGGGAAAACATATGGTATTTGTCCCTTTGGGACTGGCTTATTTCACTCAGCATGATGTGTTCCAGATTCCTCCATTTTGTTGCAAATGACTGGATTTCGTTGTTTCTTACTGCGGTATAGTATTCTAAAGAGTACATATCCCATAATTTCTTTATCCAGTCTACCGTTGATGGGCATTTAGGTTGGTTCCAGGTCTTAGCTATTGTGAATTGAGCTGCAATAAACATCAAGGTGCAGACAGCTTTTTTGTTTGCCAATTTAAATTCCTTTGGGTAAATTCCAAGGAGTGGGATGGCTGGGTCGAACGGTAGGGTTATATTCAGGTTTCTGAGGAATCTCCAGACTGACTTTAAAATGGATAAAGTATTACATTGTACATCAACAGTCAGCACAAGAGCTGATCAAGTCACTCTTTCTCATAGTGTCCATTTCACTTCAACAGGGTTCCCCTTTGGTGCTTGTTAGTTGTCGCCGATCAGGGAGAACATATGATATTTGTCCCTTTGGGACTGTCTTAATTCACTCAGCATGATGTTTTCCAGTCTACTGTTGACTCCAGGTCTTAGTTATTGTGAATTGAGCTGCAATAAACATTAATATGCAGACCGCTTGTTTGTTTGCCAATTTAATTTCCTTTGGGTAAATTCCAAGGAGTGGGATGGCTGGGTTGTATGGTAGGGTTATATTCAGGTTTCTGAGGAATCTCCAGACTGATTTCCATAGTGGCTTGACCAGTTTGCATTCCCACCAACAGTGGGTTAGTGTCCGTTTTTCCCCACATCCTCTCCAGCAACTGTTGTTGGTAGATTTCTGAATGTGAGCCATTCTAACTGGGGTGAGGTGAAACCTCATTGTGGTTTTGATTTGCATTTCCCTGATTGATAGTGATCTTGAACATTTTTTCATGTGCCTGTTGGCCATTTGGATTTCCTCTTTTGAAAAATGTCTATTGAGGTCCTTGGCCCATCTCTTAAGTGGGTTGTTGGTTTTGTTTTTGTGGAGTTTCTTGATCTCTTTGTAGATTCTGGTTATTAACCCTTTATCTGTTGCATAGTTTGCAAATATTTTTTCCCATTCTGTCGGTTGTCTCTTCACTCTCCTGACTGTTTCTTTTGCAGTACAGAAACTTCTCAATTTGATGCAATCCCAATAGTTGATTTTGGCTTTGACTGCCTGTGTCTCCGGGGTCTTTTCCAGGAAGTCTTTGCCGGTGCAAATATCTTGCAGGGTTTCTCCAATGTTCTCTAATAATTTGATGGTGTCAGGTCATAGATTTAAGTCTTTAATCCATGTTGAGTGAATTTTTGTGTAAGGTGAAAGGTAGGGGTCTTGCTTCATGATTCTGCACGTGGAAATCCAATTTTCCCAGCACCATTTATTGAATAGATTGTCCTTGCTCCAGGAATTGGTTTTAGATCCTTGATCAAATATAAGTTGGCTGTAGATGTTTGGGTTGATTTCTGGTGTTTCTCTCCTATTCCATTGGTCTATCCATCTGTTTCTGTACCAGTACCATGCTGTTTTGATTACAACTGCCCTGTAGTATGCTTTGAAATCTGGTATTGTGATGCCTCTGGCTTTGTTTTTGTTGTACAAAATTGCTTTAGCTATTTGAGGTCTTCTGCATTTCCATATGAATTTCAGCATCATTTTTTCCAGATCTGAGAACAATGTCTTTGGTATTTTGATTGGTATTGCATTGAATCTATAAATTGCTTTTGGGAGAATGGACATTTTGATGCTATTGATTCTTCCAATCCACGAGCATGGAAGATTTTTCCATTTCTTGGTATCCTCTTCTATTTCTTTCTTTAAGATTTTGTAATTCTCATTGCATTAAATTTTTGTTGAGAAAGGGATGAGCTTGGCTTTATGTGTGTCTTGCTTTGAGCAGAATTTTTATGACTGAATTTGAGATAATTAAAAATCAGTTTTGTAATTGAAACATTGAGCATTTTTACTGCTGCAGCCTCCCCCTCATTCTGTGTCCCTATGCAGATAGTCCACATGAGAGTACAACAGAAAGAGAGGCCTGCATATCTGGAGTAATGCAAATATGCTCTTTGCTTAAACCAGGGGATTGATCGACTGGAGTTCTTTGTGATTCAGTTTACATTTTTCTGTAGAGTAAAATATAGTGATTTGGGTAAAGTATCTTGTCTTCTAGTAGATGATTCCAATTGGCTTTCTTATCCATTTACCTGGCATCACAGGTGATTCCCAAGACAGGTGTTGGGCTCTATGGAAAAAAAAAAAATGTAGCCTCTTCAGAGTTGATGTATTTCTCCTGGATAATTGGAGAAATGTTTTGTAAGAAGCAGTTCATGGAGGATGTATATTTCCCTAGAAATGAGACAGAAGTGATTCCCTTTCCTTGCCCCTCCCTGAGCTAGTTCCTGAGGCTTATTGATCAGGCCAAGAATGCTAATATTTATAGGCCAATTATGAATGATACATGTTTGTCTTACACATGAGATGTCTACAGATCTGTTTCTCAAGGCCTTTAAGATAAAATAAGAAAATTTTGCAACAAAAGAGAAGGTTTTCATTGCCTGTTGCCTTGGTCTAGGATCTGTGCATTTATTACCCACTTAGTTCTCTATTGTGAGCCCTCCTAATGGTTCTTTTTTGGCCATTCCTGTGTCCAGATTCCTTAATGGGTGACAATTTTTGACCAGACTTCCAGTCTGATAACTCAGCCCAATTTGGAGTTGACTAGTTTGTGTAGCCACTTCAGGATTAAGGTGGTCCAAAACTGCCAGTGCCCAGTGACTGGGCTGCCTTTATGCTCACTCAAGAGATAAGACTCTGGGCACAGGTCCCAAATGGCTTTGCTTGATCCTCTTCCCTTGATCTCCCTGGTGACCAAACTGATTCTCAGGTAGGCAGGGAACTTGTTGGCTCACAGAAGTCTCCAGATTTCTGTTTTGCATTCATCTGCAAAATATTTGAAAGTTTTCTCTTGGATCTCTAAAGTCCTGAGTAGGGAGTTTTATTGTATTGAGATATGTCTTTATAAAGACAGGTGTCACTGAAGACTGTATGTCCTCAGAATTAACTGAACTCTCCCAGGCCTGCATGGAGTTCCAGGATCCTGGCTTCAGGCTGAACATTGCCTGCTATTGTGAGCATTTGGGGATGTACTAGAAAATGGAAGAAATCTCTCTCCCTCTCCCTCTCCCCCTGCCTTTAAAATAAAATCAAAAACAGATAAAAATTGGAAAAAAAATGTGTTTTCCCTTGTGTCCTAAAGAAAAAGTAATTACTGTTGTTATAGGTAGAACTCATTTGTACACTTCACAAATACTCATCAATCTCAGGTTAATGGCTTGGTGATCACTGCTGGCTGTGCTGCCTACTCAGCTCCCATTCTGTAATGCATCCCCTTCTTCTGCAGTTCACTTTGGGTGCTCATGAAACACCAAACTGCCTCCTGACTTTGCATTCCTGTGTTTTTTATACATAGCTTGGCCATAATCTCATTTTCTTTAGCAGCATGCTAATTTTTATGAGTGCTTCACAGGCAAAGAATAATGGGGACATTGATTTTCTCTGAGCTTTTGCCCTAAGTGGTTTATTTTATGAAATTGATTCTGGGTGATGTGTAGAACTTTGGTGGATTAGAAGTTGTGGTGCAGAATTTGATATTAGAGAAATAAGTCTGTCACTGCCACTTGCACTGTGCCCCACCCTGCAACCTATGCCTGCCTTTGGATTCTGTTTTTATAGAGTGTTGGAATGAGTAGTGATTCACTAAAGGAATAAATTTTCAATTGTTAAACATTTCTATTTTTATTAATACAAAAAGATCAGATTGCATAAGAATGTAATTCCATAAGAACATAACCATACTTCTCTATTTCCTCCTCCTTTCTTCCTTTCTCTTTTTAAGGATTTAATAAGCTGGCTTTTTTCCCTAACCTAGTCATTACCCCTTCACCTCCAGCCTTCCTGTCTATTTGTTCCTACTTTACAATCTAGTGCTTTAAGCTTTTTCCCTTCTTTCATGCATGTTTTTGCCTACTCCTACTCCAATTCCAAAGAAGGAAAAATGAATAAAAATCATGACATATTGATTCAAAGACAGGAATCCTATCCAGAAATACAGAAAAAAAGTTACCTCCTTTTTTTTTTAATTAATAATTTATTTACTGATCTACTTTTCTGGAAGAGGCAGCTAGAAGTTCTCCAAGGTCTGTTCTTAGAATGTGAGGAGAGCCAAAGATATTGGATAGACTCTTTACAGTCTGTTTGTTTTACTGTGAGAGATATTGTTCCACTTGCCTGTGGCAGAAAAAAATGAAATTTCAATGATTTTTTTTCTGTATTACTAATTTTTATGATGAGTCTCTTCTTTATCAATGGATAGAGACCAGTCAAGTTTACCATAAGCAAAAAATTTCACAGACACAACTGCTTCCAGAGGAGATGCATGCCCCTCCATTCCCATGTGGCCTTCTCTGAGATCTCCAGGTGGCTTCTCTTGGTCTCCTGAAAGCAAAGAGAAGATTCAACCACAGAAAAAGTTCACTACAACTGTGGTGTTGTTTCTTGGAAGTTCCTGTCCAAAAAGTAATCATTTAAGAACACCAGGGGCATTTTATTAGTTTCACAGGACTCTCTTCTTCCTGGCTTCAGTGGAGAGGAAAAATAACCAAAGTTGAAGCATGATTCTAGGCAAAGCACAATTATTTATCTGCGTAACAAAAATCCTCATATTTTTTTTTCTACACATTGTTAGTCTTACATGGGTTAGAAAGAAAAAGTACTATTTAATGTCTTAGAACTCTCTAATGTTAAAAAGTACAAGAATTAAAAATTGATATTTTGTGCTCTTATAAAGCTCCAAAAGCATTAACATTGTGCATTTCTGGGTGATTTGAAAATTCTAAATTTGAAATCAATTGCATTGACTGGCTTTGCAGAGTAGGAAGAAAATAATTGGCTTATTAATTATATAGAGAGACTATGAAAGAAGCTATTCATTGTTACCAATTGTCTATGATAAGCTTTAATGTTTATGAAACCATGATTCATTTTATTTTATGAGCTATGTCCACTTGAAGTTGTGAAAGAAAACATGCAATAGTAGTTGCAATTCACTTTAAAAGATTTTTTTTAAAGATTTTGTTTATTGATTTGAGAGGTACAGTTATAGACAGTGAGAGGTAGGACAGAGAGAAAGGTCTTCCATCCATTGGTTCACTCCCCAAATGGCTGCAACAGCCAGAGCTGCTCAATCCAAAGCCAGGAGCCAGGTGCTTCTTTCCAGTCTCCCATGGGTGCAGGGGCCCAAGCACTTGGGCCATCTTATACTGCTTTTCCAGGCCATAGCAGAGAGCTGGATTGAAAGAGGAGCAGCTGGGACTAGAACCAGTGCCCATATGGGATGCCAGTGCTGCAGGTGGAGGATTAACCTACTGCGCCATGGCACCAGGCCCACAATTCTCTTGAAAACAGAAACATTTATTCCTGAGTCTTTTGATGAGTTAGGCCAATGAAGTCCTGACAGGGCACATATGTCTCTAGCATTAGAGGAGTGCTCATCATTCTTATGTTGTGTTCTGTTGCCGTTCAGCCTGTGACCATGAGACACATAAATAAAAAACCAGAAATTCAGCATGTGGTTACCCCACAAGGAATCTTGTTTGCATCTGAATAAATTTTCTAGCCAGGTGTTTTTAAGTTGCTAAATATTCTCCTAATTTGTATTTACTTAAAGACTATTAACTTAGTACCACAATTTTTGTTACAATAAGGTGATTGCAGATAAGGAATTATCTTCTAGATAAAACTAGAAGTTTTACTTTGTAACAATCACAGACTAGCAGAAGTCATAAACCATTAACCCTCATTTTTCTAAAATAGGAGGTTGTAATTAATATGAGTATATAAAGAATATATTTTTTAAGATTTTATTTAGTTGAGAGGTAGAATTACAGACAGAGAGAAAGGTCTTCCTTCTGTTGATTAACTCCCCAGATGGCTTCAATGGCCAGAGCTACATGGGTCTAAAGCCAGGAGCCAGCTGCTTCTTCCTGGTCTCCCATGCAGGTGCAGGGGCCCAAGCACTGGGCCATCTTCCACTGCTTTCCCAGGCCATAGCAGAGAACTGGACTGGAAGAGGGGCAGCCAGGACTAGAACCGGTACTCATACTGGATGCTGGCACCACAGGCAGAGGATTTACCTGCTGCACAACAGCACTAGCCCCAAGTACATGAAGAATTTAGAACAGAAAATCTACTAACCTCATGGAGTTTATCTCCCTTTCAAAACTTTCAATAACCTTTGGGATGGAAAATGCTAATTTAAAGTACTGTAATTAAATTCACACAAACAAAAATGTTTTAGGATGTTTTTATTTCATTATTTAAGTTAGATACTATTAGGAAATTCTAGATTATTTTGTGGGTAAATTGTAATTTCTTTTCACAAGTGTATTTGAGTAGAAACACAAGCTTTTATAATCAATTATTTATGTTTAAAACATTTGCTTAAGGCCGGCGCCACGGCTCATTAGGCTAATCCTCCACCTTGCGGTGCCAGCACACCAGGTTCTAGTCCTGGTCGGGGCACTGGATTCTGTCCTGGTTGCCCCTCTTCCAGGCCAGCTCTCTGCTGTGGCCAGGGAGTGCAGTGGAGGATGGCCCAAGTGCTTGGGCCCTGCACCCCATGGGAGACCAGGATAAGTACCTGGCTCCTGCCATCGGATCAGTGCGGTGCGCCCGCGGCGGCCATTGGAGGGTGAACCAACGGCAAAGGAAGACCTTTCTCTCTGTCTCTCTCTCACTGTCCACTCTGCCTGTCCAAAAAAAAAATTTTTTTTTGCTTATGTATGTTTTGTATTAAAATAACAGCATGTTATGAAGTTTAGAAACATCTTGTTCCATACAAGCCTATACTTTTTTTAAGTTTTATTTAAAAAGAATCTTTATATTTATTTTTTTTTAACACATCAAATTCAGGTGACACCGTAAGTCCATAATTTCCCACAAAATTCGTAAACTTAACAATTGAGTATCTTAAGTCTTATAAATCTTCTGAATCATTCATAGTTATGCACTCAATGGAACGTACTCCTCAGCAGCTGAGAAGAATCTTAACTTAAAAGCACCAACTCTTCAGGCATCTCTACAGACCGACATCTATTTTTCATTCTCTAAGACATGCAGTCAGACTGCTGATGCAGCAAATACCAATTCACCTTAAGCTGAATGGATAAGAAAAAGCATTTGGGAAACCAACATTCTTAATATTAAGTCTGAAAGCACTTCTACCTCTTTACTGAATGACTTTTCCTTCTGTCAACTATAAATTCTAATGAATAAAAATTGTGTTTTGAACATAAGTTTTTCAGGTTAATCTAACACTTTAGGACATTTGTATTTGTTTTATATAAGTCTTAAGGAAAACAAAAAGGTAATCTCTAATCTAGACAATTCTGGAATCTTTTATTAGATGTACAATTTTACTGCAAAGTAATGTGATCTGTTTGTCCAAATATTATGGCTTTTAAAAAATTCTCTTCATGTATGTAAATTAATAAAGCTTATTTCCAATATATATTTTCCGTGTTTTCATTTGCTGAAGCAGGGTTCAAAGGGTGTTTTTAGGATCTTGCCAACATCAGCCCTATGTACCCATAAATTATTGGAGCCATTAAATGGACAATAAAACTGGTTCAGGCTACTGATGAATGCTTCAAAGGGAATCTGATATTCACAAATTTAATCATCATATTCAATTCAACTGAAGTCTTTCTTAAAACTGTACTCTTGATAGGCTGAAGATAGGGTAATGGAGTTAGTTCTTTATGCCAAAGATTCGTGGATCTGTTGTACAAAGTCTTCATTCTCTGTCAGTCATCAGTAGCTTGAGGGCTTTCTGTAGATTCTGAATGGCAGTGCTTACATCTTCATATTGAAAAGCACTGTGAGCATATTTGCAGTATCTCTGAGCTCTCACAAAGTCCTCAGGGGTGAGGTGGGTATCGCCTTGGGAAACCGTACTGGAAAGTGCAGGATCAATGGCTGGCATAGTCTATAGAGTAGGTTGGATGGTATTCCTTGTTACACCCATGCTATGAGGCACTTTCGCTGGTGTGTTGGCTGTGGCATGTGCACCCAGAGGAATCTGTATTCAACTATAGCTGTCTGATGGCATGCTGCCTGGGTCAACTGCTGAAGATGATGATGGCTGAGGTGTGTGGAATGGGCAGAGATGCTACTACAGCATCTTCATTTTCTTCACCATCAGTATCTTCCTCAATTGCAATAGGGCCTGCTTGAGGAGTCTCCTCATTGTTTAAGCAATTATGGATATATGTTGCCTTCCACCTTGCATACTTTGTGTGTTTCACATTTTCATCAGTGTTATGTCAAACACAGTTATGACATCTATTAAAAGACTTGCAGTATAGAAGAACTTGATCATGTTTTTTTGTGAAATTACCCAGCACAATGTTCACTGTCTGCATATATAAACATTATCCAAGAATAATTCCTCAAATGGGCAGAACCAACTACTCCTTGGGTAATAGCTGTTTCTTTTTGTTGTTGTTGTGAAGAACCTGAGCCTGGATCAATGTGCAGCTATTTTAGACTAGGCCTCCATCTTGTAACTCGGGCATGACCGGGCCCTGAACCCTAAGCCAAAAGCTCTGAAAGAAGAAAAATAAACTCCCCTTGTGATAAACTCCCCTAGCAACAGCCAATCAGCAGATAGCAGGGAAATACCTAAAGTTCCATGTATCTTTTCAGGCAGTTAAGGTGATTGATAACATCCCAAAACCCTGCAGTTTAGAACGTACACCCTAGCGGTTCATACCCTATACTTTAGCCAATCATTTTAAAAAGTATCAACCTCAGAGCCATCCAACCACCTTTACTAGTCTATTCCCACCACTGGATTTACTAAGCAATTTTAAGAGATGTTCTTTAAATTTCCCACAGAATGAGATGATTTGCTGAATGGTGCTATAATGTATAGAATGTCTCTGAAAACCCTATATAAATGCCACAAAAGAAATGGGATGGATCCTCATCAGAAGACTGCTGTGATGATTGGAGGAGTGGACCCTAGCTCGAGCTAGAATAAACCTCTTTGCTTTTGTATCATTGAAGTCTCTCATTGGGATAATTGAGTCCCATCTGAGTCCGGTCTAACAGTTGTTGTTAAGATTTATTTATTTATTTGAAAGGCAGAGTTACAGAAAGGCAGAGAGACAGAGAGAGACTCGGTGTCTGACATCTGCTAGTTCACTCCTCAAATGGCTGCAGTGGCTGGAGCTGTGCTGTTCTGAAGCCAGGAGCCAGGAGATTCTTCCAGGTCTCCCACATGGGTGCAGGGGCCCAAGAACTTGGGCCATCTTCATTTTTTTTTGACAGCCAGAGTGGACAGTGAGAGAGAGAGAAAGGTCTTCCTTTTCCATTGGTTCACCCCGCAATGGCCACTGTGGCTGGCACACTGCAGCCGGCACACCATGCTGATCCAAAGCCAGGAGCCAGGTGCTTCTCCTGGTCTCCCATGTGGGTTCAGGGCCCAAGCACTTGGGCTGTCCCTCACTGCACTCCTGGGCCACAGCAGAGAGCTGGACTGGAAGAGGAGCAATCAGGACAGAATCCAGTGCCCCAACCAGGACTAGAACCCTGGGTGCTGGCACTGCAGGCAGAGGATTAGCCTAGTGAGCTGTGGT
Source organism: Oryctolagus cuniculus (assembly GCF_964237555.1). NCBI lineage: Eukaryota > Metazoa > Chordata > Mammalia > Lagomorpha > Leporidae > Oryctolagus > Oryctolagus cuniculus. The sequence goes on from NC_091443.1 coordinate 115,974,544, forward strand.
ACCAGCTGGGCCATCTTTCTACTGCTTTCCCAGGGCAGAGCAGAGAGCTGGGTCAGAAGTGGAGCAGCTGGGACTTGAACTGGAGCACATATGGGATGCAGGCACTGTAGGCCAGGGCTTTAATGTGCTGCACCACAGTACCAGCCCCCCAACTGTTTCTTAAGAGCTTCTAACTGACCCATTAATTTTGATAAAAATTTACAACACTCAGTTTTATTATGAATCTTCATTCTAGTTTGCATGGCATATAAATGACCCCCTTGGTGAGATACATAATGATCAAACAATGGCTGCCAACCACCTCTCAGATCAATTCTTGAGCAACTATTCAGTAACTGGCCACCACAGAGTCCTGTTTGTCATGCTTTTTTTTTTTTTTTTTTTTTTGACAGGCAGAGTGGACAGTGAGAGAGAGACAGAGAGAGAAAGGTCTTCCTTTGCCGCTGGTTCACCCTCCAATGGCCGCCGCTGCAGCCGGCGCACCGCGCTGATCCTGGCAGGAGCCAGGAGCCAGGTGCTTTTCCTGGTCTCCCATGGGGTGCAGGGCCCAAGCACCTGGGCCATCCTCCACTGCACTCCCTGGCCATAGCAGAGAGCTGGCCTGGAAGAGGGGCAACCGGGACAGAATTCGGCGCCCCAACCGGGACTAGAACCCGGTGTGCCGGCGCCGCAAGGTGGAGGATTAGCCTATTGAGCCACGGCGCCGGCTTGTCATGCTCTTGAACCATCAGGTGGTGCTGAATGTTCTTAATGTGTGGGGAGAGTGGGGGCAGTGGAGCAAGTTCGGCCATCTCCACTCTAGCACTCGAGCATATCACCACTTCCTCAAGCCTATACTTTTTTCAAGTACATATTCTTACATTCACAGAAAAGCAGTTTAAACCAGACTATTGTAAAAATAATTCAATGGTTATAGATGTCTGCTCATACAACATTTAAAATTGTTCAGTAAAATACTTGGTGATTTTTAAAAAATGATTTATTTATTTATTTGAATTGCAGATTTACAGAGAGAGAGAAAGAGAGAGAGAGATCTCTGCTGGTTCACTCCCCAAATGACCACAATGGCCAAGGCAGGGCTAGATTGAAGCCAAGAGCCAGGAACTTCATCTAGGTCTGCCACATGGGTACAGGGATCCAAGCACGTGAGCCATCATCCACTGCTTTCTCAGGCTCATTAGCAGAAAGCTGGATCAAAAGTGGAGCAGCTAGGACTCAAACCAGCACTCATATGGGATGCCAGTACTGCAGGCAGTGGTTTAACCCACTAAGCCACAGTGCCTGCCCCAAAATGATTTTCGGTTTCTGTATGATAGCCATACTAACTGGGGTGAGGAGAAATCTCACTGTGGTTTCTATTAGCATTTCCCTGATCGCTAGTGATCCTGAACATTTTTTCATGTATCTGTTGGCCATTTGAATTTCTTCCTTGGAAAAATGCTTGTTAAAACTGCCTGTTAATATAACAGGAAAAATGCCTGTTGCCCATTTCTTGAACTGGATTCTTTGTTTTGTTGTTGAATTTGTTAAGCTCATAGAGATTTCGCAAATTTTTACTAATAGTTTGTGAATATTTTCTTGTATTCTGTCAGTTGCTTCCTTAGTTGCAGTTCAGAAGTGTCTTAGCTTGATATAATCTCCTTTGGCTATTTTTCCTTTTATTGTCTGTGCTTCATGGGGTCTTTTTCCAAAAGTCTTTTTCTATGACAGTGTCTTGCAGAGTTTCCCTGATATTTTCTCCTAGATTTAGATGATTGATCCAATTACAGTTAATTTTTGTGCAAGTTGCAATGTGGGGATCTTGTTTCCTACTACATTGTGAAGAACAAATTTTCCCAGCACTATTTTTGAAGAGATTGTCCTTTCTCCAGAGATTGCTTTAAATGTGTTTGTCACAAACTAACTGGTTTTAGACATGCAGATTAATTTTCAGAGGTTCTATCTATTCTGTTTAATAGGTCTACATGTCTTTTGGCATGCCAATAACAAGCTATTTTTATTATAACTGCCCTGTAGTAGATCTTGAATTCTGGAAGTGTGATGCCTCCCTCTTTGCTTTTATTAAGATTGCCTTGGAATTTCATCCCAATTTTAACATCATTTTTTTCCTAACTCTGAGAAGAATGTTGTTGATATTTTGATTGGGATCATGTTGAATCTGTAAATTGCTTTTGGGGGACTGGCACTGTGGAATAGTAAGTTGAGCCTCTGTGGCATTGGCATCTCATGGATGCCAGTTTGGGTCCCAGCTGGTTCTCTGATCCAGCTCTCTGCTCATGGCCTGGGAAGGCAGAGGAAGATGGCCCAAGTGCTTGGGCTCCTGTATCCACATAGAAGATGAGGAGGAAGCTCCTAGCTCCTGGGTTCAGATCAGCCTAGCACCAGCCATTACAGCCATTTGGAGAATTAACCAGCAGTTAGAAGACATCGCTTTCTGTCTCTCCCTCTCTTTGTCTATAACTGCCACTCAAATAAATAAATGATTGTAAAAATAAAATTAAAAACAATTTCTTTTGGTAGTATGGGAATTTTGATGATATTAGTTCTTCCGATTTATGAACATGTATTTCTTTAATGTTTTGTAATTTTTCTTGTAAAGATCTTTCACACCCTTGACTAAATTTATTCCAAGGTAATAAAAAATGTTTATGGTTATCGTGAATGGCACTGATCTGATAAGTTATTTTTCAGCAATGGCATATTTGTGTATGTAATGGTTATTGATTTTTGTGTATTGATTTTATATCTTACAACTTCACCAAACTCTCTTATGAGTTTCAATAATCACTTGGTGGAGTCTTTTGGTTTTCCAATATATAGGATCATGTTATCTGCAAACAGATTATTGGACTTTCTCCTTTCTAATTGTTTTTTAATTTCTTTTGCTTGAATTATTGCCATGGCTAAAGCTGTTAGTAGTGTTGGAGAGCAACTGTGGTTTCAGATCTTAATGGAAATGCTTCCAAGATTTCCCATTCAATATGATGTTGTTGAAGATTTGTCATATATTGCCTGGATTGTGTTAAGGAATGTTCCTTCTATACCCAACTTGCTTAAGGTTTTTATAATGAAAGGCTGTTTTTTATCAAATACTTTCTCTTCGTCTATTGAGATCATCATGTGGTTTTTATTCTTTAGTTTTCTAGTGTCACATATCACATTTATTGATTTGCATATGTTGAATGATCCCTGCATACCAGGGGTACATTCCACTTGGTCCAGGTAAATTATCTTTATGATCTGTTGTTGGATTTTAATTAGCTAGTATTTTGCTAAGAATTTTTTGCATCTGTGCTTCAGAGATATTGTTCTTTAATTCTCTTTCTCTATTGTATCATTTTCTGGTTTAGAAAATAAGGTGACACTGGCCAAATAGAAGGAGTTTGGGAATACTCTTCTCTTTCAATTGTTTTGAATAGCTTAAGAAGAATTGGAATTGGTTCTGTTTTGAAAGTCTGGTAGAATTTAGCACTTGAAGCTATCTGGTCTTGGGCTTTTCTTTGAAGAGTTTTTGTTACTGATTCAATCTCTGTCTTGGATTTTTGGTTTGTTTAGGTTTTCTATATGTCTTCATGACTCAATTTTGTTATCTAGCATGTGTTTTTCTTCCAGGTTTTCTAATTTGTTGCCCATTGCATGTGATGCCCACATTCTATATTGCAGTGCTAATCTAAGTTTTCAGTGTTCCACTTTTTTTTTTTTTTGACAGGCAGAGTGGACAGTGAGAGAGAGACAGAGAGAAAGGTCTTCCTTTGCCATTGGTTCACCCTCCAATGGCTGCTGCGGCTGGCGCGCTGTGGGCAGCACACCACGCTGATCTGATGGCAGGAGCCAGGAGCCAGGTGCTTTTCCTGGTCTCCCATGGGGTGCAGGGCCCAAGCACTTGGGCCATCCTCCACTGCACTCCCTGGCCACAGCAGAGAGCTGGCCTGGAAGAGGGGCAACCGGGACAGAATCCGGCACCCTGACCGGGACTAGAACCTGGTGTGCCGGCGCCGCTAGGTGGAGGATTAGCCTAGTGAGCCGCGGCGCTGGCCAGTTTTCAGTGTTCCACTTCCAAACCAATTTCCTGCTTAATATCTCTGGGAATCATGGGGTAGTGGCTCAAATTCTTCAGTTCCTTTCACCTAAGTGCAAGATCTACTACTTACTAGGGGACCTGAGAGCCTGGTTCAGCCACAGCTTTTGCAGACATTTAGAGAGTGAACTAACATATGGAAGACCTCTCTGCCTCTGTCTCCTCAACCACTTTCTGTGTGTTTCTCTGTCCTTTTTTGAATAATTTTAAAAGTTATTTAATTCTTTATTTGAAAGTCACAGAGAGAGAGAGAGAGAGACATAGAGAGATCTTGCATCATCTCGTTCACTCCCCTGGTGGCTCCAATGGCCAGTGTTGGGCCTTGTTGAAACCAGGAGCTTCTTTTGAGTCACCCAAAGGGGTGGCAGGAGCCCAAGTGCTTGGGCCATCTTCCACTCTTAATCAGACCATTAGCATGAAGCTAAATCAGAAGTGGAACAAGTGGGACTTGAACCGGTGACTTTATGGGAAGCCAGTATAACAGATGGCAGCTTTGCATACTGCAGCACAACACCAGCCCCCTCTCTACCTTTCAAATAAACAAATATTTAAAAAAGAAATGAAAATGTTCTTAAGGAGGCAAAAGTCATCATGATTGAGCACTGAGGAATCTATTAAAATGATTACATTTTAAAAGATTTATTTATATATTTAAAAGGCAGTGTTAGAATGAGAGACTGATCTTCCTTCTGGTTTGTTCTCCAAAATGACTGTAATGACTGGGGCTAGACCAGGCTGATCTTGTAAGATAGGAGCTTCTTCCAGATATCACATGGGTTCAGGGGCCCAAGCATTTGGGCAAGCCTTTGCTGCTTTCCCATACACATTAGCAGGGAGCTGGATAAGTTTGGAACATCAATATCTATGACATCTTCCTTGCAGTACAAGGATATAGAGCCCATCTGGCACAATTAACATCCTATTTATGGGTGGGCCAAGTATAACAGCTTCCAACTCTCAAGGTTTGGACTAGATGGGTTCTGAGGAATTGTGATATAATAGATGCTAATTCATAACTCTTGGTTTAAGCTTTTGTTAGCAGATAATGCTGTGACTACTTTGGGTCTCTGGATTGTCACCAGTGAAGGCATCCAGATTAATAGTAATGAGATCAACAGTCAGCAAAATGGTGTCCAGCTGAACTTAAATGGTTTTTCTTTTTTATCATTAGAATAGTGACCTCCTGCTATACCCTGGCATCTGGACATAGACAGCAGACATTGGAAGCCATCCCCTTTGCCAAATGGAGTATGCCAAGTTTGGGTCCATCATCTATTAAGGAGGTCTTAGTAGCCATTCTCATGTTTTACTGTTCTATATCCATGGCCAAAGTCCTACTAGATAACAAGGTTTGGAGAATCACAGGCTCAAGGTGTGTAGGTGACTTTTTCCAGTATAGCACAATTAATAGAAATCTAATTTAATTCTACTGGCACATAGCAAGGTTCCAAGAGAGGTTATTCCTTGCATCACAGCCCTTGAGAAGTAATGGATATCACAAATGATCCAGAGAATTTAGAAGATATATGAGCTCCATGAGTGAAGAAGTCACTGAGAGCACTAAGGATAGTGCCTACAGAATTCAATCTGACTTTTCATTGGAAAAGGGGCCATATAAGCTGGGCTGATTTATAGCATCCATGACAGTTAATTTTTTAAATGAGGCATGCATTGCACCAAAACCCAGGAAGGACTAAAAGGTATTAGTATTGTATGTTCTTCACAAGTGTGTCAAATAGTCTCATGAAGGGAGGAAGTCATCAATGTGATATATTCCCAGAAATGACTAAAAGGTATTAGCATTGTATGTTCTTCACAAGTGTGTCAAATAGTCTCATGAAGGGAGGAAGTCATCAATGTGATATATTCCCAGAAATGACTAAAAGGTATTAGTATTGTATGTTCTTCACAAGTGTGTCAAATAGTCTCATGAAGGGAGGAAGTCATCAATGTGATATATTCTTGTGCTCCTGATAAAAGCTGGGTACAGTTAAATTCTTTGCAAAAATTATGTTTGATGGCTAAGTCAATGAAATGCTCATGTATAACCTAGAAAAAGTGTCTTTTCAAAGTGAAGGCAAACTAGACTGAGGAGCTGTTGGAAAAGCTTTGAGCAAAAACACATTTGCCACTTTTTTTTTTTTGACAAGCAGAGTGGAGAGAGAGAGAGACAGAGAGAAAAGTCTTCCTTTTGCTGTTGGTTCACCCCCCAATGGCCACTGCGGCCGGCGCATCGTGCTGATCCAAAGCCAGGAGCCAGGTGCTTCACCTGGTCTCCCATGCAGGTGCAGGGCCCAAGGACCTGGGCCATCCTCCGCTGCACTCCCGGGCCATAGCAGAGAGCTGGCCTGGGAGGGGGCAACCGGGATAGAATCCGGCACCCGGACCAGGACTAGAACCCGGTGTGCTGGTGCCGCAAGGCAGAGGATTAGCCTATTGAGCCACGGCGCTGACATTTGCCACTTTTGTTTTAGTTAAGACAGGTCATTTATCTATTAAGAGGCATCAGATATGTTAATATTAGATATAAAGTGTGGTGGACATAATCGATGGCATATAGCATTAAGATTTTAGTAATCTACCATGAGATGCCATTTACTTTTTTCCAGATTCAACAGGTAAAATTGGGCTTCCAAGTGGGAAACAGTTGGAATAATCACCTTTTTGTTTATTAAGTTTAATGTAATAGATTTTAATGCATGAAGACATTGAGTTTCCTTTTATTATGTCATCTTAATTATTTTAGTTTGGGACCTGTGGAGTGTTATTTTCCCTAGTTAAGTTGTAGCTTAAAATTTTTATTTTAATAATTACTTGCTGTGTTAGGCCATCTCTCCCACCTGTGGGATTTTTTGAGTACATCTGACTATTGGAAATTTAGGTAATATTATAGTTAAAATGAGATGTACCAAATAAATAATTTTTTTCTTCTGATACATATTTTGGAACTTTTCTAAAATGGTATTGAGCACCCTGTTTAAATTTAGGGGGATTCCCTGTGTAAGACTGTTATTTGAGCCACATTACTGATTACTTCTATGAAACTCTGTGAATAAGTGCATCTAGAACCTGGAAAAGTTGATGTCTTATGCTGAAGAGACATAAGAATCAATGTCTTTTTATCTTTTTTTAATTATATAATTTACAAATAAGTTTTAGATGTCTAAAAGGATGAAATTATGTACTTTTCAGAAATTTATACCTATATACAATTATAATTGATATATTTTACATTTTCTTTCTTTAGGTTTTTAAGACTTCTTAGGGCTGCCACTGTGGTGTGGGCAGAGGCCCACACACTTGGGCCATCTTTTGCTGCTATTTTCCCAGGTTCAATAGCAGGGAGCTGGATCAGGAGTGGAGAGACTGGGACACAAACTGGCACAAATATGGGATACCATTCCCATCTAGTAAAACTTGATCAGATAACACTGGTTGCTTCTATTAGTGATAAGTAGCTCAAGCTTGACCTCAAATTTAGTCCTTGTAGGATCCTGAATTAGTTTCAGTCTGTGATCCTCACTCTCTTTATATCTTAGGGACTATATTTTTCAGTATTGATTCAGTAAAATCAAGTGTTAGAGCTCCTATTTCTAAGTGCTTGAAATTATAAATGCTGGTCAGAAGGTGTATTTAGGGCTTGGTGCCATGGCTCACTTGGTTAATCCTCCACCTGTGGCACCGGCATCCCATATGGGCACCAGATTCTAGTCCTGGTTACTCCTCTTCCAGTCCAGCTCTGTGCTGTGGCCAGGGAAGGCAGTGGAGGATGGTCCAAGTGCGTGGGCCCCTGCACCCCCATGAGAGACCAGGAAGATGCACCTGGCTCCTGGCTTTGGATCAATGCAGGACTGGCAACAGCAGCCATTTGGGGAGTGAACCAGCACAAGGAAGACCTTGCTGTCTCTCTTTTACTGTCTATAACTCTACCTGTCAAATAAAAACAAAGGTGTATTTAAAATCAGTGAAAGAAAATGAATTGTAAAAGATCAATCAACAACAATTGAGTGTTGTGTGCTGCCTTCCCACTTTCTTCTCAGGAAATCCACAGAATTTTCAACCATAATTCTAAAATCAGCAACTCCTACTGTCAGAAGTGTGTGGCTACCACTATGGGGAGCAATAATTTTTAGAAAGGACAAGGGAATTCACTATTTCATGATACTATTCTTTTCTGATGCCTACAACTTCATTTTCTGTTTACATTGTATGATGCTGGGAACTAAGTAATGATTTTATTCTGGGTCTGAGGTGAAGTTATGTAAGATTGAAGTTCAAGACTGAGGTCCTTCAATTTGCAGAATGAAGTCACTGAAAGGCAATTACCAGATAAGTGCTGATACAGGCATTTGCATGGCACAATTCGTACACTATACATAGAAAAAATGACCAATAGCTGTGGGCTAACAGTCAATGGCCCATGAGACCATCACTCAAATCCTCAAGAGTTTGTCTATAATTTCATGGCAGTTCTCATTTAGACTAGAAGAGGAGTAAAAGCAGGAGCTCCATGACACCCTAATATTTGTCTCTGGCCTAATTTGTGTCAGAAACCACTAATTAAGTGTGGGTTTTTTTAAAAATATAGCTTTGTTAAAAATATACAGATAACTGGATATGATGGATAGATGAATTTCAGGATGTTTTGGGTAAAGAATTTCTAGGTAGTGCAGTTTTAAATATTCACAAAGATTTTACAAGGCATTCACCCTGTTTTCCAGCCATATTAATGCCCAAATTATTACTATTTTACTGTAAAATATGATCCATTGATGGTCCACAAATTATTTTAACAGGTAAGATCAAGCATCATTTTAAAGGATTAAAAATGATTTATTCAGGATATTATTTTCTTCTTTAAACACTAAAGTTAAAGAGAGTCCTTGGAGGTTTTTTCTAAGTATCTGTAGAAGTATTTGAGGTTTTAGAACCACAATTTAATTATGAGAATTTAAAAAATATTAATATATAATGACAATTTCCAAAAATTCTATCCACGTTTTAATTTCTCCACTTATAGTATGTTTCTTTTCTTTTCTTTCTTTCTTTTTTTTTTTTTTTTTTTTTTGACAGGCAGAGTTAGACAGTGAGAGAGAGAGAGAAAGAGAGAGGCAGAGAGAAGGGTCTTCCTTTTTCTGTTGGTTCACACCCCAAGTGGCTGCCATGGCCGGCATGCTGTGCTGATCCAAAGCCAGGAGCCAGGTGCTTCTCCTGGTCTCCCATGCAGGTGCAGGGCCCAAGGACCTGGGCCATCCTCCACTGCACTCCCAGGCAACAGCAGAGAGCTGGCCTGGAAGAGGAGCAATTGGGACAGAATTCAGCACCCTGACTGGGACTAGAACCCAGGGTGCTGGCACCACAGGTGGGGGATTAGCCATGTGAGCCATGGTGCTGGCCAACTTATAGTATGTTTCTTTCAAATGTATTTGCCAAGCCAGGAATTAATGAGGAATTGGAATATTATGCAAACACTTCATGTGGTTAGACAAGTTTTATGTATCCTCACTGTATCCTAAGAGGTTGATTTTCCAGCAAATTTCTTCCTAATGGAGGTGTGCACTGTTTTACAGGGAAAGTAGCTTCATCAGCCCATGATGTCAACAGGGAAAGATCATGGAAAGTCTCCTTTGTTTTCCTTCTCAGCATATGCCATTGCAACCACTCCCACCATCTTTAGAGAATTTCTGGTCCTGAAGCTGTCCTCATATTGCTCAAGAATTGTGTGATTGGTTTCTATGTCTGTTAATGTTAGTGTGGAGGTAAAAGGAACTTTGGAGAGCAGGGCAGGTTCCTGTCTCTTGATGGCATAGGTGCAGTTGTAGATTGGAGGCATTATAATCTCTCTTTCAGGTACACCCTATAGACCTTGGCTGGTTCAGGAAGGGATACCAGTGGTAGATCCTCAGTTCCAAAGCCATAGAAGGAATGAATAATGTTGGATTTTCCAGGATTTTTTTTTTTTTGTCAGAAGATGAGGGGCTAGCGCTGTGGCTCAGTGGTTTAGTGCCCTGGGCTGAAGTGCCAGCATCCCATATGGGTGCTGGTTCTAATCCCGGCTGCTTCTCTTCTGATCCAGCTCTCTGCCGTGGCCTGGGAAAACAGTAGAAGATAGCCCAAGTCCTTGGGCCCCTGCACCCATGTGGGAGACCCAGAAAAACTCCTGGCTCCTGGCTTTGGATTGGCACAGCTCAGTTGTAGCCATCTGGGGAGTGAACCAACATATGGAAGACCTCTCTGTCTCTATGCCTTTCTGTAAATCTGCCTGTCAAATAAATAAAAATAAATTTTTTTTTTTTTAAAGAAGATGATGTGTCTGACAGAAGACCAGTGGGTCTCCAGGTATACAGAAAGGGGTTCTAAAATCTCTGTAGACAACTAGTCTCATACAAGATGGCCGTGGGATGGAGATGGGTATTCAGACCATTTGAGCTGAACTGTGTATGAGCTGAATGTAGGTTGCACCTCTGTCACTATTTACTCATCTTTAAGATGAGTATAGCAACAATACTAGTGAAATGTCTTTACTGTGTGCACACTGACTTACACTGTGTTGCAATTGCACTTATGGGGTTTCTGGTGTATCTTCTTTAAATGAAGTTTCTCATTTCCTGCACTGTATAGCGTGCCCAGTGCTACTCATTCAAGGTTACAGAACTTATACAATACATAGTTTCTGGAAACATGGAAGTTTGGGTACTGGGGGACAGTCCCATTTCCTTTGGAAGTGAGAAGTTTTTATGGCATTTGAAGAAGGGAGCTCAATAAATAGGAATCTTTTCTAACAGAATACAACTTAATGCTCTCTGAGATAACACCTTAAGGCTCAGAGCAGAGACAAGAGTCATTAAAAAGTAAAGATCCTAGTTGCATGGTTCAAGCAGTTATGGGTCATACTGACCAGAGTGAACAAGATGTGCTTGATATTACATTACCTCATCCATTAGTTTTCAAAACTTGGTGGTAATAGAAGTTCTGGACCAGCATTCAAAAGAGAGTTGTGAATGGATTAGAAAGACAGTGGTCTTAAGGGTGCAGCCTGGGGTGGAGGGATGACCTCTCCAATCTGAGAGTCACTATTTGCATTGCTTCCTACCATATGCCCATTACATCATTCCACTATCAGCATCTCTAGAAATGGAGGTCTGTAAAATCTAGTCTGTTATATACTTGGTACCTGGGCTATGCTTCTACCCACTGTATTCTTTTTCTCTTTAACTTTTATTTAATCAATATAAATTTCCGAAGTACAGCTTTTGGATTACAATGGCTTCCCCCGCCCCCATAACTTCCCTCCCACCTGCAACCCTCCCATATCTGGCTCCCTCTCCCATTCCATTCACATCAAGATTCAATGTCAATTATCTTTATATACAGAAGATCAATTTAGCATATATTAAGTAAAGATTTCAACAGTTTGCACCCACACAGAAACACAAAGTGTAAAGTACTGTTTGAGTACTAGTTATAGCATTAATTCACATTGAACAACATATTAAGTACAGAAATCCTACATGGGGAATAAGTGCACAGTGACTCCTGTTGTTGATTTAACTATTGACAGTCTTGTTTATGGCCTCAATAATCACCCTAGGCTCTTGTCATGTGTTGCCAAGGCTGTGGAAGCCTTTTGAGTTCACCGACTCTGATCTTATTTAGACAAGGTCATAGTCAAAGTGGAAGTTCTCTCCTCCATTCAGAAAAAGGTAGCTCCTTCTTTGAAGGTCTGTGCTATCCATTGAGATATCACTCACAGGGATCTTTTATTTAGGCTTTTATTTTTTATTTTATTTTATTTTTTCTAGTGTGTCTTGGCTTTCCATACCTGCAATACTCTCATGGGCTCTTCAGCCAGATCCAAATGCCTTAAGGGCTGACTCTGAGGCCAGAGTGCTGTTTAGGACATCTGCCATTCTATGAGTCTGCTGTGTATCCCACTTCCCATGTTGGATCATTCTCTCCTTTTTAATTCTATCAGTTAATATTAGCAGATACTAGTCTTGCTTATGTGATCCCTTTGACTCTTAATCCTATCATTATGATCAATTGTGAACTGAAATTGATCACTTTGACTAGTGACATGGCATTGGTACATGCCACCTTGATGGGATTGAATTGAAATCCCCTGGCATGTTTCTAACTCTACCATTTGGGGCAAGTCTGATTGAGCATGTCCCAAACTGTACATCTCCTCCCTCTCTTATTCCCACTCATATTTAACAAGGACCACTTTTCAGTTAAAGTTAAACACTTAAGAATAATTGTGTGCTAATTAAAGAGTTCAACCAAAGTATTAAGTAGAACAAAAAACTACTAAAAGGGATAAAGTATTAAGTTGTTCATCAATAGTCAGGAAAAGGGGTGATCAAGTCACTGTTTCTCAAAGTGTCCATTTCACTTCAACAGGCTTCCTTTTAGGTGCTTGGTTAGTTGTCACAGATCAGGGAGAACATATGATATTTGTCCCTTTGGGACTGGCTTATTTCACTCAGCATGATGTTTTCCAGATTCCTCCATTTTGTTGCAAATGATCACATTTCATTGTTTTTGACTGCTGTATAGTATTGTATAGAGTACATGTCCCATAATATCTTTATCCAGTCTACTGTTGATGGGCATTTGGGTTGATTCCAGGTCTTAGCTATTGTAAAGTGATCTGCAATAAACATTATGGTGCAGACATCTTTATTATTTGCCAATTTAATTTCCTTTGAGTAAATTCCAAGGAGTGGGATGGCTGGATTGTATGGTAGGGTTATATTCAGGTTTCTGAGGAATCTCCAGACTGATTTCCATAGTGGCTTGACCAGTTTGCATTCCCACCAACAGTGGGTTAGTGTCCGTTTTTCCCCACATTCTCGCCAGCATCTGTTGTTGGTAGATTTCTGTATGTGAGCCATTCTAACCGGGGTGAGGTGAAACCTCAATTGCGCTTTTGATGTGGATTTCCCTGATGGCTAGTGATCTTGAACATCTTTTCATGTGCCTGTTGGCCATTTGGATTTCCTCTTTTGAAAAAATGTTTATTAAGGTCCTTGGCCCATCTCTTGAGTGGGTTGTTTGTTTTCTTTTGGAGATTCTTGATCTCTTTGTAGATTCTGGTTATCAACCTTTTATCAGTTGCATAGTTTGCAAATATTTTTCCCATTCTGTTGGTCACCTCTTCACTTTACTGACTGTTTCTTTTGCAGTACAGAAACTACTCAATTTGATGCAATCCCAAGTGTTAATTTTGGCTTTGATTGCCTGTGCCTCTGGGGTATTTTCCAAGAAGTCTTTGCCAGTGTCAATGTCTTGCAGGGTTTCTGCAATGTTCTCTAATAATTTGCTGGTGTTGGGTTGTAGATTTAGATCTTTAATCCATGTTGAGTGAATTTTTGTGTAAGGTGTAAAGTAGGTGCCTTCCTTCAAGCTTCTGCATGTGGAAATCCAATTTTCCCAGCACCATTTATTGAATAGACTGTCCTTATTCCAGGGATTGGTTTTGGATCCTTGATGAAATATAAGTTGGCTGTAGATGTTTGGATTGATTTCTGGTGTTTCAATTCTGTTCCATTGGTCTATCCATCTGTTTCTGTACCAGGACCATGCTGTTTTGATTACCACTGCCCTGTAGTATGTCCTGAAATCTGGTATTGTGATGCCTCTGGCTTTGTTTGTATTGTACAAGATTGCTTTATCTATTCGAGGTCTCCTGTATCTCCATATGAATTTCAGCATCATTTTATCCATATTTGAGAAGAATGTCTTTGGTATTTTGATTGTTATCACATTGAATCTATAAATTGCTTTTGGGAGAATGGACATTTTGATGCTATTGATTCTTCCAATCCATGAGCATGGAAGATTTTTCCATTTCTTGGTGTCCTCTTCTATTTCTTTCTTTAAGATTTTGTAATTCTCATTGTAGAGATCTTTAACATCCTTTGATTGTTTTTGTAGCTGTTGGGAATGGGATTGATCTTAGAAGTTCTTCCTCAGCCATGGCATTGTCTGTGTATACAAAGGCTGTTGATTTTTGTGCATTGATTTTATACCCTGCTACTTTGCCAAACTCTTCTATGAGTTCCAATAGTCTCTTAGTGGAGTTCTTTGGATCCCCTAGATAAAGAATCATATTGTCTGCAAAGAGGGATAGTTTGAATTCTTCCTTCCCAATTTGTATCCCATTAATTTCTTTTTCTTGCCTGATGGCTCTGGTTAAAACTTCCAGAACTATATTGACTAGCAGTGGTGAGTGTGGGCATCCCTGTCTGGTACAAGATCTCAGTGGAAATGCTTCCAACATTTCCCCATTTAATAGGTTGCTGGCCATGGGTTTTTCATAAATTGCTTTGATTGTATTGAGGAATGTTCCTTTTATACCCAATTTGCTTAGAGTTTTCACCATGAAAGGGTGTTGTATTTTATCAAATGCTTTCTCGGCGTCTATTGAGATAATCATATGGTTTTTCTTCTGCAGTCTGTTAATGTGGTGTATCACATTGATTGTTTTGCTCACATTAAACCATCCCTGCATACCAGGGATAAATCCACTTGGTCTGGGTGGATGATCTTTCTGATGTGTTGTTGCATTCTGTTAGCCAGAATTTTATTGAGGTTTTTTGCATCTATGTTCATCAGGGATATTGGTCTGAATGTTCTTTCAATGCTGCATCTTTTTCCAGCTTAGGAATTAAGGTGATGCTGGCTTCATAGAAAGAATTTGGAAGGATTCCCTCTTCTTTGATTGTTCTGAATAGTTTGAGAAGAATTGGAGTTAGTTCTTCTTTAAACGTCTGGTAGAATTCAGCAGTGAATCCATCTGGTCTTGGGTTTTTCTTTCTTGGGAGGGCCTTTATTTCTATCTCAGTTATTGGTCTGTTTAGGTTTTCTTTTTTTTTTTTTTTTTTTTTAATTTTTGACAGGAAGAGGTGGACAGTGAGAGAGAGACAGAGAGAGAAAGGTCTTCCTTTGCAGTTGGTTCACCCTCCAATGGCCGCCACTGCAGCCGGCGCACCGCGCTGATCCGATGGCAGGAGCCAGGATCCAGGTGCTCTTCCTGGTCTCCCATGGGGTGCAGGGCCCAAGCACCTGGGCCATCCTCCACTGCACTCCCTGGCCATAGCAGAGAGCTGGCCTGGAAGAGGGGCAACCGGGACAGAATCCGGCGCCCCAACCGGGACTAGAACCCGGTGTGCCGGCGCCGCAAGGTGGAGGATTAGCCTATTGAGCCACGGCGCCGGCTCTCTGTTTAGGTTTTCTATGTCTTCCTGGTTCAATTTAGGTAGGTTGCATATGTCCAGGAATCTATCCATTTCTGATAGGTTTCCCTGTTTGCTGGCATACAAGTCCTTGTAGTAATTTCTGATGACTCTTTTTATTTCTTTGGTGTCTGTTGTTATGTTTCCTTTTTCATCTCTGATTTTATTGAATTTGGTCTTTTCTTTTTTCAGTTAGTTGGGCCAATGGGGTGTCAATTTTATTAATTTTTTCAAAAAAAACCAGCTCTTTGTTTGGCTGATCTTTTGTAACTTTTTTTTTTTAATTCAATCCTGTTGATTTCTTCTCTGATTTTAATTATTTCTCTTCTGCTAGATTTGGGTCTGGTTTTTTGCAGTTTTTCTAGATCCTTAAGATGAATTGAAAGCTCATTTATTTGGTGTTTTTCCAGTTTCTTGATGTAGGCACCTATTGCTATAACCTTTCCTCTTAACACTGCTTTTGCTATATCCCATAAGTTTAGATATGTTGTGTTGTTATCCTCATTTACTTCCAGAAAGTTTTTGATTTCTCTTTTGATTTCTTCTATGACCCAGTGTTCATTCAGGAGTATGTTATTCAGTCTCCATGTGCTTGTGTATGCTCTAGGGATTCCTGAGTTGCTAATTTCCAACTTCATTCCACTATGGTCTGAGAAGCTGCATGGTATGATTCTAATTCTTTTAAATTTGCAGAGACTTGCTTTATGGGCTAGTATGTGGTCAGTCCTAGAGTAGGTTCCATGCACTGCTGAGAAGAATGTAAAGTCTTTAAGTGTAGGATTGAAAGTTCTGTAGATATCTGTTAGATGCATTTGGGCTATAATGTCAATTGAATCTGCTGTTTCCTTGTTGATCTTCTGTCAGGTTGATCTATTTCTGAGAGTGGAGTATTGAAGTCCGCCAGTACTATTGTATTGGAGTCTATGTCTCCCTTTTAAGTCCCTTAACATATCTTTTAAATAAACTGGTGCCCTGTAATAAGGTGCATATCCATTTATAATAGTTATGTTTTCCTGTTGAATTGTTCCCTTAATCATTATATAGTGCCCCTCTTTGTCTCTCTTACTAGTTTTTGTGTTAAAGTTTATTTTGTCTAATATTAATATGCCTACACCTGCTATTTTTTTGGTTTCTGTTGGCATGGAATACATTTTTCCAACCTTTTACTTTCAGTCTGTATGCATCTTTGTTGGAAAGATGTGTTTCTTGTAGGCAGCAAATTGATGGGTTTTTCCCTTAATCCATTCGGCCAGTCTGTGTCTTTTAACTGGAGATTAGGGTCCATTAACATTCAATGTGACTATTAGTAAGTAGTAACTTTGCCCTGCCATTTTCCCAAAGATATTTCTAATATATGCTTTGAACTTCCTGTGATCTTTTACTGGGAGATTTTGTTCCTTTACCTTTTTTCATACCTTTATGGCCATGTTTCTGTGTTTCTGTGTGTAACACATCTTTAAGCATCTTTTGCAGGACTGGACGAGTGGCAACAAATTCTTTCAATGTCTGCTATGAAAGGTCTTTATTTCACCTTCATTCACAAATGAGAGCTTTGCAGGAGATAATATTCTGGGCTGGCAGTTTTTCTCTCTTAGTACCTGGGCTATGTCTCGCCATTCCCTTCTAGCTTGTAGGGTTTCTGATGAGAAGTCAGCTGTGAGTCTAATTGGAGATCCTCTGAGAGTAATCTGACGTTTCTCTCTTGCATATTTTAGAATCTTTTTTTTATGTTTCACTGTAGTGAGTTTGATTACAACATGTCATGTCAAGAATCTCTTTTGGTCATGTTTACTAGGGGTTCTATGGGCTTCCTGTACTAGGATGTTTCTGTCCTTCTCCAAATTCAGGAAGTTTTCTGCTAGTATCTCACTAAAAAGGTCTTTCTCTCTCTCCATGCCTTCGGGAACTCCTAGAACCCAAATGTTGGGTTTTTTAATAGTATCCTGTAGATTCCCAACAATATTTTTTAGATTTCTAATTTCCTCTTCTTTGGTTTCACTGTATGCTTTCCTGTGCTCTGTCTTCTAAGTCTGGTATTCTCTCTTCTGCTTCACTAATTCTGTTTTTAAGGCTCTCAAATGCATTTGTCATTTGATCTATTGAATTCTTCATTTCATTTTGATTTCTCTTCACTATCACAATTTCATGTTCTACTAATTGCTTCATGTAATTTTGATTTTTCCTTAAGATTTCATTTTCATGAGAGAGATTTTCTACCCTGTCCAGTAAGGATTTCTGTAGTTCAAGAATTTGTTTTTGAGAACTTCTACGTGTTCTTATCATATATTTTTTGAGATCCGCTTCTTACATTTCTTCTATCTCATCACCTTTATAATCTTGGCTTGGGGTGTCTTGTTCATTTGGAGGCATCATAATGTCTTCCTTGTTCTTGTTTCCTCAGTTTCTGCATTTGTTGCTTGGCATTATGAAGATATTCTTTGGTTTTATTTTTCTTCTTTCTTTTTTTTTTTCTTTTGTTTTGCTGTTGTGGTTTTTCTTGTATACTATGACTCGATTAAGTGGACTGTCTGCTTTTGATGGATCCTTAGAGGCTTGTGATGGGTGTGGCCAGATAGCTCTGTTTGATTCTTCAGGGTTAAGGGTGACACACCCAGGTTAGACATATTAAACTTTTTCTCTCTCTCTCTGTTTTTTTTTTTTTTTTTATTAAGAAGGGAAGTAATTCCACACAGCTGAGTGGAATTGAAGGCAGTCAATGTCTGAGCTCTGGCCCCTGTGGGTATAATATTTGTCTGCTCTGTCCCAAGGACCACACAAAGGATCTGTGCAGTCCTCAGTGTAAGCTCAGATTCCCCTGCAGTCTTCCACCAGGTTGCCAAGGTTACCAAGTTTGTGGCATCTCCCAAGAGTACTCACATCTCAGGCACTCCATGAGTTCTCTCACACACCCTCAGTTTTTTTTTTTTTCCACAGTCACAGTTCATAAGCTCCCACACATCACTAGGTCCTAACCTCCTTTTATTTCTCCCACCAGAGTCAGGTTTTTCTGCTTGGCTGAGGGCGGACACAGCCCTGAGGTGGCACAGCTTTTACTTATGTCCAAAATGGTGCCTGCTCTTTGTCTTGCTCACCTTTGTAAGGTGAGTGGAGAGAGAGAATCATGTCCATACTGGTCCCTTTTATTTTTATTTTTATTTTTATTTTTATTTTTATTTTTATTTTTATTTTTATTTTTATTTTTATTTTTATTTTATTTTATTTCTCTCTTTTAGTTAGCCTGGTGGACTTTCCCCCACAGGGCTTCAAGCCTCATTCCCTCTAGGCCCTTCCTGCGACTTCCCTGCCAGTGTCTTGGGCTACTGAGGTTTTGCCTCACCTCCCTTTCCAGCGCTGGTGTGTAGACTTGGCAGCTGGAGTCCCAAGCCATGGGCACCTGTGCCCTCCACGTAGGTCCACCATGTCCCACTAGTTCTGGAAGAGTTTCTTCTGCATTTTTTTCCCCCTAATTCTTCCCTGAAACTACAGTATCTCCACTTTTATTAAACTATCTTTTCCTGGACTATCAGTGTGCTCCCTCCCTATTCCACCATCTTGGAGGACTCCTGCCCCCTGTATTCTAATAGTCCTCCCTGGTAGGTCAAGGAAGTTTTGCCAGGACCTCTGTAAAAAAGATGAAATAAATTGTATTTCAGGAGAAAAGTGCTTTGTGTAGTGTCACATGATTTGTAAATACCCAGCACCTTAACTTCTGCCTAATGTTCTCTATCTTGCCACACTTAATTAAAAAACATTTATTTTTCAGATCCATTTCAGAAATTGTCACCAGTTCAAATAGTACTGCTTTAGAAAACTTTCATGAGCATGTCTTCCCTTTTGCAACTAATGCTATGTTTGGAGTGTATGACTTCAAAAAGCATATCATGAGGCTGGTGCTGTGGCATAGCAGGTTAATGCCCTGGCCTGAAGTGCCCACATCTCATATTGGCACGGGTTCAAGACTCGGTTGCTCCACTTCTGATCCAGCTCTCTGCTATGGCCTGGGAAAGCAGTAGAAGGTGGCTCAAGTCCTTGGGTCCCTGCAAACATGTGGGAGACCTGGAAGAAGCTCCTGGGTCCTGGCTTTGGTTGGTGCAGCTCTGGCCATTGCAGCCATTTGCAGAGTGAGCCATCAGATGGAAGATATCTCTCTCTCTCTCTCTCTCTCTCTGCATAAATTTGACTTTCACATAAATAAATACATCTTAAAAAAAAAAACAAAAAGCTTATCATAAAAATTTTCCCCCTTTCAGTAATTTCTTCTTGAACAATATGCAGTATACATGCATCTACAGAAAATTACTGTGAACCTTTATCCTGCCTTCTGAGATAGTAAAATTATATTAAATTAGATTTCATATGATAATAAGCTTCTTAAAATATAAACCAAAAGAACACAATGAGCATATATAAGCTGAAATGTGAAGAGCAACCTTATAGTCTCCAGATAATTTATTTTTATGAATCCCAGGACTTTTTTGTTGTTGTTGTATCAGCAGCTTTTCTAAGGTCTAATTGATAGGCAAAGATTGTTTTTATAGGAGCTTTTATTCAAGTTTTTTTAAAAAATTATTTGAAAGTATTGTATATAGAGGAGAGACCCAGAGAGATCTTCCTTCTGCTTGCTCACATCACAAATGCCCGCATTGAGCAGGGCCAGGAAAGAATGAGGCCAGGAACCAAGATCTTCATCTGGATCTCCCACATTGGTAGCATTTGCCCAAGTATTTGGATCATCTTCCACTGCTTTTCTCAGGCCATCAGCAGGAAGCTAGATCAAAAGCAGAACAGCCAGAACATGAACCAGTGCTCATATGGGGTGCTTGTATTGCAGACAGCATGTTTACTTGCTATGTGACAATGCTGGCCCTGTTTTATGGGAACTTCCAAATGAAATTTTTAAGTTGTATGCATTGTAGTTTGCATGTAATTCAACTTTCTGCCATACTTACTGATATATATCAGCATTTGATGCAGGACAAATCAGAAAACACAATGGCTTAACAAATAGCCATTTGATTTGCAGTTCTGACTGTGTTATGGGCTGTACTCAGCTGGGCAGTTCCTATGATCAGTCCAGGAGCAGAAATGAGAGTTTAGCCATTTGGGGAACTGATTGAGGCTTCACTTAAGTGTCTGGGGTTTGTGGTGAAACTTAGCTACATATTATCTCTGTTTTTCTTTTTTTGATAGAGTTAGTGAGAGAGAGAGAGACAGAGAGAAATGTCTTCCTTCCATTGGTTCACCCCCCCAATGGTCAGCATGCTGTGCTGTCCAAAGCTAGGAGACAGGCACTTCCTCCTGGTCTCCCATGTGGGTGCAGAGCCCAAGAACTTGGGCCATCCTCCACTGCCTTCCCAGGCCACAGCCGAGAGCTGGACTGGAATAGGAGCAACTGGGTCAGAACCGGCACCCCAACTGGGACTGTCACCTGGAATACCAGTGCCGCAGGTGGAGGATTAACCTAGTGAGCCATGGCGCCAGCCTACATACTATCTCTTCAACAGGCAGGCCCCAGGGTTGTTCAGAAGATAACTGTCAGAAAAAGAAAATCTGAGAAGGCAAATACTTCACAAATTGTCTATTTCTGGGGCTGGTTCTATGACACAGCAGGTAAAGACACCACCTGCAGTGCCAGCATCTCATATGGGTGTCAGTTCATGACTTGGCTGCTCCACCTCTGATCCAGCTCTTTGCTACAGCCTGGGAAAACAGTAGAAGATGGCCCAAGTCCTTTGGCCCCTGCTCCCTTGTGGGAGACCTGAAAGAAGCTCCTGGTTCATATCTTTGGATCTACACAGCTCCAGCCATTGCAGCCATCTGGGGAGTGAACCTGCAGTTCTAAGACCTCTCTCTCTCTCTCTCTCTCTCTCTCTCTCTCTCTCTCTCTCTCTCTCTCTTTCTCTGCCTCTCCTTCTCTCTTTGTGCAACTCTTTCATATAAATAAATATTTTTAACAAATTGTCTATTTCTATCACATTTACTGGTATCTCATGGGGTAAATCAAGTGAAATGGTGAAATTCAGGGTCTTTTTTAAAAAGATTTATTTATTTATTTGAAAGAGTTACACACAGAGAGAGGAAGAGGCAGAGAGAGATACAGAGCTCTTCCATCTGCTGGTTCACTCCCCAGTTGGCTCAATGGCCAGAGTTGTGCCAATCTGAAGCCAGGATCCAGGAGCTTCTTCTGGGTCTTACACATGGGTACAGGGGCCCAAGGACTTGGGCCATCTTCCACTGCTTTCCCAGGCCATAGCAGAAAGCTGGATCAGAAGTGGGGCAGCTGCGAATCAAACCAGGGCTATATGGGATGCCAGTCTGCAGGTGGCAGTTTTACCCGCTAGGCCACAGTGCCAGCCCCAATCCAGGGTTTTGTGAAGGGATGAATACAGGGAAAGGTGCTACTTGGAATCATTACTGGTAAAGTGCACTGCATTAAATATACATTATGTGTATTTGTTAACTTTCTTTAGTATAAACTTTAATAACAACATAATGTTTATCTCTGATAACCTTATTCATTTGAACACTCAACTTTTCTTTTTACTTTCACATTATTATTTTACAAAATTTGTAGATAATGCTTTCGTTAAACCAATGATAACTTCTGTTTAATCTCTGCCACTTAATATAGGTGGGTGCATTTTCCTATGTATTTTTATTTTTACAGGTTTATTCCTCCACAGTGAAGCTGATGTTTTCTTGGTTAATGTATCTATTATTATTTATTCATTATATTATATCCTTTTTTCCCACTGTTCAGTGCAGAAGGAAACCAGAGTTTTTTTTTTTTTTTTTTTTTTAAGATTTCATTTATTTATTGAAAGAGTTGCAGAGAGAGAAAGTCTTCTATCTGCTGGCTCACCCTCCAAATTACTGCAAAGGCCAGAGCTCAGCCAATCCAAAGCCAAGACACAAGAGCTTCTGGGTCTCCCATGCAGGTGCAGTGGCCCAAGGACTTGGACCATGTTCCACTGCTTTCTCAGGACATAGCAGAAAGCTAGATTGTATGTTGAGCAGGCAGGACTCGAACCAGAACCCATATGGAATGCTGGCACTGAAGGCAGCAGCTTTACCCATTATGCCACAGTGTTGGCCTCCTGAGTTTTCTTTGAACTCCTGCCATTCACCTTCTCTCCGAGGTATGATTCTGGGTCCTCCACATGTTTCTAAGAGGAAAGAAAATTAATATATCACCTGTAAGTGTTTTTTTTTTTAAATTATTCCCCAGCTTGTCAGTACTCATTTTAGGTGTTTAATGCTAGTTTATTTATTTATTTTTTTAGATTTTTTATTGATTTGAATGTCAGAGTTACAGAGAGGCAGAGGGGGAGAGGGAGGGAGGGTCTTCCATCTGCTGGTTCACTCCCCAGTTTTCCACAATGGCCGGAGTTGCACTGGTCCAAAGCTAGAAGTGAAGAGCTTCTTCTGGGTCTCCCACATGGGTTCAGGGGCCCAAGGACTTAGGCCATCTTCTACTGAATTCCCAGGCCATAGCAGAGAGCTGGATTGGAAGTGAAGCCACTGGGACTTGAACTGGCACCAATATGGGATGCCAGCACTGAAGGCAGTGGCTTTACCTGCTAGCCACAGTGCCAGTCCCAGTATACTAGTTAATTAAAATGGAAAATATGGGGTCAGCTCTGTGGCTCAGTGGGTTAATGCCCTGGTCTAAAGCATCGACTTCCCATATGGGCACTGGTTTGAGACCCGGCTGCTCCACTTCTGTTCCAGCTCTCTACTATGGCCTGGGAAAGCAGTGGAAGATGGCCCAGGTCCTTGGGCCCCTGAACCCATGTGGGAGACCCAGAAGAAGCTCCTGGTTCCTGGCTTCAGATTGGAGCAGTTCCAGCCATTGCAGCCAATTGGGGACTGAACCAGCAGATGGAAGACCTCTCTCTCTGCCTCTCCTCTCTCTGTGTAACTCTGACTTTCAAATAAATCAATAAATCTTTAAAAAATTTTAAAGTAGAAAAATAAACATAAAATTTATTATCACAGAATATACAGAAATGAATTATGAATTTGGCATGATTATGAAACATTACTGTCATCTATAATAATGCAGTTTGGTCTCTTGTTTTCTGTTGCTATAGCAAAATATATATTTGTTACATGAATTGAGTTGAAATTAAGCACAATATGCTACATTTTTGGGGTCATGTCTGAAACATTCTACACATAGATGATGTACTGAACAGTGTTTTAGTGCTACCTATGAAGTAAACACTTAGCATTCTGCAAGAGGAAGAGTTACCTAGTGCTAGAACACAAATCAGTTAAGTTTGCTTTCAAATTGTTAGAGTAATGGAGTTCTTAATACCTTTGAAAAGCTGAATTGGATTCTGGAATAGGATAAGGAATGTGTGGAGAAAAGAATCTGCTGGAGGCTCATTTATTTTTTTTAAGATTATTTATTTGAAAGGTGGACTTGCAGAGATTGGGAGAGACAGGGAGACAAAAGGATATATCTTCTATCTAGTGTTCATTCCCCAAATGCCCACAATGGCTGGGACTGGGCCAGGCCAAAGCCAGGAGCCTGGGACTCCATGGGTCTCCCACATTGGTGGAAGGGTCCAAATACTCAGGCCATTTTCATTGCTCTTTCAATCAGATTAGCAGGGAACTAGATTGGAAGTGGAGCAGCAAGGAGTCAAGTCCTCTGTTTACATGGGATGCCAGCATTGATGGTGGAGGCTTAGCCTGCTGGATCACAATTCTGGTGACTATTGCAAGTTCTGAAACAAATCTCTAAGCATTTTTCTCAGTGAGTCACAAATGCAGTTTGTACTGTAGACATTTCCAGGTTCTCTTTTTGGGCAAATAATTCCATTGCTTTCATTTAATTATGTATAATGTTATTTCAAATGTTTATCATTTGAATGTTTTGGGCAAGTATTTCCATTGCTTTCACTTTAATTAGGTATAATGTTATTTCAATTGTTTATCAGTAGAATAATCATAGACAAGGGCAAAAACTAATTTGTATTCTTTGTCTTACCTGTATTTTCTCTCTTACTTAAAAATATTTATTAGCTTGATAGAGAAAAAAGTTGATGGACTGAGAGATAGAGAGCTTTGACACATTAATTCACTTCCTAGATAACCATACCAAACAGGTGGGGCAGGACTGAAGCCAGGATTGAGGAATGGAATCTAGGCCTCCTTCATTGGTGACATCACCATTGCTTCCCCAGGTTTGCATTATCTGGGAGCTAGAAACTACAGCTGGCATTGGAAGTCATGGACACTCTGAGGTGGCATCATAAACAACACTAAGCTAAATGTCTGCCCTGTCTTTTAATATATTTTTTCTCTGACATATTGGAAATGATATGCATGGTGTTTTCCTGGAAATTGTTTTCTGTTCATTCCCATCATAGTTTCACTGATGGTTTCTTGCCTTTTTTTCTCGATGCTTCTACATACTTCTCCTTAACATTGCCCAGTCAAGAGTCAGTATTGCCCCTCTTCTAGCCTGCTGTGCAATTCCCCTTGAATGATGTGGCATTTGTGATTTGAACCTCCTGTTTCCCTCTAGGTTGGGCATTTCTCACAGCCTGTAGATCATGGGTTTGACTCTGTTGAATGCTCTGTGTGGCTTTCTAAACACTCAACAAGTCTAATGTGAAACCATATCCTTCCTTTTTTCCTTCATATCCATACACAACTGTCAGTGTTTATTTTGTGATAGAGTTAACATGTTGACTGGAAGTGTATTATTATAGGTGATGACAGCATTTGAAGACCTGGCTGTGTACTTTACGTGGGAGGAATGGCAGAACATGAACAATGCTCAGAAGATCCTGTACAGAGATGTTATGCTGGAGACCTACAGCAACCTGTTCTCCTTGGGTGAGTGACACCCATCACATGCCCAGTGATAACATTTTCTTGCTATTTGATTAATAAGGGAACACTTTATAATGTTTAATATTGGGCAGGATTAGAATTTGAGTCCATGAATAATCTGAATATCTACCATCTAACAAAAGATTCAAATTGGAACATTTGTTGCATAGCTCCTGAACCAAGCTGTAGTCCTTTAAATAACCCAAGATAGTGATTTCACAAAGTCTTACTTTGTTTCTGTTAATAGGGCACTGCATTACCAAACCTGACTTGATCTTCAAGTTGGAGCAAGGAGAAGAGCCATGGATGGTGGATGAATGCTTGAATCAGAGCCTTTCAGGTCAGTCTGCACATAAGAGACAGAGAGGCCAAGGCAGAGTGTGTAGATGTTGACTGGTGTTCTTTCCATGAATTTTTCTCAAGCCTTACTCCTGATGACAGCTGGTTTTGTGCCTCAGACACAGGCATTTAGAGATACCAGTATCTTTCTAACTTTTGTTCTTAGTGAAGATGTCCTTTGATTAAAAAAAAAAAAAATCCAGTCATTTTCTGATGTTACTAAGGCTTTTATCTAGGTTTGATACATTCCCCCGATTCTAACTTGTCCTTCTCTACACTCATACCTTTTCCTTCATGCACTTATTAGTTCCTTCAGTACTTGTTAATTAGGCAACATACAGAAACTTATTTTATTTTAACATTAATTTTTTTTTTGACAGGCAGAGTGGACAGTGAGAGAGAGAGAGACAGAGAGAAAGGTCTTCCTTTTGCCGTTGGTTCACCCTCCAGTGGCCACCGTGGCTGGTGTGCTGTGGCTGGCACACTGTGCTGATCCAAAGCCAGGAGCCAGGTGCTTCTCCTGGTCTCCCATGCGAGTGCAGGGCCCAAGGACCTGGGCCATCCTCCACTGCACTCCTGGGCCACAGCAGAGAGCTGGCCTGGAAGAGGGGTAACCGGGACAAAATCTGACACCCCGACCAGGAGTAGAACCTGGTGTGCCGGTGCCGCAGGCAGAGGATTAGCCTATTGAGCTGCCACACCAGCCTGTTTCTGTTTTTTTTTAAAGATTTATTTATTTATTTATTTGAAAGTCAGAGAGAGAGAAGAAGGAGAAGCAGAGAAAGAGAGGTCTTCCATCCACTGGTTCACTTCCCAATTGGCTGTCGTGGCTGGAGCTGTACTGATCTGAAGCTAGGAGCCAGGAGCTTCTCCCAGGTCTCCCATATGGGTACAGGGGTCCAAGGACTTGGGCCATCTTCTACTGCTTTCCCAGGCCATAGCAGAGTGCTGGATCAGAAGTGGAGCAGCTAGGACTTGAACTGGTGGCCATAAGTGATGTTGGCACTGCAGGTGGTGGCTTTACCTGCTATGCCACAACGCTGGCCCTCAGAAATTTATTTCTAACACATTGCTCAGATTGAGTTCCCACTCATGATTTTGCCCAGGCATAGAACTTACTCAGGACTGAATCAATAAATGTGAACTCTCTCTTTCTTAGTCTCTTTCTTTTTTTTCCTCTGTGCTTCTAAAATAAATAGAAAATTATAGTCTGTTGGAAACATTTGAGGAGTGAGCCTACAGTTGGCAAACCTCTGTTTCAGTCTGTCTTTATCTCTCATTCTGTCTCTCTGACTCTCAAGTAAGTAAATAAGTAAATGCTAAAAGATGGTCATGTGGCTGGTGCTGTGGCACAGTGAATTAACACCCTAGCCTGAAGCACCAGCATCCCATAAGGACACCAGTTCAGGACCCAGTTGCTCCACTTCCGATCTAGCTCTCAGCTATGGCCTGGGAAAGCAGTAAAAGTCCTTGGACCCCTGCACCCAAGGGAGACCCAGAAGCAGCTCCTGGCTCCTGGCTTCAGATCAGCACAGTTCTGGCCATTGTGGCCAATTGGGGAGTGAACCATTGGATCAAGACCTTACTCTCTTTGCCTCTCCTCTCTCTGTGTAACTCTGACTTTCAAATAAATAAATAAATCTTTAAAAATAAAAGATGGTCATGAGTAAGCCTCTGTGCTGTGACATCAGAAATTATGAAGCTAGGAATGACACTGTGGTGCAGTGTGTTAAAGCTCCAGCCTGCAACACTAGCATTGCATATGGGTGCCAGTTCAAGTCCCAGCTGGTCCTCTTCTAATCCAGCTCTCTGCTAATGCACCTGCAGAAGGAGCAGAGGTTGGCCCAAGTCTTTGGCCCCCTGTACCCATGTGGGAGATAAGAAAGACACTCCTGGCTCCTAACTTCATTTTGGCCCAGCACTGGTTGTTGTGCCCATATGGGGAGTGAACCAGCAGATGGAAGACTTCTCTCTGTCTCTCTCTCTATAATTCTAGCTTTCAAATAAGTAAAGTAAATCTTTGAAAACAAGAAATCATAAACTAAGCATGAGCTTACATAAAACATGAAAATAAGTGATCCTAGACTCACCAAGAAAGTAATGAGATTTTGAGACCCAAGGTCAAGTAGCCTCGTGGGGTTATGTTGAGTGGCTCAGATTTCTTTAAGGGTGGAGTTTGAAGTATGATTTCTCTCCTATTTTTCAGTATCATTGAAAAATAAAGAAACAAAAAGATAAGGAAAGCATAGGAAATGAAGCTTTCAGTGAAAATAGGAGGCAACTGATCAAAAGTCTCCAGAAATTCAAATTATCACACAGGAATGTTTCTAGAAAGAATTTAAAGGAGGTAACCAGCACTGATGATTTCAGAATGAGTTAGAAAACACTTTTCAAAGAAGATGAGCACATCCCAGTTTGCAGAAATAAATTTTTCAAACTGATTGGGAGCATTTAACTAAAGTGGTATATTGGGAATTTTCTGTACCTGTTGTACTTCTGAGAAGCTGAAGGTGTTGGGTGTCCTTAGGAATTTGGGAAAGCTGTCATAGAGTAGAGACAAAGTAGTTTTTCATTTGAAAAATCCCACAAATGACGTTTACCTAGGAAGACTGAGCAAGAGACACTCATAGATTCAAATCCTACTCCTTAAATGTTGTCCTGCTTAAAGTACAGGCACATTTCACTCTTCTCCACCTGCAAGTAAATTATCAGTAAAACTTTTTCATGTTTATGGTTGAGATATCAGAGAAGCAAAAAGCACACAATTTTTATAAAAATAAACTGGAGAAAAAGCACAGGGAAAAAAATGGTTGCTAGGTAGTGGGTGAATATTTTTATTAAATATTTGCCCATTCTTTAAAATATTTTATAGTTATTTCATCTTTGTGAAAGGCAGAGTGATAGTGAGAGAAGAGAGAGAGAGAAAGAGGTCCTCTATTAGCTCACTTCCCAGATGCCTGCAACACTTAGGTCTAGCTAGTCTGAAGCCAAAACTCTAGAATCCCTCTAGTCTTCCCTAGTTTCTCACAGGTTCCCAGGCACATGAACCATTATCTGGTTCCTTCCAGTTTACATAGGCAGAGAGCTGTACTGAAAGCAGAGTAGCCAGGGCTCAAACTGACACTGTTTTGAGATGCAGGCATCCCACACATCATAGCACAAAAGTCATTCTACCATCCTTGACAAACTCCCATAGTAAAAAGGATCATGTTTGAACATTGGGAAACCTTATGGTATATTAATGTATTAAGGAGAAAAACCATATAATGGTCACAAATAAGTACCTCATACTGATTTTGTGAACATCTTATGCCACTTGGATAACAAGTAACTTCATTCCCTTTACATGAGTATGCCAGGAGAAACAGTTACATGTGATTCAGTGACATGATTGCTTTTTTCTCATTTCAGTGGGCATGAAAAGGGATGACCTGATTAGGATCAACCAGGAAAGTCAGGACAACAATCTGAATCAGGATTTTATGAAAAATAAGAAGACATCAGCTCTCAAGAGAGTTGAATTAAGAAAAACACTTAGTTTAAATTCAAGCCATATTCCAACACTGATTATTCAAAAGGGAATCTATTCAGGATTGAAGCCTGAGGAATGGAATAAATGTCACACTGTGTATCCCCACAGTGGGCCTGATCAACTACAGGCTGGAGAGAAATTTGATAACACTAAGATACCTGGAAAATCTCTCCAGTTCTGTGAGCCTCTTGGTCAGCTTGACAATATTCACATGATGAAGCAGACATTTGGACCCACTGGACAAGCAAAAGTCTTCACAAGAAAGATGTTCTATAAATCTGAGAGGGTTCATATGGCAGAAAACTGTAATAAGTCAACTGTCACTTTTGGAAAAGCAACGCAAATAGAAAAAGCTATCCATGAAAATTCTAGCCTCAATATGCATCAACAAACTCACACAAGAAAGAAATTTTATAAGTACATTATGTATGTTGAACCTGTCATTCACCAGTCACATCTTGCAATAAACCAAAGACTAAATACAAGGGAAAAACTTTACACATGTAAACCTTGTGGAAAATCACTCAGTTTGAATTCACCTTCTGAATGTAATGACTGTGGAAAAGCCTTTGGACAAAAGTCAGTCCTCAGGAAACAACAGAAAGTTCACAGAGGGGAGAAACCTCATGAATGTAGTGACTGTGGAAAAGCCTTTACACAAAAGTCATACCTCATACACCATCAGCGAATTCACACAGGAGAGAAACTTCATAAATGCCTTCACTGTGGAAAAGGCTTTCTGTGGAAGTCAGACCTCATAGTACACCAGAGAAATCACACAGGGGAGAAACCTCATAAATGTAATGACTGTGGAAAAGCCTTTGGACGAAAGTCAGACCTCATCATACACCAGCAAATTCACACCGGAGAGAAACCTCATAAATGTAATGACTGTGGAAAAGCCTTTGGAAAAAAGTCAGCCCTCCTCATACATCAGCGAATTCACACAGGGGAGAAACCTCATAAATGTAATGACTGTGGAAAAGCCTTTGGACGAAAGTCACACCTCATCATCCACCAGCAAATTCACACAGGGGAGAAACCTCATACATGTAATGACTGTGGAAAAGCCTTTGGACACAACTCAAGCCTCAGGAAACATCAGCAAATTCACACGGGGCAGAAACCTCATAAATGTAATGACTGTGGAAAAGCCTTTGGACAAAATTCACACCTCATCATACACCAACGAATTCACACAGGGGAGAAGCCTCATACATGTAATGACTGTGGAAAAGCCTTTGGACAAAAGTCAGCCCTCCTCATACATCAGCGAATTCACACAGGGGAGAAACCTCATAAATGTAATGACTGTGGAAAAGCCTTTGGACACAACTCAGGCCTCAGGAAACATCAGCAAACTCACACAGGGCAGAAACCTCATAAATGTAATGACTGTGGAAAAGCCTTTGGACAAAATTCACACCTCATCATACACCAACGAATTCACACAGGGGAGAAACCTCATACATGTAATGACTGTGGAAAAGCCTTTGGACGAAAGTCAGCCCTCCTCATACATCAGCAAATTCACACAGGGCAGAAACCTCATAAATGTAATGACTGTGGAAAAGCCTTTGGACGAAAGTCAATCCTCATCATACACCAGCAAATTCACACAGGGGAGAAACGTCATAAATGTAATGACTGTGGAAAAGCCTTTGGACACAACTCAGGCCTCAGGAAACATCAGCAAATTCACACCGGAGAGAAACCTCATAGATGTAATGACTGTGGAAAAGCCTTTGGACGAAAGTCAGCCCTCCTCATACATCAGCGAATTCACACAGGGGAGAAACCTCATAAATGTAATGACTGTGGAAAAGCCTTTGGACAAAAGTCAGCCCTCCTCATACATCAGCGAATTCACACAGGGGAGAAACCTCATAAATGTAATGACTGTGGAAAAGCCTTTGGACGAAAGTCACACCTCATCATCCACCAGCAAATTCACACAGGGGAGAAACCTCATAAATGTAATGACTGTGGAAAAGCCTTTGGACAAAAGTCAGCCCTCCTCATACATCAGCGAATTCACACAGGGGAGAAACCTCATAAATGTAATGAGTGTGGAAAAGCCTTTGGACGAAAGTCACACCTCATCATACACCAACGAATTCACACAGGGGAGAAACCTCATAAATGTAATGACTGTGGAAAAGCCTTTGGACAAAGGTCAGCCCTCCTCATACATCAGCGAATTCACACAGGAGAGAAACCTCATAAATGTAATGACTGTGGAAAAGCCTTTGGACAAAAGTCAGCCCTCCTCATACATCAGCGAATTCACACAGGGCAGAAACCTCATAAATGTAATGACTGTGGAAAAGCCTTTGGACGAAAGTCACACCTCATCATACACCAGCAAATTCACACAGGGGAGAAACCTCATAAATGTAATGACTGTGGAAAAGCCTTTGGACACAAGTCAGGCCTCATGATACATCAGCGAATTCACACAGGGGAGAAACCTTATGAATGTAATGACTGTGGAAAAGCCTTTGGATGAAAGACAAACCTCATATCACAGCAGAGAATTCACACAGGGTATAAAACTCATGACTGTAATAACTGTGGAGAGCAATTAGCCGTAAGTCAACCTTCATCATGCATCAGAGAATTCACACAGGGCAGAAACATTATGAATGTAATGACTGGAAAAGCCTTTGGACAAAAGTCACACCTCATAATGCACCAGAGAATGCACACAGTATTGAAACTTCATGAGTGTAATGACTGGAAAAACTTAAGTTCCAACTCCAAATGCATCAGAGGATTCACACAGGGAAATAACCTTATAAATGTAATGACTGCAGAAAATCCTTTTTCTGTAAGTTATACTCATATCAAAACAATTCACACAGGGCAGCACTTCAGGTCAGGGCATTAACCTGCTGTGACACAGTGCTGGCCCCTGTAGTACACTTTTGTATTAATTTAACTTATAATTTTTTATAACCTTTTTTGTTGCATTATTCCCTGCTCCTGCAGGTGGCCCTCATTTTTATTGAAAATGTGTATTTTTATTCCTTCCAATTTACAAAGTCCTTTCTGGATTGATATAAATCTGATTTACATTCAGTTAGTTCCTCAGGATACCCTCAGGAGGAACACTTTTCCTAGGTTGCTTGGCTATCCCATGATAACAGGGCTACAAATGCTATGATGCATCTAGCTTCAGTAGCTCTTTTATTTCCCATCTAGATAATAGCTGTGCAACTAATCCATTCCACCTCCATTACTACCCATAAGAAATAGCTCTTCATCCCTGTTTAAGTCCCCACAGCTTCTTGCAAGTGTTCATCAAATTAAATCTTATTATAAACAGATTTAATAGAAAATGAATGATGTAGCTGCTGGTAGTTTCAGTGAGGTTGAATGATTTGCTGGACTGCTGTTTTGTCTGGGTTATCTTTCATATTACTTAGAACTAATTTTTCACAATATTACTTGCCTGAGCACTTTTTCCTAGGCTCCCAGCTAAACAGGTGTTTGAAGACTAGGTTTACTGTTAATTCTCACTAAGGACAGAGGTCCCACATTGAGAGCACAGATCCTTATGTGGTCCTTGGGACATAGTGAATATTATACCCACTTGATTTAGTACTCAGGCACTGGTCTCCATTGAAGAGAAGAACTCAGCTGAACAGAATATAACTCATTTCTGATTCAAAAAAGATTTACCATGCCAAACCTGGGTGTGTCACCTTAGACATACCCTTTCCCCTTGAAAACTGAACAGAGCTCTCTGGCCACACCCACTACAAGCCTCTAGAGATTCAGTAAAAGCAGAAAGTCCATTTATCTACAGTCATAATACAATGATAAAAACTGCCAGAAAAAAAAAAAAAAACGAGTATTTCCACAAATGCCAAATGGAAGAAGCAAGAATAAGGAAAACATCATCATGCTCCCAAAAGAATATGGCATTTCAATACTAGGTCATGAAGATGATGAGAGAAGAAATGCAAGAAATAGAACTCAAAAATTTGGTCATAAGATTACATAGAAGTAATCAAAAGCAAATGCACAAACTACTGAAATCCATGAAGGACATGAAAGAAAATCTCTCCCATGAAGTAAAAATATCAGGAGGAATCAAGATGAAATGAAGAATTCAACAGAATATGAAACTGAGATATTAAAAGAAATCAAAATGAAATGAAGAACTCAATACAACAAATAAATGCAGTGGAGAGCCTTAAAAATAGAATCAGTGAGGCGGAAAAGAGAATACCAGACTTAGTAGACAGTACAGGAAAGTATACAGTCATACCAAACATAAGAACAGGAGATTAGAAACATCCTTGCCATAACACATTGTAATCAAACTGCCACAGTGAAACAAAAAGAGAAGAATCTAAAACGTGTAAGAGAGAAACATCAGATTACTCTCAGAGGATCTCCAATTAGACTCACAGCAGACTTCTCATCAGAAACCCTGCAGGCTAAGAGAAAATGGCAAAATCTAGCCCAAGTCCTAAGAGAATAAAGCTGTCATCCCAGATTATTATACCCTGCAAAGCTCTCGTTTGTGAATGAAGGTGAAATAAAGACCTTTCATAACAAACAGAAATTGAAAGAATTTGCCACCACTTGCCCAGACCAGCAAGATTTCTTCTTTTTATTCCACTGTGGTGGATTTTATTTTTGTACTATGACTCTAGATAAGTGGACTTTCTGCCTTCACTGAATCTCTGGAGGCTTGTAGTGGGTGTGGCCAGAGAACTCTTCAGTCTCCAGGGTTAAGGGTATACCTCAGGTGGGCATGTTAAGTCTTATTTCTCCTTTTTTTAATCAGAAGGGAAGTATATTATGCTCAGAACTGGAAAGTGAGGTGAGACAAGATCACAGTAGCCTGAGCCACCAGCAAAAATGTGGAGAGACACCAGCTAATCAATCAGGCTATTTGGGTTATATTACAGGTATTGTTAAAATGTGAAGTCATGCTAAATTTTAAGTTTTGATAATATAAAATGCCACTGATACAAATGTCTGAAAGTTAAAAAGTCTAATGATCTTGTGTTACTAGACACGATGGTTATCTTAATGAGAAAGGCCCAGAGGCCTAAAAGAATTAAATGTTTTGTAAAATCCTACAGGTGCTTTTGAAAATACTGTGTAAAGTAAGCAAATGTCTCTTGTTGGTTAATGAGTTTATCATGTTAAACATAGCTATTTAAAATCTTTTCTCATCCACAGTTTTGTATATCAGATTTGCTGCTCTAAACTAAAACATTGTTGGTTCTGTGTTTAGCTGCCGTCCTATAGGTTCTGATGGATTTTTCCCAGCCACTTCTATTGAATTCAGTAATTTTGAATTGTTCTGTAAACAGATGAAGTGAATAATGCACTACAGGTTCCAACTGGAAGAAAGTATGGTTAATCAAGTTTACCAAGAACAGAAAGTAATTTTAATTGGTTGGTAATAAAAAAATCAGCTAAAGATTTTAGGAAACTATTACTAAAACTTCTTTATTGTTCTACCTTGTATGTTGTGTTATGTGTGTGTTCATATTGTATGTCTACATGGGAAAATTTATTTTGAGCTCTATCTTAATTGGTTTATAAAGGAAAGATTGCTCATAAATTTAATAGCTAAAATTAATTGAAGATACATTTGATTCACGTGACCTAATTGTCAGATGTTTTAAATTTGTTGATAGAAACTAAAAAATGTTTTATGTTTCTGTTTGCTGTTTAAACAAGCCACTTCATATTAGATATTTAAGATATATTTAAATACATGTATTAAAATTTATAGAAGGCATTGGACCTACACTAATTATTTTATAAGCTATTATTTAATGGTCAAAACCACTTGCTAAGATTCAATTTGATATTGTCAGTGAGCATTCTGGCAAGCCTGACTTGCTCCCACATTTCTCTAGATGGGACACTGACTCTGTCCTGAGGGATTCCTCAAGATGTAGTTTGATTTTTAGATCTTATGAAAGGAGTGACTAACATATTCTGTGTAACAATATAGCCAAAATGAGAGCTTAAATCATAATTTCGCAGCTGGATTTACTTCACCAAGGGAACCCAAATCCCCTTGGGCTAGATGGTGAAAGTGACATCTTAAGTTTTAACATATATATATATATATATATATATATATATGATTAAGTTTAAAAGTGACTATTTGATTGCATTAAGTTTTAGATTGGTCATATAGGAAACTGTGATAGTGACAGAAGTGAAGAATTCAATAGATCAAATGAAAAACACAATAGAGAGCCTTACAAACAGAATGGGTGAAGCAGAAGAGAGAATATCGGACTTAGAAGACAGAGAACAGGAAAGGATACAGTCAGACCAAAGAAAAGAAGAGGAAATTAGAAATCTAAAACATATTGTCGGGAATCTTCAGGATACTATTAAAAAACCCAACATTCGGGTTCTAGGAGTTCCTGAAGGCATGGAGAGGGAGAAAGGATTAGAAGGCCTTTTCAGTGAGATATTAGCAGAAAATTTCCCAGGTTTGGAGAAGGACAGAGAAATCCTAGTAGAGGAAGCTCACAGAACCCCTAATAAACACGACCAAAAGAGATCCTCACCACGACACATTGTAATTAAACTCTCCACAGTGAAACATAAAGAAAAGATCCTAAAATGTGCAAGAGAGAAATGTCAGATTACTCTCAGAGGATCTCCAATCAGACTCACAGCTGACTTCTCATCAGAAACTCTAAAAGCTAGGAGGGAATGGCGAGATATAGCCCAGGTACTAAGAGAGAAAAACTGCCAGCCCAGAATATTATATCCTGCAAAGCTATCATTTGTGAATGAAGGTGAAATAAAGACTTTCCATAGCAAACAGCAATTGAAAGAATTTGTTGCCACTCGTCCAGCCCTGCAAAAGATGCTTAAAGATGTGTTACACACAGAAACACAGAAACACGGTCATCAATATGAAAGAAGGTAAAGGAAGGAAACCTCACAGCAAAAGATCACAGGGAATTCAAAGCATATATTAGAACTTATCTTTGGCAAATGGCAGGGCAAAGTTACCACTTATCATTAGTCACATTGAACGTGAATGGCCTGAACTGTCCAGTTAAAAGACACCGATTGGCTGATTGGGTTAAGGAACAAAACCCATCTATTTGCTGCTTACAAGAAACACATCTTTCCAACAAAGATGCATACAGACTGAAAGTGAAAGGCTGGAAAAAGATATACCATGCCAAAAGAAATGAAAAAAGAGCGGGCGTAGCCATCTTAATATCGGACAACATAAACTTTACCACAAAAACTGTTAAGAGAGACAAAGAGGGACACTATATCATGATTAAGGGATCAATTCAACAGGAAGATATAACAATTATCAATGTATATGCACCTAATTACAGGGCATCAGTTTATTTAAAAGATTTGTTAAGGGACTTAAAGGGAGACTTAGACCCCAATACAGTAGTACTGGGGGACTTCAATACTCCACTCTCGGAAATAGATCATCCAGTCAGAAGATCAACAAGGATACAGTAGATTTAAACGACACTATAGCCCAAATGCATCTAACAGATATATACAGAACTTTCAATCCTACAGCTAAAGATTTTACATTCTTCCCAGCAGTACATGGAACCTTCTCTAGGATTGACCACATACTAGGCCATAAAGCAAGTCTCAGCAAATTCAAAAGAATTAGAATCATACCATGCAGCTTCTCAGACCATAAAGGAATGAAGTTGGAAATTAGCAACTCAGGAATCCCTAGAGCATACGCAAACACATGGAGATTGAACAACATGCTCCTGAATGAACACTGGGTCATAGAAGAAATCAAAAGAGAAATCAAAAACTTTCTGGAAGTAAATGAGGATAACAGCACAACATACCAAAACTTATGGGACGCAGCAAAAGCAGTGTTAAGAGGAAAGTTTATATCAATAAGTGCCTACATCAAGAAATTGGAAAGGCACCAAATAGATGAGCTTTCAATTCACCTCAAGGATCTAGAAAACCTACAGCAAACCAGACCCAAATCTAGTAGGAGAAGAGAAATAATTAAAATCAGAGAAGAAATTAACAGGATTGAATCAAGAAAAACATTACAAAAAATCAGCCAAACGAAGAGCTGGTTTTTTGAAAAAATAAACAAAATTGACACCCCATTGGCCCAACTAACTAAAAAAAGAAGAGAAAAGACCCAAATCAATAAAATCAGAGATGAAAAAGGAAACGTAACAACAGACACCACAGAAATAAAAAGAATCATCAGAAATTACTACAAGGACTTGTATGCCAGCAAACAGGGAAACCAATCAGAAATGGATAGATTCCTGGACACATGAAACCTGCCTAAATTGAACCAGGAAGACATCAAAAACCTAAACAGACCCATAACTGAGACAGAAATTGAAACAGTAATAAACGCCCTCCCAACAAAGAAAAGCCCAGGACCAGATGGATTCACTGCTGAATTCTACCAGACGTTTAAAGAAGAACTAACTCCAATTCTTCTCAAACTATTCAGAACAATCAAAGAAGAGGGAATCCTCCCAAATTCTTTCTATGAAGCCAGCATCACCTTAATTCCTCAGCCAGAGAAAGATGCAGCACTGAAAGAGAATTACAGACCAATATCCCTGATGAACATAGATGCAAAAATCCTCAATAAAATTCTCGCCAATAGAATGCAACAACACATCAGAAAGATCATCCACCCAGACCAAGTGGGATTTATCCCTGGTATGCAGGGATGGTTTAATGTGCGCAAGACAATCAATGTGATACACCACATTAACAGACTGCAGAAGAAAAACCATATGATTATCTCAATAGATGCCGAGAAAGCATTTGATAAAATACAACACCCGTTCATGGTGAAAACTCTAAGCAATCTGGGTTTGGAAGGAACATTCCTCAATACAATCAAAGCAATCTATGAAAAACCCACAGCCAACATCCTATTGAATGGGGAAAAGTTGGAAGCATTTCCACTGAGATCTGGTACC
Source organism: Oryctolagus cuniculus (assembly GCF_964237555.1). NCBI lineage: Eukaryota > Metazoa > Chordata > Mammalia > Lagomorpha > Leporidae > Oryctolagus > Oryctolagus cuniculus. The sequence goes on from NC_091443.1 coordinate 116,012,545, forward strand.
AGACAGGGATGCCCACTCTCACCACTGCTATTCAATATAGTTCTGGAGGTTCTAGCCAGAGTTATTAGGCAAGAAAAAGAAATTAAAGGGATACAAATTGGGAAGGAAGAACTCAAACTATCCCTCTTTGCAGATGACATGATTCTGTATTTAGGGGACCCAAAGAACTCTACTAAGAGACTATTGGAACTCATAGAAGAGTTTGGCAAAGTAGCAGGGTATAAAATCAATGCACAAAAATCAACAGCCTTTGTATACACAGACAATGCCATGGCTGAGGAAGAACTTCTAAGATCAATCCCATTCACAATAGCTACAAAAACAATCAAATACCTTGGAATAAACTTAACCAAGGACGTTCAAGATCTCTACGATGAAAATTACAAAACATTAAAGAAAGAAATAGAAGAGGATACCAAGAAATGGAAAAATCTTCCATGCTCATGGATTGGAAGAATCAATATCATCAAAATGTCCATTCTCCCAAAAGCAATTTACAGATTCAATGCAATACCAATCAAGATACCGAAGACTTTCTTCTCTGATCTGGAAAAAATGGTGCTGAAATTTATATGGAGGCACAAGAGACCTCGAATAGCTAAAGCAATCTTATACAACACAAACAAAGCCGGAGGCATCACAATACCAGATTTCAGGACATACTACAGGGCAGTTGTAATCAAAACAGCATGGTACTGGTACAGAAACAGATGGATAGACCAATGGAACAGAATTGAAACACCAGAAATCAACCCAAACATCTACAGCCAACTTATATTTGATCAAGGATCTAAAACTAATTCCTGGAGCAAGGACAGTCTATTCAATAAATGGTGCTGGGAAAATTGGATTTCCACGTGCAGAGCATGAAGCAAGACCCCTACCTTACACCTTACACAAAAATCCACTCAACATGGATTAAAGACCTAAATCTACATCCTGACACCATCAAGTTATTAGAGAACATTGGAGAAACCCTTCAAGATATTGGCACAGGCAAAGAATTTCTGGAAAAGACCCGGGAGGCACAGGCAGTCAAAGCCAAAATCAACTATTGGGATTGCATCAAATTGAGAAGTTTCTGTACTGCAAAAGAAACAGTCAGGAGAGTGAAGAGACAACCGACAGAATGGGAAAAAATATTTGCAAACTATGCAACAGATAAAGGGTTAATAACCAGAATCTACAAAGAGGTCAAGAAACTCCACAAAAACAAAACCAACAACCCACTTAAGAGATGGGCCAAGGACCTCAATAGACATTTTTCAAAAGAGGAAATCCAAATGGCCAACAGGCACATGAAAAAATGTTCAAGGTCATTAGCAATCAGGGAAATGCAAATCAAAACCACAATGAGGTTTCACCTCACCCCGGTTAGAATGGCTCACATGCAGAAATCTACCAACAACAGTTGCTGGAGAGGATGTGGGGAAAAACGGACACTAACCCACTGTTGGTGGGAATGCAAACTGGTCAAGCCACTATGGAAGTCAGTCTGGAGATTCCTCAGAAACCTGAAGATAACCCTACCGTTCGACCCAGCCATCCCACTCCTTGGAATTTACCCAAAGGAATTTAAATTGGCAAACAAAAAAGTGGTCTGCACCCTAATGTTTATTGCAGCTCAATTCACAATAGCTAAGACCTGGAACCAACCTAAATGCCAATCAACGGTAGACTGGATAAAGAAATTATGGGATATGTACTCTTTAGAATACTATACCGCGGTAAGAAACAATGAAATCCAGTCATTTGCAACAAAATGGAGGAATCTGGAACACATCATGCTGAGTGAAATAAGCCAGTCCCAAAGGGACAAATACCATATGTTCTCCCTGATCGGTGACGACTGACTGAACACCAAGAGGGAAACCTGTTGGAGTGAGGTGGACACTATGGGAAACGGTGGCTTGATCAGCATAGCCCTGACTGTTAATGAACAACTTAATACATTATCCCTCTTAGTAGTTTTTTTTTATCTGTTCTACTTAATATGACTGGTTTAGTTCTGTAATTGATGCACAGTTATTCTTAAGTGTTGAAAATTAACTGAAATGTGATCCCTGTTGAACATGGGAGTGGGAATGGGAGAGGGAAGAGATGTATAATTTGGGACATGCTCAGGCTGACTTGCCCCAAGTGGTGGAGTTGGAAGCATACCAGGGGATTCCAATTCAATCCCATCGAGGTGGCTTGTACCAATGCCATCTCACTGTTCCAGGTGATCAATTTCAGTTCACAGTTGGTCATGGTGGAGGGACTGGGAGTCAAAGGGAGCACATAGACAAGTCTAGTACCTGCTAACGCTAACCGATGGAGTAAATAAAGGGGAGAGTGATCCAACATGGGAAGTGAGATACTCAGCAGACTCATAGAATGGCAGATGTCCTAAATAGCACTCTGGCCTCAGAATCAGCCCTAAAGGCATTCGGATCTGGCTGAAAAGCCCATGAGAGTATTTCAGGCATGGAAAGCCAAGACACTCTGGCAAAAGATCTCTGTGAGTGAGATCCCAGTGGAAAGAACAGGTCATCAAAGAAGGAGGTACCTTTCTCTGAAGGGAGGAGAGAACCTCCACTTTGACTATGACCTTGTCTAAACAAGATAAGAATCGGAGAACTCAAAGGGCTTCCATAGCCTTGGAAACTCATGACTGGAGCATAGGGAGATTACTGATGCCATAGACAGGAGTGTCAATTTGTAAAGTCAACAACAGGAGTCACTGTGCACTTACTCCTCATGTAGCATCTCTATCCTTAATGTGCTGTACATTGAGATTTAATGCTATAACAAGTACTCAAACAATATATTTCACTTTGTGTTTCTATGGGGTGCAAACTGTTGAAATCCTTACTTAATGCATACTAAACTGATCCTCTGTAAAAAAAAAAAAAAGAAATTATCAATTCCCAACTTGACTCTCACTGGGATTAAACATGACAATAGGTCTGCTCTGATTTCATCATCATTTAAAAAAAATCATCTATTATTTTTCACTTTATGTTTCTGTGTGGGAGCAAACTGTTGAAATCCATACTTAATGTATACTAAGCTGATCTTCTCTATATCAAGATAATCGAAAATGAATCTTGATGTGAATGGAAGGGGAGAGGGAGTGGGAAAGGGGAGGGTTGTGGGTGGGAGGGACGGTATGGGGGGGAAGCCATTGTAATCCATAAGTCGTACTTTGGAAATTTATATTCATTAAATAAAAGTTTAAAAAAAAAGAAAAACAAACAAAAAAAGTGATCATATCAATAGAATTAACAGAATTAAAGAGGAGTAAATGCTTCAACATGGGAAGCAGTCGATACAGCAGACTCATAATGGCAATTGCTCTAAGTAACACTCAGTGACCTCAGAGTCATCCCTAAAGGATTCTGGTCTGGCTAAAAAGCCCACAAGAGCATTTTAGGTGTGGAAAGTCAGGATACTTATGCAAAATGGTGTGCCTACATGGAGAATCTCCCTGGGTGAGACTCCTGTGGAAAGAAGTGGTCATCAAAGAAGGATGTACTCTCTTCAAAGGGAGAACTTTCATTTTGCTTACGGCCTTCTCTAAATATTGATGGAGTTTGTGGATTCAGAAGGCTTCCATAGCCTAGACAGCTCATGTCAAGAGCCTTGGGTGATCACTGACAGCACACAAGAGTGTGAATTGTTAAATTAACCATAGGAGTCACTGTGCATTAACTTCCCATGCAGGACCTTAAGACTATGCTTAAAAAACAGAGGGGAGAGTACGGTACCCCCACTATGAGTGTATTAACTTTGCTCCTTTCACCATAAAGTTCTTACAGTTCTCACCCCCTGGAGAGCAACCAGCAGTGAGACACTGGAGACCTTTCACAGGTGCAACCCAATTGCCTCTGGTTTGATGGAGGGACCCAACCACCCAACAATGGAAGGGGCCTGATCCCCTCATAATGATGGGCAAAGGTTTTGCTTGTGCTTTCCAGAGATCACTCTGCAAGCCTGTGTGGATAGCAACCTGAAATGCCAAACCCTGGACCCAGTCTCTGAAAGCTGACCCTCTACAAACCAACTTCAGCACCTTTCCCTGAACAAGCCATTCATAGAAAGATCCTCTTCAGATGGGCTACAGCTTAAATGGAAGGGACCTTACCAGGTGCTACTGAACATGACTACCTCAGTAAAATTAGGATTAAATGTCTACCTCTCAAGTCCTCACAGGTGTACTCAAAAGACATGCCTGATTATTCCTGTAAGCCAGAGATCTTAAGCAAAAAGAAAAGTAAAGCCTTTGCTTTCCTCACATCAAGAGTGCTGCTCCTGAAGGATTCTCTATTATTAACAATAAAACTCCTAATGTGTTCTTCTAATATAATTCTCTATACTCAAGCTAAATGGGTTTATAATGTATCACCACCCACTATCTGGGAGTCTGTAGGATGTGGTCTTTTCATCTTAAAGGGGCACTCCACTTACAATTGGTCATGTTCCAGTTTTGCTCATACGAATTAACAAACTTATATGTTCCAGAACTTAACAACTTCTGGGAGTCACTGACCATGCAGGGGACACAGACATTGGTGGTGACCAAGATTGCTCCAGCTCACAAAGAGAATTTGTTAGATGAGATAGGCAGAGACTTCCAAACCAAGGACAGGCAGGGCCTGCACTACATCCCTCATAAACAGGAAGCAGCTATAGAAGATGTGATGATTCTACACCCTTCAACATCCCTAGGATTAAGGGGATGGAGTCTCTGAAGGGGGGATGATGCAGGCAGTCATATATCATTAGACTTGAGAACTGGAAGGCTACGCCTTCATCACACTGTCCCCAGCCCCTGTGTGATCTCATGCCCCTGCTTTCCCATACCTGTGCATCGCCTGCCAATTACAAAGGCCTGAAACATGGTGGGCCTGGCCTTTTTCCCTTTGCCCTTCTTTTCCCCCTGCCTTAATCCCCGTGCTAGGCGTTCTTCAATTTAATTTAAAGCTTATTGTGGGCTGCGGCTTGTTGCTGTGCCACGCTAAGCAGAGTCACACTTGCCCTAAAACAAAGAGGGGAGATGTGGGTGATCCTGTGAGACTTTCTGCCTAGCCCATGTGGCTAGCCTGACTGATGGTGGGAGGTGGGAGCCTCAGGCACATTTCCTCCCACCCCCACCTTCTGCCAATTAGGTAAACTGTTGCTGGGGGTGGTCCAGGCCCACCTTGAAAGCTACCTAACTATGAGACCTTCAAGCTAATTGGAGATGCATATTGGTGCCAGTGTTGGTTCTATCCTATAGAGTTAGGGTTGCCCTGAATTAGTTACGCCCCTTCTGCCTGCCCTTTGAAAGTGTACATGGTCATTAATAAAGGTGGACATGTACTCTGAAGCCTGTCCCTGGTGCTTCCTGTGGAAGAACACCATTGCCTCACTCTCCCCGATGGTGTGGGCCTCACAAGACAAGTCCACAGCTCTTGGCCTGCTCCCTGCTTGGTATGGCCCCTACTTAATTTCCAGACTTTCCTTTCTCCTTTAGATAGAGCCCTCACTCTCCTATGTGTTTCTCTCACTGAATAAAAGCTTAAAAACTCAGCTTATCATCTGGTCTATTTGAGCCAGTATTCAGAATTTTTCTCTGAATTCATGGCAAGAACCCACACAGATTATTAATTTCAGAAATATTAATAAGTGCTGAAGTCTCAGGGCCTAATTATGGAGTCTTTTATTTCTAAAAGCCTGCGGCTGCACAGGGGCGTGTGCTCTCCAAATCATACTGCCCTGAAGGAGCTCAAGGTTAAGCTTCTAAAGGCCAAAACCATATCTTGTTGAAGTTAATTACAAAGCCAAGCATTTGTTACAGGAGCTAGAGCAAGCAACATTATGCTTATCTTGGGGATATTAACAAGTTTCCCAGTACTTAATGTAAATAAACTTACAAAAAAACCTCTCAGAAGATTAGTTTTGAGTAGCTAGCAGTTGTGGGACTGGTTAGAAAAAAATAGAGGACAATCAGGGACAAAGTGGAGTGACTCTGGTCAGGCCATAGATCATTTGCACTTGAAAATCAGTAAAACTTAGCCTGAGGATCTGCAGCACCTTCTGTATGGACCCACAGGCCCCTCTGACTTTGACCACCTTGATTTCAGCATGACCCTGGTATGGCTCCCCATTCTCTGTTACAGGAAACTGGGTTGCCAGCATCACTGCAGAGAACAAGGACAGTCCCACAGTGAAAGGTGGAGCCTGGAGCTGGAGTCTCTACAAGGGGCAAGGACCCATGGCAGTGTGGCCAGGAGTTCCCCATGTCTCACAGAGGACAGTGAGTGTGCCTCTGGTGGACTTCCTGTTGCAGGCAGAGGATTGCTCACTTCAGGACTGGCTACTACATGAATCATGCTGGCTGTGAGGCCTTAGTTCCATGCAAAACTTGGCTCATCCCTTGGCTGCCTAGAATTAATCTCAGACATGGCCAAACAGGCCCCACAGCACTGCTCAGTGCATGGCATGGCCTCTGTCAGCAAGGATAGTGTCAACATAAAGAAGCCACACCACTGCCCCTGAGCCAAGCACCCAAAAGCACTTGTCTGTCCTGATGTCTGAACACCAGCCTGTTTTCATAATCAATTTCATTGTGACAGGATGAAGACCTCAATAAAACTGGAGAAAAAGTTGGAAAAACTAATGTAATTCTACACACTTTTCAAAAGACAAAGAGGAAGAATACATCTGGACTAATCCATAATGCAAACATTATCCAACTGCAATGATTGAAGAAGTCAAATTTCCACATGAGCAATAATATAAAAATCAAACTAAATTTTGAAACAGGATATTCTTCAATAGGTGAATGTATGAGTAAACTGTGTTGTATCTCTGAGAGACCTGAGCCTGGATCAAGGCGCAGCTATTTTAGAATAGGCCTCCATCTTGTAACTCGGGCCTGACCGAGCCCTGAACCCTGAAGCTCATGAAAGAAAAAATAAATAAATGAACTCCCTTTGCAATAAACCCTGCCTAGCAACAGCCAATTGGCAGATAGCAGGGAGATACCTAAAGTTTCAGGTGTCTTTTCAGGCACTTAAGGTAATTGATAATATCCTGAGACCCTGAAGTTTGGCACATACACCCTAGTGGCTCAGACCCTATACTTTAGCCAATCATTTTAAAAGACATCAACCCCAAAAGCCACCCACCACCTTTAATAGGTCCATTCCTGCCGCTGGATGCACTAATCAATTTTAAGAGATGTTCTTTGAATTTCCTGTGGAATGAGATGATTTGCTGAATGGTGCTAGAATGTATAGATTGTCTCTGAAAACCCTATAAAAACCCCATTAACTGAAGTTGGGGCTTTCAACCAGACCCGTGGCATCAATGATAGTTGATCGCCCAAGCCCAGACCTGCAATAAAACTCTCATGTGTTTTACAACAGCATAGGCTCCTTGGTGGTCTTTGGGGACAATTGAACTGGGCATAACATATCATACAAAAAATTTTATTGCTAAAGGAAATGAGCTCACAAATCATGTGGGCCATTAGCATTGAATACCACATCCTGTTTCAACAGCCTAAACATGCAGATGAATATCTGTGAGATGGGATAACTTCAGTCAGAGGAAAGTTTCAACATAAAGTCTGGGACCTGGCACTGTGGTGTAGTGGCCTAAGCCTCTGCCTACAGTGCCACAATCCCATGTGGGCTCCAGTTTGAGTCCCTGCTGCTGCACTTCTCATCCAGCTCTCTCCTTTGGCCTGGGAAAGCAGTCAAAGATGGCCCAAGTCCTTGGGCCCCTGCACCCATGTGGGAGACCCAGAAGAAGCTCCTGGCTTTGGATTGGCCCAGCTCTGGCCATTTGGGGAGTGATCAGCAGATGTAAGATCTTTCTCTCTCTCTCTTTTCCTCTGTAACTTTACCTGTCAAATAAATAAATAAAATCTTTAAAAAGAAAAGATAAAGTCTGCCTGATTTTTTTTTTTTTGGAGAGGCAGAGTTAGAGAGAGAGACAGAGAGAAAAGACTTCCTTCCATTGGTTCACCCCCCAAATGACAATATGTCTGGCCCACTGCTCCAATCCAAAGCCAGGAGCCAGGTGCTTCCTCTTGGTCTCCCTTGCGGGTGCAGGGCCCAAGCACTTGGGCATTCTCCACTGCTTTCCCGGGCCACAGCAGAGAGCTGGACTGGAAGAGGAGCAACTGGGACAGAACTGGCACCCCACCTGGGACTAGAACCCAGTGTGCTGGTGCCACAGGCAGAGGATCAGCCCAGTGAGCCACGGTGCCAGCCTGAGTAGTAGTTTTACCATTAATTCACATAGTACAACACATTCAGGACAGAGATCCTACATGGGAATCAGGTGTACAGTGATTCCCATTGTTGATTTAACAATTGACAGTCTTATTTATGATGTCAGTAATCACCCAAGGCTCTTATCTTGAGCTGCCAAGGCTATGGAAGCCTCTTGAGTTCACAAATTCTGACCTTATTTAGATAAAGCCATAATCAAAGTGGAAGTTCTCTCCTCCCTTCAGAGAATGGTATTTCCTTTGATGGGATCTCACTCACAGAGATCTTTCATTTAGCAACCTGGTTATTTTTAAAGTAACAAGCTGATATAAGTGCATATGAAAATGCAAAGAATCTAGGATAGCCAAAATAACTCTGAAAAAAATAATAAAATCAAAGGGATGATTTTTAAGTGTTATAAATTTATACTAATCTAAAGTGTGCTGTTGTCATACAGAAAGCCAGATGACTGGAACACAAAAGAGGTTCCAGAGAAGATCCAAACACAAACAGTGAACAGGTTTTCTACAGAGGCACTATTGCAGTGCAGGGGAGAAAGTATAGCCTTTTCAACACATGGTGTTAGCACAATGAGATACTAATTTCCAATAAAATAGCTTCTATTTACAAAACTGAAAAGAAAATATGCCACAGATCTAACTGTACTACTGAAAACTACAATACCTCCAGAAAAAAAAATCATAGAAGAAATTTTTTTTCACTTTAACTTAGGCAAAGATTTCCTAGATACAAGAAAAAATTAAAATCTATAATTGAGTACAGGGATAATTTACACTTAATCAAAGTCTAAAACTTCTTTTCTTCAAGACTTATTTATTTATTTGAAAGGCAGAATTACAGAGTGGCAGACAGAGAGAGAGAGATTGTCCATCTGCTGGTTCACTCCCCAGATGGCCACAACGACCAGAGCTGGGCTGATCTGAAATCAGGAGCCAATAGATTCTTCTGGATTTCCCATGTGGGTGCAGGAACCCAAGCACTTGGGCCATCTTCTACTGCTTTCCCTGGCTATAACAGTGAGCTTGATCAGAAGTGGAGCAGCCAGGACTCAAAGTCTTACCCATATGGAATGCTGGCACTGCAGGCAGCAGCTTTACCCACTATGCCATAGCATGGCCCCAAAAACTTCTTTTCAAAATACTGTTTAAAGAATGAAAGTCAAAGCAAAAAAAATCCTTGAAAAATATACTGACACCAGCTCTGTGGCATTGTGGGTAAATCTTCTGCCTAGAGTACCAGCATCCCATATGTGCACTGGTTTGAGTACCAGTTACTCAACTTCTGATTCAGCTCTCTGCTATAGCCTGGGAAAACAGTAGTAGATGACCCAAATCCTTGGGTTCCTGCACCCTCATGGGAGATCTGGAGGAAATGCTTGGCTCCTGGCTTTGGATAGGCACAGTTCTGGCCATTGTGGCCAACTGGGGAGTGAATTAGCAGTTGGAAGACTTATCTCTCTCTGCTTCTCCTTCTCTCTCTGTGTAACTCTGACTTTCAAGTAAATAAATAAATCTTTTTTAAAAAAAGAAAAAGGAAAAATATACCTGATAAATTAAATTTTATAGTGCAATACATAAGATGCCACCAAAACAACCCTTAATTCTAAAATAGTAAGCATGTTAGAAATAGTTCACCACAGAAGACAGGAGAAGGAGCTGTTGTTTAATAATGGGTTTGAGCCATCTCCTACAATACTGGGATTCTATATGAGTGCTGATTTGAATTCTGGCTGCTATACTTCCAAACCAGTTATAGTAATGCTCCTGGGAAAGCAACAGTGGATTCCACACATATTCTGACCCCCTGGCACATATGTGGGAGACTGATATGCAGTGATCCTCACCAGGTTATCAGCGAGCCCTGAGTACATGCAACTTCCCACAGTGACTGCCCAAAGTCCCAGCCACACCCTGAGCCCTCCCACACAGCATCAGTGTTCTTACAGTCCCAGCACACAAGCCTCCCACAGTCATGAGCACCCAGCCCCCCATCAGTTCTCCCCACCAAATTCAAGTTTCTCTGCTCTGCTGTTTGCTGGGTGTGCAGACACTGGTGCATCTATTACATATGTCCAAAATGATGCCTGCTCTCTATCAGCTTGTTACAGAATGCCAGTTTCAGGGTGGTCAGGGAGACAGAAACATGGCAGGTACACTGTCCTACCTAGGGCTCCTAGCTGGATTCCCACCAGGATCTTTCTGCAACTTTATCACCAGTGGCTTGGGTTGCTCCAGTCTGGTCTCACTTCCTGAACTGCTGCTGAGGTTCTTGGCTGCTGGGTTTCTGAGTTGTGCATGTCCACACCCTGCACATGGTCCACAGTGTCCCTCTAATTTGTGTGGAGTTTCCTCTGCCATTTTTTCCCTAACTCTTCCTTGAGACTGTACTCTCTCCACTTTTTTCATACTATCTTCTACAACAGTAAGCTCCCTCTATTCCTCCATCTTAATCCAATCATTGATTTATTTTTTCTCAAGAAATTCATCAATAGGCTTTTACTCATCTGTTCAATTGTTTATTATTGGGTTCAACAAATACTTATTGAACAACCAATGAATGTCCGTAATAGTCACAGTGGAAAGAAACATGGCTTTTAAATTTTAAAATTTTATAATAAAAATGATAATCTGTGATAGATTGCCAATATTTTATTTTCTAAAGTACATATAACAAGTCTTCTCATTTTCTCTAGAGTATAAACAACTATTATACAGCACCCTGAAAAATCATATCCGTTTATGATAACAGGGTCAATGACACTGTCATATATATAACGCTAAGGAATGGCTAAATTTCATCTTTCAAATTGCTTTTATTGGACGCATGCTTGTGAGAATACTATTAGAAAGTCTTCACCCTAAGCTCATTTTCCCAACCGCACCTCCCTCCCTCACAAACTGCCCTCTCTAACTTGGATTCTGTATCATCTTCACTCTCTGAAAAAGAATGCACCTGCCAACTAATGTGAAGAGCAAATCACTTCATCTCCTGTTTAGATGCTGTTTTTCGGACACTTGTGTGCTTCTACCTCCAAAAACAGCCACTCTGTCATTCAACAGTCACTGTTACGTCCTTCAACAAACAGGCACTAAAAAAAAAAAAAAAAAGACAAGAGCAATCCCACACTTCATGAGTTTTGTGTCTTCCCAGAGCCTGTAGAGTAAAATTCTCATGGCTAATGTCACCAAGGAGTTGGATCAAGACAGACAGCATAGAGTTCCCTATTTAAAAAAAAAAGGTCAGGTCTTCCTCTAACACATTTGTGTTAGCCAATTAAAATTTGTTAGATTATTAGATCAGCTACTTACTACATTAGGACAAAGAGATAACATAGCATCATGGAATGAATAAGAAAATGAACTTAGGGTGCTGCTATTTTTTCCTTTTTTCATGGAGGCAGCTGGCAGTTTGAGGAAGAAAAGAGTTTGGACAAGAGTGCAAGCTCTGAGCCAGCAAAAGCCAACCCCAGCTGAAAGAGTGATGGTCCACACCAAAAGTTCTTGCTTTCCAAAATTCAGAAACAAGCTTCCCAGAAACTGAGATGCCCCAGGAAGAAAAGACAGCTAAAGAATCCAGTTAGGCTGACTCCAATGAGACAAGAAGAGAAATGCATTTTTCAACATGATGCTTGAAGTATGTTCTCCACCTCATGAAGCATCTGTCTGGGGTCTGGTGCCTTCTTGGTAATGTCAGCCATCAAACAGATGCCATACTTCCCCCCTAGCTGAACTGTAGCCATCATCATTCATTGGCTGGCCCCTACCCTGGTCAGCAGCACTGAAGCCTATACCCTATCCCCAAGCCCTACTTCAACATCCCCAGCTTCTGTAGCTGGATGGACCAGAGAGACTGGTAAGCCAAACTCGAGTGAAGACAAGGCACAATAAAAAGAAATATGGAGAAGTGTGTAATTCAGGTTTGAGTATTAGAGACAACATGTACTTAACTCACCAGTCTTGGTTCCAATCCAGGTCCTACAACATGTTAGTCTGTAACAAGACTTTGAGCCAATTAGCTTGCTCCTCAGCATCTGTCTCCTCATCTGCAGAAATAAAACACCGACTTTGCAGAGCTACTATGAAATTTAAATACATATGAAGTTGGCCTTCAGAAAACAGTAATTAAAATTCTTATTTCTTTATTAAAAGACAATCCCAAATGCACGTGAGGCAAGAATTATATTTTACTAGACCCAAATCCTACAGTATAACTCTGAGAATATAAAAAAATCAAATCTGAATAACATATAGCAGCTACTTTGATGCAGCAAAATATACATGCACATGCAACAGTTGTACAAATTCCCAGCTTAGGAAATCAGAATTATCTAAACAAAACTGATGTTAATAACCAAAATGTATGATGAGTTCTGCTTATTTCTTCACCACAAATAAAGACCTTCCAGGATGTAATCAATGTCCTCATTTGCTTTCTCTAAGTTTGGGGGTGGTTAGAATCACTTCATTGGCCTCCTGGGGTTTCCAAGGCAACTGTTAGGGTAATTCTCAAAAGGAAAAGAACACCAAGTCTGTGGCAACTACTATAGAGACACTCATACAGTAATAGACATTATTACTAGAAATGCAGTGCTCTCAACAGCAGCTATCTCCTTTGGATTATTTACTACATTGAAAGCTCTAAGTAAGTAAACTTACACTTCTGCATAAAAAGGAATAATTATTACTACAAGAAACCATCAGAACTCTAAACAGAAAATAAAATTAATTTCATGAAAGAGAATTACAAAACCTAAAGCCCAAATTTGCAGCATAACCCAGTACTGTCTTTCCAATAAAAAAAATTAATTTTCAAGTGTCTACACCGAAGAGATTCCCACAGCTGCCTCATGTCATCCTTTTCCAGGAGTCCTAGGGAGGGAAAGAAATGGCTAAATTATATTCAGAATGTCCTTAGTGTTTCTGTTTATTATCACATAAATTTATGATAGGTCAACTTTCAGTTCAGCATTTCAGTGTTCAGTTGTGCTAGAATATTTCATTTGTGGAGCAGGTATGTAACCTAGCAGTTAAGATACCTGCATCCCATGTCAGAGTACCTGGGTTTCATTTCTGGCTCTAGAACCTGGCTCAAGCTTCCTGATAATCCAGACCCTGGGAGACAGATAACTGCTCTTGCTACCCACCTAGGAGACCTTGATTGAGTGCCTTTTCTGCTGACCTAACCCCAAGTGTTTAGGCACTCATGGAGTGGACATGAAGAGTTTAGCTCTTTCATTACATTCCTATCTCTTTGTCTCTATGCTTTCCAAATTTAAAAAATTACAGTAATTCTATTTCTGAGCCATTTAATAAAGAATCACATCTAACCATGAACTATAAAGCAATTGAAGTTCTAAACAGAATTCTTTTTTAATTTTTTATTTACATAAGGTGAACAAATCCCATGCATTTCATATGTACAGATTTAGGAGCATAGTAATACTTCCCACCAACTCTCACTCTTGCCCTTGCTCCCATCTTCCCTCTTCCTTCTCTTCTTAATTTTTCTTTTAATTTTTACAATGACATACTTTTAAAACTCCACTAAGTAAAGAATTCAATAGATATCAAGTAAGAAAACCACTGTTCTTCAAGAGTATAGACAAGGGCAGTAAACAATATGCACATTTTAAAATCTCAATTTTGCTAACATATGTATATTTTGTCACAGTAAATTTATAAAATATGTATCAAGACTTGTACTGCCTACACATGCAAACAAAAGTATATAGAATAGACACAGCCTTCTCTACCAGATCACTTAAAGCACTGTAAAAACATATTGTAATTGATTAATTTTTAAAAGAAAACTTAGAATTCCACATTCATCAATTATCACCCACTTTTCTATTGCCTTTCTTAGCAAAAATGTTTTAAGTTCTCTGAACTTAACCATATCAGTCAAAATTCTATAGCAACCATCTATTGAAATGGTTCCTTAACAAATTCAATTATCAGCTACCTGTAAAGCATTCAAGGTCATTGATATAGTGAAATATTTTCTTGCTATGACCCAGGGAAGATACAATCCTGTTTTATTTCCAGAAAAGTTATCACTGCTAACATTTTTGCAAAAGAAAATGATGGATTTAGTTTACCTTTTTTTTTATCCTGATCACATAAACAGTTTTCATCATTCACTTGTAGCAGACTCCTGTATTAAAATCAATTAACTATTTCATTTAAAAAAAAAAAAAACAATGAAGAAAAGCAATTAGCCTACTAATATAGACTGCATCTGTTGGTGAACTAAAGGTAGATATTTCTCGCCTCTGGAAACATTTTTGAGGTAAACTTGATAGGATTTGTTTACAGACAAGAGAGGAGTTGTGAAAGAGAGATTAATCAAGAATTGCACTGTGGGCCAGTGCTGTGGCTCACTAGGGTAATCCTCCACCTGCAGCGCTAGCAGCCCAGGTTCTAGTCCCAGTTGGGGCGCCGGATTCTGTCCCGGTTGCCCCTCTTCCAGTCCAGCTCTTCGCTGTGGCCCAGGAGTGCAGTGGAGGATGGCCCAAGTCCTTGGGCCCTGCATCCGCATGTGAGACCAGGAGGAAGCACCTGGCTCCTGGCTTCAGATCAGTGCTGCACGCCAGCCATAGGGGCCATTTGGGGGGTGAACCAATGGAAGGAAGACCTTTCTCTCTGTCTCTCTCTCACACACTGTCTATAACTCTCTCTCTGTGTCTCTCTCTCTCTCTCTCACTGTCTACTCTGCCTGGCAAATAAATAAATAAATAAATAAGAAATTGCACTGTGGATCTCAGCACAGCAACTGCAGAAGTTGCCATTAACTCACATAGGGAAAACTACCTAAGGGACAGGTATGAGAAAGAATAACATTAATAATATTTTGGACCTGTTGGGATTTAAATAAACAATAGATAATCAAAGAGAGGTCTCAAGTAGGCAGTGTGATATACCGATCTGAAATTAAGGAGGGGTTCCTGGGCTGGAGATACAAATTTGGAAACCATTAGTACAAACAAGGATATAAAAGTCATTAGAAAGAATATCAAAGATTGAGCTCTACAGCACTTCTGTTTAAAAAGGAGGAGATGAGAAAAAATGAAAAGAAACAGGCTATTATGGATACACTAGAAAAGCAATAGGAAAACTAGGTGAGTGATAGTTTTAATGCTTATTTCAGAATGTTTATGAGTGATAATGACCAGCATTTTCCATTTTTAATTTTTGAATGACAGCTGTTCTAACTGGGGTGAGGGGACTCACATTGTAATTTGTATTTGCATTTCCCTGATGGCAGTGATCCTGGAGTTTTTTCATCTGTCTGTTGGCCTTTTTTTTTTAAGATTTATTTATTTATTTCAAAGTTAGAGTTACACACAGAGAGAAGGGGGGGAGGCTTCCACCCACTGGTTCACTCCCCAAATGGCTGCAATGGCCAGAGCTGAACCAGTCTGGAGCCAGGAGCCAGGAGCTTCTTCTGGGTCTCCCATGTGGGTGCAGGGGCCCAAGGACTTGGGCCATCTTCTACTGCTTTCCTGGGCCATAGCAGAGAGCCAGATCAGAAGTGGAGCAGCCAGGACTTGAACCAGCACCCATATGGAATACAGGTATTGCAGGCGGTGGCTTTACCTGCTATGCCACAGTACTGGCCCTATGTTGGCCCTTTTTTTTCATCTTTTGAAAATGCTGGTTCCTGCCTTGGCACATTTTTAACTGGATAATGTTGTTGTTGTTGAGTTTCTGGAACTCCTTATATATTCTTGATATTAATCCTTTATTGGATGCATAGTTTTCAAATATTTTCTCTCATTGTTTTGATTACCTCTTCACTTTGTTAATTATTTTCTTTTTTGTGAAACAATTTCTTAGATTGATGTAATCACATTAGTCTATTGGTGTTTGTTTTATTACTTGTGCTTCTGCTATCTTATTCAAGAATTCATTGCTTAGGCCAATAGCCTTTCCCCTATGTTGTTCATCAATAATGTGATGGTTTCAGGTATTGGGTTTAGATCCTTGATCCATTGTGATTCTTGTATAGGGAGTAAGATATAGGTTTGATTTTGACCTGCAGCAGTGGAAATCCAACTTTCCAAACATCATTTATAGAAGAGACAGAATTCATTTCTAAAATATTTATTTATTTATTTAAAAGACAGAGATACAGGGTGGGGAGAGATAGAGAGACAGAGACAGAGATTTTCAGTCTGCTGGTTCTCTCCCCAAATGGCTGCAATGGTCAGGGCTGGGCCAGGTAAAATCCAGAAGCACAGAGCTCCTTCTGGGTCTCTCACATGGGCGCAAGGACCCAAGGTGCATTAGAACAAAGGTGGATTGGAAATGGAGCAGCTGAGGCTTGAACCAGCACCCAGATGGGATGCAGAAACTGCAGGTGGAAGCTTGACATTCTATGCCCCAGAGCCAGCCCAGAAGTAGCTGAATTTTATCAAACTTTGAAGGAAGAACTGATTCCCCATTCTTAAATTATTCAAAACAATTGAAAGGGATAAAATCAATCCAAATCTATTCTTTGAGACAAGAATTAGCTCAATTACAAAAGCACAGAGATGCAATAAATAAGAACTACATACCAATATCCATAATGGACATAGATTCAAAATCCTCAACAAAATGGTATGAAATACACCAATAAAATCATCAATAATATATCAATAAGACCCCAAGTAGAATTTATTCAAGGGATTCAGGGGTAGTTCAACATATGCAAATAAATAAATATGTTATTTAAAATCAATAAAATGAAAGATAAAGTCATTTGATTTTCTCGATAGATGCAGAGAACCATTTGATAAAATGACATCCTTTCATAATAAAAACTCTTAAAATTTGGGATAGAAGAAGCATACATTGATACAAAGCAATATATGACTAAAGCACAGGCAGCATCATATTGAATGAGGAAAAGCTGTGAGAAATTTCACTAAGTCTGGAACCAAAGATGACCATTTTCATTATTATTTTTTCAGTAGATTTCTGAAAGTTTTAGTCAGGCATCAAGCAAAAAAAAAAAAAAACCAACAAAAAAAAAAAACAAAACAAAGTGATACAAGTTGGAAAGGAGGAATTCCAATTATCCCTGTTTGCAAATAATATAATCCTTTATACAACAGGAACCAAAAGACTCCACTAAGAGACTATTAGAACTCATAATAGAATTAAGAAAATTTTCAAGATGTAAGATCAATACACAAAAAGCCAGTGTCATTCTTAAACATGAACAATTCTCTGCCTGAGAAAGAACTGTAAGATTAGGCCCATTCACAGTAGCAAAAAAAAAAAACAAAAGCAAAAAAACCTTGGGATAAATTTAATCAAGAATGTGAAAGATCTCTACAATGAAAATTATAAAACCTTAATTAAAGAAACAAAAGACATAAAAATGGGAAAAATCTCTCATGTTCATAGAACAGAAAAAGTAATATCATCAAAATGTCCATACTACCCCAAGTAATTGATTGAGTCAAAGCAATCCTAATCAAAATACCAAGGACATTCTTCACGATTATAGAAAAAACTGATTTTAAAGTTCATATGGAAAAAAAGAAGACCCCAATTACTCAATTTTAAGCAGAAATGAAACTGGAGGCATCAGAATACCAGATTCCAAGACATAGTTGAGGTCTGCTGTAATCAAAACAGCCTAGTACTGGAACAAAAATAGACATTTAAACAAATGGGACAGAATAGAACCCCCAGAAATGAACACACACATTGACAACCAACTAACATTTGACAAATGAGCTAAAATCACTCCCTAGATGCAAATATTTTGGAAGACAAATGAGGAAGCTATTTTGGAGAAGAGTTTTCTGTTGAGAACAATACTACTGACAGGTTATATTAAATGACATTGAAGAAATGACCTCTAATTTTATAAAAATAACTGTCAACCTGGAGAGAACAAATTTTGAATGGTCAGGGGAGTGGAAATTACTGGAATGAGTTAAGGAGTAAAGGAAAAGGATATTTGAGACAATGCGTAAAGACAGTCCTTTCACAGTCATTATTGCTGAGTGATGTAATCATACACAATCTAATTTTACTTTATCTGAGTTTTCTAATCCTTAAATAACAGTTACAAATTATATTGGCAATACTTCAAAGCTTTTAAACGATGAAATGAATATATAGCAGTAACAGGCAGATCAAGGTACTAATTGATACACATCTAAAGCTAAAGAATAAAATGACTTCTTCAAAATTCCCAAATATATATTATGTATACTATTTATCATCTTGCTTAAATTTGTAGATACCATAAAATGTTTGAAATTCTTAAAGACTTGGTAATTCTACCCTAGTCAAATATAAAATTTCTTAATCATATTTAAATTTTGAATTACCTAAAAAATAAAAGAAAAAAAGCAGAAAGAAACCTTATTTTGTAATTAAAGATTTGAAAGTTTTATTTGAAGTTCCACTTGAAAAATGTGGTGTGGCACACATTGGTATCCATAAAATGGGTAATAACATGCATGCAAGATATTCTGAAAAAAACAAGATTCACCTCTTTTTGTAAATAAAGATTCATTGGAAATCAACCACATCTATTTACTTAAATCCCTTTAACTCAGGAACCTCATAGTGCAAATGTTCTCAGATGTTGTCACAGGCTTGTTCTAGCTTTACTTGCAGCTTTGGATAGAGAATTATAATTCATTTTTTAAAATATTTTATTTATTTGAGAGTTAGAGTTACAGACAGTGAGAAGGAGAAACAGAGAGAAAAGGTCTTCCATCCACTGGTTCACCCCCTAGATGGCCACTGCAGCTGGAGCTGTGCCGATCTGAAGCCAGGAGCCAGGAGCTTCCTCTGGTCTGCCAATGGGTGCGGGGACCCAAGGACTTGGGCCATCTTCTACTGTTTTCCCAGGCCACAGCAGAGAGCTGGATAGGAAGTGGAGCAGCCGAGACCTGAATCGGCACCCATATGGGATGCTGGCGCTTCAGGCCAGGGCATTAACCCACTGCACCACAGCGCTGGCCCAAGAATTATAATTCTTAAAAACATAGAGCTGCTGAAAACCCAATGAGAGCATTTCAGGCATGGAAAGCAAAGACACTGTGGCAAAAAAAAAAAATCTACATGAAGAATCTCTGTGAGTGAGATCCCAGTAGAAAGAAGGGGCCATCAAAGAAGGATGTACTTTTCTCTTAAGGGAGGAGAGAACTTCCACTTTGCTTATGGCCTTGTCTAAATACTGATGGAGTTTGTGGACTCAAAATGCTTCCATAGCCTTGGCAGCGCATGACAAGAGCCTCAGGTGATCACTGACATCATAAATAAGAGTGTCAATTGTTCAATCAACAACAGGAGTCACTGTGCACTTGCTCCACATGTAGAACCTCTGTCCTTAATGAATTGTACTATGAGAATTAATAGTAAAACTTGTCTTCAAACATTACTTTGTACTTTGTGTGTCTGTGTGGGTGCAAACTGTTGAAATTTTACTTAGTATGAAGTTGATCTTCTGTATATAAAGATAATTAAAAATTAATCTTAATGATGAATGGGATGGGAGAGGCAGTAGGAGGTGGGATGACCTAGGGTTGGGAGGGTGGGTATGGGGGGAAAAATTGCTATATTCCAAAAGTTGTACCTATGAAATTTATATTTCTTAAATAAAAGCTTTCTTAAAAAATAAAGATATAGTGTGTGTTCCCTAAGAAGCTAAAAGGGCCTGATATCTTTCAGACTAACCTTAGCATTTAAAGCTTTGACTTTGAAATTGAATGATGACTACATGTGCTTGAAGATCCTCCCTCTTAGTTCCTTTTCAGTACATGTGGCTCAGGTAATCCTTGAGTGGGAAAAGAGAGTTTTAAATTCTAACTTTTTCAAGTTGGATTGTGGAATTGAGGGTTGCCACTGATCTGAAAATAACTGCAGTGCAGCTGTCATCCTACCACTGATTGTTCGGTACCAGTCAAATCCTGCACTTGGAGACTGCATGTATCCAACGTTCTCTCTTTGTGTATCTATTCCTTTGGGTATGTGCAGCCATATCTGTCCATCTTTTTTTAAAGATTGGTTTACTTACTTAACTGAAAGGCAGAGTTACAAAGAGGGAGGGGGTAGAAAAAGAGACAGAGATCTTAAATTAAAAAAAAATACAGCCCCAATGAAATAGATCCACTATGGCCTTTTTTATGAAATGCATTTCTCATTCTCATAAGCTCCATATTTCTCAAGATTTTTACAACTGTTAACCTGTTTCTATTTTCATAGTATAAAAATCATTGGTGTTCATTATTTTCTTTGCTTGAGTTCAGATCCAAATACTTGAAGAAAGAAACTATTATGGCAAATTAGGTACAGTTTTTATGCTTGAGAGATTTCAGTATGCTGTGTATATTCAAACTGTTACAGCTTCATGCCTCCTGCTTCTGAAGCAGTGTATGGTGACTGTTTGAGGGAGACTGGAATGCATTTACATGTGTATTTTAATATAAATATGTAACTTCCTTTACACTCTATGTTGCTAAGTCATGATTCCCATGTGTTGTTATTAATAATGGGCCTTGTAATCTTTAAACCATTTGCAAATAATAAATATGTACTGCTGCATATTAGTAATATTTACTTTTCCTATATTTACTTCTCTTTTGTAAAGACTATTTTACATTCTTATGTAATATTTGATGCATACAAAAGAATATAATTGATACGCTGAGATATAAAACACAATAAACTAGCACTCCAAATCACTTAAGATTGGCACTGTATTTGTTTTTGGCAAGTGCTTGTTCTTTTATTATATATATAATAAAATAAATATTACAAAATATATTAATATAATAATATAATGAATATAATATAATTCTATAAATATAATAAAATATATTATATATATAAAACCTTGTACATTTGGGAAAAAATTCCTTAAATGACATCTGATTTCCTGTTTATTCTACTTTACTGAGCTGGCATTGAAAGGGATCTCAGCATTTATTCAATCCTCCCATTACTGGCACTTGTGAAGAGCATTGTGGTTATAAAATGAAAGCAGCATTCCCACCTGAAAACATAAAATGTTGCAAAAAAGGAATCTTTTCTGTAATGGAAACAAATCTGGGAGACATCTGCTGGAAAGGAATGAAAAGCACAAGTGAGCTCCACCTCTTACTGAACTGGGCAGGTTTTGCTATTGAGTTCCTCAGTTTTCATGAGCTTACAGTGTCAGCAGCAAATGATAACATCAGTCACAACACACATTTTATATTATATGAATTCATGGTTGAAAGAACTCTCTACAAAACTTTTGTCAAAATATTGTGGTTTCTACCAAAATTAAGCATCTAAAAATGAAACCATCTAAACCTTGAATTATGTATTTAAAATAAATACTCAGGTGAATTTTTACAAACAGCATTTCAGTTACTCTGGGTAAATACAGTAAATCTCTATAATTCCATAGCATCTGGTTTCAGAGTCAACACAAAGTCAGAAAATTAAGCTGCCATGTACACAATATTGAATCCATTCAAGAAACCAGGGCTGCTTGCTATGAGGCAAGTGGTGGGAGCAAGCCAGGAGTGGGGGCAGGGACACATCAGCACCCTGTCCTGCAGCACAGACTTTGGCACCTGGGGAAATCTGGCAGAGCCTGGCAAGATGAGGCACCCTCAGCCTCCAGGACCTGCTTGGAAGCTGAGATACCTTGGCCAGCCCCAGAGTCCTCGGGTCTAATCTCAGAGCTGGACCCCATTGCTGATCTTGATGCCTTCAGTTCCAGCATCTAAGGCAGCCCACAAGGTGGCCAATGGTCCAGGTGACTTCCTGTGCCCCCATGCCAACCCACTTCCCAAAGCCAATGCACCACAAGAAGATAAAAAGATAAAAGTTATTTTAAAATGGGCAGTTTTGAGAACACGTGCAAAGTCACAGCACCATTAAATCACAAACAGATTTAGGTTTTCTCATTGTTTCTCAGTCCTACCTTTCCTCTCTGCTCCCATGACTGCATATTTTGCTGCTATTCTGATGGGGAAAAATGCAAAATGCCTGTTTTCTCTTTTGTGGTTTGAAGAGTTATTTAGGGCTGGCGCTGTGGCTCACTAGGCTAATCCTCCACCTTGCAGCACAGGCACACCAGATTCTAGTCCCGGTCGGGGCACTGGATTCTGTCCTGGTTGGCCCTCTTCCAGGCCAGCTCTCTGCTGTGGCCCTGGAATGCAGTGGAGGATGGCCCAAGTCCTTGGGCCCTGCACCCCATGGGAGACCAGGAGAAGCACCTGGCTCCTGCCATCGGATCAGCGTGGTGCACTGGCTGCAGCGCACCAGCCACAGCGGCCATTGGAGGGTGAACCAATGGTAAAAGGAAGACCTTTCTCTCTCTCTCTCTCACTATCCACTCTGCCTGTCAAAAAAAAAAGTTATTTAGAGCTGGACTTGGGATCAAATTCAAGGTTTTCTTTTTCTGTGGAGTGTTTTAGCCATTACATCTAAATGCTTGACTGTGAGCATCACTTTTCCAGGCCTCCCTGAGAGGGTGCAGTTTATTTTCACAAGCACTACTCAGATATTATCTTTCATCATAGAGCACATCCACTGTTGGCATTCAGCTCATTTTTTTATCTGTAGACAATAAAATTCATTTGATCTGCCTTCTATTTTTCCACTTAATATGTTTCAAATGATACATTTTCAGCATTTTGTTTGCTTTCCTCCTGTACAAATTTTACACTAGGACTGGAGGGCCAATCCATGGCAGTTATTCATAAAGCCTCTATTAGACTTCAATAACTGACTGATGTTTTCTGAATTTTTTTGCCAAGTTGCAGTTTTTCCTCATCCTAAACCACAAGCCTTCCCATATGTATCACCACAGTGACACCTAGAAGTTTAACAACAATTTGCTTGAAAATGGGGTGTTTTCAGAATTGGTGACTAAGGATGGCACCATTCAAACACAAAAGGGCTTGGGCTCTCTTTCTGTTTCTCTGACCATTTCAGTTACTCAAGTGTATATAAACCCTGACAGTTCATGTGAATGCAAATTCTGCCATTTAGGGTTAGAAGTAAGTGTAGGGCTAGATATAGGATGAGTGTTAGGGTTAGTATTGGGACTAGGATGAGAGCTAGGATTGGTGTTAAGGTTTAGAATGAGTGCTATTATTAAGGCTATTGTTAGGGTTGGGGTTAGGGTAAGATTTAGAGCTAGGTTTATGTTTAGTGTCAGTGTTAGTATTAGGCTTACGGCAAGAGTCGGGGCTAGTTTTAGGATTAGGGTTCTGTTAAGTTTAGGCTTAGGTCTAGGTTAGATTAAAAGCCATGGTTAGGGTTATGGTTAGGGCTACACATAGAGTTATGTTTAGCTTTAGGGTTAGAATAAGGATTAGGTCTAGGACTAGTGTTATATTTAGGATTAGATTTGTGATTAGAGTTATAGATAGGGTTAAGACTATTGTTAGGCCTAGGGATAGAGCTAGGATTAGGGATAAGTTTAGGTGTAGGGCTAGGGATAGAGTTAGAGCTGTGGTTTTATATACATTATATATATATAAAATATATTTTTATATATGGTTATAAATATATATGGTTATATATCTATATATAATATATAGAGAGAGCTGTGGTTATATATAATATACAGTTATAGTTGAAGTTAGGGTCATCATCACTAGGATGAAGCTTAGTCTTTGGTTAGCATGATGGTTAGTTTAAGGCTGGTGTTAGATATAGCATTAAAATTAGCTTCAGGACTATGTTCAAGTTCACACTGAAGGCTAGTTTGTTTTAGGGTTAGGCCTAAGCAGAAGGATAGGATTAGTGTTGGGGAGAGATTTAAAATTAGTTTAAGATTAGGGTTATATTTAGTTCTATGGTAAATTTTAGAGTTAGAGCCAGAGTTAGGAATATGGTTAGAGCTCGTGTGATAGTTAAAGTTAGGACTATGGATAGGTTTTAGGCCAGGGTTAGGGTTAGGGTTAGGGTTAGGGTTAAGGCAGGGTTAGGTTTAAGTTTTGGTATTAGTGTTAGGGTTAGAGTTGGGGCTCATATTAGGATTAAGGTTGATACTTGAGTTATTAAGGCTAAAGTTAGGGATAGGATTAGAGTTTAGATTGGGTTAAAGCACCATGTTGGGATACAGTTAGGATTTTGGCTAAGTATAGAGTTAAGGTAAGGTTATGGTTAAGATGAGGGCCAAATTTAGGGTTAATGCTTTGTCTAGCGATAGACCTAGTATTAGGCTTCAGAATTGGTTTAGATCTAGGATTAGGTTTAGGGTTAGGGTTAGGACTAAGGCTAGGGCTAGGGCCAGGGTAAGGATTAGGGCTTGGACTAATGTTATTAATTTGGTTTATTTTTATAAAATGAAAAGCAATAAAGACATAGTAATATGAATAGCAATCATATTTTTAAAAATTCCTCCTAATAAATATCATGTTGATTCTAAAACTGAGGTGAAAGACTGGAATTTAGGTGGATCTACAGAACTGGACACAGAGACAGACCATATCATCCCAAACTGGCTACTGCCTAAAAATTGGTGTTCAATTCCAAGTTTTAAAGGACATTTTAAAACTAACCAATGGCAGAGACATCTAGGTTAACATATCCCAACTATTATTAAACTAAGGAGAGAATTACTTGGTTACTTCCCAAGAATCTTTAGTAAACTGATTTTAGTTGATCTTTCTTAATATTTGCTCTTCATTATGGTAGTTCAGTTATTTCCTTATGAACTATACAACATTTGTTGAACCAGATAAACTAGAAAAGATAATATAAGGGCAGTTCAAAAGGTTTGCAGAAAATGGAGTTAAAAGTTGTTTATTTTGTGAATGTTTTAATCTATGCAGTTTTCTCAAAATAAACATTTCCATGAACTTTTTGAAGCATCCTCATACATCTTAAGATACTCTTCCAGAATGATACATCAACTCCACTGACTCATGTTATATATCCACATGAGTGGAGATGCAATCTGTAGGTTGTATCATCTTGATGTTTCTGTATGCCTTATACCACACAAAGAAGATCCCTGTCTGTCTCTGACAAGATAATATTAATCTTATTCTCCAAGTGGGCACCCAGAATATCACAAAGGTCAGAAAGAAAGCCTCATTCAGTGTTACTGTGTTCACAGAGGATGGCATTTATTCCTTAGGAAGTAGCATCCAGACCATCATAATGGGACATCCCACCCGTGAAGTACAGGTCTGCTTCCACATCCTGCAGGATGCTGCTCCCAGAACCAGCACACAGAGCCACAGCTTTGACTCACGATGCTAAGGTCCTTCCTACCCCAAGAGCTAATATGAGTTAGTTTGAGGTGTCTTTTGATTCGCTCAATCATGGTTGCCAGGGCAACAGATTCATCCAGGGTGCATGATCGACCTATTCCAGTATGTAGAGCAAAGGCTTCTGCAGTGACACAATTTCAGTTCTCTGGTAAAGTTATCTGTTTTGAGAGAGCTGAGCCACCGCCTGTATCAAAGACTTCTCAGTACAATTCAGGCTGATCCTTGTTTTTCTCCTCATCAATCCTAGCAGAAAAAGAAGTGACAGGAGCACCTTCAACTTCTCTCACTGCAGACACAACTTTGTCCATATCTTGGGTATGCTTAATTTTGAATTGCACTCAGTGGTTCCCTCTATAGGATAGCCATGAGCTTTGGAAGGATATATATGCCTGGATGTGCAGGCTCCAAGCCCTTTGGAAAACCAGTTTTTCAATCCCTGGGGTGCAGCATCATAGGCTGTGTGAAGAGAGTAGATGCCAACTCTGTTCTCCAAAGCCCAGAACACTGGGCGCTCCTTTCAGGACATCCAGGTAATATGCTTTATGTGTAGGAAGATAGGTGGAAGGCAGGAAAAGATGAGATCTGCCTTCTTATGCAGAGCCTCCTCCATCACCTTCTCAGTCAAGTCATTGGTCAGGAAGAGTGTATTTATAGTTTGTGGTGGACTTGGTTCCACCAGCAATCCAACATTGTCCCAACTCTCAGCAGAAGACAGGGATGCAAAGTCCTTCAAGGAGGAAATGAGAGTCTTCAGACCCATGAAGGAACAGGAAGAATTGCAGTTCAGAGATTACATAAGCCAGACTGTCATGGGGACCAGGTGTAAGCAAGATGACAACATACAGCAATTTTTGGACAAAACTCAATTTGAGTCCAGGTACATCTCCATAGCCTTTAATATGTCTTTTTACATTGGCTTTTGTTTTCTAAACATCATTTTTCAAGTTGTATATTTGGATTGCAGAACAGTTTGTAAGATGAATTTTTAACGTGCATTGCTAAAAATGTTCTGAGTGAAGCTAATTGTCAACTTTATTAAGAAGGATTGCTTTCTGTCCACCTAGTGTAAAAATAAAATCAAGTAATGAAAAAAATGAGTTTACAAATTTAAAGGCAAAGAAACAGAAAGATCTGAAATTAGACCTGATAGAAAATGAGGAGTCCAACAAAAATCCCATTATGTTGATTTAAGACATGGCTGGCCTGTACTAATACCATATACAAATAAAAAAGAAGAATGAATGCTGCAGGTTTCATTTGAGATTCATCAAATGTGAGGTATTATTTGAACAGCTGCAAAGAAGCATTCAAGATGGAGAAGGAACTATAGTCTAAAGGTCATGGAAGACGTTCATACTGGAAAGAGAAGTGTCTGATTACAGATGGCAAAATCAGTCAGGCAGAATCAGAGATTGGGATGAATGGGAGATTAGAGGGAATACCTAGATGGGTAATGTTAAGGAGAACGCAGATGGCTTCAGAAGGAAAATACAAGAAACCAACAGTAGAGTTATGATAGAAACAGAGAGGAATTACCAGGGGAAAATCATATATAGTACTCTCAAATATGACAAAGAAAAACATTTAAATGGGCATTATGCTTTTAGTGTAGTTGTTATGATGCCTATTTTTTTTTTTTTGACAGGCAGAGTTAGACAGTGAGAGAGAGAGAGACAGAGAGAAAGGTCTTCCTCCCATTGGTTCACCCCCAAATGGCCACTACGGCTGTCGCACTGTGCCAATCTGAAGCCAGGAGCTAGGTGCTTCCTCCTGGTCTCCCATGTGGGTACAGGGGCCCAAGCACTTGAGCCATCATCCACTGCCTTCCCAGGCCACAGCAGAGAGCTGGACTGGAAGAGGAGCAACCGGGACAGAACTGGCACCCCAACCAGGACTAGAACCTAGAGTACTGGTGCCGCAGGCTGAGGATTAGCCTAGTGAGCCACAGCACCAGCCTATGATGCCTATTAAGATACCCTAGTTCTACTTTAGAGTGCCTGGATATGACTTCCAGAATCAATTAACTAGGCTTCTATCACACCTCTGAGAGACTGGGACAACATTTCTGGCTCTTGTATTCAGTCTTGGCCCAGGTCTGGCTGCTGTGAGTGTTGAGGAATGAATTAATGCAAAAAAGTGTTCTCTCTACCTATATGTCTCATTCTTCCTAGCTCCCTTTCTCTTGAAGATAAAAATATTTTTTAGACATGACAAAAGATTCAATCAATGCAATGATTAGAGAATAGACTTTGGCTCTGACTATAATTTATGTTACTGGTAAGGGTTTCAGGGCTTCGATTAAGACTAATTTGAGTAGGTTAAAATTCAAATGTATAATAGAATGATTTGCCTGAAAATATAACATTTAAAAGTGTCTGTGCAACCTACATTAATAGACTGAGAGAAATGAATGGAGAATTATTTAAGGCCACACAATAGATTCTGTCCTCCACACATTCCTGGTCTTATCTATATATAAGTACAGGCTCCAAAAAGCTCTCAAAGATCATACTGTTTTAGCAATTCCAAAATAACCTAAATAACCTGTTTATGCTTTTTTTTTTAAATTTGACAAGTAGAGTTAGATAGTGAGAGAGAGGTCTTCCTTCTGTTTGTTGGTTAAGCCCCCAAACGGCAGCTACGGACAGCACTGTGCTGATCTGAAACCAGGAGCCAGCTGATTCCTCCTGGTCTCCCATGCAGGTGCAGGGGCCCAAGCACTTGGGCCACCCTCCACTGCCTTCCTGGGCCACAGCAGAAAGCTGGACTGGAAGAGAAGAAACCAAGACTAGAACCCATATGGGTTCTAGTGCCCATATGAGATACTGGCACCACAGGTGGAGGATTAACCAACTAAGCCATCCCTGTTTATGTTTTAACACTAGGTAATTCTTGGCTCTGCAGCATATTGAGTGTTTATTTCCAGCCTTGAACTAAAACACTATGCACAACATCATCTTTATGACTCATAAAGGTTCTGTTTCAGAATACATCTCATAGGTATTTAGCAAATTTCCTCTTAATATTTAATTTGAAATGTAACAAATATGTCTTTTTGCTATAGCATCAGAAAGACAAGAGACTGTCTAAAGCCATACAACCCTGAACCTCCCACCCCCAATCTCATCTGATCTTGGAAACTAAGATGGGTCAGGCCTGGTTAGTGCATGGATGGGAGAAAGACAAGATACTAATTTGCTCTCAGCTTACATGGCTCTATTGTCTTATAACCATGCCAACTTTATCTTGTTCATGTGCATTCTCTAAGGATGAATGTTGTGTTTGCCTTTCTATTTTAATTAACAAATTTTCATAAAGGTCCTAAAGCACAATGTAAAATGAGCTGAGGAATGATGAAGTAAGCAAGTTACTGAGATATATTAATTTCTCTGGTCTTAGAAACATGTAGACATGTAGAAGTCAATAGATCTATACCTGGAAGAGAAAATGAAAGAAGGTGGTAGTGAGAGAACTGGTCAGGATTGTACCTACATTCTACTGTGCAAAACAAGATTATGATAGAAATGTATACAGAATAACAGATATATAAGCTGGAAGAACAAAAACAATAAACCTTCCTCTGCAAGAATAGTGTTTTACCCATGATTACAGGCTGGAAAGACATTCTTGAAAGAGCACTCACAATTTATTAATTGGTAAAGATTAAACACAACTTAGTTTCATGAAGACATTCATTTGCTACTGATTTTTTAAAAAATTTAAGTTAGTAAAGATAATATAATTTTAAGAATTATTACCCAAATTAATTACAGAATTTCAAAGAAAGATCATGTGTCACTAACTACTGAACAATGAAAAAATAAATCAATGATATTAACCATGTTCCTCTTAATACAGGTATCCCCTTGGGATGCCATGTTAGCATGTTTCAATAGAGTATCTCCAGATTTTATATACCTAAAATTCCATAAAAAGCATGCATGTTGGAGGAGTCCAAGATGGTGGAATAGGGAAGTGCATATACTAGTGGTAACTAGTTTCAAAAAATGTTGGAAGTACATTATTGGGGAAGAGTTAGAGAAAACTGTGGTGGAAATTCTACAGGAGAGAACGCCATGGATCAGTGTGGAAGATGCAGACATGCAGCATGAACACAGACACAACATGATGCCAGCAGCCAAAGGAGAAAGCACCAGCTTTGGAGAGTGAGGTGAGATCAGACTGCAGCAACCCATACCACTGGTGATACAGACAGAGGGAGACTTTGACGTGAGCCTGGCCTGGAGCTCTGAGGGGGAAAGTGTACCCACTGACCCAGTAAAAAAACAAGGGGGGGCATATTTCTCTCACTACATTCACTAAGCAATGGTGCCCAATATCAGTTGAGAGAAGGTGGACACCATTTTGGACAGAAACAGAAGATGCAGAAGTTCTTGTGCACGTGCTCAGCACCTGGCTGAGACAAGATGCCATCTACTACCAGTACCAGTGGCAGCAGCTTGAATGCATGCAACTTGCAACTGGTGGGGAGAAGGAAGCATTTGGTTGGTGGCTATTGTGCATGTGTGAGATCCAGAGATTCTAACAGAAGGAAAACTCCATGTTTCCCACTGACTTTGAGTCTGGCTGGGCAAATTGACTAGAGTCTGTGCACCCACATACTACTGAGGTCCCCCCAATCTCTCAACATGTCACAGGCTCCAGTGCTCAAACTGTCAAGGCTCTGGGAATGTCTGCCTCTCTGTGAATGAGACAGTCTAGCAAGGTGGAGCAAATCCTCTGCAACCCTTGACAGTGGGAGCCCTGCGTACTGAGACTGTGGAAACTCTGTGACTGCATAAGAAGGCACAGGATATAGCTGGTTCTCTGGGCAACCAATGTGAGCTGCTCTACAGGCACTAATCAAAAGAGAAAATTTTAAAAACCACAGGCAAGTGAAAAATGCTCACTATCACTAGTCACCAGAGAAATGCAAATCACAATCACAATGAGGTTTGACCTCACCCCTGTCAGAGTGGCTCTCAAACAGAAATCAACAATCAACAAATGCTGGCCAGAATGTGGGGAAAAGGCATCTTAATCCACTATTGGTGGGAAAATAAACTAGCACAGCTATTGTGGAAGATGTATGGAGACACCTCAGAAACTTGAACGTAGATATACCATATGACTCAGCAATCTTAATCCTGGGAATTAATCTAAGTGAAATGAAATAGGCACATGAGGGGCCAGCACTGTGGTGCAGTAGGTTAATGCCCTGGCCTGAAACGCTGGCATCCCATATGAGCACCAGTTCTAGTCTTGCCTGCTCCTCTTCTGATCCAGCTCTCTGCTGTAGCCTGGGATAGCAGTGGAAGATGGCCCAAGTTCTTGGGCCCCTGCACCACATGGGAGACCTGAAGGAAGCTCCTGGCTTCTGGCTTCAGATCAGTACCGCTCTGGCCATTGCAGTCATCTGGGGAATGAACCAGTGGGTAGAAGACCTCTCTCTCTGTCTCTACCTCTCTCTGTAACTGTTATTTCAAATAAATTAAATCTTAAAAAAAGAAATAGGCATATGAAAGAGCTATCTGTATCCTCATGTTCATTGCAGCTCAATTAACAATAGCTAAGATATGGATTCAACCTAGATGTCCATCAGCTGATGACTGGATAAAAAAATGTGATACATATATATATATATATATGTACATACATATATATGTATATATAATAAACAACTACTCAGCTATAAAATATAATGAAATCCTTTGTTTTGCAACACAATGAATACAATCAAAAACCATTAAATTTATTGAAATAAGCCAATCCCAAAAAGACAAATTCCTATGTTCTCCTTGATCTGTGGTAACTAATAGAGCAGCAAAAAATGGAATGTATAGGAGTGAAATTGATATTTTGAGAGTTTATGATTGTTTACAGCCCTTGTCTCTACTTCTGAACAACAGTGCTGTACTCTTTACTTAGTATAGGGTGAATCTTAAGAGTAAAAAGTCCACTGAAAGTAGATCAGTGTAGAAAGTAAGAGAAGCAGGGCTGACACTGTGGTGTAGTGGGGAGAACTGTGCCCAGTTTCAGTCCCAGAGGCTCCACTTCCAATCCAGCTCCCTGCTAATGTGCCTGGAAAAGATCAGATCACTCAGGGGCTTGGGCCCCTGCAACCATGTGGGAAACTGGGAAGAAGCTCCTGGCTCCTGGCTTTGGACCAGCCCATCTCCAGCCATCACAGCCATGTGGGGAGTAAACCAGTGGATGGAAGATCTCTGTCTCTTCCTTCCTTTGTCTTTGTAACTTTGCCTTTCAAATAAAAAATGAATAGATCTTTAAGGAAAAATAAGACAGGGAATTAGAGAGAAAGGATGAGAGGGGATGTGTGGGTGGGAGAGAGGATAAGGTGGGAAGTATCACTATGTTCCTAAATCTGTATATATGAAATACATGAAATCTGTTTACCTTAAATTAAAAAAATTAAAAACTGACATTTCAATAGCTGTGAAATAGAATAACTACAATAAAAAATTCTACTTGTAGGCCAAATAAATTGGAATAGTAATAAAAATGTAATATAATTTTTAAAATGGTCTGACTTTAACATGTATCATCCCAGATGATGTATTGAAAACCTAATAATACCTGGGACTGGTGCTGTGGCACTGAGGGCTGAGCCTCTGCCTGTGGTGCTGGCATCCCATATGTTACCAGTTCATGTCCTGGCTGATCCTCTTCCAATCTAGCTCTCTGCCACCTGAGAAAGCAGTGGAGAATGACCCAAGTGCTTTGACCCCTACCTTGATATAGGAGACCTGGAGGAAGCTCCTAGCTCCTAGGTTCAGACTGGCCAAGCTCCAGCCATTGTCGCCATTTGAGGAGTGAACCATCAGATGGAAGACCTTTCTCTCTGTCTTTCCCTCTCTCTGTCTGTAGCTCTACCTCTCAAATAAACAAAATCTTAAAAAAAAGTCCCCAAGACAATAGTTTCAACCCTCAGGAATAGATTGACACCAATTTTGAAAGGACCTTGAGGTGATAAGTTTTATCTCTTACACTCTCTCTCACCATGTAATGACTTCTGCCATGTTAAGTTACAGGAATATGGCCCTCTCCTGATGGGGCCTCTTGATCATGGACTTCTCATATGACTGTAAGATACACTTTTTCTTTATAAATTACACATTCTACACTGGTTTTGTAACAACACAAAATAGACTAAGACTGAAAATAGATCAATACATATTTTCTCATCTTTAGGAAAGAGAGAAGGAAAATGGAGAGCCAGCATGTGGCTTAGCAGGTTAAACTGCTGCCTGGAGTGCTGGCATCCTATTTGGGCACTGATTCTAGTCCTGGCTTGCTTTATTTATTTTTTTTTTTTGACAGGCACAGTGGACAGTGAGAGAGAGAGACAGAGAGAAAGGTCTTCCTTTGCCGTTGGTTCACCCTCCAATGGCTGCCGCGGCCGGCGCGCTGCGGCCGGTGCACCGCGCTGATCCGATGGCAGGAGCCAGGAGCTAGGTGCTTTTCCTGGTCTCCCATGGGGTGCAGGGCCCAAGCACCTGGGCCATCCTCCACTGCACTCCCTGGCCACAGCAGAGAGCTGGCTTGGAAGAGGGGCAACCGGGACAGAATCCAGCGCCCCGACCGGGACTAGAACCCGGTGTGCCGGCGCAGCTAGGCAGAGGATTAGCCTAGTGAGCCGCGGCGCCGGCTTGGCTTTTTACTTCTGATAACTCCTTATTAATATGCCTGGAAAAGCAACAAAAGATGCCCTAAGTACTTGAGAGTGTGTACTCATGTGGAGAATTGGATGAAGATCCTGACTTCTGGCTTCAGCTTGACCCAGCCCTGGACATAGCAGCCACTGGTGAGCGAACCAATGGATGGAATATTCTCTCTCTCTCTCTCTCTCTCTCTCTCCCTCTCTCTCTATTCCCCCCCTCCTTGTCTCTTCCCCTCTCTCTGTAATACTGCCTATTAAATAAATAAATCTTTAAAACAAAACAGAACACTAGCTTCTGGAGGATATCATGTTAATTTAAAAAAAGAGAAGGAAAATGCACAGAACTTTAGAAAGCCGTGAGACTATTGAGTTTTTATTTTTAAAAATTTTTAAAGATTTATTTATTTATATGAAAGTCAGAGTTACACAGAGAAAGAAGGAGTGGCAGAGAGAGAGGGGTCTTCTACAGGCTAGTTCACTCCCCATCTGGCTGCAACAGCTGGAGCTGCACTGATTTGAAGCCAGGAGCCAGGAGCTTCTTCCAGGTTTCCCAAGCAGGTGCAGGAGCTCAAGGTCTTGGGCCATCTTCTATTGCTTTCCTAGGCCATAGAGAGAGCTGAATTGGAAGTTCAAGCTGGGACTTGAACCAGTGCCCATATGGATGCCAGCACTGCCAGCAACAGGCTTACCGGTTGTGCCACAGTACCGGCTCCATTTTTTTTTTTTAATTTAGTTCATGTCTGTTCTCTAATAAGAATAGGGAAGGATTTTTTTTAATATTTATTTTTTTATTTGAAAGGCAGATTTACAGAGAAGCAGAAGGAGAGGGAGGGAGAGAGAAGTCTTCCATCCACTTGTTCACTGCCCAAATGGCTACAAACAGCCAGAGCTGAGACAATCTGAAACCAGGATCCAGAGCTTCTCCTGGGCCTCCCACGTGATTGCAGGGTCTCAAGGACTAGGGCCATCTTCCACTGCTTTCCAAGGCCATAGCAGAAAGCTGAGTGGGAAGTGAAGCAGGCAGGACTTGAACCAGCATCTATATGGGATTCCAGCACTGCAGGCAGTGGCTTTACCCACTATGCCACAGTGCCAGGCTCATATTATTTAGCAACCAACATAAGAAGCATACTTCAAAAAGTTTGCAGAAAGTTGAATTAAAAATAAGAGAAAACTGAAAATAAGCTGAAGAATAATTAACTAATCACCTTACTGGAGAAAAATTAATTTTCTTTGATCTTGGAAATATATAGATGCCCTTATGATCATAACTGGAAGAGAAGATGAATGGAGAGAGTGGTGGTTGGGTTCACCCTTCAATTCCAATGTGCAAAATAAAATTATTATTGAAATGAATTGGAAGTGGAGTAGCCAGGACTTGAACTTGTTCCCATATGGGATGCTGGCACTGCAGGCAGTGGGTTTACCCACTATGCCACAGTGCCAGCCCCTATGTATAAATCTTATGGCATCAGTAGAGACATTATGTCATATTATCCATTCCACATGAACAGGGAATGGTGATGTGAATATGTGAAAATATTCAATCTATGCATGATGATATGAAGTATTCATGGACAAAAAATTGTGTAACTTTTAGATATAGACAGATACACATATTAAGTGATTTTGTAAAGATGAGTTTAATTAGACCAATATAAATACACTAGTCATATGCTCTGTCAGATGCAGCCACAGGATCTGCAAATGTTTGGAGTTACCAAGTTTACATCCTTAACCAGAAGACATGGTGAATGAGAATTTAGAGTCTTTTTCAATGTATGATTAAATGAATATCTACAGTGAACTGGAAAATATGAATAAGAGGTTGGTGTTATTGGAAGTGGGTCCAATAGAGGGGGAATCCCCTTGCAGTACTACAAATGAGTCATATAGAACAATAGTGTGAATAAGCTAGAAGGTGATATTCCAGATAAAATTTGCATCTGGGTGCCACCATAGCTCAATAGGCTAATCCTCCACCTGAGGCACCGGCACATCGGGTTCTAGTCCCGGTTGGGGCAACGGATTCTGTCCCGGTTGCTCCTCTTCCTGTCCAGCTCTCCGCTGTGGCCCAGGAGTGCAATGGAGGATGGCCCAAGTGCTTGGGCCCTGCACCCACATGGGAGACGAGGAGAAGCACCAAGCTCCTGGCTTCGGATCAGTGTGGTGCGCCAGCCATAGCACGCCAGTTGCAGTGGCCATTAGGGGGTGAACCAATGGAAAAGGAAGACCTTTCTCTCTGTCTCTCTCACTGTCCACTCTGCCTGTAAAAAAAAATTTGCATCTGATATGTACCCCTAAAGATGTACATGTTTAGGATTCTGAGCTTTGAAAAGAAGTACACATGAATGCAAATTCTTGCCATTTATATTTTGCAAGGCAATTTTGTTGTGTTACTAAAACTTTGACTTACATTTCTCCTCACATGGAATTAAGAATTCAATCCATAAGTAGAGGTGTACTTCAAAGATTAAATAAGAAAAAATATACAAGACCCCATGGATATGCTTTTAATTAAACAGCATTTGAAAAACTTGTTCTCTTGCCATAGGTCATGGGACTCCAAATCCTATTAAGTTGACATTTACCAATGCCATTTTGCTAGTTAAAGTGATCAGTTTAAGTTCATAATTGATCATAAATATAGGATTAAGTGTCAAAGGGCTTATATAAAAAAGATCCGTGCCTTGCTAATAATAATTGATAGAATTAAAAAGCAGAGAATGATCCAACATGGGAAGTAGGATACACAGCAGACTCATAGAATCACCAATGCCCTAAACAGCACTCTGGCCTCAGAATCAGCCCTTAAGACATTCAGATCTGGCTAAAAAGCCCATGAGAGTTTCTCAGGCATGAAAAGCCAAGACACTGTGGAAAAAAAAATGACCTAAATGAAAAATCTCTGTGAGTAAGATCCCGGTAGAAAGAACAGGCCATCAAAGAAGGAGGTACCTTTCTCTGAAGGGAAAAGAGAACTTCCACTTTGATTATGGCCTTGTCTAAATAAGGTCAGAGTTTGTGAACTCAAGAGACTTCCATAGCCTTGGCAGCTCATAACAAGAGGCTCAGGTGATTACTGACATCATAAATAAGAATGTCAATTGTTAAATCAACAACAGGAGTCATTGTGCACTTGCTCCCCATGTAGGACCTCTGTCCTTAAAGTGTTGTACTATGAGAATTAACTGTAAAAGTAATCTTCAAACAGTACTTTATACTCTCCCTGACTCCCTCTCTCTCCTTCTCCCTCTCTCTCTTCTGAAAAGTCTTTCAGATAAGTAAATCAATAATTAAAAAAAAAAAAACTAAGAAAGCAGAACAGATTCAAGAAAAAAAATAAATATTTTAATAAGGACTCCAGAACAGGCTATAAATGTGGTACTACTGCAGTTTTGTCACTATGATGTACTAAAAGAAAAATAATGTGTATTATCATGTACTAATTTGAATGATTGATTATTGGTAATTAGAATTTAGTTTTAAATGAAAACATTTCAAGTGACAATATTCATCAGCCTAGTAGAAAAAGGTTGAAACAGGTCAGCGCCACAGCTCACTAAGCTAATCCTCCACCTGTGGAGCTGGCACTCTGGGTTCTAGTCCTGGTTAGGGCACTGGTTCTGTCCCAGTTGCTCCTCTTCCAGTCCAGCTTTCTGCTGTGGCCCGGGAAGGCAGTGGAGGATGGCCCAAGTGCTTGGACCCTACACCTGCATGGGAGACCAGGAGAAGCACTTGGCTCCAGGTTTGGATCAGTGCAACGCCGGCTATAGCAGCCATTTGGGGGTTAACCAATGGAAGGAAGATGTTTCTCTCTGTCTCTCTCTCTCTAACTCTGCCTGTCAAAAAAAAAAAAAAAAAAAAAAAAAGGTTGAAACAAAACACTCTCAATCTCACAAAGTCATGTGAATAGAAGGCATATCTGATTTATTCTAATAGGCCTTCCTAAAATTTACTAATTATTTTCTGACAATAGTGAATTTGGCTCATCATAGAAAATTCTTTGAAGGCTCTTGTTAAAATTGTCCCTCTTTGAAAAAGTAAATTTTACTGCATGAATCTACAAGAGGTAAATTTTTGTTTTATAGAACATTGGAAAACCGATGATGCTTAGTCTCTAATTTCTGATTTACTTTATAGAACAGAACTTATATAGAAAAAATTTCACTTTATCTATTTTTTTTAAATATTTACTTACTTATTTGACAGAAAGTCAGGAGAGAGACAGAGAGGTCTTCCCTTTGCTGGTTCACTCCCCAATGGCCACAATGGTCAGAGCTGGGCCAATCCAAAGCCAGGAGCCAGGAGATTTTTCTGGGTCTCCCACATGGGTGCAGGGGTCCAAGCACTTGGGCCACCATCCACTGCTTTTCCAGGTCATTAGCACAGAGCTGGATTGGAAATGGAGCAGCCAAGACATGAACTGGCACCTGTATGGGATAGCAGAGCCACAGGCAGAGGCTTAATTACAGTGGCACACACCGGCCCCCACTTTATCTAAATTTATGGTAAACCCATGAGTCGCATCACAACACAATTTTTTCTTCCTTCCCTCCTTCCCTCCTGCCCTTCTGCCCACCTGCCTGCCTGCCTTCCTGCCTGCCTTCCCTGCCTGCCTTCCCTGCCTTCCTGCCTTCCTGCCTTCCTTCCTGCCTGCCTGCCTACCTGCCTTCCTTCCTTCCTGCCTGTGGGGAAATTAGGCACAGGAGGCAATTCAAAGATGGTGGCTGAAGGGAAATTAGGCACACGTGGCAACTCAAAGATGGTGCCCAAAGTCATTTACCACCAAAGCTGATTGGCTGCGCAGCATCAGGGGAGGTGACAACTGATGATGTATACAGACATATGGCTGGTCCTGTAAAAAGTTGCCCTGTAAAATGACCTTTTAAGTAATTGGTTGGCCCTTATGCCCTGCCCCAGTAATCATGTGGTCTTGTGCTTTAAAAGGCTTTGCCATGTGCCAATAAATGGAGTTCTTGCTTGCTTGACTTGACTCACCACTGCGTCTGACTGTCTCCAGGATCGGGAGGCTGGGGAACGGGCGAGCGGCGCACTTACCTTTCTTTGGACCCAGTCCATCCTCCTTTGGGTGGACTAAGACCCAGCACCTGCCTGCCTTCCTGCCTGCCTTCCTTCCTGCCTTCCTTCCTGCCTGCCTACCTGCCTTCCTTCCTGCCTGCCTACCTGCCTGCCTGCCACCCTGCCTTCCTTCCTGCCTGCCTACCTGCCTTCCTTCCTGCCTGCCTGCCTGCCTGCCTTCCTGCCTGCCACCCTGCCTTCCTTCCTTCCTGTCTGCCTTCCTGTCTGCCTGCCTGCCTTCCTGCCTGTCCTTTTCTCCCTTTTTCTGTCTTCTTTCTTTCATTCTTCCTTCCTTTCTCTTTTTTCTCTCTTTTTCTTCTTTCTTTTTTCTTCTTCCAATTTATTTCTTTTTGTTTTCTTCATTCTTTTTCTTTCTTTTTTTCTTTTTCTTCCTGTTAATTTTTCTGTGTCATGATTCTTGCACATTGCATCCAAGGACATGGACCAGGGAGAGAGGCTTATGATTCCTGTGTTCAAGAACTCTCCTCTTGAGGGTCAAAGCATCTGACAAGGAAGCTCTCCTAGATTAAGTCCTCAAGTGCCTCTCTCAATAACAAGTGAGAGAAAGTGTGCTAACTGGAGATAATCTTTGGTTTAATTGACTCTGGGAGGTCTGAGTGTTGCTGGGGTCCTCATTGGGATATAATAATGGGTCACGAATCATGTGAATGTGACTATTCACCACAAGAGGGCTCTGTAGGGTCAATTACATTTTCACGATCATTGACATCTGATTCCCCACTGTTGTCTCCAGCTGCTCTGCTGGGGAAGAAAATCTGCTTCACTTGCAGGATACTTAAGTCCAGCACTGGCGGAAGCATAATTGAAAGAGCCCACAGCTGAGATAAAGGCAAAAAGACATTTGCTTCCATGTGAGAATGACTAAGAATACTGTCTTGATTGGGTAAAAGTCATCATGAAGAGGATCAGGGACCTCTGCATCTCCAAGTGTATTTCTACCTCCCAGCTGCGAACCCAGACTAGGGCATCCATTGAATATACAATGATTCCATACTTCTATGTGGTGATTCCCTGCTTAACACCGCCTGCTGAAATCTTGTTCCCATATACTTTTACCCAGCATGATTTGTCTTAATTTTCTCACTTCTCCCTGACAATATTCAACAATTTGCACACTGTGCTCTACATTTAACAGACTGACAACACTTAATTTTTGTGTGTACTATAAATCTGATAAATTGCTCTAATGATTTTTATTATTTCATCATTGTAAAAATTCCTGTATCATGTTCTTTAATAAGTTTGGCATAATACTGGATGGTGTTTGACACTGAAGACACTGTGTTTTTGCTTGCTAGTATTACCTAGATTGGGAGTAGTGATATCCTCTGATTATACCTTCAAATTGAACTAAAGAGAGACTAAATTCTAAAGCAGGAATAAAATTGCTGACAGTGGAGGTGAAGCTGATGAGAAGGAAGACAAGATTGGGTACTCTGATGGTGTGAGTGAGCTGTTTATGGGTGATCTGTTCCTTATATAAAACCTGCTGCTGTGGGTTTGCCAATTTTTATGTACCACTCAGTAACCTTCTTTCACGTATCTTTAAGAATTCTGTCTCAAATCTCTCCCTTAATTTCACTTTCACAGTTATGGAAAACAAAGTTTTGAACAAAGCTGATGGTTATGGATTTAAATCATTTGCAGAA
This sequence comes from Oryctolagus cuniculus, assembly GCF_964237555.1. NCBI lineage: Eukaryota > Metazoa > Chordata > Mammalia > Lagomorpha > Leporidae > Oryctolagus > Oryctolagus cuniculus. Next base: position 116,052,478 of record NC_091443.1, read on the forward strand.
ATTCTTTCTTTCTAATGCATGGATCACTGATGCTGAAAGTTCCCTCTTATCTCTCCCAGCAAGAATCCTTAATGGCCCACACTGCTGGTGGTACTGTAGAAACTTACAGTGCTGAAGGTGTAGTCCAAAATGGAGGCTGTCATGATGAAATTCTCTGAGTGCACTATTTTAATATCAGGCAGTGGGTTAACACCCTGGCCTGAGTCCCCCACACTTTCGCATTAGGGTTTAGCTCTGAAACCTTAGTTGTTGGTACCTGACTCAAAGCTGGGATGGAATTTGAGAAGTGGTTTGAGATACAGGACCATTCATCAGATGAGAGCTGTCCTTGCCCTCTTGGCCTCGCTGTGCCTGCAGTTCAGCCACAACTTTAGCGTTCTCATCAGAAGTCATGGGTTCCACTCAGAGAAGTTTAATGTAAACTTCAGGATGCTGCCCGCGCCACCTGCCCTGCCCGACCGGCCTCCGGTGGGCTCCTTGCCACAGCCCAGGTGCCTGGTGACCCCGCAACATGCAGGGAGAGCCGAGGAGGGAGACTAGGAAGAGGTGGCGCTGCGAGGCCAGGCTGGATGTAGGGAGGAAGGGCTGGCATGGGCCGGTGCAGTGGCAAAAGGGGATTCTTCCTCTTTGGGACCAAAAATGTCTCAACCTCGAGACTCTGGATCCCCAACACTCCTTCCCTTCACATGAGAACACACCTAAATAAATCCTTAAAAGGTTGAGTGTGAATCAATCTGGCAGAAATTCACTAAGTACCAAGTTGATAGCACCCATCATAGAGTGGATGGGAGACTGAGCAGAGCCCAGCGTTGAACCATAGTGCTTCTGATGAGAATACAGGGCCCACATTTTCTCAGAAAGGAACACTGGAGGGGCCCAGCTTGAGGTGGGTCAGAGGCAAAAGTGCTAAAAGTATAACTGGGCATTCTCAATGAATGGGACTCACTCATGGTATTTCTGTAAGTTTGAAATAATTTCAAAATTAACTACTCTTAAAATGACCAAATTATAAGATGTCAATATCCATATCATGTTAGTAAAGCAGGGACAGCATCAAATACTATAAAGGCTAAACCTTACCCAATTCCTATTAGGCCGAAGTTGTAAAACTTGTCCCCTTCTAAGCATCTACATGTGTGGAGACTGCACAAAAAATAGAATAATATTCACAATACATTTTTTGTGAATATATTTGTGATAATTTGTAAACAGATTGATCTTTCTAATTTAAAGGTTTGAAAACCCTGTTGCTCTTTAAAAGTAATTATTTTATTTTTGTACTTGAAAAGTAGAGATGGGGTGTATCTCAAATCTGTTGGTTCACTCCCCAACTTTATGCCACAACTGGGGCAGGACCAAGCCCAAACCAGCAACCTAAACACAATCTGGGTCTCTACAAGGGTGGCATAGACTCAACTCCTTTAACCCTCACCACTGTCTCTCAGAATGCACACCAACATGAAGCTGGAATCAGAAGCAGAGCTGGGACTTTGCCCAGGCTCTCTGACATGGGATGCAGGCATCCCAAGCAGTGGTCACACCACTATGTCAAATGGCCACTCCTTCATTTTTAAATTAATTATTTTTATTTGAAGGAGACTGAGAAAGACAAGCAGCAGAAATCACTCATCTGTTGGCTTACTACACAATGCCCACCACAATCAGGACTGAGTTAGATGAAAGACAGGAGTCAGGAGCTTCATCCAGGTCTTCCATATGGTTGACAGAAATGCTTGGGCCATTATCCACTGCTATCTCAGACAAACTAGCAAGAATCTAGATTGGAAGAGGAGTTGCCAGGACTCAAAGCTGCACTCCAGTATAAGATGCCAATGTCAGAAGAGCAGCTTAACTTATTGAATCACATGCTAGTCCCTGCATCAATTCAAACCAGTGCACTCACCCTACCCTGTATATATTCAAAGAATGCAAAGCTGGACATCCCCTCCCTTTTCTTATTATAAAAGCCTCAGTCCTGCTCCACCTCAGAAGAACCGTGGTTCACTTTAAACTGAATCTGTCTCCCAATTTGCAATCCTATTCTGTATCTGAAAAACATCTCTCTGATTTTATTTTAATCTCATTTATGACCTTTTGCTTTATATAATCCAGGACTCTCTGGTCTTGTCTCCTTGCCTACTGGCAGATTTGGGAAAATGTTTTATATTATGTATTTTCACTACCACAGGTGAATACCTGAGGGTTAAAATGTTAGGTAAGTGAATGCTACATTTTTTCCTAAAAAGTCTTTGTTGAATTAGAATCCATATGTCTTAGTACTCATGAAGCAGATGTTCTTCAGAATCACATCCTCTACAGCTTTCCCTCAGATGTCTCAAGCAGGGCCTGAACTTCATTGGTGACATCCATAATCATATCCTTGAATGTGACTCCTAAAATATGGACATCTTTGCTCAGCCAAGGCCATCTGTACCAACGTCTAGGAGAGAAGGTCATAACTGTACCAAGGGAGTGGCTCTATGGATAGAAAATTTAAACCATGGTTGGGATTACCCTCAAGTATTTCCCTGTGCTGGCCTTCCACATGTCTTTCCCACACAATTACTGGGATAGGTACACAATCTGAACAGTCAGTAATTTCAATATATGGGAGTGTCACAGCTATGCTATGAAATAACCTGTAGATGTCTGAGTAAAGTGGGAAATTATACATGATTATAAATTTTTGAACTTAAGAATACAAAACTATTTCCTTATCAGTTTCAAATGCATCTCCTAACTCATTATGTGGCAGCAAAACATGAATTAATTCTGACGTATCAACTATGACCATGAGTGAACTATTCTCTTATATGAACCTTAGGTTACTCCACAAAATGACTGAACATTGGAAGAGCTAAAGTATATGGTGTTGCTTATGTAGCAAATAATAAATGGGATTTATATCTGTTTGTGTTAAGGTGGAGAGGATGATGAAACAGTGACCAGCACTATTCAGATTGAACAGTCGAAATACAAAACCTGGGGTTCAGCAGGTGCAGCTCTTTCACCTCTATCTCCGTCGTGTTCACTGTCACAAATAAGAAGCAGTTCCGGACAGGCTCAGATTCCTGAATTGCTGCAATATGATGGTCTTAGCCTGATTTCTTTTGTGGTGAGGACTCACTTCTCTCTTCTCTGGGGTTTCCAATCATCAGTTATCATTTTCCTTCTATCTGTTACTATTATTATTTACTTATTTGAGAGGCAGAGTTTTAGACAGCGAGAAGAGAGAGGGGCCTCTTCCATAATCTGGTCCATTACCCAAATGGCCACAATGGCCAGAGCTGGGCCAATCCCAAGCCAGGAGCCAGGATCTCTTCTGGGTTTCCCATGTGAGTGCAGGGGCCCATGCACCTGAGCCATCTTCCACTGCTTTTACAGGCCATTATCATGGAGCTGGATTAGAAGTGGAGCAACCAGGAGACCAACCAGTGCCCATATGAGTACCACAGGAGGAGGATTAGCTTCCTATACCATAGTGCCTGTCCCATCTCCTTGTCTCTTAATCCAGTCTATCTGCTAAATGGGAAACAGAATATTTCCAATTTAATGTCATCTCAACAGTCATTCGAAAAATTGTCATTTAACATTATTTTTTATTGTTACATGCATTTTAAATCTACAGCTAGGGGGCCAGCATTGTAGCATAGTGGGTAAAGAAACTGCCTGTGACACCATCATCCCTTATGGGTGCTGGTTCAAGACATAGCTGCCCCAATTGCAATTCATCTCCCTGCTAATATGCCCAGAAATACAGTGGAGGATGGTCCACATGCTTGGGCCCCTGTACCCATGTGAGGGATCTGAAAGAAACTCCTGACTCCTGGTTCCAGCCAGAGCATTGTGGCCATTTGAGGCATGAAACAGTGGAAAGAAGATCTCTTGCTCTTTCTCTCTCTCTCTTTCTCTCTCTTTTTTTCTCTGTGTAACTCTTTCAAATAAATAAATAATTATTTTTAAAAATCTTAAATGCACAGCTAAAAGTAAATAAAATTACTCTTCATATATTATATGTATTTTAAAAATATGCATAAGAGAAGCAGGCAGGTCTAGTAGTTAGATGCCTGAATCCTACATTACAGTGCAAAGTTTGATATCTTCATCCAGAACCATACTCCAGTTTCCTGTTACTGCAGACCCTGGAAAGCAATGGTGATGGTTCAACTAACTGGGTTCCTGTCACCCATTTGGGAAACCTATATAGAGTTCTTGACACCACCTTAAGTATTGGCACAATCTTGACCAATGTAGATATTTGGGGAGTGAACCAGTGACAGGGAGTTTAAGCCTAATAGTCGATTTTATTCTGCAGCCAATCTTTTACAACTACTTTGACACACAGAAATCTTTTCAAAACCAGACCATCCCTGAAATCTTTAGTTTGCATGCTCACACGCTGATGCTTAGATGTTCAAATATCTAATTTGGTCACAGTAGTCTGGATAACCAAGGTTACATGTTGGGGTGTGCAAATGAAAGGAAAAACAGGACATGGGGTCCCTTCCTCCAGAAAGTGTGCACAGACTAACCAGGTGTGGTTTCTTTACTGATAAGGATTACAACAGCCTATTGTAGAGCACATGCATGTGTTCATAGAACTAAGGATTCTCTGAAACACGTTTAGCAAGATATAGTAGATAAACATTGTGAGAGTCCTGAATCCACACTGGCCTGAGGCATCTCCCCCACTCTTTCTTGGCATCAGAAAGCAAAAGCACAGAGGTGCTGTGCTTATGGAGAGCCTCATCTTTCCCACAAATCAGGCCTGAGAGACTTTCTGTGCCTCACTGTTCCCACAACTGCCCCTAGTTATAAATCAGGCAGACATCCTGTGCCTCCTGGTATCAGGTATCTTCTCCAGCTGCTCCAGCCCACATGCCACATCCATTTGTTTGGCTGCTCCAATCCATCTCCCACCTATCTCCCACCTCCCTTGGTACAAGTTCCCTATGAAACCCCAGCCCTACACCTGAGCCCAGAGCACCTCTCCCTCTGAGGATACTCCTGGCAGTTCTTTGCCCTAAAACTTTTTCTTTGCTCAGCATGGTCTTGGTTGTAGTTCCCAGTCATGGTTGCAAACCCTAACAAGCATGTCTGAAAAAGCAGTTGCATGTTCTTGTGAAGCATACGTTCTCACAAGGGCTCAATGCTCTTCTTGTTAGTAGGTCATAAGCTATCCTTAATCAGTACCTGAGGTCACACTCTGTGTACTAGGAAGAAAATGTCTTCACTAAGAGTGCTCTGGCAGAAATCTTATTCTCCACAGTCACACTTTATCATCTTTACAAACCTGCCTGGAAACAACCAGGTTGACCAGATCTGAATCCACTGTGTGTGTGACTGAACGTGACTTTTTGCTTCATATCTAATGCTGTTCCTCTATTTTGGATTGCATATATGTTTGCGGGCTTATGCTTTGATTCATAGTAATTCCCCATGTTATGGAATTGATTTGCACTGAATACAAACTGCAAATAAAATAAATGAAATGTTGAAAGAGAAAAAAGGAATTTATCCAAATGTTCCTATACATCCAATAAATTTTTTAAGTTTAAATTTGTGAACACAAATGAATAAATCCATCTTGCTCTTCTATCTAACCCTCTCATTTCTCCCTCACTCAATGTTGTTCAACCTCTCCCAGTCCCTCTAACACTGATTGTGCTCCCTGCAGGAGTGTCTGTCTCCCCACTGCACTATGAGCTTCTGCCTTCACTCAGCTCTATCTCCTGTGTGCACCACTCACTTAAATTCACTTCGATCACTCCAATGGTTAATGAGGGAATTATTTCCTTAGCAATTCCATGACATAGAAGAGAAAAATCACAGTCTTTCATGTTTTTTCTCTGTAGGAAAATTCTTCATGGAGAAAGAAATGCTAATGTAAATGTTGGAAAGATATTATTGATCATCCTCTTGCCTGATAAACTTGGACAAACGTCCTACAAAAATAAAACTAGAACTTTATTTATTGGATGCATTTCAAAGTCTCAGGCCAAGATGAGAGGCTGCCCATTTTCTTACAAAGGAGGATCCAATCACAGACTGAACTGCATTTGCATCATCATAAACTCAGCAGAGACTGGTGTATCTTCCTGTATTCTCACCCAAAGAGAGTGTGATAACTAAGGAGACCAAACTGGAGAGAGAAAGGAGACATCATTGCAGTCTTCCCAACATTCCTAGATAGCACCAGTCATGAATCTCCACTCTTTTGGGAATAGCCTGCCATCAGCCCTACTCACAAGCACCTGAAGAGTGACATATGACCAACACAGGGAGCCCTTTTCTTATCCAGGGTCATGTAGAAGAGGGCTTGAGTACTGTATCTCACAAGGGCAGGTGTCATTCTAAGGTAAGTGACATATACATGTGTCTACACACACACGCCAGATCTCTAGGATTTTTTTAATCTAAAAATTCCATTTCCACTGAATAGCATACCCTTCCTACCATTTATAACCACTCTTCTACTTTCTGTTTCTAGTATTCTATTTTACTTAATTTAAAGGTTTATATTATTTATTTGAAAGACAGAGTTCCAGAGAGTGGTAGAGCCAGAGACAGAGGTCTTCCATCCACTGGTTCACTCCCCAAAACACCGAGATAACCAGAGCTGAGCCAATCTGAAGCCAGGAGCCAGGAGTTTCTTCCAGGCTTCCCACTTGGATGCAGGGGCCCAAGGTCTTGGGCCATCTTCTCCTGCTTTCCCAGGCCATATCAGAGTTCTGGATCAGAAGTGGAGCAGCCAGGACTAGAAGCAGCACCCATATGGGATGCTGGCACTGTAGGCAGGGGCTTAAACCCACTGCCCCACAGTGCCAGTCCCTCTGACTACCTTATTTATTTCATATGATTAGAATATTGCAGTATTTTTCCTTTGGGGACTGATACTTGTGGCTAATTTCATTTAGTAAAATATATTCAAGGTTCATCCATGTCACAGGATTTCCTTTTCTTCTGTGCGTGCATAACTTTTCACTCTGAGTACAGGGCACACTAGAAATCTTGGCTACAGTGAATTATGCTGTGGTGAATAATATTTGTATGTTGCTTATATTGAACTTTCAATACTTTTAGATGTATACTCAGAAGTGAGAGTATTAGATCACATAAAAATTCTATTTTTAATTTAATTAAGAGACACTGTTTTCTGTGGTGGTTGTGCCATTTTGCATTACCACAAACAAGACACATGTGGCTGAAAATCTTTGTATCTTTACCAACACAATTGGGTATTTCATTTTTTTTTAAAGAACAGGAGCAGGAGATCTTATTGGCCATTTCCAGGCCATGGTTATGAAGATCTCTTTGCATGTGCACTCAAAGTGATTCAGCATTGGGCTTCATTGTCAATGTGGTGCAACTGCTCCTCACCCAGGGAGAAGTATACGACTCTTAAGTACATTTTCAACTTCGTGCAATGATTCTTTAAAAAAAGAAAGATTTATTTATTTATTTGAAAGTCAGAGTTACACAGAGAAAGGAGAAGCAGAGAGGGAGAGAGAGGTCTTCCATCTGATGGTTCACTCCCCAATTGGCCCCAATGGCTGGAGCTGCACCAATCCAAAGCCATGAACCAGGACCTTCTTCCAGGTCTCCCATGTAGGTGCAGGGGCCCAAGGACTTTGGCCATCTTCTACTGCTTTCCCAGGCCAAGCAGAGAGCTGGATGGGAAGTGGAGCAGCCAGGACTTGAGCCAGAATCCATATGGGATGCCAGCACTTCAGGCCAGGGTGTTAACCCACTGTGCCACAGCACTGGCCCCTGTGCAATGGTTCTAATGGTAGGTCTGGTGGTATCATAACCCCATCTGGCTATCAATACTGTTTCTGTTCCAGGTAACTTTCTGTTAGTAAGGCCAAACACAGATTTCTGTCTGAACATTTCTCTAGCTTAGGATTCACATAAAAGATGAGCACCATCACATCATTTTTCCCATTCTGTCTGCCATGACCTAGAGTGTAGACCTAACAGGCTGACCCATATTTTAGCTCTTCCAATAAATTGTTCCTATATGGGACAGAACACTCTACATGAGGCTCCCAAAAAACACACACAAAAGGGGAAGTAGTGTTGCAATGCCCAAGTGGGATCAGAGTGGTGACCTTGCCTAGAGTTTCCTTCTTTGGGACAACCCATGTCACCATGGGGTCCTTCCTGCCCAAAGGTCTGAGGTATCAATAGTGAGAGCTGAGCCAATATCTGCAGGATTTCTTGAGTTTGGGCACCTGGAAAGTCAGGACAGAGCAGAACAGATGGCTTTCTCCAGTGGGTCTTCAGCAAAGAAAGCTTGACACAATGAGTTCCAGGTTCTGTTGTTGACTTTCATCAAGAAATTGATTTCATTTCTTGGGATCCACTTTCATAGGATTCCTCAGCAGAAAAGACCTCTCCAAAGTCTCATCCTCCTTCTGGCTCATGCCATGTCCATAATCACATAGCTGAATCCAAAAACCCCAGGGAGTGCTGGGTACAATCAGGACCCAGCTTTGCACAGACAGAACTGAGTTCCAACATGGTTCCCTCTAAATGCTCAGTTATGTGACCCTGAAAAATCACTGTACCTCCTAAAGACTCTGTAGCCTGGGCAATGGCAAGTAGAATGGCAGTTACTGGGAGTTAGGGATAGTGGAATTATAGGAAATTTTCATTCATTGGGTAGAGTTTCAGTCTCATAAGGAAAAACAGTTCTAAATATTGGTCACACCGCAATGTGCTTATCCTCAACATTGCTCAACAAACACAGCAATGTGCTTATACTCAACACTACTCAACATACACTGAGAAATGCTTAAATGATAAAATTCATCAGCTATATTTTGTTTTGTCAGTACCACACTAACAGTACATTTAAAAAGTGATCAAATAGGGGCTGGAGCTATGGCACAGCTCCAGCCTGTGATGCCTACATCCTATATAGATGCCAGTTTGAGTCTTGGGTGCTCCACTTTCCATCCAACTCTTCACTAATGTGCCTGGGAAAGCAGTGGGAAATGTCTCAAGTACTTGGCCCTGGCACACACATGGGGTACCTGGAAGAATCCCCTGCCTCTTGGCTTCAGATTGGCCCAACTCAGGCCATTGTGGCCATTTTGGGAGTGAACCAGTGGATGGAAGATCTCTCTGTCTCTACCTCTCTAACTTTGTGTTTGAAATAAACAAAACAAATCTTTAAAACAAAAAAGAACTCTTGATGTAAAAAAGGCAAATACACATCTCATAAAAGTTAACATGTTATGCTTTCTCAGAAGTGCTGTTAATACTTACCAATTTTGTAAAATCTCTTATATTTGCCCATTTCCACAATAACATTTCTGATTCTGATTCTGTTGATTTTTTTTTTAAATAGGAATCAGCAGATGCCATCTTCTCTCACTAAGGTCACTGATGACAGAGTGCAGAAGCCATGTTCAATGTGAATGAGGCCTGGATCCCCTCCCTCCTGGCTGTGTTTGAGGGAAACATAATTTGGTCACCCCTGGCATCTTACACTAGGTGGAAGCAGGTGTGCCTTGTTATGAACATAGAGACCATTTGTTCACAGCCAGGGCTAAATCCTGGGGTCTGTGCATTCCCTCATAAGATGTGCACACTTGAGACCCAACTCCTCATGCACCAACAATGCCACAGCAGGAAGAACAAGCATGACCCTTGCCCCTGTAGCAGGAGCTAGTTCTATCCTCACTTACCACTTGCACTGACAGGTGGGATAAAGTCTTGGGATGATGCTCTCAGTAGAAGACATGGATTTGTGCCAGGGAAAAGCATCAGAGCTTGAGGATCATACAAGCCCAACCCCATTTCTGCATAACAAAATATTTTTTCTGTTGTGTTTCCTTGGAGTAGAAGTTTTTATTTTTTTCTTTTTATTCATCATTTTCTACATCTTGAAAATTTATTGATTCTCCTTCAGGGTTCTGTGTATATTTTGAATTCCTCATTTTGTTCCCATATTATTCTTGATATTGAGTTGTTCACCTGTGTACTTTCCTAGGTTGAACAACATGTATACTCAACCACAGAGCACTACAATATGTAAAGCAAATGTTGACAGCTCTGAAGGGATAAACAGCAATGGAACAAACAGAAGAGGCCAATACTCCACTTTCAAAATAAAAGAGAATATCTAGGTGGGAAATCAATAGAGAGTGGTGGGTTTGAACACTGTAAATCAACTTTTCCTAACAGTTACACAGAGAGCATTCTACCCGACAGCTGCAGAACATGTGTTCTTCTCCACAGCTGTCAAAAATTCTCCAGGTGGGATCATCTAATTCAGAAAAAAATATGTCAACAATTTTTAGAAAATTGAAGTCATACCACTGTCATTCATAACCCCAATAGAATAAAAATAGGAATCTATTTGAGAAAAACTGGAAAAGTCACACATACGTGGATCTCAATCCACACTGTCAAAGAGCCATTGGCTTGAAGAAGAAATGAAAAAGGAAATAAAAAATATTTCAGTGAGTACATTTTGAGTTTTTTTTTTAAAGATTTATTTATTTATTTATTTGAAAGGCAGAGTTACACAGAGAAAGAAGGAGAGGCAGAGAGTCAGGTCTTCCATCTGCTGGTCATTCCCCAGATGGCCACAGTGGCCGGAGCTGAGCCAATCCTGAGTCAGGAGCCAGGAGCTTCTTCCAGATTTCCCACATGGGTGCAGGGGTCCAAGAACTTGTGCCAATTTCTGCTGCTTTCTCAGGCTACAGTAGAGAGCTAGATCAGAAGTGGAGCAGCCGGGACTTGAACCGGTACCCATATGGAAAGCTAGCAGTGTAGGTGGTGGCTTTACCCACTACACCACAGCACCAGCCCCTATTTTGAGTTTTGAGCTGGGATCCATATTAACAATCACAATCCTCAAGTCCAGGCTTGGGTACAAAGAGAAACCAGGTGGACATGGAAGGTCACCAGTAGAAAAGCTCTTTGAACACTGAGAACCATGGGGATCTTTAAACAGAGCAGACAGTCTTCTTACGGCCCACAACAAATTTAGGAGACCAGGATGCTGATGCTTATGACCAAGTTCAAAGGCAGACTGCAAAGTCATATATATTTTATATAAAATATAAACATTCCATAGTCTGCTGAGCTTTATTTTATAAATGGATTGATTATACATGAGCTCCCCCATAACACTTAGTAAATAGCTCAGTTTGCTCATTCAGCATATGTTCTTTACACATCAGGCACTAGACACTATTCTAAGTATATGGGATGGAGCAGCAAAAAGACACAATCAGGAAGGCTGCTTTTTAATAGGACACAGACTAGATACGAGAAAATGAATGAAAATTCACACTGATGCCATAATAAGTGCTATAAAAACATAAGTGTGTGAAATAAAGAAGCTGCTTTGAGCACTCTGAACAAATCAATCCATTTCCTCCTAAAGTGTAGTATCCCCAAATGCTTGATCATGATGGGTGATTTTATTTTGTTGAAAGGCAGAGTAACAGGGAAGGAGATTCACATACATGAAGGAGGAGTGCAGAGAGAGAGAGAGAGAGAGAGACTTCCATTCACTGGTTCCCTCCCCTAAATGGCTGCAACAGTTGGGCCTGGGCCAGACTGAAGCTAGCAGTCAGGAACCCCATCTGAGTATTTCATGTGGGTGGCAAGGAGTCAAGTAATCGAGCCATTATCTGCTAATTCCTAGGCACAGGTTTAGAGGATTGGATCAGAAAGAACACAGCTAGGATTCAAGTTGGCACTCTGATAGGGGATGCAGGCATCATAAGTGATAGTTTAATGTGCTGTACCACAATGCCAGTCCCAGCAAGTGAGTTTTATGTTTATGTTCTTGATGATTATTTCTTATTCCATTTTTGCATTGGAACCTGTGAACTAAACTGCAGTAGAAGGCAGAGAAAAGTTTATTTTCCTGAGAACAAATGTAGGTTTCACTCAGACTTGTTCCTGGAGGATATTTAACACATCTTCTAGATGTTCCAGTGTCTCAGGGTCTTTCACATATTGGTCTCCTTGTGCTCCCCTCTGGATTGTCTGTTCCAAGGGCTCTTGTTTCCTCACCTATTAACATCCTCCCACTGTCTCTAACTCTCCTCACTGTGTAAATGAGGGCATAGGCTTTTGGCTTGGTGCAGGAAAAGTGCCACACATGCCACCTTAGCAGCCTCCATGTGATATCACTTATCACTTCCAGCTTTTGCATGACATGGGTAAGCTCCAGTGCCACAAAACAGCCCAACATGGACTGACCCAACAAAAAAGCCCACAGACAAGTCACACACCAGTCAGCTGAGATGTGCGGATTTGTGGATCAAGAATCTAAGTATATTGCAAACCCTTAGCAGTTATGTCACTGTTGCATCCCAGAATCCTTTCAACAGAAAGATAAGACTAAGGGAGGTGCTTTAATTCAAGCTGTTGAAAGCATGTATCTTTCTTAGACAAATACTAAAATTACAGGAATTTCTACTATCCAGATCTTTATCCTTCACCAACATTCATCAACTTTTCAAAGCTTGGTTTACACTCTAAATTGCTTAACATCCATTGTAGTGTCATAGTAAATGTTACTATTGTCTGAAATTCTGTGACAGTGGGCATACTTGATGTGAGATTTCTAGTACATCCAGATCTGTATGACAGATTAGCATGGTGTCTTTGGAGTGACTGTCTAACTGCTTGTTTCCAAGAAAATAAGCATTCTATGTGACATCTATCGTGACCAATAGAAATCTGTGAAAATCAGGGCCAGCACTATGGTGCAAATATTAGGCCTCAACCTGCAATGCCAGCATCTTGTATGAGCATTCATTTGAGTCCTTACTGCTCCTCTTCCAATCCAACACCCTATAAATACATGTTGTAAAATAGTGGAGTCATCACCCAAGTACTTGGGCCCCTACACCCACATGGGAGACCTGAATGGAGTTCCAGGCTCCTGGATTTGTTCTGGTTCAGCCTCAGCTATTGTGGCCATTTGGAGAGTAGACTAATAGATGGAAGATCTCTCTCTCTCTCTTTCAACTATCTATCTTTCTCCTTCTCTGTCACTCAGCCTTCTATATTTTAAAGATTTATTTGTTTCTTTTGAAAGTCAGAGTTGCACATAGAGAGGAAGAGACAGAGACAGAGGGAGAAATCTTCCATCTGCTTGTTCACTCCCTCCAGATGGCTACAATGGCTGGTGTTGGTTCAGGCTAAAGCCATGAGTCAGGAGATTCTTCCAGTCTCCATGCGAGTGGCTGGAGCTCAAACACTTGTGCCATCCTCTGTTGCTTTTCCCAGGCCATTAGCAGGGAGCTGGACTGGAAATGGAGCAGCCAGAACATAAACATATAAGATGCCAGCATCACAGGTGCTTACTTTACCCATTACCCCTCAAAGCCAGCCCTTCTGCCTTTCAAATAAATAAATAAATCTATTTTTAAAAAATAAATCTTTGAGTATCTCCCTGGTTGTGTCTGAAATCATCTAGCCAATGAATGCAATGGTGTGATAACATCACTACAATGAACGGGGACCCAGACACTGGGAACTGATCCTGTGCCCAGCATGTAGAATGTTTGGTAGGTTGTTTTCTAAGTCTTTTTAAAAATCTATTTATTTGAAATAGAGCTACAGAGAGAAGAGACAGACAGAGAGAGAGAGAGAGAGAGACCTTCCTTCTACTGGTTCATTCCACAAATGCCTGCAATATCCAGAGATGGGCCGAGCTGAAGCCAGAAGCCAGGAGCTTCATCCAGGCCTCCCACATGGCAGGCAGGGGCCCAAGTCCTTGGGCCAGCTTCTTTTTTTAAGATTTATTTTGCTTATTTGGAAGTCAGGGTTACACAGAGAGAAAAGGAGAGGCAGAGAGAGAGAGAGAGAAAGGTCTTCCATCCACTGGTTCACTCCCCAGTTGGCCACAGTGGCCGGAGCTGCACCCATCTGAAGCCAGGAGCCAGGAGCTTCCTGCAGGTCTTCCCATGTGGGTGCAGGAGCCCAAGGACTTAGGTCATTTTCCACTGCTTTTCCAGGCCATAGCAGAGAGCTGGATCAGAAGTGGAGCTTCCAGGACTCGAACTGGTGCCTATATGGGATGCCAGCACTGCAGGCTGTGGCTTCACCTGCTATGCCACAGCACTGGCCCCTGGGCTATCTTCTGATGCTTTCCAAGGCACACTAGTATTGAACTGGATCAGAAATGGAGCAGTCAAGTCTCAAACTGGTACCCACATGGGATGCTAGAATCACTGGAAGTGGCTTAAGCCACTATGCCACAACAGTGTCCCCCCCCCCCAATGTTTTGAGAGTGCTCCTGGGATGGCAAGTATTTGTCAAGGGGTTTGTGTCAGACTCTACAGTACCTCAACATGTTATGAATGTCCCTCATATTCAGAAACCGAGTCATCACTCCTCCAAACCTGTTTCCTCTGAGACTGAGTTTCTGAACAGGACACTGTGCCACAAGAGCCCATCCATCCTCCAGGTCACAAGGGATGCTGAGATGACAGCAGCTGTCAGGTAGCAAGGGGTCATAGAACACTTCAGCACTGACTGGGGGTGAAAAAGAACATTTCAATTTTGTAGAGACCTGAAATCTGGGGCCTGACCCTGGAGGAGAGAAGCAGCCTCTGTGCTACTGGGAGGAAACATCACAAGATTTCCCTGCTGGGACCCCAAGTTACAGAAAGATGCTGCTGCTCCCTTTTCTGAACCTCCAAATGACAGGTTTGCCAGCTGCAGTCTTTGCAGTCTTCCTGTGGCTCCCTTAACCCACATGAGTAGGCACAAGACCCAACAGACAGGTGCCAACCAATCACTGAATTTGGAGTTTTACTGCATGTCACTATTGCTCCCTAGAGAGTCCAGTTGACACATTTCAGTAATTTCTCTCTGTGGGACATTTGAAGCTAGTTGACTCATCAGTGCAGTGTATAAGCCCTCTAAGAGTGGTTCTGAATTGGAGTGCTGAGGAGCCATTGATGTTTAGCTCTACCCAAAAGGTAAGGATGAACCCTGGGATGTATGTCATTTACCTGTGTGTTTACCTATTCAAATATCCCCAAGATATCAAGCATTACAGTTATTAAAAATATATCTTGGGTCCTGTCTGAAATGATGACACCCTATATAGGCACTGCTTCATGTACTAACTGCTACACTTCTTTCTTTTTTTTTTTTTTTAAGATTTATTTACTTATTTGAAAGGCAGAAATACAGAGAAGCAGAAACAGAGAAAAAGAGGTCTTCCATCCAGTGATTCACTCTCCAGATGGCTGTAATGGATGGAGCTGAGCTGACCCGAAGCCAGGAGCTAGGAACTCTCTCTGGATCTCCCACTCAAGGGTAGCTGCCTGATGACTTGGGCCATCTTCTACTGTTTTCCCAGTCAGAGAGCAGGATCAGAAGTAGAGCAGCCAGGACTCAAACTGGCATCCATATGGGATGCTGGTACTGTAGGTGGTGGCTTTACCTGCTACACCACAGCGCCAGCCCCTTCTGCACTTCTGATCTAGTTCCCTGCTAATAGGCCTAAGAATGCAGTGAAAGATGACACAAAACTTTGGGCCTCTGCACCCTTGTGGAAGACCAGATGGAGTTCAAGCCTCCTGCTTCAATCTGTCCCAGACCTAGCCATCACTGATAGATTCTGTGTGTGTGTGTTTGTGTGTGTTTGTAATTCTGCCTTTCAAATATATATATGTATGTATGTAAATATATATATATAGTACATCAAGCTACTGCCTAAAAAAAAAAAAAGAAAAGAAAAACACTCAAAATCAATGGCTACCCTTGTGGCACAGTGGGTTAACCCACCAGCTGTGATGCTGGAGTCCCATATCAGAGTGCTAGATTAAATTCTGAATGATTGACATTTTGCCCAGTTCTCTGCTGTTCCAGCTGGGAAAGCAGCAGAAAATGGCCCAAATACTTGAGTCTCTGACACTAATGTGTGAGATCCAGTTAGTATTCCTGTCTGATGGCTTCAGCTAAGTCCATCTTGGTTGTTGTCATCATGTGAGATGTGAACCAATGGACGAAAGTTCTCTATCAATATGCCTTTCAAATAAATCATTAAAAATAAAAGAATAAAATGCATAAATATTTAAGCTTAATGCTAGAAAGCATTTGATTAAATTCAGCATCTAAGCTTTAAAGAAACTGTTAGCAGAGAAGTAAAATATCAGAATTTTTTATTATAATCAAAATTGTCTCTGAGGAGCCCATAACAACCAGTATCATTAAGATAAGACAATGAAAGCTCTTTTCCTGGGAGTTTACCCTGACAAAGCTACCTCCTTCCATTCTATTTCTGCAACATTGTACTAGAAGTGTAGTCAGGAAAAGGAAACAACAAAATGGAAGCATTAGATAAATGGATCAAATTTTAAACAACAAAATTTTATTTTGTTTTTAGAAAACTTTTATTTAATAAATACAAATTTTGAAAATACAACCTTTGGATTATAGCAGTTTTTCTCCCCATCACCACCCACCCACCTGCAAAACATCCCATCTCCTACTCCTTCTCCCATCCCATTCTTCATTAAGATTCATTTTTAATTATCTTTATATACAGAAGGTCAACTTAGTATATACTAAGGAAAGATTTCAACAGATTGCACCCACACAGACACACAAAGTGTAAAGTATTGTTTGAATACTAGTTTTACCATTAATTCACATAGTACAAAACATCAAGGACACAGATCTTACATGGGAAGTAAGTGCAGGGTGACTCCTGTTGTTGATTTAACAATTGGCACTCTTATTTATGATGTCAGTTATCACCTGAGCCTCTTGTCATGAGCTGCCAAGGCTATGGGAATCTCTTAAGTTCACAAACTCTGACCTTATTTAGACAAGGCCATAATCAAAGTGGAATTTTCCTCCTCCCTTCAGAGAATGGTACCTCCTTTTTTGATGGTCCCCTCTTTCCACAGGCATCTCACTCACAGAGATCATTCATTTAGGTCATTTTTTGCCACAGTGTCTTGGCTTTCCATGCCTGAGAAACTCTCATGGGCTTTTTAGCCAGATCTGAATGCCTTAAGGGCTGATTCTGAGGCCAGAGTGCTGTTTAGGGCATTGGTGATTCTATGAGTCTGCTGTGTATCCTGCTTCCCATGTTGGATCATTCTCTCTTTTTTAATTTTTTCAATTATTTTTAGCAGGCACTGATCTTATTTATGTGATCCCTTTGACAATTAATCCTATCTTTATGATCAATTATGAACTTAAACTGATCACTTTAACTAGTAAGATGGCATTGGTACCTGCCAACTTAATGGGATTTGGAGCCCCATGGCATGTTTCTAGCTCTACCATTAGGGGTAAGTCCGAGTGAGCATGTGCCAAAATGTACCTCTCCTCTCTCTCTTATTCCCACTCTTATTTTTGACAAGGATCAATTTTCAGTTGAATTTAAACACCTAAGAATAATTGTATGTTAATTAAAGAGTTCAACCAATGGTATTAAGTAGAAAAAGGAAATACTAAAAAGAATAAAATAGTAAGCTACTCCTCAACAGTCAGGACAAGGGCTGATCAAGTCATTGTTTCTCATCATGTCAGTTTCACTTCTACAGGCTTCCTTTTAGGTGCTCAGTTAGTTGTCACAGATCAGGGAGAACATATGATATTTGTCCCTTTGGGACTGGTTTATTTTACTCAGCATGATGTTTTCCAGATTCCTCCATTTTGTTGCAAATGATCAGATTTTTAAAAAATTGCTGTGCAGTATTCTATAGAGTGCATATCCCATAATTTATTTATCCAGTCTTCTGCTGATGGGCATTTAGGTTGATTCCATGTCTTAGCTATTGTGAATTGAGCTGCAATAAACACTGAGGTACAAATAGCTCTTTTATTTACCAATTTAATTTCCCTTAGGTAAATTCCAAGGAGTGGGATGGCTGGGTCATGTGGTAGGGCTATATTCAGATTTCTGAGGAATCTCCAAACTGTCTTACATAATGGCTTAACCAGTTCACCTTCCCACCAACCATAGATTAGTGTGCCTTTTTCCCCACATCCTCTCCAGCATCTGTTATTCGTTGATGTCTGTATGAAAACCTTTCTAACTGGGGCAAGGTGAAACCTCATTGTGGTTTTGATTTGCATTTCCCTGATGGCTAGTGATCCTGAACATTTTTTCATGTGTTTGTTGGCCATTGGATTTCCTCTTTTGAAAAATGTCTGCTTAGGTCCTTAGCCCATCTCTTAAGTGGGTTGTTTGTTTTGTTTTTGTGGAGTTTTTTTGATCTCTTTATAGATTCTGGTTATTAAACCTTTATCAGTTGCATAATTTGCAAACATTTTTTCCCATTCTGTTTGTTGCCTCTTTAATTTTCTGACTGTTTCTTTTGCAGTACAGAAACTTCTCAATTTGCTGTAATCCCAATTGTTAATTTTAGCATTGACTGCCTGTGTCTCTAGGGTTTTTCCCAAGAAGTCTGCCTGGGCCTATATCTTGCAGGGTTTCTCCCATGTTCTCTAATAATTTGATGGTGTCGGGTAGTAAGGTTAGATCTTTAATCTAAGTTGAGTGGATTTTTGTATAAGGTGTAAGGTGTGGTTTTGCTTCATACTTCTGCATGTGGAAATCCAGTTTTCCTAGCACAATTTGTTGAACAAACTGTCCTTGCTCCAGGAATTGGTTTTAGCTCCTTGATCAAATATAAGTTGGCTGTACATGTTTGGATTGATTTCTGGTGTTTCTATTCTGTTCCACTGGTCTATCCATGTGTTCCTATACCAGTACCATGCTGTTTTGATTACAACTGCCCTGTAGTATGTCATGAAATCTGGTATTGTGATGCCTCCAGCTTTGTTTTTGTGTACAAGATTGCTTTAGCTATTTGAGGTCTCCTGTGCCTCCATATGAATTTCAGCATCATTTTTTTCCAGATCTGAGAACAATGTCTTTGGTATTTTGATTGGCATCATATTGAATGTATAAATCACTTTTGGGAGAATGGACATTTTGAAGATATTGATTCTTCTAATTCATGAACATGGAATATTTTTTTCATTTTTTGGTATCCTCTTCTATTTATTTCTTTAAAGTTTTGTAATTCTCATCATAGAGATCTTTGACATCCATGGTTAAGTTTATTCCAAGGTATTTGATTGTTTTTGTAGCTATTGTGAATGGGATTGATCTTAGAAGTTCTTTCACAGCTGTGGCATTGCCTGTGTATACAAAGGCTGTTGATTTTTGTGCACTGATTTTATATCCTGCTACTTTGCCGAACTCTTCTATGAGTTCCAATAGTCTCTTAGTAGAGTTCTTTGGATCCCCTAAATAAAGAATCATATTGTCTGCTAGAGGGATAGTTTGAGTTCTTCCTTCCCAATTGGTATCCCTGTAATTTCTTTTTCTTGCCAAATGGCTCTGACAAAAATGGCTCTTCCAGTACTATATTGAATAGCAGTGAGAGTGGGCATTGCTGTCTGGTATCAGATCTCAGTGTGTTGTGTTCCAGATTGCCCAGATAGAAAGAACCAGTCAGACTCACCGTAATGCAAAGAATGAAGGGACTTTATTTGTAGGTCCAGCATGCTGGGGCCCCAGCCTCCCATGCAATGCAGTGCTGGGAGACCAAGACCCCCTTCTCTTTGTTCTCACGGCTTTTATAGTTTCCAGGCAAACAAGTATTACATCTGCATTCCTTCCTTCCCCTGGGCTTGCAGGAGCAAGGACGGCCCACCTTATTGGTTGCCTCCACCTGCCTGCAGACAGGACTAAGGACTGCCTGGTGTCAGGTTTCATCTTCTCACACCAGGGGCATCCTGGGCCTAGTCAGTTTTTTTGTCTTGTGAGAAGCCTGTCATGGCATGGCTCTGGCCTCTCACAAGTGGAAATGCTTCCAACCTTTCCCCATTCGCTATGATACTGCCTGTGGGTTTTTCATAAATTGCCTTGATTGTATTGAGGAATGTCCCTTCTACACCCAATTAAACAAAATTTTCAATATATGTGGTTGACTCTACAATCTACAGAGGTAATCCAAAACAAACTATAAACTGACAAGAGAATTAAGTGATATTAGTGAGTATAAGATCAATATATATCAAGTGGCTTTCCATGTAGCAGCAGGAAAAAATAGCCATTTTAAAGGACAAAATACAGACTAGAAAACATCTATAGAGTATATTTAAATATTTTTCAAATCATTAAAAAAGCAAAATGACCTAAAACAAAATTAAGTCAAAAAAATGAAGAAAATGAAAAGCTCAGAATTCATTAAATTTTGAGTAAATTTCATCTCTTGTAAAGGAGTTTATTGAAAGCTCCAGGTCATAAGATCCCAGCAGAATCACAGACATTGGAGGGTGGGAGAGATCCCCACTCTCATGCGGTTGAGTCATCATGAAGGTGACAGCAGCTCCTGCTCTTAGGAGAGCGAGGCCCAAGGAGGGTGAGCACCTCCAGACCTGAGCCCAATACTCAACCCTCACTACCCGCACCAGCCACAGCCTGGATGAATGGCACCCCTTCTCCCCAACTGTCACAGAAATCTAGTAGGTGTGACTCTGATTGGCTGCATCTTCTCTGACATGATGCCTTCTCATTGGCTTAGCAAACTGTCCAATCAGACACACTGGATCAACAATGAAAAGCAACATGGGGTCTTTTTCTTCATGCTGCTAAATACAGCTTCTCCAGTCTGCTGCTTATAGTGGTTCCATGAGGCTCATTCTTTGTCATCTGTGAAGTTCTCTCACTACAAAAACCATCAGAAGGATGCCTGGAATCTGGAATATGGTGAGTTTGTGGGGTTAGTTGCTTCCTGCTTGCAAGATGGTATCTGGCATGGGACACTGGATGTCTTCTCATTCCTGAATGTGGTGACTTTGGCTCAGCCTTAGAGCTCTGTATTTTTCCAAATTGTGTGGTTAGGATGCACAGGTTCTCAGGGAGAATCCAGATTTCATGCATGAAATTTGGGGGAGAACCCATGATTTGTGGGATCCCCTGTCCCTTGTTTTTCCTCCTGGATAATGTAATTCCCCTCAGTTAGGAAACAGGTCACTAAATCCACAACCCAGTCCTCTTGCCACAGCTCTTCCTAAGGGAGTGAGGCTCTCATATTGTGGTTGCTGGGTATGAGCTGACCCTGGGGCAGAGAGCTAGATTAGAAGTGGAGCAGCCAGGTCTCAAACCGGTGCTCATATGGGATGCCAGTGCTTCAGGCCAGGGCATTAACCTGCTGTGCCACAGCACCGGCCCCTGTACTGTTTGCTTTTTAAAAATTGTAAAAGACAATGGACTTTTTTGTTTACATAAATCATTGATATAAGACAAACCATTTTAGACTACTTTAGAATAATTTGAAATTCTACATGTTCTTTTATTAAAATACTTTGCTCTTAGTTTAGAGGCTTTTTAGGATTATTTCAAAATGCAAATTAAGGAACCAATAGATAGGGAAGAGAAAAAATGAGAATGATAATGTGTCTTGGCACCCAAGATGTGTTCCAAATAACAAAGTGGTAGCTTTGGGATCCACAAGAGAGAAGGCCCACACTTCCAGGAACAAAAAGTCCTTGCCAAGGTCCCGCATGCACCTAAAGGTCAACCAATGAGGATCAGAGGCACCTAAACCTTTAACCCCCATGCCCTGTATCTATAAAAGGAGCCCTCCCAACCTCTGAAGCGTGACTTCCCTGGCCCCCACTCTGTTGGAACTGGTGAACTTTGCCCAGGAGGTGAATCCCAATAAATACCTGTAAACTGATTCATTTGGCTAGGAACATTTCTTACACACTGGACACCTTGCACAAAGAATGCAAGTGATCTTTGTCCTAACATGACATAAAACTGGTGTTTGGCAAGGAGAGAGAGGAACAAAGCAGAACAAATAACTTAAGGAATATAAGGGAATATAAGAATGTTACAGATTTGTAGCAGATAACTTTGTGTGAGGTTGCTTTGGCTGAGATTAGAAGGAAATTATTTCTATAAGTTTCTCATGTTATATAAGTACAAAGACAGAACTATGGATTTGGGCAACATGCTAAAGCAATAAAGTTATTTAGTTACAGGTATATATATGTATATATCTGTAATAAGATACATATATGTGTATATGTATGTATATATATCTGTAATAAGTCATATATACTTTATATATACATACATATGTATATATATACACATATAAGTCTTAATGTTTCATTTTGAAATCTATTTTTAATGCAATTTCCCTTTTAGTAGTTTCTACTTAATTGATGATTTTCTTTGTCAAATTTCTAGGCATCTCCTGTAAGTTATTTCTTCCTCCTTGGTTCTGACTGTTGTGACCTGACATTAAAACTGTTTTATTTAGAAACCTAAGGTTATGCCTACTTCACTAGGATAACTTGATTCTTCTGTCTTTTTGTTAGGTAAGAAGTCAGAAATTAACCTGTGTGTGTGACAAGACCTAAGGAAAGGGACATCTACAGCAGTCCAGCATTCGCATTTCAAAGTCACCCAATAACATTGCAGGTGCTGTCCAGTATCTGCATTTCAAAGTCCTGCCCTCAGACTCTGATAACCTTCCAGGAGGCCCTGCCCCTTCTACCTGGCCTGATAAGCATCCTTCCTCTAAGGCAGGCACCCTAGAGAGAAACCCCTTGGCAAAGCTAGCCAGGCTTCCCCTGTCTGACTTCAGTGGGAAACTCATAAAGGAATTTTTTGTATTTACACCCAAGAAGTCCTTTGTTCTGGAGAAGAAGGAAACAGCAAAAAGGTAGAAAGGCAAGACCCAGCCCCTTAAAAGCCCCAGCCTAAATGTGAACTAGGCACTCTGGTTTGTCTGGAGAGGTGCCCATCTGTTCTTACGTACGTCCCAACCCTGATAAACTTTGCTACTTTGCTTTCCACTGCTCTCTGTCTCACACCTGAGTTCTTTCTTGCACAAATACAAGGACCCTTAGCTTCTTCTCCAGTGGCATTTCCATAATGTGTTTAATTTTTCCCATGTAATCAGACAATTCCTTCAGCTTTTGTTTCTAAGGGTATTCTATCCAAGGCTTTCGTGTTCTTCAATAATATTTTTAGATAGGAAGATAGAAGTCAGCCTATGTGTGTGAAAGCAGCCATGGAAAACAAAACACGTGCTCTGCAGAAGTTATGCAGTAGTCTTAGAAGCATGTGCAGGCCAGCAGCACCAGTCAAACAGAACCTGAAGGGGGCAGTGGGAATGAAAAGAGGGACAAGGGTGCAGAGAATGGAGCCAAGACAAGGCAGTGTCTCAGCGACATTTATACATAACCAGCTATAGGTCAAGGCAACACAGAGGATAACACCATACACAAGCAACTTATCGGGCTTTCTGCATCACAGTCATAACATAGTTAATTTTAGCAGAATGTTCTTGTTTGATCATTCTCCTTCAACATGGGAGTACGTGACTTTTTTATCCCAGGAATTCCACAAGCCAAGACGGACCTTGACTTGTTGATAACTTCTTTATGGGCTGCCTACAGAAGCAGGCCTTGGGAAACAGCCCAATATTTTATACTACAAAGTCCTGCCTTATCCCAATAACTTCATAGGTGGTTCTAGTCTTCCCCTCCAATAAACACACACCCAGAAAACACTGTTCACTTGGTGCAAAGAAGGCTACTGAGTCTGATAACATTACCTAATTTTGTACCTGGGAAAGATTTTGTCTAGGAGAGGAGTGTGTGTGTGTGTGTGTGTGTGTAGAAACAGTGAGAAGTAGACACCCAGCTCTTAGAAATCCCATTATTGACCAGTGCCTCAGCTCACTAGGCTAATCCTCCACCTGCGGCACCAGCACCCCAGGTTCTAGTCCCAGTCGGGACACCAGATTCTGTCCCAGTTGCTCCTCTTCCAGTCCAGCTCTCTGCTGTGGCCTGGGAAGGCAGTGGAGAATGGCCCAAGTGTTTGGGTCCTGCACCCACATGGGAGACCAGGAGGAAGCATCTGGCTCCTGGCTTAGGATTGGCACAGCGCACTGGCCACCACGTGCTAGCTGGAGTGGCCACTTGGAGGGTGAACCAATGGAAAAGGGAAGACTTTTCTCTCAGTCTCTCTCACTAACTCTGCCTGTCAAAAAGAAAGAAAGAAAGAAAGAAAGAAAGAAAGAAAGAAAGAAAGAAAGAAAGAAAGAAAGAAAGAAAGAAAGAAATCCTGTTGTTAACTTCTGCTCCTCACAATCAACTTCATAGGGACATCTGTGGAAATTTACAGTAGGTTTTTAAGAGAGCAGGGAAGCCCCAGGTCTCTATTCTACCATTAGGCTGAGGCAGAGCTGAAGGACTCAGGTGCTGACCACCAGGAGGAATCAGAGAACTTAAGCCTTGTCATTGATCTAGCAACAAGCCATGACATCTGAAACCAGAGACTGTCAACTCTTCCATGGCTTCACCACACCAAAGTAATGGGGGAAAATGGTGATGAAGGAAGGTGCCTGGGGTGCGTGTCTCACAAGGAATTTAATGTGGACACGCAGTGAGCAAAGCAAGATTTATTTACATGAGAAACCTCTTGCCACAGCAGCCACTAGGGGGTCTCCAAGAGAGGGAGACCTGAAAAATGGAGTGGAGTTTTTTAACCATAATTTGGGTGAGCAGAATAGTAACAGCTAACAATTAGTCAGAGGCTGGGGACAAAACCCATAAATAATCCTGTCTAGCTTGCTCTTGTTAAAACAAAAATCCAGCTGAATAGTAGGATAGGCAAATTCTTTCTATTCTCCTGATAAAACTAGAAGCTCAGAAGGGCGGATCATTGCTTCCTTGCTATTCTCATGATGAAACTAGAAACTGGGGGAGTGGGATCACCACTTCTGTCTTGCTAATAGACAGGTTCTGGGGAGAAGCAAGCATCTTGTCCACTCTTACAAGAATTCCCCATTAGGTCATCTAGTCCTTACACCAGCACCCCCTGCATTACAACCTCTTTATAATCCCTGATCACCCTCCTCCAACAGCATGGTAGTCCTAATGAAGGCATCCTACCTTCCCCTAATCTTGTGAGTAATATTTGCAGAAGAGTTTTGGAAGCCTACTGAAAAAAGGAGATGATTTGGAAGGGCAGGCTTTTGACCCAGCTGACAGAGAACCCTCCCCCAACTGAGGTAGAAAGCACCTCCCTCCTGACACCCTGGACTCCCCTGACTGGCTGGTGGGACCTTCCTCAGAACAAAGCCTGAAAATCTGCATAATTGTCAATTGAATAGACTCATTGTTTTATTTCAAGCCTGGTGCTCCAATTACCCCTGTCCCTTTAAACACCCTTTGTGCTGCGGGGTTTGGTAGAAAAAGGCTTCTTTGGATTGGGAGGACTTTCTTTCCCAAGACTGCAGCTGCCTTCTGGAAATACACCCTTTCCTCTGGCCAGCACTCAGCTATGGCGAATTGAAGCGGTGAGCATCCAGAGCCGGATTATGTGTCTGGAAACAACACTGGTGAGCTAGCCCAGAAGTCTGCGATGTATTTTTGTTGTTGTTGTTGTTTAAAGATTTTATTTATTTATTGGAAAGTCAGAGTTACACAGAGAGGAGAGGCAGAGAGAGAGAGGGAGAGGCCTTCTATCCGATGATTCACTCCTCAATTGGCCATAATAGCTGGAGCTGCACCAATCTGAAGCCAGGAGCCAGGAGCTTCTTCCGGGTTCTCCCACACAGGTTATGGGCCCAAGGACTTGGGCCATCTTCTACTGCTTTCCCAAGCCATAACAGAGCTGGATGGGAAGAGGAGCAGCCGGGACTAGAACCAGTGGCCATATGGGATGCTGGCACTTCAGGCCAGGGCATTAACCCACTGAGCCACAGTGCTGGCCCCTGGAATGTATTTTTCAAGTGGCTTAACCCTTTCACATTAGTAAGGACAGCAATGGTCACTTGTACCTCCACCCCAGAGCTGCTTTTGAGCTAACATTTTGGCTGGGACTCTGGGGACATCCCCGCAGCTTCTGAGAGCACTTTCTCTCCAGGACTTTCCTTTCTGTTCCTGCTGGACATTAGCTATCTTGCGGGGAGTCAATGGCTCCCCTTTGTGTCCGGAGTCAACAGCTCTGAGACTGGGTAAGTTGAACCAGGGGCATACCTGCAATTTCTGTCTCTGCTCTTTGGGCTCATGGCATTTGGACCTGGTTTAGGTCATTTTTTGTGATACTGGTGTGTAGGAGATGGATTCTAAGATTTTTACTTCAGCCTCCCTGTGAGGAAATTTGGATATTTTTTGGAAGAGTACTCATTTGGTTGTTTGTATGAGGATTTCTTCCTCTTGGGTGAAATATGAGTGGTTCAATTTAATTTTCATCCAAAATCACCTTGAGTTGCATCGTGGCTGATTGGGCAGGATATAGTTACGATCTTATGACTAAGAAAAAAATGGTGTTCTATTGTAATATTGCATGGCCTGCATATGTGTTAAATTTAAGAGAATGTGGTTGTTAAGTGGGATTTTTAAATGTTTATTTTATTTGAAAAGCAGAGTTAGAGAGGCAGAGGTGGGGAGGGGTGTCCTGTTAGGAAAAGAGGCACAGAATAGAGAGGTAGTGTATGAATTTATAGCTGGACCGAATTTATTCAGGGAAAATAAATCTGTAGAGATGGGTAACCAACTGCCACTGTCAATGTGCCCATGATGGAACACCTGACAGAAGGCCCTGACCCCCAGGGAAGGCTGGGGATGGGGGTGAGGTAGGGGGCAGCAAGCAGAGGGGAATTCCTGGAACTGGTCTTTCAGGTGGCTGTAAGGGGTGGAGTATGAAGACAGCAGAGTGTGAGACCCAATTGAGGTGTTTTTTTTTTTTTAAAGATTTATTTATTTACTTGAAAGTCAGAGTTAAGCAGAGAGAGAAGGAGAGGCAGAGAGGGAGAGAGAAGGCTTCCATCCTCTGGTTCACTCCCCAGATGGCCACAATGGCCATCGATCTGAAGCCAGGAGCCAGGAGCTTCTTCTGGGTCTCTCCCATGGGTGCAGGGCCCCAAGGACTTGGGCTGTCTTCCACTGCTTTCCCAGGCATAGCAGAGAGCTGGATTAGAAATGGGGCAGCCAGGACTCAAACCGGCACCCATAAGAGATTCCTGCACTGCAGACAGCGGCTTTACCTGCTATGCCACAGTGCAGGCCCTCCAATTGTGTTTCTAGGGCAAAGAGTACATTCCAATGTTTATCTCTTTTGTTCAATGCAGGAGAATGGCTGAGGCTTATGTCCTTGTTCCTTGTTCCATCAGGTCCTTCATCTACTGGTTTACTTCTCAGATGGCTGCAATGGCCAGAGCTGGGCTGATTTGAATCCAGGAGCCAGGAGCTTTCTCTGGGTTCCCCCCACACAACACCCAATGTAAGGGCCCAAGGGCCCAAGGGCCTGAGCCATCCTCCACTGCTCCCCCAGGGCCACATCAGAGACCTGGATCACAATTGGAGCACCCAGGACCAGCCCCAATGGGCACCCACATGGGATGCTGGCACTCACTGCAGGTGGCTGCTTTATCCAATATACCACAGCATCAGTGGATTTCTAACAGTAGAGGTTTTGTGAGAGTTCTGGTAAATGGGACGGAGTAAGCATTTAAATCCCTTAAACCTTCCAGCAACTGTGTCTGTGGCTGTTGATGCCCAAGGAGACAGGTTAGGAGTCCTTGTCAATTTAGAAAAAGCAGGAGCTTCAGCTCTGCCTTAGCCCAATGGTAGAGCAGAGACCCTGGGGCTCCCTGATCTCTTAAAAATCTATCATAGGGGCCAGCACCATGGCTCACTTGGTTAATCCTCCACCTGCAGCACTGGCATCCCATATGGGTGCCAAGTTCTAGTCCCGGTTGCTCCTCTTTCAGTCCAACTCTCTGCTGTGGCCCGGGAAGGCAGTGGAGGATGGCCCAAGTGCTTGGGCCCTGCACCCACATGGGAAACAAGAAGTACCTGGCTCCTGGCTTCATTCAGATTGGCACAGCGCCCGTTGTAGTGGCCATTTGGGGGGTGAACCAATGGAAAGAAGACCTTTCTGTCTCTCTCACTGACTATCTGTCAAATAAATTTAAAAAATTAAAAAAAAAATCTATTGTAAATTTCCACAAAGGCCTCTGATAAAATTGACTGTGAGGAACAAGAGTTAATAAAGCAATAAAAGATGTTTTTCCAACAGAGTGCTTACTGAATCTGAAATGAGGATATAATTATCTTCATGTATGTTAGTGTCCAGTACCATCACTGGGACTAGCGTTGCTTTCCAAGTTAAATGCTAAGTAAATTTTTCAGGTTTCAACTGTGGAACAATAGGGTTAATTGAGGTTACTAACAGCAGGAAGTAATTATATTCAGTTGATTGGAGCTTTTAAAAAGGAATTTTAACCATATTAAAGCCATCCTCCTTCCCTTTTCCTTTTCACATTTTATATAGCAAAAACCAATTACTGATATTGTATATTGCCTGAATTACTCTGGTGAATAGTAGCATTTGTATAATGGTGGACTTTTGCCCCAGCTAACAAAGAAGCCTTCACCCAACTGATGCTGAGTCCCCTGGTTAAGAGGCCTCATCAGAAAAAAGCTTGGGCATTTACATATTGTCAATTAAGGTGACTCATTGTTTTATTTACCTCCCCCTGAAGCTACCCTTGTCCTTTAAGAAACCCTTTAGCAGTTATGGTCTGGGATAGCAGTAGAAGATGGCCCAAGTCCTTGGGCTGCTGCACCCAAGTGGGAGACCCAGAATGATCTCAGGCTCTTGGCCTCGGATTGACACAGCTCTGGCCATCACAGCCAATTGGGGAGTGAATCTTTGGATGGAAGACCTCTCTCTCTCTCTCTCTCTCTCTACCTCTTCTTCTCTCTCTGTGTAACTCTGACTTTCAAATAAATAAATAAATTTTTAAAAATTAACCCTTTAACAGAGATAGAACATTTTATATCAAGAGCTCTCTCTTGGGGCTGTACTGTGGCATATAGAGCTGGACCTCCACCTGTAGTACTGACATCCCATGTGGTCACTGTTTCATGTCCCTGTTGGTCCTCTTCTGATCTGACTCTCTGTTTTGTGGCCTGGGAATGTGGTGGGAGATGCCCAGGGGGGCTTGGGACCCAGTACCCATGTGGGAGATATGGGGAAGGCCCTGGCTCCTGGCTTTGGATTAGCCCAGCCTCAGCCATTGTGGCCATTTTGGGGGTGGTCCAGCTGGTGGAGAACCTTTCTCTCTGGCTCTCCCACTCTCTGTGGCTCTGTCTCTCAAATGAATAAATAAAATCTTAAAAAAAAAGAGAAATTTCTTTCCCCAAGATGCCAGCTTCTAGAAATAAGCTCTTTCTTACCAACATTCATCCCTGTGCAATTGGCTACCCACATGGTGAGCCATAGGGCCTGATTAAAAGATTTAAAAAGAATTGCAGAGATTTCTATATTTTTCTGTGTCATAATGTATGCTATGCATTATATGTGTGTACTGTTGTATGTGTAAAAGTTGGTTGTGCTTATTTGTGTTATTTAAAATCACAACGTAATTTTCACCTAAGCACAGACATTAGATGAAAAGATGATGCAGTGTTCATTGCTTTCTATGAAGTCAAATTTAAAGTTGTTCTTTGGCAAGATCATGACTTAAGAGAATAACCATACTTATCTAATATGTTAGTTTCTCAGGCAATGTAAGTATAGTTGCTAAAAAATGAATTGGTGGTCTTTGCTGTGGCACCTTGTGCATCATCAGGTCCCTGTAACCTAAGGGATGTCTCCCTCTCCTCACCTTACTGAGAAATAGACTCAAGTATGCACT
The DNA here is from genome assembly GCF_964237555.1 of Oryctolagus cuniculus. NCBI lineage: Eukaryota > Metazoa > Chordata > Mammalia > Lagomorpha > Leporidae > Oryctolagus > Oryctolagus cuniculus. The sequence continues at coordinate 116,082,177 of NC_091443.1, forward strand.
GACTGGAGAGGAGGTAGAGAAGATAATGTAGCAGTGCTGGGTCAGAATCCACAGCAAGGTTCAAGCTGATGCTGCAAGCCTTGCTGGATTCATGGATATGTGTGAGATGGAGCAAACATCAGCATCAAGCCGACAGGTGAGCATTTCTGCCTAATCTTTGACACCACAGGGCCATCTTGCTGTTCACTACATCACAGAAGAAGCCACGTGGTGGCAGACATGAGCTGGAAGTGGTATACAAACTGAACACACACTGAAGAGAATGCCCAGTACGAGCTGTGCAAGGTGAGGAGGATGACTGGGTACAAAGGGAATTCCACCCCTGATGGCTCATGATGCTTGTGCCATGCACAACCCAGATCCTCTCCTCAAGGTGATCATGGGATGGATTACTGAGTTGGGGACCCTATGCAATTTGACATGAGGTAATAGACCAGGTTTTCCTGCCCAGGGATAAGAGCATCTCTGACTTACAGTGGCTGAAGAGAGATAAAGCAGTGTAACAGCTACTCTGCAGTAGGATGACTTTTTGAATTGCTAAATGTAAAAGATAGATTTTTCTAAATACATGTACTCTTGGCTTAAAATATATAGAAGGCATTGGGCCTTTTGGTAAATTTTTTTTTTTTTGACAGGCAGAGTGGACAGTGAGAGAGAGAGAGAGAGAGAGAGAGGTCTTCCTTTTGCCGTTGGCTCACCCTCCAATGGCCGCCATGGCTGGAGCGCTGCAGCCGGTGCACCACGCTGATCCAATGGCAGGAGCCAGGTGCTGCTCCTGGTCTCCCATGGGGTGCAGGGCCCAAGGACTTGGGCCATCCTCCACTGCACTCCCGGGCCACAGCAGAGAGCTGGCCTGGAAGAGGGGCAACCGGGACAGAATCCGGTGCCCCGACCGGGACTAGAACCCGGTGTGCTGGCACCGCAAGGTGGAGAATTAGCCTAGTGAGCTGTGGCACCGGCCCGGTAAATGTTTTCATAAGTTGTTAACATATAACTGTTCAAAATTACTTGCTAAGTTTTCACTAAACAGTAAGTTACCAAGGATAAGAAATAATTTTTAAAGATTTATTTATTTAAATATTTAATATTTGCAAAGCAGAATAACAGAGAGAGGGAGAGGGAGAAGGAGAGAGAGAGAGAGAGAGAGAGAGAGGTCCCCCATCCAATGGTTCACTCCCCAGAGGGCTGCAATGGCTGGACCTTGCAGATCTCAAGCCAGAAGCCTGGAGCCTCCTCCCACTCTCTCACATGGGTGCAGGGGCTAAAGGACTCTGGGCCACCTTCTCTGCTTTCTTAGGTCATTAGCAGGGAGCTGGATTAGAGTGGAGTAACCAGGACTTGAACCAGTGTCCTTATGGGATGCCAGCACTCCAGCACTGTGGATGGAGGCTTAACCTACTATGCCACAGCACCAGCCCCAATAAGAAATAATTCTAAGTCAACATCCCCAAGTCTAGAATTTTTGAAATATTTATTTACGTATTTGAAAGGCTGAGTGAGAGAGAGATAGACATCTTCCATCTACTGGTTCATCCCCAGATGTCTGTAATAATCAAGCACTGGGCCAGACTGAAGGCAGGAGCCTGGAGCTCCATTCAGGTCTCCTACATCAGTAGCAGGGGCCTAAACACTTGTGCCATTTTCCTTTGCTTTTCCCAGGCCATTAGCAGGGAGCTTGATCTGAGGTAGAGCAGCTGTGATATGAACCAGTGCCCATATGGGATGCCAGCATCACAGGTGGTGGCCTTACCCATACATCACAACACTGGCCATGACATTAAAAATTTTCAAAGTGCGGGCAGCATCATAGGTTAAGTGCAGTCTATCATACCTGCATCCCATAAGAGTACTTCTTTGAGTCCAGACTGCTCCACTTCTAATCCAGCACCCTGCGAATGTGTCTGGGATAGCAGAAGGTGGCCCAAGTGCTGTGACCCCTGCCACACATGTGGGAGAACCACATGGACTTTCCTGGCTTCTGGCTTCAATCTGTCCCAGCTCTGGCTGTTGTAGATGATTGGGGAGTGAACCAGATAGACAATCTCTTTCTCATTGGCTTTATTTTTCTGTAACTCTGTCTTTCAAATAAATAAAACTAGGATTTAGTCCCCTATGTTAAATCAGTAAAGTTTTTTTAGAAAATATAAATATTAACAATAAATATTTGCTAGAGATTTTTAATATTTGATTTTAAAGTATGATAACTTTCTAAAAAAGATTTATTTATCTGAAAGGCAGAGATACAAAGTGAGAAAGAGGAAAAGAAAGAGCTCTCCATCCAATGACTTACTACCCAAATGGCCTCAATGGGTGGGGGTTGGGTCAGGCAGGAGCCAGTAAGCAGGAGCTAGGAGTGCCTGCTGAGTCTCCCACACAGGTGCAGGGACTCAAGTACTTGGGCCACCTTCCTCTGCTTTTCCCAGGTGCATTAGCAGAGAGCTGGATCAGAAGTAGAGCAGCTGGGACTCAACTGAGCCAGAGTCCACATGAGATGCTGGCACTGAGGAGGAGGCTTAACCTTCTATACCACAGTGCCTAAAATTTTGAGAGAGAGAGGGAAAGGGAGAGGCAGAGTGAAATGTCTTCCATCCATGGGTTCACTCCCCAAATGACCGCAATGGCTGGAGCTGAGCCAATCCAAGAGGAGCCAGGAGCTTCTTGTGGGTCCCCCATTCTCAAGAACATCTTGCTCTGCTTTCCTAGGATTAGCCTACTACGCTCCAGTGCCTGGCCCCTCTAATAACATTTTCAACCATCTTCTCAACTGCAGCTTCTTACAGTTTCCATTTGGTTGACTCCTTTCCAACAGCTAGTCATCTCTTATAAGCTGTTTTCTCCTCCTTTATTGTTTAGTTATGGCCTGTCATGAGAAATGCTTGTCTTTATAGCTGATATTGTGGCACAGCGGGTTAAGATGCTGCCTGTGATGGCAGCAACCCATATGGGCACTGGTTTGATTCCTCATGGCCCACTTCTGATTCATCTCCTAGCTAATGCACCTGGGAAAGCAGGAGAGGATGGCCCAAGTCCTTGGGACCCTGCACCCATGTGGGAGACCTGGATGAGTCTCCTGGCAGTGACTTCTGCCTGGCTCAGTTGTAGTGGCCATTTGGCTAATGAACTAGCCAATGGAAGATCGATCTCTCTCTCTCTGTAACTCTACCTTGGAAATAAATTAATCTTGAAAGAAATATTTATCTTAGGAGACTAGGGATAATAAGAGTACTTGATCTTTACACCTAATTTTTTAAAAAGCTTTATTTATTTATTTGAAAGTCAGAGTTACATGGAGAGAGAAGAGGCAGAGAGAGAGAGAGACAGGTCTTCCATCTGCTGGTTCACTCCCCAGATGGCCAAAACAGCCAGAGCTGTGCTGATGTGAAGCCAGGAGCCAGGAGCTTCTTCCAGGTCTCCCAAATGAGTGCAGGAACCCAAGGACTTGGGCCATCTTCTGATGCTTTCCCAGGCCATAGCAGAGAGCTGGATAGGAAGTGGAGCAGCCAGGACTCAAACCAGTGCCCTTATGAGACGCTGGCACTGCAGGCAGTGGCTTGACCCACTACGCCACAGCACCAACCCCTACACCTAATATTTTTTAAGCTTTCTTTTTATTTTAAAGGCAGAGTTTACAGAGAGAGGGAGAGACAGAGATCTTTGGTCTACTGCTTCACACCCCAAATGGTCACAATGGCTGAACTTGAGCCACAACAGCCAGGAATCAGGAGCTTCTTCTTGTTCTCCCACCTTGCTGTCAGGGGCCCAAGGACTTTTTCATTTTTCATTGATTTTCTAGGCACATTATCAGGGAACTGTATCAGAAATGGAATAGTCAGGACTAGAATCAGTGTGCATGTGGAATGCCTGTGTCACAGGTGGTGGCTTTTACACTCCACGCCACAACACTGGCCCCTACACCTGACTTTTCTAGATGTATTTAAATTGTTCTATGGGATTTTTTTTTCTGCTTTTGTTTCTAAGGTGTATTATTTTCTTTAATTTTGTTGTATTTATTTATTTGAAATGCAGAATTACAGAGAGGCAGAGAGAGAGAGAGAGGTCTTCCATCTGATAGTTCACTCCCCAGATGACCACAATGGCCAAAGCTGCACTGAGCTGCAGCCAGGAGCTTCTTTTGGGTCTCCCACAGGGATGCAGGGGCCTAAGGACTTGGGCCATCTTCTGCTGCTTTCCCAGGCCATAGCAGAGAGCTGGATCAGAAGTGGAGCAGCCAGGATGTGAACTGACACCCATATGGGATCGCAGCATTGCAGGCGGTGGCTCTACTTGCTAAGCCACAGTACCGGCAACAGGTGTAATCTTTTCTAAGTTTTTTCATTCTTTTATAATGTCGAATGCTCACAGCCTCCAGTGTCTAAGTTTGGGTACCTTTCCTTTGGGTTTAGCTTCTAAGTAATCTGGAGGAGCTTCCCATTAGAAGAAACACAGCACAAAAGAATTTTCTTTACCTTTTGGTTACTACAGAAGGGAAAGAAATTTTGTGTTTTGTCAAGATTATCTCATGTATTCTCTGACTTTGGGTTTAGAAAACTGAGTTTTAAGAGTTGAGATTTTTAATATATTTTAAATGTCTATGTCTACTAATTAAATATTCAATATACTTAATATATTTATACATAATTTGACTTAATATTATGTAAGTGATTATTATAATGATTAGGGATCCTATGTGGTCTTCCATCCACTGGTTCACTCCCCAAATGACTGCAATGGCCAGATCTGAGCTGATCAGGAGCCAGGGGCCTCTTCTGGGTTTCCCATGTGGGTTCAGGGGCCCAAGGACTTGGGCCATCTTCTACTGCTTTCCGAGGCCACAGAAGAGAGCTGGATGAGAAAAGGAGCATCTCATATGGGATGCTGGTGCCACAGGCCGGGTCTTTATCCTGCTGTGCTACAGTACCAGCCCAGAATAGCAGGCTTTGACCCAGCGAACAAAGGAGCTTCAGCCCCATCAAAACATCTTCACCTGGTTGATGCCTTGGATATCCCCAGATGAGCACTTATTAGCGCAAAGCCTGAATAGCTGCCAAATTGTCAACTAAATAGAATCACTTTGATTTCTAACCTCCATCTGAAGCTACCCATTTTTTAAAAAAAAGATTTATTTATTTTATTCGAAAGGAAGAGGTACAGAGAGAGAGAGGAAGAGATGGAGAGAGATTTTCCATCAGCTAGTTCATTCCCCACATGGCTGCAATCACCTGAGCTGGGCCAGACCAAATCCAGGAGTCAGAAGCATCTCCCAGGTCTCCCAAGGGGGTGGCAAGGGCCCAAGCACATGGGTGACCTTCCACTGATTTCCCAGCTGCATTCACAGTGAGTTGGATCAGAAGCAGAGCAGCTGGTGCCCATATGTGACAGTGGTACTGCTGGCTGTGCCTTTACCCCATATACCAGTGTCTGCCCCTCGACCCATGTTCTTAGAAACAGCTCTTGCTGGCTTGTTGGGTGGAAAGAGCACATTTTAGATGAAGAGATCTCTTTCTCCCCAAGATGCCAGCTTCTTAAAATAAATGCTTTCCTCTCTGGTGAATCCAGTTGTCGAGAAGCAAGGGCCTGATTACTGTTCAGTAGCCTTATTTTGTGCTGACTTTACATAAAAAGTATAAACACCCACAGAATGCTTACCCAAGTGAATGAATGGGCATTTGTCAGTTCAGGTGTCTTCCTGATTTCTTCCCCCACTGCCCTCAGAAGTGACCAGGTCTAATTCTTTGTGTTTCTTTTTGTAGTTTATGATCTGCTTCTTCCAAAGAAGAATTTTGCTTGTGTTTGTTTCTTGGCTTTTCAACTTTTCAGGATGCTGATACTAACTATTGATATTTTACACTAAAAAGATGTCTTCCTTTTTTGCCTTGAGTGTTTTTTCCCCAGATATTTCTTTTTTTTTTTTTTTTATTTTTGACAGGCAGAGTGGATAGTGAGAGAGAGAGACAGAGAGAAAAGTCTTCCTTTGCCATTGGTTCACCCTCTAATGGCCGCCGTGGCCAGTGCGCTGCAGCCGGCGCACCACACTGATCTGAAGGCAGGAGCCAGGTGCTTCCTCCTGGTCTCCCATGTGGGTGCAGGGCCCAAGCACTTGGGCCATCCTCCACTACCTTCCTGGGCCACAGCAGAGAGCTGGCCTGGAAGAGGGGCAACTGGGACAGAATCCGGCACCCCGACCGGGACTAGAACCCGGTGTGCCGGTGCCACAAGGTGGAGGATTAGCCTATTGAGCCATAGTGCCGGCCTCCCCAGATGTTTCTATTCTAGGTTGTCGTTCAGGCAGTTCACGTCAGTGGTTCCAGTGGTTATGGAACGTTGCTTTCTTCTAGATTATTATTTGATGTCTGTGACTGTTACTTTTTTTAATTCCCCACCAATGCTAATGCATGGCAAATATTTTAAATATCTGAGAAAAATATTGTTAGGCAGCAGGTTGTGGATAAATTCAAATTTAATATGAAGTATTCATAGAGTGGAGGGATTATCTAAATTTGCATTGATGTGTATTTTGTGATTTGTCAACACTGGGATGACCTTATTTCCTTATTCCATCTAGTAGTAACTGGCATCTCTGATTATTCATTACTAAATACCAGTTTCCAGTGACTTGGTATTTCCACTTTTATATTTATTTGTACTGATTACCACTGATGTATCTGTAATGCCCATTCAGCTGTATGGATTTTACTTTGCACAGATTGATGCTAAGGAAACAGTGTACTATCCTTTTGGAAAACTGCCTTCAGTTTCATTGTGTAACACTTAAAATTTTTCTGACCTAAATCCTAATCAGAACTGAAGCTATCTTTGTGTTTATCCTACTCTTAATGTACTTATATATTTTCACTTGAAAAAAATGGAATAATTTAGCACATTAGTGGTGATAAATATGTGTGTAGAAGTGAAATAAACCTCACCACATGCATTCTATCATGTATGTAGTTGGATACTTTTAAGGAATTTGAGATACAGAAAAAAAGCAAGAGATGTTTTAAGGAAAACAGTCCTGCCTGAGTAATTTTCTATATAATATAGATTATAGTGAAATCATAATTTTTTTTGGTGTACTGCTACTTATTTGAACAATTGTGATGAACATTATAAATTATTTCTATACGATTTATTTATTTGAAAGGCTGAGTTACAGAGACAGAGGAAGAGAGAGAGAGTCCTTCCAGCTGCTGGTTCACTCCCACATGTCCTCAATGGCTGGGGCTGGGCTGATCTGAAGCCAGTAGCCTGGAGCTTCTTACAGGTCTGACATGTGAGTGCACGGGGCCCAAGGACTTAGGTGTTCATCCACTGCTTTCCCAGTCCATAGCAGAGAGCTAGACCAGAAGTAGAGTAGCTGGGACTCAAATTGGTGCCCATATGGATGCCCACACTGTAGGAGGTGGCTTTACCCACCACTCCACAGTGATAGCCCCTGACAAAGATTTTTTTTTACAGAATTGGTAAGAAATTAATATTTTAGTTAGTCTAACAATAGTTTATGTTTAATCAAAGTGATTGGTAGACTTGTGTGTGCTCATTTGGCATCTTTTCTGTTTTTCCCATGTGTAAAGATTATATTCCCCTGTCGCTCCCCCTCTTCGTGGAGGAACAACACAGGACCCTGCGCTGTTCTTTCGTCTGCTCAGCCCTCCCCGGGTTTGCTGCTGGTTCTTCCCGGGTTGGCTACTGTCCCTTCCACCTCCGTGGAAGGGCGGTTCCCCCTGGCCACTTTCCCCACTTCCGCAGGGGAGCGGCACACCGCCGGCTGGCTCTCTCGGGGGCTGCACAGGTGTTCCCCTTAGATGTTCCTCTTAGATGTTCCTGGTGCATGCCGTCTCTCTCCTCCTTTATAGTCCTCCTCCGCCAATCCTAACTCGGCTGCCCACACGCCGAGTACGCTGCTCTCCTCCAATCAGGAGCAGGATCAGCTCCGGGAGGTCAGCACTCAAGTTGGCAAGAGGCAGCTGCGTAGAAGCTGTTTTCTTCTCTCCCAACGCCATATTGTGGGAGAGCAGATGCATAGAATAAGTCTTAATTCCAGTAACTTAGTCCAGTCCGGGTTGCTCCCCATATTCCCCCACAGGGAGGCTACTTCATTTTTGTCACTGAGCCAATATGCCCATTTTTCTATATACATTTCCTTCATGCTCTTGATTAGCACAGTAGAATCTAGGAAGAATCTAGACTTTTTGTCTGACCCCTCCTTCTAAGCAATTTCTCTTGCAGATAAGATTCTAGAGACATCTACATGTGGCCAAGACCGACAAAAATAAATATATTGCTGGTAGGTTATTTATTCCTCAGCTTCTTTCACATTGTATGATAAGAGTCTTATGAGATTTTTTAAATAAATTGGAAAAGCATAAAGAAATATAATTCAGAATCAGGATTCATATAAGATAAAGTAATAATGGTTTCAAGATTTAAAGCCATCTGAGCTGAATTCACATTGGCCTTAATTTTTTTATTGCCATAGCTACAAGACTTTTTATATGGTTTGAATTCAAACTTTGGCAAGAATTTGCTACATCAGAAAAAATTAAAAAGATAATATTTTTAATTATTAAAATAGAGTGTCTTAAGCTTTTTGGAGGCTGAACTTGCTTCATGGATTAGATCAGAAAATGTGTAGAGGATAGAATCTATTGCAGGTCCTTAAATAACTCTCCATAGTTTTATCACAGTGAGTGTACAAATGCAGGATTACTACACTCCACAAAGTTATGTTTCGGGCAAATTATTCCATTTATCAATGGCATAAACTATAGTCAGAGCCCAAGACAATTCTCTAGTTTTTGACTTGAGTCTTTTGCCATCTTTTTTTTTCTTTGACAGGCAGAATGGACAGTGAGAGAGAGACAGAGAGAAAGGTCTTCCTTTATCATTGATTGGTTCACCCTCCAATGGCCGCTGCGGCTGGCGTGCTACAGCTGGCACACCATGCTGATCTGAAGCCAGGAGCCAGGTGCTTCTCCTGGTCTCCCATGTGGGTGTAGGGCCGAAGGACTTGGGCCATCCTCCACTGCACTCCACTGGTTCAGTCTTCAAATGGCAAAATAGTTGGAGATGGGCTGATCCAAAGCTAAGAGCCAGGAGCTTCCTCTGGGTTTCTCAGGTGGGTTTAGGGGCCCAAGGACTTGGACTATCTTCCACTGCTTTCCCAGGACAAAATCAGAGAGCTGGATCCAAAGAAGAGCATCTGGGGCCCTTGCTGTGGCATAGTTGGTTAAGCCTCTGCCTGTGGTGTCGGCATCCCATATAGGCACTGATTTGAGTCCCAGTTGGTCCACTTCCAATCCAGCCCTTTTCTATGGCTTGGGAACATAGTTGAGGATGGCCCAACTCCTTGGGCCCCTGCACCCAAGTGGGAGACCTGGAGGATGCTCCTGGCTTCTGGCTTTGTATCCTCCAGGCTCCAGCTATTGCAGCCATTTTGGGAGTGAACCAACAGATGGAAGACCTTTCTCTGTCTCTGGCTCTCTCTCTGCAACTCTACTTTCAAATAAATATTTAAAAAAGAAGAAGAGCATCTGGAACACAAATTGGTGCCCATATGGGATGCTGGCACCATGGGTGGAGGCTTAGCCTACTCTGTGTTATGGAATGAGAGAGAAAGGGAGAGAGACAGAAAGAGAGAGAGAGAGACAGAGACAGACACCTTCAATCCATTGATTCACACCCACAACAACCAGGACTGAGACAGGGTCATAACAGAGAGCCAGGAATATAGTCCTAGCCTCTCACTTAAGTTGCAGAAGCTTAATTTCTTGAGTTGTCAACACTCACTTCTAGTGTCTAAATTTACAAAAATTGTGACATTGCAGTATATTGGGTTAAACAGCTGCCTGGGATTCGAGTATCCCTATGGGTTCTAGTTTGTTTCTTGGTTGCTCCACTTCCAATCCAGCTCCCTGCTTAGGGCACCTGTGAAAGCAGCAGAAGATGGTCCAAGTGCTTGGGCACCTGTCACCCATGTGTGAGACCCACATGAAGCTTCTCACTCCTGGTTTCAGTCTGGCCCAGCTCTGGCTGTTACAGACACTTGGGGAGTAGAGCAACAGATGGAAGATCTTTCTCTGTCTTCTCCTCTCTCCAAAACTATGTCTTTTAAAACAAAAAAGTAAACAATTAAAAATAAATAAGATGAAAAATGCATCATTCATTCTTTGCTTTTAAATATTGCTACCAAGTAGCCTTGACTCAAATCATCAAAATGAAAATTTTTCTGGAATGTTCCTTTCATATCTTTTTTCCTTAGAAACCTTTTATTTAAGGAAGACAAACTTCATCCATTTCATAATTACAACTTTAAGAACATAGTGACTCTACCCACCATAGCCACCCTCCCACCTACACTCTTCTTCCTCTCCTATTCTCATTCCTGTTTTTTACTAAGATCTATTTTCAATTAACTTTATACACATATGAGTAACTCTATACTAAGTAAAGAGTTCAACAGATAATGTGAAAAAATTGTTCCTCAATAGTCAAGACAAGGGCTGTTCAAAGTCATTGCTTCTCAAAGTGTCAATTTCATTTCTATAGCTTACCTTTAGGTGCGCTATTAGTTATCACAGATCAGGGAGAATATATGTTTTTTTTTTTTTTTTCCTTTTTAGACTGGCTTATTCACTAAGTACGATGTTTTGAGGTTTCTCCATACTGTCTTCCATGGTGTCTTTACCAGTTTACATTCCCACAAACAGTGGATCAGGGTTAACTTTTCCACACATCTTTGCCAGTGTTTGTTTGATTTCTATGTGAATGCCATTCTAACCGGGGTGAGGTAAAACTTCCTTGTGGTTTTGATTTACATTCCTCTGTTGAATGGTGATCCTGAGCATTTTCTCATGTATCTGCTGGCTATTTGGATTTCTTTTTAAAAATACCTATTTAACTCCTTTGTCCATTTCTGCACTGGGTTTTTCATTTTGCTGTTGTGGAATTTCTTGAGCCTTTATAAATTCTGGTTATTAATTCTTTATCAGTTGCATAGTTTGCAAATCATTTCTCCCAGTTTGTCAGTTGGCCCTTCACTTTGATAACTTTTTTTTTTTCTTTTTGCAGTACAGAAGCTTCTCAATTTGATGTGATCCCATTTGTCAATTTTGGCTTCGATTGCTTGTGCCTCTGCGGTCTTTTCCAAGTAGTCTTTTTCTATGCCAATGTCTTGCAGGGTCACCCCAACTTTCTCTAATAATTTGGTATCAGGTTGTTATTTAAATTTTTTATCCATTTTAATCCATTTTGAGTGTATTTTTGTAAGGTGTAAAGTAGGAGTATTGCTTCATACTTCTGCATGAGGAGATCCAGTTTTCCCAGCACTATGTGTTTAAGAGACTATCCTTCTCCAGGATTGATTTCTGCATTTATATTCTGTTCCATTGGTCTATCCATCTGTTTTTGAACAAGTGCTAGGCTCTTTTGATTACTGCACTATAGTATATCTTGAAACCTGGGAGTGGTGCTGTGATACAGTGGGTGATTCTCCACCTGCAGTGCTGGAATCCCATGTAGGCACCAGTTAAAGTCCTGGCTGCTCCTCTTCCAATGCAGCTCTCTGCTATAGCCTGGGAGTGCAGTAGAGGAGGGCCCAAGTGCTTGAGCTCCTTCCTGTGTTTGCATTGGAGACTTAGAAGAACCTCCAGGCTCCTGACTTCGGATTGGCCCAGCTCAGGCCATTGTGAACAATTGGGTAGTGAAGCAGTGGATGGAAGACCTCTCTCCCTCCCTCTCACTGTCTGCAACTCTACATCTCAAATAAGCCTCCAGCTTTGTTTTTGTTGTTTAAGATTGCTTTAGCTATTCAGGGACTCTTGTGTTTCCATATGAATTTCAGCATCCTTTTCTATATCTGAGAAGAATGTCCTTGGTATATTGAATCAGTATATTGAATCTTGGTGTATTGAATCTTTAAATTGTTTTCAGTAGTTTGGAGCTTGATATTGATTCTAACTCCATGAACATGAACAATTTTTCATTTTTTGTCTCATTTCTTTCTTTAATATTTTGTATTTCTCATCACAGAGATCTTTGACATTGCTTAAATTTACTCCAAGGTAGTTGATTGTTCTTGTATCTATTGTGAATGGGATTGATTTTAGAAGTTCTATGTCAGCTGTGGTATTGTCTGTGTATACAGAGGCTATTGATGTCTGAGTGTTATCTTATATCCTGACCTAATCCAATCTGATATATAAAAGATTATTTATTTATTTACTTGAGAGGTAGAGTTATAGACAGTGAGAGGGAGAGACGGAGAAAGGTCTTCCTCCCATTGGTTCGCTCCCCAAATGGCCACAATGGCTGAAGCTGTGCCAATCTGAAGCCAGGAACCAGGAGCTTTTTCCCAGTCTCCCATGTGGGTGCAGGAGCCCAAGCATTTCAGCCATCTTCTACTGCTTTCCCAGGCCATAGCAGAGAGCTGGATTGGAAGAGGAGCACCTGGGACTCGAACCGGCATCCATATGGGATGCCAGCACCGCAGGCATGGAGGATTAACCTACTGTGCCACGGTGCTGGCCCCTCCAATCTGATTTTGAAAGAGAGTCCCTAGAGATGGGAGGAAAAACAGACTAGATCCCAAAGGTTATGTTGGAAATTTGATGATCTTGAAACAAGAGAATGTCCTCAGAAGAAATCAAAACTTCAGGCAGCATAGTGTGAAACTATGAGAAACTAAATTTCTGTTATTTTATTCATCTAGTGTTTAGTACAATGTTATGGAATTTTCTCACTCAAAATTATAAATCATATACCTCATGTACTTGTCAAGTTTTTGTACATTTGATGTGATCTTTGGATTCCATTTTAGCTTTTTTCTGTATTTTTTAAGATTTATTTATTTCTGTGTCTTGATCCAAAACTTTATTTTTTTAATTTCTTTTTTTAAAAAGATTTATTTTACTTATTTGAAAGACAGAGTTACAGAGTGAAGAGAGGCAGAGAGAGAGGTCTTCCATCCGATGGTTCACTCCCCAGATGGCTGCAATGGCCAGAGCTGTACCATTCTGAAGCTGGGAGCCAGGAGCTTCTTCTGGGTATCCCACGTGGCTGCAGGGGCCCAAGGACTCGGCCATCCTCTACTGCTTTCCCAGGCCATAGCAGAGAGCTGGATCAGAAGAGGAGAAGTCAGGACTAGAAACTGCACCCATATGGGATGCTGGCACTTCAGGCCAAGGCATTAATCTGCTGTGCCACACGCCAGTCCCTTTTCTCTGTATTTTTGTTAAGCACTATTTATTAAAAATTCCATAGCTATAACCCATGGACTTGCAGTGCCATCTATTTATGAGTGCCATCTACTACAGCTAATGGTCTTTTAATGGCTTTCTCAGGTAACCAATGACCCAGTTTCTTCAAGTCTTCCACATTTAAGCTGTGCATCAGCTGTCATTTTGACCTCAGGCTGATAGAATGGTGTTTACTGATGGTCATTGTGGCTGGATGATAAAGAACAGTGATTTTCTGTGATTTTCTGAAATGTGACAAAATTTTCTTCCACTGTATCTGGAAAGAGTCATGTGGCCTTGTTTGCATTTTTAAGTATAGAAATGGGGGTGTAAGATCCTCTCACAAGAAACAACACTGAAGATGAGTGGTCCCTGGTCATCACATGTTGGAATGTCTCTTCTCCCACAGGTATCTTTTTTTTAAAAAAAATTATTTGACAGAGTTATATACAGTGAGAGGGAGAGTCACAGAGAAAGGTCTTCCTTCAGTTGGTTCACCCCCCAAAATGCTGGCACAGCCGGCACTACGCTGATCTGAAGCCAGGGGCCAGGTGCTTCTTCCTGGTCTCCCATGCAGGTGCAGGTGCCCAAGCACTTGCGCCATCCTCCACTGCCTTCCCAGGCCACAGCAGAGAGCTGGACTGGAAGAGGAGCAACCAGGAGTAGAACCCAGTGCCCATATGGGATGCTAGCACTGCAGGCAGAGGATTAATCAAGTGAGCCGCAGTGCAGGCCATCCCACAGGTATCTTAACTTTTCTCAACCAGAGACCACAATGTCCCATTTTACACTCAAATCCAGAATCTAGAATGATGCCAGGCACCCGTGTTATCTCCAGATGTAGCCTCCCTTGATACATAGACCTGTTAACAGAGGAAACAAGTTATGTGCCTTCTGTGTACCCATTGTAGAGGGTGAAAGCATGAGTAAGATAAACCAGAGTAACTCTTCAGGTTTTCAGATTCCTTTATGATCTGAAAAAAGTAGGGAGTCACGAAGGGTGGGGGGGATCATCATAGCAATTTGTCTATCATGGAGGCAGAAATAGGGAATGACCTAAGTTCACATGGCACACACTCTACTGAGGCCTTGATTATGCATCCTCACTGCACAAGTCTCTGCCCTCTGCAGTATCCTTCCTCTGCAATCCACATTGCAGCCTTTGGCAAAGACTCTCGGGGTTAGATTGCTTAGGTGTTGTATTTCCTATCTATCACCCTTGGCCTCTATGGCTTAAACCCTCAGTACTTTTTTGTCAGTTGGATTGCTTCTGACAATAAAAAGTGGACTTAGATATATGTTTTTGTAGTTTTAGATGGAGTCAACCTTTTTTTTTTTTTTTTTTTTTTTTTGACAGAGTGGACAGTGAGAGGGAGAGACAGGGAGAAAAGTCTCCCTTTTTCCGTTGGTTCACCATCCAATAGCCACTGTGGCCAGTGTGCTGCGGCTGGTGCACCACACTGATCTGAAGCAGGAGCCAGGAGCCAGGTGCTTCTCCTGGTCTCCCATGCGGGTGCAGGGCCCAAGGACTTGGGCCATCCTCCACTGCACTCCCAGACCACAGCAGAGAGCTGGACTGGAAGAGGAGCAACCGGGACAGAATCCAGCACTCTGACCGGGACTAGAACCCGGTGTGCCGGCGCCACAGGTGGAGGATTAGCCTAGTGAGCCATGGTGCCAGCTTGGAGTCAACTTTTTGAGATGATTTTTTAATCTTTCATTTTATGATTTTTTAAACATGTTTTATATATGCTTCATTCTCCTTTCCTTTGGCCAATTTTGAGCATTTGAAAGCATTTGAGGTCTATTTAACTGTTCACATATTTAACAGTGTTGTCATGGCCATAACCTTCAGGTATCAGTTACTTTGGAGATGACAGATTGCTATCATTTCCCAAAGGATTGCTTGTACTTTTTAGAAGAACTGGAGGAGGCAATGTTAAACAATAATATATAAAATAAGAATACTCTCTGACCCCCACTATTGTCCAGCAGTGGTCATGTTTCATCTTTTTTTAATGGTTTATTTATTAAATTGAAAGGAAGAGTCATAGAAAGAGGAGAGAGAGAGAGGTTCTGTCTGCTGATTTGTTACACAAATGGCTGCATTGACTGCTGCTATGACAGTCTGAAGCCAGGATCCTGGAGCTTCTTCCATATCTCCTACATGGGTGGAAGAGACCACACCCTTGGGTTATCTTCTGCTTTCTGATACCTTAGCAGGGAGCTGGATGAGAAGTAGTACAGAGAGGTTTTGTACTGGCACCTATATGGGATTCCAGTGTTGCCAGCAGTGGATTAACCTGCTACACCACAATGTTGGCTCCAGTATTCTTTTTTTATTGAACCAACCAAATAGGTGTTTTCAGGAGATTCTTTGAGTCTTGCAGGTATAAATTGTGTGCAAATAATCTTTTTTTCAAGACTTAAAAGTTAAGCTATGGCCTGTAGTGCCAGCATCCCATATGGGTACCAGTCTCACTCTTTGCATCATATTCTTGTTGATTTTTTTTCCAATTTCTACTTCCTGTGCAAGTGTCCATACAGTCTTTCATGTACACATCATGGAATTGAACTCCACTTTCAACCCTCTGTGTAACCAATTAGTACCAAATTGTGTTCACGCTTCCTGTCTTTTTCTTCACTATTCTGACTACTCTATGTCTAATGGTTGGTCATCATACCATGTCTTCTCCAATTCTTCCTCTCTATTTCTTCATTCTCCTTCCAGACGTTGACTCTCAAATTCAAATCTTCTGGGGGCTGGTGATGCTGCACCAGCATCCAATATGGGTACCCGTTTGTGTCCTGACTGCTCACCTTCTGATCCAGCTCTCTGCTTGTGACATGGGAACATAGTGTAAGATGGCCCAAGTGCTTGGGCTCTGGCACCCATGTGGGAGACTTTGAAGGAGCTCCTGGCTCCTGGCTTCTGAGTGACTCAACTCTGGCCATTGAGGCCATTTGGGGAGTGAACCAGCAGATGGAAGAAATATTTTCTATCCCTCCCTCTCTGTGTCTGTAGTTGTACCTCTCAAATAAATCAATAAAATCTTGTTTAAAATCTTGTCCCTTTGATCTGTTATTTTTAAATATTTATTTTTATTTATTTGAAAGATAGAGTTACAGATAGAGGTAGAGCCAGAGAGAGAGAGGTCTTCCTTCCACTGGTTCACTCCTGAAATGTCTGCAACAGCCAGAGTTGAGCTGAACCAAAGCCAGGAGCCAAGAGTTTCTTTTGGGTCTCCCACATGGATGCAGGGGCCCAAGCACTTGCGCCATCTCCCACTGTTTTCCTAGGCCACAGCAGAAGCTGGGTTGGCAGTAGAGCAGCTGGGACTCAAACTGTTCCCTGTATGGGATGCTGGCACTGCAGGCTGGGGCTTTAACCCACTGTGTGGGGAGCAACTCGGACTAGACTAAGTTACTGGAATTAAGACTTATTCTATGCATCTGCTCTCCCACAATATGGCGTTGGGAGAGAAGAAAACAGCTTTTACACAGCTGCCTCCAGTTCAGCCAATAAACTGTAGGACTTGCTCCTGATTGGAGGAGAGCAGTGTACTCGGCGTGTGGGCAGCCGAGTTAGGATTGGCGGAGGAGGACTATAAAGGAGGAGAGAGACGGCATGCACCAGGAACATCTAAGGGGAACATCTAAGGGGAACACCTGTGCAGCCCCTGAGAGAGCCGGCCGGCGGTGTGCCGCTCCCCTGCGGAAGTGGGGAATGTGGCAGGGGGAACCGCCCTTCCATGGAGGTGGAAGGGACAGTAGCCAACCCGGGAAGAACCAGCAGCAAACCCGGGGAGGGCCGAGCAGACAAAAGAACAGCGCAGGGTCCTGTGTCGTTCCTCCACGAAGAGGGGGAGCGACATAATGGTGCCGTGACTCGGATATGAAGCCTAGGCAGGGTTTAGTGTCGTTCCTCCACGAAGAGGGGGAGTGACATAATGGTGCCGTGACTCGGATATGAAGCCTAGGCAGGGTTTAGTGTCATTCCTCCACGAAGAGGGGGAGCGACACACTGTACCACAGTGCCAGCTCCAATAAAATCTTTAAAAAAATGCAAATCTTCTAAGATAACTTTCCAAGTTTATGTGCCCTGTTTGAGGACATACGCAATATCTTTTATGTAAACAATAGCAATTACATTGATTTTTGGAAGAAATATGAAAAAGCTTATAAGTATACCTTTGTTTATAAATAATATTCAAAAACAGTGATTCATTCAGTTAACACTTCTTTGAACATGTTTACTGTTTTTTTCTCCTCACAGTCAAGGACCACTCACCTAGATATGGTGCATTTGTAGTTCCCATCACTTGGTCTAGTTTTTTCTTTGCCTTTTTGCCAGTGTGTTTTGCAATTTTATATTCATGAGGACACATTGATGAAGAGATATGTCTTTTCTGTGAAGTGTAACCTGATGATCCAAAAAAGTTTTATTTACTACTTATTTATTTATTTGAAAGAGAGTTACAGAGAGAGAGAAAGAGATAGATGTCCCATCTGCTGGTTGTCCCCAAATTGCTACAATGGCTGGGGTTGGGTCAGTACCTGCCCAGAACTTCTTCCAAGTTTCCCAGGTGGATGGCAGAAGTCTAAGTACTTCGGCCATCTTCCACTGGTTTTCCACATTTATTCACAGGGAGTGGATAAGAAATGGAGTAGGTGTGGCTCATATTGGTACTCATGTGGGATGCTGTGGGTTCAGATGGTAGCTTTATCTGCTGTGGCACTATACCATCCCCTAAAATTTATTGTTTAATAGATTTATTTAGAAAGGGAGAGAGACCTTCCATCATTAGTTCACTCCCCAGATGGTGGCAACAGCTGGAACTGGAACAGATGGGAGCCAGGAACTTCTCTCAGGTCTCCCAGGTGGCTGCAGGGCCCAAGGACATGGGCCATCTTATGCTTTCCCAGGTGCATTAGCAGAGTGCTGGAAAGGAAGTTAGCAACTGGGTCTTAAACAGGTTCCCTGTGGTTTTACGCACTATGCCACAAGGCCATCCTTCCAAAGTTTTTAAAACATTGTTAGCCTGATCTACTTTGAATGGACGTCTCACTTGATCTAACACCCTTCAGTTACACATTACACTTATGTCTACAGATTACACTGTGATCTTTTACTGAATAAGGGAAACTCTATTATAGTAAATTTCATAATTGCAAAGTTAATATGAAATTGATATGTTTTGATTATCATTTTCCTTTCTGTTGGCCTATAGCATACAAAAATTAGCTTCATCTTATATAAGAGGCAAGATAGACATAAAGAGAAGAATGAACTCCCTGTCACCCTTCTTTGTGATCCAGAGCTGATACCTTTTAGAGAAATGCACTGTTACAGGTGTGGACTGTGGACTTCACCCTGAAGGAGCAGCAGGACCTGGACACTTTAAAAGGTTTAATATTATCTGTACCACTTGTGTAGCCCCTGCATTTCCAGGCAAAAGAAGGAAATCATTTTGCTGATGGAGCAACTGTGTTCAGCATTAAGCAGCACAATTCTTTGTCTCTGACCCAGGTGAAAATACAAAATCCCCAGGATATTCAAACATGCCGCCTTCTTACAATTGATATGTAGTAAACCCTGCAGGGTTTTCACCCTGCCAGCCAACAGACAAGAGCATGTGGGTGGTAAATCTGAACTGGCTCTTCCTGGGCTTGGCTTACATGCACAGCAGGGGTTGTATGACTGTCCCAGAGGCATCAGCAGAGTCCAAAGAGGATTCATATGTGAGTATGGTGGTTGATAGCAAGGTTCAGAGATTGTAGGGTCTTGGTGGGGAGGCATCCTTGCCACATGCTAGCATCACAGCACTGCTTCTTTCCTACATGAAGATGGGGAGAATTACCCCTTCCTGTCTCCACCTTCTCCATTTTACTGTTTATTTCTTCTGCTTTCTTGTTTTGGCTTGAGTTTTCTCTGAAAAATTTTTTTAGTTTCAAATGTTAGAATTATAGCTATGCCACAGTGCTGGCCCCTCAAGTTTTATCCTGCTATGGAATGCATGGAACATTTCTCTGTATTAATACAAAAAAATTTTTTTTAAAAGTTTTAATCCTATACAGATTATATTGTTCTTTATTTTTTTAGTGTAACCTGATAATATTTGCCTTTATAAATATTCAACTGAAAAATAGTTGTAGATACTTTAGGGTATGATGTGATCATTTGATGAATGTTAATTCTGGGATTTTCAAATGAGAATTATTCACATTCTCTCTCTTTTTTTTTTTTTTTTTTTGACAGGCAGAGTGGACAGTGAGAGAGAGAGACAGACAGAAAGGTCTTCTTTTGCCATTGGTTCACCCTCCAATGGTCACCGCAGGCAGCGCGCTGCGGCTGGTGCACCACACTGATCCGATGGCAGGAGCCAGGTGCTTCTCCTGGTCTCCCATGGGGTGCAGGGCCCAAGCACCTGGACCATCCTCCACTGCACTCCCTGGCCACAGCAGAGAGCTGGCCTGGAAGAGGGGCAACTGGGACAGAATCCGGCGCCCCGACTGGGACTAGAACCCGGTGTGCCAGTGCCAAAAAGGTGGAGGATTGGCCTATTGAGCCACGGCACTGGCCCAGAATTATTCACATTCTTCACCTCATATATTATGGTGAGAACATTTAAAAACCTCTACAAGAAATTTGAAATATGAAATGCAACATTATAATTTCATTCATGGTGTTTAGGGGAAACTTTGTGCATATTTACCAATGTGTCCCCTTTATCCTTACTCCACCATTCTTCTCTCTAACATGCATTCCAGATTTTTAGTGAGATAATATTTGTCCTTTTGTGTCCTTCTGGGTTTGTCACTTCACATGATAATCTCTATATTCACATAAATTGTCAAAAGTGACAGAATTTCACTATGGAAGGCTCAGTGGAACCCCATTGTGTTTATGTGGCACATTTCAAGTCTATTCATGTGTAGGTAGATATGTCCACTGTTTTTACATCTAACATTCTGAGTAATGTGTAATACACATGAGAATATAGGCAGCTCTTCATTATACTGGTTCTATGTCTTTCATTTATATACCTTAGTAGAGGATTGTTAAAACTAATGGTATTTCTGTTTAAGTTTATGCTATTTGCCAAGCTGTCTGTTTTAATACACAATTGCATATGGTACAATGAGTCTCTTAATGGTGAAACATAATTTAGCAGGCTATTTGGAAGCTGAGGAGGGACTAACAATGACCTAATTTCATTCAAAATATCACCTCATGTCAGCTTCAGCAATTAACTCCCCAAATGTCTGAAACAGCTGTGTAGGGCCAGACCAAAGCCAGGAGACTGGGACTCCATCCAGTTCTCTACTTGGGTGGCAGAGATCCAAGAACTTGGGCCATCTTCCACTGCTTTTTTAGGAGCAGTAGCAGGGAGTAGCACCAGAAGTGGAGTAGCCAGGACCTTACCATATGGGATGCTGGGATCACTGAAGCATCACTGCAATTTTAGTCTATCTTGCCTCCAGCTGGGGAACGTTTCCCTCACCACAACCTTCATGGTCAATTGGTCAATGCCTGTATTTTCCCCACAAGGGGAAAATTGAGATGTGACAGAGCTTAGCACAAGACATTGCCTTGCATCACACAAAGAAATAGATGTGGCATAATAAACAGACTGGGTATAGAAAAATACACATCAGCATGATCCAGGCCATAGCTAGATCACTGCTCCTGGTATTCAGTAGTCTCCTCTAATATCAAGGAGATAAGGATCCCTGCCCTCATTATTTCTTTTGCTTGTAGCAGTGGAACTTGAAACTAGAGCTATTAGGCAAGAAAGAGAGCAAACTGATAAAAATAAGAACGTAGTGGAATTAGTTGTCTGTTACATGGCATTGTATCATTAACAGAGACAGCAGGGGGTTGATGCTTCAAGTCATCCCTTTCCCTCACATGAGAAACTTAGATTGAACTCTCAGATCCTAGCTTTGACTTAACTCATCCCCAGCTACTGTGATCATTCGGGGCATGAACCAACATGTGGCTGCTCTCTGTCCATCCATCCCTCCCCTCTTTTGGAATTTCAAATGTCAAAAAACCCTAATGAGTCCATTAAAAATGTTAGAACTCAGAAAAATTACAGAAGATAAAATCAAACCAATGCACTTGCAATGAAAATTTCAATGTTATTCTTTAGGGATGTTTTTAAGATTTATTTGAAAGCAGAGTCACAGAGAGACAAAAAGGGAGAAGTAGAGTTGTCAACTAGTATTAGGGCACATATATTTGCCATTTTCAGTAATGGAAAGAAGTTTGCAAAGTAGCTTGCAATATATTGGAAAGGATATAGGAAATATGAACATCATGAAAGAACTTGACGGTATAGTTGGACAAGAGAATACACTTGCTGTTCAAGTGCACATGTAATACTCTGCAGAAGAACTTTTGCTAGGTCACAAAAGAGCCTAAATAAACTGAAAAGATACAAATAAAACAATGAATGTTCTATGACCACAGGGATTTATCTTGAGTGTCAATAACAGAAGGACGTTTGAGAAGTGCACATGTATATGGAAAATAGCAACATATTCCTAAATAGAGAGCTATAGAAAATAGATAACAAGTGGAAGTAAAAAATACGAGATGATAGGAAATGAAAATGAAACATAAAAATAGGATGCAGTTAAAACAGGTTACGAATATGATCTCTCTCAATTTCTATAGCTTTTTAAGTGCTAAACTGGAAAATTGGGATCACTTCAGCTCTGCTATTCTTCATTGTGTAGGGTGGTCTGTAAGCAGTTTGTCAGTGTCTAACAAAAAATGCGTTAGTTGCATCAGAAGTCCAGCAGAGGGCAGCAAGAAGCCACTGAACAATGAGTTTGATCCTGAACTCACCCAAGAGGGCTCATATGGTGTGCATTCTTAATCCACCAGGTGGTGTAGGTGCTGTGCCTACAGTAAATACAAGAACATTTTTCCTTCAAGACTGTGCTAAGGAAGCACGATTGCAGCTTCTGGAAGACTTGGGGCTGTTTCCACATGGAGGAAATGATCCTGCACATGAGCCTTGTTGCAGTCCAGGATGTTTCTCATTTTTAAAAAATTTTTATTTGAAAGGCAAAGAGAGACAGACACATACACATAAACAAAGAGAGAAAGAGGGAGAGATAGTGATTTTGCATGGGCTGGAACTGGCCAGGCCAAAGTCAGAAGCTGGTCACTCATCTGATCTCCCATGTTGGTGGCAGAGAGACAACTATTGAGCTTGCTGCTTCCGTGGTTGTGCATGTGCAGGGAGCTGGAACAGAATCAGTACTGGGACTTGAGACAGACAGCACAGTATGGAATGTGGGTCTTCAACTACCAGGCCAAGTGCTTATTCCCTGGGAGTTTCTCTTAACTAGCAACAGAGAAGCAATCATTTTCTAAGATGTTCCTGGGTGGCTTATTTATTTTTTTCATGTAAAGTCAATTATCCATCATTGAGTGTTTTAATCAGATGTAGCTGCATTGGGCTATGTTGTTTTTATATGTATCCCAGAATGTTTGGGAGAAGGAATCCCACCACAGATTCAGAGATTGGCAGATAATGAAAGTGTGATAACAAATTTATCAGGATTTTGCAGTACAGACTTGGGGAGCACTCACTGCTGGTTTAGTCTGAGGCAAGAGGAAAAGATGTGAGCTCCTATACTAATGCCTTCATTAATTCTCTATCACCGACTTTTTAAATCTGGGGAGGGAGTGTTGAGTAGTGGCCCCCCAAAGCCACACTGTATTTTTTTTTCTATTTATTTTATTGGAAATAGGTACAGAAAGAGGTAGGGAGAGTGATAGCTAGAAAGATAGCTGTGTCTTTTATGCACTGGCTCACTCACAAAATGACAATTGCCAGAGTTGAGCTAATCCAAAGTCAGGAGTTTGTCCTGGATCTCCTACATCAGTGCAGAGGCACAAGGACTTGGCCATCCCCCGCTACTTTCCAAGGTGCATTGCCAGGGAGCTGGATTGGAAGTGGAGCAGCCAGGCTCCCAAATGGGATGCAGATGCTACAGGCTGGTGCACCACAGCACAAGCCCAAATCAGTAATTTGCAGCTTCAAAATATTTCTAAATATTTTCAAAAGCAGAGGTGTGAAATATCATGGCTGATGCTGTGGTATAGTGGGTAAGCCACCACCTGGAGCACTGGCATCCCATATAGGAGCTGGTTCCTATCCCAGCTGTTCCACTTTCAATTCTGCTCCCTGTTAATGCACCTGGAAAAGCAACAGAAGATGGCCCAACTGCCATCCATGAGAGAGGCCTAGAATGAGTTCTTGGCACCTCACTTTGGCCTCTAAGCCCAAACTATTGTGGGCATTTAGGGACTGAACCAGCAGATGGGTGATCTCTGCTGTGTCCTTCAGTCTATCTGGAATTCAAAGAAAAAATTAGTTTAAAAATGTAAGGGAATGGGATTTGACATAATGATTGGAACACTCCTTGAGAAGCATATCTTTTATGTCAGCATGCCTGGGTTCAAGTCCCATCTCTGCCCTTATTGCAGGACATACCTCCAATCTGGTTGGTGGTGTTGCTGTAGAACCCCTAACCTGTATATACTTGCCCAAGACACAGTAAGCCAATCACTGGCTTTGGTATGGTGGAGTAAAGAAGCATTTATTTTAAAGACCAGAGCAAGGAACTTAACTCCAGGGCTCCCCAGGAAGTTAGAGGCAAAGATTCTTATAGATTGAAATTAGAGGTGACAGATGCATGTTCAGCTTGTGTCCAGGTTCCTGATCGGTTCGTGATGCTTTTGACCTTCATTTTCCTAGTTGAAGATGCTATATTCTTTAGGGAAGTGTAATGGTGTTCAAGTGGGCGTCAGTGAATCTGGGAGTTTACATACAATTGGTAGTTATTTGCTGCTCCAGACTGGGATGTTTCCTTACCTAGATGTGGAACTCCCCTAAATAAACCCATCCAGACAATATTGACCAGCAGGGTTCTATCTGTTGCAGAAAAGTGACTTCTTGTGTTCAGGCCAGCTGTATCACTCCCTCAATTCAGTGAATTATTTTTGGTACAATATGGATAAGGACGCCTTGGTCTAAGGGAGACAGAGGAGATGCTTGGTCCTGCTTTTGTTTTATAGGGGTTTCATTTTAGATGTTTTTATTTTTTGTTACTTCTCCATCCTTAGGAAAAAGGGACAGTGATTGGTTAGACTGCTTCGTGAAATTTGTGGGGTAATGTGGGGGTATTTTTAGGATGAAAGGAGAGGAGGTTGGAGGCATTTCTTTTACTTACTCATTTGCTTACTTAATAGTTAACACAGAGAGAGATATCTTCCATCTGCTGGTTCACTTCCCCAGGTGGCTGCATCAGCCAGGGGCACAAGTACTGAGCCATCTTCTGCCTTTACAAGGCCATTAGCAAGGTGTTGGACTGGAAGTGGAGCAGCCAAGACTGAAAGCAGTACTCATATGGGATGCTGGGGTCATAGTTGGCAATTGTTGCTACACCACAACAGCAGCCACCATAGGCATTTCTTTAAGAAAAAAAACTTGCTAGTTCTGGGTTTTGCTGTAGCAATCTGATATATAAATAGAAGGGTTACACAGCCAGTTTCTGCATAGCTTTACCTTGCAGGTATATAACCATTCTACAGCATTAATAAAAGCAAGAACATGGTAGTATTTCTGTATCTCAAGAGAAACCAGAGAAATTAGTGATTTTTCTGCCAGAAAACTTCCAGTTTAAAACCAGGGATAGTCACTGATTAAGATTTGTGTGCATGTGGCAGGCACTTTGGTGTAGAGGGTAAAGCCACTGCTTGCCTTGCCAGTATCCTATATGGGCATGGGTTTGAGTCCCAGCTGCTCTACTTCTGATCCATCTTGCTGCTAATGCACCCAGGAAATGAGCAGAGGATGGCCCAAGTACTGGGACTCTGGAACCATTTGGGAGACCTGGAAGAAGCTCCTGGCTTTTGACATTGGATGGGTCCAGCTCTGGCTGTTGCAGCCATTTGAGGACTGAACCAGCCGCTGGAAGATCTCTCTGTCTCTTTCTCTCTTTGTAACTCTGTCTTTCAAATAAATGAATATTTAAAAAACAATAAAAAAGAGACTTAGAGTAAGACCAGACATTGCATTTTAAGACATGTTGAGTTGGAAAGCAGTTCATACAGCAGACTCATGGAATGACAATCATTTTATATACCATAGTGACCTCAGAATGAGCCCTTAAAGCATTCTTGTGTGGTTGAAAAGCCCATGAAAACATTTCAGGCATTGAATTCTAAGACACTGTGGCAAAAATAAAAAAAGTCCTACATGAAGGATTGCCATGAATGATACCCCAGTGGAAAGAAGGAGCCATCCAAAAAGAATGTAGTTTTCTTTGAAGGGAGGACAGAACTTCCATTTTGCCTTTGGCTTTGCCTAAATGCTGACAAAGACTGTGGTCTCAAAAGGCTTCCTTAGCCTGGGCAACTCATGGCAAGAGTCTTGGGTGATCACTGACATCATACATAAGAGATTTAATTGTTAAATTACAGCAGGAGTCATTGTACACTTACTCCGCATGCAAGACCTCGGTCATAAATGAGTCGTAGTATGTGATATACCTATAAAGGTTGTTCTCAGAAAGCCTTTTTTTTTTAATATTTAATGTATGTGTCTGTGTGCAAATAGTTGAAATCTTAGTACAGAGCTGGTCTTCTGTGTATAAGGTTTATTGAAAATGAATCCTTCAAGCCGGTGCCGTGGCTCAATAGGCTAATCCTCCGCCTAGTGGCTCCAGCACACCAGGTTCTAGTCCCGGTCGGGGTGCCGGATTCTGTCCTGGTTGCCACTCTTCCAGGCCAGCTCTCTGCTGTGACCAGGGAGTGCAGTGGAGGATGGCCCAAGTGCTTGGGCCCTGCACCCCATGGGAGACCAGGAGAAGCACCTGGCTCCTGCCTTCAGATCAGCGTGGTGAGCTGGCTGCAGCGTGCTGCCCGTGGCGGCCATTGGAGGGTGAACCAATGGCAAAGGAAGACCTTTGTCTCTGTCTCTCACTGTCCACTGCCTGTCCAAAAAAAAAAAAAAAGGAATCCTAATGGAGAATGGGACTGGGAATGGGAAAGGGAGGAGGAAAAAGGGAGGGAGTAGGGGTGGGAGAGTGGATATGGTGGGACAAATCACTCTATTCTTAAAGATGTACTCATGATATTTATACTCACTAAATAAAATGTTTCTAAAAAAAAAAATGATAGGCTTGTCCCATTGCTCCCCGGTCTTCCCTTAAGCTAATAAAAATGACTAAATAAAGAATGAATCCTTAAGACAAAAAAAAGACACTTTGAATATAATTTGCCAGTGCCTTATATGCAAAATCACATTCTCCAGTTCTATGTATAGAACGAAGATGAATAACCAGTGTTCATACAAATAGAACAGAGATATGGACTAGCTTCAATGAAAGTTTGGGAAACTCACAGATTTCTGTATATCTCTTCCATGTTTCTTGAACCTAGGGAAGTCCCAAAGTATGTCTTTAATCTTTATCCCAATAAAAACTCAGACCATCAACATCCCTCTTTCCTAACTCAAGTCAGTGTGAGTGTTCACCCTTACCTCATCTGAGACATAAGGCCTGGGTGAGGACTTTGAGTTTAACCTTCTGTTCTAAGATACCTGGTAACAGTGCTGTTGCTTCCATAGATTCTGGAGGAGTTACTGCTGTGTGTTCAATGGTTGAATCTTCTTGTCTTTGAAGCTGTTTCCAGCCTTTATTGTTCAAGGCCTGTAGTCTTTAAAGCAAAGGGCCTTTATTCCAAGGGACATTTTGGTGTCTATAACATCATTCACATGACATACAAAATTATCAGCTTAAGGTTTATTTTGTATAGATTGAATATCAAGTCCCATTTATAGTTGCCTTGGCAACTTAAGATTTAGTCTGCATAGATTGAATATCGAATCCCATTTGTAGTTGCCTTGGCAGGGTCAGACCAAATGATTTTATGGGCTTTATGTGGCTAGGGTATGGAAGTCCTCCACCCCTGCTAAAGGGCCATTAGAATAGCCTGCTGGGACACATTTGTTCAATACTTGTAGTCATTCACATTTATTGTCTCCAGAGGGGCCCGTGGACAATGTGGCTTGATTTAAAAAAAGGCTTTTTTTCTTTTGGTAATATTTCAGTTATCAAATAGTATGGCTTAGACTCTCCCAAATAGCCAGAAATGAGCCAGTAGCCTTCCTTTTTCCAGAAGTGAGCCCAGTATGCACAGTGAGCAGTATGCACAGTGGTAAAAAAACTGCCCAAATGTGAACTGTTGTGTCTAATTCAGTGAACAAGTGGCTGTAATTCTTAGACATGTCAGCTAGCCTTGGGTGACCAAGTCCACATCTTACAGTATCAGCCCCTTTATGTTTTTTAGGATTTTATTTTATTTGAGAGGTAGAGTTACAGACAGTGAGAGGAAAAGACAGGGAGAAAGGTCTTCCTTCCTTTGGTTCACTCCCCAAATGGCTGCAACAGCTGGAGCTGTGCCAATCGGAAGCTTCTTCCCAGTCTCCCACATGGGTTCAGGGGCCTAAGGACTTGGGTCATCTTCTACTGCTTTCCCAGTCCATAGCAGAGAGGCAGATTGGAAGAGGAGCAGCTGGGACTAGAACTGGCACCCATATGGGATGTCAGTGCCACAGGCAGAGGATTAACCTACTGTGCCATGGGGCTGGCCCCCGTTTCTTGGTTTTTGTTGGAGCTGCAAGTTGGGGCTTTAACCCACTGTGCCATAGCACTGGCCCCTCCATTACCAGTTGATGGGGTTTTTAGTTTTTTCCTTTCCCTCAAAGTTCTTGAAATTCTTGTCTAAAGTAGCCAAAAATCTGTATTCAAGAACATTTTCTGTGAAATTGATTACAAGTGTTTTTAGAGAAGAATACAAAACTATGGATGACAGAAGTCTTTAAATAAACATAGTTAAAATTATGAAATTGATTAATTGACATGAGCCATTTATGTTCATTCCGTACAGGATGTTACAAAACAACTAAAGAGGGACCAGCATTGTGGCATTGCAGGTTAAGCTACTGCCTATGATGCTGGCATCCTGTATGGGTTACACTTCGAGTCCTGGTTGCTCCACTCTGATCCAGCTCCCTGCTAATGCACTTGGGAAAGCAGCAGAGGATGGCCAAGTGTGTGTGCTCCTGTACCCATTTGGGAGAACTTGAATTATGACCATATTGCCTGGCTTCAGCCTGGCTTAGCTTTGGTCATTGTGGCCCTTTGGAGTGTGAACCAACAGAAGAAATCCAATCTCTTTCTCTCTCTCTCTCCCCTCCTTTCTGGAATTCTGCCTTCAAATAAATAGAAAGATCTTTAAAAAGGAAAGAAAGAAACTGAAGGATTTTACACACCTATTGTCCCTTTTAGGACTCTGGGTCTTTTTATGAAGATAACCATCGTGACTAGTAACAACACAACAGAACTATCACATTTTAAAACTTATATAACTTCTAGGACATTTATATCAATGGCATATCTATATAAATATAATTTAACATTGAGCATAATTTCATGACAGTACTTTCCTAAAATGCAAGTTGCATGATAAACTATTACCTCTAAAAGATAAGACATATATCCTTTGACCCATCAAGGGTTCCTGCTGAAAATCTCAAAGTGAAAAAATTTAGAACCTTGATTCTGAGAAAGTCTCAGGATGTCAAAAGGGCTTAAAATATTTGGTCAAAATAGGCTCACTTATAATTTTGAAATAGCATCCATCTGCTTAGTGTGATTCAACCAGTTCTAAACCAGATTTACTCATAAATCTGATGATTTTATAAAACAAGTATATATACAACTTGTAACTCTTAAGACTCAGCTTTTTCCAAACAATTCTGATTGTTTGCTGAGGCACAACATTTGTGGTTTTTGGTCAGTCACCAAAGTGGAAGTAAAAACCTTGAATAGAAAAATAGCATATAAAATAACCCATTACTTAGAAAAATTTAAGAGTCACAACCAGGAAGGAGAAGAAAGATTAAAGAAGCTGACTAGAAAATTCACAGATGGTTAAAAACTAAGCAAGAATTCTTAAAAGGAGATGCTGCAGTTTTTTTTTTTAAACAAAAGATATCATGATCAGCACTATGGCATAGCACGTGAAGCTGCCAACTGCAGTGCCAGCATCTCATTTGGTCACTAATTTGAGTCACAGCTGCTCCACTTCTGATTCAGCTGTTTGCTATGGCTGGGAAAACAGTAGAAGATGGCCCATGTCCTTGAGCCCCTGCATGTTGGAGACCTGGAGGAAGCTCCTACCTCTTGGCTCCTGGCTCAGCTCTGGCAATTGAGGACATCTGGGGAGTGAACAAGAGGATGGAAGATCTCTCTCTCTCTCTCTCCTCTGCCTCTCTGGAACTCTGAAATAAATCAATAAATCTTTAAAAAAAAACAGATTCCAAAATTAAAGTCCAAGGCTATTTCCAGATATTTACTAACATATCAGTATGCACATATTTTAAACAGCTTGTTTAAAAAAAGCATCAAATTTTAATTTTATTTCAGTGTACCTTTGATATTCATTCCAAAATTTTAGACAACAATGAAAATTTTTAAAATTATAATTGGGCAGGCATTGTGGTATAGTAGATTAAGCAGCTGTCTGGGATGCCTCATCCCAGAGTGCTGGTTTGAATAATGACTGTTCCACATGTGTAAAAAAGAGTTTATTTATTTATTTATTTATTTGAAAGGCAGAGTTATAGAGAGAGAGAGATTCCAAAAGACAGACATATTTTCATCTAGTAGTTCACTCCCCAAATGGCCACAGAATCTGTGGCTAGGCCAGGCCAAAGTCAGAAGCTTCTTCTAGGTCTCCTAATGTGCTTGTAGGGACTCAAGCACTTGGGTCATCTTTTGTTGCTTTTCCAGGTGCATTAGCAGGGAGCTGGATTGGAAATGGAATAGCTGGGACATGAACTGCTGCTCAAATGGCTGCCACCATCTCAGCACTCTGCCACAGTGCTAGACCCTGCTCCATTTCTGATGAAGCTCACTGTTAATGTGCCTGGGAAAGCAGTGGAGGATGGCCCAAGTGCTAGGCTCCTTCACCCATGTGGGAGATTTGGATGAAGCTTTTGGCTTTCACACACACACACACACACACACAATTTTTCTTACAAGATTTTTCCTTTTCAAACCTTTTTTTAAAAGATTTATTTTATTTATTTGAAAGTCAGAGTTAGAGAGGAGTAGAGACAGAGAGGTCTTCCATTTGCTTGTTCACTTCCCAGATGGCTGCATTGACCATTGCTGTGTCAATTCAGAGCCAGAAGCCTCCTCCAGGTCTCCCACACAGGTGTAGGGACCTAAGGGCTTGGGCCATCTTCCATTGATATCCCAGGCCATAGCAGAGAGCTGGATCAGAAGAGGAGCAGCCAGGACTAGAACTGGCACCCATATGGGATGCCAGTGCTTCAGGCCAAGGCATTAACTCACTGCGCCATAGTGCTGGCTACTTCAAACCTTCTGTTATGTGCTCATGCTTTCTGCAACTTACTTAAACCTTCAGTTTTTGTCCTATTTTTGTCCTTACATTCTAGAGTATTGCAGCCTTTCCACCTTATGACAAAAATTTACATTTTGAAATAATTCATTTTTTAAAGATTTATTTATATGTTTGAAAGTCAGAGTTACACAGAGAGAGAGCGTGCATTTCCATCTGCTGGATCACTCTCCATATGCCCACAGCAGCCAGCACTGGGTCAGAGTGCTTCATCTGAGTCTTCCAAATGGGTGCAGGGACCTAAGCACCTGGGCCACCTGCTGCTTTTCACCACCCACTAGCAGGGAGCTGGGTAAGAAGTGTGGAGCCAGGACTTGAACTGGTGTCCATATGAAATAATGGAATTACAGGAGGCTGCTTTAGCTGCTATGCCATTATTTTGGCCCCAAAATAATTTTTTTTTATTTTTAAAGATTCTATTTATTTAGTTGAAAGGTACAGTTACAGACAATGAAAAGGAGGGAGCGAAAGTGATAAAGGTCTTCCGTCTTGCTTCAGCCCCCAAATGGCCGCAATGGCTGGAGGGGTGCCAACCCGAAGCCTGGAGCCAGGAGCTTCCTCCCAGTCTCCCACATGGGTACAGGGGCCCAAGGACTTGGGCCATCTTCTACTGCTTTCCCAGGCCATAGCAGAAGTTCTCTGGATTGGAAGAGGAGCAGCTGGGACTAGAACTGGCACCCATGTGGGATGCCGGCACTGCAGGCAAAGGATTAAGCTACTATGCCACAGCATCAGCCCCATCACCATCTCAAAATAATTCTTTAAAAACTTATAAATTAACATAATTTTCAAAATGAAACA
Source organism: Oryctolagus cuniculus (assembly GCF_964237555.1). NCBI lineage: Eukaryota > Metazoa > Chordata > Mammalia > Lagomorpha > Leporidae > Oryctolagus > Oryctolagus cuniculus. The sequence goes on from NC_091443.1 coordinate 116,113,728, forward strand.
AGATAAAAATTTCATACTTACTTTTAAACCATCTTGAATTACTTTTAAAGAATGTTAAGATGTTAAGAGTACTTAACTTTGAGAGCGGAGAAGGGGTGGGGGCTATGGGTGGATGGCAGAGTGAGTAGGGGCAGGTGCAACTGCGTGACCCTCATGAATGAGAGAAACGTCTCACGTGCCCGGGGCAGGGAGCCAATGGGAACACTGGGAGGGCTCGATACCCTGCCCTGAGAGCCATGGCTGTGCGCTGGCTCGTGGAGGAGTGGTGCAGGCGTGCAGCGTGCGGGGGCTCTGTGCTGCCTGTCAGAGGCTGGACAGCACTGCCGGGAGGCTGTGGTGACAACGACGGTGGCGGTGATGGGCACTGCTCCAAGGGAGGCACCATAACCCAGTTGAACTCTGTGTCTGGAAAGCCCAAGATTGAAGAAGAAAGACCAGACACAGTGACTAACCTGGAAACTGGGACATCTTTGGAACTGTGCCTTCATCCCGAGTTATTTTTTAAAGTATCACATGGTATCAATGTCTTCGTCTTATTCTGCTTATTGGAAGAAAAGGCTTCAAGGATTTTAAGTTTTCCTTCAGTTTTGGATGAACTCTATAGGAAATGGGGCCCTTGAAGGGCTTGGGAATAGCAAGAAGAGATTGAAGACAGAGCAGCTTGCTCTCTCTCTGTTTTCTCTCTTCTTAAAGGAAAGTATTTACAACTCAACTTGTAACAGCTGTAGTCCAGCATTAGCCACCAAGAGAGAAATAAATAATATTAGAGAGCCATTGCAGACTACAAACCCTGGTGAAGTCAAGGTGTGGGAGTGGTGGCATTGAGAAGGCTGCCTAGAACTGACAAGGGCTGCAGTAAAAACAGCTCTTCTTCCATGCTGGAAGGGGCTGCAGGTTCCTTCGTGGATAAAAATGCACAGTACACACCTCTTCTAGGTGCTGCTTACATTTTGTGGGAGTGTGGTAGTTGTGGAGGTACTAGAGTATCTCCTCAGGAATTTTCCTTGCTCAGAATTTCCTGCCCTGCCTTGATATTTCCCTTTCTTTTTTTTGAAGACCTGCCTCTGTCCATGAGCAGTACCTTGATCTGTCTGACTGTCCATGTTCTCTACCTGCAGCCATTTGTATGTGTACAACCTACTGTTTGTCTCCCATTTCTAAGCTGTTAAACTTGTGGGTTTTTTTTTTTAATATTTATTTGAAAGTTACACAGAGGAGAGGCAGAGAGAGAGAAGTCTTCCATCTGCTGGTTCACTCCCCAATTGGCTGCAATGGCTGGAGCTGTGCCAACCCGAAGCCAGGAGCCAGGAGCTTCTTATGGGTCTCCCACGTGGGTGCAGGGGCCCAAGGACTTGGGCCATCTTCTACTGCTTTCCCAGGCCATAGCAGAGAGCTGGATCAAAAGTGGAGCCACCAGGACTCGAACTGGTGTCCATATAGGAGGCCGGCACTGCAAGCAGCGGCTTTACTTGCTACACCACAGCGCCAGCCCCCAAGTTGTGTTTCTTAACCTCCTCTTCTGCTTTGTTCTGGGGAAGTGGTTATTTATCACTTGCAATCACCTTTCCCCCTCCCATATGCTTTCCTTCGTTTGAGATATTTTGACCTTCAGTTTTGTTTGGCGATGTGGAAGGATGATAATTCTAAATTTTTGGTTTCCCTGATTTTTTTGTTTGTTTGTTTGTTTTTCTGTACTCTTCTCTGTTGGTTCCCTTATCCCATTGTCTTATCCGTTCTGCCTCTGTGTGGGCCTGGGCTATGCAGCAGGTTAGATGTCCCTTCAGAGCTCCAACATGCCCGCAGAGTCTGGACAGAGATTCAGACCCAGAAACACATCCTGACCTCAGCAGCCGCTATCTTCTTAGTGGGAGCTACAACACTCTTCTTTGCTTGTACGTGTCCAGAACTAAGCCTGAATATGTCACCTGCAGTGCCCATCTACAATGCCTTTGTTTCTCTTTGTTCTGGCCAATTTCATTAGGGCCACCTTCATGGACCCAGGCATTTTCCCTCAAGCTGAGGAAGATGAGGACAAGGAAGATTTTCAAGCTCCCTTGACAAAACAGTGGAGATCAATGGCATCCAGGTGTGCATGAAAGGATGTGCCACCTGCCGCTGCTACTGTCCTCCTCAGCGTTCCCACACAGTGTCTGTGATAATTGTGTGGAGGAATTTGATCATCCCTGCCCCTGGGTGAACAACTGTATTGGCCGCCAGAACTAGTATTATTTCTTCCTCTTCCTCCTTTCCTTGACAGCCCACTCTATGGGTATATTTGGCTTTGGCCTCCTTTATGTCCTCTGCCACATAGAGGAGCTCTCAGGGGTCTGCACACTGTCACAATGGCAGTGATGTGTGTTGCTGGCTTATTCTTCATCCCTGTAGCTGGCCTCACAGGGTTTCATGTGGTGCTGGTGGCCTGGGGACGCACAGCCAATGAACAGGTTATGGGTAAATTCTGGGGAGGCATGAGCCCCTTCACCAATGGCTGCTGTAACAATGCACTTTGCAATTCCCCAGCACCCAGATATTTGGGAAGACCAAAGAAAGAGAAGACAATTGTAATCAGACCTCCCTTCCTTCAGCCAGAAGTGTCAGATTACTGTGAAGATCATGGATAATGGCATCCAGGGAGAGCTTAGGGGAACTAAGTCTAAGGGAAGCTTGGAAACAACAGAGAGCCAGTCCACAAATGCCAAACCCCGGCCTCCTCCTATGCCAGACCTGAGCAGCTGCATGGGACTGCGAACACACCTTTGCCTGGCTACTAATGGAGATAGCAGCTTTTGGGGCAAGGACAGTCCCCCACACCAACCATGTACAAGTGTCGGCCGGGTTATAGTAGCAGCAGTACATCAGCTGCCCTACCTCATTCCTCCAGCACCAAGTTAGTCATGGGGACAGTTTGAGGAAGCCAACCTCAACTGCAGAGAGCAGCCATCATCCCAGTTACCACTCAGAGCCCAGCTTGGAACCCGAGAGCTTCTGTTCTCCCACCTTTGGCAAAAGCTTTCACTTCGATCCACTTTCCAGTGGCTCTCGTTCCTCCAGCCTCAAGTCGGCACAGAGAACAGGTTTTGTACTGGACGAGTTGCAGTCCATGCGTTCAGAAGGCACCACTTCCACCTCCTGTAAGAGCCTGGCCAATCAGACATGCAACGGAAGCCTGAGCCAGACCCAGCTTTCAGCTACACCTCTCCCTTCCTGTCAGTATTCCTGGCCCAGCAACAGGAAGCCGAGAGGCATCCACATTTGGTGCCAACAGGTCCAACATGAGAGCCCTCACCAGTCCGTTATGACAATCTGTGGCCTCTCTCCAGGGATGAGAGAAGCTGCTGCACCAGTCACCCAACTCCCAGTCCATGAGGAAGAGCCAGGCTTGGGAGACTCAGGCATTCAGTCAACACCTGGCTCAGGCATGCCCTCAGAGGGCTTCCTCCTTAGCTGATCTGAAGAGATTACCACCGAGCAAGACTCCACTTGGACGCCCAGCTGTCCCCCATTTGGGGAAGGCAGAAAGGCTAAGGGGCCAGGGAATAGGGTCCCCTGAACCAGGTCCAACCACCCCATATCTGGCTGTTAAACATCTTACAGCAGCCAAAAATCCCCACCTGGTGTCCCTGAGATAGAGGAAGTGGCCTTGCAGCCACTGCTGATGCCTGAAGATGAAGTACAGCTCAATACTGCCCACAGCAAATCCAACAGCAACCCAAGAGCATCAGCTCAGCCTCCCCTGGCCCCACAAGGGGAGGAGTCAAGAAACTGTCATGAGTGGGTGGTACCACCTGAGATATGGTGTGAGCTGTCAGTGCCTCCCCTTCCCCACACCACTGTGTCTACACCAAAGGGCCCCAGGTGGCCACCTTCCTTCCCTCAAGGGGCTCCCTTCCCCTGCATGGACATTTTTCAAAACCCTGATTCCCAGAGGATGAGTGTTTTATAAAATGCAACCGAGTTGGGGAGTTGGAGAGTTGGGGCTGTGAGGCTGGGGTAGTAGCTCCCCCCTTTTACCTTTTAAGACCTTCCTTCCCTAATCCCTGGACCAGACTCAGTGGACATTTGTGCAATTGCTTGCCCTGGAGAGAACCAGATCATTTTTAAACCAGAAATAATTTTTTTATTATTGTTACAGATCCTATTTTTTAATCTTCTGTGTTACCAGGTGTGTGTATAAATATCAAAGAAATTATATATCTATCTTGGGATGGGAAAATGAGGGAGGGATATGTAAAAGAAAGAGGGTCTTACTTTTCCTGGTCCTCAGACCAGCAGGAAAAGAGGGGAGACACCAGAGTCTTCCTTTCCCCCCATGGTCCCTCTCTTGTCTGTTACCAACTAAGGAAGTAGTAGAACCCCCTGTTGCTGCTAAGTGATCAGGAAAGAAACCTGGGGAGAGAGGAGTCTGAGCTCTTGGTTAGAAGAGGAAAGGACTTGTGGAAAGTTAGTTTTCTAGGCTTATTGGCATTTAGCTTCCCAGGAAAGGGGTCAGAGCTCCATGACATTGGTGGTGGTGGTAGGAGGGGGATCAGGAAAAGCATCTGGCCTAATTCAAAACACTATTAGAAAATCCCCCCTTTCTTGGGAGAGAGGGGTTGGGTGGCTTTCTTAAGTGAGCCCCTCAGAGCTTCCCCTAGGCTACAGTTAAGGTGATTTTAAAGTGCAAGGACAGAAGAGAAAAATCCAAAATGCAATATTTTTCATCACATGCCAAAAACAGGACAGAGGAAAGGAGTGGCAGGCCTAGGCCCCTCCAGATGTCCCCTGGGGGTTACCCCTCAGCCCACCTTAGAATGGTGCTGGGTAGAGGAGATACCTGGGTTCTAATCTCTAAATAGGGGAGACTCCAGCCTCTTCACAGAGTCCCTTTCATTTTTTATTCTGATTAGGCATTTTCAACTGACAAATGAGAGAAATCCTGATCTATCAGCAAACAAAAAAAGACTACTTAAGTTTATATTTAGAAACATTTATGTCATTTGCTTTACCCAGTTTATGCTTAACAGCAATACCTAGATGTCTTAAGAAACTGAGACAGTATATAACAATACCTAGATGTCTTAAGAAACTGAGATAGTATATAACTAAAGTTATAATTTCTTTTCACTACCCCAGAGCCAGTGAATGACTTGCTATGTCTCAGGCAAATGAACCCATTTGAAGTTGCTGTAGCAATTCCTCCTGGCAGTTTTGGGAGTTTTCAGCAGCAACATTTTTTTTTAAATATTTATTTATTTTTTTGAAAGGAAGAGTTATAAAGAGGCAGAGGCAAAGAGAGAGAGAGGTCTTCAATTGGCTGGTTCACCTCCCTGAAATGGTCGCAACTGCTGGAACAGGGCCAATCCAAAGCCAGGAGACAGGAGCTTCTTCGGGGTCTCCTCATGGGTGCAGGGTCCCAAGGACTTGGGCCCCCTTCTATTGACTTCCCAGGCCACAGCAGAGAGCTGGGTTAGAAGTGGAGCAGTCGAGACTCAAACCAGTGCCCATATGAGATAATGGCACAGCAGGCAGTGGTTTTACCAGCTATGACTCAGTGCCAGCTCCTTAAAGCTATGATTTTGAAAATTTTTCCTATGAAAGAAAACTCAAAAGGCTGATTCTGATTCATTGTACTTAATACACAGAGCATAATTTTAACCTTAGTTAAAATTTTCATATTTTGGCTGACACTCACTGGCTGCTGGTGTTTTGAATGACCTATGAATAATGGTGTTTGCATGGGAGTTTCAGGAGCCCACTGAAAGGAAATGACAGAAGGCAGACCTCACTGACAGCTCATGAGAAAACATGTAACCATCGACTGTGAACAACTGAATTCTATTTCCAAGAAGCCTCCTCCCAGACCATCTGTAGAGTTACAGAGGAAAGGAGAGACAGAGAGAAAGGTCTTCCATCTGGTTCACTCCTCAAATGGCCACAATGGCCATTGCTGGGCCAATCCTAATCAGGAACAAGAGTTCCTTCTGGGTATCCCACATGGGTGCAGAGGCCCAAGCACTTGGCAAATCTCTACTGCTTTTCCAGGTCGCAGCATAGAGCTGGATGAGAAGAGGAGCAGCCAGGACTAGAAATCATGCCCAGATGGGATGCAGGCACCTGCGGTGGCAGCTTAGCCCACTACATCACAGCCCCAGCCCCATTCAGAGATCTTTTAAGTGGCCATTTCTTATTCAGTCTTAAGGAGGTCAAGCAGCATTATAGTAAAACAGCTTTTTCTTTTGTAGTTTCCAAATACAATTTATTTATTTTAGAAAATAAGTGCTAAGGGGCAATAAGAATAGAGCTTTGATCACAATTGCTGTTTAGTCCAGACCTGTAAAAGAACCAAGTTAGAAAACAATTTCTTGGGCTGGCACTGTGGTGCAGTGGGTTAACGCCCTTTCCTGAAGTGCCGGCATCCCATATGGGTGCTGGTTCTAGTCCTGGCTGCTCCTCTTCCAATCCAGCTCTCTGCTATGGCCTGGGATAACAATAGAAAATTACCCAAGTCTATGGGCCCCTGAACCCATGTGGGAGACCCAGAAGAATCTTGTGGCTCCTGACTTTGGATTGGAGCAGCTCTGGTTGTTGCGGCCATCTGGAGAGTGAACCAGCAGATGGAAGACTTCTCTCTCTGTCTCTAGCTCTCTGTGTAACTCTATCTTTCAAATAAATAAAATAAATCTTTAAAAAAAATAAGAAAGCTATTTCTCAGGGAAGAGATATCTGACTACAAAAGGGAGAGCTCTCTTTCTATTTTATTTAATTTTTTGCAAATCAGAGTTACACACAGAGAGAAGGAGAGGCAGAGGGAGAGAGACAGGTCTTCCATCTGCTGGTTCACTCCCCAATTGGCCATAACAGCCAGAGCTGTGGTGATCTGAAGCCAGGATCCAGGAGCTTCTTCTGGGTCTTCCACACAGGTGCAGGGGCCCAAGGACTTGGCTAATCTTCTACTGGCTTTCCCAGGCCAGAGCAGAGACATGGATTGGAAGTGGAGCAGCCAGGACTCAAACTGGCACCACACCACAGCACTGGCCCCAGGGAGAGCTCTCTTAAATGCAATGTTCAGGGGTCAGCATTGTAGCATAATGGGTAAAGTCACCTCCTATGTTGTCAGCTACTCCACTTCCAATCCAGCTCCATGCTATTGTGCTTGGGAAAGCAGCAGAAAATGATCCAGTAATTTGGGCCCCTGAACTCATGTGGGAGACTTGGAAAAAGAAGCTCCTGATACCTGGTTTTAGACCAACCCAATCCTGGTCATTATGGCCAACTGGGGAATAACCCATGGATGGAAATTCTTTCTCTGTCTCCCTCTCTCTCTGTACCTCTGTCATTCAAATCAATTACATCTTTTGAAAACAAAACAAAAAAACCAATGTCCACTAACAGCTGAACAAAATATTAAAAGAGATATTACCTGGTAGCACCATGTACAAGTTTGATACTTACCAAATACGTTTCCCTAGATTTCAGTTGGAATTTTAATCTGGTTTCTGCCAGTCTGAAACTCCTTAGGCCAATGACACCAGGTCAACAACTAGTTGCTCAGGTTATTTCTGATTCAAAGAAATATTCAGGAAGCAGCAAGACAGCTCACAGGGGTGATTTGTACCAGGGGCTGCTTTGCCTACTCTGGACTGTGCTCCCTTCATGATTGCTGTATCTGTCTTTCAAAATGAAATAAAATAAAATAAATCTTTAAGATAAATTGAAAAAGCCAGAATCATGGAGCAAATGAACCTTAAGCACCAGAACAGTGGTGCTTCTAATACAAAAGTATTAGCGGTTAAAGCATGAAATCTGGATATGCCATGTAAGGTAATTATAAAAGAGATGTATATACTTGCTGACCATTCCAATAAGAGAATAAACTCTAAAATAAAGGTACTACAGATAAATGACATTTTAGAGTAATAAAAGGGTCAATCAACCTGGATAAGATTAATTCTAGATATGCATGTATCTAACAAATAAGCCCAACATTAAATGAAAGAAAATGACAAAAATCATAGAGAAAAGACTGGTCAAGACTAGTATTAGGAAGGGGCACTGTGGCATAGGGAGTAAAGCCACCAATTGTGGCACTCGTTCTAGTTCTGGCAGTTCTAGTGATCCAGCTCCTGGCTAGCTCACCTTTTCAAAAGATTTATTTATGTGAAAGAGTTACAGAGAGTCAAACAGAGAGAGAGAGGTCATCCATCCACTGGTTCACTCCCCAGATTGCCAAAATGGCTGGAGTTGGGTGCAGGGGCCCAAGGACTTGGGCCATCTTCCACTGTTTTCCCAAGCCATAGCAGAGAGCTGGATCAGAATTGAAACAGCCAGGACTCAAACAAGGACCCATATGGGATGCTGGCACTGTAGGCAGTGGTTTTGCCTACTGTGCCACAACACTGGCCAGCTTTGTAGCAATTTTGAAAGAAAATCAGCAGAGGAATGCCTCTCTCTCTCTCTCTCTAGTCCAGCATTAGATATAATAATTCTTAAAAAATTAATATTAGGAGACAGAAATATGTCACTTAATAATGGACAGAACAGGTTTGCAATATATTGGAAATGATAAAGCAACTTGACCATGTACTTGAACAAAAGAATACACATTCTGTTCAAGTACTCACAGAACATGGTCTGCAGAAGACCTTTTGCTAGATCACAAAAGAACTTCAACAAAATTAAAAGAATAAAAATAAGAAAGGACATCCTATGACCACAATAGATTCACCTGGAATATCAGTAACAAGAACATTTGAGAAGTGCACAATATGTGGAAAATAAGAACACACTCCTAGGAGCTACAGAAACAAATCACAAAGGACAATAGCAAACATTGTGAAATGATTGGAAATGAAATGCATATAAAAAAGGTAATGGGATACAGTTGAAGCTGAGATTAGAGGAGACTCAGTCTCCATTCCTATAGCTTTATAAAATGGGAAGTTGTGACCACTTTAACTTTGCTATTCATCATTATGTAGGGTCTTGAAAGTTTGTAAACAATTTGTCAGTATCTGCCAAACACTTTATTAGTTCCACCAGAGGGCCAGCAGGGGGCAGCAAGCCACCGCTAAACAGTAAGCTTTGCACCAAAACTCACCCTGGAGGAGTCAAGCACAGGCTTGCTACTACCAGTGATGTACGCACAGCACCTACAGGAAAGCAAGAGCATTTTTCCCTCAAGACTGAGCTAAGATATGATTGCAGCTTCTGGAAGACTTGGGCAGTTCCCACATGTAGGTAAAGATGCTGAACATGACCCTGATGGCTTAAGAAAAAATATTTTTCTTGTCCATGATGTTTTTCATTTTTAGAAAACATTTCATGGGGCAACACTGTGGCATAGTGTTACCGGTAAAGCCACCACTTGCAGTGCCGGCATCCAGTATAGGCATCGGTTTGTGTTCTGGCTGCTCAAGTTTCAATTCAGCTTTCTGCTATGGCCTGGGAAGGCAGTAGAACATGGCCCAAGTCCTTAGGTCCCTGCGACTGTGTGGGAGACCTGGAATAGGTTCTGGCTTCTGGCTTCAGATTGGTGTGGCTCCAGCTGTTGCAGTCATCTGGGAAGCGAACCAGTGGATGGAAGACCTCTCTCTCAAACTCTCTCTGCCTCCTCTCTGTAACTCTCCCTTTCAAATAAACAAATCTTTAAAAAAAATTTCATTTGAAAACAGAGACACTGATTAAGAGACAGAGGGATACACACACTCAGAGAGAGAGAGAGAGAGAGAGAGAGAGAGAGAGATTGTCTTTGCACCTGCTGGGACCGGCCAGGGCAGTCAGAAGCCAGAATCTTATTCTGAATCCACCATGCTGGCAACAGAGAGATAACGATTGAGCTTGCTGCTCACCTGCTTGTGTATGAACAGGAAGCTGGATCAGAATCAGTACTGGGACTTGAATCCAGGTACCATAACATGGAATGTGGGTCTTTTCACTACCATGCCAAATGCTTTTTCCCTGAATGTTTATCTCATTTTCTGAAATGCTTCCAGGTGAGTTATTCTGTGTTTCTTCATATAAAGTTTAAGGAAGAGTCATGTATCCATTATTGAGTGTTTTAATGGGATGAAGCTATATCATGCTGTGATATTTCTACAGATTCAAGAAGGCTTGGGGAAAAAATCCCAACATAGATTCAGAGAATGGCAGACAAAAACAGTGTGAAAATATACATAGTGTATCCAAACATTGCAATACGGACTTGGTGGTCCTGCATTGAAGCCTGAGGGGAAAAGAAGAATCTGACCTCCTGCATTCATGCTTTCATTAATTCTATATCATTCTCTTCTACACAACTTCAATGTAGTTGTAAATGTCTTCTAAAGCAGAGGTGTTAAAACTCATGTTATGTTCGGTTTAGATATATTATTTGTACCCAAACCATAATCTATTATTTTCTAACTTTCCTGAATTTATTAAAAGCAAACTTTCAAATAATATATTTAAAATAATACTGAGTGTATCTCATTTATGTTTGTGAGAATCTCCCTGTTTATTTGACAATTTTTTCAAAGAAAATCAGTTTTCCCTCTTCTAAGTAGAGAAAGAGACTTGTGAGGGAAAATATCTCAACAAAGTTAGCTGGGCCGGAATTTGGCACAACAATTAAGCTGTCACTTGGGACACCCACATTTAGCTATGAGAATGCCTAGGACAGAGTCCTGGCTCTTCTAATCCCATCATCTTGCTAATGGGTACCCTTGGAGGCTAAGCCACTCAGATCCATGCCAGCCATGAGGGAGACCTGGAATGAGTTCTTGGATCCTGGCTTTGGCCTCACTCAGCCCCAGCCATTCTGGGCATTTGGGGAGTGAGCCATCAGATGGATCATCTCTGCTGTCTTCTCAGTCTCTCTGGCATTCAAGTAGAAAGTTAATTTAACAAACTAAGGAAATGGGATTTAGCATAGTGATTGGAACACTGCTTGAGATGCCTACATTCTATGTCAGCATGCCTGGGTTTCAAGTACCATCTCTGCTCCTATGCAGAATAATCCCCTCAAACTCATTGGCAATGTTGTTATAGAACCCCCTAACCAGGACCTGCCCCATGGCATAGCGGATAAAAATCACTGCCTGCAGTGCTGGCATACTATATGGGCACCACTTTGAGTCCCAGCTGCTCCACTTCTGATCCAGCTCTCTGCTTTGGCCTGGGAAAGCAGTGGAAAATGCCCTAGGTCATTGGGCCCCTGCACCCACATGGGAGACCCAGAAGAAGCTCCTGGTTTCAGATCAGTGCAGCTTCAGCCATTGCAGCCAATTAGAGAGTGAACCAGCAGATGGAAGACCTCTCTCTCTCTCTCTCTCTTACTCTCTCCCTCTCCCTCTCTGCCTCTCCTTCTCTCTCTGTGTAATCCTGAGTCTCAAATAAATAAATAAATCTTTAAAACAGAAACAAAAAATAAAACAAAAAGAACTTCCTAACCTATATGTGCTTGCACAACACACAGTAAGCCAATCACTGACACTGAGTGATGGTAGCTTGAGGTGTTTATGGCAAAGTCCAAAGTAAGGAGATGAGAACTTTTCGCTTAATTTCAGGGCTCCCCAAGAAGTTAGAGGTAAATGTTTTTATAGATTAAAATTGGGGCTGACAGGTGCATGTTGAGCTTTGTCCAAGTTCCCGATTGTTCAGTGGTGCTTGTGATCTTCCTTTTATTGGTGGCGATGACATGTTCTTTAGTGAATTTTATGATGTACAGGTGAACTTAATTTGTCTGGGGTTTATGTGTAAATGGTAGTTATTTACTTCCCAGACTTGGATTTTTCTTACCTGATCTGAAACTCCCCTAAATAAACCTTTCCAGACAATTTTGGCTAACAGGGTTTTGTCTATTGCAGAAACAAATGACTTCTTTTGTCAAGTGATTACTAGCTTGTCAGGCCAGCTGTATCACTCCCTTTTTTTAAAAAAAGATTTATTTATTTATTTACTTCAGAGGCAGAGTTTACAGACAGGGAGGGAGAGAGATAGAGATAGAGAAAAAGAGAGAGAGAGAGAGTCTTCCACCAGTTGATTCACTCCCCAAATGGCCACAATGGACAGAGCTGAGCTGATCTGAAGCCAGGTGCCAGGAAATTCTTTCCACATGGATGTAGAGGCCTAAAGACATGGGCCATCTTCTGCTGCTTTCCAAAGCCATTAGCAGGGAGCTGGATCAAAAGTGGAGCAGCTGGGACTAGAACCATCCATATGCGATGCTGGCACTGCAGGTAGAGGCTTAGCGTACCATGCCACAGCATTGGTCCCAAATTTTTTCGATACCATACAGGCAAGAAAGCTTTGGGCTAAGAGACACAGACAAGAGGCTGAGCCCTGATTTTGTATTATGGAAGTTTTGTTTCAATTGCCCCTATTTCTTGTTATTCCTCAAACCTCAGGGAAAAGGAACAATGGCTGTCTGACTGGGGTATTGTAAGAATGAAAGGAGACAAAGTTTTAGGTATTTCTTTTATTAGTTATTTATTTACATAATAGTGAAGTTAACAGAGAAAGAAAGAGAGACAGAGTTTTTTCATTGCTGGTTCACTTCTCAGATGGTTGCATAATCCAGGGATTGATCATGACGAAGCTAGGAGCTTCTTCAGGGTGTTCCACATGAGTGGTAGGGGAACAAGTACTTGAGTCACCTTGTGCTGCTTTTGCAAGGCCATTAGCAGGGAGCTGGATCAGAAGTGGAGCAGCTGTGACTCTAACCAGCATCCATATGGGATACTGAGTAGAAGTTGGCAGTTTTACCTGATACACTACAACGCCAGCCCCTGTAGGCATTGCTTCAGATAAAGTTTCTAGTCTTGGGTTTAGCTGTAGAGATCCTCTGCATTATGAGAAGGATTGCACAGGCAGTTTCTGTGCAGCTTTTTTTTTTTTTAAGATTTATTTATTTATTTGAAAGGCAGAGTTACAGAGAGGCAGAGGCAGAGAGAAGTCTTCCATCTGCTGGTTATCTGCCCAGATGGCTTCAATGGCAGAAGCTGAGCTGGTTCAAAGCCAGGAGCCTTGGAGCTTTTTCCAGGTCTCTCACACAGGTGTAGGAGCCCATGTACTTGGGCCATCTTCCACTCTTCTCCCAGGCCATAGCAGAGAGTGGATTAGAAGTGGAGCAGCTAGGACTTGAACCAGTGCCCATTTGGGATGCTGGCACTGTGGCATAGCAGGTAAAGCCATTGTCTACAGTGCCAGCATCCCATATGGGCACTGGTTCAGGTTCCAACTGCTCCACTTCCAATTCAGCTCTCTACTATGGCCTGGGAAAGCAGTAGAAGATGGCCCAAGTCCTGGGGCCCTGTACCTGCTCAGGATACCCAGAAGAAGTTCTTGGCTCCTGATTTGGATTGGCCCAGCTCCAGCCATTGTGGCCATTAGGGGAGTGAAACAATGGATGGAAGATCTCTCTCTCTCTCTCTCCCTCTCTCCCTCTCTCTCCTTTTCAAATAAATAAGTAAATAAATAAATCTTTTTTAAAAAAGATTTAGCCTGCTACAGGTTTATTGAATTTCAAGTCCCATTTACAGTTGCCTTAGCAAGGTCAGACCCATGGGCTTTCTATGACATGGAATGGGTGTTCCCCCCTCTGCTAAAGGGACATTGGTCAGATCTAGCTGTTCAATATCATATAATTATTCACATATATGTGTCCCAGAGTGGTCTCGTTGCAAGGTGACTGGATTAAACATTATAGCTTCAAAGTAACATTTTGGCTATCAAATACTATGGCTTAATATCTCCCAGAGAGCCCAAAATGAGGCAGTAACCTTTAATCCAGGAGTGGACGCACACACAGTGAGTTGTGTGTATTGTGCTGGGTTGGCCAAAAGTGAGCTACTCTGCATCCTGCAGTACACAAGTGACTGTTATTCTGAGACATATCAGCCAGCCTCACGTGGTAATGCCCAGATCAATCTTACAGCATCGGTAATTTTATTTTTCCAAAGTTTGAATTAGTGCTCTGCATCCTAATCCCAGCTTCTCAGGAACAACAATGTCAAAGAACTTCCTCAGAAGTTCACTGTGAGTGCTGTACAAAATTTCTAGCATTAGGTATGAGAACACTAAGTATCACATCAAGGTAGCATCTCCTCTTCAAAATGGAAGCCCTCTCCAGAGGATATAGTTCTGACAGAATGTTCTGTTATAGTTACTATCAAATAATAATTCATTAAAAATCCCTTCCTTTATAACCATCCTGCTTCATCGAACCTGATTTAGGATTGACACTAATGACTCATTGCATCTTGATTTTTGTTTCCTCTTTGTGACCAAAATCCATTTCTGAAAATGCAGCTGATCATGTTCCAATTTTTCCAGGTTTTATTTGACTTGGTTTTTCATCCAGACCCATGTCAAGAAACATTTGATGAGAAGGGGTCAGTGTGAGCACATTTTTAGCCAACTTTGAGCAACAATGAGGGTTTAGAAGGAGCGGTCTTCAGGCTAGTTTTACTTGCAGTCCATTAATAAACTTAGCTATATTTGTTATGTAGCCAGAATTCACTATCTCAAAGTGCCAGGCCAGGAGTATTATGCTGGGAATTATACTTCTGAAAAATTCTGCCAGGCAAGAGGCATAAAACTCAAAAGAAAAATATATAACAATGCTGGCCCTGTGGAGTAGTGGGTAAAGGTGCTGCCTGCAATGCTGGCATCTCATATAGGCACTGGTTCATGTCCTGGCTGCTTCACTTCTGATCCAGTTCTTTGCTATGGCCTGGGAAGATGCAGAAGATGGCCCACGTCCTTGGGACCCTGCACCCACATGGGAGACCTGGAAGAATCTTCTGGTTCCTGGCTTTGGATTGGCACAGCTCCAGCCATTACAGCCAACTGGGGAGTGAACCAGTGGATGGAAGACCTTGCTCACTCTCTCTGCCTCTCCTTCTCTTTCTATGTAACTCAGACATACCAATAAATAAATATTTTAAAAAAAGAAAAACATGTAACAAAGCCAAATTGTGTTGTCATCCTAAACAATGAACAGAGTTAAAAGTTAATAGCAGAATATTATACTATAATTGACATTATATAAGGAAACTAGAAATGTTGATTAATCATACATTAATAAGCCCCATAAAACATTTTTTAAAATGGGTTTATTTATTTATTTGAAAAGCAAAGTTACATAGAGGCAAAGGCAGAGAGAAAGTCTTCCATCCACTAGTTCATTCCCCAAATAATCGTAACAGCTAGAAATGGGCCAGTCCAAAGCCAGGAGCCTTGGAGCTCCTTTCAGTTCTCCCCTGTGGGTGCAGGGACCCAAGCACAGGGACCATCTTCCACTGCTTTCCCAGGCCATAGCAGAGAGCTGGATCAAAAGTAGAGCTGCTGAGACTTGAACCAGTGCCTGAATGGGATGCTAGCACTGTAGGCAATGGGTTTGGAGATGTGAGCTAATGCTGGGCTGATGAGAAAGAGGGAGAATTTGGGCTAGATTTCAGGGTCCTTTGAGATAACAGTGTGAGCTGGGAGAGGTTCAGGCTGAGACTGGACTCTGAGGCTGAGCAGCTGAGATATGGGGAGATAGCTTGAGAGGAGGAGTGAGAGAGATCTCGGGCTGACAGCAGGAGTCTTCTGATAGTAATGTGTCCAAAAGTCAAGGCAGGACAGGCCTGGTTAAAGTAGGGTGGCACTGTATTGGCAAGGCTGAAAAACAGGGGCCTGCTTGTTGCTATGTAAGAGGTCATCATGGATCCAAGGCTTTTGTCCTTGCTCCATCACTGTGTATGATAAAGTCAGAACAAAGCATGCTTTGATGAAGTTGATTTCTGGTAGAAATTCTACAATAAAAATCTATCCAATCACAATCTGCTGCAGTTCAGATAGATTTCACTCTTTAGCTAAAGGCATTCATGTTTGGTGCCTTTCAGCTGGGAATCTGAGGAAATGTCCAACCAGGGTAAATGCCATAAAAGTGGCCATGGACTCTAGTAGAGACAACAGTGTGCACCACCGGTGACAAAATCCAGCTCTAATTACAGAACTCCAAATCCCCAGTGAGAGGCCACACAGTTAGCATCTTTCAAGTTCACAAGGTGTACTTATATTTTGCAAGAACTCTCAGTCAGGCCTCAAGCTATGTGTATGTTTTAAGTAGATATCATTTGCTATACCTTTTACAGGAAAGACAAACAGAAAATTAGCCACATTGGGCCCTTCACTCACAATTTCCAACATCACTACTACCATCAATTCTGATTTAAGAAGAGGTCAATTGTGCATCTTGGGGAAGGGGCAACAGGGATGTATTATTTTGCTGTCTCTTTGCTCTGTTTCTAGCCTGCAAATCTCTCCTCTTCTCTAGTTGTCCCAGGTAAGAAGTCAGATTGCTTCACTTGCTCACCTGTCTGCCTTGCAAATCCCATGCCCCACTCTCCCTCTGTCAGAGCCTCATTCATGTTGTAAGTCAGAGGAGCATAAAGGGAAAGACATGGGGTCAGGAGACCAGTTCATATTCCCGGGGCTGTCCCTATCACACCAACCCCTAAAAGTGTTGTTGCTATGGCAACTCTCCAACCTTGAAGCTAGTGCTTCAAAATTCCTCTGACTGCAGGTCCCCATGTATCCCCTGGCCTCAGCAGGCACTCCAGATGCAGATTTGGTCCATGCATACTGAAGTGGTGGCCAGGCAGAGGCAGGACTAGCTTGAACTCCTGCCTATCACCCATTCTTTGTGTGTCAACAGCTGGAGCCAGCACCATGAGGCCACAAATATCTTCACGCCTTCTGTGCCCTGCCTACCCTGTTGGCAAATGTGCAATGAAGCCATCCTCTGAGGCTTCTGCTGTATCCTTGGATGAATGGGTTCTAGTGGGGTGGGGCTTTTTCTCCTCACATGGTTTTGAAAGTGTCAAGATAGTGCTTGCCCACCTCTAGTCTCAGGGGATTTCTCATTTTCTGGGAGCATATACTCAAGAGGTTGGCAGCTGGGCACTTCTGAGTTGTGAAAGGGATTATTTATTTATTTTGCTTTTTTTTAAAAAATATTTAATTTATTTGAAAGACAGAGTTACAGAGAGAGGTAGAAACAGAGAGAGGTCTTCCATCCAATGGTTCACTCCCCAGGTGGCCTCAATTGCTGGAGTTGTACCAGCTGGTGCTGCATTGATCTGAAGCCAGGAGCCAAGAGCTTCTTCCAGGTCTCCCCCTTGGGTGCAGGAGCCCAAGGACTTGGGCTATCTTCTATTGCTTTCCCAGGCCATAGCAGAGAGCTGGATCAGAAGAGGAGCAGCTGGGACTCAAACCAGTGCCCATATAAGATGCTGGTGCTTCAGCCCAGAGCTTTAACCTGCTGTACCACAGCACCAGCTCCTATTTATTTTGATTTTTAAGAAGGACTCTTAGGTTGAGTGTGACCAAAATCCCCTGCCTCAATTTTCTCATATTGCAGTACACCCACAAGGTGAGTATTGACTCATGAGTCTTCTATTTAGTTGACACCTCAAGATTCTGTTCATTCAATAAGTCATTATCATCTGCCCTCTGTGGGTATGTGGGAGATCTGGTGGCAGGAGAGTTTAATGCAAAAAAGAAAATATCCACCTGCGGCTCCGGTACTCCAAGTTCTAGTCCCAGTTGGGGCACTGGATTCTGTCTTGGTTGCTCCTCTTCCACTCTAGCTCTCTGCTGTGGCCCAGGAGTGCAGTGGAGGATGGCCCAAGTGCTTGGGCCCTACACCCACATGGGAGACCAGGAGGAAGCACCTGGCTCCTGGCTTCGGACCGGCACAGCGCACCAGCCGTAGTGGCCATTTAGGGGGTGAACCAATGGAAGGAAGACCTTTCTCTCTCTCTCTCTCACTCTCTAACTCTGCCTGTCAAATAAAAAAAAGAAAAGAAAAGAAAAGAAAAGAAAAGAAAAGAAAAGAAAAGAAAAGAAAAGGAAAGAAAAGGAAAGAAAAAGAGCCTTCCCATGAATGAGGAAACCTCAGGGTAAAACGATTCTGGCCTCAAATGGAGGACCTCCCACAGTCCCTCTGGTCAACCACAGCCAGAGGTGAGTTTCTCTTTCTTGTTATGCCTCTCTACAGACATGAGCACCAGGATAGAAGCTAGGACATCTCAGCCTGGTACAGGTTAATGACAGTTTGACAGCTTCCAGTCAGTCAGGATCCATGCTCTGGCCCCAGCTTCAGTTACCAAGCATCTGCCTATCACCTGCCTATTTTCTTTTCAGACAACTGTGTCATTTCTGGGCTCTCATCCCTCTGAGATTTGACCTTAGCCCAGTTGTTCTTACCTGACATGGACATGAAATCCACAAATGATGTAGGTGATTCTGTTGTGCACTTACACCTTTTATCACACTGTTTTGTAATTGTCTATGTCCTTGTCACCTGTCCCCCAGGACTGAAGTGTCTTTAGAGTAAGCACTATATTCACATCATTCATGTTGTATCAGTTATACCCAGGAGGGTACCAGGCATAATGCAGACAAGTCATCCTGTCTCCCTTCCTCCTCTGCTCCTTATGCCCCTAGTGTTAGATGCTCTTGGTTCTCTCCTCCTCCTCCACACCTCCCTCTGCACACTGCTACCACATTCAGACCCCCACACACCATGCTCCTCTACCCCCTCTGACCCCATGTGCTCTCCAGTTCCAGTGGCTCCAAACAAAGATACAGCAAGGGAGTGAGGCTTAGTTGTACCCATAAAGCCAAGCTCCTGTGCTCCATTATCACTAGATGAATTGTGGATGTTGGCCTTGAATGTGTTGATTCTGCTCAGTTCTGATGGCCCCATGACAACTCAGAGCATGGTAGTCTCCCAGAAATCAAAATGCCTGCCTTCATATTACATCCAGCTAGGGGCCACAGAGCTCTGCATCACTGTTCTTGGAGCCCTTTCCACTTAGTCACAGTTCACACCGACTGCTTTCTTCTTCTCTTTGTGCCCACTCATGCCTGCCAGAGGAGCCAGTTTATGAACCAGTTTAAGAGCCATGATGCAGAGCCAGTGACAGGACACCTCACTTGGACTTTATAATGCATATTTTGACTATTCTGGGAATGTTTTTACTTATGTCCTGCTCATTGTACTTTGAGTACCTGAGATTGCTGGACACATGAACTGTGACTTAGTGAGGTGTTCCAAATTCAGCTATGAATTATATAATTTTGAATTTCATTTTTATTTAGGTTGTTCGTATAGCCACTGATTATGTCTTCTAGTTTCTTTTCTTTAAAAATAGTTTCTCATCAGCATTTTTTTAGATTTTATTTATTTATTTGAAAAGCAGAACTTCAGAGAGGCAGAGGGAGAGAGAGAGAGAGAGAGAGAGAGAGAGAGAGAGAGAGAAAATCTTTGATGTGTTGGTTCACTCCCCAGATGGCTGCAATGGCTAGAGCTAAGCTAAGAAGCCAGGAGTCAGGAGCTTCTTCTGGATCTCCAATATGGGTGCAGGGGCTCAAGGACTTGGGCCATCTTCTGCTTTCCCAGGTCACAGCAGAGAGCTGGATCAGAAGTGGAGAAGCTGGGACTTAAATTGGTTCCCATATGGGATGCTGGCACTGCAGGCAGAAACTTTACCCACTGTCGCTCCCCCTCTTCATGGAGGACGACACAGGACCCTGCACTGTTCTTTTATCTGCTTGGCCCTTCCCGGGTTTGCTGCTGGTTCTTCCCGGGTTGGCTACCGACCCTTCCACCTCCATGGAAGGGCGGTTCCCCCTGCCACTTTCCCCACTTCCGCAGGGGAGCGGCACACCGCCGGCCGGCTCTCTCGGGGGCTGCACAGATGTTCCTTCAGATAGATGTTCCTGGTGCATGTTGTCTCTCTCCTCCTTTATAGTCCTCTTCCACCAATCCCAACTCTGCTACCCACACGCTGAGTACGCTGCTCTCCTCCAATCAGGAGCAGGTCCTGCTGTTTATTGGTTGAACTGGAGGCAGCTGTGTAGAAGCTGGTTCCTCCTCTCCCAGCACCATATTGTGGGAGAGCAGATGCATAGAATAAGTCTTAATTCCAGTAACTTAGTCTAGTCCGAGTTGCTCCCAGTTGCTCCCCACAACCCACTACAGCACAGCACTGACCCCATGTCTTCTAATTTCTAAATAACTGCATCATAGTGAGGACCATTGTATATGGTAGCAGTTTACATAATAGGCTTGATGATTTACATAGGGCTTATTCATAACATTTACCCATGAGATTGTGTTCTAGATTTATGCAAACTTTGTAAGTTGATTGGAGGTAGCCTTTTGTTACTGATGAACATTAATGTAGTAAGAACATCTTGTCCTTTAAAAATAAAATCCAAATTAAGATTTACACATGAGTTTCCATCTGCCTTCATCCACCATATTAAAGCATTGAACTCCCATTGATTCTACATGTAGATCTCAATGTAATATTTGCCTTTTCTTCATTCTCACTGCCACAGTACCTCTGTGTGGATCCTACTAAATTATCTTTAATAGACTACTTTACCCCCTGTCTTTTATTTTCCTTACCTTTGTGTGCAAAGCCTTTTGTGATTCAGTCCAGTCTCCCTGCTTCTATCTGGTTGTTCAGTGTCTCTTACTTCAATTCCTAGGGAAACTAAGTGGCTGGTAGTTCTTTCCACACACAATACAGAAGATTGCTCAATAAACACTTATTAAATAAATGAATGGAATGCCTTCCATAGAAAGGGTGAACATTTGACCTGTTGGCCTGGATGGTTCCTGTTTGTACACTTCAACCCTAATTGTGACAGTCTCCAAATAGATTTCTATTTCCTTGTCTCCTCTACTAGGCAGTTCTTGGGGGTCACAACTCTTATTTGCTTGTTTCTATATCCTCATTTATTCATTGAACTAAGAGTCTTACTCTGTCCAGATGCTGAGTTAATTTCAAGGCAAACATGTTTCTTGTCCCCATGACATTTTCAGTTTGGCAAGAAAGAGCAGTCTACCCAAAGAATATTGCCTGACAGTAAATAGTGTGAAACCAATGGATAAATATTTAAGCATTCCTAATCCAGCAACAACTCTAATCCCATGAACTAGAATTGACAGAAGCAATCATAAACATAGACCTCCATGTCATCCAGTTATCCATTTGCATTTCTACTTAAACATTTTAAAAATCATATGTATACCTAAGATTGCATAATATATATGCTATCTTGATATTAAACATAAGAAAAAATGAAAATTACAATGGAATAATAGCAATTTTGAATTGTCTTCCTTTTTAGACAAGTTAGAATCCTATGTTCTCTACAGTGTAGATTATTGTTGTAGGTACTCTTGCTCCCTCACTTTTTTTTAAAAAAGATTTATTTATTTATTTGAAAGTCAGAGCTACACAGAAAGAAGGAGAGAGAGAGAGATCTTTTATCTGCTGGTTCACTCCCCAACTGGCTGTAATGACTGGAGCTGTGCCCATCTGAAGTCAGGAGCCAGGAGTTTCTTCCAGGTCTCCCACATGGGTGCAGGGAGCCAAGGACTTGGGCCATCTTCTACTGTTTTCTCAGATCATAGCAGAGAGCTGGGTCCAAAGTGGAGCAGCTGGGACTCAAACCAGCACCCACATGGGATGCCAGCACTGCAGGAGGCAGCTTTACTTGCTTCACCACGGTACCAGCCTCCCTCTCTCTCACTTTTTTTCCCAGATGACAAATCTGGGGTTTTAGAAACTGAGCCCCAAGACAAAAGAATTTCTTAAACCAGTATTATATTTTAGTTAGCCTTTAACCTAGACATTTTAATGATATTGCCATGGGCAAGTTCTAAACTTTTTTCACCTCAGTTTCCCCTTAGTGAACTCCTGATTATACTGTCTCCAGAATTAATCCAAGGTATAAATGCTATGAGGTAAGGCATTTAGTCCCTTAATCTTGCTCCTAGAAGATACTTAGCAATGTTAGTTCATTATCCAGTTCCCTTCTTTGTTTCTATGCTTGAGGAATTAAAAGATGGTGTAAAATGATTTGAGAAGAACTATAAACATCAATAAGACACAAATAAAATTGTATTATCAAATCTGCATGTTAAACTCTACCCTCTACACCTCTGCTAAAAGGTATATTGCTTTCATAATCATTTATTATGTGAGAGAAGTTTCCAGGAACAATGCAACCCATAAGATGTTTCTGGAAGAAGACAGAAGTTATGAAGGAGCCAGGATTTGGGATCAGTTACAAAAGAGAGTGCCATGCTTTAAGATTTGATTCAGGAAAAATACCAACTGATCCTTGAGATTTTGGGGTGGGAAGGAAAAGAAGAGGGGATGTGAACAGAGCGGATGCCCCCTTCTGGCCAGTATTTCTCCATCCACTCCACACTGAAGCCCCTGGGGATCGCCCACTGGTCTCTAGAAATGCGTGGCCTGGACTCCATTTCCCAGAGTCTCCAGGTGCTCTGACGTATTCTGTGTTCCGATTGCCTGTGCGTGTGGACGTGGTAGTACCTGCACCTGCGTACGTGCATGTCGGTTCCTGCTCTCTGGTGCAGAGTTGAGAACGGAGGAAGTTCATTCATGGGGAGTCAGCCTGAGAGGCCACGCTGCTCCTTCTCCCACATTGACTGTGGCTCTTGCTCTGCATATACAATCCCAGGAAGTCTGTGGAGACACCCTGAGCCGCCACCCGCTGCTTCTGTGCCTCTTCAGCTGCCGCCTGTGGGTCCCACATGCCGGGGACTTTTTCTGCCCCACACTCTCCGCTTTGCTCCCTGAGTGTCCTGAAGCAGGGGGACGGGCTTCCGGGACTTTCAGGCAAGTATGGAGAACAGAAGGGGGCACAGATGTGTGTGTGGGAGAGGGATGGGCGAGAGGGCGGGTGGCGGCTCCACCACGTGGCTCACTTGCTTCTCAGTGATCCTGGTGGCTTCCCGGGGCGTGGTCAGGTCTGGGACCTTGGCTCTCCTGTCTCCCACCACCACTGCCCAGCTTCCCAGTGCCTGGCTGGCCCGCGTGTTACCTTGCTCAAATTTTCCTCAATGTGCTTTAATGTGGTGGTTACGAAACAGAGAGCACCGGTCAGGACAACTGCACAAGCAGGGTGGATGAGAGGGCAGGGAAGGAAGGCCATGAGGCTGCCAGTTCGCTCTATTTAAATAAGCTGGGCTCCCACTTAGGGTAGGTCACAGAATGCCTTCTGGCTGCTGCTTCTGTGGGGTGGGGCTCAGTGGCCTTCAGAGGAGTGCGGGAGGCTGCAGGGGTGGGAAGGAGGGTCAGAATAGGAGCTGCTCCGTGGCCCCTATTCTGCACCTCATCGGGCGTTGGATTCCCCATGGACACACCTGGCAGCGGTGGCACTCAGCAGCTGCTGAGCTTTTCGCCAGAGGGACCAGCATGAAGGGTGAGCAGTAACTTTGCGGGTTGATCCTTCTTCCGAGTTTAGTTAACAGACTTTTCAATCTGGAGTTTGAGGCCACAGAATCTTAGCTGATGACTTAATTGCTGCTTTTCAATTTCTGTGGTCAGCCCTTCTTCCTTCTCCTGTTAGGAAGGATGTCAACTGCTATTGCCTGCCGCTGACCCCTTTACAAAGTGAGAGCGAACTGTGCGGTCAACAACTGCAGCTATTTTAGTCTGGATTTGCATGAAGTGGAGAACTATAAACACAAATACAGAAAGGTAGCACTTTCTCTGCCCAGTTCTTCAGTCACCCAGTGCTCCACCAGGCTGATTATCTTACAGTCCATACTTTTTTTAAAAAAGATTTATTTATTTATCTGAAAGTCAGAGATACAGAGGGGCAGAGGCAGAGAGAGAGGGAGAGGTCTTCCATCTGCTGGTTCATTCCCCAAATGCCTGCAATGGTCAGAGCTGGGCTGACCTGAAGCCAGGAGCCAGGAGCCAGGAGCCAGGAGCTTCTTCTGGGTCTCCCACTGGGTACAGGGCCCAAGGACCTAGGCCATCATCTACTGCTTTCCCAGGCCATAGCAGAGAGCTAGATTGAAGTGGGGTAGCTGGGACTTAGAAAAAATTCACCCCTCCCTTTGAAAACAATCCACCTGGCATGGCCCATATGGGATGTGGGCACTGAAGGGGGCAGCTTTACTCATTCTGCCACAGCCCTGGACCCCACACTGAATTAACTAAGAAGTCCAGATACTTGTCTTATTTTGGGTTCTGTGTTTAACTCATGACATTTTTTGGCATAGGACGATATTAATTCTACATTTTCACAAAGACTGTGGTCTGTGGAAGCACCTATACAAGTTGTTAATGGGAGGAGGGGTCAAAAAGAAGAGGGGAAAGAAAAAAAGTTCACCTCTCCCCCCACAGAGATGTAGAGTAGATGTGACCTTGAAAACTATTGCTGAGTGAGTTTCAGTGTAATGCAGTTTTCACATGAATAACTGAGTGATTCCAGTGTCCTGATAGAATGTCATTGCCACCAGATTACCAGTTTATGAAACTCACTTAGCATAATGAGGCCATCTAGGAAGTGAATACAGAAAGTGATTTCTGGATAGAGGGTGTTAGAGTGACAGCATTTCTCTTCTCAGCCCCAGTGTGTTGTTTTTGACCTTTTCTCCAGTGCCCTCCCTATCACAGTGCTTGTGAATGGACCAGCATTTTTGTGCTTCTGGTGGGAAGCAGCTCTTGTAACAACTGTAAGACCACTTTCTGAGCAACTATGTTGTTTACCTGTTAATACAACTTGGAAAAAGCTGAGAACAGGATGCTTAGACTCATCAGGCTAACTGGCTGTCCTTGGCACATCCTTCCCCTCATGGCTATAGGTTTCTGGCAAGTTTTATAAAATGTGTAAGAGAGAAATATTTTGTATGAGATACATAAGCTGGTAACGAAGTAACACCTGGACAGTAGGGACTCCATCTTGAGAAAGCACCCACCCCCAACCATGAGATTCTGGTCTGAAACTATCATCTAAAGCACCATGCATTTGTGTCCCTTCCTCCTTCTTTCCTTCAATGCTGGAGCAGCCTTAACAGAGTTAAACTGGGTAGCACTGGTCATTTTTTCTTTGGGTGCTTAGAAAGCAAGAGAAATTGTTTTTTTCTGCAGAAAGGGATTGAGGAGGCACTAGACAAAGTCAGCAGTAGCTTTCTTGGCTCCATCGTATGTCAAATTGAGTCAGAATATTTGTGGTCAGTTTTCTTTAAATAGAAAGGCAGAATGAGAGAGGGGCTTTTTTTATTTGTTCTCCTTAATTTTAATCTTTTTTATATTTTTTTAAAAGATTTTTTTATTTATTTGAGAGGTAGAGTTATCAGCAGAGAGAGAGATAGAGAGAAAGGTCTTCCATCTGCTGGTTCACTCCCCAGTTGGCTGCAATGGCCGGAGCTTTGCTGATCTGAAGCCAGGGGCCAGGAGCTTCTCCTGGATCTCCCACATGGGTGCATGGGCCCAAGGACTTGGGCTATCTTCTACTACTTTCCCAGGCCACAGCAGAGAGCTGGATTGGAAGAGGAGCAACCGGGACTAGAACTGGTGCCCATATGTGATGCCAGTGCAGAAGGTGGAGGATTAACCTACTGCGCCACAGTGCTGACCCCTCTTTTTTTTATTCTAAGAGAGAGATCATCATCTTCTGGTTCACTCCCCAAATAGCCACAACAGCCTCTGCTGTGCTAGACTGAGGCCAGGAGCCAGGAGTCAGATCTCCTACTTGGGTGTAGGGGCCCAAGTACTTGATCCCAGACCATTGGCAGGGAGCTGGATGTGAAATGGAGCCACCAGGACTGGTACCTATATGGGATGCCAGTGTTACAAGGGATGTTTTCAACTAGCTGCACCATAGTGTGGACCCCTTTCTAAAACTTTTTAAAAGAAATTTATTTATTTGTGGCTGGCGCCATGGCTCAACAGGCTAATCCTCCACCTAGCAGCACCAGCACACTGGGTTCTAGTCCTGGTCGGGGTGCCAGATTCTGTCCTGGTTGCCCCTCTTCCAGGCCAGCTCTCTGCTGTGGCCAGGGAGTGCAGTGGAGGATGGTCCAGGTGCTTGGGCCCTGCACCCCATGGGAGACCAGGAGAAGCACCTGGCTTCTGCCTTCAGATCAGTGTGGTGCACCGACCTCAGCACGCCGGCCACAGCAGCCATTGGAGGGTGAACCAATGGCAAAAGGAAGACCCTTCTCTCTGTCTGTCTCTCTCTCTCACTGTCCACTCTGTCCAAAAAAAAATAAAAAAAGAAATTTATTTGATAGGCAGAGTTAGAGGAAAAGATAAACACACACACACACACACACACAGATATCAATCTTCCATCCACTGGTTCACATCCTCAGTGGCTACAACAGCCAGCGCTGGACTGGATCAAAGCAGGAGCCAGGAGATTCAACCATGTCTCCCATGAAGAAGCAGGGATACAAGCACTTGGGCTATCCTCTGATACTTTCTCAGGCACATTACCAGGGAGCTGGATTAGAAGTAGGGTAGCTGGGACATGAACCACAGCCCATGTGGGATGTCAGTGTCACAGGCAGTGGCTTTACATATTATGCCTCAATATTGGCCCCATGTATGCTGGAAACATATTTAAGGGTTATTAGAAGGCCAGTTGATTGCCATCAGATGCCATTCAGCCCTGTCCTACAGAACCATTTTGAAATAAGTAACATTTCTCACATGATTGAATGTCAGTCTACAAGACTGCTTCCACAGGAAGAGAGCTTCAGGGGCAAAGGGGGCAGTGATGTAGAAAGGGAGTAGGAGTGAAGGAGGAGGGAGGAGGTGGAGGTCAGTAGAGAGGTTGGGAAGTACTCAAAAGCAAAAAGTAATAGGACACAGGTCATTAGTGCAGATTGCCAAAATTAACCATGTATATTATAGCTTTTTAAAATTCAAAGTTAATTTCTGACATAATTTCTGATATAGTTAACTCTCATTTCAGTTTTTTCATATGATAATGTTTATAAGCAGTAGAGAATGGGCGTAATTAAATGCAAAACCATACTCCTATATAAGAAATTTGTATTAGATGCCAGCAACACAGGCAGTGTTATTTCCTATGAAATTATTCCCATGTTTCCTGATTAACATTCTCTGTTGGTTGAAGAGGATGGCAGGTTGGGAGACCAGGGAAAGAGCGAGCACCTGTTTTCTGTTCAGTTGGGCTGAGCAGCAGGGAAACTATCAGGGAAGTTTGTGAGCAGGAAAAGTGAGGTTGGAGGGTGAGAGAAGGCAGTGTAGAAGGTAAGTAGAGAGGAAATAATTGCAGAACATATTCACAGATTAGTTTGGCAAAAGCCAAGTGTGAACAGAGACCTAAAAAGAGGGAAAGGAAAGTTAAAGACAGAGAGCAGAAGAAATGGGAAATTGGAAGCATCGGAAGGAATTTTGACTCTGATCACACACACTTTTGGAAGGTGTGGGGAAACAGGCCCTTGCACTCATATTGGCAGGAGAATAACACAGTACTCTCTTTGAAGGATAATTTAGCAGATCAAAGTTCTTTAAATGTAAATGTCCTTTGCTAGGATTCAACTGCAAATTTATCTAACATATATTTGGTCAAATACATAAAGACCAAGTCAGGTCTTTGTAGTATTGTTGAAGATGGGAATAAATCAGAAGCAACCTAAATGTATATTGACAGAGAAGTGGTAAAATGCATTATGCTATATCTGTACAGTCAAATACTAAATATGTAATAGGTCTGAAAAATGGTGTAGGGACAGAGTACTTATGTAAAACAAGGTACAGAAAAAATGCCCCTTTGTAAAAAAAAGGACACATGCATATGTATCTCTTTATAAAGTGCTATTTACTATTGTCATTTCATTTAGAAGGCAGAGAGACAGGCAAGGAGAGCTGTTCCATATCTTCCTGTGAATCTGCTGATTTGCTTCCCAAGTGGCTGCAATGGCTGGGGCTGGGCCAGGCCAAATCCAAGAGCCAGGAGCCAGGGGCCAGGGGCCAGGAGCCAAGAGTTTCCACCAGGTCATCTTTCACTGCTTTCCCAGGCACATAAACAGGGATTTGGATCAGAAGTGGAGCAGCTGGGACACAAACTAGTGCCCATAAGTGATGTCAGCATTAAAGGTGGTGGTTTAACCCATTTATGCCACAATGCCAGCCCTCTGCACAAATATCTTTATGAAGGCATTTCAAAAAGTTCATGAGAAATAGAATTAAAGATGACATTATTTTGGTGCAAAACTTGTAATTCATTTACCTCTTTTCATAATACACACTACACAAATGGTTTTGAAACCTTCTTATATGCATGGACTTTGGAATTAGTTACAAGGGCCGACATTGTGGTGCAGCAGGTAAAGCTGTCACCTGCTGTGCCCATTGGGCACTTAAGTCCCAGCTGCTCCACTTCTGATCCAGCTCTCTGCTATGACCCGGGAAAGCAGTGGAAGATGGCCCAAGTCCTTGGACCCCTGTGCCCATATGGGAGACCTGAAGAAGCTCCTGGCTTTGGATCTGCTCAGCTCCAGCCATTGTGGCCATCTGGGGAGTGAACCAACAAATGGAAGACCTTGCTTTCACTCTCACTCTCTCTGTCTCTGCCTCTCTGTAACTCTGCTTTTCAAATAAATAAAAATAAAAATTTAAAAAGAAATTAATTACAGCAAATTAGACTTAATCATTTGATTACATTTTCATGATACTTTAAAGTACTCTTGTATATATGCATATAGAAATCTCAGAAGATAATGTAGGAAATAGTTAAGAGTAGTTTGTTCTGGGAAATATGACTAGTATAGAATGCAGGGAGTCATGCTTTCATTTTATACTCTTCTGCAGTCTTTAATAGCTAATATGTGTGTTGTTATGAAGAAGTACTTTTAAAAGTAGAGAGAGAGAGAGGGAGAAGTTGAGGGAGTGAGGGAGAGAGAGAGCTTCCATCTACTGTTTTCTTCCAGAAATGGCTTCAATATCTAGGGTGGGCTAGGATAAAGCCAGAGACCAGGAACCCCATCTGGGTCTCCCACATAGGTGATAGGGATCAATGTGGTGGAACAAGAAGGTCATGCCAAGATGGCCACTGGCAACAGAAACTGCCTGGCAACAAGCCGTGATTGGATGGCTTCGGAAACCACATGAGAACAGAGCCTGACTGACAACAGGCTGTGATTGGATGGTTTCAGAAACTGCCTGGCAACAGAGCCTGGCTGGCAACAGTCTGTGAAAGGATGGCTTTGGAAACTGCCTGGCAACAGGCTGTGATTGGTTAGGGCATAGACCGCCCCTTGACTGGATTGGCTGCCTTACTATATAAGCAGCTGTAGCAACTGCTTGCCTCAGGCCTGCTTTCACCCGACTCCTGGGGTCTGTGTGGTGACTCTGCACCTCTTTCCCCCACCACCCTCTTCCTCTCAGAAACGAATCCACAGCAACAGGGATCTAGGCACTTGGGTCACTGTCTGTCCTTCCAGGTGCATTACCAGGAAACTGGATTATCAGGGAGCTGGAACAGAAGAGCAGGCAGGACTCATATCAGGCTTTCTGTTATGGGATACTGGTATTCTAAGCAACAGCTCAACCTGCAGAATCACAATGCCACCCCATGTATTATTTTTATAATTAAAATGCCTAGATTTTGATTTTAAAATGATAATTTGTGGTTACGAAGACAGAAAAAGTATATTATGTAATAACTGAGGAATTGAAAATGAAAAAGACTTTAGTTAATGATATGTCAATATCAGGGCCAGTGTTGTGGCACTATGGGTTAAGCCACCTCTACATGCAAGCAATCCCACCTGCATGTTGGTTGCAGTCTCAGCTGCTCCACTTCCAATCCAGCTCCCTGCTCATGATGTGGAAAAACTAAGGTAGATAGTGTGGAGAGCAACTGGGAGCAACTCGGACTAGACTAAGTTACTGGAATTAAGACTTATTCTATGCATCTGCTCTCCCACAATATGGTGCTGAGAAGGGAGTAACAACTTCTATGCAGCTGCCTCTCGCCAATTTGATTGACTGAGCTGCAGGAGCTGATCTTGCTCCTGATTGGAGGAGAGCAGCGTACTCGGCGTGTGGGTAGCAGAGTTGGGATTGGTGGAAGAGGACTATAAAGGAGGAGAGAGACAACATGCACCAGGGAACATCTAAGGGGAACATCTAAGGGAACACCTAAGGGAACACCTGTGCAGCCCCCGAGAGAGCCAGCCGGCGGTGTGCTGCTCCCCCGCGGAAGTGGGGAAGGTGGCAGGGGGAACTGCCCTTCCACGGAGGTGGAAGGGTCGGTAGCCAACCCGGGAAGAACCAGCAGCAAACCCGGGGAGGGCCGAGCAGACAGAAGAACAGCGCAGGGTCCTGTGTCATTCCTCCACGAAGAGGGGGAGCGACAGATAGATAGTTCATGAGCTGAAAGCCATACCTCCTCCACCCCCAGGTAATCCTATCACCCACATGTCAAGCAGACTATGTAAATACTGCCCTTTTGGAAGCTCATAAGAAGCTTGGTGAAGGGGAATGCATGCTTGCTCTCTCTCCCCTCATGGACACAGAAGAGCCTGGTATGGGAGTCTGTCTTTCCCCTTCCTGCCACACTCTGCTTTAATAAAGACTATTCCTATGTATTCTCACTATAAATAAGCCTCATCATGCTGCATGTTGTATTTGTGCCTGAACTTAGAATTCTTCTTTAAGTAAAAGGCAAGAGCATGAAATTGAAGTTTGAGGCTAAGCTAGCCCACAGCACTAATGCACCTGGGAAAGCAGCCCAAGTGCTTGTGTCTCTGCCATCCATGTGGGAACTCAGATGGAGTTCCAGGCTCTTGGCTTTGGCTTATGATGGGACAAGAACATAAGCGTCAGTCATTTTAGGTTCTTGTTACCCCTGCCTTCTTTCAAGAGACCAGTTCAGTCTCACATCCTATATTGTTCCCACCTCACCCCATACA
The DNA here is from genome assembly GCF_964237555.1 of Oryctolagus cuniculus. NCBI lineage: Eukaryota > Metazoa > Chordata > Mammalia > Lagomorpha > Leporidae > Oryctolagus > Oryctolagus cuniculus. The sequence continues at coordinate 116,144,467 of NC_091443.1, forward strand.
TTCTTCTCCAGGTTTGGAAGCCCTTGAAAAACTTGGAAAACCTATATGGAGAAGCTCATCTCCACCTACTATTCCCCACCTTTACCCTAACCCACCTAAGATATAATAAGGCCCTGGTTGCTGGTGTCTGGGACTTCAGCCACATGTTTGGTCTTTGTGCACACTGGCAGCTGGTCAACTTCTGCAAGTTCATTTTCTTTGAATAAATTCAGTCTGACTGTGTGTTCATATCATCACCTTACGTGTGGTGTGCCATGTGAGGGGGGAGTGAGGGAATGGCAACTGGCCTCAATCAGCCACTCCCGTATCCTTTTGGTAAGAGCTGTGCATGTTAATTTTCTCCAGACTTTCTTCTCCTTTCTGAACTCTTTTCCCTTTTTACTGTCTCTACCTACCTTCTCTTTCCCACCATGTCCTTTTCCCTTCTGACTCAGATGGCCCTGAGAGATGCTCTCCAGATCACTTTCTCATCTGCTTGCACTTTCTCATTTCTCAATGCATTCACAGAGCTTTTGCCAGATCTCATCACTGCAGGCCACAGTGAACCTAATTCTCAACCCACTGGATTGGTAAGAGAGGTCTCTGCCACCTCAAGCATATTGGGGCAATGCTCATGAGGTTTCTTCCTCCCTTTAGGGCCTGGGTATTTGATTGGGCCAGTTCATGCCCCTCTTAGGGCCTGGCATGTTTAGTCAGTTTCCTGCTCTTGGGGGAAATGCTTATCTGTAACAGCTTAAAACTGGGACACTGGTCTGAGCTTGGGGATTCTCGTGGTCTCCTCTTAGAGAACTCAGAACTTAGGTTCTCAGTTGGGATGACTCTTTCCTGTGAAAGGACCTTCTTCCCTCAGGCCATATTTTGCTTAATTCATGAGTTCTTTTTTTTTTTTTCAAGATTTTATTTATTGGCCAGTGCCATGGCTCACTTGGCTAATCCTCTGCCTACAGCGCTGGCACCCCGGGTTTCTAGTCCCTGATGGGGCATCCGTTCTGTCCCAGTTGCTCCTCTTCCAGTCCAGCTCTCTGCTGTGGCCCAGGAAGGCAGTGGAGGATGGCCCAAGTGCTTGGGCCCTGCAACTGCATGGGAGTCCAGGAGGAAGCACCTGGCTCATGGCTTCAGATCAGCACAGCGCACCAGCTGTAGTGGCCATTTAGGGGGGTGAACCAACGGAAGGAAGACCTTTCTCTGTGTCTTTCTCTTTCACTGTCTAACTCTGCCTCTCAAAAAAGAAAAAAAAGATTTTACTTATTTTATTTGAGAGTATTGGGCATTGCCTAAAATGCCCATCACAATATGGTGCCTGGTGGATGTTTGAGGGGTGTGTCTGTGGCTGCTGCCATTAAGCTACATCATCAGACCACCGGCAGGGATAGGTCTGCTTTAGTTCCAGACACGTGGACAGTGCATGATCTCTATACTTTGCTTAAGGTGCCCCTGTGTGTGGTCCACCCATGCCTACATGACATTTTCACTGATTGGCTCCCCTACTTTGCATGTCTTTTGTAAGCTTTATAAGCCTGCACACTTCCTCAATAAAGTGGTTCCTGCTTCGACAGAACTCATGGGTGCTTGTGGTATGTTCACCTGTCAACCTTACCTTTCCCGTTCACCTTTTTGGGGAGGGCTTGTGCTGCCCCTGCTGGTCAGGGGCTAGCATCGGGCTTGAGACCCCAACATGAGAGTTATAATTACAGACAGAGAGAGGGAGAGACAGAGAAAGGTCTTCCTTCCATTGGTTCACTCCCCAAATGGCTGCAATGGCCAGAGCTCTGCTGATCAGAAGCCAGAAGCCAGGAACCTCTTCCTGGTCTCCCACATGGATTCAGGGATCCAAGGACTTGGGCCATCTTCTGCTCCTTTCCCAGGCCGTAGCAGACAGCTGGATTGGAAGTGAAGCAGCCAGGACACGAACCAGTACCCACATGGGATGCTGGCACTGCAGGTGGAGGCTTTATTCCCTATGCCACAGCAGTGGCCCATAAAGACTTCTTTAACTAGCTACTTCCTATCCTTCTATGAGTCCTAAAATCCTAAAACTAACATAATGCAGCCACATCTTGCACTGCTACTCTATATCACATCTAGATTCTCTCTCACATGAAGACAAAAATCTCTGTTCCAGCCATCTCCAGTAATATATTTGGCAGTGCTGGCAAAGAAATCTCAAGAACTGTGGCAAGTCCTGAGCAACTTCACTTGAAAGAATGCCCCATGCCTAGCCGCCTTCTATCTTTTCCCTTGCCTTGTCTAGCGGCAGCCAAAATCTCTTCGCTAATATTTCATGGAGACAAAGTCTTGCCTGTTATTTTAACCTGGCCACATTGGAATTTCTCATGACCTCCACCAAGTGGGCCACCAAGTCCTTTGTAAAGTCCTGGTAGGATTTCAGGAATTCCACACCCATGAAGCCCTCTATCCAGCAATATTCCACACAAGGGGTGGAAAGGAAATAAAGGGCCCCTCCCATGGAAACATTACCTTGGGAGATAGCTCTCCTAACCTATGTGGAATAATGCTCGAACCAACTGGCTCACTGGGTTCATTACTATTTCCAGGCATAACTCTCTCTCCACAGTAGCACTTCATTTTGTCACCTATTACATTGTCCTCATTGGGAATCTCTTCAACAAGAAGGTGCCCATCTGCTCTGATGAATGTCCTCCTTCATGAAATTGAATGTGATGTTGAACAATCACTAGTGAGTAACTCATCTGTAGCACCCTGGCCACACTGGGCACAGTCAACCTTGGGGTCGTGGAGCTGCCTGAAGATGTAGTTGCTTCAGACAGTTCCAAGTAGCTGATGGTTGACCAGACATTATTAGCCCAAGGTGTTTTCTGGATAAAAAACTAGGCTCAAATTCAGTTTAAAATCCAAAAAGATGTCTTTGGTAAATAATGATCTCGTGCATGAAATTTTGGTTCAGTTGTAAAATTCAACTGGATATTGGGTTTGAAGGAATTTCTGTCTTGAATCTAGGAAGATTATTTAAAGAATTATTTTATTTAGTTGGAAGAGTTACAGAGAGAGGTACAGCCAGAGAGAGAGATTGCCCATTCCACTGGTTTACTCCCCAAATGACCACAATGGCCAGAGCTGATCTGATCTGATCCCAAGCCAGGAACCAGGAGCTTTTTACAGGTCTCCATGGGTGCAGGGGCCCAAGGACATGGGCCATCTTCTACTGCTTTCCCAGGCCATAACAGAGAGCTAGATCAGAAGTGGAGCAGCTGGGACTTGAACCATCGCCCATATGGGATGCTGGTGCCACAGGCTGGGACTTTAACCCACTGCACCACAGTGCTGGCCCCTATTTTGTAATCTCTGATTTACAGTCTATAAAATAATTTAAATTTGTTAACAAATATATTTTTACAAATGTTCATATATGAAAAATTATTCAAGACCACTTGAGATTAAGATTGAAATTTGCTATATTCTTTTATTTAGAAAATCTCTTAATTTGGAGATTTTTTAAAGGATCGATTCAAAATGTAACTCAAGGAAATCAGCAAAACTATTTGGTGATAGTCTTAATTGCTAATTCTGAAATAGATTAAAAGCATCTCCTTTTAATAGTTTTTTGTTTAATTGGTGACTCTGTCAGTTTTCTACCAACTCCAGTAAGCTCTCTTTTCTTCTCTATTTCTCTGTTAAAATTGCTTCAAATTATGAGATGATTCTGTGTGCTAACTCATTTAAGGTTTTACTTATCCATTTTAGAGAAAGACCAAAGAGATCAATTGTTTAAAAACACCTGAGTCTTTATTAATAAGAGTTGTGGTTTGATTATATGCTCATTTTAAAGCATTTGAGGGATCACTTTTGAACAATGATCAAGTCTGGCCTATATTACATTAAGATGTTAAGGGATCCTATTTCTACCAGACATTTTAAGCCTTCTTGGCATCTTTGCAGGCATTCAAAAAATAAAGTTCCAAATTCTTTGGACTTTGATATTTCCAGTTGGGACCCTGGAAATGTTAAAGGATATTTCTTTCATCTTGTAGAGACATCAACTAATTAGGCTAATTGGGTTATATTAAAGGTAGTATCAAGATGTGAAATGGTACTAAATGTTATGATGATGTAAAATGCTATCAATACAAATGTCCAAATGCTACAAAAGTCCTATCATCTTGTTGTGTTGCTATCAGTCATGATGGTTATCTTCATAAAAAGGTCCTAGAGGCCTAAAAGAGATAAATGTTTTATAAAATCTTGCAGATGCTTTTGAAAATACTGTCTGGAGTAGGCAATCACCTCTTCTTTTTATTTAATGAGTTTATAAATTTAACCATTTACAATTTTACCTATTTAAAGTCTTTCATCATTCACATTTTGTACTAAAAATCAAATTTACTGCTCATGGAAATTGAAACATTGTGGGCTCTATGTTTAAAATGTGTCCTCTTCAAGGTTCTGAAAGACTTTTTGTACAGTAAACATTTGAAGCCTTCCTTTTCAAACCAAACTAAGGGAGAGAGGGTCTTAATAATTACTTCAAAATGCATGACAATTTAGATAAGATGGTCTTAATGTTTGATCTTACCTAGAGGGACATACTTTTCCTTATGGGCATAATCTTATCTTTCTTTTTTTTTTATTTTTATTTATTCTAAAGGTTTATTTTTATTTTATTTATCTGAAAGAATTACAAAGAGAAAGAGAAGTCTCCCATCTTCTGGTTCACTCTGCAAATGGCCACATGAGCAGAACTATTCCAAAGTCAGGAACCAGGAGCTTCTTCCTAGTTCTCCCACATGGATTCAGGGGCCCAAGGAATTGTGCCATCCTCTGCTGTTTTCCTAGGTGCATTAGCAGGGAGCTGGATCAAAAGTGAAGCATCTGGGACTTGAACTGGCATCCGTATGGTGAGCCAGCACTGCATGCTGGGGCTTTAACCTGTTGTGCCACAGTACCAGCCCTGAAAAACACTGTGATAACATGCCTGTGACTATAGATTTGTAGCTCTGGCCACCAAGGATTAGGGATGGGATTGAGCACCCCCTTGGCTGACCTTCCCAAAGGCTGCCTCTGTAGTCCACTTTAACAGAGACTAGGAGGAAGAGGAGTTATTTAGGCAGCCAATGTACAAGAGCAATGTAAGGATAGATGGCAGGCCAATTAATGGTTGCCTTACATAGGAGTCTTCCACCAAGGAGACCCAACAAAGCCTGTCTACCTCAAATGGCACTGATTGGCAATATGAGCAATCTGGGCATTGGGCAAGCAGCAGTCATGCTAGAAGATGGCTCCTGAAGGGGCCTGACAACTCTACCAAGAGCGACACTACTGGAAATGGAACTGCCCTGGAGGTTGAAGGACTCCTGGGTCAGAGCTGCAGACCCTGTTGGCCCTCCCTAAACTGAAAAAGCCCTTCACTCTTCCCAACTTCCAAAGTAACCAGCATGGTTGAAGGGATGACCTAGCATCAGTAACATTGCAGGCAGAGTTCTAAATTTCTTTTAGAGATGTCACCTATTAAAACTAATCTATTCAGGCCAGCTCTCCTCCCAGGCCAGCTAGGAAATGAGGGGCCTCAGGACCAGAAGCAGGCCAGACTAACTACCCCACAGCTCCTTGACTGCACGTACACACTAAACAAAACAGGAGCACTCAGGCGTACATCTGTCTTCACATTAACTGGCAGGACTCTTTTGCTCTCCTATATCCCTCTTTGTTCTCCTCATTTTGGCCATCTTTCCCACCATGGGCAATGTTTCTAATTTCTCCTTTTATCCTCATAGTCATAATGCTTCCATTATTACCATGTATAATTAACATATTTCAAAAGCATATGACTACTAAATCCCCAGCAATTATGCAGGAAAAACCCAAGACTGCTCTTCAATCAATCCAATCCAGAGTACAGATACTCACTCCATGTCAATGGTTCATATCAGCAAGAAGTAGCCAGAAAGAAACTGGCACCCCATGTCCTTATCTATACTCAGAGTTGGGACTGATGGAACAAGGACATAAGCCTCAGTCATTTCAGGTTCTTGTTACCCCTTCTGTTTTCTTTCTTTCCTTTTCTGTCTTCCTTCCTTCCTTCCTTCCTTCCTTCCTTCCTTCCTTCCTTCCTTCCTCCCTCCCTCCCTCCCTCCCTCCCTCCCTCCCTTCCTTCCTTCCTTCCCTTCATTCATTCATTCATTCATTTCAGATTCTTCTGTTTCCTTCCTTCCTTCCTTCCTTCCTTCCTTCCTTCCTTCCTTCCTTCCTTCCTTCCTTCCTTCCTTTGTCCCTTTCAAGATTTAATTTGAAAGAGTTACACAGAGAGAGAAAGAGAGGCAGAGAGAGAGAGAAAGAGGTCTTCCATTTACTGCTTCACTCCTCAAATGTCTGCAATGGCCAGAGCTGAGCTGATCTGAAGCCAGGAGCCAGGATTTTCCTCTGGGTTTCCCCATGGGTACAGGGGCCCAAGGACCTGGGCCATCTTCTACTGCTTTCCCAGGCCATAGCAGAGAACTGGATCAGAAGTGGAGCAGCCCAGTCTCAAACCAGTGCCCATATGGGGTGCTGGCACTGCAGGCGGTGGCTTTACTCGCTATGCCACAGTGCCAGCCCCTATATTTTATAAGAAGGTATTTCAAAAGGTTCATGGACAATACACATTATCATTTAATTTTATAAACATGAAATGTTGAGTGCTTTTATATAAAGCATTGCTAAAGAACTAAAAATCATTAGGATGATAGAATGTATGTAAATTCCACAGAAGAAAAAAATCTACCCAACCTGGACCTCTGTATCTGTTCAAGCTGATGTACTAAGACTTTTAAATTGGTATAATGATTGAAAATGTTAGAGATTCCCAAAACAAATGTACCTATTTTTAATCTATTTGATTGTAAGTAAAATATGCAACTTACTTTTTTATTATTTTTAAAATAAAATTGAGGCCCAGCACTGTGAAAATAGTGGGTAAAGCCAGTGACTATGGTGCTGGCATCCCATATGGCCACCAATTCAAGTCTCAGATGGTCGAAGTATTTGGGGTCCTGCACCTATGTGGGCAGCCCAGAAGGAGCTCATGGCTTCTGGATTTGGATCAGCCCAGTCCTGGCCATTGTGGCCATTTGGGATGTGAACCAACAAATGGAACCAACATCTCTCTCTTTCTCTCTCTATCTCTCTCTCCCTCTCTTTCTCTATATTTCTCTATATATCTCTATAGCTATCTCTATAATTCTTTCAAATAAATTTTAAAAATCTCTATCAAAATGGGTTTAAATATTTTCAGCTATTTCCTACAATACAGAAGAATAAAGGACCTTTGAAGAAACATTGAAGAATTCATTTTAACATTGGATAATATCACCTATTTTATAAAAGACTTATTTGTTTATTTGAAAGTCAAAGTTACGGAGAAGAGAGAAAGACAGATCTTCCATCATCTGGTTCATTCCCCAAATGGCTACAAAGACAGGGGTTGGGTTAGGCCAAAGCCAGGAACTTCGTCCATGCCTGCCACATGGTGAAAGAGCCCAAGCACTTGCCCAATTCTCTAATGTTTCCTCAGGCCATCATCAAGGAGCTGTAGCAGAAGTGTAGCAGCCAGAACTTGAACTGGCACCCATATAGGATTTCATTCTCACAAATGGTGGCTTAAATGCTAGTCCCTCCTTATATTCTTTATAAAGTTACTTTTAAAAGTCTCCTTCTAAATAAACAAAAGATATCTCTATGATTTACCAAGGTTATTGTGCAATTTATTAATTGTCTCTATTTACAAGTCAAGCTAACACCAGGATTTGTTAGAAGATCCAAATGGGGGCAGTGCTATGGTGCAGTGGGTTAAAGCCCTAGCCTGCAGCACCAGCATCCTTTATGGGCACCAGTTCAAGTCTTGCCTGCTCCTTTTCTGATCCAGCTCTCTGCTATGCCTGGGAAAGCAGTGGAAGATGTCCCAGGTCCTTGGGTCCCTAACCTACATGGGACACCTGGAAGAAGCTCCTGGCTCCTGGCTTGGATCAGTTCAGCTCTGGGCATTGCAGTCACTGGGGAGAGAACCAGTGGAATGGAAGACATCTCTCTCTCTCTCTCTCTCTCTCACTCTCACTCTCGCTCTTGCTCTCACTCTGGCTCTGGCTCTCTCTGTAACTCTGTCTTTCAAGTAAATAAAATACATCTTTAAAAAAAGAAACTTAAATGAGTCCTACCCCTTGGGCATAAACTCAGCTAAATCTACAGTGTCTGTCATCTGTCCATAGTAAAACTCAAGTCTGGTACATATCTCTCTTCAGCTAGACATTACTGTGTCCTTCCTTTAAGAATCAAGAACAGGGGCCAGCATTTGGTGCAGATTAAGCAGCTGCTCACAATGCTGGCATCCCAGATGAACTCAGGTTCCAGTCCCAGTTCTGACCCAGTTCACTACTAATGTGTGTAGGAAAGCAGCAGAACATTACTGAAATACTTTGGCACTTTCCACTTTTATGGAAGAACCGTTGGAGTTCCATGCTCCTGGTTTTTGCCTGGCCCAGCCCCAGCAATGGTAGTCATTTGGGGAATGAACCAGCAGGTGGAAGATCTCTCTCTCTCTCATAAATAAATATTTTAATAGAGTCCAGAACAGACTATAAATGTGCTACTACTCTACACTTGTCACTATGATGTGCTGAATAAAAAATAATTAATGTATATTATCCTGTACTTATTTGGATGATTGATTACTGGTAATTAGTATTTAGTTTTAAAGAAAAAATTTCAAGTGACAGTATTCATCAATAGGAAAAAGTTGAAACAAAGCACTCTCTTTTTTTTTTTTTTTCCTACAGGCAGAGTAGACAGTGAGAGAGAGACAGAGAGAGAAAGGTCTTCCTTTTCCATTGGTTCAACCCCCAATGGCCACTGCACCTGCAATCGGGACAGAATCTGGCACTCCATCCAGGACTACAATCTGGTGTGCCGGCGCCACAGGTGGAGGATTAGCCTATTGAGCCACGGTGTCAGCCAAAGCACTTTCTTAATCTCACAAAGTCATGTGGCTAGGAGAAGACATATCTGATTTTTTTCTTATCAGCCTTCCTAAAATTTACAAATTTTTTTCTGGCAACAGTGAATTTGGCTCATCATAGAAAGTTCTTTGAAGACTCTTAGTAAACTTCTTCCTCTTTGAAAAAGTAAATTTTACTGCATGCCACTGCAAGAGGTAAATTTTTGATTTATAGGAAATTTGAAAACCAATTATGCTTAGTCTCTAATTTCTGATTTACTTATAGAACAGAAATTACACAGATAAATGTTACTTTGTCTTATTTTTAAAAATATTTACTTATTTATTTGACAAGCAGTCATAGATAGACAAGGGGAAAGACCAAGAGAGAGGTCTTCCATTTGCTAGTTCACTCCCCAAATGGACACAATGGCCAGAGCTGGACCAACTCAAAGCCAGGAACCATGAGCTTCTTCACACATGGGTACGGGGGTCCAAGCACTTGGGCCACCATCCACTGCTTTCCCAGGTCATTAGCACAAAGCTGGATTGGAAGTGGAACAGCCGAGACATGAACCAGCACCTGTATGGGATACCAGTGCCACAGGCAGAGGCTTAATGATTATGGCACAGCACCAGCCCCCGCTTTATCTAAATTTATGGTAAACCCATGAGTTGCACCACAATGCTATTTTCTTTTCCTTCCTTCCTTCCTTCCTTCCTTTCTTTCTCTCTTCCTTCCTTTCTTTCTTTCTCTCTTCCTTCCTTTCTTTCTTTCTCTCTTCCTTCCTTTCTTTCTTTCTCTCTTCCTTCCTTTCTTTCTTTCTCTCTTCCTTCCTTCCTTTCTTTCTCTCTTCCTTTCTTTCTTTCTCTCTTCCTTCCTTCCTTTCTTTCTCTCTTCCTTCCTTCCTCCCTCCCTCCCTTCCTTCCTTCCTTCCTTCCTTCCTTCCTTCCTTCCTTCCTTCCTTCCTTCCTTCCTTATTTTTCTGTGTCATGAAGCTTGCACATTGCATCCAAGGACATAGACCAGGGAGAGAGGCTTATGATTACTGTGTGCAAGAACTCTCCTCTTGGGGGTCAAAGCATCTGACAAGGAAGCTCTCCTAGATTAAGTCCTCAAGCGCCTCTCTCAATAACAAGCGAGAGAAGGTGTGCTAACTGGAGAGTATCTTTGGTTGAATTAACTCTGGGAGGCCTGAGTGTTGCTGGGGTCCTCATTGGGATATAATAATGGGTCATGAATCATTTGAATGTGACTTCACCACTAGAGGGCTCTGTAGGGTCAATTACATTTTCACAATCATTGACACCTGATTCTCCACTGTTGTCTCCAGCTGCTCTTCTGGGGAAGAAAATCTGCTCCACTTACAGGATACTTAAGTCCAGCACTGGAAGAAGGATAATTGAAAGAGCCCACAGCTGAGATAAAGGCCTAAAGACACTTGCTTCCATGTAAGAATGACTAAGAATACTGTCTTGGTTGGGTTGGGTAAAAGTCATCATGAAGAGGATCAGGGACTTCTGCATCTCCAAGTGTATTTCTACCTCCCAGCTGTGAACCCAGAATAGGGTATCCATTGATGAAACAATGATTCCATACTTCCATGTGGTGCTTCTCTGCTTAACATTGTCTGCTGAATTCTTATTCCCATATATTTTTACCCAGCATGATTAATTTTATCACTTCTGCCTGACAATACTCAACAATTTACACACTGTGCTCTACATTTGCACACACTGCCAACACTTTCACTTGATGTGCATAATAAACCTGATAAATTGCTTTAATGATTTTTATTATTCCATCATTGTAAAAAATCCCAGTATCATGTTCTTCAATAAGTTTGGCATAATACTGAAAGTTGGATGTTTGCCATTGAAGACACTGTATTTTTGCTCACTGGTATTACCTAGATTAGGAGTAGTGATATCCTCTGGTTATACCTTCAATTTGAACTAAATTCTAAAACATAAATAAAATTGCTGATAATGGAGATGAAGTTAAAGAGGTAGAAGACAAAATTGGGCACTCTGATGGTGTGAGTGAGCTGTTTATGGTGGTCTGTTTCTTATATAAAACCTGCTGCTGTGGGTTTGCCAAGTTATGTACCACTCAATAACCTTCTTCATGTATCTTTAAGAATTCTGTCCCAAATCTCGTCCCTTAATTTCACTTTCACAGTTACAGAAAATGAAATTTTGAACAAAGCTGCTGATTATGGATTTCAATTATTTGCAGAAAATCTGTCTTGCTAATGTGTGAGTCAGTGATGCTAAAAGATTCCTCTTATCTCTCCCAGCAAGATTCTTTCATTGCCCACACTGGTGCTTGTGCTGTAGAAACTTAGAGTGCTGAAGGTGTATCCAAAATGGAGGCTGTCATGGTGAAATTATTTTAATATGCATTTTAAATGATCACCATATTTTTGTGTTGCTATTGACTAACTCACAGTATCATGTTATCCTTTGTTCAGCTGAGCTATACTGCAATCTTCTTTATGGATATGATCATCACTTTTTATCCAGAGATTAGCATTCATTAGATTAGCATTCATTACATATCTCATCTGAGTTAGGCAAGTATCAAGGAATGAGGTTGTGTTGGTAAATAATTTAGTTATACTGTGTGTCCTGTGGAATGTAAAATTTAAGAGATAATTTATCATAACCACCTCAGAGGTCCTTTGGTACATCTTTCTGAATCACTTAGAGATGAGAACTCCTTTGAAAGAAGAAATGAAGTAGCTGACACATGGAGCCACTGCCTGTAATGCCAGCATCTCATGTGAGCACTGGTTTGAGTCCCAGCTGCTCCATTATGATCCATCTCCCTGTTACTGCATCTATTTGGGGAATGAACCAGCAGATGAAGATCTCTGTCTCCACTGCAACCTTCTCTCTCTGTATCTCTGCCTTTCAAACAAATACTGTAAATCTTATTTTAAAAGAGTTTAGGGTCCAGCACTGTGGCGTAGTGGGCTTAGCCTCTGCCTGTGGTGCCAGTTTGAGTTCCAGCTGTTCTTCTTCCAATCCAGCTCTCTGCTTTGGCCTGGAAAAGCAGTCAAAGATGGCCCAAATGCTTGGGCTCCTGCACCCATATGGGAGAGAAGAGTGAAGCTCCAGGCTTCTGGCCCCTGGCTTCAGATCAACCCAACTCAGTCTGTTGTGTCTACTGGGAAGTAAACCAGTGGACAGAAGATTTTTCTCTCTGTCTCTCCCTTTGTCTGTAACTCTACCTCTCAAATAAAACAATAATTTTTTTTATTAAAAACAGAGTTTAGCCTCACCTTTGGAACTTCTAGTAATTTTGATGGGTTGAGAGGAAATTTGTAAAGTCTATGATACAACTGAGAGCCTTCCGAGTCCTAGCATGTAAGAAGATAATAGCGAGCAGACAGCTGGTAGACAAGACCTAACAGGGTACAACCCATACATAGCATTGTCTTTCTGAAGACCACAGTAAGTCCTATGGTCCCTGTTCAAAGGTCATGGGAAACCATCCACACAGTTGAAAGAGGAGTGTGACTTGATGAGATTTTGGTTTGTAAAATGGCCTTAGTATTAAAGAACATCTCCAGAGAAAACATAGAAGAGTACTGCTGAATGGTAAATCTTCATTAATAGTAACAAGACTTGATGAAAGAAATGGCACCTTTAAGGGAAATGTAATTCAGGGAAGGGAGATAAGAATTAGTGAATCTTTTCTCCTAAGATGGTACTTACACCAACTGTAGATATTGGGGCCCTAATTTGGTGTGTTGAAGAGGATTCCACTAGGATCTGGAATAACTTGAGCATCAGAACACATAATTTCAGACTATAATACCTTTAACAAGATAAGAATCTATGAACTCATAATGATATAGTACATAATGACACACTAACGAGGACAGAAGAGTGAGCCCTTAGCTTTGATGCTAGATCAAAATATAAATGAAGAAACAATATTGGGAATTAAAACACCAGCATTTCATATAGTATTGATGATTAAAAATACTATTAAAGGTAGTGGATAAAAATTTGATAGGAAGTAGGATACTGGTATAATATTGGAATAATTTTTAATAAAAGTCCACACATTCCAAAAAGGAATAAAAATGTATATGAATGCTGTGGTGCAGGAAGTTTCACCACTGCCTGCCACACCAGCATTCCACATCAGAGTGCTGTGGTGCTGCCTCAAGTTCCAGCTTCCCTGCTTTTGATCAAGCACAATGTGAATGCACCTGGGAAGACTTCAGAACATGGCCCAAGTCCTTGGGCCCTGCCACCCATGTGGAAGACCAGGAAATAGTCATTCATCCTAGCTTCAGCTTGACAAAGAACTAAACATTGCAACTCTTTGGAAATGAACCAGCAGAGACAGAGAGAGGGAGAGGGAGAGGGAGAGAGAGAGAGAGAGAGAGATCCAGCTCTCTGCTATGGCCTGGGAAAGCAGTAGAAGATGGCCCAAGTGCTTGGACCTCTGCACCTGCATGGGAGACCCAGAAGAAGCTCTTGGCTCCTGGCTGTGGATTGATGCAGCTCTGGTTGTTGCGGCCAATTGGGGAGTTAACCAGTAGATGGGAGACCTGTCTCTCTCTCTCACTGCCTCTCTTTCTCTCAAATAAATAAATAAATCCTTTTAAAAGATATAGATGTAGACATAGATATAGATATAGATCACTCATTGTAATTCTGCATTCAAAATGGATAAATAAATACTTAAAAGGTTGCATGTGAATCAATCTGGCAGAAATTCACTAAGTACCAAGTTGATAGCATCCATCATAGCACAGGTGGGAGACTGAGCAGAGCCCAGCATCGAACCATGGTGCTTCTGATGAGAATACAGGGCCCACATTTTCTCAGAAAGGAACACTGGAAGGACCCAGCTTGAGTCATCTCTGCTCTTGATATCTATTAAGGGTTTTCATATTAGAATTTCATATTAGAATTCCAGAAATATAACATGGAATCACAGTGGGAGAAATGATATTTTGGCTGGCGCCACGGCTCACTAGGCTAATCCTCCGCCTAGCGGTGCCGGCACACCGGGGTCTAGTCCCGGTTGGGGTGCCGGATTCTGTCCCGGTTGCCCCTCTTTCAGGCCAGCTCTCTGCTGTGGCCTAGGAATGCAGTGGAGGATGGCCCAGGTGCTTGGGCACTGCACCCCATGGGAGACAAGGAAAAGCACCTGGCTCCTGGCTCCTGTCATCGGATCAGTGCGGTGCGCCGGCCGCAGTGTGCCAGCCACGGCGGCCACTGGAGGGTGAACCAATGGCAAAGGAAGACTTTTCTCTCTGTCTCTCTCTCTCACTGTCCACTCTGCCTGTCAAAAAAAAAAAAAAAAGATATTTTAACATGGTTGGAAAAAGATGTGATAGTTCTGTGGATTGGGTTGTGTTGGATTAATGTTGGTTTCTTAAATTGGGGTTCATATGCTATTTATCAGGGGACCACCCTATAGTTAGCAGAAACATCTTGGGTCAGGGGCAAAAGTGCTAGAAGGATACTAACTGAGCATTCTCAATGAATGGGATTCACTCATGGTATTTCTGTACGTTTGAAATAATTTCAAAATTAACTACTCTTAAAATGACCAAATTGTAAGATGACAATATCCACATCATGTTAGTAAAACAGGGACAGCATCAAATACTATAAAGGCTAAACCTTACCCAATTCCCATTAGGCCAACGTTATAAAACTGGACCCCCTCTAAGCATCTACATGCCTGTATGGAGACTGCAGAAATAATACAATAATATTCACAATGTGTTTCCTGTTCTGAATACATTTGTGATAGTTTTGAAACAGCTTGATCTTTTTATTTTAAAGCTTTTGAGAACTCTCTTGATCTTTAAAAATAATTATTTTATTTTTGTACTGAAAAGAAAATATGTGGATATGTCTCAAATCTGTTGGTTCACTCCCCAACTTTATGCCACAACTGGGGCAGGACCAAGCCCAAACCAGCAACCTGAAACACAATCTGGGTCTCTACAAGGGTGGCACGGACTCAACTCCTTTAACCCTCACCACTGTCTCTCAGAATGCACACCAACATGAAGCTGGAATCAGAAGCAGAGCTGGGACTTTGCCCAGGCTCTCTGACATGGGATGCAGGCATCCCAAGCAGTGGTCACACCACTATGTCAAATGGCCACTCCTTCATTTTTAAATTAATTATTTTTATTTGAAGGAGACTGAGAAAGACAAGCAGCAGAAATCACTCATCTGTTGGCTTACTACACAATGCCCACCACATCAGGACTGAATTAGATGAAAGACAGGAGCCAGGAGCTTCATCCAGGTCTTCCATATGGTTGACAGAAATGGTTGGGCCATTATTCACTGCCTTCTCCACACTAGCAAAAATCTAGAATGGAAGAGGAGTTGCCAGGACTCAAAGCTGCACTCCAGTATGAGATGCCAATGTCAGAAGAGCAGCTTGACCTATTGAATCACATGCTAGTCCCTGCATCAATTCAAACCAGTGCACTCACCCTACCTTGTATATATTCACAGAATGCAAAGCTGGACATCCTCTCCCTTTCCTTATTATTATTATATTAGTTCCTCAGCAGAACCATTGTTCAGTTTAAACTGAGAGAACAGAGCAGCTCTGATTAGTACAGTGATATGCTTTTTGGGTTTTGGACACTTTTTTTTAAAGATTTATTTATTTATTTATTTGAAAGTCAGAGTTACACAGAGAGAGGAGAGATGAGAGAGAAAGAGTTCTTCCATCCACTGGTTGACTCCTCAAATGGCTGCAATGGCCAGCGCTGTACCAATCTGAAGCCAGGATCCAGGAGCTTCTTCTGGGTCTCCCACACAGGTGCAGGGGCCCAAGGACTTGGGCCATCTTCTTACTGCCATAGTAGGCCATAGTAAAGAGCTGATTTCTACGCCACAGGTCCAGACCCTGGACACTTTTTTGAAGGTTGAGTAATTTTGGCAATGACAGAAAGTTTCTTTTACAATGACTTTGATGGGGCTGGTGCTGTAGCATAACAGTTAAAGCTGCTGCCTGGAGTGCCAGCATCCCATAAGGGTGCTGGTTCAAGTGTCAGCTGCCCCACTTCCAATCCAGCTCTCTGCTATGGCCTGGGAAAGAAGTAGAGGATGGCCCAAGTCCTTGGGCCCCTGCACCCACTTGGGAGACTCAGAAGAAGCTCCTGGCTCCTTGATTTGGATCAGCACAGCTGCAGCCATTGCAGCCATCTAGGAAGTGAACCAGCCAATGGAAGCCCTCTCCCCTCTCTCTCTCTGCTGCTGCCTCTCTAACTCTGCCTTTCAAGTAAATAACTAAATCTTTTTAAAAAAGTGAAAGAAAAAGAAATAATAAAATGACCTTGCTTCCCACAGCTAAAGTATTTTATGTTATCAGGATGTTTAAGGGCAGCAGCCAGTAAATTAGTTTTGTAAAGCTCAGTCTGTACTGTTTGAAGAAATTTGTTCATTTCTGCCATCGTAGTTTCAGGTTTTGGAGACAACAGCTTTTAAAACATTTTTTAATCCTGATTTGCCTTTTCATAAGCCATTTGTTTTAGTAATATTTTGCCACTTCCTGATTATCTACCTGATGTCCAATAGCTTTTTCTAGCCTATCCACAAAGGACATATTGCCCTCAGTCAGCCCCTGATGGACTAAAGAAAAGGAAGTGGACAGGTCTTTAACATCAAGAATCTTTTTCCATACTTTTAATGAATGTTAGAAATTGTTACATAAGCCTTCGTCCAAGGATAAGCAACTTGTCGACCAAGATCTGAATACACTCCCTCTCTCAGCAACTGCTCAAAAGTGGTAGGGACATTGTTACTTAGTTAATCTATGGCTTGTACAGAAGCCCAATCTCTATTCCTGAGCCCAAACAGTGTACTGGGCTGGAGTAACCAAGATTTTAACTAAAGTTTTCCAGTTCCATGGCACCATCTCACATCCTTCTCCAATTCCCTCCAGTATGCCCACTGTACCAGAACTCTGTATCTTGTACTCCATTAAGCCCTTTTTTAGCCCTCTGTAAACATTATAAGGAATATGTTCATGCCAGGGAGCTGCATTTTCGGGTCAAGCTACAGGACAAACAGTTAACACTGGTGATTCCCCTTGTTCCCTGGCTTGTGGAAGCGTACCTAGTACCACTGACACACCTGAAGGGGACTCAGATATCACCACCACAACAGCAGATGCTGAGAGTGCAGAGGTCTCTGTGAGGCAGTGGGGACAAGCCCATTGACCAACCTTCCTGGCCAGGGACAGTGGCCAAGGGAATTGTAACCTTACTAATGGCATCCCAGCAGAGATATCACACATGCAAAAACAGAATAGGAGCTCAAGGCTCCTGATGTTATTTTTGACCAACTTTCTCTCAATCAGTTACTGTTTTTTTTAGATTTATTTATTTATTTCAAAGTTAGAGTTACACAGAGAGAGGAGAGGTGAGAAAGAGAAAAAGGTCTTCCATCCACTGGTTGACTCCTCAAATGGCTGCAATGGCCAGTGCTGTACCAATTTGAAGCCAGGAGCTAGGAACTTCTTCCTTGTCTCCCACATGGGTGCAGGGGCCCAAGGACTTGGGCCATCTTCTTACTGCCATAGCAGGCCATAGCAGAGAGCTGGATCAGAAGTGGAGCAACCAGGACTTCAACCAGTGCCCACCACTGCAGGTGGTGGCTTTTACCCATTAGACCACAGTGCTGACCCAACAATCAGTTATTTTTAAAGTGCCTTCATCAGGATTCCAAGGATAGCAACTATTAATTTTTTACAGCAAGCATCCAATTACTTTTTGGTAAAGAGTGTCCCTCTTCGGGCCAGCACCGTGGCTCACTTGGCTACTCCTCTGCCTGCAGCAGTGGCATCCAATATGAGCACCAGGAGCTAGTCCCAGGTGCCTCTCTTCCAGTCCAGCTCTCTGCTGTTGCCAGGGAAGGCAGTGGAGGATGGCCCAAGTGCTTGGGCCCCTGCACCCACATGGGAGACTAGGCGGAAGCACCTGGCTCTTGGCTATGGATTGGTGCAGTGCCAGCCGTAGTGGCCATCTGGGGAGTGAACCAATGGAAGGAAGACATTTCTCTCTCTCTCACTGTCTATAACTCTACCTGTGAAATTAAAAAAAAAAAGTGTCCCTCTTTCTAAAGGAGATAAAGCAGCCCAACTTTATGTTTCCATTACACCAGGTATGGAATTCCCCATCTATATGACTCACCAGGATCTTGAAGAGATGAGTGTGCAAGTGAAAGGAGAGACAGGAGAGACAGGACATGGAAACAGTTCCTCTGCAAAGTGCTGCCAAACTAACCCGGGGTGTTTTCTTTATTGATAATGATTACAACAGCGTATTGTACAGCTCATGCATGTGCTCATCTAACTCCAAGGTTTCTCTGGAACATGTTTAGCAAGGCATATTAGATAAACAAGTCTAGGGAAGCTGCTGCATGTCTTTGGGAAGCCAACCTTCCCACAAGGCTCAGTGCTCTTCTTGTTAGTGGACCATAAACTATACTTAGTCCCTGCAGCCACACGCTGTGTACTAGGAAGAAAATGTCTTTGCTTTGGCAGAAATCTTATTCTCCACAGTCACATTTGACTATCTTTACAAACCTTCCTATGAGCAACCAGGTTGACCAGATCTGAGTCCACTGTGTATGTGAATGAACGTGACTTTGCTTTATATCTAAATACTGTTCTTCTATTTTGGATTATATATGTGTTTTGTAGCTGTGCTTTGATTCATAGTAACTCGACTTTTTATGGAATTGATTATCATTGAATGGAAACTGAAAATATAAACAAAATATTGAAAGAGAAAAAAGAATTTATCCAAATATTCTAATGTATCCCAGAAAATTTTTTAAGTATAAAATGGTGACCACAAATGAATAACTCCCTCTTGTTCTTCTATCCAATCCTCTCATTTATCTCTCACTCAATGCTGCTCAACCTCTCCCAGTACCTCTAGTACTGATTGAGCTCACTGCAGGAGTGTCTGTCTCCCCACTGCACTGTGAACTTCTGCCTTCACTCAGCTCTATCTCCTGTGTTCACCACTCACGTAAATTCACTTTGATCACTCCAATGGTTAATGAGGGAATTATTTCCTTAGCAACTCCATGATATAGAAGAGAAAAATCAAGTCTTTCATGTTGCTTCTCTGTAGGAAAATCTTTCATGGAGAAAGAAATGTTAATGTAAATGTTGGAAAGACATCATTTTATTTATTTGTTTTTATTTTTATTTTATTATTTTTTTTTGCCAGAGTTAGAGAGAGTTATAGACAGTGAGAGAGAGAGAGAGAGAGAGAGAGAGATAGAAAGGTCTTCCTTCCATTGGTTCACCCCCCCAAATGGACGCTACGGCCAGCGCACTGCGGCGATCTGAAGCCAGGCGCCAGGTGCTTCCTCCTGGTCTCCCATGCATGTTCAGAGCCCAAGCACTTGGGCCATCCTCCACTGCCTTCCCGGGCCACAGCAGAGAGCTGGACTGGAAGAGGAGCAACTGGGACAGAATCCCGTGCCCGAACTGGGACTAGAACCCAGAGTACCAGCACCACAGGTGGAGGATTAACCTAGTGAGCCACAGCGCCGGCAAGAAAGACATTATTGATTATTCTCTGGCCTGATATACCTGGACAAGGGTCCTACCAAAATAAAACTGGAGGGACCGGCACTGTGGCACAGGGGGTTAATGCCCTGGCCTGAAGCACCGGCATTCCATATGGGTGCCAGTTCAAGACCTGGCTGCTCCACTTCTGATTCAGCTCTCTGCTATGGCCTGGGAAAGCAGTAGAAGATGGCCCAAGTCCTTGTGCCCCTGTACCCATGTGGGAGACCCAGAGAAAGTTCTTGGCTCCTGGCTTTGGATCGGCACAATTCTGGCCATTGCAGCCAATTGGATGTGAACCATCAGATGGAAGACCTCTCTCTTTCTCTCTCTCTCTCTCTCTCTCTCTGCCTCTCCTTTCTCTGTGTAACTCTGACTTTCAAATAATTCAATAAATATTTAAAAAATAAAATAAAACAAATAAAACTGGAACTAATATTGTTGGATGCGTTTAGAAGTCTCAGGCCAAGATGAGAGGCTGCCCATTTTCTTATAAAGGAAGATCCATTCATAGGATTCAGTTGCAATTGCATTGTCATAAATTCAGCAGAGACTGGTGTATCTTCCTGCATTGTCACCCAAATACAGTGTGGTAACTAAGGAGACCAAGCTGGGGAGAGAAAAGAGATATGGCATTGCAGTCTTTCCCAACATTCCTAGATGACACCAGTCATGACTCTCTACTCACTTGGGAATAGCCTGCCACTAGCCCTACTCACAAACACCTAAAGAGTGACCAAAGACTAACAGAGGGAGCCCTTTTCTTATACAAGGTCAGGTAGAAGAGGGCTTGAGTACTGTATCTCACAAGGGCAGTCGTCACTGTAAGGTAAGTGATGTATACATGTGTCTACACACACACACACCAGATTTCTAAGATTGTTTTCATCTAAAAATTCTATTTCTACTGAATAGCATACCTTTTCTACCATCCATAACTACCCTTCTAATTTATGCTTCTCATATTCTATTTTTTATTTATTTATTTATTTATTTATTTATTATTTTTTAAACTTTTATTTAATAAATATAAATTTCCAAAGTACAGCTTTTGGATTATAGCAGCTTTTTCTCCCCATAACCTCCCTCCCACCTGCAACCATCCCATCTCCCGCTCCCTCTCCCATCCCATTCACATCAAAATTCATTTTTAATTATCTTTATATACATAAGATCAATTTAGTATATACTAAGTAAGGTTTTCAACAGTTTGCACCCACACAGAAACACAAAGTGTAAAGTACTGTTTGAGTATTAGTTATACCGCTAATTCACATAGTACAACACATTAAGGACAGAGATCCTACAGGGGGAGTAGATGCACAGTGACTCCTGTTGTTTATTTAACAATTGACACTCTTGTTTATGGCGTCAGTAATCACCCGAGGCTCCAACGCCGATCTTATTTAGACAATGTCATAGTCAAAGTGGAAGTTCTTTCAAGTATCATTTCCGAAATGAAAAGACTTGAAAGTCATTACTCTCCTCATTACAACAATAATAAGCTAAACAAAACAAATATCAACAGCTTCTCTGGGCACACTAAGGAGTTGCAGTTACAATGCAATGAGCACCCAGGAGTCATCAGAGGTCGTAAAGCTGGAATCACAGCTGGGACCTGCTTATCTGGAACAGAGCCCTGGTTGAAGCACTTAGAGGGTAACTTTGTGTGAAGGCAATTTTACCCAGTGGCTGGAGGCCATTCCTACCATGAATAGGAAACTCCCAGGCAACATGGACTTAGGGATCCAATACTTTGCTTTATCTTGAGGAATCCCACCAACTTTTCACAGTAGAGGGCTTAGAAACATCATTTATTAGCTATGACAGGGAAGAGGAACAGTAACCATTGTGAAATAGGATGAAAACCATCTTCTTATTTAAAGGCTTAAATGTGAATCGTTTAAATATATTCATTAAAAGATAAAGATTGACAAAGTGAGTATAATAACAATATTCGGCTACATCTTGTCTTTTGGACATTCACTAAATATACTGATTCAGACAAGTTCAAATAAAGCGATAGCAAAAGATATGTTAAAACTAATTGAAAGAAAGCTGGAGGTACTACACTAATTTCAGATAAATGGAATTCAGAACAAGGAAAATTATCAGAGACAAACAGGAAGATTACTTAATGATTAGGCAGCCATTGCTTTAAAACCTAGCAAATTTGTGTATACACCTAAATTCAGAACTGCAAAATACACTTCAAAAACCTACAGAATGAGGGTGGGCATTCTGGCAAAGCAGGGTATGCCACTGCTTGGGACACCTGTATTCCATTTTGGAGTGCTGTTTGGAATTCTAGATGCTCCCCTCTCAATCCGTCTCTCTGTCTTTCTGCTGCATGGTTGACCAGGATGGAATTCCTGACTTAAGCCTGCCCAGCTCCAGGTATTGCAGCCATTTCAAGTGTGAAACAGTGAATGGAAGATCTCTCTCTGTTTCTCTCTCTCTCACACACACACGCGCATGTGCTCTCTCTGTCTCTCCCCACTCCTGCTCTACCCAGACACCCTAACTTTCAAATAAATAAATATTTTTTAAAAATTGACAAAATTTCAAGGAGAGAGAGAAAGTTCCACTATTATATTTGGGAACATCAATCTTCCATTAATTGGCTGTTCAAAAATGCAAAAAACCAGAAGCATAAATTTGGCTTTAATAGCCTTATCAATTACTTTGGTCTAATAATATTTACAGAATTCTTTGTCCAACAAGATCAAGCTTCCATGGATGGACCACAGTCTGGACAACAAAATACACCTGAAACTGTAAATGTTCACAAAACACATGAAGAATGTTCCCAGATAATAAATTTTAGGAAACTGTAGCAAGAAGAACAATTGAAGCATGAAAAAGAAAAGGAATGAAAATTGAAGTATAAATGAATAATATTGAAAAATAGGAAAATAATATATGAAAATCAGCAAAACCAAAAGATACTTCAGTGAAATAACAAATTCATAAACCTCTCTCCATGCTCATTAAGAAAAGAGAAAGACAGAAATTACCAGTATCAGAAATCAAAGAGTGGCCATCATTGGAAATGAACATTAATGTCCCATGGAAACTTAAGGATAATTAGGGGCTACTAAAATCACTATGCACAAAAATTTGATAACTTAAATGAACAGAACAATTGCTTGAAACACAAATTGCCAATACTTACACAAAAAGAAATATAATCAGTCAAGGCCCATTTCCTTTAAAAGAATTGAATCAAGATGCATACTTCTTCCCACCACCACTAAAAAAAAAGGAATGAAAATATCAGGCAAGGGTAACTCATAGTTGAATTCTACCATACATTCCAAGTACAAAAAAGGACAAGTCTCTACCATTTCCTCTTGAGATCTGAAGTGTAGATAATAATTTATAACTCAATTGGTGAAATCAGCATTACCTTAATAAAAAACTTGTTAAACTTCTAAGAAAGGAAAACTATAGAAAAACATTTCACATGAACAAAGATGCAAAATAAAAATAGAAAGCAAAATAATAATAGGTAAAATCCAACAATTTTATGTAGTACAAGCAAGTGGTATTTATCCCACGTAAGCAAGGCTGTCAGCATTTAAAAAAATCAATAAATTGGACATACTACACAAACTGCAAAAATGTTAAATGATTACATCAACTTTTGTAGAAGATATTTGGCATAAAAAAACTGAGCAAACAAGGAACAGAAGAGAAATTCCTCATCTAGATAAAGAATATCTACCAAAACCAGCTTTAATAGTGAAATTGGACAGTTTTCCCTTAAGGTGGAGAAAGGGGGAAGTGTCTTTTTCTCACCACTACTTTTCAATATTATGGTGGAATTACTAGACAGTGCAGTAACACAAAGAAAGGATACAAAATGCATACATATTGGGAAGGAAGACATAAAACTGCTAGCAAATGTCATTATTGCATGTATAGAAAATTCAAAAGTACATCATAAGTACCCCTGGAACAATGTTAGTGTAGCAAAGTGGCAAATTACATGTACATTTCATTGTTGTTCCATGTATGGGTAAGAGCTAGGATTTGAAATTTAAAAACAAAATTAAGCATCATTTAAAATTGCATCAGGTTAAGAAGCAAATCCCAATCGGTGTCTTTTAACTGGACAGTTCAGGCCATTAACGTTCAATGTGACTAATGAAAAGTGGTAACTTTGCCCTGCCATTTGCCAAAGATAAGTTCTAATATATGCTTTGAATTCCCTGTGATCTTTTGCTGTGAGGTTTCCTTCCTTTATCTTCTTTCATACTGATGACCGTGTTTCTGTGTTTCTGTGTGTAACACATCTTTAAGCATCTTTTGCAGGGCTGGACGAGTGGCGACAAATTCTTTCAATTTATGTTTGCTATGAAAAGTCTTTATTTCACCTTCATTCACAAATGATAGCTTTGCAGGATATAATATTCTGGGCTGGCAGTTTTTTTTGTGTTAGTACCTGGGCTATATCTAGCCATTCCCTCCTAGCTTGTAGGGTTTCTGATGAGAAGTCAGCTGTGAGTCTGATTGGAGATCCTCTGAGAGTAATCTGACGTTTCTCTCTTGCACATTTTAGGATCTTTTCTTTCTGTTTCACTGTGGAGAGTTTAATTACAACGTGTCGTGGTGAGGATCTCTTTTGGTCGTGTTTATTAGGGGTTCTGTGAGCTTCCTCTACTAGGATTTCTCTGTCCTTCTCCAAACCTGGGAAATTTTCTGCTAATATCTCACTAAAAAGGCCTTCTAATCCTTTCTCCCTCTCCATGCCTTCAGAAACTCCTAGAACCCGAATGTTGGGTTTTTTAATAGTATCCTGAAGATTCCTGACAATATGTTTTAGATTTCTAATTTCCTCTTCTTTTCTTTGATCTGACTGTATCCTTTCCTGTTCTCTGTCTTCTAAGTCCGATATTCTCTCTTCTGCTTCACCCATTCTGTTTGTAAGGCTCTCTATTGTGTTTTTCATTTGATATATTGAATTCTTCACTTCTGTCACTATCACAGTTTCCTGTTGTACTAATTGTTTCGTTTCATTTTGATTCCTCCTTAATATTTCATTTTCACGAGAGAGATTTTCTTTTTTTAATTAATTAATTAATTTATTTATTTTTTGACAGGCAGAGTGGACAGTGAGAGAGAGAGACAGAGAGAGAAAGGTCTTCCTTTGCCGTTGGTTCACCCTCCAATGGCCGCCGCTGCAGCCGGCGCACCGCACTGATCCGATGGCAGGAGCCAGGAGCCAGGTGCTTTTCCTGGTCTCCCATGGGGTGCAGGGCCCAAGCACCTGGGCCATCCTCCACTGCACTCCCTGGCCATAGCAGAGAGCTGGCCTGGAAGAGGGGCAACCGGGATAGAATCCGGCGCCCCGACCAGTACTAGAACCCGGTGTGCCGGCGCCGCAAGGTGGAGGATTAGCCTATTGAGCCACGGCGCCGGCCTGAGAGAGATTTTCTATCTTGTCCATTAAGGATTTGTGTAGTTCAAGAATTTGTTTTTGAGAACTTCTTAATGTTCTTATCAATTTTTTGAGATCTGCTTCTTGCATTTCTTCTATGTCATCATCTTCATAATCTTGAATTGGGGTGTCTTTTTCATTTGAGGGCGTCATGGTGATTTCCTTGTTTTTATTACCTCGGTTTTTGCGTTTGTTATTTGGCATATTGGAGATATTTGGTTTCTTCACTGTGGTGCTTTTTCTTGTTATACTATGACTCTAGATTAAGTGGACTATCTGTTTTTGATGGAGCCTTAGGGCTTGAGATGGGTGTGGCCTGAGAGCTCTGTTTGGTGTGCCAAAGGTGACACTCCCAGGTTAGGCCTGGTAAATCTCTCTCTCTCTTTCTTTTTTTGATTCAAAAGGGAAGTAATTCTGCACAGCTGAACGAAGTTGGAGTTAGTTAGCAGGCAAATGATATACCCACAGGAGCCAGAGATTGGAAGCTCTTTCCCAAGGACCACACAGGGAATCTGTTCTGCCCTCAGAGTGGGCTCAAATTCTCCTTCAGTCTCCCACTGGGTTGCCAAAGTGACGGAATTGTAGCGTCTCTGGAGAGTACTCAGGTGAATTCCGTGAGTTCTCTCCCCCACCGTCTCTTTTTTCACAGTCTCAGTTCAGTAGCACCACAAATTTACTAGGTCCTAATCTCCTGTTAATTCACCCTGCCCAGAGTCAGGTTTTTCTGCTAGGCTCAGGACTGGTGCAGACCTGAAGTTGCTCTGCTTATGATGTATGTCCAAGATGGCGCCTGCTCTTTGTCTTGCTCGCCCTTGAGAGGTGAGCGGAGAGAGAGAAACCCATGTCCGTACCAGTCACCTTTTTTTTTCCTCTCTCTCTCTCTCTTCCAGTTAGCCTGGTGAACTTTTCCCCCCCAGGGGTCATTCCCTCTAGTCTCCTCTCTCCGCTTGCCTGCCGGTGTCTCAGGCTATTGAGGTTCAGCTCACCTCGCGTTCCAGCGCTGGTGTGTTGAGTCTGCCGCTGGTGTCCCGAACTGTGGGCTCCCACGCTCTCCACGCAGGTCCGCTGTGAATCACGTGTTCTGGAAGAGTTTTTTCTGCTGTTTCCTCCCCTACTCTTCCTTGAACC
This sequence comes from Oryctolagus cuniculus, assembly GCF_964237555.1. Taxonomy (NCBI): domain Eukaryota; kingdom Metazoa; phylum Chordata; class Mammalia; order Lagomorpha; family Leporidae; genus Oryctolagus; species Oryctolagus cuniculus. Next base: position 116,170,570 of record NC_091443.1, read on the forward strand.
TGCAGTATCTCCACTTTTATTAAACTATCTCTCCCCGGACTATCAGTGTGCTCCCTTCCTATTCCGCCATCTTGCCTCTGTCCCCTTCTCATATTCTATTTTTTTAAAGATTTATTTATTTTATTTGAAAGTCAGAGTTATGCAGAGAGAGGAGAGGAAGAGAGAGGTCTTCCATCTGATGGTTCACCCCCCAATTGGCTGCAATGGCCGGAACTGCGCCAGCCCAAAGCCAAAAGCCAGGAGCTTACTCTGAGTCTCCCACATGGGTACAGTGGCACAAGGGCTTGGGCCATCTTCTACTGCTTTTCCAGGCCATAGCAGAGAGCTGTATTGAAAGAGGAGCAGCTGGGACTAGAACTGATGCCCATATGGGATGCCAACACTTCAGGCCAGGGCATTAACCTGCTGGCCCCTTGTATTCTATTTTTCAAAAAAGATTTATTTAATTGAAAGAGTTACAGAGATAGGTAGAGCCAGAGAAAGATCTTCCATCCACCGGTTCACTCCCCAAATGACCACAGCGGCCAGAGCTGAGCCAATCTGAAGCCAGGAGCCACGAGCTTCTTCCAGATCTCCCACAGAGGTGCAGGAGCCTTAAGACTTGGGCCATCTTCTACTGCTTTTCCAGGCCATAACAGAAAGCTGGGTCAGAAGTGGAGTAGCTAGGAATTGAAGAGGCACCCATATGGATTGCCGACACTGCAGGTGGGGCTTTAAACCACTGCACTACAGCACTGGCCTCTCTGACTACTTTAAATACTTCATATGTTGGAATCTTACAGTATTTGCCCTTGGGGGACTGATATTTGTGGTTAATTTCACTTGGGAAAATAACCTCACTGTTCATCTTTTCTCTGTGCCTGCATAACTTTCCACTGTGAGTGCAGGCCACACTAAAAGTCTTGGCTACAGTGAATTATGCTGTGGCAAACAGTGCTAATACTTTATTTATATTGAACTTTCAATGCTTTTAGATATTTAATAAGAACTGAGTTTATCAGATAATATAAAAATGTTATTTTCAATGTAATGAAGAATATTCATACTGTTTTCTGTGGTGGTTGCATCATTTTACATTACCACTGACACTGTACATGTAGCTGAAAATATATATCTTCATCAAATTATGTACCTGGGTTTTTTGTTTGTTTTTAAAGAACAGGAGCAGGAGGTCACATTGGCCATCACTGGCCATGGTTATGAAGATCCCTCTGCACAGTTATGAAGATCCCTCTGTACTTGCACTCAAGGTGAATCAGCATTGGGTCTCATTGTCAGTGTGGTGAAATTGCCCATCACCCAGGGAGAAGTGTATGACTGTTAAGTACATTTTCAACTTCCTGCAGTGGTTCTAAAGCTAGGTCTGGAGGTATCATAACCCCATCTGGCTTTCAATACTGTTTCTGTTCCAGGTAACTTTCTGTTAGCAAGGTCAAGCACAGATTTCCATCTGAACATTTCTCTAGCTTGGGATTCACATAAAAGGTAAGTGCCAGCACAACATTCCTCTACCCATTCTGCCTGCCATGACCTAGAGTGTAGACCTAACAGGCTGACCCAGATTTTAACTCTTCCAATAAATTGTTCCTAGATGGGACAGGACAGCCTACATGAGGCTCCAAAAAGTACCCACAAAAGGAGAAGTAGTGTTGCAATGCCCAAGTGGGATCAGCGTGGTGACCTTGACTAGAGTTTCCTTCTTTGGGACAACCCATGTCACCATGGAGTCCTTCCTGCCCAAATGCCTGAGGTATCAATAGCAAGAGCGGAGTCAATATCTGCAAAGTTATAAAGTATTCACATCCTAGATTTCTTGAGTCTGGGCCCCTAGAAAGTCAGGACAGAACAGAACAGATGGCTTTCCCCAGTGGGGCTTCAGCAAAGAAAGCTTAGACACCCTGAGTTCCAGGTTCTATTGTAGACTTTCATCAAGAAATTGATTTCATTTCTTGGGATTCTCTTTCATGGGATTCCTCAGCAGAAAAGACCTCTCCAAAGACTCATCCTCCATCTGCCTCATGCCATGTCAATAATCACACACATTTATGACACATAGCTCAACTGAAAACCCCAGGGAGTGCCTGGGTACAATCAGGACCCAGCTTTGCAGACAAACTGAGTTCCAAGAGGGTTCCCTCTACCCTCTCAGTTATGTGACCCTGAAATATCACTGTATCTCCTAAAGACTCCAAAGTCTGGGCAATGGCAAGTAGAATGGCAGTTACTGGAAGTTGGTGGTGGTGGAATTGTAAAAACTTTCCTTCAATGGGTAGAGAGTTTCAGTCTCATAAGGAGAAACAGTTCTGAATATTGGTCCCACAACAATGTGCATATCCTCAACACTACTCAACCATACACTTAGAAATGCTTAAGATGATAAAATTCATCAGCTATATTTTGTTTTGTCAGGACCACAATAATAGTACATTTTAAAAATGGTCAAATAGGAGCTAGACCTGTGGCACAGCAGGTTAAAACCCTGGCCTGTAATGTCAGCATCCAACAAGGGTGCCGGTTCAAGTCCTGGGTGCTCCACTTCCCATTCAACTCTCTGCAAATGTGCCTGGAAAAGCAGTAGAAGATGGCCCAAATACTTGGGTCCCTGCACCCACATGGGGGACCTGGAAGAAACTCCTGGCTCCTGAATTCAGATTGGCCCAGCTTGGCCCATTGTGGACATTTGGGGAGTGACCAAGCCAATGAAAATTTCTCTCTGTCTCTACCTGTCTTTCTCTAACTCTGCCTTTCAAATAAATAACACAGATCTTTAAAAAAAAAAAAAGTTGATATGAAAAAAGTAGCCAAATACACATCTCATAAAAATTAACATATTTTCTCAGAAGTGCAGTTAATACTTACTAATTTTGTGCAATCTCTTATATTTGCCCATTTTCACAATAATATTCCTGATTCCATTTTGTTGAGTTTTATGTCATTAATTTTTTTTGAAATAGGAATCCGATGCCATCCTCTCTCACTAAAGACACTGATGACAGAGTACAGAAGCCATGTTCAAGGTGGGTGTGGCCTGGGTTCCCTCCCTCCTGGCTGTGTTTGAGGGAGACATAATTTGGTCATCCCTGGGCATCTTACACTTAGGTGGAAGCAGGTGTACCTTGTGCTGAACAGAGAGATGTTGTGTCCACAGCCAGGGCTAAATCCTGGGGCCTGTGCATTCCCTCATAAAATGTGCACACCTGAGCCCCAACTCCTCATGCACCAACATTGCCACAGCAGGAAGAACAAGCATGACCCTTGCCCCTGCAGCAGAGCTAGTTCTATCCTCACTTACCACTTGCACTGACAGGTGGGATGGATCACTCTGAAGAAATCACTGGATGATGCTCTCAGTAGAAGACATGGACTTGTGCCAGAGAAAAGCATCAGAGTTTGAGGATCATGCAAGTCCAATCCCATTTCTACATAACAAAATGTTTTTTCTATTGTGTGTCTTTGGAGTAGAAGTTTTCTATTTATTTCTATTTCTTTTTATTCACCATTTTCTACATCTTGAAATTTGATTGATTCTTCTTCATTGTTCTATGTGTTTTTTGAATTCCTCATTTTGTTCTTATATTATTATTGATATTCTTGAGTGTTCCTCTGTGTACTTTTCTAGGTTGAACAACATGCATACCCAACCTCAGAACACCAGAATATATAAGCAAATGTTGACAACTCTGAAGGGATAAACAGCAAGGGAACAAACAGAATGTATTACTACTCCACTTTCAAGAGTGGTAGATTTGAACAATATTATAAATCAACTTTTCCTAACAGTTACACAGAGAGCATTCTACCTGACAGCAGCAGAACATGTGTTCTTCTCAACAGCTGTCAAAAATTCTCCAGGTGTGATCATCTGTTAATTCAGAAAATATGTGTCAACAATTTTTAGGAAATTGGAGTCATATCATTGCTTTCATAACTCCAATGGAATTAAAATAGAAATCAATCCCGAAAAAAATGGGAAAAGTCACATGTATGTGGATGTCAATCCACACAGTGTCAAACAGCCATTGGTTTGAAGAGGAAATCAGAAAATATTTCAGTGGGTACATTTTGAGTTTTGAGCTGGGATCCATAGCCACAATCACAATCCTCAAGTCCAGGCTTGGTACAAAGAGAACCAGGTGGACATGGAAGGTCACCAGCAGAAAAGCTCTCTGAACACTGAGAACCATGGGGATCTTTAAACAGAGAAGACAGAAGTCTTCTTACTGCCCACAACAATTAAGGAGACAAGGATACTGATGCTTATGTCTGAGTTCAAAGGCAGATTGCAAATTCATATATATTTTATGTACAATATAAACATTTCATAGTCAGCTGAGCTTTATTTTATAAATGGACTGATTGAACATAAGCTCCTTCATTAACATTTAGTAAATAGTTCAGTTTGTTCATTCAACAAATGATCTTCACATGTCAGGCACTAGACATTATTCTAAGTATTTGGGATGGAGAAGCAAAAGACATACAATCAGGAAGGTTGCTTTTTAATAGGTCACACACTAGATATGAGAAAATGAATGAAAACTCACACTGATGCTGTCATAAGTGCTATAAACATGTAAGTGTGGACAGAGAAAGAACTGGGATATAAAGAAGCTGCTTTGAGCACTCTGAACAAATCAATCCATTTCCTCCTAAAGTGCAGTATCCCCCAGATGCTTGATCCTGAAGGGAGATTTTTTAGAGATTTATTTATTTTGCTGAAAGGCAGAGTGAGAGGGAAGGAGATACACATACATAGGAGAGGAATAAAGAGAGAGAGAGATTTCCATTCACTGGTTCCCTCCCCTAAATGGCTTCAACAGTTGGGCCTGGGCCAGACTGAAGCCAGGAGTCAGGAACCCCATCTGAGTATTGCATGTGGGTGGCAAGGAGTCAAGTAATCAAGCCATTATCTGCTAATTCCTAGGCACAGGTTAGGAGATTGGATCAGAAAGAACACAGCTAGGATTCAAGTTGGCACTCTGATAGGAGATGCAGGCATCATAAGTGATAGTTTAATGTGCTGTACCACAATGCCAGTCCCAGCAAGTGAGTTTTATGTTCATGTTCTTGATGATTATTTCCTATTCCATATTTGCACTGGAACCTGTGAACTAAACTGCAGTAGAAGGTGAAGCAAAGTCTATTTTCCTGAGAACAAATGTGGGTTTTGCTCAGATTTGTTCCTGGAGGATATTTAACACATATCAGGTTGTTTCTTTGCTCTGGAACCTGTGAACTAAACTGCAGTGGAAGGTGAAGAGAAGTTGGAGAGGTCCCCTGCTCAGAGGCCTGGTCTGCCTCTGTGGTCAACTCTGGCAGTAGGCTGATATGGACTCCAGGCAAGGTGGTGAGGCAGCATCTCGGCTTGAGCATCTCGTAGTCAACTTGTGTCACTTAGCAAGGGGGCTAGTGAGCTGGCACTTCAGCTCCACGTGCGAGGAGATCCAGAGGTTCGCATGCACTGGGCCCATGCACACACACACACACACACACACACTCACACAGACAGTGGGGTTACAGCTCAGGGACAGCTCTGAAGGTTGGCTTGTGCCGCTACCTGCTCCATGCAGAGTAGCAGGCTGCCTCTTCAGCTCCGGATGTAAGGAGATCCAGAGGTTCACACACACCAATTTGGAAGAGTACTCATTTGGTGAAATACGAGTGGTTCAATTTAATTTCCATCCAAAAGCACCTTGAGTTGCATTGTGGCTGATTGAGCAGCTTATAGTTACACTCCTATTACTAAGAAGAAAGTGGTGTTCTATTGTAATACTGCATGTCCTGTATGTGTGTTAAATTTAAGAGAAGTTGGCTGTTAAGTGGATTTTTTAAATGTTTATTTTATTTGAAAGGCAGAGTTACAGAGAAGCAGAGGCAGAGAGAGAGAGAGAGAGGTCCTCCGTCCACTGGTTCACTTCCTAGGTAGCTGCAATGGCCAGAGCTGGGCTGATCTGAATCTAGGAGTCAGGAGATTCCTCCCAGACTCCCTCCACCCTGGATGCAGGCCCAAGCACCTGAGCCATCCTCCACTGTTCTCCCAGGCCACAGCAGAGAGCTGGATCACAACTGAAGCAGTAGGGGGTGGCCCTAACTGGCACCCAAATGTGATGCTGGCACTGCAGGTGGCTACTTTACCCAATATGCACAGCATCAGCCCCTGTTAAGTGGATTTCCTATAGTAGAGGTTTTGTGAGAGATCTGGTAAATGGGATGGAGTAAATATTTAAATCCCTTAAACCATCCAGCAACTGTATCTGTGGCTGTTGATGCCCAAGGAGACAGTTAGGAGTCCTTGTTAATTTAGAAAATGCAGGAGCAGCCGGCGCCGCGGCTCACTAGGCTAATCCTCCACCTTGCGGTACCGGCACACCGGGTTCTAGTCCCGGTCGGGGTGCCGGATTCTGTCCTGGTTGCCCCTCTTCCAGGCCAGCTCTCTGCTGTGGCCAGGGAGTGCAGTGGAGGATGGCCCAAGTCCTTGGGCCCTGCACCCCATGGGAGACCAGGATAAATACCTGGCTCCTGCCATCAGATCAGCGCAGTGCGCCGGCCGCAATGTGCCAGCCACAGTGGCCATTGGAGGGTGAACCAACGGCAAAGGAGGACCTTTCTCTCTGTCTCTCTCTCTCACTGTCCACTCTGCCTGAAAAAAAAAATGCAGGAGCTTCAGGGATATTTGTCCCATTCTTGGCTCTTTTTTTTTCCCTTCTCTTCCCTCCCCTTCCCCTCCTCTCCCCTCCCCTCCCCTTCCCTCCCTTCCCCTCCCCTCCCCTCCCTTCCCCTCCCCTTCCCTCCCCTCCCTTTCCCCTTCCCTTCCCTCTCCTCCCCTCCCTTCCCCTCCCCTTCCCTCCCCTCCCCTTCCCTTTCCCTCTCTTCCCCTCCCCTCTCTTCCCCTCCCTCCCTTCCCTTCCCTTCCCTTCCCCTCCCCTCTCCTTCCCTCCCCTTCCCTCTCTTTCCCCTCCTCTCCATTTCCCCTCCCCTCCCCTCCCCTCCCCTCCCCTCCCTTCCCCTCCCCTTCCCTCCCCTCCCTTTCCCCTTCCCTTCCCTCTCCTCCCCTCCCTTCCCCTCCCCTTCCCTCCCCTCCCTTTCCCCTCCCCTTCCCTCCCCTCCCCTTCCCTTTCCCTCTCTTCCCCTCCCCTCTCTTCCCCTCCCTCCCTTCCCTTCCCTTCCCTTCCCCTCCCCTCTCCTTCCCTCCCCTTCCCTCTCTTTCCCCTCCTCTCCATTTCCCCTCCCCTCCCCTCCCCTCCCCTCCCCTCCCCTCCTCTTCCCTTCCCTTCCCTTCCCTTCCCTTCCCTTCCCTTCCCTTCCCTTCCCTTCCCTTCCCTTCCCTTCCCTTCCCTTCCCTTCCCTTCCCTTCCCTTCCCTTCCCTTCCCTTCCCTTCCTTTCCTTTCCTTTTATAAAGCATTTACTTAATGAATACAAATTCCATGGATACAGTTTTGGGAATACAGCAGTTCTTCCCCCCCATACCCACCCTCCCACCCCCACTCCTCCCTGTCCCACCTTCTACTCCCTCTCCTATCCCATTCTTCATAAAGATTCATTTTTAATTATCTTTGTATACCAAAGACCAACTCTACACTAAGTAAAGATTTCAACAGTTTGCTCGTACACAGACACACAATGTATAAAGTACTTTTGAAGATGAAGATGAAGATTGAAGATGAAGTTTTACCATTAATTCTCATAGTACAACTCATTAAGGACAGAGGTCCTACATGGGAAGCAAGTGCACAGTGACTCCTGTTGTTGATTTAACAATTGACACTCTTAATTATGAAGTCAGTGATCACCTGAGGCCCTTCTCATGTGCTGCCAAGGCTATGGAAGCATTTTGAATCCACAAACTCTGTCGGTACTCAGACAGGGCCATAAGCAAAGTGGAAGTTCTCTTCTCCCTTCAGAGTAAGGTACCTCATTTGATGGCCCCTTCTTTCCACTGAGGTCTAACTCACAGAGATTCTTCATGTAGATAATTTTTTTTTTTTTTTGCCACAGTGTCTTAGCTTTTCTTGCCTGAAATGGTGTCATGGGCTTTTCAGCTAGATCCAAAGTTCTTATGGGCTGATTCCTATGTCAATGTGCTGTTTAGGGCATTTGTCAGCTCCCCATCAAATTTCTCTCAGCTGCAGCCCAGACAAGCTATGCAGGGTGGGTACAGATCATGGATGGATGAGGGTGTATAGTGCAGGAAGATGAATAGGGTTAGGACTCATGGGAAGCCAGCCTTTCTTATGTTGCTGTTTTTTCTTTTAATAAATTTTGGGGAATTATTAAAATCCCTTAAATGTCTCACCACCCTGGTAGGTAGATTTGCAACCTCTACAGACTGCCACTATTTCTAAGGTATACTAACTAAATAAAATGTTTGGAGTTCTCTCATCTTATACTCTCACATGTCGCTCCCCCTCTTAGCGGAGGAACAACACAGGACCCTGAGCTGTTCTTTTGTCTGCTCGGCCCTCCCCGGGTTTGCTGCTGGTTCTTCCTGGGTTGGCTACCATCCCTTCCACCTCCGTGGAAGGGCGGTTCCCCCTGCCACTTTCCCCACTTCCGCGGGGGAGCGGCACACCGCCGGCCGGCCCTCTCGGGGGCTGCACAGGTGTTCCTTCAGATAGATGTTCCTGGTGCATGTTGTCTCTCTCCTCCTTTATAGTCCTCTTCCACCAATCCCAACTCTGCCACCCACACGCCGAGTACGCTGCTCTCCTCCAATCAGGAGCAGGATCAACTCCTGCAGGTCATCACTCAAGTTGGCGAGAGGCAGCTGCGTAGAAGTTGTTACTCCCTTCTCAGCACCATATTGTGGGAGAGCAGATGCATAGAATAAGTCTTAATTCCAGTAACAGTCTAGTCCGAGTTGCTCCCCACACTCACATTATGCTAGAATCTATATACAGCACCCATACTGGGGTTTCTAGATCTGAGATAGGTCTTGGAATTCTTGGTAATCAAGAAGCAAGAAATAGGACTCAGAATACTGACTCAAATTTAAAAATTTAAAAATTTAAAAATCTGGACATTGCTAGCCAAGACTGCCTAATGCATGTAAGAATAACAGCCACTGATGATGTACTGTGGAGAAGCAGAGCAGTTCACTCTTGGACAGCCCATCTCACTATTGCAACCTCATAAACAACAGGGAGGTTCCCAGCTCACAGTCACATGACCTGCTCATTAATCTAAAAATGATGAGTGTCAGCCACCTTTCTTCTAAAGCCTTCTGAGGAACATGTGCATGGATGCTTGGAACACTATAGTCCAGCAAGCCTGTATGTGATTGACATCCCCTTTAGAAATTCGGATCTGGAATTCATTTTTTTTTAAAGATTGATATTCTTTAAACAGCAGGGTTGCAGAGAAAGAGATAGGAAACTATGCTTTTTCTTATTATGCAGGTGCCTATTGGATGGTGAAGGAGAGATAATTGAGCTTAAATTTCCCTACTGAGGAAGGCAATCCCCCAAAGCCAAATGGCTTGAGACACCTCCATGGCCATCCAAAGAAGAAATGTGTGCCTCTATCAAAACAAGATATTGTGTATAAAATCCCAATAGCTCTGGGATCATTTTCCTAGCTAACATGTCCATCCAGTTTAATACTATGTCTGACCTACAAACTGAGCCCTCGTCAATGGCTTTACTTAATTTCCTGGATACCATCTGGAACCAGGTCTATTTTAGGAGGAATTTTAAATTAGGACTAACATTCTAATAATATTATTGGGAATTTACTTAGGGTTTAAAGTCACTATGTTACAGAAACTTTACAAATGAACATATGAGCCAGAAGCTAAACAAATGTTCTTGCCTTTATCTCTCTTCAAAGGGAGAAAGCAAGGGTCAAAACCATGTCAATTTTCCATTCCAAAAATTCCCCTACATTACTTTCATTCAGCAGAAAGTAGCCAGAATGGAGTCAATTCCCCTATTCCATACATAGGGATCAGAAAACTTGACAGTGAGGAATTATTAGCCATAATAAAGGCACCTTCCCTTCCCACATTTTACCTTCATGAAGGCATCTACTCTAACCCTAGTCTTGTGAATATTGTTTTCATAAGAATTTTAGGAGTCCACTGAAAGGGGATGATTTGGAATGGCAGACTTTTGACCCAGCTAAAGGAAATCTCCTCCCAATTGATGTTGAGCTCTCCCAACTGATGTTGAGCTCTGTAACAAGAAACTGCCAGCTGAGGGATCCATGCTACACTCCCCTGCCAAGGTAGGACCTTCATCAGAAATGGTAGAGTTAGAAACATAACAGGGGATTCCAATTCAATCCCATCGAGGTGGCATGTACCAATGCCATCTCACTAGTACCAGTGATCAATTTCTGTTCACAATTGATCATAATGATAGGACTAAGAACCAAAGGGATCACATAAACAAGAATAGTGTCTGGAAATACTAGCTGATAGAATAAAAAAGGTAGAGAACGATCCAACATGGGAAGTGAGATACACAGCAGACCCATAGAATGGCAGATGTCCTAAACAGCACTCTGAACTCAGAATCAGCCCTTAAGGCATGCAGATCTGGCTGAAAAGTCCATGAGAGTATTTCAGGCATGGAAAGCCAAGACACTCTGGGGAAAAAAAAAACCTAAATGAAAGATCTCCACACGTGAGATCCCAGTGGAAAGAATGGGTCCTCAAAGAAGGAGGTACCTTTCTCTGAAGGGAGGAGAGAACTTCCACTTTGACCATAGCCTTGTCTAAATATGATTAGAGTTGGTGAACCCAGGGGGCTTCCATAGCCTTGGCAGCTCATGACAAGAGCCTAGGGTGATTACTGATGCCATAAACAAGAGTGTCAATTTGTTAAGTCAATAACAGTAGTCACTGTGCACTTACTCCTCATGTAGGATCTCTGTCCTTAGTGTACTGTACATTGAGATTTAATGTTATAACTAGCACTCAAACAGTATTTTTCACTTTATGTTTCTGTGTGGGAGCAAACTGTTGAAATCTTTGCTTAATGTATGCTAAACTGATCTTCTGTATATAAAGAGAATCGAAAATGAATCTTGATGTGAATGGAAGGGGAGAGGGAGTGGGAAAGGGGAGGGTTGCGGGTGGGAGGGACGTTATGGGGGGGAAGCCATTCTAATCCATGTTCTGTACTTTGGAAATTTATATTCATTAAATAAAAGTTAAAAAAAAGGAAAAAAACCCAAAAAGCATGAAATTCTGCATAATTGTTAATCAAATAGACTCATTATTCTATTTCTAACCTCACTCTGCAACTGTCCTGTTGGCTTGTTGGGAAAGAGCTCATTTTGGATTCGGGGATCTCTTTCCCCCAAGAGTACTGGATTTTTTAAATTAACCCTTTCCTTTTACCAACACTCTGATGAGTTGACCATCTGAGCAGCAAGCAGCAAGGGCCTGATTATTTGGTAACTATCATTGAGATTTCATAGACTTCTGTGTCCTTGTTTGTGGATTAACTGTTCTGTTTTATTCTCCCCAAAACCATGTCTTCATTATTTTAATTGGCACTTGGGACAGTCCAAGCCTTTAGAAACAACACCATTCTAATTTCTAATTAAATTTTAGTACTTTATCATCAGGTTTGATTTCCAAGTTATCTGGTTGAACAGCTTGTTAAAATAAACAGACTATAAGAGAATATTTTACATTTCTGATTATTAAATGAGGAAAAGACATTTTATGTTTTGTCAAAATCTCATTCTCTACTTTTTTTTATTTTTTAGATTTATTTATTTATTTATTTGAAAGTCAGTGTTACACAGAGAGAGAGAAGGAGAGGCAGAGAGAGAGAGAGGTCTTCCATCCACTGGTTCACTCACCAATTGGCTGCAATGGCCGGAGCTGTGCCAATCCAAAGCCAGGAGCCAGGAGCTCCAGGTCTCCCAGGTGGGTGCAGGGGTCCAAGGACTTGAGCCATCTTCTACTACTTTCCCAGGCCACTGCAGAGAGCTGGATTGGAAGTAGAGCATCTGGGACTTGAGTCGGTGCCCATATGGTATGCTGGCACTTCAGGCAGTGGCCCCTTCATTCTCTACTTTTGTTAGGTTTCCATACTTAAATTTAATAGTTGAAAAGATAGTTTTGTTATTAAGATATTTAAGTAATTTCTTTATTAATCAAATAATTTTTATTACTAGACCAATTCCCCAGAGATTAGAGTTGGCTAGAGGATAAAGGTTTATTTCAAGGACTAAATAGTCTTGGGGGAAGAGATCTCAAGATCCAAAATGTGCTCTTCCTGCCCATAAGCTAGTAAAAAAATGGAAAAGGAGTAGCTACAGTGAGATTAGAAAATTTGAGTCTAGTTAATTGATAATTTGGCAGATTTTTCAGGCTTTGTGTTCTGATGATTTATTGGAAAACCCAAGGTGTCAGTCAAGCATTGGTTTTTAATTTGAATTTTGTCAGGTGCATCAGCTGAAGAGTTTCCTTGTTAGCTGGGTTGATCCTGGATTCCTTGTGTAGGGAACAAAACTTTTGCAAAGGCAAGTGAAATCCACCTTAGCTAAGTGTTGCCAGATCTGGCAAGCAAATGCATTTGGTGCACACCAAGGTTGGCTATACATCCAAAGCCAGGAGCAAGATGCTTCTTCTGGGTCTCCCCTGTGGGTGCAGGGGCCCAAGACCTTGGACAATCTTCTACTGCTTTCCCAGGCCATAGCAGAGAGCTGGATCAAAAGGAGAGCAGCTGGGTCTTGAACTGGCACCCATATGGGATTCTGGCACTGAAGGCAGCAGCTTTACTTGGTACACCACAATGCCAGCTCCAAGTCTGACATTCTAAATCAACTTTCAGTGTGTTCCCAAAATTCTGAATTCAAATGTTCACAAAGCAGAAGAGAAAATGTCTGCATTAAGCTAAAAATCTGAAATGGATAAGGAACATGACTTTATTATGGTTACACGGGTTCCCTGGTGAACTTCGTGTTAAGCAGAATGCTACCCAGAGCTCATTCTCTAATACATTTGTAGAAACACTGCTTTTTATTTATTGTAAAAATATTTATTATGGCCGGTGCCATGGCTCACTAGGCTAATCCTCCGCCTGTGGCACCGGCACCCCGGGTTCCAGTCCTGGTCGGGGTGCCGGATTCTGTCCTGTTTCTCCTCTTCCAGTCCAGCTCTCTGCTGTGGCCTGGGAAGGTAGTGGAGGATGACCCAAGTGCTTGGGCCCTGCATCCGTATGGGAGACCAGGAGGAAGTAACTGGTTCCTGGCTTTGGATCGGTGCAGCACAGTGGCCATAGCGTCCATTTGGGGGGTGAACCAATGGAAGGAAGACCTTTCTCTCTCTCTCTCTCTTACTGTCTAACTCTGCCTGTCAAAAAAAAAAAAAAAATGGCTTCAATGGCTAGGACTGCACCAGGCCAAAGTCGGAAGCCAGGAACTCCATCCAGGTTTCCCAAGTGGGTAGAAGGGGCCTAAGTTCTTGGACTGCCTTCAGATATTTTCCCAGGTGTATTAATAGGGAGCTGGATCAGAATTGGAGGAACCAGGGTTTTAACCAGTGGTGGTAGCAACCCATGGTTCCATATCACATATGAATGCTGTTTTATTAATTTATTCATGTGAAAGGTAGAGAAAAAGACCCTTCTTCTGCTGGATAACTCTACAAAAGCCCACAACAGTGAGGGAGGTAGGAATGCCATGTGGGTATCCCATGCAGATGGTGGAAACCAAGTTTTTGAGCCATGAGGCTGTGGACTCAAAAGAACACTCATGGGAGCTGTGTTGTGGTGTGGTGGGTAAAGTCACCATCTGCAGTGCTGGAATCCCATATGGGCATCAGTTTGAGTCTTGGCTGCCCACTTCTAATCCAGCTCTCGGCTATGGCCTGAGAAAGTAGAAGGTCACCCACATCCTATGGCTCCTGTGCCTATGTGAGAAACCTGGAAGAAGCTCCTGTCTTCTGGCTTTGGATTGGCTCAGTTCCAGCCATTGCAGCCAATTGGGGAGTGAACCAGTGGATGGAAGACCTCCCTCTCTTTCTCTCTGCCTCTCCTTTCTCTGTGTAACTCTGTATTTTAGATAAATAAATAGATCTTTAAAAAAAAACTTGCAGGAAGTTGGGTTGGAGCTGCAAAATAGCCAGGACACACACCAATCACTCTGGTATGTGATGTGGTATGTCCAGAGAAGTAGCTTAACCTACTGCATCATAAAGCCTACACTTCCAATGTCTGGTTTGTGCAGCCTGTGACCTAGGCCCCATGTGTCCAACAAGCAAGTCTCAGGATTCTCCACATGATTGCTATGCCAGAAGGCAAACTTCCAAAGGCAAAATACTTTTTGAACTATGTTGGTATGATATTTACTGTTGTCTCATGGGCTAGAACAAGTGAACTGGAAAATGTCAGGGGGTCCCTGTGGTGAAGGATTATATCAAGGTTTATATACAGGGAGGAGTGTCACATGAAACAGTTACAGAAAGCTGTACTAGTATATTATGTCCATTTTTCCTATACATATAATTGTGGCCAAAAACTGATTTTAAAGCTGCATACTTGTATGGAATTTTAAATACATAAAATACTGTAAGGAAAACAGTATTGCCTGAGTAATTTTCTGTGTAATATAGATACTAGTGAAAGCATAATGTGTACTGCTACTTATATGAACAATTATGTCTATGCATTGACATTGTTTTTTTATGATTTATTTATTTGAAAGGCTGAGTTACAGAGAGGCAGAGGCACAAAGAGAGAGGTCTTCCATCTGCTGATCACTCCCCAAATGGCCTCATTGGCTGGGGCTGGGCCAATCTGAAGCCAAGAGCCTGGAGATTCTTCTAGGTCTCCCATGTACCTGCAAGGGGCCCAAGGACTTGGGTCTTCATCCCCTGCTTTCCCAGTCCATAGCAGAGAGCTAGATAAGAAGTGGAACAGGTGTACTGGAATTGGTGCTTCACCCACTGCTCCACAGTGATGGCCCTGGCATTGATTTTTTTTTACAGAATTGGTAACAAATTCATATTTTAATTAACCTAACAATAGTCTATGTTTAACCTGAGTGATTGGTCGAGTTGTGTGTGCTCTTTCAGGGTCTTTTCTGCTCTTCCCATGTGTAAAGCCTATATTCCTCCATAGGGAGGGTGCTTTATTTTTGTTGCCCAGCTCATATGCCCATTTTTCTATATGCATTTCTTTCATGATCTTGCTAGCACAGTAGAATCTAGGAAGAATTTAAACTGTCTCACCCCTCCCTCCAAATAATTCCTCTTGCAGATAAAATTCTAGAGACCTCTACATGTGGCCAAGTCCAATGAAAATAAATATATTGCCAGTAAGTTGTTCATTTGTTCCTTAGCTTCTTTCACATTGTATTTTTAAGAGCTTTCTGAGATTTTGTTAAATAAATTGGAAAAGCATAAAGAAATATAATTCAGAATCAGGATTTATATAAGATAAAGTAAGCATGGCTGCAAGATCTAAAGCCGTCTGAGCTGAATGTACATTGGTCTCAATTTTTTTATTGCCATAGCTACAAGACTTTTTACATGGTTTGAGTTGAAACTTAGAGAAGAATTTGCTACCTCAGAAACAATTAATTAAAATGTTTATATTTGGAATTGTTAATGTATGGTGTCCTCAAAAGCTTTTTGGAGGCTGAGCTTGTTTCATGGATCAGATCAGAAATTGTGTAGAGGACAGAATCTATTGCACATCCTTAAATAACTCTCCATAGTTAAGAGACTACTTAGGAATATTTCAGACTCGCAAAGTTATCTTTTCAGGCAAATTATTCCATTTTTTTGACAGGCATCGTTAGACAGTGAGAGAGAGAGAGAGAGAAAGGTCTTCCTTCCATTGGTTCACCCCCCAAATGGCTGCTATGACCAGCACACTGTGTCCATCCGAAGCCAGGAGCCAGGTGCTTCTCCTGGTCTCCCATGTGGGTGCAGAGCCCAAGCACTTGGGCCATCCTCCACTGCCCTCCCTGGCCACAGCAGAGAGCTGGACTGGAAGAGGTGTAACTGGGACAGAATCCAGTGCCCCAACCGAGACTGGAACCTGGTGTGCCAGCACCGCAGGTGGAGGATTAGCCTAGTGAGCCACGGCACCAGCCAAATTATTCCATTTTTTGAAACATTTGTCAATGGCGTAAACTATAGTCAGAGCCAGAGACAATTCTCTAGTCTTTGCTTTACTTGAATATTTTGTCATCTTAAAATATTTATATACTTGAGAGAGAAGAAGTAGATGGAAATATATTGAGACCTTTTTGAAAAAAGTTTTTATTTATTTATTTATTTGAGGGGCAGAGTTACAGGGAGAGGAGAGACAGAAAAGTCTTTTTAAAATTTTTTTGACAGGCAGAGTGGACAGTGAGAGGGAGAGAGAGAGGAAGGTCTTCTTTTTTCCATTGGTTCACCCCCTAATGGCTGCTGTGGCCAGCAGGCTGCGGCCAGCACACCACACTGATCCAAAGCCAGGAGCCAGGTGCTTCTCCTGGTCTCCTATGTGGGTGCAGGGCCCAAGCACTTGGGCCATTCTCCACTGCACTCCCGGGCCACAGCAGAGAGCTGGGCAGGAAGAGGAGCAACCAGGACAGAATCCGGTGCCCCAACCGGGACTAGAACTTGGGGTGCCAGCGCTGCAGATGGAGGATTAGCCTATTGAGCCGCAGCACCGTTCCCAGAAAAGTCTTCCATCCACTGGTTCACTCTCCAAATGGCCCAAACTGCTGGAGATGGGCTGATCCAAAGCTAGGAGCTTCCTCTGGGTCTCCCAGGCCATAAACAGAGAGCTGGATCAGAAAAAGAGCAACTGGGGCCAGTGCTGTGGCTTAGTAGGTTAAGCCTCTGCCTGCAATGCTGGCATCCCATGTGGGCAGTGATTTGAGTCCCAGCTGCTCCCCTAATGATCCAGCTCTTTTCTATGACCTGGGAGAGCAGTAGAGGACGGCCAAAGTCTTCAGGCCACTGCGTCCACATGGAGATTTGGAAGAAGCTTCTGGCTCCCTGGCTTTGTATTAGCCTAGCTCCAGTTGTTTGTGACCATTTGGGGAGTGAACCAGTGGATAGAAGACCTTTCTTTCTTTCTGTCTCTCCATCTCTGTAACTCTACTTTCAAATAAACAAACAAATAAATAAATAAATCTTAAAAAGAAGAAGAATAGCATTCAAGAACACATACTGTTGCCCATATGGGATGCTGGCACCATGAGTGTAGTCTTACCCTACTATGCCAGAGAGACAGAGAGAGAGAGAGAGAGAGAGAGAGAGACCTTTAATCCACTGATTCACACTTCAAATGCCCACAGCAGCCAGGGCTGGAACAAAGTAATAGCTGAGAGCCAGGAATGTAGTCCTGGCTTCTCATTTGAGATGCAGAAGCCTACTTGCTTGAGTTGTCACCACTGACTTCTGGTGTCTAGATTTGCAAAAATCTAGAATTAGGAGCTAGTGCTGGAAAGACAGCCAGAAATGTTATTGTAGGACTAGGGCACGAGCCTAAATGACTGCCTCACTTCTAGAATCTTTTGCCTTGCCATAGTTGAAACTAATAGACAGCCTTCTGGAAGCCATCCTGTTTGTATCATGACATCACTGATGGTTTCTTCTCTTTTCACTGGTATCCTGTTGATTCCACTCTGCAATTCACCTTGACAGGTTTGACCCTATCTGGTCTGACATGTCTGTTTCCTTCCAGCTTGCATTTCTTGCACAGCATGATACCACTATATCTATGCCCTGTTGAGTGTTTCTTTGTAGCCATCCAAATGGCACCTCATGCCACACAATTCTAAATTGAAAACCTGGGGCTGACATTGTGACTTTGTGGTATAGTGGGTTAAACAACTGCCTAGGATGCCAGCATCCCTTATGGGGTCTGGTGTGTTTCCTCATTGCTCCACTTCCAATCCAGCTCCCTGCTTAGGGCCCCTGTGAAAACAACAGAAGATGGTCCAAGTGCTTCGACACCTGTCACCCATGTGGGAGACCCAGATGAAGCTTCTGGCTCCTGGTTTCAGTCTGGCCCAGCTCTGGCTGTTACAGCCATTTGGGGAGTGGAGCAACAGCTGGAAGATCTTTGTCTTCTCCTCTCTCTCAAAACTATGTCTTTCAAAACAAATCAGTTAATCATTAAAAATAAATAAGATGAAAAACACATAATTTATTTTCTTTTTAAATATTACTACCAAGTAGCCTTGACCCAAATCATCAGAATGAAAATTTTCCTGGAATGCTCTTCTATCTTTTTTTCCCCAGAAACTTTTTAATTAAGGAATACAAACTTCATGCGTTTCATCATTAAAACTTGAAGAACATAGTGATTCTTCCAACCATACCCACCCTCCCACCCACACTCCTACACCCTTTCTTTCTCCTACTCTTTGCATTCTTATTTTTCACTAAGATCTATTTGCAAATAACTTTATACACATATGATTAACTATACTAATTAAAGATTTCAACAAATAATATGAAAAAAACCCCTCTTCCTCAATAGTTGAGACAAGGGCTATTCAGTCATTGCTTCTCAAAGTGTAAATTTCATTTTTATGAAAAAATTAGTTATCTATTAGTTATCACAGATCAGGGAGAACATATGGTATTTGTCCTTTTTGGACTGGCTTATTTCACTAAGTATGATGTTTTCCAGTTTTATCCATTTTGTTGCAAATTAAATGATGTTTTTAACCTCTGTCAGTATTCCATGGAGTACATATCCCATAAGTTCCTTTTTAAAAAGTGATTTATTTATTATTTATTTGAAAGTCATAGTTACACAGGAGAGGCAGAGAGAGAGAGAGAGAGTCTTCCATCTGATGGTTCACTCACCAGTTGGCCGCAACAGCCAGAACTGCACTAATCTGAAGCCAGGGACCAGGAGCTTCTTCCAGGTCTCCAATGTGGGTGCAGGGGCCCAAGGACTTGGGCCATCTTCTACTGCTTTCCCAGGCCATCGAAAAGAGCTGGACTGGAAGTGGAGCATCCAAGACTCGCCAAACCAGTGCCCACATGGGATGCTAGCACTGCAGGCAGCTGCTTTACCCACTATGCCACAGCACCGGCCGTGATAATCTTTTTCATCTGTATTTCTCAGTGTGGCACTGGTTTTGGTAGAACTTAACCTTCAGACCTATCTTTTTTGCTTTCTTTGGACATTCATAGGCTTCCCAACTTTCCTTTTTTTCTCATGGTAATCCAAATGATACTCATATTTTATGGTGTAATTCAATAGTCATAATGTTCCATGTTGCACTCAAATCCAGAATCTTGAATAATGCCAGGCACCTGTGTTATCCCCAGGGGTAGCTACCCTTGGTTCGTAGACCTGTTCACAGAGAAATGTTATGTGCTTTCTGTGTACCCCATGTAGAGGCTTAGAACATGGGGGGGGATCATAGCAATCTGCCCATTTTAGGGGCAGAAGTAGGGAGAGACCCCTGAGTTCACACGAGACACTCTTCACGGAGGCCTTGATTGTGCACCCTTGCTGCACATGTCTCTGCCCTCTGCAGTGTCCCTCTGCAATCCACACTGTACCCATTGGCAAGGACTTGCAGGGTTAGATTGCTTAGGTGTTGTGTTTCCTCTGTATCACCCTTGGCCTCTCTACAGCTTAAACCCTCCATACTTTTTTGTCAGTAATGTTGCTTCTGACAAAATAAAAAATAGACTTAGATATATGTTTTCATAATTTTTAGATGGGGTCAACTTTTTGAGACATGATGTTTTAATCTTGCCTTTTATGATTTTTGAAAACCATGTTTTATGTATATTTCATTCTCCTTTCCTTTGGCCAATTTTGAGCATTTGGAAGCATTTACTTGGGGTCTATTTAACCCGTTCACATATTTAACAGTGTTGTCATTGCCATAACCTTCAGTTATCAGTTACTTGAGAGATGACAGATTGCTCTTGATTCCCAAAGGATTGCTTGTACTTTTTATAAGAACGGGAGGAGGCAACCTTAAACAATAATATATAAAATACTCTGACTCCTGTTACTTGCCAAGCAGTGGTCATGTTTCATCTTTTTTCAATGATTTATTTATTAATTTGAAAGGAAGAGTTACAGAAAGAGGAGAGAGATTCTATCTGCTGATTCATTACACAAATGGCTGCAGTGACTGGTGCTATGAGAGTCTGAAGCCAGGATTCTGGAATAATCTTCCACATCTCCTATATGTGTGCAGGGCACCATGCCCTTGGCTCATCTTCTGCTTTCTGAGATACCTTAGCAGGGAACTGGATTGGAAGTGGTACAGAGAGGCTTTGAACTGGCACCTATATGGGATTCCGGTGTTGCTGTCAGTGGGTTACCCTTCTATACCACAGTGTTGGCTCCAATATTATTTTATTTTATTGAACCACCCTGTGGGGAGCAGCCCGGACTGGACTGAGTTACTGGAATTGGGACTTATTCTATGCATCTGCTCTCCCACAATATGGCGCTGGGAGAGAAGTAAACAGCTTCCACACAGCTGCCTCCAGTTCAACTAATAAACTGTAGGACTTGCTCCTGATTGGAGGAGAGCGGCGTGCTCGGCGTGTGGGCAGCCGAGTTGGGATTGGCGGAGGAGGACTATAAAGGAGGAGAGAGACGGCATGCACCAGGAACATCTATGGGGAACATCTAAGGGAACCCGTGCAGCCCCCGAGAAAGCCGGCCGGTGGTGTGCCGCTCCCCTGCGGAAGTGGGGAATGTGGCCAGGGGGAACTGCCCTTCCACGGAGGTGGAAGGGATAGTAGCCAACCCGGGAAGAACCAGCAGCAAACCCGGGGAGGGCCGAGCCGACGAAAGAACAGCGCAGGGTCCTGTGTCGTTCCTCCACGAAGAGGGGGAGCGACACACCCAAATAGGAGTTTTCATGGGGATTCTTTGAGTCTTGCAGGTATAAATTGTGTGCAAATAATGATTTTTTTCAAGATTTAAAGGTTAAGCTACAGCCTGAATCCAATATGGGTACCAGTTTGAGTCTGGCTGCTCCACTTCTGATACAGCTCTCCTAATGCACCTGGGAAGGCAATGGAAGATTGTCCAACTCCCTGGGCCCATGTAGCCATGTGGGAGACCCAGCAGAGCCTCCTGACTCCTGGCTTCAGTTGGTTCCAGCCCTGGCTTTTGCAACTGTTTTGGGAGTGAGCTAGCAGATGGAAGACCTCTCTCTGTGTCTCACTTCCTCTCTCTCTAACCCTGACTTTCAATTAAATAAATATTTTTTTACCAAAGAAATATTTTAAAATGTATTTTCTCAATGCCTTTGTTGATGATCATGAAATTTGTTTCAGTAGACTTCTGAATATCATGAAATATGACAGGGGTACTTCATAAATGTTTGGGAAATAGAATTGAGATGTAAGTTATTTTTGGTGCTGTAAATCTTGAAACCATATATACTCAATAAAAATTTTTAAAAATTTAATTATTTGAAAGACAAGAGTTACAATGAGGCAGAGGCAGAGGGAAGAGAAGTCTTTCATCCACTGGTCCACTCCCCAAATGGCCACAAGGGCAAGACCTGGATCAATCTGAACTCAGGGGCTAAGAAATTTTCCAGCTGTCCCATGTGGGTGCTGGGCCCCAAAGACTTGACCATCTTCCACTGTTTTCCCAGTCCATATCAGAAAGCTCTATTGGAAGTGGAGCAGTTGGGACTTGAACCAGCACCCACAGGGGATGCTGGTACTGCAGGCAGCGGCTTTACCCACTACGCCACATAGCTGGCCCCAGATTTTTTAATATTGAGATTTTCATTATCCCTGGAATAAACATTAAAATTCCTTCTCTCTTGTCCTTTTTTTTATTATGTCCTTCCCTACCAGTAGGTGTCAGAGTTTCCTTAGATCCTGTTCACATTCCTTTTCACATTATGTTATCCTGTTCTTTATGATATTTCATTCACTCTGATCACTGATATTCTGCTACTTAATCTCTACACTGAGCTCTACCTCATATTTCTAGTTGCCTGTTGTTGATCCTGACATACAGAAACTTCAAACACAATGTGTCCAATTTCAGTCTCACGTCTTTTCATCATATTCTTGTTGATTTTTTTTCCCAATTTCAACATCCTATACCAGTGCCCACACAGTCTTTCATACATACATCATGGAATTGAACTCCACTTTTGATCCTTTGCCCAGCCAATTATAACTGAATTGTGTTATTGTTTCCTGTCTTTTCTGTTCAGTATTCTTACTACTCTGTCTAATGGTTAGTGGTCATGTCTCTTTTTGATTTCTCCTCTAGTTCTTCCTTTTTATGACTCCATTCTCTTTCCAGAGTTTGGCTCTTAAAATGCAAATCTTCTGGGGCTCAGTGATGTGACATAGGCTAAGCCTCTGAATGTGGTGCCAGCATTCCATATGGGTTCCCATTTGTGTCCTGACTGCCCATCTTCTGATCCAGCTCTCTGTTTTTGTCCTGGAAAAATAGTAGAAGTTGGCCCAAGTGCTTGGGACATGCACCTACATGAGAAAGCTTGAAGGAGCTCTTGGCTCCTGGCTTCTGAGTGACTCAACTCTGGCCATTGAGGCCATTTGAGGAGTGAACCAGCAAATGGAAGACCTCTCTCTCTCTCACTGTCTCTCTCTCTCTCTTTCTCTGCCTACAACAAAGCCATCCAGTCCTGGGCTTTTCTTTTTTTTGGGAGGGCCTTTATTACTGATTCAATTTCTGTCTTGGTTATGTATCTGTTTCAGTTTTCTATGTCTTCATGGCTCAATTTAGGTAGGTTTGTTGTGTCCAGGAATCTATCAATTTTTTAGGTTTCCCAGTTTGTTGGCATACAGTTCTTCAGAGTAATTTCTGATGATTCTTTATATTTTTGGGTGTCTGTTGTTACAATTTCTTTTTCATCTCTAATTTTAGTGATTTAGGTATTCTCTCTTTTTTTTTTCAGTTAGTTGGTCCAATGGTGTATGAATTTTGCTTATTTTTTCAAAAAACCAGCATTTGCTTCTGATTACTTCTGTGTAATCTTATGATCAGTTTTTGGAATTCCATTCCTTGATTTTCTTCCATCTCATCATCTTCACAATCTACTACTGAAATGCTGTTCTTTTGGGGAGTGTCATGTTGTCTTTCTTATTGTTTCTTGAATTGGTTTGTTTGTTGTTTGGCATTTGCAAATTAAACTCTGCTGGGTTGAATATTATTTCCTTCAAATATACCTGGAATCTCAGAATGTGATTTTATTCTGAAATAGAATCTTTGCATATGTAAGTAGCTAAAATAAGACCTTTCAAGATCAGAATGGGCCCTAAATTTAATGTGTTTTTTCTTAATATTTTTTATTTATTTGAGAAGCAGAGTTACAGAGAGGCAGAGGCAGAGAGAGAGAAAGAGAGGGAGAGAGAGAGAGAGAGAGAGAGGTCTTGTACTTGCTGGTTTGCTCCCCAGATGGCCTCAATGGCCAGAACTGTGCTGATCCAAAGCCAGGAGCCAGGAGCTTCTTCCAGTTCTCCCATGGAGGGGGGACAGGGGCCCAAGGACTTGGGTCATTTTCTACTGATTTCCCAGGCCACAGCAGAGAGCTGGATCAAAAGTGGAGCAGCGGCACTTGAAGTGGTGCTCATAAGGGATACTGGCACTGCAGGTGGAAGCCCTACCTGCTACACCACAGTGCTGGCCCCAATATATATTGTATTTATAAGCAGGTCATATAGGGGCCAATGCTGTGGCACAGAAGTTTAATCTCCACCTGTGGCACCGGCATCCCATATGGGCACCAGTGCTAGACCCAGCTGCTCCTCTTCCAATCCAGCTCTCTGCTGATGGCCTGGGAAAGCAGTAGAAGATGGCCCAAGTCCTTGGGCCCCTGCACCCATGTGGGAGACTTGGAGGAAGCTCCTGACTCCTGGCTTTGGATCAGCCCAGCTCCAGCTGTTGCCACCATTTGGGGGAGTCAACCAGCAGATGGAAGATCTTTCTCTCTGTCTCTGCTTCTCACTGTCTGTAACTCTACCTGTCAAATAAATAAAATAAAATATTAAAAAAGAAAGCCATATGAAGACACACAGAAAGGTGATGTCATGACAACAGGGGCAGAAATTAGAGAGATACAGCTTCTAGCCACTGAATGCCAATGATTGCAGGCAATCATCAAAAGCTAGGTAAAGGTAAGGAGGCATTCTCCAGAGCCATTAGAAGGAACATGGCCCTGCCCACACCCTGATATCAGACTTTCAGCCTCCAGAACAGAAAAAGAATATATATTTATTCCATATTTTTATATGCCTATCCCATTTTCGTTGTTTTAAGTCACCTATTTTGTCGTGATTTTTATGGCAGCCTAGGAAACAATACACATTCAAATGCTTCCATCTTTTACTCTGAAACATCAGATTCCGCATTTATTCACTAGCAAGGCATTAATTTTTTTTAATAGGCAGAGTGGACAGTGAGAGAGAGAGGGAGAGAGAGACAGAGAGAAAGGTCTTCCTTTTACCATTGGTTCACCCTCCAATGGCCGCTGCAGCAAGCGCACTGTGGCCGGTACACTGCGCTGATCCAAAGCCAGGAGCCAGGTGCTTCTCCTTGTCTCCCATGGGGTGCAGGGCCCAAGCACTTGGGCCATCCTCTATTGCACTCCCGGGCCACAGCAGAGAGCTGGAGTGGAAGAGGGGCACCCAAGACAGAATCCAGTGATCTGACCAGTACTAGAACCTGTTGTGCTGGCGCCGCAAGCGGAGGATTAGCCTATTCAGCTGCGGTGCCAGTTGGCATTAATCTTTCAGTCTGTCCTTCTCCAAGATAAATCTGCATTGCTTCAAACATTTTTGATGTAGCACAATTACTACAACCTGGTTGATTCTGTGTCCTGAAACTGTATGGAATTCATTTTTGGATTTAATAGTTTTTTTTTTTAATTTTCATTTTTAAAGATATATCTATTTTAGTCCAGCCACCACCTGCCATTCCACTATACCATGTGTGCACTGATTAGAGTCCTGGCTCCTCTACTTCCTATCCAGCTTCTTGCTAATGCACTGGAAAATCAGGGGAAGATGGTTCAGGTGCTTGGGCCTCTGCAACCTATGCTTCTGGCTCCCCAGCCATGCCACTGTAGACATGTGGGCAGTAAACCAGGATCAAAGATCTCTCTATCTCCTTGTAACTCTGCCTTTCAAATAAATGAAATAAATCTTAAAAAATATTTGTTTGCTATGTTTGCTTGCTATAATATTTATTTATTTGAAAGGCAGTTACACAGAGAGAGAGAGAGAATCGGCTTTTGCATCTGCTGGTTCACTTCTGCAATAAGCAGGGCTGGGACAGGCCAAAGCCAGGAGCCAGGAGCTTCTTCCAGGTCTCCCACATGGTTGCAGAGGCCCAGACACTTGGACCTTGGACCCAGGTGTATTACCTGAGAACTGGAATGGAAGTTGAGCAGATGGAACCCACACTGGTATCCATATGAGATGCTGTCATTACAGGAGGCCACTTAACCTCCTCTGCCACAGTGCTGGTCCCTATTTGTCTTAAAAGCAGGAGACTCTGAGATAGGCAGAGACAGATGGGGAGAGTAAAAATGACAGTTTATTTCTTGAATGTCTACAACAGCCAGATCTTTGGCAGACTGAAGCCAGCAGCCATCATTGTCTCTTACATTGGGTAACAGGCACATAAGGCTTGGACCATCCTCTGCTGCTTTCCCAGGCATATTAGCAAGAAACTGGATCAGAAGCAAAGTAGCTGGGATTAGAGCTGGTGCTCTGCTATGGAATGCTGGCAGCACAAACAATGGCTTGACATGCTGCACAATTCAGGACAATGAATAGCCTCTCATGGAATCATTAGGGTTTTCTAAATAGCTAAGGTCCAGTTTTATTTCTTTTTGTCACTAATTGTTCCCACTAGATGTTTCAGTCCTATATACAATTGAGGTGATGAGAGTAGACATCCTTGTATTTTTGTTGTTATAGTAAGTTTTTCTTTTCTTTTTTTTTAAGATTTATTTATTTATTTCAAAGTTAGAGTTACACAGAAAGAGGAGAGGCAGAGAGATAGAGAGGTCTTCCATCTGCTGGTTCACTCCCCAGATGGCTGCAACAGCTGGAGCTGTGCCATCAGAGGTCAGGAGCCAGGAGCTTCCTCCAGGCCTCCCAAATGGGTGCAGGATCCCAAGGACTTGGGCCATCTTCTACTGCTTTCCCAGGCAACAGCAGAGAGCTGGATCAGAAGAGAAGCAGCTGGACTAGAACCAGCACCCATATGGGATGCCGACACTTCAGGCCAGGGCTTTAATCCACTGCACCACAGCGCTGGCCCTGGAAATGTTTATATTTTCAAGGAGTCAGGAGAGACAGAAATCTTCCATGCTCTGGTTCATTCCTGATGGCTGCAATGGCCAGCCTTGGGCCAGCCCAAAGACAGGGGCTTCTTTTGGGGCTCACATGGGTTACAGGGGCCCAAGCATTTGGAGAATCTTCTGCTGACTTTTCCTGGTCATTAAAAGGGAGCTTCATCAGAAGTGGAGCATCTAGGACACAAACCAATGCCATATGAGAGGTTGGCATTAGATGGTGACTTTACCCAGTATTCTACGATGTCTGCCTAAGAGGAAAAGTTTTCAAATTTTCACTGTTGACTGTGGTGTTAGCTGTGAGCTTGTCATTTATGGCCTTTATTTTATTGAGATACATTTCTTTTTTTAAAAGATTTATTTAGTATTTGAAAGTCAGAGTTACAAAGAGAGAGGAGAGGCAGAGATCTTCCATTCACTAGTTCAACTCCCCAGATAAATGCCCAACTGATGGCAGGGCTGGGCCAGGTCAAAGCCAGGATCCAGGAGCTTCATCCTAGTCTCCAACATAGGTGCAAGCAGTTGGGCCATCCACTGCTGCTTTCCCTGGCACAGTAGCAGAGACCTGGATCAGAAGTGGAGCAGCTGGGGCTTGAATCAGTGACCATGTGGGATGCTGATGCTGTAGACAGTGGCCTAACCATCTGTACTGCAACACTGGCCCTGTCTCTCTCCCTCTCTTTTTTAAAGATTTATTTATTTGATAGAGTTACACAGAAAGAAGAGAGGCAGAGAGAGAGAGAGAGAGAGAGAGAGAGAGGTCTTCCATCCGATGGTTTACTCCCCAGATGGCCTCAACAGTTGGAGCTTTGCTGATCCAAAGCCAGGAGCCAGGAGCTTCTTCCAGGTCCCCACTTGGGTGCAGGGACCCAAGGACTTGGGCCATCTCCTACTGCTTTCCCAGGCCATCAACTGAGAGCTGGATTGGAAGTGGAGCAGCCAGTTCTAGAACTGGCACCCGAATGGGATGCCAGCGCTTCAGGCCAGGGTGTTAATCTGCTGCACCACAGCATCAGCCCCTGGCCTTGTCTCTTGAAATTTTTAAATAATGAATCTGTGTTGGATTTGCCAGGTGCTTTTTCCTTTGCAACTGTTATAGAATACAAAATTAAGAGAATTTATATAACCTAAGAACCAATTTTGTGAAAAACAAATTCTAGCAGAAAAAATAAATATATAGGAGTGAATTTAATCTAGGAAGATAATTACCTGAATGCTGAATATTTTATAATGTTGATAAAAAAAATTGAATACAACAGAAATAATTGACACATTACTCATGTTCCTAAATTAGAATAGTATTAAGATATTCTTACTATCCAAAGCAATATACAGACTCATTGCAATTGCAAAGTTTCAGTGTTATTCTTTAACAAAGCTTTTTAAAAGATTTATTTATTGCCCTGCCATTTGCCAAAGATAAGTTCTAATATATGCTTTGAATTCCCTGTGATCTTTTCTTTTGAGGTTTCCTTCCTTTATCTTCTTTCATACTGATGACCGTGTTTCTGTGTTTCTGTGTGTAACACATCTTTAAGCATCTGTTGCAGGGCTGGACGAGTGGCGACAAATTCTTTCAATTTCTGTTTATTATGAAATAATAAAAGTTACCACTTTTCATTAGTCACATTGAACGTTAATGGCCTGAACTGTCCAGTTAAAAGACACCGATTGGGATTTGCTTCTGAGTCCATGTTGCCTGGGAGTTTCCCATTCATGGTAGGAATGGCCTCCAGCCACTGGGTAAAATTGCCTTCACACAAAGTTACCCTCTAAGTGCTTCAGCCAGGGCTCTGTTCCAGATAAGCAGGTCCCAGCTGTGATGCCAGCTTTACGACCTTTGATGACTCCTGGGTGCTCATTGCATTGTAACTGCAACTCCTTAGTGTGCCCAGAGAAGCTGTTGATATTTGTTTTGTTTAGCTTATTATTGTTGTAATGAGGAGAGTAATGACTTTCAAGTCTTTTCATTTCAGAAATGATACTTGAAAGAACTTCCACTTTGACTATGACATTGTCTAAATAAGATCGGCATTGGAGCCTCGGGTGATTACTGACGCCATAAACAAGAGTGTCAATTGTTAAATAAACAACAGGAGTCACTGTGCATCTATTCCCCATGTAGGATCTCTGTCCTTAATGTGTAGTACTATGTGAATTAGCGGTATAACTAATACTCAAACAGTACTTTACACTTTGTGTTTCTGTGTGGGTGCAAACTGTTGAAAACCTTACTTAGTATATACTAAATTGATCTTCTGTATATAAAGATAATTAAAAATGAATTTTGATGTGAATGGGATGGGAGAGGGAGCGGGAGATGAGATGGTTGCGGGTGGGAGGGAGGTTATGGGGAGAAAAAGCTGCTATAATCCAAAAGCTGTACTTTGGAAATTTATATTTATTAAATAAAAGTTAAAAAAAGAAAAAAAGAAAAAAAAAAGAAAAAAAATACAAAGAGTGGGAATAAGAGAGGCAAGAGATGTGCAATTCGGGACATGCTCAATCTGACTTACCTCAAACGGTAGAGTTAGAAACATAACAGGGGATTCCAATTCAATCCCATCAAGGGGGCATGTACCAATGCCATCTCACTAGTACCAGTGATCAATTTCTGTTCACAATTGATCATAATGATAGGACTAAGAACCAAAGGGATCACATAAACAAGAATAGTGCCTGCAAATACTAGCTTATAGAATCAAAAAGGGAGAGAACGATTCTACATGGGAAGTGAGATACACAACAAACTCATAGAATGGCAGATGCCCTAAACAGCACTCTGGCCTCAGAATCAGCCCTTAAGGCATGCAGATCTGGCTGAAAAGTCCATGAGAGTATTTCAGGCATGGAAAGCCAAGACACTCTGGGGAAAAAAAATAACCTAAATGAAAGATCTCTGTGAGTGATATCCCAGTGGAAAGAACGGGTCATCAAAGAAGGAGGTACCTTTCTCTGAAGGGAGGAGAGAACTTCCACTTTGACCATGGCCTTGTCTAAATATGATCAGAGTCGGTGAACTCAGGGGGCTTCCATAGCCTTGGCAGCTCATGACAAGAGCCTAGGGTGATTACTGATGCCATAAACAAGAGTGTCAATTTGTTAAGTCAACAACAGAAGTCACTGTGCACTTACTCCTCATGTAGGATCTCTGTCCTTAGTGTGCTGTACATTGTGATTTAATGCTATAACTAGTACTCAAACAGAATTTTTCACTTTATGTTTCTGTGTGGGAGCAAACTGTTGAAATCTTTGCTTAATGTATGCTAAACTGATCTTCTGTATATAAAGAGAATCGAAAATGAATCTTGATGTGAATGGAAGGGGAGAGGGAGTGGGAAAGGAGAGGGTTGTGGGTGGGAGGGACGTTATGGGGGGAAAGCCATTGTAATCCATGTTCTGTACTTTGGAAATTTATATTCATTAAATAAAAGTTAAAAAAAAAAAGAAAAAAAAAGATTTATTTATTTGAAAGAATTGCAGAGAGACAGAGACAGAGAATGAAGTGTTCCATCCACTGGTTCACTCCACAGAGGGCCACAAAGGCTGGGGCAGGGTGCTGATCCAAAGCCAGGAAACAGGATTTCTTCCAGGTCTCCAAGGACTTGGGCCATCTTCCACTGCTATCCTAGACCATAGCAGAGAGCTGAATCATAAGTGGAGTAGTCGGTACTTGAACTGGCACGCTTATTGGATGCTGGTACTGCAGGTGATGGTTTTACCCACTAAACCACAGTGCCAACCAGCCCTTCTTTAACAAAATATTTTAAAATCCCCAGAATTGTACAGAACTGTGAAGGATAATGAATAGTCAAGTCAATATTGAAGTAAAAGAAGGATACTTAATATATTTTACAAAGCTATAGTAATCAAAATAGCATATCACTGGCATTAAAGCAGATACATTAAGCAATGGGGCAGAATAGAGAACAAGTCATTAACCTATAGTCAACTGATTTTTAAGGTGTCTAGAACAGATGAAGAAAAATGAGTAGTTTCTTCAATACAAGGTGCTTGGAAAAGTCAACCAATTCTTTTTGCATTTGAAGAGAAATTATCCAGATAACATTGAGAGCCTAGAGTGCTTCATGAAATTTATGGGGTAATGTGAGGGTATTTTAAGGATGAAAGGAGAGGAGATTGTAGGCATTTCTTTAATTTATTTATTTGCTTACTTACTAATTAACAGAGAGAGAGAAAGGGAGAGATCTTCCACCTGCTGTTTCACTTCCCCAGATGGCGGCATAGCCAGGGCTTGATCACGCCAAATCCAGGAGCCAGGAGCTTCTTCATGGTCTCCTGCCTGGGTGGCTGGGGCACAAGTACTTGGGTCATCTTCCACTGCTTTTGCAAGGCCATTAGCAAAGTGTTGGATTGGAAGTGCAGCAGCCAAGACTAAAACCAGTACTCATATGGGATGCTGGAGTCATAGTTGGCAATTTTACCTGTTACACCACCCCAGCAGCTGCTGTAGGTGTTTCTTTAAGAAAAAACTCCCTAGTTCTGGGTTTAGCTCTAGTGATTTTCTGCATAAATAGAAGGTTTACACAGCCAGTTTCTGCTTAGCTTTATCTTGCAGGTGCATCACCATTCTACAGCAGTAATAAAAGCAACATGCTAGTATTTCTGTACCTCAAATGAAACCAGAGAAATTAGTGATTTTTCTGCCTGAAAACTTTCAGTTTAAAACCAGGAAGAGTCACTGATTAAGACTTTGTGTGCATGGAGCTTCCACTTTGGTGTAGAGGATAAAGCCACCGCCTGCCTTGGCAGCATCATATGGACATGGGTTTGAGTCCCAGATGCTCCACTTCTGATCCATCTTTGATAATGCACCTGGGAAATGAGCAGAGGATGGCCCAAGTCCTGCGCTCCTGCAACCACTTGGGAGACCTGGAAGAAGCTCTTCGCTCTTGACTTTGGTGGGCCCATCTCTGGCTGTTGCAGCAATTTGGGGAGTGAACCAGCAGATGGAAGATCTCTCTGTCTCTCCCTCTCTCTCTTTGTAAGGCTATCTT
Organism: Oryctolagus cuniculus; assembly: GCF_964237555.1. NCBI lineage: Eukaryota > Metazoa > Chordata > Mammalia > Lagomorpha > Leporidae > Oryctolagus > Oryctolagus cuniculus. The sequence continues at coordinate 116,201,839 of NC_091443.1, forward strand.
TCAAATAAATAAATAAATATTTAGCAAAAATAAACAAGACTTAGAATGAGGCCAGACATTGCATTTTAAGACATGTTGAGTTCGGAAGCAGTCCACACAGCAGACTCATAGAATGACAATCATTTTAAATAGCATATAGATGTAGCATTAAGTGTGAGAATATTAAGTATCATATCTAGTTCTCATTTCTTTTTCAAAATGGGAGGGCACTCTAAAGATTGTAGTTCTAGCAGAGTCTTTTTGTGCCAGTTACTATCCATCATTCATTAAAAATCTTTATAACTTCTTTGCTTTATCTAATTTGCTTTAGAGTTCACACCAGTGACTCACTACATCTTGACTTTTGTTTCTTCCTTATGATGAAGATCTATTTCTGAAATCACAGCTGATCAATCATGTTCCATCTTCCTCTTGTTGCAAAGTTGTATTTGACCTGGTTTTTCATGCAGACTCATGTCAAGATAGAAACATTTGATGAGAAGATGTCAGTGTAAATATGTTTTTAGTCACATTTGATTAACAATGAAGATTTAGGAGTGGTCTTCAGACTAACTTTATCTGTAGTCCATTGCTAAACTTAGATATATCTGTTCTGTATACAGAAGTCGTCACCCTGAAGTACCTAGCAGGATTATTTTGCTGGGAATTATACTTCTGTAGAAGTATGCCATTCAATAGGCCCAAAGTTCAAAATAAAAGTGTTTAACAAAACCAACAAGATGATAGCAAGTTGAGTTACATCTATGCATATAAGCTATGCAGAAGTTATATGTTAAAACAACAAACAAGGTTACAAGCGAATAGCAGAATACCATAATTAACATCATATAAGTGCACAGGAAATGCTTATTAACCTCAGTGAAAGTTTTCAGGGCCATGAACATGGGCTGGTATTGTGGCCCAGTGGTTCAGCTGTCATCTTTGATGCCTACATCCCATATGAGTGCCAATTTGAGTCACTTCTGATATGACTCCATGTTAATGGACCTGGGAAAGCAGTAGAAGATGATATAAGTGCTTGGACCCCTGTCACCTATGGGGAAGACTCAGATGAAGTTCCTGATTCCTGGCTTCAGCCTTGCCCCATTCCATATATTGCAGCCATTTGTGGAGTATACCATGGATGGAAGACTTCTCTTTCTCTGTCTCTCCCTCTTTGTAATTCTGCCTTTCAAATAAATGAAAAAACAAATCATCAGGGCGCTGGATTCTGTCCCAGTTGCCCCTCTTCCAGGCCAGCTCTCTGCTGTGGCCAGGGAGTGCAGTGGAGGATGGCCCAAGTGCTTGGGCTCTGCACCCCATGGGAGACCAGGAGAAGCACCTGGCTCCTGCCATTGGATCAGCGTAGTGCACCGGCCGCAGTGCGTCGGCTGTGGCAGCCATTGGAGGGTGAACCAACAGCAAAGGAAGACCTTTCTCTCTGTCTCTCTCTCTCCCTGTCCACTCTGCCTGTCAAAAAAAAAAAAAAAAAATGAACAGAGATGTGATCTGAAAGAAGGAGTATTACAGTGTGCTAACTACTTACATTAAATATGTATAATGTCTGATCCAAAAAATCTGAAAGTTAAAAATTGAATCCAAGACCGGCTTATATTTTCTAACTGCAATATCTGGTATTTTCAAGTTTTGGGGTTCACTATGAAGTGACAACTCTATTCACTAATTGCAAGGCTAGGAGTTCATGATGCCAGATATTCTGTGCATAATTTTTGTGTCTGCTAATGTTTTCAAGGACATTGTGGTATGATGATAATAGATTCTTCTTTTTTTAAATTTATTCATTTTTACTTGAAAGCCAGAATTACAAAGAGGCAGAGGTAAGAGAGAGAGAAAGATGTCTTCCATCTGCTTGTTCACTCTTCCAAATGGCCACAAAGGTCAGAGCTGGGCTGATCTGAAGCCAGGAGCTTCTTCTGGTTCTCCCACACTGGTGCAGGAGCCCAAGGGCTTGATCCATCTTCCATTGCTTTCCCAGGCCATAGCAGAGAGCCAGATCAGAAGTGGAGCAGTCGGGACCTGAATCATTGCCCATATGGGATGCCAGCACTGCAGGTAGCGACTTTGCTTGCTATGCCACAGTGCCGGCCCTGATAACGGATTCTTACTGAGCTCATACAATAACGTTGCCACAAGAAATCAAAAAAGTTTTGCATTTTAGAGGAATTAAGTAGGTGGAAAGGTAAACATTTCCATCTATTTACAAAACTATGCTAAAGTATAGTAACCGATAGAAATTGTAGAGATCTTCCTGAATCTAGATGAAACACTGAAATGCAGAACCAGAAAAATTTAAATAAAAGCATAGAAATCCATAAATATGATTAATTCAATCTCATGTAACTAATTCTATGTATTTGAAAGGTAGTTACAGAGAGAGACAGAGACACAGAGAGAGAGAGCACTTCCATTTGCTGGTTCACTCCCCAAGTGACTGAAACAGTTGGAGCTGAGCTGATCTGAAGCTAGGATCCAGGAGCTTCTTCTGGGTCTCTCATGTGGATGTAGAGGCCCAAGGACCTGAGCCATCCTCTGTTGCTTTCTCAGGAACATTAATAGGGAGCTGGTTCAACATTGGAGCTCCCAGGACTCAAACTGGTGCCCATAGGGAATGCTGGAGCATCAAGCCAGGGCTTTAACCCACTGTGCCACAGCACTGGCCCCCTACTAGCAGTTTAATGGGGTTTTTAGTTTTTTTCTTTCCCTCAGCATTCTGGAAATTAGTGTCTAAAGTAGCCTAAGATCTGTATTTAAGAATATTTTCTGTTAAACTGATTTCAAGTGTTTTTAGAAGATACAAAATTATGGATGGCACAAGTCTTTAAATATACATGGTTAAAATGAAATTGATTAATTGACATGAGCCATTTACATTCATCCCATAGAGCATGTTACAAAGCAACTAAAGAGGGGGCCAGCATTGTGGCATAGCATGTTAAGCTGCCACCTATGATGCCGGCATCCCATATGGGTTATACTTCAAGTCCTGGTTGCTCCACTCTGATCCAGCTCCCTGCTAATGCACCTGGGAAAGCAGCAGAGGATGGCCAAGTGTTTGGGCTCCTACACCCTTTTGGGAGATATGGGTGATCCTGTCAGACTGCCTGCCTTGCCCATGCAGGAGGTTGAAAGGGCATGGTGCACCATGCCTCCCGGGAGGGACCCCACGGCCTCCCTCCTGGCAGGCAATGGGATCCCTGGGTGCATTTCCCCCAATGACCACCAATCAGCTAAACTGCTCCTGGGTGTGGCCCAGGCCCACCTGGAAATCTACTGTTCAAGCTGAATGGAGAAGCATAGCAGTGCCAATGTCAGCTTCATCCTATAGAATTAGTATTGCCCTGAATTAGTTATGCTCCCGCTGCCTGCCCTTTCAAAAGTATACATGGTTATTAATAAAGAAGATATGATCACCAAAGCCTGGCTCATCCTTGGCCATTGTGTCCCTTTGGGGTGTGAACCAACAGAAGATCTCTCTCCCTCTGTCTTTCCTTCTCTGGAATTCTGCCTCTCAAAGAAATAGATAAATCTTTTTAAAAGGAAAGAAAGAAACGGAATGATTTTACAAACCTATTGTCTCCTTTAGGCCTCTGGGTCTCCTTTTTATCAAGATAACCATCATGACTGATAACAACAAAACAGAACTATCAGATTTTAAGACTTATATAACTTTTAGGAAATTTATATATCAATGGTATATCTATATTAATATAATTTAAAATTGAGCATAATTTCATGACAGTACTTTACATACAATCTAAATTGCATAATCAGCTATTACCTCTACAAGATAGGATATATCCTTTGACACATCAAGGGTTCCTGTTGGAAATCTCAAAATGAAAAAATTTAGAACCTTGATTCTGAAAAATCTGCTAAGGATGACAAAGGGGCTTAAAATATTTGGTAAAAATAAACTCCCTATTAATTTTGAAATAACATCCATCCACTTAGAGTGATCCAACCAGTTATAAACCAGATTTATTCTACCTGATTATTTTATAAATTTGTATAAATTGTAAATCTGATTATTTTTATTTTATAAATTTGATACATCTTAATTAGGTGATCAGTCAGATATTCTGAAATAAGTATACATACAACTCTTTTTTTTAAAGATATATTTATTTGAAAGAGTTACACAGAGAGAGAAGAAAAGACAGAGAGAGAAGTCTTTCACCTGCTGGTTCACTCCCCAATTGACCACAATGACCAGAGCTCTGCTGATTTGAATCCAGGAGCCAAAAGCTTCCTCCCACTTGGATGCAGAGGCCTAAAAACTTGGGCCATCTTCCATTGCTTTCCAAGGCCATTAGCAGGGAGCTGGATCAGAAGTGGAACAGTTGTGACTCAAATCAGCACCATAGGGGATGCTGAGTCACAGATGGCAGTTGTACCTCGTACACCACAACACCATCCCTGTAGGCATTTCTTTAAATAAAGTTCCTAGTCTTGGGTTTAGCTGTTGAGATCCTCTGCATTTTTTTTTCCAGCTGGTACTAAACAATTCAGCTTTTATTAATTTATATCTTGCATCTTAAAAAGGAAACCAACAAAAAACAGATGAGTTAGCAGAGCCAGGAGAGCTCCCTGCACAAATGCAGACAAAGGCAGACAGGATTCAGGAAGCTGGATGAGCACAAGGAGGCAGCACCCTCCGGGAGTGGGCCTGGGTCCAGGGGTGCCTCAGGATCTGGGCCAGGGGCAGCCACTCTGATGGCTGGTATCTCAGAAGCCTGGATATGAAGTCTCGGGCTCCCAAAGACATTGTTACAGGAAACTTCACATCCAGCTTAAGGATGCGTCTGTATGTCTCAGTGTGAGAGACGCTCTCGAAGGGTGGATTTCCCACCAGCAGCTCATAGCAGAGCACCCCAAAGTGTTTTACTGCCATTTTCTGCACAGATTTTTTTTAAAGATTTATTTATTTATGTGAAAGGCAGAGTTATAGAGAGGCAGAAACAGCGAGAGGTCTTCCATCTGCTGGTTCACGCACCAGATGGCTACAATGGCCAAAGCTGAGCTGATTCAAAGCCAAGAGCTTTTGGAGCTTCTTCCAGGTCTCCCATACAGGTGCAGAGGCCCATGTATGTGGGCCATCTTCCTCTACTCTCCCAGGCCATAGCAGAGAGCTGGATAGGAAGTGGAGCACCTGGGACTCAAACCAGTGCCCATATGGGATGCTGGCACTGCAGGTGGCAGCTTTACCCACTATGCCACAGTGCCAGCCTCTCTGCACAGCTTTATTCTGCAGATGCATCACCATTCTATATCAATGAAACCAAGAACACACTACTATTTCTATACCTATAATGAAAGCCAGAGACATTAATAATCTTTCTGCCAGAAAACTTCCAGTCCAAACCAGGAGTAGAGTTATGAATTCAGGCTTAGTGTGGATGGGGCTGGCACTATCGTGTGGAGGGTAAAGCCACCACCTGCTTCACCAGCCTGTGTCCTAGATGGGCACAGGTTCAAGTTTCAGCTGCTCCACATCTGATCCATCTCCATGCTGAGATACCTGGGAAAACAGCAGAGGTTGGCCTAAGTGCTTGGGCCCCTGCACCCACTTGGGAGACTTGGAAGAAACTCCAGGCTCCTGACTTCAGGTCAGCCCAGCTCTGGCTGTTGCAGTCATTTGGGGAATAAACCAGCAGGTGGAAGATATTTTTGCCTCTCTCTCTCTTTGTAACTCTGTTTTGCATGTAAATGAATAAATCTTTATATTAAAAAAAAACCTTAGAGTTGGTCTAGACATAGCATTTTAAGACATGTTGAAAACACTTTGCCAGTGTTTAATGTGCAAAATCACACTCTCCAGTCTTATCTATAGAACAAAGATGAATAGCTAGTTTTCATATGAATGGAACAGAGATATGGACTAGCTACAAAGAAAGTTTGGGTAACACAGATTTCTGTATACCTTTTCCACCTTTCTTGAACCCAGGGAAGGCCCAAAATATGTCTTTAATCAATATTCAGACGATCAACATCCCTCTTTCCTAACTCAAGTCAGTGTGAATTGTGACTCTTAACTTTCTCTTAGACATAGTTATGAGTGAGGGCTTTGAGTTTAGCATTCTGTGCTAAGATACACTGTAGCAATGCTACTCCTTCCAAAGTTTCCTGGGGAGTTACTGCTGCATATTCAGCATGTGATTCTTGTCTGTGAAACTGTTTCCACCCATGATTGTTTCTGGTCTGTAGTTTCTAAAGCAAAGGACGTTTCTTCCAAGGGCCATCTGTATATCTATACCATTATTCACAGGCCATACCAAAGTATCAATGTAAGATATAGCCTGGGGGCCAGCACTGTTGTGTAGTGGGTAAAGCCACTGCCTGAAGTGCTAACATCCCATATGGTCACTGGTTCAAGTCTTGGCTGCTCCACTTCTGACTCAGCTCTCTGCTATGGTCTGGGAAAGCAGTTAAAAGATGATCCAAATCCCTGGGCCCCTACACCTGCTCAGGAGACCCAAAAGAAGCTCTTGGCTTCTGACATTGGATTGGCCCAGCTCCTACCATTGTGGCCATGTGGGGAGTAAAACAGTGGATGGAAGACCTCTCTCTCTCTCTCTCTCTCTCTCTTGCTTTCTCTCCCTCCCTTTGCCTTTCAAATAAATAAATAAATCTTTAAAAAATTTAGCCTGCTATAGGTTTATTGAATTTCAAATCCCATTTGCAGTTGCCTTAGCACTGTCAGACCAAGTGATTTCATGGGCTTTTTATGGCCTACGCTATGGATGTTCCCTACTCCTGCTAAAGGGACATTTGTGAGATCCAGCCTGCTAGTACACACTTGTTGAATGTCATGATAATTCACATATATGTGTCCCAGAGAGGTCTCATGGCAAGATGAGTGGACCATCTTCTACTGCTTCCCCAGGCAATAGCAGAGAGCTGGATCAGAAGTGGAGCAGCTGGGACTCAAACCTGTGCCCATATGGGATGCTGGCACTGCAGGCAGTGGCTTCACCTGCTATGCCACCGTGCCAGACCACTTTTATATCATTTCTATGACATTTAAATCAATAACATATCCATGTTAATATAACATTTAGCATGATTTTGTATAACAGAACTTTATATAAAATCCAAAGAGACTAAGTAGCTATTACCTCTATAAGATGAGATGCATATCCTTTGACATATCCAAGGGTCCAGCTAGAAATCTCAAGGTCAAAATGCTCAGAACCTTGATCCTGAGAAATCCTATCAAGAATGCAAAAAGGGCTTTCAAATGTTTGGTCAAAACTTCTCTTGTCATGAACTGTATGGAATCCTCTCTGGATTTGGGGGACCAAAAATTGGGAATTTCTTACACCCAGGGGGCTGAAGCTCATGGCTCTAAGGCAATCACCATGCTGAAAAATGACTATATTGACTCCTCAGGTACCCTAGTCTCTACTGTGGACCACATACTGATTGTCAGAGTGCTTTGCTTGCACACTAGAGTTTCTCACCTGATTTCACTCAGATTTAAAAGCTGTAGGAAATCATGGGAGTAGCCATTAGGAGCTTAGGTCTCCAGACATCACCAGTCACTGGGTTCCACATTCCCCTTCCATCCCACAACTAAGTTCAGCTAAGTCAAAGGAAAAGGGTAGCTCTTTGTATTTCCTTTCTGAAAACATCAATGCTGAAAACATTTAAGTGAAGTCTTCTTTAGAAATTTCAAGTTGGATGGGCCAGCTCTGTGGCTCACTTGGTTAATCCTCTGTCTGCGGTGCTGGCAGCCCCTATGGGCACCAGGTTCTAGTCCCAGCTGCTCCCCTTCCAGTCCAGCTCTGCTGTGGCCCAGGAGGGCAGTGGAGGATGGCCCAAGTGCTTGGGCCCCTGAACCCACATGGGAGGCCAGGAAGAAGCACCTGGCTCCTGGCTTCAGATTGGTGCAGCTCCGGCCATTGCAGCCATTTGGGGAGTGAATCAACAGAAGGAAAGCCTTTCTCTCTGTCTATCTCTCTCTCACTGTCTATAACTCTACCTGTCAAATAAAAAAGAAAAGAAAAGAAATTTCAAGTTGGAAAGAACATTTATCCAAGGTCCATGATCTAGATAGCTGATTATTTTTAGCATCTTTGAGCAAGAATTGTTAATGAGGTTTTTTTTTTTTTTTTTTTTTTTTTTTTTTTTTGACAGGCAGAGTGGATAGTGAGAGAGAGACAGAGAGAAAGGTCTTCCTTTTGCCATTGGTTCACACTCCAATGGCCACCATGGCTGGCGCATTGCGGCCAATGCACCGCACTGATCCAAAGGCAGGAGCCAGGTGCTTCTCCTGGTCTCCCATGGGGTGCAGGGCCCAAGCACTTGGGCCATCCTCCACTGCCTTCCTGGGCCACAGCAGAGAGCTGGCCTGGAAGAGGGGCAACTGGGAAAGAATCCTGCGCCCCTACCGGGACTAGAACCCAGTGTGCCAGCGCCGCTAGGTGGAGGATTAGCCTATTGAGCCATGGCGCTGGCCGTTAATGAGCTTTTAATCTTAAATCACCAAAGTGTTCCAAGTTTCAGTGAAGCACCACAGAATTCAAAGGAAATCTCATCAATCTCTTCCTAGCAGTTTATTTCCTGACAGTCACCTCCCAATAAAAGCAGCCAAAAGAACTTCTAAGATCACAGACACACATTAATGGAGCCACATTCCAAGTCCATGTTTATGGTTGGGGATTGGGGTAGTAATCTTAAATCTCCATGCACAAGTTCACAAAACAAGACAAGCTTTGTGCCAAGAAAGAGGAGACAGAGCATGGAGCCACAGGCAGGCCAGGTTTATTCAGAAGGTTGGTTCACTCCAAGGTGAATGCATGGCAGAGAGTTCCCAGCAAACACAGCAAAGAGAGAACCCCCTGTCTTACAGACTGGTGCTTTATATAGCACAAAGTGGTGGGAAGGAGCTTGGAGGTCTGAGCTAAAGCAGGGCTGCTGAGATAGAGAAGAACTTCGGCTAGATTTAAAGGTCCTTTGAGGTCACAGTGTGAGCTGGGAGGGGTTTGGGCTGAGGCTGGACTCTGAGGCTGAGCGCTGAGATAGCGGGAGACAGCTTGGGAGGAGGGGGGGAGATCTCAGGCTGATAGCAGAGTTTTCACATAGTGTTGTGTCCAAAAGTTGAGGTAGGGCAAGGTTGGTCAAGGTGGGGGTTGGGGGGGGGGAGAGGCTGCATTAGCAAGACAGAGAAACAGGGGACTGCTTGTTGTGTAGGTGAGAGGTCAACATGGACATAAGGATTTTTGTCCTTTCTCCATCACTGTGTATGTGTACGACAAAGTCAGAATAAAGCAGACTTTGGTGGGAAATTTCTGATATAAATTCTGTAATAAAATTTAGCCAATCACAATCTTTTGCAGTTCAGATAGATTTCTGTGGGTGATCCCATGGGACTGCCTGCCCTGCCCATGTGTGAGGTTGAGAGGGCATGGTGGGCTATGCCTCCCAGGAGGGACCCCACAGCCTGGCTGCTGGCAGGTGGCAGGAGCTCCAGGCCCATTTCCTCCATCCCCTTTTCCTGTTGGAAGCCTTGTGGCTGTGCTTTTGTGGTTCATAAACAGAGAGCTGATAAGCAACTCCCAGACGTGGGCTGGTTGCACAAAGGAGCCCAGGGGCCTATGTGTGCTACGTGACCTATAAGTCAATTAGTTAGAGGCCTTTTGGCATGCTGCCCTTCTGCTCTATAGACTTGCTGTTGCCGCCCAAGGTTTTTTCTTCCCCTCTTCCCCTCTAAATTCTGAGCCTGATTGCTAATAAACAGACAGGCTCATCAGGCCTGTCTCCAGTGTTTCTTGTGGAGAGATGCTGTTGCTCTTCCAGCCCAGCAGCTGAGGGTCTCACACAAAGAGACCACAGATGTCAGCCTTTAGATAATGGGATTCATGTTTGGCTGCCTTTCAGCTGGGAACCTGAGGAAATGTCTAGCAAGGGTAAATGCCATAGGAGTTGTCAGAGACCTAGTAGAGAAAATGATGTGCACCACCAAAGGCAAAATCCAGCTCTAATGACAGAACTCCCAATCCCCAATGTGGGGCCACACATTTAGCATCTTTCACATCAGCAAGGAGTACTTACATTTTGCAAGAACTCTCAGTCAAGTCTCAAGCAATGTGCATGCCTATATTTGTTTTAAACAAATATAATTTGTTGGCCATTTGTAGGAAAGACAAGCAGAATATTAGCCACATTAGGCCCTTTATTCACAAGTTCCAACATCATTACTACCACCAATTCAGATTTAAGAAGAGGTCAATTGCTAACCTTGGGTGTGCATCTTGGGGAAGGGGCAAAGGAGATGCTGTGTTTCCTGTCTCTGCTCATTTTCTAGCCTGCAAACCTTTCTTCTTCTCTAGTAGCCCCAGGTAAGAAATCAGCCTGCTTCACTTGCTCATAGGTCGTTCTTGAAAATCCCATGGCCCACTCTCCCTCTGTCAGACCCTCATTCATATCAGACATGTGAGTGAACACATGGGACAGCACCCAACATTGCATATTCGGTTGTCATTATGACCCACAACTTGCATACATTAGCCAGAATCTCATCTGGTGGTCTCTCAGCATCACCCACCCAGGTTGTTGCACTCAACTCAGGCTCATCTACGTTCAGAGGAGCATAACAGGAAGGACATGTAGTCAGGAGGCCACCCTGCCTTGCAGGGCTACCCCTGCCACATCACCTTCTGAAAATATTGTGGCTATGGCAACTTTCCAATCTTGAGGCCAGTACTTCATACTTCCTCTGACTGTAGGTCTATACACATCCCTTGGCCTCATCAGGCACTCCAGGAGCAGACACACTCCATGCATAGTGCAGTGCTGGCCAGGCAGAGGCAGGATTAGCTCAAACCACTGCCACCAGTCATCCCTGATGTGTCAACAGCTGCAGCCAGTACCACGAGGCCACAGCTCACAGCACATCTGTGACCATCCTTCTCTGTGGGCAGATGTGTGATGCGGCAAGCCTCTGAGTCTTCTGCTGGATCCTTTGACCAATGGGCTCTAGAGGGGCAGGGCTTTCCCTCCCCAAATGTTTTCTACACTGTCAAGACAGTGCCTGCCCAACTCTGGTCTTAGGGGATTTGTCATTGTTAGAGCATGCACTCAGGAGGCGGGTGGCTGGGCACTTCTGAAGTGTCAGTAGGATTTCTTTTTCTTTTTTTTTTCTCTTTTTTTTTTCTGCTTTGTAAGGAGGACTCTATGGTTGAGCATGACCAAAGTCCCCTGCCTCAGTTTTCTCACCTTCAAGTACACCCATGACGCGAGAACAGATTCATGAGTCTTCCATTTGCATGATACCTCAAGATTCTGTTCATTCAGCCATTCACATTCACATGTGCCCTGTGATGTGGGGCTATGGGAGGTCTGGTGGCTTGAGAGGTTTATGCTAAGAAGACAAGGCCAGAAAAGAGCCTTCCTATGAAAGAGGGAATCTCAGGGTTAAAAATATTCTGGCTTCAAATGTGGGGAGCTCCCACAGTCCCCTCAGCCAAAGCCAGAGATGATTTTCTCTTCCTTGGTTATGCCTCTCTGCAAAGACATGGGCACTAGGATAGAAGTTGGGAGATCCCAGCCTAGTCCAGGTTAATGATTGGTTTGACAGCTTGCCAGTCAAGATCCATGTGCTGATCCCAGCTTTAGTTACCAAGCTTCTACCTACCATCTGCCTATTTTCATTTCATACAATGTTGTCATTTCTGGGCTCTGCTACCTCTGAGATCTGACTCTTTTTTTTTTAAAAAAAAAGATTTATTTATTTATTTGAAAGTCAGAGTTACACAGAGATAGAAGGAGAGGCAGAGAGAGAAGAGGTCTTCCATACACTGGTTCACTTCACAGTTGGTGGCTGCAATAGGCAGGGCTGCACTGCTTAGAACCCAGGAGTCAGGAGATTCCTCCAGGTCTTCCCATGAGGGTGCAGGGGCCCAAGGGCTTCTGCCATCTGCTTTCCCAGTTTACAGCAGAGAGCTGGATCAGAAGTGGAGCAGCTGGGAATTGAACCAGTGCCCATATGGGATGCTGGCACTGCTGGAGGTGGCTTTACCCTCTACACCACAATGGCAGCCCTGAGATCTGACCTTAACCTGGTGGTTCCTGCCTTATGGGCATGGCATCCACAAATGATGTAGGTGATTGTATTGTGCACCTACAACTTTTGTCACATTGTTTTTAATTATCTATGTCCTTGTCATCCATCTACCAGGACTGAAATTGCCTTTAGGGTAATCATGATATTCACATTATTCATGTTGCATCAATTATACCCCAGGAGAGTACCAGGCATAATGCAGACAAGTCACCCCTGTCTCCATTCATCCTCGGCTCCTCATTCCCACAGTGCTAGGGGCTCTTGCTCTTCTCCTCCTCCTCCACCCTTTCCTCTGCACAGCTACCACCACCATGAGTCCCTCACACACCTTGCTCCTATACTCCCTCTGACCCCATATGCTCTCCAGCTCCAGTGGATCCAAACAGGATGACATATCAAGTGTGGAGGTTTAGTTGTACTCATGAAGCAAAGCTACAGTGCTCCCCTATCACTAAGTGAATTGTGGATGTTGGACTTGAAAGCTCTGATTCTTGTGCTCAGTTCTATGGTCCTAGAACAACTGAGAGTATGGCAGAAATTAAGGAGATGCCTGCCTGCATATCACATTCATTTAGGAGCCACAGAGCTCTGCAGCATTGTTGTTGGAGCCCTTTCCATTTATTCACTGCTCAAACCTGTTGCTTTGTTTTCTGCTTTGTGTCCATCCACTCATATCAGAGTAGCCAGGACAGAGTGAGTTTTTATGAGTCAGGATGGTGAGCCAGTGGCTAGACACCTTACTTGGACTTTATAATGTGCATTTTTGACTATTCCAGGAAATTGGTTTTTTAAAGATTTATTTATTGATTTGAAATAGTTACACAGAGAGAGAAGGAGAGGAAGAAAGAGAGGGAAAAGTCCTCCATCCGTTGGTTCATTCCCAATTGGCTGCAATGGCCAGAGCTGTGTCAATCTGAAGCCAGGAGTCAGGAGCCACTTCCAGGTCTCCCACATGGGTGCAGGGGCCCAAGGCCTTGAGCCATCTTCTACTGCTTTCCCAGGCCATAGCAGAGAGCTGGAACAGAAATGGAGCAGCCAGGACTTGAACTGATGCCCATATGGGATGCTGGCACTGCAGGTGGCAGCTTTACCCAGTATGCCGTAGTGCTGGCCCCTCTCTAGGGAAAATTTTTTTTACTTCTTTCCTGCTTAATTGTGCTTTAGTTACCTAAGGTTGGTGAATATATAAATTGTGAATTAGCGAGGTATTCCAAATTTAGCTTTGAATTATATGATTTTGTGGGTTTTTAACTTAAATTTTTAATAAATATTTACCATTACTACTCTTTTTTAAAAATATTTATTTATTTATTTGAAAATCAGAGTTACACAGAGAGAGGGGAGGCAGAGAGAGTGAGAGAGGGAGAGAGAGAGCTCTTCTATCTGACAGTTCACTCTCCAATTGGCCACAATGGCCAGAGGTGTGCTGATTCAAAACCAGCAGCCAGGAGCTTCCTCCAGGTCTCCCATGTGGGTGCAGGGGACCAAGTATCCTCTACTGCTTTCCCAGGCCATAGCAGAGAGCTGGATTGAAAGTGGAGCAGCCGGGTTTCAAACAGGGGCCAATATGGGATGCTGGCACTTCAGGCCTGGGTGTTAACTTGCTGTGCCAAACTTGCTGCACCACAGCGCATGCTCCTGAATTTTACTTTTTTATTTAGACCTTTCTTATAGACACGGATTATGTCTTCTAGTCTCTAAGTAACTGCATCATAATGAGGACCATTGTAGATTGTAGCAGTTAAAAATATTTGGCTTGATGATCAACATAAGGCTTATAGATAGTAGCTACCCATGAGATTGTGTGCTGGATTTAGGGGAAGTTTATAAGTCAGTTGCAGGTAGCCTTTTATTACTGATGAACATGAATGTACTGAGAACTCCTTGTCCATTAAATAATAAAATCCAAATGAAGATTTACACATGAGTTCCCTCCTGCCTTCATCTACCACTGAAATCCTGTTGTTTCTGCCATTTGGATCTCCCTGTAATCTGTTGCCTCTTCTTCATTCCCACTACCACCATACCTTGGTTCAGGTCCTACTAAATTACCTTTGATATACTTTTTAATTGACATCTCTGCTTTTTGTTTTTCTTACCTTTGTGTCAAAAGCCTCTTAGTTCATCCCAACTTTTTCTGATTGCTCAGGTTCTCTTGCTCCAATATCTAGGAAAATCATGTTGCTGGTAGTTCTTTCAACACACCACACAAAAGAATGCTCAGTAAATGCTTACTAAATAGTGAATGGAATGCCTTACAAAGCTAGGGTGAACATTTAACCTGCTTGGCCCTGGATGGTTTCTGCTTATACATTTCAGCCCTGTGTCATTATTAATATGTCTCTTTTATTATCAAAGTTGTCTCTGAGCAACAAATTATACATTCATCTAATTGTGTCTGTTATCAAATAGATATCTATTTCATTGTCTCTTCAACTAGGTAGTTATTGGGGATCAAAAATTGTATTTGTTTAATTTTTATAGCCTCATTTATTCATTCAACTAACAGAATGACTATCAAGATGCTGAGTTTTAATGTCAAAGCAAACATGTTTCTTGCTCTCCTGAATTTTCAATCTGGCAAGAAAAAGCAGTCTACACAAATAATATTGCCTGATATAATAAACATTAGTGTGAAATGAATGGATACATTTAAGCATTCCTAATCCAGCAATTCTAATCCCATGAATTATAACTGACAGAAGTAATCACAAACAGAACTCCATGTCATCCTGCTTCCATTTATATTTCTACTTAAAATCTTAAAAATCAAACACCACACATATACCTAAGAATGCATAATATTTATGCTATCTTGATATTAAACTTGAGAAAAATAACCATACAGCAATAGCAACTTTGAACCTCCTTTCTTTTTTAGATAAGTTATAATCCTATGTGTTTCTCTACAGTGAGGATTAGGATTGTAGATACTCTTCCTCTCCCTCACTTTTTATTTTAGAGATGAGAAATCTGGGGTTTTAGAAACTGAGCCCCAAGGTAAAATAAATATTTCCTTTTTTAAAGAAGATTTTTTTAATTTGAAAGGCTGAGTTACAGAGAGGCAGAGGCAGAGAGAGAGAGAAGTCTTCCATCCACTTGTTCACTCCCCAAATGGCTGCAATAGCCATAGTTAAGCTGATCCAAAGCCAGGAGCCAGGAAATTCTGGGTCTCTGATGTGGATGCAGGGTCCCAGGCATTTGGGCCATCTTCTACTGCTTTCCCAGGCTAGAGCAGAAAGCTGGATTGGAAGTGGAGCAGCAGGGACTTGAACCAGCCCCTATAAAGAATGTCGGTGCTGAAGGCAGAGGCTTAGCCCACTATGCCACAGTGCTGGTCCTGAAAGATATCTTAAACCAGTATTTCACTTTGGTTGGCCTTTAACCTGGACTTTTTTTACCATAGTTCCATGGGCAAATTTAATTCTAATCTTTTTCCACCTCAGCTTTCTCTTTGTAAATCGAGAATACTGTCTCCAGAATTAACCTGAGGTATAATTGATACAAAGTAAGTCATTTACTCTGTTAATCTGGCCCCTAGAAGATACTTGGCAATGTTAGTCCTGTATCCAGTTCTCTTTTTTTCTTTCTTTTTCTTTTTTTTTTTTTTTGTACTTGGTGAATTAGAGGGTGGTGTAAAATACTTTGAAAAGAACCACAAATAAAAGACACAAGTAAAAATTGTATTCTCAAATCTAGATGTTAAACTGTGCCATGTACACCTGTGCTGAGAGTTACATTGAAATCCTTGTCATGGGTTACTTGAGAGAAGCTGTGCAGGAATAAAGCAGCAGGGGATTTTTCTGAGAAACAGCATGTGTGAGGGAACTGGGATTTGGGACTCAACAGCAGTGGCTGTCACTTCTTAAGATTTTGTTCAAGAAAGGAAGAACAGCACCTGACCCTTGAGATCTGGGGTGGGAAGGAAGGGAAGGAGGGATGGAAACAAAAGCAAGTGCCCTCTGGTTCCCAGCCTGTCTCCACCCACCCCACACTGAAGTCCTAGGAGAGGGCCAGTAAGTCTACCCAGGAATGCCCTGACCTGGACTCCATTTCCCAGAGTCACCCGGTGCTCTAACGTTTTCCTGCTCTAAGCGCCTGTGCGTGTGCATGTGGGAGAACGTACGCATGCGCGTGCCTTTCCCTGTGGCCCGGGGGCTGAGAACAGAGGAAGTTCATTTACTGATCAGAGTGTGCCCTGAGAGGCCGCACTGCTCCTTCTCCCACATTCACTGGGGAGTCTTGCTCTGCAAGTGCAATTGCAGGCGGTTCGGGAGCACACACCCCAGACCTGCCGCCCGCTGCTTCTGTGCCTCTGCATCTGCCACCGTGGGCCCCAAGTTCCAGCGACTTCTCCTGTCCCACACTTTCTGCTTTGCTCTCCAGGTGTCCTGAAGAAAGGGGACGTGCTCCCGAGAGTTTCCACGGCAAGTATGGAGAACAGGAAGGGGCATCTATGCGTGTGTGGGAGAGGGTGGGTGCGATGGCAGGTAGCGGCTCCCAGACATTGATCACTTGATTCTCAGTGATCCTGGGAGCTTCTCCAGCAGAGTCAAGGCTGGAACCCAGGTGTTGTGTCTCCCACTGCCGTTTCCCAGTCTCCCGATGCACGGCCAGTCCCACGGGCTGCCTCACTCAAATTCTCCTTAAAGTACACTGGACGAGGAATGGCACAAGCAGGGCAGTTGAGAGCACACTGAAGGAAGGAGTCCCATTCCCTATATTTAAATAAGCCCAGTTCCCACTTTGGGTGGGTCAGAGAATGCCTTGTGGCTGGCCTCCGGCTATATCCCCTGGTAGTTCCAGCTGGGCAGGGCTCAGCGGCCCTCAGCCGGAGCCCAAGGCAGTGGGGAGGTGGAAATGGAAGATCAGAGTAGGATCTGGCTCCTGGCCCCCATGCTGGACCCCGCGGACACATTTGACAGCCAGGGCACTATGTGTTTGGGTGACTTTCCCAGCAACATGTGAAGCTTGTGCAGTAGCTTTGTGGACTGATCTCTCCTCTGTGTTTAATTAACAGACTCTTTTTCAATCTGGAGCTTGAGGCCATGGAAACATAGCTGATTTATTTTCCTGCTTTTCGATTTCTGTCTTCAACCCTTCTTTCTCCTCATGTTATTAGGGATGCTGCCAATCCCTTTCGAAAGTGAGAAGTGAACTGAAATTAATGCAAGTCTACCATGTGAGTTAATAATGAGCTACTTCAATCTGGATTTTCATAGTGGAGAGCTATGAAAACATAAATACAGAAAAGTATCAATTTTTCTTGTCTAGTTCTTTACAGTCACTCAATGCTCCACCAAGCTGATTATCTTACAGTCCATATGGTTTTAATTAAGAGGGCCAGTTACTTTTTTTTTTTTTTAATTTGACAGGCAGAGTTAGAGAGGAAGGTCTTCCTTCCGTTGGTTAACCCCCCAAATGGCCACTATGGTTGGTGTGCTGTGCTGATCCGAAGCCAGGAGCCAGGTGCTTCCTCTTCATCTCCTACGTGGGTGCAGGGGCCCAAGCACTTGGGCCACAGCAGAGAGCTGGACTGGAAGAGGAGCAAATGGGACAGAATCCGGTGCGCATATGGGATGCTGGCGCTGCAGGCAGAGGATTAACCAAGTGAGCCACAGCGCTGGCTGGTTACTTTAAAAAAAAAATATTTATTTATTTAAAAGGCAGAGTTACAGAGAGGCAAAGACAGAGAGAGAGAGAGAGAGAGAGAGAGAGAGAGAGAGATCTCCCATCTGCTGGTTCACTCCCCAGATGGTCACAATGGCCATAACTACATGGATCTGAAGCCAGAAGCCAGGACCTTCTTCCAGGTCTCCCACACAGGTACAGGGGACCAAGCACTTGGGCCATCTTCCACTGCTTTCCCAGGCCATAGCAGAGAGCTGGATCAAAAGTGGAGCAGCCAGGTCTTGAACCAGCACCCATATGGTTTTACCTGCTCAGCCACAACACCAGCTTCAAGTTACTTTTCTTATTCTGGGTTCTGTGTTTAACCCCATTACATTTTCAACACGGGAGGATATTAGTGATAGATTTTCAAAATGACTGGTCTGTGGAAGCCTTTGTACAAGGTGTTAATGTGAAGATGGGTAAGGAAGAAAAGAGAAAATGTGCCCCTCTCCCCCCACAGAGATGCCCACACAGTACGGTAAAAGATGTGGCTTTGGGCTGGCACTGTGGCTCAGTAGGTTAATCCTCTGCCTGTGGTGCCAGCATCCCATATGGGCACTGGTTCAAGTCTCAGCTGCTCCTCTGATCCAGCTCTCTGCTATGGCCTGGGAAGGAAGTAGAAGATGCCCCAAGTGCTTGGGCCTCTGCACCCATGTGGGAGACCCAGAAGAAGCTCCTGGCTCCTGGCTTTAGATCAGTGCAGCTCTTCTGGCCATTTTGGCCAACTGGGGAGTGAAGCAGCAAAAGGAAGACCTTTCTCTCTGTCTATCCATCTCACTATCTGTGATTCTACCTCTCAAATAAATAAATAAAACATCTTTTAAAGAAAGAGTAATGTGGCCCTGAAAACTATTGCTATAGACTAACTTTCAGTATAATGAAGTTTTCACTTGATTGAGTGATTCATAGATTCTGTTAGAGTCCTGTTGTCACCAGATTAATAATCTGTGAAACTCTTTAGCAGAGTAAGGTTATCTAGGAAGTAAAAATAGAAAGGGAATCCTGGATAGAGGTTGCTAGGGTGACAGCATTCTTCCTCTCAAACCCAGTGTGTTTTTGACCTTTTCTCCCATGTACTCCCTATCACAGTGCTTGCGAGTGGACAAGCAGTTTTGTGTTTCTGCTGAAAAGAGCTGCTTCACACCCAGGAAACAACTGTAAGACACTTTCTCAGCAACTATGTTGTGTGTACATTAATACGAACTTGAAAACAGCCAAGAACAGGATTCCTGGACTACTCAGGCTAACTCACTGTCCTTGGCACATCATTCCCTGCTCTGCAATAAGTTTCAGGCAAGTTCTTTAAAATTTTTAGGAGAGACATATTTCATATGAGAGACATAATCTGGTAATGTAGCAGTGATGTCTTTAAGAAAAGGTGCCATGTAAGGAAGCAGTCTGATGTGTCCATTCATCTTCCCATTAATAACTCTCATTGATGTCTAGCACAGGGTGGCAGAAGCAATCCTGCTTCTGAATTGCATCAATCCAGGAGGATTCATCTACAGTTTATCTGAGCTTTCTTTGTATGAGGGAATAACCAAAATACTACATTGTATAGGGTTTTTTAATTCATTTTATTTACTTGAAAGGCAGATTTACAGAGAGATGGAGAGACAGAGAGAGGTCTTCCATCCATTGGTTCACTCCTCAAATGGCCACAATGACTTGGGCTGGGCCAGGCTAAAATGAGAAGCTAGGAGCTTCTTCTGGTTCTCACACTTGACTTCAGGGGCCCAAACACTTGGGCCATCATCCTTTGCTTTCCCAGGTGAATTAGGGAGCTATATTGGAAATGAAGCAGGCCGGCACCATGGCTCAATAGGCTAATCCCCCACCTTGTGGCACTGGCACACCAGGTTCTAGTCCCGGGGACAGAATCCGGTGCCCCTCTTCCAGTCCAGCTCTCTGCTGTGGCCTGGGAGTGCAGTGGAAGATGGCCCAGGTCCTTGGGCCCTGCACCCACATTGGAGACCAGGAGAAGCACCTGGCTCCTGCCTTTGGATCAGTGCGGTGTGCCAGCTGCAGCGTGCCGGCAGTGGCGGCCATTGGAGGGTGAACCAATGGCAAAAAGGAAGACCTTTCTTTCTGTCTCTCTTTCACTGTCCACTCTGCCTGTCAAAAAAAAAAAAAAAAAAAAAAAAAAGGAAATGAATCAGCCAGGTTTTGAACCAGTGCCCATGTGGGGTACTGGCATTGCCAGGGTCTGATTAACCTACTACACCAGTCCCATGTGCATTTTCAAAGGGGGGGGAAGGGTTAAATTTTTTCTAATATGACTCTCAAAATAAACATTATAATTTGTGGTAGATGATGATTTTGGTTATATTTTGAGTTTCATTAAATTTCTGTATTTTTGAAGTTAATGAGTACTAGTAGTTATCTTATTTTTTAAAAGATTTATTTATTTTACTTGAAAGTGAGAGTTACACACAGAGAGGAGGAGAGGCAGAGAGAGATAAGTCTTCATCTGCTGGTTCACTCCCCAATTGGCTTCAGTGGTCAGAGCTGTGCCGATCCAAAGCCAGGAGCCAGGAGCTTCTTCTGTGTAGTAGTTATCTTATGTTATCCTTGCTTTGGCTAAATGAACTCTCTCCCATCCCTCAGTTAAAATGCTTTTTAAAATAGGTTTATTTTGAGGGCATGGCAGGTGAGGCTGCCACCTACAGTGCTGGCATCCTGTATGGGTGCTGGTTTGAGATCCAGCTTCCTGCTGTCACCTGGGAAAGCAGTGGAAGATAGCCCAAGTTCTTGAGTTCTGCCCTGCATGGGAGATCTGACAGAAGCTTCTGGCTCCTGGCTTCAGATAGATCCAGCTCTGGCCATTGCAGCCATTTTCAGAGTGAATCAGTGCATGGAAGACTTCTCTCTGTGCCCTGCCTCTCTGTAACTGCCTTTTAAATAAATAAATAAATTTTTACATGCTACACCATGGAGCTGGCCCCAAGACCTAACAGGTTTTCTGGGTGCTTATCCTGGGGTTGGTTCACTTTGAGCACTAAGCACAGTTATTCTGTGTGACTGAATATTTCATGTTCCTTCTTATGGAAAAGTTTTTCTCATGTTCTGAGTGATTGGGCTACATGCGCCCATAGTGGAAACTAAAACTTAATTTGGCATTTGAACACCCAGAGTGCTGTTTCCTATACTCTTCTGAATTTAATCAGAAAATGTGTTTTGAAACATTTGGTTTATGGGTAGGCAGGGCAGTTTTCCTGGATCCCTGTGAGAATTGATGAACTGATGGTGTTTTTCTACCCCACATTATATTCTGAAATTTACTTCCTTTTATTTTCTTAAAATAACTATATTTGTAATTTGCTCCCCCCTTCTGAAATGTTTGTGCTTCTGTCCTCCTTATAACCACGGACATGAGTAGCCCTTTTCCTTCTCTTTATGATACTAGAAGAACAATGGAACATTGCAGCTCTCTCCCCTGGCAGCACATCTCCCTCAGTACATCTCTTTGAGTTAGACCCTGGGTTAACTTGGCTGCACAAAAGGCATATATCTAAACCCAGTGTACCTATTGAATTAAAGTCATCATAAAGTCAATATGCCTTGTAAACCTCTCATCTCTTGTTTTGAAATGCGTTGTGAATGTGTCTTTTATGTCAGTGTCTGTAAGCCAAAGACTTCCCACTTAAGGCAGAAGGCTGCTGAGGGACAGCACAACTGTAGCTTTGCTCTGTTACTTTACTGTGGACACTCTCTCACCCTTTCTCTTTATTTTATTAAGATTTAAAAATTTTATTTTAAAGGCAGAGTTACAGAGAAAGAGGCAGAGACAGAAGGATGGGGATCTTGCATCTGCTGGTTCACTCAAGAGACTGCAATGAATAATGCTGGCCCAGCCTGGAAGTCCAACCCAGTGTCCCACATTGGTGCAAGGACCCAAGTACTTGTGCCATCTTTTTCTGCTTCCCCAATTGTGTTAGCAGGGAGCTGGATCAGAAGTGCAACAGCTGTGACTCAAACTGGCACTCATGGGGCTGGCATTGTGGCACAATGGGGAAAGCCACCATCTGCAATGCCAGCTTCCCACATGGACAGTAGTTCATGTCCCAGTTGCTCCACTTCTAAACTAGCTCCCTGCTGATGGCCTGAGAAAAACAGCAGAGGATGAGTCAAGTGTTTGGGCCATTGTAACCCATGTGTGAGACCCAGATGAAGTGCCTGGCTCCTGGTTTCTGTGTGGCTCAGCCCTGGCCATTGCAGCCATGTCAGATGGCAGATCTCTCTCTCTTTTAGCATTTATTTATTTATTTGCAAGGCAGAGATAGAGAAAGGAAGAGAATGAGAAAGATTTTCCATCTGCTTATCTACTCCCTAGATGGCTACAATGACCAGAACTGGGCCAGGCCCAAGCCAGGCACCAAAAGCTTCATTCAAGTCTCCCACTTGGGTGGCAAGGACCCAGGTATTGGGCCATCTTCTACTTTTCCAGAGACATTAGAAGAGAGCTGGATCAGAAGTGGAGCAGCCAGGACATGAACTGGTGCCTATATGGGATACCAGCATTGCAGGCAGCAGCTTTACCTGCTAATCCACAATGCCATCCCATCTGACTCTCCCTCCTCTCTATAACTCTGACATTTTTTTAAGATTTATTTTATTTATTTGACAGAGTTACTGATAGAGATAGAGACAGATAGAGAGGTCTTCAGTCTGCTGGTTCACTTCCCAAATGGCCGCAGTGGCCAGATCTGAGCTGATCTGAAGCCAGGAGCCAGTAGCTCCTTCCAGATCTCCATGTAGATATATGGCCAGGGACTTGGGCCATACTGTGCCACTTTCCCAAGCACATTAGCAGGCAGCTGGATTGGAAGTGGAGCAGCCAAGACCTGAACCAGGGACCATATGGGATGCAGCCCAGGGCCTCAATCAGCTGTGCCACAGCGCTGGTCCCCAAAACTCTGAGTTTCAAATAAATCAATCTTTTTTAAAGGGTGGACACACATATTGGATCCCAGCATTTTATTTTGTGGTGGCTTAATCCACTGTGCAACAAAGCCAGCCCCACCCTTTATCCTTCTGATGACTTCTGTGTCAAGATCCTGGTGATATCTGCTGAACAACTGTTGGTATTATGTTAGCCTCTTCTGTTTTATTTTGGTTCTTGTTTGTTGAGTTTATTTTGGCTGCCACTTTCGGGTAGCAAGCTGTGATGTCATCAGTGGCTAAAGCTGCCATGTGTTAAGCTGGCGCTGATTCTACCTTTCCATTTCTTCAAGTAGAAGTGGAAAATGAAATCCTCTCAAAACTAACATGCTACAAAGTAACAACTGGAAATCAAGCTTCCTTTCTTCTCACGTAACTGACCCAACTGGTCTCTGTGTTTCTCATTTTAGCCCTAAACTATACCAGATTCCTAGAGCAGAAGGAAGCTTATTTTTCAAGGCAGAATTCATAGATGTGGTTGTCCATTCACCTCTGAGAATTAAAGCCATCACTCTGCTTTTTGACTGGTTTTCAGTCTGTGGTGGTGCCATCTCTCACAGGAAGACAGATTCCTCACATAAGAATACACCTAGGTGGAGAAAACTTCAAGGAGTGGGTTTTCGAAAGTGAAATGGAATTCTGGCCTGGACATCCTTGAGATCGTGATCAGCAGAGTGGGGAAAATCTTTGCTATGTCCATTCACATCCTTTCCTTTTTGTTCATTGTATTCCTCCCTTACATAGTGCTCTGTGCTCTCCTTCTGTTGCACACACACAAGGTGTGTCTGTGATTGAGGCTGTTTGTGTACTGCTGCAGTATCTGGAGTTGCCTTTGTCTCCCTCTCTAACCAGAAACTCAGATGCAGAGTGAGAAGGGGACTGTCACCCTGCCACACAGGGTTTGGGCACGTTGCTCCTTTACTTTTCTTCAGTGCAGGAGCAGCCTTAAACAGAGCTGTACTGGGTAGTATTATTTCTTTTGGATTTGAGTGCTTGGATAGAAAAAGAAATACATATTTATTTCTTATAGAACAGATTGAGGAGGCACTACATAAAGTCAGCAGCAACTTTCTTGTCTCCTGTTACAAGTCAAGATGAATCAGAATATTTAGGGCCATTTGTTAAATTTTTTAAAAAATTAAAAATATTTATTTATTTTTTGACAGGCAAAATGGACAGTGAGAGAGAGAGAGAGAGACAGAGAGAAAGGTCTTCCTTTTTCTGCTGGTTCACCCCACAATGGCTACTGTAGCCAGCGCACCTCGCTGATCCAAAGCCAGGAGCCAGGTGCTTCTCCTGGTCTCCCATGCAGGTGCAGGGCCCAAGGACTTGGGCCATCCTCCACTGCACTCCTGGACCACAGCAGAGAGCTGGACTGGAAGAGGAGCAACCAGGACAGAATCTAGTGTCCTGACTGGGACTAGAACCTGGGGTGCCAGCACCGCAGGCAGAGGATTAGCCTATTGAGCCACGGTGCCAGCCAATATTTATTTGAAAGGCAGAGTTACAAAGAGAGAGAGATATGTAAATCATTTATCCACTGTTTCACACCCCTAATGGCCACAGCAGCTGGGGTTGGAACTGGATTAAAGTCAGGAGCCAGTATCTTCTTCCACATTTCCCATGTGGGAGTAGGAGCACAAGCACCATTCTTTGCAGCTTTCCTAGGCACAAGAAGGAGCTGGATCAGAAGTAGAGCTGCTGTGGCCTGGGAATACAGTGGAGGATGGCCCAAGTCCTTAGGCCCTGCACCTGCATGGGAGACCAGGAGAAGAACTTGGCTCCTGCCTTCGGATCAGCATGGTGTGCCAGCTGCAGCAACCATTGGGAGGGTGAACCAACCGAAAAGGAGGACCTTTCTCTCTGTCTCTCTCTCACTGTCCACTCTGCCTGTCAAAAAAAAAAAAAAAAAAAAAAAAAAAAAAGAAGAAAAAGAAAAAGAAGTAGAGCAGGTGGGACATGAACTCATGCACAATATAGAATACCAACATCACAGGCAACAGCTTTCCCACTATGCTATACCATCTATTTTTAAAATTTTTATTTATTTGATTTGATTTGATTTGATTTAGAGAGATGCAGAGGCAGGGAGAGAGGGAGAAAGGTCTTCCATCTTCTGGTTTACTCCCCAGATGGCTGCAATGGCTGGAGCTACCCCGAACTGAAGCCAAGAGCTTGGAGCCTCTTCTAGTTATTCCACATGTGTGCACAGGCCCAAGGACTTGGGTCATCTTCTACTGCTTCCCCAGTAGAAGAGCGCTGGATCAGAAATGGAGCAGCCGAGACTCAAAGCAGTGCCCATAAGGGATGTCAGCAATGCAGGCAGCTGCTTTTCCTGCTAGGGCACAGTACCAGTGCCTCTATTGTCTGTTTTATGGAAATATATATTTATGGGATATTAGAAGGCCATTCAGGCACTCCCTACAAAACATTTTGAAATAATGATTGACAGTCTACAAGACTGTTTCCAAAGGGAGAGAGCTGCAGGGACAGAGAGGCAGTGATAATGAAATGGTTTGAGGAACAAGGGAAAATGGGAAGGCCAGAAGAAATCTTGAAAATTATTGCAAAGGATAAATAGGACACAAGTCATTTGTGCAGATTGCCAAAATTAACCATTTCTATTTTAGGGTTTTCCTTTTTTTAATTTAAATTAGAGATAATTTCTAACATAATTTGTGATATACTTGACTCCCTTTTCAGTTTTTTTCTTACACATAAGATGTGCTTATAAGATGAAGAGGAGCTGGTACCTATATGGGCAGCAGTTCTAGCCTCAGCTGCTCCTCTTCTGATCTGGCTCTCAGCTATGGCCTGGGAAAACAGTAGAAGATGGCACAAATGCTTAGGCCCTTGTACCCAAGGGGGGACAGAAAAGAAGCTCTTGGCTTCAGATCAGTGCAGCTTCATCTGTTATAGCCATTTGCGGAGTGAACCAGCAGATAGAAGACCTTTATCTCTGTCTCTTCCTCTCACTGTCTATAATTTGACCTCTCAAATAAATAAATAAAATCTTAAAAAATAAGATATAGAGAAGCACTGTAATTAAATGCAATAGTACACTCCTAAATATGCAGTTAACATTAATTTTCTTTTAACATTTATTTAATGAATATAAATTTCCAAAGTACAGCTTATGGATTACATGGCTTCCCCCCCATAACTTCCCTCCCAACTGCAACCTTCCCCTCTGCCGCTGCCTCTACCCTTCCATTCACATCAAGATTCGTTTTCAATTCTCTTTATATACAGAAGATCAATTTAGTATATATTAACTAAAGATTTCATCAGTTTGCACCCACACAGAAACACAAAGTGAAATATACTGTTTGAGTACTAGTTACAGCATTAAATCACAATGTACAGCACATTAAAGACAGAGATCCTACATGAGGAGTTAAGTGCACAGTGACTCCTGTTGTTGACTTAACAAATTGACACTCTTGTTTATGGCATCAGTAATCACCCTAGGCTCTTGTCATGAGTTGTCAAGGCTATGGAAGCCTTTTGAGTTCGCCAACTTTGATCATATTTAGATAAGGTCGTAGTCAAAGTGGAAGTTCTCTCCTCCCTTCAGAGAAAGGTAACTACTTCTTTGATGATCTGTTCTTTCCACTGGGATCTCACTCGCAGAGATCTTTCATTTAGGTTGTTGTTTTTTTTTTTTTTTTTTTTTTGCCAGAGTGTCTTGGCTTTCCATGCCTGAAATACTCTCATGGGCTTTTTAGCCAGATCTGAATGCCTTAAGGGCTGATTCTGAGGCCAGAATGCTGTTTAGGACATCTGCCATTCTATGAGTCTGCTGTGTATCCCGCTTCTCATGTTGAATCATTCTCTCCCTTTTTTTTATTCTATCAGTTAGTATTTTCAGACACTAGTCTTGTTTATGTGATCCCTTTGACTCTTAGTCCTATCATTATGATCCATTGTGAACAGAAATTGATCACTTGGACTAGTGAGAAGGCATTGGTATATGCCACCTTGATTGGATTGAATTGGAATCCCCTGTTATGTTTCTAACTCTACCATTTGGGGCAAGTCCAATTGAGCATGTCCCAAATTGTACATCTCTTCCCTCTCTTATTCCCACTCTTACATTTAACAGGAATCACTTTTCAATAAGTTTCAACACTTAAGAATAACTGTGTATTAATTATAGAATTCAACCAATAGTGTTAAATAGAACAAAAAAAAACTAAAAGGGATAAAGTATTAAGTTGTTCATCAACAGTCAGGGAAAAGGCTGATGAAGTCACTGTTTCTCATAGTGTCCATTTCACTTCAACAGGTTTCCTTTTTGGTGCTCAGTTACTTGTCACTGATCAGGGAGAACCTATGGTATTTGTCCCTTTGGGACTGGCTTATATCACTCAGCATGATGTTTTCCAGATTCCTCCATTTTGTTGCAAATGACCAGATTTCATTGTTTTTTTTTTTTTTTATTTGGTGAATATAAATTTCGAAAGTACAGTTTATGGATTACAATGGCTCCCCCCCATAATTTCCCTCCCACTCACACCCCTCCCATCTCCCACTCCCTCTACCATTCCATTCACATCAAGATTCATTTTCAATTATCTTTATATACAGATCGATTTAGTATATATTAAGTAAAGATTTCATCAGTTTGCACCCACACAGAAAGACAAAGTGTCAAATACTGTTTCAGTACTAGTTATAGCATTACTTCATATTGGACAACACACTAAGGACAGATCCCACATGAGAAGTAAGTACACAGTGACTCCTGTTGTTGACTTAACAAATTTTACACTCTTGTTTATAGCATCAGTAATCTCCCTAGGCTCTAGTCATGAGTTGCCAAGGCTATGGAAGCCTTTTGAGTTCGCCGACTTCAATATTATTCTGCCAGGGTCATAGTCATACCTTCAGAGAAAGGTACCTCCTTCTTTGATGGCCCCGTTCTTTCCATTGGGATCTCACTCACAGAGATCTTTCATTTAGGTCTTTTTTTTTTTTTTTCCAGGGTGTCTTGGCTTTCCATGCCTGAAATACTCTCATGGGCTCTTCAGCCAGATCCAAATGCCTTTAGGGCTGATTCTGAGGCCAGAGTGCTGTTTAGGACATCTGCCAGTCTATGAGTCTGCTGTGTATCCCGCTTCCCATGATGGATCGTTCTCTCCCTTTTTGATTATATCAGCTAGTATTAGCAGACACTAGTCTTGTTTGTGTGATCCCTTTGAATCTTAGACCTATCAGTGTGATCAATTGTGAACCAAAATTGATCACTTGGACTAGTGAGATGGCATTGGTACATGCCACCTTGATGGGATTGTATTGGGATCCTCTGGCACGATTCTAACTCCACCATTTGGGGCAAGTCAGATTAAGCATGTCTCAAATTGTACATCTCCACCTCTCTTATTCCCACTGTTATATTTAACAGGGGTTGCTTTTCAGTTAAAATTTAAACACCTAAGAAAAATTGTGTGTTAATCACAGAGTTCAACCAATGGTACTAGAACAAAACAAAGAGAAAATGTTAAAATGGATAAAGTATTACATTGTACATCAACACTCAGGACAAGAGCTGATCAAGTCACTGTTTCTCATAGTGTCCACTTCACTTCAACAAGTTTCCCCTTTGGTGCTCAGTTAGTTGTCACCGATAAGGGAGAACATATGATATTTGTTACATTGGGACTGGCTTAATTCACTCAGCATAATGTTTTCCAGATTCCTCCATCTTGTTGTAAATGACCGGATTTCATTGTTTTTGACTTCTGTATAGTATTCTATAGAGAACATGTCCCATAATTTCTTTATCCAGTCTACTGGTGATGGACATTTGGGTTGATTCCAGGTCTTAGCTATTGTGAATTGAGCTGCAATAAACATTAATGTGCAGACAGCTTGTTTGTTTGCCAATTTCATTTCCTTTGGGTAAATTCCAAGGAGTGGTATGGCTGGGTTGAATGGTAGGGTTTTATTCAGGTTTCTGAGGAAACCTGACTGACTTCCATAGTGGCTTGACCAGTTTGTATTCCCACCAACAGTGGGTTAGTGTCCCTTTTTCCCTACATCCTCTCCAGCATTTATTGTTGGTAGATTTCTGAATGTGAGCCATTCTCACCAGAGTGAGGTGAAATATCATTGTGGTTTTGATTTGCATTTCCCTGATTGCCAGTGATCTTGAACATTTTTTCATGTGTCTGTTGGCCATTTGGTTTTCCTCTTTTGAAAAATGTCTATTGAGGTCCTTGTCCCATCTCTTAAGTGGGTTGTTTGTTTTGATTTTGTGGAGTTTCTTGATCTCTTTGTAGATTCTGTTATCAACCCTTTATCTGTTGCATAGTTTGCAAATATGTTTTCCCATTCAGTTGGTTGTCTCTTTACTCTCCTGTCTGTTTCTTTTGCAGTACAGAAACTTCTCAATTTGATGCAATCCCAAATGTTACCTTTCGCTTTGACTGCCTGTGCTTCTGGGGTATTTTCCAAGAAGTCTTTGCCAGTACCTATAGCTTGCAGAGTTTCTCCAATGCTGTGTAATAATTTGATGGTGTCGGGTCATAGATTTAAGTCTTTAATCCATGTTGAGTGGATTTTTGTGTAAGGTGAAAGGTAGGGGTCTTGCTTCATGATTCTGCACATGGAAATCCATTTTTCCCAGCACCATCTATTGAATAGACAGTCCTTACTCCAAGGATTGTTTTTGGAATCTTGATCAAATATAAATTGGCTGTAGATGTTTGGATTGATTTCTGGTGTTTCTATTCTTTTCCATGGTCTATCCATCTGTTTCTGTACCAGTACCATGATGTTTTGATAACAACTGCCCTGTAGTATGTCCTGAAATCTGGTATTGAGATGCCTCCGGTTTTGTTTTTGTTGTACAAGATTGCTTTAGCTATTCGAGGTCTCTTTTGCCTCCATATGAATTTCAGCATCATTCTTTCTAGATCTGCGAAGAATGTCTTTGGTATCTTGATTGGTATTGCATTGAATCTATAAATTGCTTTTGAGAGAATGGACATTTTGATGATATTGATTCTTCCAATCCATGAGCATGGAAGATTTTTCCATTTTTTGGTATCCTCTTCTATTTCTTTCTTTAAGGTTTTGTAATTACATCGTTAAGATCCTTAACATCTTTGGTTAAGTTTATTCCAAGGTATTTGATTGTTTTTGTAGCTATTGTGAATGGGATTGATCTTAGAAGTTCTTCTCAGCCATGGCATTGTCTGTGTATACAAAGGCTGTTGATTTTTGTGCATTGATTTTGTATCCTGCTACTTTGCCAAGCTCTTTTGTGAGTTCTAATAGTCTCTTAGTAGAGTTCTTGGGATCCCCTAAATAAAGAATCATATCATACACAAAGAGGATAGTTTGAGTTCTTCCTTCCCAATTTGTATCCCTTTAATTTCTTTTTCTTGGCTAATAGCTCTGGCTAAAACTTCCAGAACTATAGTGAATAGCAGTGATGAGAGTGGGCCTCCCTGTCTGGTACCAGATCTCAATGGAAATGCTTCCAACTTTTCCCCATTCAATAGGATGTTGGCCGTGGGTTTTTCAAAAATTGCTTGGATTGTATTGAGGAATGTTCCTTCTATACCCAATTTGCTTAGAGTTTTCATCATGAAAGGGTGTTGTATTTTATCAAATGCTTTCTCTGCGTCTATTGAGATAATCATATGGTTTTTCTTCTGCAGTCTGTTAATGTGGTGTATCACATTGATTGTTTTGCGCACATTGAACCGTCCCTGCATACCAGGGATAAATCCCACTTGGTCAGGGTGGATGATCTTTCTGATGTGTTGTTGTATTCTATTGGCCAGAATTTTATTGAGTATTTTTGCATCTATGTTCATCAGGGATATTGGTCTGTAATTCTCTTTCAGTGCTGCATCTTTTTCCAGCTTAGGAATTAAGGTGATGCTGGCTTCATAGAAAGAATTTGGGAGGACTCCCTCTTTTTCGATTGTTCTGAATATTTTGAGAAGAATTGGAGTCAGTTCTTCTTTAAATGTCTGGTAGAATTCAGCAGTGAATCCATCTGGTCCTGGGCTTTTCTTTGTTGGGAGGGCCTTTATTACTGTTTCAATTTCTGTCTCAGTTATGGGTCTGGTTAGGTTTTCGATGTCTTCCTGGTTCAGTTTAGGTAGATTGCATGTGTCCAGGAATCTATCCATTTCTGATAGGTTGCTGGCATACAAGTCCTTGTAGTAATTTCTGATGATTCTTTTTATTTCTGTGGTGTCTGTTATCACGTTTCCTTTTTCATCTCTGATTTTATTGATTTGGGTCTTTTCTCTTCTTTTTTTAGTTAGTTGGGCCATTGGGGCATCAATTTTATTTTTTCAAAAAACCAGCTCCTCGTTTGGCTAGTTTTTTGTAATTTTTTTTATTCAATCCTGTTGATTTCTTCTCTCATTTTAATTATTTCTCTTCTACTAGATTTGGGTCTGGTTTGCTGCAGATTTTCTAGATGCTTGAGATGAATTGAAAGCTCCTCTATTTGGTGCCTTTCCAATTTCTTGATGTAGGCACCTATTGATATAATCTTTCCTCGTAACACTGCTTTTGCTGCATCCCATAAGTTTTGGTATGTTGTGCTGTTATCCTCATCTACTTCCAGAAAATTTTTGATTTCTCTTTTGATTTCTTCTATGTCCCATGGTTCATTCAGGAGCATGTTGTTCAATCTCCATGTGTTTGCGTATGCTCTAGGGATTCCTGAGTTGCTAATTTCCAACTTCATTCCATTGTGGTCTGAGAAGCTGCATGGTATGATTCTAATTCTTTTGAATTTGCTGAGACTTGTTTTATGGCCTAGTATGTGGTCAATCCTAGAGAAGCTTCCATGTATTGCTGAGAAGAATGTAAATGCTTTTTTTGTAGGATGAAAAGTTCTGTAGATATTTGTTAGATCCATTTGGGCTATAGTGCCGTTTAAATCTACTGTCTCCTTGTTGATTCTGTCCTGTTGATCTGTCTATTTCTGAGTGGAGTGTTGAAGTCCCCCAGTACTATTGTATTGGGGTCTAAGTCTCCCTTTAAGTACCTTAACAAATCTTTTAAATAAACTGATGCCCTGTAATTAGGTGCATATACATTGATAATCATTATATCTTCCTGTTGAATTGATCCCTTAATCATTATATAGTGTCCCTCTTTGTCTCTCCTAACAGTTTTTTGGTAAAGTTTATGTTGTCCGATATTAAGATGGCTATGCCTGCTCTTTTTTCATTTCTGTTGGCATGGTATATCTGTTTCCAGCCTTTCTCTTTCAGTCTGTATGCATCTTTGTTGGAAAGATGTGTTTCTTGTAAGCAGCAAATAGATGGGTTTTATTCCTTAACCCAATTAGCTAATTGGTGTCTTTTAACTGGACAGTTCAGGCTATTAACGTTCAACGTGACTATTGATAAGTGGTAACTTTGCCCTGCCATTTTCCCGAAGATATTTTCTAATATATGCTTTGATTTCCCTGTGATCTTTTGCTGTGAGGTTTCCTTCCTTTACCTTCTTTCATATTGATGTCCATGTTTCTGTGTTTCTGTGTGCAACACATCTTTAAGCATCTTTTGCAGGGCCGGACGAGTGGTGGCAAAGTCTTTCAATGTCTGTTTGCTGTGAAAGGTCTTTATTTCACCTTCATTCACAAATGAGAGCTTTGCAGGGTATAATAATCTGGGCTGGCAGTTTTTCTCTCTTAGTACCTTGGCTATGTCTCGCCATTCCCTTCTAGCTTGTAGGGTTTCTGATGAGAAGTCTGCTGTGAGTCTAATTGGAGATCCTCTGAAAGTAATCTGACGTTTCTCTCTTGCACATTTTAGGATCTTTTCTTTATGTTTCACTGTGGAGAGTTTAATTACAACGTGTCGTGGTGAGGATATCTTTGGTCATGTTTATTAGGGGTTCTATGAGCTTCCTGTACTAGGATGTCTCTGTCCTTCTCCAAACCTGGGAAATTTTCTGCTAGTATCTCACTAAAAAGGCATTCTAATCCCTTCTCCCTCTCCATGCCTTCAGGAACTCCTAGAACCCAAATGTTGGGTTTTTTAATAGTATCCTGAAGATTCCCCACAATATTTTTTAGGTTTCTAATTTCCTCTTCTTTTCTTTGGTTTGACTGTCTACTTTCCTGTTCTCTGTCTTCTAAGTCTGATATTCTCTCTTCTGCTTCACCCATTCTGTTTTTAAGGCTCTCTAATGCATTTGTCATTTGATCTATTGAATTCTTCATTTCATTTTGATTTCTCTTCACTATCACAAGTTCATGTTCTACTAATTGCTTCATTTCATTTTGATTTTTCCTTAAGATTTCATTTTCATGAGAGAGATTTTCTACCCTGTCCAGTAAGGATTTCTGTAGTTCAAGAATTTGTTTTTGAGAACTTCTAAGTGTTCTTATCATATATTTTTGGAAATCCGTATCTTGCATTTCTTCTATCTCATCACCTTTATAATCTTGGCTTGGGGTGTCTTGTTCATTTGGGGGCATCATAGTGTCTTCCTTGTTCTTGTTACCTCAGTTTTTGCATTTGTTGTTTGGCATATTGGAGATATTATTTGGTTTCTTCACTGTGGTGTTTTTTCTTGTTATACTATGACTCTAGATTAAGTGGATTGTCTGCTTTTGATGGATCCTTAGAGGCTTGTGATGGGTGTGGCCTGAGAGCTCTGTTTGGTTCCTCATGGTTAAGGGTGTGCCAAAGGTGACACTCCCAGGTTAGGCATAGTAAATCTCTCTCTCTTTTTTCTTTCTTTTTTGTTGATTCAAAAGGGAAGTAATTCTGCACAGCTGAATGGAATGGAGGTGGTTAGCAGGCAAATGATATACCCACAGGAGCCAGAGATCAGAATCTCTTTCCCAAGGACCACATAGGGAATCTGTCCTGCCCTCAGTGTGTGCTCAAACTCTCCTGCAATCTCCCACTGGGTTGCCAAGGTTACCAAACTGCAGCATCTCTGGAGAGCACTCACGTGAACTCCACGAGTTCTCTCCCCCACCTTCTCTTCCCTCACAGTTTCATTTCAGTAGCACCACACATTCACCAGGTTCTAATCTCCTGTTATTTCACTACCCCCAGAGTCAGGTTTTTCTGCTAGGCTCAGGGCCAGTGCAGACCTGAGGTTGCCCTGCTTATGACGTATGTCCAAGATGGCACCTGCTCTTTGTCTTGCTCACCTTTGAGAGCTGAGCGGAGAGAGAGAAACTCGTGTCCGTATTGGTCACTTTTTTTTCTCTCTCTCTCTCTCATTTCCCCATGGGGTTTCAGGCCTCATTCCCTCTAGTCTCTACTTTCTGCTTGCCTGCCGGTGTCTCGGGCTATTGAGGTTGGGCTCACCACGTGTTCCAGCACTGGTGTGTTGACTCTGCTGCTGGTGTCCTGAACTGTGGACTCCAATGCTCTCCACACAGGTCCACTGTGAATCACTAGTTCCGGAAGAGTTTCCTCTGCTGTTTCTTCCCCTATTCTTCCTTGAACCTGCAGTATCTCCACTTTTATGAAACTGTCTCTCCCCGGACTATCAGTGTGCTCCCTTCCTATTCCACCATCTTGCCGCTCTCCCCTATTTTTATTTTTGACAGGCAGAGTGGACAGTGAGAGAGAGAGACAGAGAGAAAGGTCTTCCTTTTGCCGTTGGTTCACCCTCCAATGGCTGCCAAGGCCGGCGCCCTGTGGCTGGCACACTGTGCTGATCCAAAGGCAGGAGCCAAGTGCTTCCCCTGGTCTCCCATGGGGTGCAGGGCCCAAGCACTTGGGCCATCCTCCACTGCACTCCCGGGCCATAGCAGAGAGCTGGCCTGGAAGAGGAGCAACCGGGACAGAATCTGGCACCCCAAACGGGACTAGAACCCAGTGTGCCGGTGCCCCAAGGCAGAGGGTTAGCCTATTGAGCCATGGCGCCTGACTGGATTTCATTGTTTTTGACTGCTGTATAGTATTCTATAGAGTACATATCCCATAATTTCTTTAGTCTACTGTTGATGGGTATGTGGGTTGATTCCAGGTCTTAGCTATTGTGAATTGAGCTGCAATAAACATTAAGGTACAGACCACTTTTTTGTTTGCCAATTTAATTTCCTTTGGGTAAATTCCAAGGAGTGGGATGGCTGGGTTGAATGGTAGGGTTATATTCAGGTTTCTGAGGAATCTCCAGACTGACTTCCATAGTGGCTTGACCAGTTTGCATTCCCACCAACAGTGGGTTAGTGTCCCTTTTTCCCTACATCCTCTCCAGCATCTATTGTTGGTAGATTTCTGTATGTGAGCCATTCTAACCAGGGTGAAGTGAAACCTCATTGTGATTTTGATTTGCATTTCCCTGATTGCTAGTGAGCTTGAAAATTTTTTCATCTGTTTGTTTGCCATTTGGTTTTCCTCTTTTGAAAAAATGTCTATTGAGGTCCTTGGCCCATCTCCTAAGTGGGTTGTTTGTGTAGTTGTTGTGGAGTTTCTTGATCTCTTTGTAGATTCTGTTATTAACCCTTTATCTGTTGCATAGTTTGCAAATATTTTTTCCCATTCTGTCAGTTGCCTCTTCACTTTCCTGTCTGTTTCTTTTGCAGTACAGAAACTTCTCAATTTGATGCAATCCCAAGTTTTAATTTTGGTTTTGACTGCCTGTGCTTCTGGGGTATTTTCCAAGAAGTCCTTGCCTGCGCTTATATCTTGCAGGGTTTCTCCAATGCTCTCTAATAATTTGATGGTGTCAGGTCATAGATTTAGGTCTTTAATCCATGTTGAGTGGATTTTTGTGTAAGGTGTAAGGTAGGGGTCTTGCTTCATGCTTCTGCACGTGGAAATCCATTTATCCCAGCACCATTTATTGAATAGACTGTTCTTGCTCCAGGAATTGGTTTTAGATCCTTGATCAAATATAAGTTGGCTGTAGATGTTTGGGCTGATTTCAGATATTTCTATTCTGTTCCATTGGTCTATCCATCTGTTTCTGTACCAGTACCATGCTGTTTTGATAACAACTGCCCTGTAGTATGTCCTGAATTGGATTAATGTGTCTCTTGCTTAGAGCAGAATTTTTATGACTGAATTTGAGATAATTAAAAATAAGTTTCATAATTGAAACATTGACCATTTTTACTGCTGCAGCCTCCCCCTCACTCTGTATCTGCAGATAGTCCACATGAAGGTACACAGAAAGAGAGGCCTGCATATCTGGAGTAATGCAAATATGCCCTTTGCTGAAACCAGTGGATCAATCCACTGGAGTTTTTTGTGATTCAGTTTGCATTTTTCTGTAGAGTGAAATATAGTGATTTGGGTAAAGTATCTTGTCTTATAGTAGATGATTCCAGTTGTCTTTCTTATCCATCTACCTGGATCACAGGTGATTCCCAAGACAGGTGTTGGGCTCTATGGAAAAAAAAAAAAA
Organism: Oryctolagus cuniculus; assembly: GCF_964237555.1. Lineage (NCBI taxonomy): Eukaryota > Metazoa > Chordata > Mammalia > Lagomorpha > Leporidae > Oryctolagus > Oryctolagus cuniculus. The sequence goes on from NC_091443.1 coordinate 116,237,879, forward strand.
AAAAAAGTAGCCTCTTCAGAGTTGATGTATTTCTCCTGGAAAATTGGAGAAATGTTTTGTAAGAAGCAGTTCATGGAGGATGTATATTTCCTTAGAAATGAGATTGAAGTAATTCCCTTTACTTGCCCCTCCCTGAGCTAGCTCCTGAGGTTGATTGATCAGGGCAAGAATGCTAATATTTATAGGCCAATTATGAATGATGCATGTTTGTCTTACACATGAGATGTCTACAGATCTGTTTCTCAAGGCCTTTAAGATAAAATAAGAAAATTTTGCAACAAAAGAGAAGGTTTTCATTGCCTGTTGCCTTGGTCTAGGATCTGTGCATTTATTACCCACTTAGTTCTCTGACTCCTATTGTGAGCACCTCCTAATGGTACTTTTTTGGCCATTCCTGTGTCCAGATTGCTTAATGGGTGGCAATCTTTGACCAGACTTCCAGTCTGATAACTCAGCCCAAATTGGAGTTGACTAGTTTGTGTAGCCACTTCAGGATTAAGGCGGTCCAAAACTGCCAGTGCCCAATGACTGGGCTGCCTTTAGGCTCACTCAAGAGATAAGACTCTGGGCACAGGTCCCAAATGGCTTTGCTTGATCCTCTTCCCTTGATCTCTCTGGTGACCAGGCTGATTCTCAGGTAGGCAGGGAACTTGTTGGCTCACAGAAGTCTCCAGATTTCTGTTTTGCATTTATCTGCAAAATATTTGAAAGTTTTCTCTTGGATCTCTAAAGTCCTGAGTAGAGAGTTTTATTTTGTATTGAGATGTGTCTTTGTAAAGACAGGTGTCACTGAAGACTGTGTATCCTCAGAATTAACTGAACTCTCCCAGGCCTGCATGGAGTTCCAGGATCCTGGCTTCAGGCTGAACATTGCCTGCTGTTGTGAGCATTTGGCGATGTACCAGAAAGTGGAAGAAATGTCTCTCGCTCTCCCTCTCCCTCTGCCTTTCAAATAAAATGAAAAACAGATAAAAATTGAAAAAAATGTGTTTTGCCTTGTGTCCTAAGGAAAAAGTAATTACTGTTGTTATAGGTAGAACTCATTTGTACACTTCACAAATACTCATCAATCTCAGGTTAATGGCTTGGTGATCACTGCTGGCTGTGCTGCCTACTCAGCTCCCATTCTGTAATGCATCCCCTTCTTCATCTGCAGTTCACTTTGGGTGCTCATAAAACACCAAACTGCCTCCTGACTTTGCATTCCTGTGTTCTTTATACATAGCTTGGCCATAATCTCATTTTCTTTAGCAGCATGCTAATTTTTATGAGTGCTTCACAGGCAAAGAATAATGTGGACATTGATTTTCTCTGAGCTTTTTCCCTAAGTTGTTTATTTTATGCAATTGATTCTGGGTGATGTGTAGAACTTTGCTGGATTAGAAGTTGTGGTGCAGAATTTGATATTAGAGAAAGAAGTCTGTCACTGCCACTTGCACTGTGCCCCACCCTGCAACCTATGCCTGCCTTTGGATTCTGTTTTTATAGAGTGTTGGAATGAGGCAGTAGTGATTCAATAAAGGAATAAATTTTCAATTGTTAAACATTTCTATTTTTATTAATACAAAGAGATCAGATTGCATAAGAATGTAATTCCATAAGAACATAACCATACTTCTCTATTTCCTCCTCCTTTCTTCCTTTCTCTTTTTAAGGATTTAATAAGCTGGGTTTTTTCCCTAACCTAGTCTTTACCCCTTCATCTCCAGCCTTCCTATTTGTTCCTACTTTACAATCTAGTGCTTTAAGCTTTTTCCCCCTTCTTTCATGCATGTTTTTGCCTACTCCTACCCCAATTCCAAAGAAGGAAAAATGAATAAAAATCATGACATATTGATTCAAAGACAGGAATCCTATCCAGAAATACAGAAAAAAAGTTACCTCCTTTTCTTTTTATTAATAGTTTATTTACTGATTTACCTTTCTGGAAGAGGCAGCTAGAAGTTCTCCGAGGTCTGTCCTTAGAATGTGAGGAGAGCCAGAGATATTGGATAGACTCTTTACAGTCTGTTTGTTTTATTGTGAGAGATATTGTTCCACTTGCCTGTGGCAGAAAAAAATGAAATTTCAATGATTTTTTTCTGTATTACTAATTTTTATGATGAGTCTCTTCTTTGTCAATGGATAGAGACCTGTCAAGTTTACCATGAACAAAAAATTTCACAGACACAACTGCTTCCAGAGAAGGTGCATGCCCCTCCATTCCCACGTGGCCTTCTCTGAGATCTCCAGGTGGCTTCTCTTGGTCTCCTGAAAGCAAAGAGAAGATTCAACCACAGAAAATGTTCACTACAACTGTGGTGTTGTTTCTTGGAAGTTCCTGTCCAAAAAGTAATCATTTAAGAACACCAGGGGCATTTTATTAGTTTCACAGGATTCTCGTCTTCCTGGATTCAGTGAAGAGGAAAAATAACCAAAGTTGAAGCATGATTCTAGGCAAAGCACAATTATTTATCTGCATAACAAAAATCCTCATATTTTTTCTGCACATGGTTAGTCTTACATGGATTAGAAAGAAAAAATACTATTTAATGTCTTAGAACTCTCTAATGTTAAAAAGTACAAGAATTAAAAATTGATATTTTGTGCTCTTATAAAGCTCCAAAAGCATTAACATTGTGCATTTCTGGGTGATTTGAAAATTCTAAATTTGAAATCAATTGCATTGACTGGCTTTGCAGAGTAGGAAGAAAATAATTGGCTTATTAATTATTTATATAGAGAGACTATGAAAGAAGCTATTCATTGGTACCAATTGTCTATGATAAGCTTTAATGTTTATGAAACCATGACTCATTTTATTTTATGAGCTATGTCCACTTGAAGTTGTGAAAGAAAACATGCAGTAGTGTTTGCAATTCACTTTAAAAGATTTTTTGAAAGACTTTATTTATTGATTTGAGAGGTAGAGTTATAGACAGTGAGAGGTAGGACAGAGAGAAAGGTCTTCCATCCATTGGTTCACTCCCCAAATGGCTGCAACAGCCAGAGCTGCTCAATCCAAAGCCAGGAGCCAGGTGCTTTTTTCCAGTCTCCCATGGGTGCAGGGGCCCAAGCACTTGGGCCATCTTATACTGCTTTTCCAGGCCATAGCAGAGAGCTGGATTGAAAGAGGTGTGGCTGGGACTGGGACTGGGGCCTATATGGGATGCCGGTGCTGCAGGTGGAGGATTAACCTCCTGCGCCATGGCACCAGCCCCACCATTCTCTTGAAAACAGAAACATTTATTCCTGAGTATTTTACTTTTCATATATTTAGGAGAAGATGATGTCTAATTTCTTTTGGAGTTCTCTTTTATCCTTTGATTATTTTCTATGACTAGTTTCTTAAAAGGACCTGCATTGTTAACATCTACAGTTAGGCCAATGAAGTCCTGACAGGGCACATATGTCCCTAGCATTAGAGGAGTGCTCATCATTCTCATATTGTGTTCTGTTGCTGTTCAGCCTGTGACAATGAGACACGTAAAGGAAAAACCAGAAATTCAGCATGAGGTTACCCCACAAGGAATCTTATTTGTGTCTGAATAAATTTTCTAGCCAGGTGTTTTTAATTTGCTAAATATTCTCCTAATTTGTATTTACTTAAAGACTATTAACTTAGTACCACAATTTTTGTTAAAATAAGGTGATTGCAGATAAGGAATTATCTTCTAGATAAAACTAGAAGTTTTACTTTGTAACAATCACAGACTAGCAGAAGTCATAAACCATTAACCCTCATTTTTCTAAAATAGGAGGTTGTAATTAATATGAGTATATAAAGAATATATTTTTTAAGATTTTATTTAGTTGAGAGGTAGAATTACAGACAGAGAGAAAGGTCTTCCTTCTGTTGATTAACTCCCCAGATGGCTGCAATGGCCAGAGCTGCACGGATCTAAAGCCAGGAGCCAGCTGCTTCTTCCTGGTCTCCCATGCAGGTGCAGGGGCCCAAGCACTTGGACCATCTTCCACTGCTTCCCCAGGCCATAGCAGAGAACTGGACTGGAAGAGGGGCTGCCGGGACTAGAACCAGTACTCATACTGGATGCTGCACCACAGGCAGAGGATTAACCTCTGCACCGCATCACCAGCCCCAAGTACATGAAGAATTTGAACAGAAAATCTACCAACCTCATGGAGTTTATCTCCCTTTCAAAACTTTTAATAACCTTTGGGATGGAGAATGCTAATTTAAGGTACTGTAATTAAGTTCACACAAACAAAAGATGTTTTAGGATGTTTTCCTTCATTATTTAAGTTAGATACTGTTAAGAAATTTTAGATTATTTTGGGGATAAATTGCAATTTCTTTTCACAAGTGTATTTGAGTAGAAACACAAGCTTTTATAATCAATTATTTATGTTTAAAACATTTGCTTATGTATGTTTTGTATTAAAATAACAGCATTTTATGAAGTTTAAATACATCTTGTTCAATACAATCCTATACTTTTTTTAAAGTTTTATTTAAAAAGAATCTTTGTATTTATTTTTTTAACACAGCAAACTCAGGTGACACAGTAAGTCCATAATTTCCCACAAAATTCATAAAGTTAACAACTGAGTATCTTAAGTCTCATAAATCTTCTGAATCATTCATAGTTATGCACTCAATGGAACATACTCCTCAGCAGCTGAGAAGAATCTTAACTTAAAAGCACCAACTCTTCACGCATCTCTACAGACCGACCTCTATTTTTCATTCTCTAAGACATGCAGTCAGACTGCTGATGCAGCAAATACCAATTCACCTTAAGCTTAATGGATAAGAAAAAGCATTTGGGAAACAAACATTATTAATATTAAGTCTGAAAGCACTTCTACCTCTTTACTGAATGACTTTTCCTTCTGTCAACTATAAACTCTAATGAATAAAAATTGTGTTTTGAACATAATTTTTTCAGGTTAATCTAACACTTTAGGACATTTGTATTTGTTTTATAAGTCTTAAGGAAAACAAAAAGGTAATCTCTAATCTAGACAATTCTGGAATCTTTTATTAGATTTACAATTTTACTGCAAAGTAATATGATCTGTTTGTCCAAATATTATGGCTTTTAAAAAATTCTCTTAATGTATGTAAATTAATAAAGCTTATTTCCAATATATATTTTCTGTGTTTTCACTTGCTAAAGCAGGGTTCAAAGGGTGTTTTTAGGATCTTGCCAACATCAGCCCTATGTGCCCATAAATTATTGGAGCCATTAAATGGACAATAAAAACTGGTTGAGGCTACTGATGAATGCTTCAAAAGGAATCTGATAATCACAGATTTTATCATCATATTCAATTCAACTGAAGTCTTTCTTAAAGCTGTCCTCTTGATAGGCTGAAGATAGGGTAATGGAGTTAGTTCTTTATGCCAAAGATTCGTGGATCTGTTGTACAAAGTCTTCATTCTCTGTCAGTCATCAGTAACTTGAGGGCTTTCTGTAGATTCTGAATGGCAGTGCTTACATCTTCATATTGAAAAGCACTGCCAGCATATTTGCAGTATCTCTAAGCTCTCAACAAACTCCTCAGGGGTGAGGTGGGTATCGCCTTGGGAAACCGTACTGGAAAGTGCAGGATCAATGGCTGGCATAGTCTATAGAGTAGGTTGGATGGTATTCCTTGTTACACCCATGCTATGAGGCACTTTCGTTGGTGTGTTGGCTGGGGCATGTGCACCCAGAGGAATCTGTATTCAACTATAGCTGTCTGATGGCATGCTGCCTGGGTCAACTGCTGAAGATGATGATGGCTGAGGTGTGTTGAATGGGCAGAGATGCTACTACACCATCTTCATTTTCTTCACCATCAGTATCTTCCTCAATTGCAATAGGGCCTGCTTGAGGAGTCTCCTCATTCTTTAAGCAATTATGGATATATGTTGCCTTCCACCTTGCATACTTTCTGTGTTTCACATTTTCATCAGTGTTATGTCAAACACGGTTATGACATCTATTAAAAGACTTGCAGTATAGAAGAACTTGATCATGTTTTTTTTATGAAATTGCCCAGCACAATGTTCCTTGTCTGCATATATAAACATTTTCCAAGAATAAATCCCCAAATGGGCAGAACCAACTGCTCCTTAGGTAACAGCTTCATTATCACTCAACTGTTTCTTTTTGTTGTTGTGAAGAACCTGAGCCTGGATCAATGTGCAGCTATTTTAGACTAGGCCTCCATCTTGTAACTCGGGCATGACCAGGCCCTGAATCCTAAGCCAAAAGCTCTGGAAGAAGAAAAATAAACTCCCCTTGTGATAAACTCTCCTAGCAACAGCCAATCAGCAGATAGCAGGGAAATACCTAAAGTTCCAGGTATCTTTTCAGGCAGTTAAGGTGATTGATAACATCCCAAAACCCTGCAGTTTGGAACATACACCCCAGCGGCTCATACCCTATACTTTAGCCAATCATTTTAAAAAGCATCAACCCCAAAGCCATCCAACCACCTTTACTAGTCTATTCCCACCACTGGATTTACTAAGCAATTTTAAGAGATGTTCTTTAAATTTCCCACAGAATGAGATGATTTGCTGAATGGTGCTATAATGTATAGAATGTCTCTGAAAACCCTATATAAACCCCACAAAAGAAATGGGATGGATTCTCATCAGAAGACTGCTGTGATGATTGGAGGAGTGGACCCTAGCTTGAGCTAGAACAATAAACCTCTTTGCTTTTGTATCATTGAAGTCTCTCATTGGGATACTTGAGTCCCATCCAAGTCCAGTCTAACAGTTGTTGTTAAGATTTATTTATTTATTTGAAAGGCAGAGTTACAGAAAATCAGAAAGACAGAGAGAGAGTCGGTCTCTGCCATCTGCTAATTCACTCCCCAAATGGCTGCAATAGCTGGAGCTGTGCTGATCTGAAGCCAAGAGCCGGGAGATTCTTCCAGGTCTCCTACATGGGTGCAGGGGCCCAAGGAATTGGGCCATCTTCATTTTTTTTTTTTTTTTGACAGAGTGGACAGTGAGAGAGACAGAGAGAAAGGTCTTCCTTTTCCGTTGGTTCACCCTGCAATGGCCACTGCAGCCGGTGCACTGCACTGATCCAAAGCCAGGGGCCAGGCGCTTCTCCTGGTCTCCCATGCAGGTGCAGGGCCCAAGGACTTGGGCCATCCTCCACTGCACTCCCTGGCCACAGCAGAGAGCTGGCCTGGAAGAGGGGCAACTGGGACAGAATCCAGTGCCCCAAATGGGATTAGAACCCGGTGTGCCGGCACCGCAAGGTGGAGGATTAGCGTAGTGAGCCATGGCGCTGGCTCAAGCCTATACTTTTTTCAAGTACATATTTTTTTTTTTTTTTGACAGGCAGAGTGGATAGTGAGAGAGAAGACAGAGAGAAAGGTCTTCCTTTTGCCGTTGGTTCACCCTCCAATGGCCGCCGCAGCCGGCGCGCTGCGGCCGGCGCACCGCGCTGATCTGATGGCAGGAGCCAGGAGCCAGGTGCTTTTCCTGGTCTCCCATGGGGTGCAGGGCCCAAGCACTTGGGCCATCCTCCACTGCACTCCCTGGCCACAGCAGAGAGCTGGCCTGGAAGAGGGGCAACCGGGAGAGGATCCGGCGCCCCGACCGGGACTAGAACCCGGTGTGCCGGCGCCGCTAGGCGGAGGATTAGCCTAGTGAGCCGCGGCGCCGGCCCTCAAGTACATATTCTTAAATTCACAGAAAAGCAGTTTAAACCAGACTGACTATTGTAAAAATAATTCAATGGTTGTAGATGTCTGCTCATACAACATTTAAAATTGTTCAGTAAAATACTTGGTGATTTTTTAAAAATGATTTATTTATTTATTTGAATTGCAGATTTACAGAGAAAGAGAGAGAGAGATCTCTGCTGGTTCACTCCCCAAATGACCACAATGGCCAAGGCAGGGCTAGATTGAAGCCAGGAGCCAGGAACTTCATCCAGGTCTGCCACGTGGGTACAGGGATCCAAGCACATGAGCCATCATCCACTGCTTTCTCAGGTTCATTAGCAGAAAGCTGGATCAAAAGTGGAACAGCCAGGACTCAAACCAGCACTCATATGGGATGCCAGTACTGCAGACAGTGGCTTAACCCACTAGGCCACAGTGTCTGTCCCAAAATGATTTTTGGTTTCTGTATGATAGCCATACTAACTGGGGTGAGGAGAAATCTCACTGTGGTTTCTATTAGCATTTCCCTGATGGCTAGTGATCCTGAACATTTTTTCATGTGTCTGTTGGCCATTTGAATTTCTTCCTTGGAAAAATGCTTGTTAAAACTGCCTGTTAATATAACAGGAAAAATGCCTGTTGCCCATTTCTTGAACTGGATTCTTTGTTTTGTTGTTGAGCTCATAGAGATTTTGGAGATTTTTGCTAATAGTTTGTGAATATTTTCTTGTATTCTGTCAGTTGCTTCCTTAGTTGCAGTTCAGAAGTGTCTTAGCTTGATATAATCTCCTTTGGCTATTTTTCCTTTTATTGTCTGTGCTTCATGGAGTCTTTTTCCAAAAGTCTTTGACTATGACAATGTCTTGCAGAGTTTCCCTGATATTTTCCCCTAGATTTAGATGATTGATCCAATTACAGTTAATTTTTGTACAAGTTGCAATGTGGGGATCTTGTTTCCTACTACATTGTGAAGAACAAATTTTCCCAGCACTATTTTTGAAGAGATTGTCCTTTCTCCAGAGATTGCTTTAAATTTGTTTGTCACAAACTAACTGGTTTTAGACATGCAGATTAATTTTCAGAGGTTCTATTCTTTTCATAGGTCTACATGTCTTTTGGCATGCCAATAACAAGCTATTTTTATTATAACTGCCCTGTAGTAGATCTTGAATTCTGGAAGTGTGATGCCTTCCTCTTTGCTTTTTATTAAGATTGCCTTGGTATTTCATCCCAATTTTAACATCATTTTTTTCCTAACTGTTGTTGATATTTTGATTGAGATCACATTGAATCTGTAAATTGCTTTTGGGGGACTGGCACTGTGGAATAGTAAGTTGAGCCTCTGTGGCATTGGCATCTCATGGATGCCAGTTTGGGTCCCAGCTGCTCCTCTGATCCAGCTCTCTGCTCAAGGCAGAGGAAGATGGCCCAAGTGCTTGGGCTCCTGTATCCACATAGAAGATGAGGAGGAAGCTTGTAGCTCCTGGGTTCAGATCAGCCCAGCACCAGCCATTACAGCCATTACAGCCATTTGGAGAATTAACCAGCAGTTAGAAGACATCGCTTTCTGTCTCTCCCTCTCTTTGTCTATAACTGCCACTCAAATAAAATGATTGTAAAAATAAAATTAAAAACAATTTATTTTGGTAGTATGGGAATTTTGATGATATTCCAATTTATGAACATGTATTTCTTTAATGTTTTGTAATTTTTCTTGTAAAGATCTTTCACACCCTTGACTAAATTTATTCCAAGGTAATAAAAAATTTTTATGGTTATTGTGAATGGCACTGATCTGATAAGTTATTTTTCAGCAATGGCATATTTGTGTATATAATGGTTATTGATTTTTGTGTGTTGATTTTATATCTTACAACTTTACCAAACTCTCTTATGAGTTTCAATAATCTTTTGCTGGAGTCTTTTGGTTTCCCAATATATAGGATCATGTCATCTGCAAACAGATTATTGGACTTTCTCCTTTCTAATTTTTTTTTTAATTTCTTTTGTTTGAATTATTGCCATGGCTAAAACTGTTAGTAGTGATGGAGAGCAACCGTGGTTTCAGATCTTAATGGAAATGCTTCCAAGATTTCCCATTCAATATGATGTTGTTGAAGATTTGTCATATATTGCCTTGAATGTGTTAAGGAATGTTCTTTCTATACCCAACTTGCTTAAGGTTTTTATAATGAAAGGCTGTTTTTTATCAAATACTTTCTCTTCATCTATTGAGATTCTTTAGTTTTTGAGTGTCACGTATTGCATTTATTGATTTACATATGTTGAATGATCCCTGCATACCAGGGGTACATTCCACTTGGTCCAGGTAAATTATCTATATGATCTGTTGTTGGATTTTTATTATTTAGTATTTTGTTAAGAATTTTTGCATCCGTGCTTCAGAGATATTGTTCTTTAATTCTCTTTCTCTATTGTATCATTTTCTGGTTTAGAAAATAAGGTGACACTGGCCAAATAGAAGGAGTTTGGGAATACTCTTCTCTTTCAATTGTTTTGAATAGCTTAAAGAAGAATTGGAATTGGTTCTGTTTTGAAAGTCTGGTAGAATTTAGCACTGAAGCTATCTGGTCTTGGGCTTTTCTTTTTTTTTTTTAATTTTTTTTTTTATTTTTTTGACAGGCAGAGTGGACAGTGAGAAAGAGAGACAGAGAGAAAGGTCTTCCTTTGCCGTTGGTTCACCCTCCAATGGCTGCCGCGGCCGGCGCGTTGCGGCCGGCGCACTGCGCTGATCCGATGGCAGGAGCCAGGAGCCAGGTGCTTTTCCTGGTCTCCCATGGGGTACAGGGCCCAAGCACTTGGGCCATCCTCCACTGCACTCCCTGGCCACAGCAGAGAGCTGGCCTGGAAGAGGGGCAACCGGGACAGAATCCGGTGCCCCAACCGGGACTAGAACCCGGTGTGCTGGTGCTGCTAGGCGGAGGATTAGCCTAGTGAGCCGTGGCGCCAGCCCTTGGGCTTTTCTTTGGAGAGTTTTTGTTACTGATTCAATATCTGTCTTGGTTTTTGGTTCGTTTAGGTTTTCCATATGTCTTCATGACTCAATTTTGTTATCTAGCATGTGTTTTGATTTCTTCTAGGTTTTCTAATTTGTTGGCCATTGCATGTGATGCCCACATTCTATATTGCAGTGCTAATCTAAGTTTTCAGTGCTCTACTTCCAAACCAGTTTCCTGCTTAATATCTCTGGGAATCATGGGGTAGTGGCTCAAATTCTTCAGTTCCTTTCACCTAAGTGCAAGATCTACTACTTATTAGGGGACTTGAGAGCCTGGTTCAGCCACAGCTTTTGCAGACATTTAGAGAGTGAACTAACATATGGAAGACCTCTTTGCCTCTCTCTCCTCAACCACTTTGTGTGTGTTTCTCTGTCCTTTTTAAAATAATTTTAAAAGTTATTTAATTCTTTATTTGGAAGTCACAGAGAGAGAGAGACAGACAGACAGACAGACATAGAGAGATCTTCCATCATCTCGTTCACTCCCCTGGTGGCTCCAATGGCCAGTGTTAGGCCTTGTTGAAACCAGGAGCTTCTTCTGAGTCACCCATTGGGGTGGCAGGAGTCCAAGTGCTTGGGCCATCTTCCACTCTTTATCAGACTATTAGCATGAAGCTAAATCAGAAGTGGAACAAGTGGGACTTGAACCGGTGACTATATGGGATGCCAGTATAACAGATGGCAGCTTGGCATACTGCAGCACAACACCAGCCCCCTCTCTACCTTTCAAATAAACAGATCTTTAAAAAATAAATGAAAATGTTCTTAAGGAGGCAAAAGTCATCATGATTGAGCACTGAGGAATCTATTAAAATGATTACACTTAAAAGATTTATTTATATATTTGAAAGGCAGTGTTAGAGTGAGAAAGGGAGAGACTGATCTTCCTTTTGGTTTGTTCTCCTCCAAAATGGCTGCAATGACTGGGGCTAGACCAGGCTGATCTCGTAAGATAGGAGCTTCTTCTAGATATCACATGGGTTCAGGGGCCCAAGCATTTGGGCAAGCCTTTGCTGCTTTCCCAGACACATTAGTAGGGAGCTGGATAAGTTTGGAGCATCAATATCTGTGACATCCTCCTTGCAGTACAAGGATATAGAGCCCATCTGGCACAATTAATGTCCTATTTATGGGTGAGCCAAGTATAACAGCTTCAAGGTTTGGACTAGATGGGTTCTGAGGAATTGTGATATAACAGATACTAATTCATAACTCTTGGTTTAAGCTTTTGTTAGCAGATAATGGCTGTGACTACTTTGGGTCTCTGGATTGTCACCAGTGAAGGCATCCAGATTAATAGTAATGAGATCAACAGTCAGCAGAATGGTGTCCAGCTGAACTTAAATGGTTTTTCTTTTTTAATGCTAGAATAGTGACTTCCTGCTGTACTCTGGCATCTGGACATAGACAGCAGACATTGGAAGCCATCCCCTTTGCCAAACGGAGTATGTCAAGTTTGGGTCCATCATCTATTAAGGAGGCCTTAGTAGCCATTCTCATGTTTCACTGTTCTATATCCATGGCCAAAGTCCTACTAGATAACAAGGTTTGGAGAATCACAGGCTCAAGGCATGTAGGTGACTGTTTTTCCAGTTTAGCACAATTAATAGCCATCTAATTTAATTTTACTGGCACATAGCAAGGTTCCAAGAGAGGTTATTCCTTGCATCACAGCCCTTGAGAAGTAATGGATATCACAAATGATCCAGAGAATTTAGAAGGCATATGAGCTCCACGAGTGAAGAAGTCACTGAGAGCACTAAGGATAGTGCCTACAGAATTCAATTTGACTGATTTTAGCACTTTTCATTGGAAGGGAGGCCATATAAGCTGGGCTGATTTGTAGCATCCATGACAATTAATTTTTTAAATGAGGCATGCATTACACCAAAACCCAGGAAGGACTAAAAGGTATTAGCATTGTATGTTCTTCACAAGTGTGTTAAATAGTCTCATGAAGGCAGGAAGTCATCAATGTGATATATTCTTGTGCTCCTGATAAAAGCTGGGTACAGTTAAATTCTTTGCAAAAATTATGTTTGATGGCCAAGTCAATGAAATGCTCATGTATACCCTAGAAAAAGTGTCTTTTCAAAGTGAAGGCAAACTAGACTGAGGAGCTATTGGAAAAGCTTTGAGCAAAAACACATTTGCCACTTTTGTAATAGTTAAGACAGGTCATTTATCTATTAAGAGGCATCAGATATGTTAATATTAGATATAAAGTGTGGTGGACATAATCGATGGCATATAGCATTAAGATTTTAGCAATCTACCGTGAGATGCCATTTACTTTTTTCCAGATTCAACAGGTAAAATTGGGCTGCTAAGTGGGAAACAGCTGGAATAATCACCTTTTTGTTTATTAAGTTTAATGTAATACATTTTAATGCATGAAGACATTGAGTTTCCTTTTATTATGTCATCTTAATTATTTTAGTTTGGGACCTGTGGAGTGTTATTTTCCCTAGTTGTAGCTTAAAATTTTTATTTTAATAATTACTTTCTGTGTTAGGCCATCTCTCCCACCTGTGGGATTTTTTGAGTACATCTGACTATTGGAAATTTAGGTAATACTATAGTTAAAATGAGATGTACCAAATAAATTATTTTTTTCTTCTGATACATATTTTGAAACTTTTCTAACATGGTATTGAGCACCCTGTTTAAATTTAGGGGGATTCCCTGGGTAAGACTGTTATTTGAGCCACATTACTGATTACTTCTATGAAACTCTGTGAATAAGTGCATCTAGAACCTGGAAAAGTTGATGTCTTATGCTGAAGAGACATAAGAATCAATGTCTTTTTATCTTTTTTAATTATATAATTTACAAATAAGTTTTAGATGTCAAAAAGGATGAAATTATGTACTTTTCAGAAATTTATACCTATATACAACTATAATTGATATATTTTACATTTTCATTCTTTAGGTTTTTAAGACTTATTAGGGCTGGCACTATGGTGTGGGCAGAGGCCCACACACTTGGGCCATCTTTTGCTGCTATTTTCCCAGGTTCAATAGCAGGGAGCTGGATCAGGAGTGGAGAGACTGGGACACAAACTGGCACAAATATGGGATACCATTCCCATCTAGTAAAACTTGATCAGATAACACTGGTTGCTTCTATTAGTGATAAGTAGCTCAAGCTTGACCTCAAATTTAGTCCTTGTAGGATCCTGAATTAGTTTCAGTCTGTGATCCTCACTCTCTTTATATCTTAGGGACTATATTTTTCAGTATTGATTCAGTAAAATCAAGTGTTAGAGCTCCTATTTCTAAGTGCTTGAAATTATAAATGCTAGTCAGAAGGTGTATTTAGGGCTTGGCGCCATGGCTCACTTGGTTAATCCTCCACCTGTGGCACCAGCGTCCCATATGGGCACCAGGTTCTAGACCTGGTTACTCCTCTTCCAGTCCAGCTCTGTGCTGTGGCCAGGGAAGGCAGTGGAGGATGGCCCAAGTGCATGGGCCCCTGCACCCACATGGGAGACCAGGAAGATGCACCTGGCTCCTAGCTTTGGATCAATGCAGCACTGGCAACAGCAGCCATTTGGGGAGTGAACCAGCACAAGGAAGACCTTTCTGTCTCTCTCTTACTGTCTATAACTCTACCTGTCAAATAAAAACAAAGGTGTATTTAAAATCAGTGAGAGAAAATGAATTGTAAAAGATCAATCAACAACAATTGAGTGTTGCATGCTGCCCTCCCACTTTCTTCTCAGGAATCCCCACAGAATTTTCAACCATAATTCTAAAATCAGCAACTCCTGCTGTCAGAAGTGTGTGACTACCACTATGGGGAGCAATAATTTTTAGAAAGGACAAGGGAATTCATTATTTCATGATACTATTCTTGTTTGATGCCTACAACTTCATTTTCTGTTTACATTGTATGATGCTGGGAATTAAGTAATAATTTTATTCTGGGTCTGAGGTGAAGTTATGTAAGATTGAAGTTCAAGACTGAGGTCCTTCAATTTGCAGAATGAAGTCACTGAAAGGCAATTACCAGATAAGTGCTGATACAGGCATTTGCAAGGCACAATTCATACACTATACATAGAAAAAAATGACCAATAGCTGTGGGCCAACAGTCAATGGCCCATGAGACCATCACTCAAATCCTCAAGAGTTTGTCTATAATTTCATGGCAATTCTCATTTAGACTAGAAGAGGAGTAAAAGCAGGAGCTCAATGACACCCTAATATTTGTCTCTTGTCTAATTTGTGTCAGAAACCACTACTTAAGTGCAGTTTTTTTTTTTTAAATATAGCTTTGTTAAAAATATACAGATAATTGGATGTGATGGATAGATGAATTTCAGGATGTTCCAGGTAAAGAATTTCTAGATAGTACAGTTTTAAATATTCACAAAGATTTTACAAGGCATTCACCCTGTTTTCCAGCCATATTAATGCACCAAATTATTACTATTTTACTGTAAAATATGATCCATTGATGGTCCACAAATTATTTTAGTAAGTAAGATCAAGCATCATTTTAAAGGATTAAAAATGATTTATTCAGGATATTATTTTCTTCTTTAAACACTAAAGTTAAAGAGAGTCCTTGGAGGTTTTTTCTAAGTATCTGTAGAAGTCTTTGAGGTTTTAGAACCACAATTTAATTATGAGAATTGAAAAAATATTAATATATATAATGACAATTTCCAAAAATTCTTTCCACATTTTAATTTCTCCACTTATACTATGTTTCTTTTCTTTTTTTTTTTTATTTTTGACAGGCAGAGTTAGACAGTGAGAGAGTGAGAGAAAGAGAGAGACAGAGAGAAGGGTCTTCCTTTTTCCATTGGTTCACACCCCAAGTGGCCGCCACGGCCGGCACGCTGTGCTGATCCAAAGCCAGGAGCCAGGTGCTTCCTCCTGGTCTCTGATGCAGGTGCAGGGCCCAAGGACCTGGGCCATCCTCCACTGCATTCCTGGGCAACAGCAGAGAGCTGGACTGGAAGAGGAGCAACTGGGACAGAATCCAGCACCCCGACTGGGACTAGAACCCAGGGTGCTGGTGCCACAGGTGGGGGATTAGCCGTGTGAGCCATGGTGCCAGCCAACTTATAGTATGTTTCTTTCAAATGTATTTGCCAAGCCAGGAATTAATGAGGAATTATAATATTATGCGAGCACTTCGTGTGGTTAGACAAGTTTTATGTATCCTCACTGTATCCTAAGAGGTTGATTTTCCAGCAAATTTCTTCCTAACGGAGGTGTGCACTGCTTTACAGGGAAAGTAGCTCCATCAGCCTGTGATGTCAACAGGGAAAGATCATGGTAAGTCTCCTTTGTTTTCCTTCTCAGCATATGCCATTGCGACCACGCCCACCATCTTTAGAGAATTTCTGGTCCTGAAGCTGTCCTCATATTGCTCAAGGACTGTGTGATTGGTTTCTATGTCTGTGAATGTTAGTGTAGGGGTAAAAGGAACTTTGGAGAGCAGGGCAGGTTCCTGTCTCTTGATGGCATAGGTGCAGTTGTAGATTGGAGGCATTATAATCTCTCTTTCAGGTACACCCTATAGACCTTGGCTGGTTCAGGAAGGGATACCAGTGGTAGATCCTCAGTTCCAAAGCCATGGAAGGAATGAATAATGTTGGATTTTCAAGGATTTTTTTTTTTTTTTTTTTTTTTGTCAGAAGATGAGGGGCTAGCGCTGTGGCTCAGTGGGTTAGTGCCCTGGGCTGAAGTGCCAGCATCCCATATGGGTGCCAGTTCTAATCCTGGCGGCTCCTCTTCTGATCCAGCTCTCTGCTGTGGCCTGGGAAAGCAGTAGAAGATAGCCCAAGTCCTTGGACCCCTGCACCCATGTGGGAGACCCAGAAAAAGCTCCTGGCTCCTCTTCGGATTGGCACAGCCCCGTTGTGGCCATCTGGGGAGTGAACCAGCGGATGGAAGACCTCTCTCTCTGTCTCTACCCCTTTTTGTAACTCTGCCTGTCAAATAAATAAAAATAAATCTTTTTTTAAAAAAAGAAGATGATGTGTCTGACAGAAGACCAGTGGGTCTCCAGCTATACAGAAAGGGGTTCTAAAATTTCTGTAGATAACTAGTCTCATACAAGATGGCCGTGGGATGGAGATGGGTGTTCAGACCACTTGAGCCGAATTGTATATGAGCTGAATGTAGGTTGCACCTGTCACTGTTTACTCATCTTTAAGATGAGTATAGCAACAAAACTAGTGAAATGTCTTTACTGTGAGATGTGTGCATGCTGACTTACACTGTGTTGCAATTGCATTTATGGGGTTTCTGGTGTATCTTCTTTAAATGAAGTTTCTCATTTCCTGCACTGTATAGTCTTCCCAGTGCTACTCATTTGAGGTTACAGAACTTATACAATACATAGTTTCTGGGAACATGGAAGTTTGGATACTGGGGGACAGTCCCATTTCCTTTGGAAGTGAGAAGTTTTTATGGCATTTGAAGAAGGGAGCTCAGTAAATAGGAATCTTTTCTAACAGAATACAACTTAATGCTGAGATAACACCTTAAGGCTCAGAGCAGAGACAAGAGTCATTAAAAAGTAAAGATCCTAGTTGCATGGTCCAAGCAGTTATGGATCATATTGACCAGAGTGAACAAGATATACTTGATAATACCTTGCCTCATTCATTAGTTTTCAAGACTTGGTGGTAATAGAAGTTCTGGACCAGCATTCAAAAGAGAGTTGTGAGTGGATTAGAAAGACAGTGGTCTTAAGGGTGCAGCCTGGGGTGGAGGGATAACCTCTCCAATCTGAGAGTCACTATTTGCATTGCTTCCTACCACATGCCCATTACATCATTCCACTATCAGCATCTCTAGAAATGGAGGTCTGTAAAATCTAGTCTGTTATATACTTGGTACCTGGGCTATGCTTCTGCCCCCTGTTTTCTTTTTCTCTTTAACTTTTATTTAATAAATATAAATTTCCAAAGTACAGCTTTTGGATTACAATGGCTTCCCCGCCCCGTAACTCCCCTCCCACCTGCAACCCTCTCATCTCCAGCTCCTTCTCCCATTCCAACACATCAAGATTCATTTTCAATTATCTTTATATACAGAAGATCAATTTAGCATATATTAAGTAAAGATTTAAACAGTTTTCACCCACACAAACACAAAGTGTAAAGTACGGTTTGAGTACTCGTTATAGCATTACTTCACATTGGACAACATATTAAGTACAGAAATCATACATGGGGAGTAAGTGCACAGTGACTCCTGTTGTTGATTTAACTATTGACAGTCTTGTTTATGACATCAGTAATCACCCTAGGCTCTTGTCATGTGTTGCCAAGGCTGTGGAAGCCTTTTGAGTTCACCGACTCTGATCTTATTTAGACAAGGTCATAGTCAAAGTGGAATGTCGCTCCCCCTCTTCGCGGAGGAACGACACTAAACCCTGCCTAGGCTTCATATCCGAGTCACAGCACCATTATGTCGCTCCCCCTCTTCATGGAGGAACGATACTAAACCCTGCCTAGGCTTCATATCCAAGTCACAGCGCCATTATGTTGCTCCCTGTCTTTGTGGAGGAACGACACAGGACCCTGCGTTGTTCTTTCATCTGCTCGGCCCTCCCCGGGTTTGCTGCTGGTTCTTCCCGGGTTGGCTACCGACCCTTCCACCTCCATGGAAGGGCGGTTCCCCCTAGCCACTTTCCCCAGTTCCGCGGGGGAGCGGCACACCGCCGGCCGGCTCTCTCGGGGGCTGCACAGGTGTTCCTTCAGATAGATGTTCCTCTTAGATGTTCCTGGTGCATGTTGTCTCTCTCCTCCTTTATAGTCCTCTTCCACCAATCCCAACTCTGCTACCCAGACACCGAGTACGCTGCTCTCCTGCAATCAGGAGCAGGTCCTGCTGTTTATTGGTTGAACTGGAGGCAGCTGTGTAGAAGCTGGTTCCTCCTCTCCCAGCGCCATATTGTGGGAGAGCAGATGCATAGAATAAGTCTTAATTCCAGTAACTTAGTCTAGTCCGAGTTGCTCCCAGTTGCTCCCCACAGTGGAAGTTCTTTCCTCCCTTCAGAGAAAGGTAGCTCCTTCTTTGAAGGCCTGTTCTATCCATTGAGATATCACTCACAGGGATCTTTCATTTAGGTTTTTATTTTTTATTTTTTTATTTATTCCAGTGTGTCTTGGTTTTCCATGCCTAAAATACTCTCATGGACTCTTCAGCCAGATCCCAATGCCCTAAGGGCTGATTCTGAGGCCAGAGTGCTGTTTAGGACATCTGCCATTCTAAGAGTCTTCTGTGTATCCCACTTCCCATGTTGGATCGTTCTCTCCTTTTTAATTCTGTCAGTTAGTATTAGCAGATACTAGTCTTGCTTCCAACTTTTCCCCATTCAATAGGATGTTGGCCGTGGGTTTTTCAAAAATTGCTTGGATTGTATTGAGGAATGTTCCTTCTATACCCAATTTGCTTAGAGTTTTCATCATGAAAGGGTGTTGTATTTTATCAAATGCTTTCTCTGCGTCTATTGAGATAATCATATGGTTTTTCTTCTGCAGTCTGTTAATGTGGTGTATCACGTTGATTATTTTGTGCACATATGGGGTGCTTGTATTGCAGACAGCATGTTTACTTGCTATGTGACAATGCTGGCCCTGTTTTATGGGAACTTCCAAATGAAATTTTGAAGTTGTATGCATTGTAGTTTGCATGTAATTCAACTTTCTGCCATACTTACTGATATATATCAGCATTTGATGCAGGACAAATCAGAAAACACAATGGCTTAACAAATAGCCATTTGATTTGCAGTTCTGACTCTGTGTTATAGGCTGTACTCAGCTGGGCAGTTCCTATGATCAGTCCAGGAGCAGAAATGAGAGTTTAGCCATTTGTGGAACTGATTGAGGCTTCTCTTAAGTGTCTGGGGTTTGTGGTGAATCTTGGCTACATATTATATCTTTTTCTCTTTTTTTGACAGGCAGAATTAGTGAGAGAGAGAGACAGAGAGAAATGTCTTCATTCCATTGGTTCACCCCCCAAATGGCCGCTATGGCCAGCATGCTGTGCTGATCCAAAGCTAAGAGACAGGCACTTCCTCCTGGTCTCCATCCTCCACTGCCTTCCCAGGCCACAGCTGAGAGCTGGACTGGAATAGGAGCAACTGGGTCAGAACCGGCACCCCAACTGGGACTAGCACCTGGAGTACCAGTGCTGCGGGTGGAGGATTACCCTAGTGAGCCACGGTGCCAGCTTACATACTATCTCCTCAACAGGCAGGCCCCAGGGTTTTTCAGAAGATAACTGTCAGAAAAAGAAAATCTGAGAAGGTAAATACTTTACAAATTGTCTTTGCTGGGGCTGGTTCTGTGACATAGCAGGTAGACACCACCTGCAGTGCCAGCATCCCATATGGGTGTCAGTTCATGACTTGGCTGCTCCACTTCTGATCCAGCTCTTTGCTACAGCCTGGGAAAACAGTACAAGATGGTCCAAGTCCTTTGGCCCCTGCTCCCTTGTGGGAGACCTGAAAGAAGCTCCTGGTTCATATCTTTGGATCTACACAGCTCCAGCCATTGCAGCCATCTGGGGAGTGAACCTGCAGTTTGAAGACCTCCCTTTCTCCCTCCTTCTCTCCCTCCCTCCCTCCCTCTCTCTCTCTCTTTCTCTCTCTCTCTTCTCTGCCTCTCCTTCTCTCTGTGTGTAACTCTTTCATATAAATAAATATTTTAACAAATTGTCTATTTCTATAACTTTTACTGGTGAAATTCAGGGTCTTCTTTAAAAAGATTTATTTATTTATTTGAAAGAGTTACACACAGAGAGAGGGAGAGGCAGAGAGAGAGAGCTCTCCATCTGCTGGTTCACTCCCCAGTTGGCTGCAATGGCCAGAGCTGTGCCAATCCAAAGCCAGGATCCAGGAGCTTCTTCTGGGTCTCCCAGATGGGTACAGGGGCCCAAGGACTTGGGCCATCTTCTACTGCTTTCCCAGGCCATAGCAGAAAGTTGGATCAGAAGTGGAGCAGCTGGGAATCAAACCAGTGCCTATATGGGATGCCAGTCTGCAGGTGGCAGTTTTACCCTCTAGGCCACAGTGCCAGCCCCAATCCAGGGTTTTGTGAAGGGATGAATACAGGGAAAGGTGCTACTTGGAATCATTACTGGTAAAGTGCACTGCATTAAATATACATTGTGTGTATTTGTTAACTTTCTTTAGTATAAACTTTAATAACATAATGTTTATCTCTGAAAACCTCATTCATTTGAACACTCAACTTTTTACTTTTACATTGTTATTTTACAAAATTTGTAGATGATGCTTTCATTAAACCAATGATAACTTCTGTTTAATCTCTGCCACTTAATATAGGTGGGTGCATTTTCCTATGTATTTCTATTTTTACAGGTTTATTCCTCAACAGTGGAGCTGATGTTTTCTTGGTTAATGTATTTATTATTCTTTATTCATTCTATTGTATCCTTTTTTCACACTGTTCAGTGCAGAAGGAAACCAGAAGGTTTTTTTTTTTTTTTTAAGGTTTCATTTATTTGTTGAAAGAGTTGCAGAGAGAGAAAGTCTTCTATCTGCTGGCTCACCCTCCAAATTACTGCAAAGGCCAGAGCTCAGCCAATCCAAAGCCAAGACCCAAGAGCTTCTGGGTCTCCCATGCAGGTGCAGTGGCCCAAGGACTTGGACCATGTTCCACTGCTTTCTCAGGAGATAGCAGAAAGCTAGATTGTTGTTGAGCAGGCAGGACTCGAACCAGAACCCATATGGAAAGCTGGCACTGCAGGCAGCAGCTTTACCCATTATGCCACAGCGTTGGCCTCCAGAGTTTTCTTTGAACTCCTGCCATTCACCTTCTCTCCGAGGTATGATTCTGGGTCCTCCACATGTTTCTAAGAGGAAAGAAAATTAATATATCACCTGTAAGTGTTTTTTTTCTAAATTATTCCCCAGCTTGTCAGTACTCATTTTAGGTGTTTAATGCTAGTTTATATATTTATTTTTTTAGATTTTTTTTATTTATTTGAATGTCAGAGTTACAGAGAGGCAGAGGAAGAGAGAGAGAGAGTCTTCCATCTGCTGGTTCACTCCCCAGTTTGCCACAATGGCCGGAGTTGCACTGGTCCAAAGCTAGAAGTGAAGAGCTTCTTCTGGGTCTCCCACATGGGTTCAGGGGCCCAAGGACTTAGGCCATCTCCTACTGAATCCTCAGGCCATAGCAGAGAGCTGGATTGGAAGTGAAGCCACTGGGACTTGAACTGGCACCAATATGGGATGCCAGCACTGAAGGCAGTGGCTTTACCTGCTAGCCACAGTGCCAGTCCCAGTATACTAGTTAATTAAATTGGAAAATATGGGGCTGGCTCTGTGGCTCAGTGGGTTAATGCCCTGGTCTAAAGCATCGACATCCCATAAGGGCACCGGTTTGAGACCCAGCTGCTCCACTTCTGCTCCAGCTCTCTACTATAGCCTGGGAAAGCAGTAGAAGATGGCCCATGTCCTTGGGCCCCTGAACCCATGTGGGAGACCCAGAAGAAGCTCCTGGTTCCTGGCTTCAGATTGGTGCAGTTCCAGCCATTGCAGCCAACTGGGGACTGAACCAGCAGATGGAAGACCTCTCTCTCTCGCTGCCTTTCCTCTCTATGTGTAACTCTGACTTTCAAATAAATAAATAAATCTTTAAAAAATTTTAAAATAGAAAAATAAACATAAAATTTGTTCTCACAGAATATACAGAAATGAATTATGAATTTGGCATGATTATGAAACATTACTGTCATCTATAATAATGCAGTTTGGTCTCTTGTCTTTCTGTTGCTATAGCAAAATATATATTTGTTACATGAATTGAGTTGAAACTAAGCACAATGTGCTACATTTTTGGGGTCATGTCTGAAACATTCTACACATAGATGATGTACTGAACAGTGTTTTAGTGCTACCCATGAAGCATTCTGCAAGAGGAAGAGTTCCCTAGTGCTGGAAACAAATCAGTTAAGTTTGTTTTCAAATTGTTAGAGTAACGGAGTTCTTAATACCTTTGAGAAGCTGAATTGGATTCTGGAATAGGATAAGGAATGTGTGGAGAAAAGAATCTACTGGAGGCTCATTTATGTTTTTAAGATTATTTATTTGAAAGGTGGACTTGCAGAGATTGGGAGAGACAGGGAGACAAAAGGAGATATCTTCTTTCTAGTGTTCATTCCCCAAATGCCCACAATGGCTGAGACTGGGCCAGGCCAAAGCCAGGAGCCTGGGACTCCATGGGTCTCCCACATTGGTGGAAGGATCCAAATACTCAGGCCATTTTCACTGCTCTTTCAATCAGATTAGCAGGGAACTAGATTGGAAGTGGAGCAGCAAGGAGTCAAGTCCTGTTTACATGGGATGCCAGCATTGATGGTGGAGGCTTAGCCTGCTGGATCACAATTCTGGTGACTATTGCAGGTTCTGAAATAAATCTCTAAGCATTTTTCTCAGTGAGTCACAAATGCAGATTGTACTGCAGACATTCCCAGGTTCTCTTTTTGGGCAAATAATTCTATTGCTTTCACTTTAATTATGTATAATGTTATTTCAAATGTTTATCATTTGAATGTTTTGGGCAAGTATTTCCATTGCTTTCACTTTAATTAGGTATAATGTTATTTCAATTGTTTATCAGTAGAATAATCATAGACAAGGGCAAAAGCTAATTTGTAATCTTTGTCTTACCTGTATTTTCTCTCTTACTTAAAAATATTTATTAGCTTGATAGAGAAAAAAGTTGATGGACTGAGAGATAGAGAGCTTCAACACATTAATTCACTTCCTAGATAACCATACCAAATAGGTGGGGTAGGACTGAAGCCAGGATTGAGGAATGGAATCTAGGCCTCCTTCATTGGTGACATCACCATTGCTTCCCCAGGTCTGCATTATCTGGGAGCTAGAAACTAGAGCTGGCATCGGAAATCATAGACACTCTGAGGTGGCATCATAAACAACACTAAGCTAAATGTCTGCCCTGTCTTTTAATATATTTTTTCTCTGACATATTGGAAATGATATGCATGGTGTTTTCCTGGAAATTGTTTTCTGTTCATTCCCATTGTAGTTTCACTGATGGTTTCTTGCCTTTTTTTCTCAATGCTTCTACATACTTCTCCTTAACATTGCCCAGTCAAGAGTCAGTATTGCCCCTCTTCTAGCCTGCTGTGCAATTTCCCTTGACAGATGCGGCCTTTGTGATTTGAACCTCCTGTTTCCCTCTAGGTTGGGCATGTTTCACAGCCTGTAGATCATCGGTTGGACTCTGTTGAATGCTCTGTGTGGCTTTCTAAACACCCAACAAGTCTAATGTGAAACCATATCCTTCTTTTTTCCTTCATATCCATACACAACTGTCAGTGTTTGTTTTGTGACAGAGTTAACATGTTGACTGGAAGTGTATTATTATAGGTGATGACAGCATTTGAAGATGTGGCTGTGTACTTTACATGGGAGGAATGGCAGAACATGAACAATGCTCAGAAGATCCTGTACAGAGATGTGATGCTGGAGACCTACAGCAGCCTCTTCTCCTTGGGTGAGTGACACCCTTCACATGCCCAGTGATAACATTTTCTTGCTATTTGATAAATAAGGGAACAGTTTATAATGTTTAATATTGGGCAGGATTAGAATTTGAGTCCATGAATAATCTGAACATCTACCACCTAACAAAAGATTCAAATTGGAACATTTGTTGCATAGCTCCTGAACCAAGCTGTAGTCCTTTAAATAACCCAAGATAGTGATTTCACAAAGTCTTACTTTGTTTCCGTTAATAGGGCACTGCATTACCAAACCTGACTTGATCTTCAAGTTGGAGCAAGGAGAAGAGCCATGGATGGTGGATGAATGCTTGAATCAGAGCCTTTCAGGTCAGTCTGCACATAAGATACAGGGAGGCCAAGGCAGAGTGTGTAGATGTTGACTGGTGTTCTTTCCATGAATTTTTCTCAAGCCTTACTCCTGATGAAAGCTGGTTTTGTGCCTCAGACACAGGCATTTAGAGATACCAGTATCTTTCTAACTTTTGTTCTTAGTGAAGATGTTCTTTGATTAAAAAAAAAAATCCAGTCATTTTCTGATGTTACTAAGGCTTTTATTTAGGTTTGATACATTCCCCTGATTCTAACTTGTCCTTCTCTATACGTTCATACCTTTTCCTTCATGCACTTATTAGTTCCTTCAGTGCTTGTTACATACAGAAACTTTTTTTTTAAGATTAATTTTTTTTTTTGACAGGCAGAGTGCACAGTGAGAGAGAGACAGAGAGAAAGGTCTTCCTTTTGCCCTTGGTTCACCCTCCAGTGGCCACCATGGCTGATGTGCTGTGGCTGGCACACCGCACTGATCCAAAGCCAGGAGCCAGGTGCTTCTCCTGGTCTCCCATGTGGGTGCAGGGCCCAAGGACCTGGGCCATCCTACACTGCACTCCTGGACCACAGCAGAGAGCTGGCCTGGAAGAGGGGCAACCGGGACAAAATCTGGCACCCCGACCGGGACTAGAACCCGGTGTGCCAGTGCCACAGGTAGAGGATTAGCCTATTGAGCCGCTATTTCAGCCTGTTTCTGTTTTTTTTAAACATATATTTATTTATTTGAAAGTCAGAGAGAGAGAAGAAGTAGAGGCAGAGAGAGAAAGAGAGGTTTTCCATCCACTGGTTCACTTCCCAATTGGCTGTTGTGGCTGGAGCTGTACTGATCTGAAGCTAGGAGCCAGGAGCTTCTTCCAGGTCTCCCACATGGGTACAGGGGTCCAAGGACTTGGGCCATCTTCTACTGCTTTCCCAGGCCATAGCAGAGTGCTGGATCAGAAGTGGAGCAGCTAGGACTTAAACTGGTGCCCATAAGCGATGTTGGCACTGCAGGTGGTGGCTTTACCTGCTATGCCACAATGTCAGCCCCCAGAAACTTATTTCTGACTCATTGCTCAGATCAGCACAGTTCTGGCCATTGTGGCCAATTGAGGGGTGAACCATTGGATCAAGACCTTATTCTCTCTTTGCCTCTCCTCTCTGTGTAACTCTGATTTTCAAATAAATAAATAAATCTTTAAAAATCAAAGATGGTCATGAGTAAGCCTCTGTGCTGTGACATCAGAAATTATGAAGCTAGGAATGACACTGTGGTGCAGTGTGTTAAAGCTCCAGCCTGCAACACTAGCATTGCATATTGGTGCCAGTTCAAGTCCCAGCTAGTCCTCTTCTAATCCAGCTCTCTGTTAATGCACCTGAGAAAAGAGAAGAGGTTGGCCCAAGTCCTTGGCCCCCTGTACCCATGTGGGAGACAAAAAAGACACTCCTGGCTCCTAACTTCATTTTGGCCCAGCATTGGTTGTTGTGCCTATATGGGGAGTGAACCAGCAGATGGAAGACTTCTCTCTGTCTCTCTCTCTATAATTCTAACTTTCAAATAAATAAAGTAAATCTTTGAAAAAAAGAAATCATAAACTAAGCATGAACTTATATGAAACATGAAAATAAGTGATCCTAGACTCACCAAGGAAGTAATGAGATTTTGAGGCCCAAGGTCAAGTAGCCTTGTGGGTTTATGTAGAGTGGCTCAGATTTCTTTTTTCTTTCTTTCTTTTTTTTTTTTTTTTTTGACAGGCAGAGTGGACAGTGAGAGAGACAGAGAGAAAGGTCTTCCTTTGCCGTTGGTTCACCCTCCAATGGCTGCCACGGCCAGCGCGCTGTGGCCGGCGCACTGCGCTGATCCAATGGCAGGAGCCAGGCGCTTCTCCTGGTCTCCCATGGGGTGCAGTGCCCAAGCACCTGGGCCATCCTCCACTGCACTCCCTGGCCACAGCAGAGAGCTGGCCTGGAAGAGGGGCAACCGGGACAGAATCCGTCGCCCCGACCGGGACTAGAACCCGGTGTGCTGGTGCCGCAAGGTGGAGGATTAGCCTAGTGAGCCACAGCGCCAGCCGAAAGGGTGGAGTTTGAAGTATGATTTCTCTCTTATTTTTCAGAATCATTGAAAAATAACCAAATAAAAAGATAAGAAAAGCATAGGAAATGGAGCTTTCAGTGAAAATAGGAGGCAACTGATCAGAAACCTCCAGAAATTCAAATTATCACACAGGAATGTTTCTAGAAAGAATTTAGAGGAGATAACCAGCACTGATGATTTCAGAATGAGCTAGAAAACACTTTTCAAAGAAGATGAGCACATCCCGGTTTGCAGAAACAAATTCTTCAAACTGATAGGGAGTGTTTAACTAAAGTGGTATACTGGGAATTTTCTGTACCTGTTGTACTTCTGAGAAGCTGAAGGTGTTGGGTGTCCTTAAGAATTTGGGAAGCTGTCATAGAGACAAAGTACTTTTTCATTTGAAAAATCCCACAAATGATGTTTACCTAGGAAGACTGAGCATGAGACAGTCATAGATTCAAATCATACTCCTTAAATGTCCTGCTTAAATTACAGGCACATTTCACTCTTCTCCACGTGAAGTAAATGATCAGTAAAATTTTCATGTTTATGGTGGAGATATCAGAGAAGCAAAATCACACAATTTTTATAAAAATAAACTGGGGAAAAAGGACAGGGAAAAAAAATGATTGCTAGGTAGTGGGTGAATATTTTTATTAAATATTTGTCCATTCTTTAAAATACTTTATAGTTATTTCATCTTTGTGAAAGGCAGAGTGACAGTGAGAGGAGAAAGAGAAAGAGGTCCTCTATTAGCTCACTTCCCAAATGCCTGCAACACTTAGGTCTAACAAGTCTGAAGCCAAAACTCTAGAATCCCTCTAGTCTTCCCTGGTTTCTCACAGGTTCCCAGGCACATGAACCATTATCTGCTTCCTTCCAGTTTACATAGGCAGAGAGCTGTACTGAAAGCAGAGTAGCCAGGGCTCAAGCTGACACTGTTTTGAGATGCAGGCATCCCACACATCATAGCACAAATGTCATTCTACCATCCTTGACAAATTCCCATAGTAAAAAGGATCATGTTTGAACATTGGGAAACCTCATGGTATATTAATGTATTAAGGAGAAACACCATATAATGGTCACAAATAAGTACTTCATACTGATTTTGTGAAAATCTTATGCCACTTGGATAACAAGTAACTCCATTCCCTTTACATGAGTATGCCAGGAGAAACAGTTACATGTGATTCAGTGACATGATTGCTTTTTTCTCATTTCAGTGGGCATGAAAAGGGATGACCTGATTAGGATCAACCAGGAAAGTCAGGACAACAATCTGAATCAGGATTTTATGAAAAATAAGAAGACATCAGCTCTCAAGAGAATTGAATTAAGAAAAACCCTTAGTTTAAATTCAAGCCATATTCCAACACTGATTATTAAAAAGGGAATCTATTCAGGATTGAAGCCAGAGGAATGCAATAAATGTCACACTGTGTATCCCCCCAGTGGGTCTGATCAACTACAGGGTGAAGAGAAATTTGATAACACTATGATACCTGGAAAATCTCTCCAGTTCCGTGAGCCTTTTAGTCAGCATGACAAGATTCACATCATGAAGCATCCATTTGGACCCACTGGACAAGCAAAAGTCTTCACAAGAAAGATGTTCTGTAAATCTGAGAGGGTTCATATGGCAGAAAACTGTAATAAATCAACTGTCACTTTTGGAAAAGCAACTCAAATAGAAAAGGCTATCTATGGAAATTCTAGCCTCAATATGCATCAACAAACTCACACAAGAAAGAAATTTTATAAGTACATCATGTATGTTGAACCTGTCATTCACCAGTCACATCTTACAATAAACCAGAGAATAAATACAAGGGAAAAACTTTACACATGTAAGCCTTGTGGAAAATCACTCAGTTTTAATTCACCTTCTGAATGTAATGACTGTGGAAAGGCCTTTGGACAAAAGTCAGTCCTCAGGAAACATCAGCAAATTCACACAGGGGAGAAACCTCATGAATGTAGTGACTGTGGAAAAGCCTTTACACAAAAGTCATACCTCATAAACCATGAGCAAATTCACACAGGAGAGAAACTTTATAAATGCCTTCATTGTGGAAAAGGCTTTCTGTGGAAGTCAGACCTCATAGTACACCAGAGAATTCACACAGGGGAGAAACCTCATAAATGTAATGATTGTGGAAAAGCCTTTGGAACAAAGTTACACCTCAAGAAACATCATCGAATTCATACAGGAGAGAAACTTCATAAATGTAATGACTGTGGAAAAGCCTTTGGACACAAGTCAGCCTTCCTCATACACCAGCGAACTCACACAGGAGAGAAACCTCATAAATGTAATGACTGTGGAAAAGCCTTTGGACAAAAGTCACACCTCATCGTACACCAGCAAATTCACACAGGGGAGAAACCTCATAAACGTAATGACTTTGGAAAAGCCTTTGGAAGAAAGTCACACCTCATCATATACCAGCGAATTCACACAGGGGAGAAACCTCATAAATGTAATGACTGTGGAAAAGCCTTTGGACAAAAGTCACACCTCATCGTACACCAGCGAATTCACACAGGGGTGAAACCTCATAAATGTAATGATTGTGGAAAAGCCTTTGGACGAAAGTCATGCCTCATTATACACCAGCGAATTCACACAGGGGTGAAACCTCATACATGTAATGTTTGTGGAAAAGCCTTTGGACGAAAGTCATGCCTCATCGTACACCAGCGAATTCACACAGGGGAGAAACCTCATATATGTAATGATTGTGGAAAAGCCTTTGGACGAAAGTCATGCCTCATCATACACCAGCGAATTCACACAGGGGAGAAACCTCATAAATGTAATGACTGTGGAAAAGCCTTTGGACAAAAGTCAAACCTTGTAATGCACCAGAGAATTCACACAGGGGAGAAACCTCATGAATGTAATGACTGTGGAAAAGCCTTTGGACAAAAGTCACACCTTATCGTACACCAGCGAATTCACACAGGGGAGAAACCTCATAAATGTAATGCTTGTGGAAAAGCCTTTGGAACAAAGTCAAACCTCAAGAAACATCAGCGAATTCACACAGGGGAGAAACCTCATAAATGTAATGACTGTGGTAAAGCCTTTGGAAGAAAGTCACACCTCATCATACACCAGCGAATTCACACAGGGGAGAAACCTCATAAATGAAATGACTGTGGAAAAGCCTTTGAACAAAAGTCACACCTCATCATACATCAGAAAATTCACACAGGGGAGAAACCTCATAAATGTAATGACTGTGGAAAAGCCTTTGGACAAAAATCACACCTCATATCACACTGGAGAATTCACACAGGGGAGAAACCCCATGAATGTAATGACCAAGGGAAAGCCTCTGGATAAAAGTCAATCCTTTGGAAACATCAGAGAATTCCCACAGGGAAGAAACCTCATAAATGTAATGACTTTGGAAAAGCCTTTGGACAAAAGACAAACCTCATATCACAGCAGAGAATTCACACAGGGTAGAAAACTCATGATTGTAATAACTGTGGAAAGCATTTAGCCATAAGTCAACCTTCATCATGCATCAGAGAATTCACACAGGGCAGAAACCTTATGAATGTAATCACTGGAAAAGCCTTTGGACAAAAGTCAAACATAATGCACCAGAGAATGCACACAGTGTTAAAACTTCATGAGTGTAATGACTGTGGAAAAACTTGATTTGAAGTTCCAACTCCAAATGCATCAGAGGATTCACACAGGGAAATAACCTCATAAATGTAATGACCGTGGAAAAGCATTTTTCTATAAGTTATACTCATATCAAAACAATTCACACAGGGCAGAAACCTTATGAATCTAATGAGTGTGGAAAAGCCTTTATAAATCATATGTTATAAATCATAGCTCATATCACACCAGAGAATTCACACCGGGGAGAAACTTCATGAATGCAATGACTGTAGAAAAGCCCTTGGCAATAAGTCACATCTCAGAATGCATCAGAAAATTCACATGAACAGAAACCTTTTGGACATAATGACTTGGAAAGCTTTTTCCCATAATTCAGCCCTCATTGCACATCATCTAATTCATATGGGGGAAAACACTTTGGATATAATGCATATGGAAAAGCCTTTGTCCATAAGTAACACCTCATAAAACATCACATGTGGGAGAAACCTTATGAATGGAGTGAATGTTGGAAAACTCTGCCAAAATCACACAATATAACATCAGAGAATTTATTACATGGTGGAAATCTTATAATAAATGCGGGAAAGCCTTTTGTCATAAGGAATACCTCATAACACATGTAGATCAAACAAGGGAGAGAACTTAAGAATATAATGCATGTGAAGGACTTTTTCCAAAATCAAAATAACCATGTGACAGAGCCTTTTGCTGGAAATTACATCCCATACAATAGGCACTCCCATAAGGAAGAAAGGTTGGGACCATCACTGTGGCACAGTAGGTTAAAGCCCTGGCCTGAAATGCCAGCATACCATGTGGGCACTGGTTCTAGTCCCAGTTGCTCCTCTTCTGATCCAGCTCTCTGCTATGGCCTGGGAAAGCAGTAGAAGATGGCCCTGCACCCACATGGGAGACCCAGAAGAAGCTCCTGACTCCTGGCTTTGGATTGCTGCAGCTGCAGCCATTGCATCCATCTGGGGAGTGAACTAGCAGATGGAAGACCTATTTCTGCTTCTCTGTCTCTGTAACTCTGTCTTTCAAATAAATAAAGTAAATTGTTAAAAAAAAAATGAAGTTCAGAAATATTATTAGTGTGACAAAAAGCCATTTGTCAGAAATTGCATTATACATCAGAAAATTCACACAAGGGGTTTCTTAGGAGTGTAATGAATGTGGAAGTATATTTTCATAGAATTCAGGCTTGCATAAATATGCAACTCAAAAAAGGTGATATCCTTTAAGTGCAATAGACCTCAAAAAGCCATAGCCAGAAATTAAACATCAGGCCAGCGCCATGGAGCAGTAGGTTAATGCTCCACCTGCTATGCTGGCATCCCATATGGGTGCCAGTTCTAGTCCCAGCTGCCCCTCTTCAATCCAGCTCTCTACTGTGGCCTGGGAAAGCAGTAGAAGACAGCCCAAGTGCTTTGGCCTCTGCACCCACTTGAAAGACCAGGAAGAAGCACCTGGCTCCTGGCTTCAGATCAGTGCAGCTCTGGCCATTGTGGCCATTTGAGGAGTGAACCAACAGAAGGAAGACCTTTATCTCTGTCTCTCTCACTGTCTGTAACTCTACCTGTCAAATAAATAAAAATCTTAAAAAACAAGAAATTAAACATCAACCAACACCAGAGAATTCATATAGTAAAATGTCAATTTAATGAATGTGAAAAAATTCTTCTGCCATTAATCAATTCACATGAAGAGACTCCGAAATGAGAAAACATACATGCATAGAAAAGTCGTGTACCATATGTCACCTCTCAATGGTTACCTGACAACTCACAGAAAGAAAAAATCCTGTGACTGTATTGTAATGTGAAATACCTTTATTATTAGGCAGACTTCCACAAAACATAGCAAGATTACAGAGAGAAGTCCCTGAAATATAATTTGTCTGGACGAATTCTTTAGTGGAATCACACCTTAGTGAGTATTGGGCAGTTTTCATGATGAATTGTGACAGAGAGTGGTTAACCGTTCTTCAGAAATTTTTCTCTTATTCAACCTGAACTTTTGGTTTCTCATTATTGTGAGTGGGATCAAGTATATGAACTGAACTGTGCTCTAGTGTAAATTTTGTTAAATAAATATTTAAAAGTTGAGTAACAGTTATTTGGAATACCATCTTCATCAATTACAAAGTTATTTGTTTTATAGCTGCTCTTTTGGCCACCCAGGATTCTTTCCCCACATTATTGTAGTGCAAACCAGTGATGTGACCATAGGCATATCAAGTGACACATGTTCCAGCCATAATAGTGTACCCTGGCTCTGGATAATAAGTGTTGTGTGCAACACAAGGGAATGAGTTTGTGGTGACCTATATACCCATGAGAAATTTCAACTTATCTGTGTGCACATCTGGATTAGACTCCACTACCCAAGGTCTATTTGAATATGCAAGTAAATGTTGCCACACACATTACCCTCATTCTTTAAAGGGACAACCTCAAACCCTATAAGTTGCAACACTCATCTGAATTTTCCTGTATTACTGAGTGCATAATGCCTTTTTCATTCATGATGCCCCTTTTCTACCCTTTTTAATTCTTTCCTAATTGCCTTGTGACAAGAACATGGAATGAAGTCTATCCATGTGGTACCCATTGCAATAGAGAAGCAGGAGCATAGGGGCGGAGCCAAGATGGCAGAATAGTGAGGGCGCGCACCGATAGTCCGGGAAAATTTAGTTTAATAAAAGGGGAGTTACGGTAGCCGCAGAAAAAAGAACCAGGAAAAAATTGCACGGGAATCGTGAATCGGAGGACCTACTGGGAGAACAAGGTCGCCCACCGCGCGGAAGCCAAGTCGTGGGACCGAGCCGCATGCCACACAGACAACAGCGGGGAGCCTTGGGACGCTCAGGGCTCCGAGTCCACACATCGGCGCTGGAAGGGGAGGTGAGCTCAATAACCCGAGACATTGGTGGGGAAACGGGGGTCAGAATCTAGAGGGGGGCCGGAAAGTGCAGCAAACTCACTACCGGAAAGAAGGAAAAAAAAAGCTTCGGGGTTTCTCTTCCCCCTAACCTTGCAAAGGTTACAAGGCTGCAAGGCTTGAAGAATTCCCAAGAGACAAAGAGCAGGCCTCCTCTCTGGATTTACATATCAATGGGGGAGAGCTAAGGAACTGAGTCACTACAATTCAGTAGCTTAGGCAACACAGTGGGAGTCCAGAGGAGCCAAAGACTGGAAGCTAAATACCATCAATTCTGCACAGCCGTGCCCTGCGGTGTTACTTACCCCCTGAATAAATAAAATAAATAAATAAATAAAAAGAGAGAGATTTACCACGCATAACCTGAGGGTGTCACCTTTGCACACCCTTAACCAGGAAGAACCAGGCAGAGCTCTCAGGCCGCACCCATCTCAAGCCTCCAAGGCACCTCCAACAGCAGGCAGTCCACTTAACACGGACACAGTATAAAAAAAAAAAAAAGAAAAAAAAACGCACAGTGACGCAAGAAGAATTAACTATGCCGAGTAACAAACACAGAAATAGAGGGAGCAAGATCAACGATGACACTATGATGCCTCCAAATAAGCAAAACACCCCAAGCCAAGAGTATGAAGATGATGAGATAGAAGAAATGCAAGATACGGATTTCAAAAAATTTATGATAAGAACATTTAGAAGTTTTCAAAAGCAAATCCTTGAACTACAGAAATCCTTAATGGACAAGATTGAAAATCTCTCTCATGAAAACGAAATTTTAAGGAAGAGTCAAAATGAAACTCAGAAACTAGTAGAACAGGAAAGTGTTATAGTGAAGAGAAATCAAAATGAAATGAAGAGCTCAATAGATCAAATGACAAACACATTAGAAAGCCTTAAAAACAGAATGGGTGAAGCAGAAGAGAGAATATCGGACTTAGAAGATAGAGCACAGGAAAACATGCAGTCAAACCAAAGAAAAGAAGAGGAAATTAGAAACCTAAAAAATATTGTTGGGAATCTACAGGATACTATTAAAAAAACCAACATTCGAGTTCTAGGAGTTCCTGAAGGCATGGAGAGAGAGAAAGGATTGGAAGGCCTTTTTAGTGAGATACTAGCAGAGAACTTTCCAGGTTTGGAGAAGGACAGAGATATCCTAGTACAGGAAGCTCATAGAACCCCCAATAAACATGACCAAAAGAGATCCTCACCACGACACGTGGTAATTAAACTTACCACAGTGAAACATAAAGAAAAGATCCTAAAATGTGCAAGAGAGAAACGTCAGATTACTCTCAGAGGATCTCCAATCAGACTCACAGCTGACTTCTCATCAGAAACCCTACAAGCTAGGAGGGAATGGCGAGACATAGCACAGGTGCTAAGAGAGAAAAATTGCCAGCCCAGAATATTATATCCTGCCAAGCTCTCATTTGTGAATGAAGGTGAAATAAAGACCTTTCATAGCAAACAGAAATTGAAAGACTTTGTGGCCACTCGTCCGGCCCTGCAAAAGATACTTAAAGATGTGCTACACTCAGAAACACAGAAACACGGCCATCAATATGAAAGAAGGGAAAGGAAGAACACCTACCAGTAAAAGAGCATGGGAAGCTCAAAGCATATACTAGAAAATATTTCCGGGAAAATGGCAGGGCAAAGTCACTATGTATCAATAGTCACATTGAACATTAATGGTCTGAATTCTTCAGTTAAAAGACACCGTTTGGCTAACTGGCTCACAGAACACAACCCAACTATTTGTTGCCTACAAGAAACACATCTCTCTAACAAAGAGGCATGCAGACTGAAAGTGAAAGGTTGGAAAAAGATATTCCATGCCAACAGAAACCAAAAAAAAAGCAGGTGTAGCCATATTAATATCAGACAAAATAAACTTTAATACAAAAACTGTTAAGAGAGACAAAGAGGGACACTATATAATGATTAAGGGTTCAATTCAACAGGAAGATGTAACTATTATAAATGTATATGCACCTAATTACAGGGCACCGGTCTATTTAAAAGATATGTTAAGGGACTTAAAGGGAGATTTAGATTCCAATACAATAGTACTGGGGGACTTCAATACTCCACTCTCAGAAATAGATCATCCGGACAGAAGATCAACAAGGAAACAGCAGATTTAATTGACACTATTGCCCAAATGGATCTAACAGATATCTACAGAACTTTCAACCCTACATCTACAGACTTCACATTCTTCTCAGCAGCGCATGGAACCTTCTCTAGGATTGATCACATACTAGGCCATAAAGCAAGTCTCAGCAAATTTAAAAGAATTAGAATCATACCATGCAGCTTCTCAGACCACAGCGGGATGAAGCTGGAAATTAGCAACTCAGGAAACCCCAGAAAGTATGCAAACACATGGAGACTGAACAACATGCTCCTGAATGAACACTGGGTCATTCAAGAAATCAAAAGAGAAATCAAAAACTTTCTGGAAGTAAATGAAGACAACAACACAACATATCAAAACTTATGGGATACAGCAAAAGCAGTATTGAGAGGCAAATTTATAGCAATAGGTGCCTATACCAAGAAATTGGAAAGGTACCAAATAAATGAGCTTTCAGCGCACCTCAAGGACCTAGAAAAACTGCAGCAAACCAAACCCAAATCTAGTAGGAGAAGAGAAATAATTAAAACCAGAGAAGAAATTAACAGGATTGAATCCAAAAAAACATTACAAAAAATCAGCCAGGCGAGAAGCTGGTTTTTTGAAAAAATAAACAAAATCGACACCCCATTGGCCCAACTAACTAAAAAAAGAAAAGACCCAAATCAATAAAATCAGAGATGAAAAAGGAAACGTAACAACAGACACCACAGAAATAAAAAGAATCATCAGAAATTACTACAAGGACCTGTATGCCAGCAAACAGGAAAACCTATCAGAAATGGATAGATTCCTGGACACATGCAATCTACCAAAATTGAACCATGAAGACATAGAAAACCTAAATAGACCCATAACTGAAACAGAAATTGAAACAGTAATAAAGGACCTCCCAACAAAGAAAAGCCCAGGACCAGATGGATTCACTGCTGAATTCTACCAGACATTTAAAGAAGAACTAATCCCATTTCTTCTCAAACTATTCAGAACAATCGAAAAAGAGGGAATCCTCCCAAATTCTTTCTATGAAGCCAGCATCACCTTAATCCCTAAGCCAGAGAAAGATGCAGCACTGAAAGAAAATTACAGACCAATATCCCTGATGAACATAGACGCAAAAATCCTCAATAAAATTCTGGCCAATAGAATACAACAACACATCAGGAAAATCATCCACCCAGACCAAGTGGGATTCATCCCTGGTATGCAGGGATGGTTCAACATTCGCAAATCAATCAATGTGATTCACCACATTAACAGACTGCAGAAGAAAAACCATATGATTATCTCAATTGATGCAGAGAAAGCATTTGATAAAATTCAACACCCTTTCATGATGAAAACTCTAAGCAAATTGGGTATAGAAGGAACATTCCTCAATATAATCAAAGCAATTTATAAAAAACCCACAGCCAGCATCCTATTGAATGGGGAAAAGTTGGAAGCATTTCCACTGAAATCTGGCACCAGGCAGGGATGCCCACTCTCACCACTGCTATTTAACATAGTTCTGGAAGTTTTAGCCAGAGCCATCAGACAAGAAAAAGAAATCAAAGGAATACAAATCAAGAAGGAAGAAGTCAAACTATCCCTCTTTGCAGACGATATGATTCTGTACTTAGAGGATCCAAAGAAATCTACTAAGAGACTATTAGAACTCATAGAGGAGTTTGGCAAAGTGGCAGGATATAAAATCAATGCACAAAAATCAACAGCCTTTGTATACACAAGCAACGCCACGGCTGAGGAAGAACTGCTAAGATCAATCCCATTCACAATAGCTACAAAACCAATGAAATACCTTGGAATAAACTTAACCAAGGACGTTAAAGATCTCTACGATGAAAATTACAAAACCTTAAAGAAAGAAATAGAAGAGGATACCAAAAAATGGAAAAATCTTCCATGCTCATGGATTGGAAGAATCAACATCATCAAAATGTCCATTCTCCCAAAAGCAATTTATAGATTCAATGCAATCCCAATCAAGATACCAAAGACATTCTTCGCAGATCTAGAAAAAATGATGCTGAAATTCATATGGAGGCACAAGAGACCTCGAATAGCTAAAGCAATCTTGTACAACAAAAACAAAGCCGGAGGCATCACAATACCAGACCTCAGGACATACTACAGGGCAGTTGTAATCAAAACAGCATGGTACTGGTACAGAAACAGATGGATAGACCAATGGAACAGAATTGAAACACCAGAAATCAACCCAAACATCTACAGCCAACTTATATTTGATCAAGGATCTAAAACTAATTCCTGGAGCAAGGACAGTCTATTCAATAAATGGTGCTGGGAAAACTGGATTTCCACGTGCAGAAGCATGAAGCAAGACCCCTACCTTACACCTTACACAAAAATCCACTCAACGTGGATTAAAGACCTAAATCTACGTCCTGACACCATTAAGTTATTAGAGAACATTGGAGAAACCCTTCAAGATATTGGCACAGGCAAAGAATTTCTGGAAAAGACCCGGGAGGCACAGGCAGTCAAAGCCAAAATCAACTATTGGGATTGCATCAAATTGAGAAGTTTCTGTACTGCAAAAGAAACAGTCAGGAAAGTGAAGAGACAACTGACAGAATGGGAAAAAATATTTGCAAACTATGCAACAGATAAAGGGTTAATAACCAGAATCTACAAAGAGATCAAGAAACTCCACAAAAACAAAACCAACAACCCACTTAAGAGATGGGCCAAGGACTTCAATAGACATTTTTCAAAAGAGGAAATCCAAATGGCCAACAGGCACATGAAAAAATGTTCAAGGTCACTAGCAATCAGGGAAATGCAAATCAAAAGCACAATGAGGTTTCACCTCACCCCGGTTAGAATGGCTCACATACAGAAATCTACCAACAACAGATGCTGGCGAGGATGTGGGGAAATAGGAACACTAACCCACTGTTGGTGGGAATGCAAACTGGTCAAGCCACTATGGAAATCAGTCTGGAGATTCCTCAGAAACCTGAAGATAACCCTACCGTTCGACCCAGGCATCCCACTCCTTGGAATTTACCCAAAGGAGTTTAAATTGATAAACAAAAAAGCGGTCTGCACCCTAATGTTTATTGCAGCACAATTCACAATAGCCAAGACCTGGAACCAACCTAAATGCCCATCAATGGTAGACTGGATAAAGAAATTATGGGATATGTATTCTTTAGAGTACTATACCGCAGTAAGAAACAACGAAATCCAGTCATTTGCAACAAAATGGAGGAATCTGGAACACATCATGCTGAGTGAAGTAGGCCAGTCCCAAAGGGACAAATACCATATGTTCTCCCTGATCGGTGACAACTGACTGAACACCAAAAAGGAAACCTCCTGAAGTGAAATGGACACTATGAGAAATGGTGACTTGATCAGCATAGCCCTGACTGCTAATGGACAACTTAATACATTATCCCTCATAGTATTTTTTTTTGTCGGTTCTACTTAATATGACTGGTTTAATTCTGTAATTATCACACAGTTATTCTTAAGTGTTGACAATTAACTGAAATGTGATCCCTGTTAAACATAAGAGTGGGAATAAGAGAGGGAAGAGATGTATAATTTGGGGCATGCTCTGGCTGACTTGCCCCAATTGGTAGAGTTGGAAACATACCAGGGGATTCCAATTCAATTCCATCAAGGTGGCATGTGCCAATGCCATCTCACTAGTCCCAGTGATCAATTTCAGTTCACAATTGATCATAATGAAAGGACTAAGAGTCAAAGGGAGCACATAAACAAGTCTAGTATCTGCTAACACCAACCGATAGAATAAATAAAGGGGAGAGTGATCCAACATGGGAAGAGAGATACTCAGCAGACTCATTGAATGGCGGATGTGCTAAATAGCACTCTGGCCTCAGAATCAGCCCTAAAGGCACTCGGATCTGGCTGAAAAGCCCATGAGAGTATTTCAGGCATGGAAAGCCAAGACACTCTGGCAAAAAGATCTCTGTGAGTGAGATCCCAGTGGAAAGAACAGGTCTTCAAAGAAGGAGGTACCTTTCTCTGAAGGGAGGAGAGAACCTCCACTTTGACTATGACCGTGTCTAAACAAGATAAGAGTCGGAGAACTCAAGGGGCTTCCATAGCCTTGGAAACTCATGACTGGTGCATAGGGAGATTACTGATGCCATAAACAGGAGTGTCAATTTGTAAAGTCAACAACAGGAGTCACTGTGCGCTTACTCCTCATGTAGGATCTCTGTCCTTAACGTGCTGTACACTGAGGCTTAATGCTATAACGAGTACTCAAACAGTATTTTTCACTTTGTGTTTCTATGGGGGTGCAAACGATTGAAATCTTTACTTAATGTACACTAAACTGATCTTCTGGAAAAAAAAAAAGAAATTATCAATTCCCAACTTGACTCTCACTGGGATTAAACATGACAATAGGTCTGATCTGATTTCATCATCATTTAAAAAAAATCATCTATTATTTTTCACTTTATGTTTCTGTGTGGGAGCAAACTGTTGAAATACTTACTTAAGGTATACTAAGCTGATCTTCTGTATATTAAGATAATCGAAAATGAATCTTGATGTGAATGGAAGGGGAGAGGGAGTGGGAAAGGGGAGGGTTGTGGGTGGGAGGGATGGTATGGGGGGGGAAGCCATTGTAACACATGAGTCGTACTTTGGAAATTTATATTCATTAAATAAAAGATATAAAAAAATAAATAAAAGCATAACAGCCATCAAAAAAAAAAAAGAGAAGCAGGAGCATAAATGTAGTATTTTTTAAAAAAATATTTATTTATTTGAAAGTCAGAGTTACACAGAAAGAGCAGAAGCAGAGAGAATCTTCCATCCAATGGTTTACTCCCCAATTGGCCACAATGGCCAGAACTGTGCTGATCCAAAACCAGGAGCTTTCTCCAGATCTCCCATGTAGGTGCAGGGACCCAAGCACTTGGACCTTCTTCTACTATTTCCCAGGCCATAGCAGAGAGCTAGATTGGAAGTGGAGCAGCCGGGTCTCGAACTGGCACCCATATGGGGTGCCAGCACTTCAGGTCAGGGCATTAACCTGTTGTGACACAGTGCTGGCCCCTGTAGTACACTTTTGTATTAATTTAACTTATAATTTTTATAACCTTTTTTTGTTGTATTATTCCCTGCTCCTGTAGGTGGCCCTCATTTTTATTGAAAATGTGTGTTTTTATTCCTTCCAATTTACAAAGTCCTTTCTGGATTTATATAAATCTGATTTACATTCAGTTAATTCCTCAGGATACCCTTAGGAGGAACATTTTTCCTAGGTTTCAGGGCTATCCCATGATAACAGGGCTACAAATGCTATGATGCATCTAGCTTCAGTAGCTCTTTTATTTCCCATCTAGATAATAGCTGTGCAACTAATCCATTCCATCTACATTACTACCCATAAGAAATAGCTCTTCATCCCTGTTTAAGTCCCCACAGCTTCTTACAAGTGTTCATCAAATTAAATATTATTATAAACAGATTTAATAGAAAATGAATGATGTAGCTGCTGGTAGTTTCAGTGAGGTTGAATGATTTGCTGGACTGCTGTTTTGTCTGGGTTATCTTTCATATTACTTAGAACTAATTTTTCACAATATTGCTTGCCTGAGCACTTTTTCCTAGGCTCCCAGCTAAACAGGTGTTTGAAGACTAGATTTACTGTTAATTCTCACTAAGTACAGAGGTCCCACATTGAGAGCACAGATCCTTATGTGGTCCTTGGGACATAGGGAATATTATACCCACTTGATTTAGTACTCAGGCACTGGTCTCCATTGAAGAGAAGAACTCAACTGAACAGAATATAACTCCCTTCTGAATAAAAAGAGATTTACCATGCCAAACCTGGGTGTGTCACCTTAGGCATACCCTTTACTCTTGAAAACTGAACAGAGCTCTCTGGCCACACCCACTACAAGCCGCTAGAGATTCAGTGAAAGCAGAAAGTCCATTTATCTACAGTCATAATACAATGATAAAAACTGCCAGAAAAAAAAAAAAAACGAGTATTTCCACAAATGCCAAATGCAAGAAGCAAGAATAAGGAAAACATCATCATGCTCCCAAAAGAACATGGCATTTCAATACTAGGTCATGAAGATGATGAGAGAAGAAATGCAAGAAATAGAACTCAAAAATTTGGTCATAAGATTACATAGAAGTAATCAAAAGCAAATGCACAAACTACTGAAATCCATGAAGGACATGAAAGAAAAATCTCTCCCATGAAGTAAAAATTATCAGGAGGAATCAAGATGAAATGAAAAATTCAACAGAACATAAACTGAGATATTAAAAAGAAATCAAAATGAAATGAAGAATTCAATACAACAAATAAAAAAAAATGCAGTGGAGAGCCTTAAAAATAGAATCAGTGAGGCAGAAGAGAGAATACCAGACTTCGTAGACAGAGTACAGGAAAGTATACAGTCAAACCAAACACAAGAACAAATTAGAAATCTAAAAAAAGACTGTTGGGAATCTACAGGATACTATCAAAAAAAAAAAAAAAAAAGACCAACATTCTGGTTCTAGGAGTTCCTGCATGCATGGTGAGAGAGAAAGGATTAGAAGGCAATTTTAGTGAAATACTAGCAGAAAACTTTCTGGGT
This sequence comes from Oryctolagus cuniculus, assembly GCF_964237555.1. NCBI lineage: Eukaryota > Metazoa > Chordata > Mammalia > Lagomorpha > Leporidae > Oryctolagus > Oryctolagus cuniculus. The sequence continues at coordinate 116,279,798 of NC_091443.1, forward strand.
TTGGAAAAAGAGACATCCAAGTACAGGAAGCACACAGAACTTTGAATAGACATGATCAGAAAACATCCTTGCCATGACACATTGTAATCAAACTGCCACAGTGAAACTAAAAGAGAAGATTCTAAAATGCATAAGAGAGAAACATCAGATTACTTTTAGAGGATCTCCAATTAGACTCACAGCAGACTTCTTATCAGAAACCCTGCAGGCTAAGAGAAAATGGCAAAATCTAGCCCAAATCCTAAGAGAATAAAGCTGTCATCCCAGATTATTATACCCTGCAAAGCTCTCATTTGTGAATGAAGGTGAAATAAAGACCTTTCATAACAAACAGAAATTGAAAGAATTTGCCACCACTTGTCCAGACCAGCAAGATTTCTTCTTTTTTATTTTTTTTCCACTGTGGCAGATTTTATTTTTGTACTATGACTGTAGATAAGTGGACATTCTGCTTTCTCTGAATCTCTGGAGGCTTGTAGTGGATGTGGCCAGAGAGCTCTGTTCAGTCTCCAGGGTTAAAGGTGTGTCTCAGGTGACACACCCAAGGTTGACATGTTAAGTCTTATTTCTCCTTTTTTTAATCAGAAGGGAAGTATATTCTGCTCAGTTGGTCTCTTCTCAATGGAGACCAGTGCCTGAGTACTAGCCCCAGTGGGTATAATATTTGTCTGCTCTGTCCAAAGAACCACACAAAGGATCTGTTCAGATTCTCCAGAAATGTCTCTCATCAGGTAACCAGGAACCCCCAAGCTTGTGGCCTCTCTCACTGAGAGTGCTCAAAGTCCCAGCCACACCGCGAGTCTTCCCACACACCCTCAGTTTTTTATTTTTTCACAGTCTTGCTTCAGAAGTTTCACAGTCACAAGTTCCTAGTTTCCTGTTATTTCTCCCCACCAGAGTCAGGAGTCTCTACTCAGCTGCTTGCCTGGTGCAGACACAAGCTGGCATAGATGTTATGTATATCCAAAATGGCTCCTGCTCTATCAGCTTGCGTGCCTTTGTGAGGTGATTGGAGAGAGAGAAACATGTCTGTACTCTCCCTTTTTTTTCTCTCCTCTAGTTTGGCTGGCACACTTTCCCCCACGGAGATTTAAGCTTCATTCCCTCTAGATTCCTGCCACATTTTTGCCGGTGGCTCAGGCTACTGTGGTCTTATCTCACCTCACTTTCCAGTTCTGGTGCATAGGCTCTCAGCTGTTGGAGTCATGAGCCGTGGGCACCACGCCCTCCATGTGGGTCCATCGTGTCCCTCTCATGTCAGTAGAATTTCCTCCGTCATTTTTTCCCTAACTCTTCCCTGAGACTACTCTATTTCCACTTTTAAAAAACTATCTTCTCCTGGGCTAGAGCAGTAAGCTCCCTCCCTACTCTACCATCCAATTATTAGCCCATCTCTAAATGATTATGACTCTGTTTCTTCCAAATTACTAATTTATACACCATATAATCAAAATTAAATGCCTTCCATGGAATGCATATTTATTTTGTCATTTACTACTATCACCTGCATGTGTAATGAATAACCTGATTTGTGACATTCCTAACACAGGGAAATGATGGGTACCATGGTTTGATTTGTAATTGTGTGGTCATCAACTCCCTCTAAATGCTGGAAGTTGTCCCAGCAACTGTCATGTGTATAGGATTTGAGTACATTGCAGTGCCAGAACCATCATGGTCATCAGCATAGGATACATTCTTAATGTTTCTAGATGCTCCTGGGACTGTAAATTATTTTCTGATTGTGGAAATTTTCCAAACTGCAAGTCTGTATCATACTGTAATTTTTCCAGTTTATTCTGGACTGTTTTTTCACCAAATATTCATCCACATATTTGTTTTTTAATTATGGCTCACATTAAAATACACATTGTTACTAAGGGCAAGGCAAAGTTTTAACATCCATGTGCATCAGGTTTCTATTTTTTATTTTGTCTTCCATTTTATTAATTTCATCTGAGTATGTCAATATCCACATGGAAAGCAATCTTAGCACTGCCAAGGTATGATGATTCTTTTGGGCACTTATATTTTCATATCATGAATGCACTAAATAATGTTCAAGTTGTCTTAGCAACATCCATCTTTATGGCCTATCAAATAATTTTAGAACATAACATTCTTTTACACTTTCAAGGACAATTTTTTTATAGCTTCTTTATATTTCGAGAATCAAAATTGTCATTCTCTTTAAAATTTCCATGCATTAGATCAAGACAATTTTATCTTGGCTTTAAAATTACTGAATTCAATGGCATAAGCTTTCTTTGATTTAAGAGAGCATAAATTTTCTGTATTTAAATGTGTATTTAGGGCTATTTTTTATTAATATCTGTTACATCTCCTTGTAACCTTATTCCTGCTTCTACTAAATTTACCATTTGTACACAGAACTCTCAGTATACAATACATTTCTCTATTTTTCATGTTGATTCAAATTTATTATTACCACCTCAATAAATAATAACCTAATTTGTGCCAATTCTAGTGCAGGAACTTCAGGCTACCATGATTTACTTTAACATTGTAAGGCCAACAAATTCTGGAGGATGTACAAATTTTATTTTCACAGTACATGAGAACAATTTAGGGCCAGTTCCATCACTCATTAGCAGGAGATTTCATTCTTAGCTTTACAGACATTCATGGAATTTGAAATTAACCTTTAATTATGAAAATTTAAGTAAATTTTTAAAATCACTGGAGTCACTCTTTTGCACAAATATTTTATTCTAGGCCAATCCTAGCTCTGTGAATCTGTGGCCATGGTGATTTCACTTTTATTGTAAGATCATCATCACCCCCAACATTCTGTAAGTTGCCCTGGAAACTGTCAGGTACACAGTGTCCCAGGGCCATTTTAGCCAAGGGTAATAATTCTTTCTCCCCAATGTAATATATATATGATTATATGTAACATATATAGCATACATATATTTTATACGTAGATAAATTTACCACTGTGTGTCTAGATACTAGTATATTTCCTGAAAATTATGTGGGAAAATAGTGGGATCTTAATGTGATTTTTATCCCAGAATTATGTATGTTTATTTAATTTTAGAGGTTGGTAGACTTGGAGACACAGAGAAACAGAGATTATGAGCTACAACTTGGTGGCTTACTCTTCATTCTTGTAATGATCAGAAACTGGATTATTACAGAAATCTGAGCTATTCTTTCCTGATGATAAATATAAAAATTTCAAAATGTTGCTCTCTATTTATATTAAATTATATATATGTACATTTATATTGTAATGTCATAAATTAAACACACATATATATTATATATAAACACCTTTAAAATTCTCCTTGTTATTGGTATAAATTTTTTGAATTTTAAATATTTACTTTAAAATTTTTATTTAATGTAATTTTGATATATTTCATATATACAGACTAACGGATGTAAGTGACACTTCCCCTGATACCCTCTCTCCCACACACACTCCAACCCTTTCTCCTCTTCCCTCTCACATTCCCACTTAACTTTTACAAAATCTGTTTTCAGTTTACTTAATGATTGTATAGTTAACCCTACACTAAGTAAGAGTTCAACAAGTCAGCAAATAGTATGAAGAAAAAAAATAAATTTAAAAAAATCATTGTTCCTCAATGGAAGAGACAAGGGCTCTAAACAATCATCAAATCTCAAAATGTGTATCTAACTCCAATACATTACATTTTAGGTACTCTATTAGCTACCTCAGATCAGGGAAAACATAGGATATCTGTCTTTCAGGGACTGGTTTATTTTACCAAGTATAATGGTTTCCAGTTTCATTTATCTTGTTGCAAAAGACAGGGTTTCTTTTTCTTTTTTTTTTTTAATAACTGAGTAGTATGCCATAGTGTGTATATACCATAATTTTCTTATCAAGTCAACAATTGATTGATATCTGGATTTTTCCCAGACCTCAGCTATTGTGAATTGTGCTGCAATGAACATGGGGTTATAGATAACTCTTGCATATGCTAATTTCTTTTGGTTTGGGTAAATTCCAAGGAGTTGGATGGCTGGATCAAATGATAGGTCTATAATCAGATTTGTAAGATATCTCCATACGGTCTTTCACAATGGCTTGCAGAAGTTTACATTCCCACCAACAGTGGACCAGGGTAACTTTTTTCCAGATCCTCATCAGTTTTGTCATTTGTTGATTTTTTTTTTGACAGGCAGAGTTTGGCAGTGAGAGAGAGACAGAGAGAAAGTCTTCCTTCCATTGGTTCACCCCCAAATGGCCACTACGGCTGGCACACCGCAGCCAGTGCGCTGTGCTGATCTGAAGCCAGGAGCCAGGTGCTTCCTCCTGGTCTCCCATGCAGGTGCTATTCTTTCTTCCCTAGTTCTGACTCTTAAAACTTCCAAATTATGGGATTTGATTCAATGCACCAGGTCTTAAATTTAAGGTTTTATTTCTGACTTTTGAACAGCCAAAGAGACAGATTTTATGTTATTTTAAAGTAATCTATTATGTTCTCTTAATGCCTCTTAAGTTCTAATTGTTTAAAACAACTGAGTTTTAAAGGAGTTATGATTTGATCAAATATGATCTATATTTTGTCATGATGTTAAGGGATCTTATTTCAACCAGATATTTTAAGCCTTCTTGTCATCTTTTACAGGCATTCAAAAAAATCAAAGTTCCAAAGAATTTGGACTTTGATATTTCCAGTTAGGTTCCTGGAAATGTCAAAGGATATATGTCTCTCATCTTGGAGAGACACCAACTAATCAATCAGGCTATTTGGGTTATATTACAGGTATTGTCAAAATGTGAAGTCGTGCTAAATTTTAAGTTTTGATAATATAAAATGCCACTGATACAAATGTCTGAAAGTTAAAAAGTCTAATGATCTTGTGTTACTAGACACGATGGTTATCTTAATGAGAAAGGCCCAGAGGCCTAAAAGAATTAAATGTTTTGTAAAATCCTACAGGTGCTTTTGAAAATACTGTGTAAAGTAAGCAAATGCCTCTTGTTGGTTAAGGAGTTTATCATTTTAAGCATAGCTATTTAAAGTCTTTTCTCATCCACAATTTTGTATATCAGATTTGCTGCTCTAAACTAAAACATTGTTGGTTCTGTGTTTAGCTGCCCTGTTATAGGTTCTGATGGATTATTTCCAGCCACTTGTATTGAATTCAGTAGTTTTGAATTGTTCTGTAAACAGATGAAGTCAATAATGCACTACAGGTTCCAACTGAAAGAAAGTATGGTTAATCAGGTTTACCAAGAACAGAAAGTAATTTTAATTGGTTTAGGAAACCATTACTAAAACTGCTTTATTGTTCTACCTTGTATGTTGTGTTATGTGTGTGTTCATATTGTATGTCTACATGGGAAAATTTATTTTGAGCTCTGTCTTAATTGGTTTATAAAGGAAAGATTGCTCATAAATTTAATAGCTAAAATTAATTGAAGATACATTTGATCCATGTGACCTGAATCTCTTTGTCAGATGTTTTAAATTTGTTGATAGAAACTAAAAAATGTTTTATGTTTCTGTTTGCTGTTTAAACAAGCCACATCATGTTAGATATTTAAGATATATTTAAATACATGTATTCTTAAAATTTATAGAAGGCATTGGACCTTCCAGTAAATATTTTATAAGCTATTATTTAATGGTTAAAACCATTTGCTAAGATTCCATTTGACATTGTCAGTGGGCATTCTGGCAAGCCTGACTTGCTCCCACATTTCTCTATTCTCTTTAAGATGGGACACTGACTCTGTCCTGAGGGATTCCTCAAGATGTAGTTTGAATTTTAGATCTTATGAAAGGAGTGACTAACATATTCTGTGTAACAGCATAGCCAAAATGAGAGCTTAAATCATAATTTCACAGCTGGATTTACTTCACCATGGGATCCCAAATCCCCTTGGGCTAGATGGTGAAAGTGACATCTTAAGTTTTCACATATTTATATATATATGATTAAGTTTAAAAGTGACTGTATTTGATTGCATTAGGTTTTAAGTTGGTCATATAGAAGGCACTAATTGTTTTTTTTTTTCATTTTCAATTCTCTTTATATACAGAAGATCAGTTTAGCATACATTAAGTAAAGATTTCAACAGTTTGCTCCCACACAGAAACATAAAGTGAAAAATACTGTTTGAGTACTAGTTATAGCATTAAATCTCAATGTACAGCACACTAAGGACAAAGATCCTACATGAGGAGTAAGTGCACAGTGATTCCTGTTGTTGACTTAACAAATTGACACTCTTGTTTATGGCATCAGTAATCACCCTGGGCTCTTGTCATGAGTTGCCAAGGCTATGGAAGCCCCCTGAGTTCACTGACTCTGATCAAATTTAGACAAGGCCATGGTCAAAGTGGAAGTTCTCTCCTCCCTTCAGAGAAAGGTACCTCCTTCTTTGATGATCTGTTCTTTCCACTGGGATCTCACTCACAGAGATCTTTCATTTAGGTTTTTTTTCCCCAGAGTGTCTTGGCTTTCCATGCCTGAAATACTCTCATGGGCCTCTCAGCTGGATCCGCATGCCTTAAGGGCTGATTCTGAGGCCAGAGTGCTGTTTAGGACATCTGCCATTCTATGGGTCTGCTGTGTATCTTACTTCCCATGTAGGATCGTTCTCTCCCTTTTTTATTCTATCAGCTAGTATTTGCAGAAACTATTCTTGTTTATGTGATCCCTTTGGTTCTTAGTCCTATCATTATGATCCATTGTGAACAGAAATTGATCACTTGGACTAGTGAGATGGCATTCGTACATGCCACCTTGATGGGATTGAATTGGAATCTCCTGGAGAAGGCATTAATTGTTAAAGTGATCATATCAATAGAATTAATAGAATTAAAGAGGAGTAAATGCTTCAACATGGGAAGCAGTCCATACAGCAGACTCATAGAATGATAATTACTCTAAGTAACGTTCAGTGACCTCAGAGTTATCCCTAAAGGCATTCTGGTCTGGCTAAAAAGCCCACAAGAGCATTTCAGGCATGGAAAGTCAGGACACTTGTGCAAAAAGGTGTGCCTACATGGAGAGTCTCCCTGGGTGAGACTCCTGTGGAAAGAAGTGGTCATCAAAGAAGGATGTACTCTCTTCAAAGGGAGAACTTTCACTTTGCTTACGGCCTTCTCTAAATATTGATGGAGTTTGTGGATTCAGAAGGCTTCCATAGCCTAGACAGTTCATGTCAAGAGCCTTGGGTGATCACTGACAGCACACAAAAGAGTGTGAATTGTTAAATTAACCATAGGAGTCACTGTGCACTAACTTCCCATGCAGGACCTTAAGACTATGCTTAAAAAACAGAGGGGAGAGTACGGTACCCCCACTATGAGTGTATTAACTTTGCTCCTTTCACCATAAAGTTCTTACAGGTCTCACCCCATGGAGAGCCACCAGCAGTGAGACACTAGAGATCTTTCACAGGTGCAACCCAATTGCCTCTGGTTTGATGGAGGGACCCAACCACCCAACAATGGAAGGGGCCTGATCCCCTCATAATGATGGGCAAAGGTTTTGCTTGTGCTTTCCAGAGATCACTCTGCAGCCTGTGTGGATAGCAGCCTGAAATGCCAAACCCTGGACCCAGTCTCTGAAAGCTGACCCTCTACAAACCAACTTCAGCACCTTTCCCTGAACAAGCCATTCATAGAAAGATCCTCTTCAGATGGGCTACAGCTTAAATGGAAGGGACCTTACCAGGTGCTACTGAACATGACTACCTCAGTAAAATTAGGATTAAATGTCTACCTCTCAAGTCCTCACAGGTGTACTCAAAAGACATGCCTGATTATTCCTGTAAGCCAGAGATCTTAAGCAAAAAGAAAAGTAAAGCCTTTGCTTTCCTCACATCAAGAGTGCTGTGCCTGAAGGCAGGCATGGTGTGCCTGCCTCTTTGATTCTCCCTGTTATTAACAATAAAATTCCTAATGTGTTCTTCTAATATAATTCTCTATACTCAAGCTAAAAGGGTTTAAAATGTATCACCACTCACTATCTGGGAGTCTGTAGGATGTGGTCTTTTCATCTTAAAGGGGCACTCCACTTACAATTGGTCATGTTCCAGTTTTGCTCATACTAATTAACAAACTTCTATGTTCCAGAACTTAACAACTTCTGGGAGTCACTGACATGCAGGGGACACAGACATTGTTGGTGACCAAGATTGCTCCAGCTCACAAAAAGAATTTGTTAGATGAGATAGGCAGAGACTTCCAGACCCAGGACAGGCAGGTCCAGCACTACATCCCTCATAAACAGGAAGCAGCTATAGAAGATGTGTTGATTCTACACCCTTCAACATCCCTAGGATTAAGGGAATGGAGTCTCTGAAGGGGGAATGATGCAGGCAGTCATATATCATTAGACTTGAGAGCTGGAAGGCTACGCCTTCATCACACTTTCCCCAGCCCCCGTGTGATCTCATGCCCCTACTTTCCCATACCTGTGCACCCACCTGCCAATTACAAAGGCCTGAAACATGGTGGGTCTGGCCTCTTTCCCTTTGCCCTTCTTTTCCTCCCTGCCCTTAATCCCCGTGCTAGGCATTCTTCAATTTAATTTAAAGTTTATTGTGGGTTGCGGCTTGTTTTCGTGCCACACTAAGCAGAGTCACACTTGCCCTAAAACAAAGGGGGGAGATGTGGGAGATCCTGTGAGACTTTCTGCCTAGCCCATGTGGCTAGCCTGACTGATGGTGGGAGGTGGGAGCCTCAGGCACATTTCCTCCCACCCCCACCTTCTGCCAATTAGGTAAACTGTTGCTGGCAGTGGTCCAGGCCCATCTGGAAAGCTACCCTAACTATGAGACCTTCAAGCTAATTGGAGATGTATATTGGTGCCAGTGTTGGTTCTGTCCTATAGAGTTAGTGTTGCCCTGAATTAGTTACTTCCCTTCTCCCTGCCCTTTAAAAGTGTACATGGTGATTAATAAAGGTGGACATGTTCACTGAAGCCTGTCCCCAGTGCTTCCTGTGGAAGAACACCATTGCCTCACTCTCCCTGATGGTGTGGGCCTCACAAGACAAGTCCACAGCTCTTGGCCTGCTCCCTGCTTGGTATGGCCCCTACCTAATTTCCAGACTTTCCTTTCTCCTTTAGGTAGAGCCCTCACTCTCCTATGTGTTTCTCTCACTGAATAAAAGCTTAAAAACTCAGCTTATCCTCTGGTCTATTTGAGCCAGTATTCAGAATTTGTCTCTGAATTCATGGCAAGAACCCACACAGATTATTAATTTCAGAAATATTAATAAGTGCTGAAGTCTCAGGGCCTAATTATGGAGTCTTTTATTTCTGAAAGCCAGCGGCTACACAGGGATGTGTGCTCTCCAAATCATACTGCCCTGAAGGAGCTCAAGGTTAAGCTTCTAAAGGCCAAAACCATATCTTGTTGAAGTTAATTACAAAGCCAAGCATTTGTTACAGGAGCTAGAGCAAGCAACATTATGCTTATCTTGGGTATATTAACAAGTTTCCCAGCACTTAATGTAAATAAACTTACAGATAACCTCTCAGAAGATTAGTTTTTGAGTAGCTAGCAGTTGTGGGACTGGTTAGAAAAAAATAGAGGACAATCAGGGACAAAATGGAGTGACTCTGGTCAGGCCATAGCTCATTTGCACTTGAAAATCAGTAAAACTTAGCCTGAGGATCTGCAGCACCTCCTGCATGGACCCACAGGCCCCTCTGACTTTGACCACCTTGACCTCAGCATGACCCCGGCATGGCTCCCCATTCTCTGTTACAGGAAACTGGGTTGCCAGCATCACTGCAGAGAACAAGGACAGTCCCACAGTGACAGAGGTGGAGCCTGAAGCTGGAGTCTCTACAAGGAGCAAGGACCCATGGTAGTGTGGCCAGGAGTTCCCCATGTCTCACAGAGGACAGTGAGTGTGCCTCTGGTGGACTTCCTGTTGCAGGCAGAGGATTGCTCACCTGCAGTCCTCACTTCAGGACTGGTTACTACGTGAATCATGCTGGCTGTGAGGCCTTAGCTCCATGCAAAACTTGGCTCACCCCTTGGCTGCCTAGAATTAATCTCAGACATGGCCAAGCAGGCCCCACAGCACTGCTCAGTGCATGGCATGGCCTCTGTCAGCAAGGATAGTGTCAACATAAAGAAGCCACACCACTGCCCCTGAGCCAAGCACCCAAAAGCACTTGTCTGTCCCAATGTCTGAACACCAGCCTGTTTTCATAATTAATTTCATTGTGACAGGATGAAGAAGTCAATAAAACTGGAGAAAAAGTGGGAAAAACCAATGTAATTCTACACACTTTTCAAAAGACAAAGAGGAAGAATACATCTGGACTAATCCATAATGCAAACATTATCCAACTGCAATGATTGAAGAAATCAAATTTCCACATGAGCAATAATATAAAAATCAAACTAAATTTTGAAACAGAATATTCTTCAATGAGTAAACTGTGTTGTATCTCTAAGAGACCTGAGCCTGGATCAAGGCGCAGCTATTTTAGAATAGGCCTCCATCTTGTAACTCGGGCCTGACCGAGCCCTGAACCCTGAAGCTCATGAAACAAAAAATAAATAAATGAACTCCCCTTGCAATAAACCCCACCTAGCAACAGCCAATCATCAGATAGCAGAGAGATACATAAAGTTTCAGGTGTCTTTTCAGGCACTTAAGGTAATTGATAATATCCTGAGACCCTGCAGTTTGGCACATACACCCTAGTGGCTCAGACCCTATACTTTAGCCAATCATTTTAAAAGGCATCAACCCCAAAAGCCATCCCACCACCTTTACTAGGTCCATTCCTGCCACTGGATGCACTAATCAATTTTAAGAGATGTTCTTTGAATTTCCTGTGGAATGAGATGATTTGCTGAATGGTGTTAGAATGTGTAGATTGTCTCTGAAAACCCTATAAAAACCCCATTAACTGAAGTTGGGGCTTTCAACCAGACCCGTGGCATCAGTGATAGTTGAGCGCCCAAACCCAGACCTGCAATAAAACTCTCATGCATTTTACAACAGTATAGGCTCCTTGGTGCTCTTTGGGGACAATCGAACTGGGCATAACATATCATACAAAAAATTTTATTGCTAAAGGAAATGAGCTCACAAATGATGTGGGCCATTAGCATTTTATACCACATCCTATTTCAACAGCCTGAACATGCAGATGAATATCTGTGAGATGGGATAGCTTCAGTCAGAGTTAAGTTAAGTTTCAAGATAAAGTCTGGGACCTGGCACTGTGGTGTAGTGGCCCAAGCCTCTGCCTATGGTGCCGTAATCCCATATGGGCTCCAGTTTGAGTCCCTGCTGCTGCACTTCTCATCCAGCTCTCTCCTTTGGCCTGGGAAAGCATGGAAGATGGCCCAAGTCCTTGGGCCCCTGCACCCAGGTGGGAGACTCGGAATGAAACTCCTGGCTTTGAATTGGCCCAGTTCTGGCCATTTGGGGAGTGACCAGCAGATGGAAGATCTTTCTCTCTGTCTCTCTTTTTCTCTGTCTGTAACTCTACCTGTCAAATAAATAAATAAAATCTTTAAAAAGAAAAGATAAATTCTGCCTGATTTTTTTTTTTTTTTTTGGACAGGCAGAGTTAGAGAGTGAGAGAGAGAGAGACAGAGAGAAAGGAATTCCTTCCATTGGTTCACCCCCCAAATGACCACTACAGCCGGTGCACTGCTCCAATCCAAAGCCAGGAGCCAGGTGTTTCCTCCTGGTCTCCCATGCGGGTACAGGGCCCAAGCACTTGGGCATCCTCCACTGCCTTCCCAGGCCACAGCAGAGAGCTGGACTGGAAGAGGAGCAACTGGGACAGAACCGGCACCCCAACTGGGACTAGAGCCCAGTATGCTGGTGCCACAGGCAGAGGAACAGCCCAGTGAGCCATGGCGCCAGCCTGAGTAGTAGTTTTACCATTAATTCACATAGTACAACACATTGAGGACAGAGATCCTACATGGAAAGCAGGTGCACAGTGATTCCCATTGTTGATTTAACAATTGACAGTCTTATTTATGATGTCAGTAATCACCCAAGGCTCTTATCTTGAGCTGCCTGAGTTCACAAATTCCGACCTTATTTAGATAAGGCCATAATCAAAGTGGAAGTTCTCTCCTCCCTTCAGAGAAAGGTATCTCCTTTGATGGCCCGTTCTTTCTGCTGGGATCTCACTCACAGAGATCTTTCATTTAGCAACCTGGTTATTTATTTATTTTTTTTTTTTTTGACAGGCAGAGTGGACAGTGAGAGAGAGAGACAGAGAGAAAGGTCTTCCTTTGCCGTTGGTTCACCCTCCAATGGCCGCCGCTGCAGCCAGCGCACCGCGCTGATCCGATGGCAGGAGCCAGGATCCAGGTGCTTTTCCTGGTCTCCCATGGGGTGCAGGGCCCAAGCACCTGGGCCATCCTCCACTGCACTCCCTGGCCATAGCAGAGAGCTGGCCTGGAAGAGGGGCAACCGGGACAGAATCCGGCGCCCCAACCGGGACTAGAACCCGGTGTGCCGGCGCCGCAAGGTGGAGGATTAGCCTATTGAGCCACGGCGCCGGCCAACCTGGTTATTTTTAAAGTAACAAGCTGATATAAGTGCATATGAAAATGCAAAGAATCTAGGATAGCCAAAATAACTCTGAAAAAAAAAAACAATAAAATCAAAGGGATGATTTTTAAGTGTTATAAATTTATACTAATCGAAAGTGTGCTGTTGTCATACAGAAAGCCAGATGACTGGAACACAAAAGAGGTTCCAGAGAAGATCCAAACACAAACAGTGAACAGGTTTTCTACAGAGGCACTATTGCAGTGCAGGGGAGAAAGTATAGCCTTTTCAACACATGGTGTTAGCACAATGAGATACTAATTTCCAATAAAATAGCTTCTATTTACAAAACTGAAAAGAAAATATGCCACAGATCTAACTGTAGTACTGAAAACTACAATACCTCCAGAAAAAAAAATCATAGAAGAAATTTTTTTTCACTTTAACTTAGGCAAAGATTTCCTAGATACAAGAAAAAATTAAAATCTATAATTGAGTACAGGGATAATTTACACTTAATCAAAGTCTAAAACTTCTTTTCTTCAAGACTTATTTATTTATTTGAAAGGCAGAATTACAGAGTGGCAGACACACAGAGAGAGAGAGATTGTCCATCTGCTGGTTCACTCCCCAGATGGCCACAACGACCAGAGCTGGGCTGATCTGAAATCAGGAGCCAATAGATTCTTCTGGATTTCCCATGTGGGTGCAGGAACCCAAGCACTTGGGCCATCTTCTACTGCTTTCCCTGGCTATAACAGTGAGCTTGATCAGAAGTGGAGCAGCCAGGACTCAAAGTCTTACCCATATGGAATGCTGGCACTGCAGGCAGCAGCTTTACCCACTATGCCATAGCATGGCCCCAAAAACTTCTTTTCAAAATACTGTTTAAAGAATGAAAGTCAAAGCAAAAAAAATCCTTGAAAAATATACTGACACCAGCTCTGTGGCATTGTGGGTAAATCTTCTGCCTAGAGTACCAGCATCCCATATGTGCACTGGTTTGAGTACCAGTTACTCAACTTCTGATTCAGCTCTCTGCTATAGCCTGGGAAAACAGTAGTAGATGACCCAAATCCTTGGGTTCCTGCACCCTCATGGGAGATCTGGAGGAAATGCTTGGCTCCTGGCTTTGGATAGGCACAGTTCTGGCCATTGTGGCCAACTGGGGAGTGAATTAGCAGTTGGAAGACTTATCTCTCTCTGCTTCTCCTTCTCTCTCTGTGTAACTCTGACTTTCAAGTAAATAAATAAATCTTTTTTAAAAAAAGAAAAAGGAAAAATATACCTGATAAATTAAATTTTATAGTGCAATACATAAGATGCCACCAAAACAACCCTTAATTCTAAAATAGTAAGCATGTTAGAAATAGTTCACCACAGAAGACAGGAGAGGGAGCTGTTGTTTAATAATGGGTTTGAGCCATCTCCTACAATACTGGGATTCTATATGAGTGCTGATTTGAATTCTGGCTGCTATACTTCCAAACCAGTTATAGTAATGCTCCTGGGAAAGCAACAGTGGATTCCACACATATTCTGACCCCCTGGCACATATGTGGGAGACTGATATGCAGTGATCCTCACCAGGTTATCAGCGAGCCCTGAGTACATGCAACTTCCCACAGTGACTGCCCAAAGCCCCAGCCACACCCTGAGCCCTCCCACACAGCATCAGTGTTCTTACAGTCCCAGCACACAAGCCTCCCACAGTCATGAGCACCCAGCCCCCCATCAGTTCTCCCCACCAAATTCAAGTTTCTCTGCTCTGCTGTTTGCTGGGTGTGCAGACACTGGTGCATCTATTACATATGTCCAAAATGATGCCTGCTCTCTATCAGCTTGTTACAGAATGCCAGTTTCAGGGTGGTCAGGGAGACAGAAACATGGCAGGTACACTGTCCTACCTAGGGCTCCTAGCTGGATTCCCACCAGGATCTTTCTGCAACTTTATCACCAGTGGCTTGGGTTGCTCCAGTCTGGTCTCACTTCCTGAACTGCTGCTGAGGTTCTTGGCTGCTGGGTTTCTGAGTTGTGCATGTCCACACCCTGCACATGGTCCACAGTGTCCCTCTAATTTGTGTGGAGTTTCCTCTGCCATTTTTTCCCTAACTCTTCCTTGAGACTGTACTCTCTCCACTTTTTTCATACTATCTTCTACAACACTGAAGTCTATCCCCAAGCCCTACTTCAACATCCCCAGCTTCAGTAGCTGGATGGACTAGAGAGACTGGTAAGCCAAACTTGAGTGAAGACAAGGCACAATAAAAAGAAATATGGAGAAGTGTGTAATTCAGGTTTGAGTAGTAGAGACAACATGTACTTAACTCACCAGTTTTGGTTCCAATACAGGTCCTGCAACATGTTAGTCTGTAACAAGACTTTGAGCCAATTATCTTGCTCCTCAGCATCTGTCTCCTCATCTGCAGAGATAAAACACCGACTTTGAGAGCTACTATGAAATTTAAATACATATGAAATTGGCCTTCAGAAAACAGTAATTAAAATTCTTATTTCTTTATTAAAAGACAATCCCAAATGCACATGAGGCAAGAATTAGATTTTACTTGACACAAATCCTACAGTATAACTAAGAATATAAAAAAAATCAAATCTGAATAACATATAGCAGCTACTTTGATGCAGCAAAATATACATGCACACATAACAGTTCTACAAATTCCCAGTTTGTGAGATCAGAATTATCTAAACAAAACAGATGTTAATAACCAAAGTGTATGATGAATTCTGCTCATTTCTTCACCACAAGTAAAGACCTTCCAGGATGAAATCAATGTCATCATTTGCTTTCTCTAACTTTGGGGGTGGTTAGGATCACTTCATTGGCCTCCTGGGGTTTCCAAGGCAACTGTTAGGGTAATTCTCAAAAGGATGAGAACACCAAGTCTGTGGCAACTGTTCTAGAGACACTCATACAGTAATAGACATTATTACTAGAAATGCAGTGCTCTCAACAGCAGCTATTTCCTTTGAATAATTTACTACATTCAAAGCTCTAAGTAGGTAAATGTACACTTCTGCATAAAAAGTAATGATTATTACTACAAGAAACCATCAGAACTCTAAATGGAAAATAAAATTAATTTCATGAAAGTGAATTACAAAACCTAAAGCCCAAATTTGCAGCATAACCCAGTATTGTCTTTCCAATAAAAAAAAGTTAATTCTCAAGTGTCTACACCTCAGAGTTTCCCACAGCTGCCTCATGTCATCCTTTTCCAGGAGTCCTAGGGAGGGAAAGAAATGGCTAAATTATATTCAGAATGTCCTTAGTGTTTCTGTTTATTATCACATAAATTTATGATAGGTCAACTTTCAGTTCAGCATTTCAGTGTTCAGTTGTGCTAGAATATTTCATTTGTGGAGCAGGTATGTAACCTAGCAGTTAAGATGCCTGCATCCCATGTCAGAGTACCTGGGTTTCATTTCTGGCTCTAGAACCTGACTCAAGCTTCCTGATAATCCAGACCCTGGGAGACAGATAACTGCTCTTGCTACCCACCTAGGAGACCTTGATTGAGTGCCTTTTCTGCTGACCTAACCCCAAGTATTTAGGCACTCATGGAGTGGACATGAAGAGCTTAGCTCTTTGATTACATTCCTATCTCTTTGTCTCTATGCCTTCCAAATTTAAAAAGTGAAAGTAATTCTATTTCTGAGCCATTTAATAAAGAATCACATCTAACCATGAACTATAAAGCAATTGAAGTTCTAAATAGAATTCTTATTTAATTTTTTATTTACACAAGGTGAACAAATTCCATGCATTTCATATGTACTGATTTAGGAGCATAGTAATATGTCCCACCAACCCTCTCTCTCACTCTTGCTCCCTTCTTTCCTCTTCCTTCTTTTCTTAATTTTTCTTTTAATTTTTACAATGACATACTTTTAAAACTCCACTAAATAAAGAATTCAATAGGTATCAAGTAACAAAACCACTGTTCTTCAAGAGTATAGACAAGGGCACTAAACAATATTCACATTTTAAAGTCTCAATTTTGCTAGCATACATATATTTTGTCACAGTAAATTTATAAAATATGTTTCAAGATTTGTATTGCCTACACATGCAAACAAAAGTATATAGAATAAACACAGCTTTCAAATGAGCTTTCAGCACATCTCAAGGACCTAGAAAAACTGCAGCAAACCAGACCCAAATCTAGTAGGAGAAGAGAAATAATTAAAATCAGAGAAGAAATTAACATGATTGAATCCAAAAAAAAAACATTACAAAAAACCAACCAAGCGAAGAGCTGGTCTTTTGAAAAAATAAGCAAAATTGACACCCCATTGGCCCAACTAACTAAAAAAAGAAAAGACCCAAATCAATAAAATCAGAGATGAAAAAGGAAATGTAACAACAGACACCACAGAAATAAAAAGAATCATCAGAAATTACTACAAGGACTTGTATGCCAGCAAACAAGAAAATCTATCAGAAATGGATAGATTCCTTGACACATGCAATCTACCTAAATTGAACCATGAAGACATAGAAAACCTAAACAGACCCATAACTGAAACAGAAATTGAAACAGTAATAAAGACCCTCCCAACAAAGAAAAGCCCAGGACCAGATGGATTCACTGCTGAATTCTACCAGACATTTAAAGAAGAACTAATGCCATTTCTTCTCAAACTATTCAGAACAATCGAAAAAGATGGAATCCTCTCAAATTATTTCTGTGAAGCCAGCATCACCTTAATCCCTAAGCCAGAGAAAGATGCAGCACTGAAAGAAAATTATAGACCAATATCCCTGATGAACATAGATGCAAAAATCCTCAATAAAATTCTCACCAAAATAATACAAAAACACTTCAGGAACATCATCCACCCAGACCAAGTGGGATTTATCCCTGGCATGCAGGGATGGTTCAACATTCGCAAATCAACGTGATTCATGACATTAACAGACTGCAGAAGAAAAGCCATATGATTATCTCAATAGATGCAGAGAAAGCATTTGATAAAATTCAACACCCTTTCATGATGAAAACTCTAAGCAAATTGGGTATAGAAGGAACATTCCTCAATATAATCATATCCCTTTGGTTCTTAGGCCTATCATTATGATCAATTGTGAACAGAAATTGATCACTGGGACTAGTGAGATGGCATTGGTACATGCCACCTTGATGGGATTGAATTGGAGTCCCCTGGTATGTTTCTATCTCTACCATTTGGGGCAAGTCAGCTTGAGCATGTCCCAAATTGTACATCTCTTCCCTCTCTTATTCCCACTCTTCTGTTTAACAGGGATCACATTTCAGTTAATTTTCAACACTTAAGAATAACTGTGTATTAATTACAGAATTAAACCAGTCATATTAAGTAGAACAGAAAAAAAAACTACTAAGAGGGATAATGTATTAAGTTGTTCATTAACAGTCAGGGCTATGCTGATCAAGTCACCATTTCTCATAGTGTCCATTTCACTTCAACAGGTTTCCTTTTTGGAGTTCAGTCAGTTGTCACTGATCAGGGAGAACATATGGTATTTGTCCCTTTGGGACTGGCTTATTTCACTCAGCATGATGTGTTCCAGATTCCGCCATTTTGTTGCAAATGACTGGATTCCGTTGTTTCTTACTGCGGTATAGTATTCTAATGAGTACATATCCCATAATTTCTTTATGCAGTCTACCATTGATGGGCATTTAGGTTGGTTCCAGGTCTTGGCTATTGTGAATTGTGCTGCAATAAACATTAGGGTGCAGACCGTTTTTTTGTTTGCCAATTTAATTTCCTTTGGGTAAATTCCAAGGAGTGGGATGGCTGGGTTGTATGGTAGGGTTATCTTCAGGTTTCTGAGGAATCTCCAGACTGACTTCCATAGTGGCTTGACCAGTTTGCATTCCCACCAACAGTGGGTTAGTGTCCCTTTTTCCCCACATCCTCTCCAGCATCTATTGTTGGTAGATTTCTGAATGTGAGCCATTCTAACCGGGGTGAGGTGAAACCTCATTGAGGTTTTGATTTGCATTTCCCTGATTGCTAGTGACCTTGAACATTTTTTCATGTGCCTGTTGGCCATTTGGATTTCCTCTTTTGAAAAATGTCTATTGAGGTCCTTGGCCCATCTCTTAAGTGGGTTGTTTGTTTTGTTGTTGTGGAGTTTCTTGATCTCTTTGTAGATTCTGGTTATTAACCCTTTATCTGTTGCATAGTTTGCAAATATTTTTTCCCATTCTGTCAGTTGTCTCTTCACTCTCCTGACTGTTTCTTTTGCGGTACAGAAACTTCTCAATTTGATGCAATCCCAATAGTTGATTTTGGCTTTGACTGCCTGTGCCTCCCGGGTCTTTTCCAGAAACTCTTTGCCTGTGCCAATATCTTGAAGGGTTTCTCCAATGTTCTCTAATAACTTGATGGTGTCAGGTCGTAGATTTAGGTCTTTAATCCATGTTGAGTGGATTTTTGTGTAAGGTGTAAGGTAGGGGTCTTGCTTCATGCTTCTGCATGTGGAAATCCAGTTTTCCCAGCACCATTTATTGAATAGACTGTCCTTGCTCCAGGAATTGGTTTTAGATCCTTGATCAAATATAAGTTGGCTGTAGATGTTTGGGTTGATTTCTGGTGTTTCAATTCTGTTCCATTGGTCTATCCATCTGTTTCTGTACCAGTACCATGCTGTTTTGATTACAACTGCCCTGTAGTATGTCCTGAAATCTGGTATTGTGATGCCTCCAGCTTTGTTTTTGTTGTACAAGATTGCTTTAGCTATTCGAGGTCTCTTGTGCCTCCATATGAATTTCAGCATCATTTTTTCTAGATCTGCGAAGAATGTCTTTGGTATCTTGATTGGGATTGCATTGAATCTATAAATTGCTTTTGAGAGAATGGACATTTTGATGATGTTGATTCTTCCAATCCATGAGCATGGAAGATTTTTCCATTTTTTGGTATCCTCTTCTATTTCTTTCTTTAAGATTTTGTAATTCTCATTGTAGAGATCTTTAACATCCTTGGTTAAGTTTATTCCAAGGTATTTGATTGGTTTTGTAGCTATTGTGAATGGGATTGATCTTAGCAGTTCTTCCTCAGCCGTGGCATTGCTTGTGTATACAAAGGCTGTTGATTTTTGTGCACTGATTTTAGATCCTGCCACTTTGCCAAACTCCTCTATGAGTTCTAATAGTCTCTTAGTAGAGTTCTTTGGATCCTCTAAGTACAGAATCATATCGTCTGCAAAGAGGGATAGTTTGACTTCTTCCTTCTCAATTTGTATTCCTTTAATTTCTTTTTCTTGTCTGATGGCTCTGGCTAAAACTTCCAGAACTATGTTAAATAGCAGTGGTGAGAGTGGGCATCCCTGTCTGGTACCAGATCTCAGTGGAAATGCTTCCAACTTTTCCCCATTCAATAGGATGCTGGCCGTGGGTTTTTTCATAAATTGCTTTACATAAACAAGTCTTGTACCTGCTAATACTAACTGATAGAATAAATAAAGGGGAGAGTGATCCAACATGGGAAGCGAGATACTCAGCAGACTCATAGAATGGCAGATGTCCTAAACAGCACTCTGGCCTCAGAATCAGCCCTAAAGGCATTCGGATCTGGCTGAAAAGCCCATGAGAGTATTTCAGGCATGGAAAGCCAAGACACTCTGGAAACAAAAACAAACCTAAATGAAAGATCTCTGTGAGTGAGATCCCAGTGGAAAGAACAGGTCTTCAAAGAAGGAGGTACCTTTCTCTGAAGGGAGGAGAGAACCTCCACTTTGACTATGACCTTGTCTAAACAAGATAAGAGTCGGAGAACTCAAGGGGCTTCCATAGCTTTGGAAACTCATGACTGGAGCCTAGGGAGATTACTGATGCCATAGACAGGAGTGTCAATTGGTAAAGTCAACAACAGGAGTCACTGTGCACTTACTCCTCATGTAGGATCTCTGTCCTTAATGTGCTGTACATTGAGACTTAATGCTATAACGAGTACTCAGTGTATTTCACTTTGTGTTTCTATGGGGGTGCAAACTGTTGAAAGCTTTACTTAATGTATACTAAGCTGATCTTCTGTAAAAAAAAAAAAAGAAGAAGAAATTATCAATTCCCAACTTGACTCTCACTGGGATTAATCATGACAATAGGTCTGCTCTGATTTCATCATCATTTAAAAAATCATCTATTATTTTTCACTTTATGTTTCTGTGTGGGAACAAACTGTTAAAATCTTTACTTAATGTATGCTAAACTGATCTTCTGTATATAAAGAGAATCAAAAATGAATCTTGATGTGAATGGAAGGGGAGAGGGAGTGGGAAAGGGGAGGGTTGTGGGTGGGAGGGACGTTATGGGGGGGAAGCCATTGTAATCCATAAGCCGTACTTTGGAAATTTATATTCATTAAATAAAAGTTAAAAAAAATGAATCTTGATGTGAATGGAAGGGGAGAGGGAGTGGGAAAGGGGAGGGTTGCGGGTGGGAGGGATGTTATGGGGGGGAAGCCATTGTAATCCATAAGCTGTACGTTGGAAATTTATATTCATTAAATAAAAATTTTAAAAAAAGAATAAACACAGCTTTCTCTACCAGATCACTTAAAGCACTGTAAAAACATATTATAATTGATTAATTTTTAAAAGAAAACTTCTTAGAATTCTGCATTCCTCAGTTATCACCAACTTTTCTATTGCCTTTCTTAGTAAAAATGTTTTAAGTTCAGAGAACTTATCCATATCACTCAAAATTCTATAGCAACCATCTATTGAAATGGTTGCTTAACAAATTCAATTATCATCTACCTGTAAAGCATTCAAGGTCATTGATGTAGTGAAATATTTTCTTGCTGTGACCCAGGGAAGATACAATCCTGTTTTATTTCCAGAAAAAGTTATCACTGCTAACATTTTTGCAAAAGAAAGAAAATGAAGGATTTAGTTTACTTTTTTTATCCTGATCACATAAACAATTTTCATCATTCACTTGTAGCAGACTCCGGCATTAAAATCAATTAACTGAGTATTTCATTTAAAAAAAATGAAGAAAAGCAATTAGCCTACTAATATAGACTGCAGCTGTTGGTGAACTAAAGGTGGATATTTCTAGCCTCTGGACACATTTTTGAGGTAAACTTGATAGGATTTGTTTACAGACAAGAGATGAGTTGTGAAAGAGAGATTAATCAAGAATTGCACTATGGGCCAGTGCTGTGGCTCACTAGGCTAATCTTCTGCCTGCAGTGCCGGCACCCCAGGTTCTAGTTCCAGTTGGGGCACCAGATTCTGTCCCGGTTGCTCCTCTTCCAGTCCAGCTCTCTGCTGTGGCCAGGGAAGGCAGTGGAGGATGGCCCAAGTGCTTGGGCCCTGCATCCACATGGGAGACCAGGAGGAAGCACCTGGCTCCTGGCTTTGGATCAGCACAGCGCGCCAGCCGTAGGCCATTTGGGGGGTGAACCAATGGAAGGAAGACCTTTCTCTCTGTCTCTCTCACTGTCTATAACTCTCTCTCTCTCTCTGTCTCTTTCTCTCTCTCACTGTCTACTCTGCCTGGCAAATAAATAAATATATAAATAAATAATTGCACTGTGGATCTCAGCACAGCAACTGCAGAAGCTGCCATTAACTCAAGTAGGGAAGACTACCTAAGGGACAGGTATGAGAAAGAATAACATTAGTAATATTTTGGACCTGTTGGGATTTAAATACACAATAGATAATCAAAGAGAAGTCTCAAGTAGGCAGTGTGATATACCAATCTGAAGTTAAGGAGGGGTTCCTGGGCTGGAGATACGAATTAGGAAACCATTAGTACAAACAAGGTTGTACAAATCATTAGAAAGGATATCAAAGATTGAGCTCTACAGCACTTCTATATTTAAAAAGGAGATGAGAAATAAAAACAGACTATGATGGGTACACTAGAAAAGCAATAGGAAAACTAGGTGAGTGATAGTTTTCATGCTTATTTCAGAATGTGTATGGTTGATAATGAGCAGCATTTGCCATTTTTGATTTTGGATGACAGCCATGCTAACTGGGGCAAGGGGACTCACACTGTAATTTGTATTTGCATTTCCCTGAGGGCAGTGATCCTGGAGTTTTTTCATCTGTCTGTTGCCCCCCACTTTTTAAGGATTTATTTGTTTATTTCAAAGTCAGAGTTACAGAGAGAGACAAGGAGAGGAAGAGAGAGAGAGAGAGAGGTCTTCCATCCACTGGTACACTCCCCAAATGGCTGCAATGGCCGGAGCCTGAGCCAGTACGGAGCTAGGAGCCAGAAGCTTTTCTGGGTCTCCCACATGGGTTGAGGGGCCCAAGGACTTGGGCCATCTCTACTGCTTTCCCAGGCCACAGCAGAGAGCTGGGTCAGAAGCGGAGCAGCCAGGACTTGAACCAACACCCATATGGAATACTGGTACTGCAGGTGGTGGCTTTACCTGCTATGCCACAGTACTGGCCCCATATTGGCCCTTTTTATTTCATCCTTTGAAAATGCTGTTTATGCCCTTGGCACATTTTTAACTGGATTATTTTGTTGTTTTTGAGTTTCTGCAACTCCTTATATATTCTTGATATTAATCCTTTATAGGATGCATAGTTTTTCAAATATTTTCTCTCATTGTTTTGATTACCTCTTCACTTTGTTAATTATTTCCTTTTTCATGAAACAATTTCTTAGATTGATGTAATCACATTAGTCTGCTGGTGTTTGTTTTATTACTTGTGCTTCTGCTATCTTATTCAAGAATTCATTGCCCAGGCCAATAGCCTTTCCCCTATGTTGTTCATCAATAATGTGATGGTTTCAGGTGTTGGGTTTAGATCCTTGATCCATTGTGAGTTGATTCTTGTATAGGGAGTAAGATATAGGCTTGATTTTAAACTACAGCAGTGGAAATCCAACTTTCCAAACATCATTTATAGAAGAGACTGAATTAATTTCTAAAATATTTATTTATTTATTTATTTATTTATTTATTTATTTAAAAGACAGAGATAGGGGAGAGGAAGAGAGACAGAGAAAGAGGTTTTCAGTCTGCTGGTTCTCTCCCCAAATGGCTGCAATGGTCAGGGCTGGGCCAGGTAAAATTCAGGAGCACAGAGCTCCTTCTGGGTCTCTCACATGGGTGCAGGGACCCAAGGTGCATTAGAACAAAGGTGGATTGGAAATGGAGCAGCTGAGGCTTGAACCAGCACCCAGATGGGATGCAGAAACTGCAGGTGGAAGCTTGACATTCTATGCCCCAGTGCCAGCCCAGAAGCAACTGAATTTTATCAAACTTGGAGGGAAGAACTGATCCCCATTCTTAAATTATTCAAAACAATTGAAAGGGATAAAAATCAATCCAAATTTATTCTTTGAGACAAGAATTAGCTCAATTACAAAATCACAGAGATGCAATAAATAAGAACTATACACCAATATCCGTAACGGACATAGATTCAAAAATCCTCAACAAAATTGTATGAAATACATCAATAAAATCATCAATAATACATCCATAAGACACAAAGTAGAATTTATTCAAGGGATGCAGGGGTAGTTCAACATATGCAAATAAATATGTTATTTAAAATCAATAACATGAAAGATAAATCCATTTGATTTTCTCTATAGATGCAGAGAACCATTTGATAAAATGACATCCTTTCATGATAGAAACCTTTAAAATTCAGGATATAAGAAGCATACCTTGACACAATCAAAGCAATATATGACTAAACCACAGGCAGCATCATATTGAATGAGGCAAAGCTGTGAGGAACTTCATTAAGTCTGGAACCAAAGATGATCCTTTTCATTATTCTTTTTCAGTATACTTCTGGAAGTTTTAGTCAGACATTAGGCAAAAAAACAAATCAAAGTGATACAAATTGGAAAGGAGAAATTCCAATTATCCCTGTTTGTAGATAATATAATCCTTTATATACAGGAACCAAAAGACTTCCTAAGAGACTATTAGAACTCATAAGAGAATTAAGAAAATTTGTAGGATATAAGATCAACACACAAAAACCAGTGTCATTCTT
Organism: Oryctolagus cuniculus; assembly: GCF_964237555.1. Taxonomy (NCBI): domain Eukaryota; kingdom Metazoa; phylum Chordata; class Mammalia; order Lagomorpha; family Leporidae; genus Oryctolagus; species Oryctolagus cuniculus. The sequence continues at coordinate 116,304,308 of NC_091443.1, forward strand.
ATACCTGAACAATTCTCTGCCTGAGAAAGAACTATAAGATGAGGCCAATTCACAACAGCAAAAAAAAAAAAAAAAAAAAAAAAAAAAAAAAAAATTAATTTAATAAATAAATAAATTTAATCAAGAATGTGAAACATATCTACAATGAAAATTACAAAACCTTAATTAAAGAAACAAAGGACATAAAAATGGAAAAAATCTCTCATGTTCATAGAACAGAAAAAGTAATATCATCAAAATGTCCATACTACCCCAAGTAATTGATAGAGTCAAAGCAATCCTAATCAAAATACCAAAGACATTCTTCACAATTATAGAAAAAACTGATTTGAAAGTTCATATGGAAAGAAAGAAGATCCCAATTACTCAATCTTAAGCAGAAATGAAGCTGGAGGCATCAGAATACCAGATTCCAAGCATAATAGAGGTCTGCTGTAATCAAAACAGCCTTGAACTGGAACAAAAGTAGACATGTAAACAAATGGGACAGAATAGAAACCCCAGAAATGAACACACACATTGACAACCAACTAACATTTGACAAATGAGCTAAAATAACTCCCTAGATGCAAATATTTTGGAAGACAAATGAGGAAGCTATTTTGGAGAAAATTTTTCTGTTGAGAACAATACTGCTGACAGGTTATATAAAAACATTGAAGAAATGACCTCTAATTTTATAAAAATAACTATCAACCTGGAGAGAACAAATTTTGAATGGTCAGGGGAGTGGAAATTACTGGAATGAGTTAAGGAGTAAAGATATTTGAGACAATGTGTAAAGGCAGTCCTTTCACAGTCATCATTGCTGAGTGACATAATCATGCACAATCTAATTTTACTTTATCTGTGTTTTCTAATCCTTAAATAATGGTTACAAATTATATTGGCAATACCTGAAAGCTTTTAAACTATGAGATGAATATATAGCAGTAAAAGGCAGATCAAGGTACTAAATGATACACATCTAAAGCTTAAGAATAAAACGACTTTTTCAAAATTCCCAAATATTGGCTGGGGCCGTGGCTCACTAGGCTAATCCTCCACCTTGCGGCACTGGCACACCGGGTTCTACTCCCAGTTGGGGCACCGGATTCTGTCCCGGTTGCCCCTCTTCCAGGCCAGCTCTCTACTGTGGCCCAGGAGTGCAGTGGAGGATGGCGCAATGCTTGGGCCCTGCACCCCATAGGAGAGCAAGAGAAGCACCTGGCTCCTGCCATCAGATCAGTGCAGTGCACCGGCCACAGTGTGCTGGCCACGGCGGCCATTGGAGGGTGAACCAACGGCAAAAGGAAGACCTTTCTCTCTGTCTCTCTCTCTCTCTCTCTCACTGTCCACTCTGCCTGTCAAAAAAAAAAAAATCCCAAATATGTATTATGTATATTATGTATCATCTTGCTTAGATTTGTAGATACCATAAAATGTTTGAAAATCTTAAAGATTTGGTAATTCTACCCTAGTCAAGTATAACATGTCTTAATCATATTTAAATTTTGAATTACTTAAAAATGAAAGAAAAAAGCAGAAAGAAACCTTATTTTGTAATTAAAGATTTGAAAGTTTTATTTGAATACCCCCTTGAAAAATGTGGTGTGGCACACAATGGTATCGTGAAGTGGGTAATAACATGCATGCAAGATATTCTGAAAAGGAAGATTCACCGCATTAGTAGTTCCTGTAGGCCAATTACATCTCTTTTTGTTAATAAAGATTCACTGGAATCCAACCACACCTATTGACTTAAATCCCTTTAACTCAGAAACTTCATAGTACAAATGTTCTCAGATGTTGTCACATGCTTGTTCTAGCTTTACTTGCAGCTGTGTATAGAGAATTATAATTCTTTCTCTTTTAAAGATTTTATTTATTTGAGAGTTAGAGTTACAGAAAGTGAGAAGGAGAAACAGAGAGAAAGGTTCTTCCATCCAAAGGTTCACTCCCCAGATGGCTGCTGCAGCTGGAGCTGTGCCGATCTGAAGCCAGGAGCCAGGAGCTTCCTCTGGACTCCCAACAGGTGCAAGGGCCCAAGAACTTGCCCCATCTTCTACTGCTTTCCCAGGCCACAGCAGAGAGCTGGATTGGAAGTAGAGCAACTGAGGCCTGAATTGGCACCCATATGGTATGCCAGCACTTCAGGCCAGGGCTTAACCCGCTGTGCCACAGTGCCAGCCCCAAGAATTATAATTCTTAAAAACATAGAGCTGCTGAAAATCCAATGAGAGCATTTCAGGCATGGAAAGCCAAGACACTGTGGCAAAAAAATGATCTACATGAAGGATCTCTGTGAGATCCCAGTAGAAAGAAGGGGCCATCAAAGAAGGACATACTTTTCTCTTAAGGGAGGAGAAAACTTCCACTTTGCTTATGGCCTTGTCTAAATACTGATGGAGTTTGTGGACTCAAAAGGCTTCCATAGCCTTGCCAGCTTATTACAAGAGTCTCAGGTGATCACTGACATCATAAATAAGAGTGTCTATTGTTAAATCAACAACAGGAGTCACTGTGCACTTGCTCCACATGTAGAACCTCTGTCCTTAATGAATTGTACGAGAGAATTAATGGTAAAACTTGTCTTCAAACAGTACTTTATACTTTGTGTGTCTGTGTGGGTGCAAACTGTTAAAATCTTTACTTAGTATAGAGTTGATCTTCTTTATATAAAGATAATTAAAAATTAATCTTAATGATGAATGGGATGGGAGAGGCAGTAGGAGGTGGGACGACCTGGGGTTGGGAGGGTGGGTATGGGGGGAAGAATTGCTATATTCCAAAAGTTGTACCTATGAAATTTACATTTATTAAATAAAAGCTTTCTTAAAAAAATAAAGATATAGAATATGTTCCCTAAGAAGCTAAAAGGGCCTGATATCATTCAGACTAACCTTAGCATTTAAAGCTCTGGCTTTGAAATTGAATGATGACTATATGTGCTTGAAGATACTCCCTCTTAGTTCCTTTTCAGTACATGTGGCTCAGGTAATCCTTGAGTGGGAAAAGAGAATTCTAAATTCTAACTTTTGGAAGTTGGATTGTGGAAATGAGGGTTGCCACTGATCTGAAAATAACTGCAGTGCAGCTGTCATCCTACCACGGATTGTTCTGTATCAGTCAAATCCTGCACTTGGAGACTGCATGTATCCAACATTCTCCCTTTGTGTATCTATTCCTTTGGGTATGTGCAGCCATATCTGTCCATCTCTTTTTAAAGATTGGTTTACTTATTTAATTGAAAGGCAGAGTTACAAAGAGGGAGGGAGAAGAAAAAGAGAGAGATCTTAAATTAAAAAAAGAAACATAGAGCCACAATGAAACAGATCCACTATGGCCTTTTTTATGAAATGCATTTCTCATTCTCATAAGCTCCATATTTTTCAAGATTTTTACAACTGTTAACCTGTTTCTATTTTCATAGTATGAAAATCATTGGTGTTCATTATTTTCCTTTGCTTGAGTTCAGATCCAAATACTTGAAGAAAGAAACTATTATGGCAAATTAGGTGCAGTTTTTATGCTTGAGATATTTCAGTATGTTGTGTATATTCAAACTGCTACAGCTTCATGCCTCCTGCTTCTGAAGCAGTGTATGGTGAGTGCTTGAGAGAGACTGGTATGCATTTGCTTGTGTATTTTAATATAAATATGTAACTTCCTTTACACTCTATGTTGCTAAGTCACAATTCACATGTGTGGTTATCCCATTAATAATGGGCCTTGTAAGCTTTGAACTATTTGCAAATAATAAATATGTACTGCTGCATATTAGTAATATTTATTTTCTTATATTCACTTCTCTTTTGTAAAGACTAAACATTTTACATTCTTATGTAATATTTGATGCATACAAAAGAATATAATTGATATGCTGAGATATAAAACACAACAAACTAGCACTCCAAATCACTTAAGATTGGCACTAAGTGATCAATTTCTGTTCACAATTGATCATAATGATAGGACTAAGAGTCAAAGGGATCACATAAACAAGACTAGTGTCTGCAAATACAAACTGATAGAATAAAAAAGGGAGAGAACGATTCAACATGGGAAGTGGGATACACAGCAGACTCAGAATAGCGGATGTCCTAAACAGCACTCTGGCCTCAAAATCAGCCCTTAAGGCATTCGGATCCAGCTGAAAAGCCCATGAGAGTATTTCAGGCATGGAAAGCCAAGACACTCTGGCAAAAAAAAAAAAAAAAAAAAAAAAAAAAAAAAAAAAAAAAAGCCTAAATGAAAGATCTCTGTGAGTGAGAGATCCCAGTGGAAAGAACAGGTCTTCAAAGAAGGAGGTACCTTTCTCTACAGGGAGGAGAGAACTTCCACTTTGACTATGGCCTTGTCTAAATATGATCAGAGTCGGTGAACTGAGGGGGATTCCATAGCCTTGGCAGCTCATGACAAGAGCCTAGGGTGATTACTGATGCCATAAACAAGAGTGTCAATTTGTTAAGTCAACAACAGGAGTCACTGTGCACTTACTCCTCATGTAGGATCTCTGTCCTTAATGTGCTGCACATTGTGATTTAATGCTGTAACTAGTACTCAAACAGTATTTTTCACTTTGTGTTTCTGTGTGGGTGCAAACTGTTGAAATCTTTATTTAATGTATACTAAATTGATCTTCTGTATATAAAGAGAATTGAAAATGAATCTTGATGTGAATAGGAGAGAGAGAGTGGGGGGTGGGAGGGAAGTTTTGGGAGGGCAGCCATTGTAATCCATAAGCTTTACTTTGGAAATTATATTCATTAAATAAAAGTTTAAAAAAATAAGCTTCAGTAAATAGGTTGAGATTTCTAGAGTATTTTAATAATGTAGCTCTCTGGGAATTTCTGTAATTGACCTCACACCTTTTTTGTTAACTTTTTAATTCAAAGTAGATTATTTATAAAAGAAATAAGAATATGTTTAAACTTGCAAAGAAAAGATTGGCACTATGTTTTTGGCAAGTGCTTATTCTTTTATTTTATATATATAATAAAATAAAATAAATATTATATAATACACTAATATAATATAGTGAATATTATATAATATATAATTATATAAATATAATAAAATATATTATATATATATATATATAAAGACTTGTACATTTGGGAAAAAGTTCCTTAAATGACATCTGATTTCCTGTTTATTTTACTTTACTGATCTGGCATTGAAAGGGATCTCAGCATTTCTTCAATCCTCCCATTAAGGCCCTTGCCAAGAGCATTGTGGTTGTAAAATGAAAGCAGCATTCCCACCTGAAAACATAAAATGTTGCAAAAAAGGAATCTTCTCTGTAATGGAAACAAGTCTGGGAGACAGCTGCTGGAAAGGAATGAAAAGCACAAGTGGGCTTCACCTCTTACTGAATTAGGCAGGTTTTGCTATTGAGTTCCTCAGTTTCCATGAACTTACAGTATCAGCAGCAAATAACAACATCAGTCACAACACACATTTTATATTACATGAATTGATGGTTGGAAGAACTCTCTACAAATAGTTTGGTCAAAATATTGTGGTTGCTACCAAAATTAAGCATCTAAAAATGAAACCATCTAAACTTTGATTTATGTATTTAAAATAAATACTCAGGTGAATTTTTACAAACAGCATTTTAGTTACTCTGGGTAAATACAGTAAATCTCTATAATTCCATAGCATCTGGTTTCAGAGTCAACACAAAGTCAGAAAATTAAACTGCCATGTACACAATAGTGAATCCATTCAAGAAACCAGGGCTGCTTGCTATGAGGCAAGTGGTGGGAGCAGGCCAGGAGTGGGGGCAGGGAGGCATCAGCACCCTCTCCTGCAGCACAGATTTTGGCACCTGGGGAAATCTGGCAGAGCCTGGCAAGATGAGGCACCCCCAGCCTCCAGGACCTGCTTGGAATCTGAGATACCTCAGCCAGCCCCAGAGTCCTCGGGTCTAATCTCAGAGCTGGACCCCATTACTGATCTTGATGCCTTCAGTTCCAATATCTAAGGCAGCCCACAAGGTGGCCAATGGTCCAGGTGACTCCTGTGTCCCCATGCCAACCCACTTCCCAAAGCCAATGCACCATGAGCAGATAAAAAGATAAAGTTATTTTAAAATGAGCAGTTTTGAGAACAGGTGCAAAGTCACAGCACCATTAAATCACAAACCGATTTAGGTTTGCTCACTGTTTCTCAGTCCTCCCCTTCCTCCCTGCTCCCATGACTGCATATTTTGCTGCTACTCTGATGGGGAAAATGCAAAATGCGTTTTCTCTTTTGTGATTTGAAGAGTTGTCTAGAGCTGGACTTGGGATCAAATCCAAGGTTTTCTTTTTCTGTGGAGTGTTGTAGCCATTACATCTACATGCTTGACTGTGAGCATCACTTTTCCAGGCCTCCCTGAGAGGGTGCAGTTTATTTTCACAAGTACTACTCAGATATTATCTTTCATCATAGAGCACAGCCACTGTTGGCATTCAGCTCATTTTCTTATTTGTAGACAATAAAATTCATTTGATCTGCCTTCTATATTGGATTTTTCCACTTAATATGTTTCAAATGATACATTTTCAGCATTTTGTTTGCTTTCCTCCTGTTAAAAACTTTACACTAGGAGTGGAGGGCCAATCCGTGGCAGTTACTCATAAAGCCTCTATTAGACTTCAATAACTGACTGATGTTTTCTGAATTTTTTTTTGCCAAGTTGCAGTTTTTTCTCATCCTAACCCACAAGCCTTCCCATATGTATCACCACAGTGACACCTAGAAGTTTAACAACAATTTGCTTGAAAATGGGGTGTTTCAGAATTGGTGACTAATGATGGCACCATTCAAACACAAATGGGCTTGGGCTCTCTTTCTGTTTCTCTGACCATTTCAGTTACTCAAGTGTATATAAACCCTGACAGCTCATGTGAATGCAAATTCTGCCATTTAGGGTTAGAAGTAAGTGTAGGGCTAGGTATAGGATGAGTGTTAGGGTTAGTATTAGGACTAGGATGAGAGCTAGGATTGGTGTTAAGGTTTAGAATGAGCGTTATTATTAAGGCTATTGTTAGGGTTGGGGTTAGGGTAAGATTTAGAGCTAGGTTGACACTTACTGTCAGTGATAGTATTAGGCTTATGGCAAGAGTTGGAGCTAGTTGTAGGATTAGGGTTCTGTTAAGTTTAGGCTTAGGTCTAGGGTTAGATTAAAAGCCATGGTTAGGGTTATGGTTAGGGCTAGGCTTAGGGTTAGGGCTACACTGAGTTATGTTTAGCTTTAGGGTGAGAATAAGGATTAGGTCTAGGACTAGGGTTATATTTAGGATTAGATTTGTGATTAGAGTTATAGGTAGGGTTAAGACTATTGTTAGACCTAGGGATAGAGCTAGGATTAGGGATAAATTTAGGTGTAGGGTTAGGGATAGAGTTAGAGCTGTGGTTTTATATACATTTTATATACATAATATAAATTTATTTTATATACATGGTTATAAATATATGTGGTTATAAATATGGTTATATAACTAAATATAATATATATAGAGAGAGCAGTGGTTATATATAATATACAGTTATAGTTGAAGTTAGGGTCATCATCACTAGGATGAGGCTTAGTCTTTGGGTTAGCATGATGGTTAGTTTAAGGCTAGTGTTAGATATAGCATTAAAGTTAGCATCAGGACTATGGGCAAGTTCACACTGAAGGCTAGTTTGTTTTAGGGTTAGGCCTAAGCAGAAAGATAGAATTAGTGTTGGGGTGAGATTTAAAATTAGTTTAAGATTAGGGTTAGATTTAGTTCTATGGTAAATTTTAGAGTTAGAGCCAGAGTTAGGACTATGGTTAGAGCTAGTGTGATAGTTAAAGTTAGGACTATGGATAGGTTTTAGGCCAGGGTTAGGGTTAGGGTTAAGGCAGGTTAGGTTTAAGTTTTGGTATTAGTGTTAGTGTTAGAGTTGGGGCTCAGATTAGGATTAAGGTTAATGCTTGAGTTATTAAGGCTAAAGTTAGGGATAGGATTAGTTCTAGTGTTAGAGTTTAGATTGGGTTAAAGCACCATGTTGGGATACAATTAGGATTTTGGCTAAGTATAGAGTTAAGGTAAGGTTATGGTTAAGATGAGGGCCAAATTTAGGGTTAATGCTTTGTCTAGGGGTAGACCTAGTATTAGGCTTCAGAATTGGTTTAGATATAGAGTTAGGTTTAGGGTTAGGGTTAGGACTAAGGCTAGGGCTAGGGCCAGGGTAAGGATTAGGGTTTGGACTAATGTTATAATTTGGTTTATTTTTATAAAATAAAAAGCAATAAAGACATAGTAATCTGAATAGCAATCATATTAAAAACAACTTCCTCCTAATAAATCTCATGTTGATTCTGAAACTGAGGTGAAAGACTGGAATTTGGGTGGATCTACAGAACATGGACACAGGGACAGACCATATCATCCCAAACTGGCTACTGCCTAAAAATAGGTGTTCAATTCCAAGTTTTTAAAGGACATTTTGAAACTAACCAATGGCAGAGATATCTAGGTTAACATATCCCGACTATAACTAAACTAAGGAGAGAATTACTTGGTTACTTCCCAAGAATCTTTAGTAAACTGATTTTAGTTGATCTTTCTTAATATTTGCTCTTCATTATGGTAGTTCAGTTATTTCCTTATGAACTATACAACATTTGTTGAACCAGATAAACTAGAAAAGATAATATAAGGGCAGTTAAGAAAGGTTTGCAGAAAATGGAGCTAAAAGTTGTGTATTTTGTGAAATTTTTTAATCTATGTAGTTTTCTCAAAATAAACATTTCCATGAACTTTTTGAAGCATCCTCATCCATCTTAAGATACTCTTCCAGAAAGATATATCAGCTCCACCGACTCATGTTACACATCCACATGAGTGGAGATGCAATCTGTAGGTTGTATCATCTTGATGTTTCTGTATGCTTTATACCACACAAAGAAGATCCCTGTCTGTCTCTGACAAGATAATATTAATCTAATTCTCCAAGCGGGCACCCAGAATATCACAAAGGTCAGAAAGAAAGCCTCATTCAGTGTTACTGTGTTCACAGAGGATGGCATTTATTCCTTGGGAAGTAGCATCCAGATCATCATGATGGGACATCCCACCCATGAGGTACAGGTCTGCTTCCACACCCTGCAGGACGCTGCTCCCAGAACCAGCACACAGGGCCACAGCTTTGACTCATGATGCTAAGGTCCTTCCTGCCCCAAGAGCTAATTGAATATGAGTTAGTTTGAGGTGTCTTTTGATTTGCTCAATCATGGTTGCCAAGGCAACAGATTCATCCAGGGTGCATGATCGACCCATTCTAGTATGTAGATCAAAGGCTTCTCTGGAGTGACAGAATTTCAGTTCTCTGGTAAAGTTATCTGTTTTGAGAGAGCTGAGCCACCACCTGCATCAAAGTCTTCTCAGTACAATTCAGGAGGATCCTTATTTTTCTCCTCATCAATCCTAGCAGAAAAAGAAGTGACAGGAACACCTTCAACTTCTCTCACTGCAGACACAACTTTGTCCATATCTTGGGTATGGTTAATGTTGAATTGTACTCAGTGGTTCCTCTATAGGATAGCCATGAGCTTTGGAAGGCTATATATGCCTGGATGTGCAGGCTCCAAGCCCTTTGGAAAACCACTTTTTCAATCCCTGGGGTGCAGCATCATAGGCTGTGTGAAGAGAGTAGATGCCAACTCTGTTCTCCAAAGCCTGGAACACCAGGCGCCCCTTTCAGGATGTCCAGGTAATACAATTTATGTGTAGGAAGATAGGTGGAAGGTAGGAAAACATGAGATCTGCTCTCTTATGCAGAGCCTCCCCCATCACCTGCTCAGTCAAGTCATTGGTCAGGAAGAGTGTATTTATAGTTTGTGGTGGGCTTGTTCCACCAGCAATCCAACATTGTCTCAACTCTCAGCAGAGGACAGGGACACAAAGTCATTCAAGGAGGAAATGAGTCTTCAGATCCATGAAGGAACAGGAAGAATTGAAGTTCAGAGATTACATAAATCAGACTGTCATGGGGAACAGGCGTAAGCAAAATGACAACATACAGCAATTTTTGAGCAAAACTCAATTTGAGTCCAGGTACATCTCCATAGCCTTTAATCTTTCTTTTTACATTGGATTTTGTTTTCTAAACATCGCTTTTCAAGTTGTTGTGTATTTGGATTGCAGAACAATTTGTAAGATGAATTTTTTTAATGTGCATTGCTAAAAATGTTCTGAGTGAAGCTAATTGTCAACTTTATTAAGGAGGATTGCTTTCTGTCCACCTAGTGTAAAAATAAAATCAAGTAATGAAAAAATGAGTTTACAAATTTAAAGGCAAAGAAGCAGAAAGATCTGAAATTAGACCTGACATAAAATGAGGAGTCCAACAAAAATCCCATTATGTTGATTTAAGTCATGGCTGGCTTGTACTAATACCATCTACAAATAAAAAAGAATGAATGCTGCAGGTTTCATTTGAGATTCATCAAGTGTGAGGTATTATTTGAACAGCTACAAAGAAGCATTCAAGATGGAGAAGGAACTATAGTCTAAAGGTCATGGAAGACGTTCATACTGGAAAGAGAAGTGTCTGATTACAGATGGCAAAATCAGTCAAGCAGAATCAGAGATTGGGATGAATGGGAGATTAGAGGGAATACCTAGATGGGTAATGTTAAGGAGAATGCAGATGGTTTCAGGAGGAAAATACAAGAAACCATCAGTGGAGTTCTGATAGAAACAGAGAGGAATTACCAGGGGAAAATCATATATAGTACTTTCAAATATGCCAAAGAAAAACATTTAAATGGGCGTTATGCATTTAGTGTAGTGGTTATGATGCCTATTTTTTTTTTGACAGGCAGAGTTAGACAGTGAGAGAGAGACAGAGAGAAAGGTCTTCCTCCCATTGGTTCATCCCCAAATGGCCACTACTGCCAATCTGAAGCCAGGAGCCAGGTGCTTCCTCCTGGTCTCCCAAGCAGGTGCGAGGACCCAAGCACTTGAGCCATCCTCCACTGCCTTCCCAGGCCACAGCAGAGAGCTGGACTGGAAGAGGAGCAACTGGGACAGAACTGGCACACCAACCAGACTAGAACCTGGAGTACTGGCACCGCAGGCTAAGTATTAGCCTAGTGAGCCACAGCACCAGTCTATGATGCCTATTAAGATACCCTAGTTCTACTTTAGAGTGCCTGGATGTGACTTCTAGAACCAATTAATTAGGCTTCTATCATACCTCTGAGAGACTGGGACTACATATCTGGCTCTTGTATTCAGTTTTGGCCCAGGTCTGGCTGCTGTGGGTGTTGAGGAATGAATTAATGCAAAAAAGTGTTCTCTCTACCTATATGTCTCATTCTTCCTAGCTCCCTTTCTTTTGAAGATAAAAATACTTTTTAGACATGACAAAAGATTCTATTAATGCAATGATTAGAGAATAGCCTTTGGCTCTGACTATAATTTATGTTACTGGTAAGTGTTTCAGGGCTCCAATTAAGACTAATTTGAGTAGGTTAAAATTCAAATGTATAATAGAATGATTTGCCTGAAAATATAACATTAAAAAGTGTCTGTGCAACCTACATTAATAGACTGAGAGAAATGCATGGACAATTATTTAAGGCCACACAATAGATTCTGTCCTCCACACACTCCTGATCTTATCTATATATAAATTCAGGCTCCAAAAGGCTATCAAAGATCATACTGTTTTAGCAATTCCAAAATAAGCTAAATAACCTGTTTATACTTTTTTTAATTTGACAGGTAGTGTTAGACAGTGAGAGAGAGAAAGGTCTTCCTTCTGTTGTTTCAGCCCCCAAATGGCAGCTATGGATGGCACTGTGCTGATCTGAAGCCAGGAGCCAGGTGCTTCCTCCTGGTCTCCCATGCAGGTGCAGGGGCCCAAGCACTTGGGCCATCCTCCACTGCCTTCCTGGGCCACAGCAGAAAGCTGGACTGGAAGAAGAGAAACCAGGACTAGAACCCATATGGGTTCCAGTGCCCATATGGGATACTGGCACCACAGGCATTGCATTAACCAGCTAAGCCATGGCATTGGCCCGTGTTTATATTTTAACACTAGGTAATTCTTGGCTCTGCAGTATATTGAGTGTTTATTTCCAGCCTTGAACTAAAACACTATGCACAACATCATCTTTATGACTCATAAAGGTTCTGTTTCAGAATACATCTCATAGGTATTTAGCAAATTACCTATTAATTTTTAAATTAATTTTTAAATTGAAATGTAACAAATATATCTTTTTGCTATAGCATCAGAAAGACAAGAGACTGTCTAAAGCCATACAACCCTGAACCTCCCACCCCCAATCTCATCTGATCTTGGAAACTAAGATGGGTCAGGCCTGGTTAGTGCATGGATGGGAGAAAGACAAGATACTAATTTGCTCTCAGCTTACATGGCTCTATTGTCTTATAACCGTGCCAACTTCATGTTGTTCATGTGCATTCTCTAAGGATGAATGTTGTGTTTGCCTTTCCATTTTAATTAACAAATTTTCATAAAGGTCCTAAAGGACAATGTAAAATGAGCTGAGGAATGATGAAGTAAGCAAGTTACTGAGATATATTAATTTCTCTGGTCTTAGAAACATGTAGACATATAGAAGTCAATAGAACTATATCTGGAAGAGAAAATGAAATAAGGTGGTATTGAGAGAACTGGTCAGGACTGTACCTACATTTCACTGTGCAAAACAAGATTATGATAGAAATGTATACAGAATAACAGATATATAAGCTGGAAGAACAAAAACAATAAACCTCCCTATGCAAGAATAGTGTTTTACCCATGATTACAGGCTGGAAAGACATTCTTGAAAGGGCATACACAATTTATTAATTAGTAAAGATCAAACACAACTTAGTTTCATGAAGACATTCATTTGCTACTGATTTTGTAAAAAATTTAAATTAGTAAAGATAATATAATTTTAAGAATTATTACCCAAATTAATTACAGAATTGCAAAGATCATGTGTCACTAACAACTGAACAATGTAAAAATAATTCAATGATATTAACTATGTTCCTCTTAATACAGGGGTACCCATGGGATGCCATGTTAGCTCTTCAATAGAGTATCTCCAGATTTTATATACCTAAAATTTCATAAAAAGCATGCATGTTGGAGGATTCCAAGATGGTGGAATAGGGAAGTGCATATACTAGTGGTAACTAGTTTCAAAAAATGTTGGAAGTACATTATTGGGGAAGAGTTAGAGAAAACTGTGGTGGAAATTCTACAGGAGAGAAATGCCATGGATCTGTGTGGAAGATGCAGACATGCAGCATGAACACAGACACAACATGATGCCAGCAGCCAAGAGGAGGAGAAAGCACCAGCTTTGGAGAGTGAGGTGAGATCAGACTGCAGCAACCCATACCACTGGTGATACAGACAGAGGGAGACTTTGACGTGAGCCTGGCCTGGAGCTCTGAGGGGAAAGTGTACCCACTGACCCAGTAAAAAACAAGGGGGGGCATGTTTCTCTCACTACATTCACTAAGCAATGGTGCCCAATATCAGTTGAGAGAAGGTGGGCACCATTTTGGACAGAAACAGAAGCTGCAGAAGCTCTTGTGCACGTGCCCAGCACCTGGCTGAGACAAGATGCCATCTACTACCAGTACCAGTGGCAGCAGCTTGAATGCGTGCAACTTGCAACTGGTGGGGAGAAGGAAGCATTTGGTTGGTGGCTATTGTGCATGTGTGTGATCTAGATTCTAACAGAAGGAAAACTCCATGTTTCCCACTGACTTTGAGTCTGGCTGGGCAAATTGACTAGAGTCTGTGCACCCACATATTACTGAGGTCCCCCCAATCTCTCAACATGTCACAGGCTCCAATGCTCAAACTGTCAAGGCTCTTGGAATGTCTCTGCCTCTCTGTGAATGAGACAGTCTAGCAAGGTGGATCAAATCCTCTGCACCCATTGACAATGGGAGCCCTGTGTGCTGAGACTGTGGAAACCCTGTGACTGCATAAGAAGGCACAGGATATAGCTGGTTCTCTGGGCAACCAATGTGAGCTGCTCTACAGGCACTAATCAAAAGAGAAATTTTTAAAAACCACAGGCAAGTGAAAAATGCTCAATATCACTAGTCACCAGAGAAATGCAAATCACAATCACAATGAGGTTTGACCTCACCCCTGTCAGAGTGGCTCTCAAACAGAAATCAACAATCAACACATGCTAGCCAGGATGTGGGGAAAAGACATCTTAATCCACTATTGGTGGGAAAATAAGCTAGCACAGCTGTTGTGGAAGATGTATGGAGACACCTCAGAAACTTGAAAGTAGGTATAGCATATGACTCAGCAATCTCAATCCTGGGAATTAATCTAAGTGAAATGAAACAGGCACATGAGGGGCCAGCACTGTGGTGCAGTAGGTTAATGCCCTGGCCTGAAGTGCTGGCATCCCATATGGGTACCAGTTCTGGTCTTGCCTGCTCTTCTTCCGATGCATCTCTCTGCTATGGCCTGGGATAGCAGTGGAAGATGGCCCAAGTCCTTGGGCCCCTGCACCACATAGGAGACCTGGCAGAAGCTCCTGGCTCCTGGCTTCAGATCAGTGCAGCTCTGGCCATTGCAATCATCTGCTGATGGAAGACCTCTCTCTCTGTCTCTACCTATCTCTGTAACTTTGTATTTCAAATAAATTAATTAAATATTTAAAAAAAGAAATAGGCATATGAAAGAGCTATCTGTATCCTAATGTTCATTGCAGCTCAATTGACAATAGCTAAGATAATGGACTCAACCTAGATGTCTATCAACTGATGACTGGATAAAAAAATTGTGATATATATATATATATATATATATATATATATAAAATAAACAACCTCTCAGCTATAAAATACAATGAAATCCTTTGTTTTGCAACAAAATGAATCCAATCAAAAAACATTAAATTTAGTGAAATAAGCCAATCCCAAAAAGACAAACACCTTATGTTCTCCTTGATCTGTGGTAACTAATAGAGCAGCAAAAAATGGAATGTATAGGAGTGAAATTGATATTTTGAGAGTTTATGATTGTTTACAGCCCTTGTCTCTACTGCTGAACAACAGTGCTGTACTCTTTACTTAGTATAGGGTGAATCTTAAGAGTAAAAAGTCCACTGAAAGTAGATCAGTGTAGAAAGTAAGAGAAGTAGGGCTGACACTGCGGTGTAGTGTGGAGAACTGTGCCCAGTTTCAGTCCCAGAGGCTCCACTTCCAATCCAGCTCCCTGCTAATGTGTCTGGAAAAGATCAGATCACTCAGGGGCTTGGGCCCCTGCAACCACATGGGAAACTTGGAAGAAGCTCCTGGCTCCTGGCTTTGGACCAGCCCATCTCCAGCCATCGCAGCCATGTGGGGAGTAAACCAGTGGATGGAAGATTTCTCTCTGTCTCTTCCTTCCTTTGTCTTTGTAACTTTGCCTTTCAAATAAAAAAAAATGAATGGATCTTTAAGGAAAAAATGAGACAGGGAATTAGAGAGAAAGGATGAGAGAGGATGTGTTGGTGGGAGAGAGGATAGGGTGGGAAGTATCACTATGTTCCTAAATCTGTATATGTGAAATACATGAAATATGTTTACCTTAAATTAAAAAAAAATAAAAACTGACATTTAATTTCAATAGCTGTAAAATGGAATAACTACAATAAAAAAATTCTACTTGTAGGCCAAATAAATTGGAATAGTAATAAAAATGTAATATAATTTTAAAAAAGGTCTGACTTTAACATGTATCATCCCAGATGATGCATTGAAAACCTAATACCTGGGACTGGTGCTGTGGCACTGTGGGCTGAACCTCTGCCTGTGGTGCCAGCATCCCATATGGTTACCAGTTCACGTCCTGGCTGATCCTCTTCCAATCCAGCTCTCTGCCACTTGTGAAAGCAGTGGGGAATGACCCAAGTGCTTTGACCCCTACATTAATGTGAGAGACCTGGAGGAAACTCCTAGCTCCTAGGTTCAGATTGGCCAAGCTCCAGCCATTGTTGCCATTTGAGGAGTGAACCATCAGATGGAAGACCCTTCTCTCTGTCTCTCCCTCTGTCTGTAGCTCTATCTCTCAAATAAACAAAATCTTAAAAAAAATCCCCAAGACAATAGTTTCAACCCTCAGGAATAGATTGACAGCAATTTTGAAAGGACCTTGAGGTGATAAGTTTTATCTCTTACACTCTCTCTCACCATGTAATGACTTCTGCCACGTTAAGTTACAGGAATATGGCCCTCTCCTGATGGGGCTCTTGATCATGGACTTCTCATATGGACTGTAAGATACACTTTTTCTTTATAAATTACACATTGTACACTGGTTTTTAACAACACAAAATAGGCTAAGACTGAAAATAGATCAATACATATTTTCTTATCTTTAGGAAAGAGAGAAGGAAAATGGAGAGTCAGCATGTGGCTTAGCACGTTAAACTGCTGCCTGGAGTGCTGGCATCCTATTTGGGCACTGATTCTAGTCCCAGCTTGCTTTACTTCTGATAACTCCTTATTAATATGCCTGGAAAAGCAACAAAAGATGCCCTAAGTACTTGAGAGTGTGCACTCATGTGGGAGAATTGGATGAAGATCCTGACTTCTGGCTTCAGCTTGACCCAGCCCTGGACATAGCAGCCATTGGTGAGTGAAACAATGGATAGAATATTCTCTCTCTCTCTCTCTCTCTCTCTCTCTTTCTCTCTCTCTCTCTCTCTCTCTCTACCCCTCCTCTGTCTCTCTATTTTTCCTTCTCTCTCTCTCTCCTTGTCTCTTCCCCTCTCTCTGTAATACTGCCTATTAAATAAATAAACCTTTAAAACAAAACAGAACACTAGCTTCTGGAGGATATCATGTTAATTTAAAAAAAAAGAGAAGGAAAATGCACAGAACTTTAGAAAGCCATGAGACTATTAATTTTTTATTTAAAATTTTTTTAAAGATTTATTTATTTAAAAGAGTTACAGAGAGAAAGAAGGAGCAGCAGCAGAGAGAGAGGGGTCTTCTACCTGCTGGTTCATTCCCCATCTGGCTGCAACAGCTGGAGCTGCACTGATTTGAAGCCAGGAGCCAGGAGCCAGGAGCTTCTTCCAGGTTTCCCAAGCAGGTGCAGGAGCTCAAGGACTTGGGCCATCTTCTAATGCTTTCCTAGGCCATAGAGAGAGCTGAATTGGAATTGGAGCAGCTGGGACTTTAACCGGTGCCCATATGGATGCCAGCACTGCCAGCAACAGGCTTACCAGTTGTGCCATAGTAGTAGCCCCATTTTTTTTTATTTAGTTCATGTCTGTTCTCTAATGAGAATAGGGAAGGATTTTTTTAATATTTATTTTTTTATTTGAAAGGCAGATTTACAGAGAGGCAGAAGGAGAAGGAGAGAGAGAGAGAGAGAGAGAGAGAGAGAGAGAGAGATCTTCCATCCACTTGTTCACTGCCCAAATGGCTACGAACAGCCAGAGCTGAGACAATCTGAAGCCAGGATCCAGAGCTTCTCCTGGGCCTCCCATGTGATTGCAGGGTCTCAAGGACTAGGGCCATCTTCCACTGCTTTCCAAGGCCATAGCAGAAAGCTGGATGGGAAGTGAAGCAGGCAGGACTTGAACCAGCATCTATATGGGATTCCAGCACTGCAGGCAGCAGCTTTACCCACTATACCACAGTGTCAGGCCCATGAGATTATTTAGCAACCAACATAAGAAGCATACTTCAAAGAGTTTGCAGAAAGTTGAATTAAAAATAAGAGAAAACTGAAAATAAGCTGAAGAATAATTAAGTAATCACCTTACTGGAGAAAAATTATTTTTCTTTGATCTTGGAAATATATAGATGTCCTTATGATCATAACTGGAAGAGAAGATGAATGGAGAGAGTTGTGGTTGGCTTCACCCTTTGATTCCAATGTGCAAAATAAAATTATTATTGAAATGAATTGGAAGTGGAGTAGCCAGGACTTGAACTGGTTCCCATATGGGATGCTGGCACTGCAGGCAGTGGCTTTACCCACTATGCCACAGTGCCAGCCCCTATGTATAAATCTTATGGCATCAGTAGAGACATTATGTCATATTATCCATTCCACATGAACAGGGAATGGTGATGTGAATATGTGAAAATACTCAATCCATGCTTGATGATATGAAGTATTCATGGATAAAAAATTGTGTAACTTTTAGATATAGACAAATACACATATTAAGTGATTTTGTAAAGATGAGTTTAGTTAGACCAGTATAAATACACCAGTATATGCTCTGTCAGATGCAGTAACAGGATCTGCAAATGTTTGGAGTTACCAAGTGTACATCCTTAACCAGAAGACGTGGTGAATGAGAGTTTAGAGTCTTTTTTAATGTATGATTAAATGAATAACTACAGTGAACTGGAAAATATGAATAAGAGGTTGGAGTTATTGGAAGTGGGTCCAATAGAGGGGGAATCCCCTTGCAGTACTACAAATGAGTCATATAGAACAATAGTGTGAATAAGCTAGAAGGTGATATTCCAGATAAAATTTGCATCTGATATGTACCCCTAAAGATGTACATGTTTAGGATTCTGAGCTTTGAAAAGAAGTACACATGAATGCAAATTCTTGCCATTTATATTTTGCAAGGCAATTTTGTTGTGTTACTAAAACTTTGACCTACATTTCTCCTCACACGGAATTAAGAATTCAATCCATAAGTAGAGGTGTACTTCAAAGATTAAATAAGAAAAAATATACAAGACCCCATGGATATGCTTTTAATAAAACAGCATTTGAAAAACTTGTTCTCTTGCCATAGGTCATGGGACTCCAAATCCCATTAAGTTGACATTTACCAATGCCATCTTACTAGTTGAAGTGATCAGTTTAAGTTCATAATTGATCAGAAATATAGCATTAAATGTCAAAGGGATTACATAAAAAAGATCAGTGCCTGCTAATAATAATTGATAGAATTAAAAAGCAGAGAACCATCCAACAAGGGAAATAGGATACACAGCAGACTCATAGAATGACAAATGCCCTAAATAGCACTCTGGCCTAAGAATCAGCCCTTAAGACATTCAGATCTGGCTAAAAAGCCTATGAGAGTTTCTCAGGCATGGAAAGCCAAGAGACTGTGGCAAAAAATGACCTAAATGAAAGATCTCTGTGAGTGAGATCCTGGTGGAAAGAACAGGCCATCAAAGAAGTAGGTACCTTTCTCTGAAGGGAGGAGAGAACTTTCACTTTGAATATGGCATTGTCTAAATAAGGTCAGAGTTTGTGAACTCAAGAGACTTCCATAGCCTTGGCAGCTCATGACAAGAGCCTCAGGTGATTACTGACACCATAAGTAAGAGTGTCAATTGTTAAATCAACAACAGGAGTCACTGTGCACTTGCTCCCCATGTAGGACCTCTATCCTTAATGTGTTGTACTATGAGAATTAACTGTAAAAGTAATCTTCAAACAGTACTTTATACTCTCCCTGTCTCCCTCTCTCTCCTTCTCCCTCTCTCTCTTCTGAAAAGTCTGACTTTCAGATAAGTAAATCAATAATTTTTTAAAAAAGAAACTAGGAAAGCAGAACAGTTTCAAAAAAATAAATAAATAAATATTTTAATAAGGTCTCCAGAACAGACTATAAGTGTGCTACTACTGCAGTTTTGTCACTATGATGTACTAAAAGAAAAATAATTAATGTGTATTATCATGTATTAATTTGAATGATTGATTATTGGTAATAAGAATGTAGTTTTAAATGAAAACATTTCAAGTGACATTATTCATCAGCTTCGTAGAAAAAGGTTGAAACAGGCTGGCGCCATGGCTCACTAGGCTAATCCTCCACCTGTGGCACTGGCACTCCGGGTTCTAGTCCTGGTTGGGACGCTGGTTCTGTCCCGGTTGCTCCTCTTCCAGTCCAGCTCTCTGCTGTGGCTCAGGAAGGCAGTGGAGGATGGCCCAAGTGCTTGGGCCCTGCACCCTCATGGGAGACCAGGAGGAAGCAACTGGCTCCTGGCTTTGGATTGGTGTTGGTGTAACGCCGGCCATAGCAGCCATTTAGGGGGTGAACCAATGGAAGGAAGACCTTTCTCTCCATCTCTCTCTCTCTAACTCTGCTGTCAAAAAAAAAAAAAGGTGGAAATAAAGCACTCTCTTAATCTCACAAAGTCATGTGAATAGAAGGCACATCTGATTCATTCTATTAGGCCTTCCTAAAATTTACAAATTTTTTTCTGACAACAATGAATTTGGCTCATCATAGAAAATACTTTGAAGGCTCTTGTTAAAATTGTTCCTCTTTGAAAAAGTAAATTTTACTGCATGAATCTACAAGAGGTAAATTTTTGATTTATAGAACATTGGAAAACCAATTATGCTTAGTCTCTAATTTCTGATTTACTTTATAGAACAGAAATTACACAGAAAAATTTCACTTTATCTATTTTTTTAAATATTTACTTACTTATTTGACAGACAGGAGAGAGACAGAGAGATCTTCCCTTTGCTGGTTCACTCCCCAATGGCCACAATAGTCAGAGCTGAGCCAGTCCAAAGCCAGGAGCCAGGAGATTTTTCTGGGTCTCTCACATGGATGCAGGGGTCCAAGCACTTGGACCACCATCCACTGCTTTCCCAGGTCCTTAGCACAGAGCTGGATTGGAAATGGAGCAGCCAAGGCATGAACTGGTACCTGTATGGGATACCAGTGCCACAGGCAGAGGCTTAATGACTATGGCACAGCACCGGCCCCCACTTTATCTAAATTTACAGTAAACCCATGAGTTGCACCACAGCATAATTTTTTCTTCCTTCCTTCCTTCCTTCCCTCCTTCCTTCCTTCCTTCCTTCCTTCCTCTGTCTTTTTCTCTTGTTCTTTCTTCTTTCTTTCTTTCATTCTTTCTTCCTTTCTTTCTCTTTTTCTCTCTCTTTTTCTTTATTCTTTCTTTTTTCTTCTTTCTTTTTCTTTTCTTCTTTTTTCTTTCTCTTTATTTCTTTTTCTTTTCTTATTTCTTTTTTCTTCTTTCTTTTTATTTATTTTTCTTTTCTTCATTCTTTTTCTTTCTTTTTTTTCTTTCTTACTTTTTGTTAATTTTTCTGTGTCATGAAGCTTGCACATTGCATCCAAGGACATGGACCAGGGAGAGAGGCTTATGATTACTGTGTGCAAGAACTCTCCTCTTGGGGGTCAAAGCATCTGACAAGGAAGTTCTCCTAGATTAAGTCCTCAAGTGCCTCTCTCAATAACAAGTGAGAGAAGATGTGCTAACTGGAGAGCATCTTTGGTTTAATTAACTCTGGGAGGCCTGAGTGTTGCTGGGGTCCTCATTGGGATATAATAATGGGTCATGAATCAGTTGAATGTGACTATCTACCACTAGAGGGCTCTGTAGCTTCAATTACATTTTCACAATCATTGACATCTGATTCCCCACTGTTGTCTCCAGCTGCTCTGCTGGGGAAGAAAATCTGCTCCACTTGCAGGATACTTAAGTCCAGCACTGGTGGAAGCATAACGGAAAGAGCCCACAGCTGAGCTAAAGGCAAAAAGACACTTGCTTCCATGTGAGAATGACTGAGAATACTGTCTTGGTTGGGTAAAAGTCATCATGAAGAGGATAAGGCACCTCTGTATCTCCAAGTGTATTTCTACCTCCCAGCTGTGAACCCAGACTAGGGCATCCATTGAATAAACAATGATTCCATACTTCTATGTGGTGCTTCTCTGCTTAACATTGCCTGCTGAAATTTTGTTCCCATATACTTTTACCCAGCATGATTTGTCTTAATTTTTTTCACTTCTCCCTGACAATATTCAACAATTTGCACACTGTGCTCTACATTTGACAGACGACAACACTTTCTTTTGGTGTGCACTATAAACCTGATAAATTGCTCTAATGATTTTTATTATTCCATCATTGTAAAAATTCCTGTATCATGTTCTTTAATAAGTTTGGCATAATACTGAAAAGTGTTTGACACTGAAGACACTGTGTTTTTGCTTGCTAGTATTACCTAGATTGGGAGTAGTGATATCCTCTGATTATACCTTCAAATTGAACTAAAGAAAGCCTAAATTCTAAAACAGGAATAAAATTGCTAATAGTGGAGGTGAAGCTGATGAGAAGGAAGCCAAGATTGGGCACTCTGGTGGTGTGAGTGAGCTGTTTATGGGTGATCTGTTCCTTATATAAAGCCTGCTGCTGCAGGTTTGCCAAGTTAGATACCACTCAGTAACCTTGTTTCACGTATCTTTAAGAATTCTGTCTCAAATCTCTCCCTTAATTTCATTTTCACAGTTACAGAAAATGAAGTTTTGAACAAAGCTGATGGTTATGGATTTAAATTATTTGCAGAAATTCTTTCTTTCTAATGCATGACTCACTGATGCTGAAAGTTCCCTCTTATCTCTCCCAGCAAGAATCCTTCATGGCCCACACTGCTGTTGGTGCTGTAGAAACTTACAGTGCTGAAGGTGTAGTCCAAAATGGAGGCTGTTATGATGAAATTCTCTGAGTGCACTATTTTAATATCAGGCAGTGGGTTAACGCCCAGGCCTGAAGTGCCAGCATCATTTATGTGAGCCACTTCAAGACCCAGCTGCTCCACTTTTGATTCAGCTCTCTGCTATGGCCTGGGAAAGCAGTAGAAGATGGCCCAAGTTCTTGGGCCCTTGCACCCACAAGTGAGACACAGAAGAAGCTCCTGGCTCTTGGCTTCTGATTGGCACAGCTCCGGCCATTACGGCCAATTGGGAAGTGAACCATCAGATGGAAGACCACTCTCTCTGCCTCTCCTCTCTCTGTGTACTCTGACTTTTGAATAAATAAATCTTTTTTTAAAAAGTTATTTGGCATATCACCTTTATTATAAAAATCACATCTGGGCAAGTTTTCGGCTCTGGATGCAACAGACTATCACTGGCTAAGCGGTAATTACAGTGTACTGACTTCTTCCAGATGGCAGCAGAACCCACCAGCACAGCCCCTTCTCTGTGATGACACCACTCCACATGCCCACTGCTCTCCTGCATGCTGCTCTTGAGCTCTAGCCTTTTAGTTTGCAACCAATCAACCGCAGTTGGCTCTAATCACACACACACATCATGCTGCAAATATCACACGTTTGAGAAAGGACTTACTGTTACAGACCCACTGGTGTGTGGGGACGGGGATGGCTGAGCACACCCTGGCACCTGCTCCTAAGAAGTGACACAAAGGGCCCCAGGTCTCAGAGCTTGCCCTTTGAGTGTTTACAGCATCTCTTGGTTTGGTTTGAAGAGGTCAAATATTTCTGAGTTTTCGGTCCAGTGATCTGACAGCTACCAAGAAATTAATTCTCCCATTCCTTAATCAGGCATTTGAAACTTATTAGCAATATGTGTATTTCTACATCTTTGAATAATGACTACTTCTCTGAAGGAAACAGTGAGAGACACCATGGAGGTTTCCTCTGGTAGGGTAAATCACACTTAGTAATATATGATTTGAATTAGTAGATCATTTTCCATTTTGACTTAAAGATCCTACCAGTTTCTGCTTACTACATTGTACTTCAGAACTCTTTCACATTAAATATGACTAATATGCATTTCCATATTTTGAAAGAGAGTATAAAAACATCTCACAGCTTTTAATAAAACTTTCCATTTCCCTTTTGCAGCAAAGAGACAAAATCAGTTCAACACACCAGAATGAGAGGGGGAAAAAAAACTCAACTACCTATTTGTTTTATTGGTAAATAGTTTAATTTGCGATTAGTGTTTCTTTTCTTTTTTTAATAACCAGAGATGTGCCGATCTGAAGCCAAGAGCCAGGTACTTCTTCCTGGTCTTCCATGCGGGTGTGGGGCCCAAGGACTTGGGCCATCCTCCACTGCTATCGCAGGCCATAGCTGAGAGTGGAATCAGAAGAGGAGCAGGTGGGACTAGAACTGGTGCCCATATGGGATGCCGGTGCCACAGGCAGAGGATTAACCTGTGCCATGGCGCCGGCCCCTGGGATTAGTGTTTCAAGATATGAATTTTGAGGACAAATAATTCAGCCCAGAACAATGAAAAGGGACCCACTGCTCTGCCTCAGAGGTAGGCAGTTCTAAGGAGGACTGAGTATTTGAAGTTAGGAGTAGGGCTCCTCACAGCATTTTCAATACAATCGCTCTCTTATATGGGCACCTGCATGAACACACATACACACAGACACTTACACTTGTATACACATACACAAACCAGTATGGGATGTCTAAGTGTTTTGTACAGGTAAAATCAATATAATATCTGATATGATGAAATTAGGGAACAATTAACTGTGATGAGAAGTAGAAAAATGGTAATAAAATCTGCAGTTTCACATATATATGACATCCACCATTCATTGTTCCTAAAAAGTAAACCTTAGAATACATGATTTCTAATACATGATTTCTAGAAATCATGCCTTACATCAATACAGACTAGTCTACATGAGAGATGTTTTCTTAAAGACCTTGCAAATTTTAACTTGTTGCTCTAAATTAGCCATTAGGATTATAGAACACATAGGAAAGAAACAATCCAAAAAGGCATAATCTATTGATGCAACTAAAATTTTGGCATATTCTCTCGTTTATCTTTTCATTACCTATTAAATTAAGTTCATACTTCATTATCAATGAATTTTCAATTCCTTGAAATTTTATGTATCATCTAAGGTTTTCAAAATTATTGTCAAAGGTGTTTTAAATACTTGAATGAATTTTATTAATTCAATGAACTTGGGGTGACTAGTACAGAATTTTTTTCTAAAGATGTATTTATTTATTTGAAAGTCAGAGCTACACAGAGAGAGAAGGGGAGGCAGAGAGATAGAGAGATCTTCCATCTGCTGGTTCACTCCACAACTGTCTGCAATGGCCGGAGTTGTGCCGATCCAAAGCCAGGAGCCAGGAGCTTCCTCTAGGTCTCCCATGTGGGTGCAGGGGTCCAAGGACCTGGGCCACCTTCCACTGCTTTCCCAGGCCATAGCAGAGAGTTGGATTGGAAGTGGAGCAGCCAGGACTTGAACTGGCACCCACATGGGATGCCAGCACCACAGGCGGCAGCTTTACCTGCTACACCAGACCTCCGGCCTCTAGAATTTTTTAGTTGCTAAAGTATAACAACACATATGACACTTTGGCTTCCTCAAGGCCTCCAAAGGATTTCAATAACAATGTGACTCTCAGGATATTGACAACTGATTGATGATGTTAATTGTTTGTCAAAGTTAATGTGTCATTACTGTATGACAATTACAAGTAATTCATGAATTACTGAGGATTTATTCATTACAATTGAAAGATCTTTATAAAGATTTCTCATAGGACAGCAAGTAGTTATATAGACATTATTCTAAAATTGGTGAAAATTCCTTAAATATAAACAGAAATCCAACCCTCTAAATGCTCTTTAAATGGTCTCAAAGACAGCAGTGAATGAAAATATAACTGCTAAAATCTACTAAGATTGGGGCTGGTGCTGTGGCATAGTGGGTAAAGCTCCACTTCTGATCCAGCTCTCCGCTATGGTCTGGGGGAGCAGTAGAGGATGGCCCAAGTCTTTGGGCCCCTGAACCCACTTGGGAGACTCAAAAGAAGCTCCTGCCTTCTGGTTTTGGATCAGTGCATATCTGGTAGTTGCAGCCATCTGGAGAGTGAATGAGTGGATGGAAGACTTCTTCTCTCTCTCTCTCTCTCTCTCTCTCTCTCTGCCTCTGCCTCTGCCTCTCTGTAACTTTGCCTTTCAAAATAAATAAATCTTTTTTTAAAAAAAATCTGCTAAGATTAAGTAACAGCATGGAAATTCAATGATATTTGAATTTAGATTTTCTCTTTCCCTCTCCTTTCCTGAATCTTTGTCAGTAAACTGCAGTCCAATTGTGTGAAGCCAAGAATGGGAAGTTTTCTTTTCTGCCAGTTGACTGGATACCGTGGATGTGAGAAATCATCTCTACTTCTCCTTTCCATGGGCCTGTTGCTGTTCCTATGCACTGGGTGAGTGCAACGGTGAGGTGGGCCCCAGGCCCAACTTGTGGATGGGCTCCACACTGGGCATGAGAACTCTTGGAAACCTGCATCCATCATATGGGATGTTCACAGTACAAAAATCTATGAAAAAAAATAAGAAGTTTTGTGTTTAGTTTGGGTTGGAGGGATGAAGCCATCGTTAAGGAACAATTATAGGGTACTGAGTTTGTAGCTAAAGTGGTAAATGTGTTCTAAATTGACAGCCATCATGAGTCCATATATCTGTTAAAACCACTCAATTGTACACTCTGAATGGAAAAGTTACATGATAATTAAGTGAAAATAATATCTCCATAAGTAATTAAAATTTTGTATTTCAGATCATTTTAAAACATGTACATTTAATTATTTGAATTCATGTAACACTTTATACACTAATATTCCAAAATCAAGTTTGCATAAAATGACAATTCTCATTCTTTGTTATGCATTCTATATGTAGACATGGATAAAAATGCTTGAGAAAATTAAACTTAATAGAATGATTAACTCAGGGAGCAGGTTTTCTGTGGATGGTGAAGAGGAAAGTGATATTTATCTTATCTATGTCTGTTTCTAAAGAATATTAAATGAATTAATATAGAACTAAACATAATCAGACTCAAGATGCATGAATGTATATATTTTCATTAATGATTATTACAAGATTGACTTAGATCTTAATTCTTGTAAGATCCTCAGTCAATTCCACTCTGATTATCACTCTCTTTATGTTTACCACTGCAGCTACATTATATACATTTTTGTAGATTTAACACAAAATATATATTAGTACTCAGGTCATTGATAAGCGGCTTGAAATTACAAGCGCTAATCACTATGTGGGAGGTATAACATTGATTCAGACAGAGGAATTGAGTTGACAAAGGGAAGTCAGCAACAATTGAGTGTGGCTTTCCCACTTTCTCTTCTCAAAGATCCCCATTGAATCTATATCTCCAATTTCAAAATAGACAACTCCTGCTGGCACATTGTGGGGAATCCCGCAGGAGTCCCAAAAGAGTTACAGAGCACCACTAGCCCAAAAAGAAAGAGAAAAATCAAACCAAGATGGAGTTACTTAAGCTAATGCTACTAAGCACAAGGAACTGACCAGACCTTCTGCCAGAAACAGACACAGCTTGTCAGCATGATAAGGACAGGGGAACATTACATCGTAAAGAAGCAGCCAACCAGTTGGCCACTACATTACTTCACCCACTTTACCGTATCACAGTTGGTCACACTCAGAAGGCTTCTATCACACCATTGGCCACACCCAAAACCAACTTCTGGTTGGTGACACCCAAAAAGGATGGGCCTGTGATTGGGGACGCCCTAGATCACAATCACTGCCCACCTACCCCAGAGGGGGATAAAAATCAAGCCTCACAACTGCTTTCCATCCTCTTGGGCAACAATGGCTTATTGCAAGTGATGGCTGAGTGGATCTGCTGCATCTTGCCAAAGCTCTGCCAAATTGTTCACTGGCCAAAACTCTGCTTGCCAGACACTGTATCTTCTATTTGCTTTGCAGTATTTTTTGCATTGTTCTGTATAAACATACTGACTTACATAAAAGCAGAAGGCATATTTGGCATAAAAGTTATTAATGTTATAAGAGATGTTTTTGGCAAGCTATTTATGATCAAAGTGCCCGGCCACTTTGGTAATATTTTCATCAAGATGTTTCCAGATTGTCAGTATGATTGTAGATTGGAGTAGTAGAGTTGGTGGTGAAATATGGAGGGGGGGGCTTGAGATTGAAATTTGAAGAAATTGAAGGGTAATATAGGAAATGATGAAGCATCTCATACTATTCTGTTTCTGTCTCAGGAGCAGTAGTAAAGTTTGTCAAGATGTCTTCTAATTGGTCATCCCAATAATTGGTATACAATGGTGGGATGATGAATATTTAATTGTGGAAGTAAGTCATTGATATAGGTTATTATATTTTTGATGAACTATTCTTGATTTATACCAATGCTATCTGTCTCATCATCAATCAAGATGACATCTTCATAATTTTCATCTGTTTCCATACACTCCTGGGCTCTTTATTCACATTCCTGGGTGTGTATCCAATTGGGAATTGATCCAGTGTAAAAGGTGATGAATGGAATCTTTGTATAATTCCTTCTGGGCTCTGCAGGTCTACCATATATGTATATGGGTTTGTAGTGATTATAGTTCAGTTATTAATATCCATTGAATTTTATTTTAAGGTTTTGATCAAACAGAAGGTGTAGTTGGAGATGAGCTTTCTCTACCAGTCAGTGCTGCTCACTGACTGTTCATAAAATGTTAATGTCAAGAAAGGACAACCGCAGTAAAGGTTAAACAGGTTGTATATATTTTAAGAAGTACGTTTGGAAGAATCTTGAAGTTGATTTCATGGGGTTGCACAGGCAGATTGGCATCCCATCATCAGGGTAGATCAGTGTTAAATTTAATGTCTGTGTCAGTGTAAATGTTGAAGATGTTGGGCTCAAACTCTGAGGTTGGACTCTTGTGCAGGATACTCACCAGGATGTCTAGTAGTTGGTTGTCATAAATCCATCCAAGGGCAGTAATGGTTTTAATGAAAGTAGTGATGGCTTGCATTATTGATGGATCCAGGTTGGGTTGGCTATTTGCTGGCATGGTCCTACTCCAGATAAGCACAAGTTTTTTTTTTTTTTTTTTTAAAGATTTATTCATTTATTTGAAAGTCAGAGTTACACAGAGAGAGGAGAGGCAAAGAAAGAGAGAGAGGTCTTCCATCCATTGGTTGGCCAAAATGACCAGAGCTGTGCTGATCTGAAGCCAAGAGCCAGGAGTTTCCTCCGGTTCTCCCACATGGGTGCAGGGGCCCAAGGACTTGAGCCATCTTCCACTGCCCTCCCAGGCCACAGCAGAGACCTGGATCAGAAGTGGAGCAGCTGGGTTTCAAATGGTGCCCATATGGCTTGCTGGCACCTCAGGCCAGAGCATTAACTTGCTGCACCATAGTGCTAGCCCCAGTATAAGAGTATTGACCTGAGTTTACAAAAATATTAACTCATCTCTCCTTGGGAATTTTAATTGTTCTTTATTGCTTGTAGTCTAGTATGTGTTTCCTGGTCCGTTAGCTATAATTTCTTGTGAGGGTAACATTTGATCCTTAAATGTTTTTTTAAATTAACTTATAAGATTTGCTTTGTGTTTGGAATTTTGTTGTGGTGTTACTTCTAGTAAGTCATTGGCATTTTGTATTATACTTTATGTGGGTGTTCTGTGTTTATTCTTGTTCTGGAGTTTAATTCATAAACTGCAATGTCTAGGGCATTTTGAAATTCTTTTATTATTATTGTCTAGAAGTATTTCAGGTTTAATTCATCTGTTAAACCTTTCTATGCTAACACCAGCATGTGGATTATATGCCATATGATAGTTCCATATTATTTTTTTATTGATTTATTTGAAAGTCAGAGTTAAACAGAGAAATGAGAGGTGGAGAAAGAGAGAGAGAGAGGTCTTGCATTTGATGGTTCACTCCTCAATTGGCCTCAATGACCTGAGCTGTACCAATCTGAAGCCAGGAGCCAGGAGCTTCCTCCAGGTCTCCCATGCAGGTGCAGAGGCCCAAGGACTTGGGCCATCTTGTACTGCTTGCCCAGGCCATAGCAGAGAGCTGGATAGGAAGTTGAACAGTCAGTACTAGAACTGGCACCCATATGGGATGCCAGTGCTTCAGGCCAAGATGTTAACCCACGGCGCCACAGCACCAGCCCCAGTTCCATATTATGTCAAACATTTCTGCCCATCTTTTCACTTTATATCCCATAAAGTGGGATCCTTGATCACTTTCAATCACTATTGGGATTCCAAAGAGTGAAAAGAGTGAAAAGTATTAACAGTGCTAATAGTGTTGTCCTGGTTTGGGTGCTTGCATTCTCTAGCAATTTCCAGTCCTGCTCCAGTGTCTACTATTGTACATGCACATTTCTTTTGGAACTTGAGTAATGGATCTATAAAGTCTATTTGTAGTAAACAGCTAAATGTTCTAATTTTATAATTTAATAGTGGTTCTCTGTTTAAATCTTGGTGATATATTTAGACAATCTGTACACATTTTAATAGCATTATTACACTGTTGCCATGTGATCGGTAGATTTCAATCAGGAACCCATTTGTACATTGCATGTGTTGCTATGTATCCTAGCCATTGATGTAATTGCAAAGTTTCTTTTGTTATTTCTAATGGATCAGTATTAACTATTTTCCATTTGGATTTTTCCTTAATTTTAGTGTATTTTTACTTTATATTCTCAATTTTATTTAGTGATTATCAATTTAGGTATGTTAATCTACCAATTATTAGGGGTTTTTTTAGCTTAATAGTTGCTATTTGATCTATTTTACTAAATCTGTCTACCACCTCATTGTATTGTGCTTCATGATTGGGTTTATTAGTATGGGCATCTACATGAGTAATCATTACTTTAAGTTTTTTAAATCATTATTTTAAGTTTATTTGGACTCAGATATCTTAGTACAAGTCTCATTGGACCATATATCTTTACCATAGATTTGCCAATTATTTTTCTTCCATTTACTAGGCCAAATTGTGACTGCATTGTATGAGTACTATGAATTATTGCAAATGTAAATGTGTTTGTGTCCTTCTTGGATTGTTTTCTCTCCTGCTAACCAAATTGCAAGAGTTTCTGCATGTTGTGCTGATTTGTCTATTCCCTCTTTTGTCAGGATCATTCCATCTGAGGGTCTACAGGCTGCACCTTTCCAGGTTCTACCAAGGCTGAGCCATCTGTAAACCAGGCATTCCTGAGTTGCTCTGATCACGTTGGTCCCCAAGTGCCAATGGGTTTAGGTGGTGGGTTTTGTGTTTGTGGTGGTGGAGTTGTCATCTCAGCCACCTGTGCAGTGACTTTTGATATGTTGCCACCTGTCTTTGCCTTGTGGTTCTTCAGGAATTCTTGAATATGCCATTTCCAAGTTAAAACCTTTGGTTCCAGATGTACTCTGCAGATTGCCTACCCAGTCAAATTGACCCATGGTAGTACAGGTATCGTGGTTCGGATTTCTATAGGTTGGTCCTGGCACAGGGGTTCACATTTTTCAGCACTTCATATAAAGTCCATATTATTTTTTGAAATAACCAATAATTGAAAGCTGAGTATGGAAAGCACTTGCAGTAGAATTCAATTGGTATACTGTGTTTTTCAATAATTTTATAAAGTGCCCTTCCATACCATACCATACCCTTCCAAGAATATAATGTCTATAGTACTTTTATCTCCCTTTATATTATGTAATTCTTGGTATGTTTTAACATAGTATACATATTATTTGAAAGTTTGGAGGGCTTGTTGTTGTTGGCCTATGTAAATTTGGATGCTTTTCTAGTAATTTTATATATTGCTTTAAATATACTTTGTAAATATGGAATGTGACTCCTCCAATATCCAAATAATCCAATTAATCTTGTACTCCATTTTTTTCTATTGTAGCAGATAAACCTCCTATTTCATCTATTATAGTATTAGGGATAGTTTTACCCTCATTGTTCCATTCTATGCCTAAGAATTTTACTTGGTGGCTTGAATTTTGTATTTTAGATTGGGTGATTGTCCATCCAGTACTTCTTTTTTTTTTTTAAACTTTTATTTAATGAATATAAATTTCCAAAGTATGACTTATGGATTACAATGGCTTCCCCCCCATACCGTCCCTCCCACCCACAACCCTCCCCTTTCCCACTCCCTCTCCCCTTCCATTCACATCAAGATTCATTTTCGATTATCTTGATATAGAGAAGATCAGCTTAGTATACATTAAGTATGGATTTCAACAGTTTGCTCCCACACAGAAACATAAAGTGAAAAATAATAGATGATATTTTTAAATGGTGATGAAATCAGAGCAGACCTATTGTCATGTTTAATCCCAGTAAAGAGTCAAGTTGGGAGTTGATAATTTCTTTTTTTTTTTTTTTACAGAGGATCAGTTTAGTATGCATTAAGTAAGGATTTCAACAGTTTGCACCCCCATAGAAACACAAAGTGAAATATATTGTTTGAGTACTCGTTATAGCATTAAATCTCAATGCACAGCACATTAAGGACAGATATCCTGCATGAGGAGTAAGTGCACAGTGACTCCTGTTGTTGACTTTACCAATTGACACTCCTGTCTATGGCATCAGTAATCTCCCTATGCTCCAGTCATGAGTTTCCAAGGCTATGGAAGCCCTCTGAGTTCTCCAACTCTTATCTTGTTTAGACAAGGTCATAGTCAAAGTGGAGGTTCTCTCCTCCCTTCAGAGAAAGGTACCTCCTTCTTTGATGACCTGTTCTTTCCACTGGGATCTCACTCACAGAGATCTTTCATTTAGGTTTGTTTTTGTTTCCAGAGTGTCTTGGCTTTCCATGCCTGAAATACTCTCATGGGCTTTTCAGCCAGATCCGAATGCCTTTAGGGCTGATTCTGAGGCCAGAGTGCTATTTAGGACATCTGCCATTCTATGAGTCTGCTGAGTATCTCACTTCCCATGTTGGATCACTCTCCCCTTTATTTACTCCATCGGTTAGCGTTAGCAGGTACTAGACTTGTCTATGTGCTCCCTTTGACTCCCAGTCCCTCCACCATGACCAACTGTGAACTGAAATTGATCACCTGGAACAGTGAGATGGCATTGGTACATGCCACCTCGATGGGATTGAATTGGAATCCCCTGGTATGCTTCCAACTCCACCACTTGGGGCAAGTCAGCCTGAGCATGTCCCAAATTATACATCTCTTCCCTCTCCCATTCCCACTCCCATGTTCAACAGGGATCACATTTCAGTTAATTTTCAACACTTAAGAATAACTGTGCATCAATTACAGAACTAAACCAGTCATATTAAGTAGAAGCTTATCTAAAGTGTGTTAGCCACTCTTCGTATCTCCATAAATCATTAAATCCTCAATGTATCTTAAAACTTGCATATCTGGATTTTTATTTTTAATTTGTTTTAAATATCCATTTATTATTGTATGTGCAATATTTGGGCTATTTTTATATCCCTGACATAGACTAGTGAATTGATATTGAATTTTATTCCAAGTAAATATAGTTTGTTCTCTTGAATTTTTAGATAATGGAGTGCTAAAGAATATATCAATTAGGTCTATTGTGGCAAAATAATTAAGATTGTCCATAGTAAGCTTATTGATAATTTTTTCTACCTCTGGTAAGTTTCCTGGCATGGCAGGTACATTTCTATTTAAGTTTCTAAAATCTACTGTGAATCTATACTCACCATTGGGGTCTTTTTATAGGCCATACCTGACTATTGAAATTAAAGGTTTGGGTTTGTTCAATTATTCCCTACTTTAAAAGCTCCCCTATTTTGGTATTATTTCTTTATGTTCTATTTTAGGGGGTATTGTTTAGCAAAAGTTGGTTTTGGTATTGATAATTCAATTGGTTGAATATTAATAGTTGCTAGTAATGATTGTTTTACTGATTTTTAAGGTGAATGTGGTCTTTAAATATCACTGGGATCCAATTCATTTCCAAAATATTACATGGGGATTATGCTAGAATTGCTTTACCTAAAATATCTTTCCTATCATAATTTTTTATTTTAATCAGGATGTCATACACCTCTATAGTCTGTCCACTAATGCCTTCAATAGTTATCTTAGTTTTAGTTTTAGTGTCTATGTTTCTAATTATGGTTACTTGGCTTCCTATATCTGTTAAGAATTTTAACATGACCTATATTTTTAATGTTAATTACTAAATTTATAAATGTCTATTATCTATATAGTTACATTTTAATTGTATCTTTTGGGTTTGGGTTTCCATTTTGGGAACTTGAATTTCCTGTATCCCCCTTGAGGGGTGCTGTTGAGCTGATTGGGCTATTCCCTGACTCTTGCCTGTTTTGGTGGTATAAGGGAGCCTTTGTTGGCCTTAGAGAGTTTGGAGGGAATTTGAGGCCCAACAGATTTCTGGTGTAACGTGGATAATTCTGGGGTTCCCTGTTGAAGTTTTTTGCTATGTTTCCCCTTTGATAATTATTTTGTGGTTTTGGTTTGGGTTTCCACTGGATGTTTTTAAACCCTTCCCCATTAGGATTTGCAAAAAAAGAGGCAAATGTCTGAGTTTGGGTGTTAAAAATGATAAATTTTGACCCTCTTCTAGGTCTCTAGCCTGGTGGAAGTAATCAACAATTTCTTGCTTTACCCTGGTCCCCATCTGGGTGGAGATCATGGTAAGATGCAAGTGTTGTGGTCCACCCTTAATAATTAGATTTTTAATCCCTTGACACCATCATTGGAGTGGTTACCTCTCAGGAATATATCATTAACACCCCAATTTTTCTACATAGCCTTATGGCTTGGTTGATATTATTACATTTAATCTGGGCATTGAAAGATGTTAAATCTAATATTGGGAAAGCTTGCTGCCAAGCTTCCACTATCCAGTCAAAAATTGACTGTTCATCATATAATCAGTTGTCATGTATTACCCAATTTTCTACTATTCCAGCTAAAATATTCATTTCTCACCCACTAACTGAAATGCCATTTGCTCCTTTAGTCCAGAGCTTGTATAAGAACTCAACATCTTAAGTCCATTTTCGGGCAACGTCCTGCCTGTATTTTTGAAGTTCAGCTTGTGTAAACTCTGATTTCTATGCTGACTTTGGTATCTCTTGTTCTTTGAGTCCTATTTTCCTTATTAGCAGCTACTGGTAAGCTGGACTTAGGTTGTTTATTTTCTAAGAATGGGTAATTATTTAAGAATGGATTAATTTTGGTCTTGTCTAATACCTGTCTGTCTAATTCCCTTCCCTTAGATAAATCTGAGTCAGTATCTGCATATTATCTTAGGGACTTCATGAAGGGGAGCTCTTGTCAGGATTGGCTCCACTACTTCTGGAGAGTGTAAGTTAATTATAAACATCAGTCCCCTTTTTACTCTTAGTGAATTTTTCTTGAGTAATAAATTCCACCTTGCATCAAGATTTATTAACCATTAATTCATTTACCTCTTTTTTCTTCCATTTTTTTTTATTTTCTCACAGATCTCACTAATTTTGTCTTATATTTATAAACAATATGGCAATTTGTACCTATATTATGTAAATATCTACACAAAGTACAAAATACCCATATGACTTGCTTATACTAATATAAATAAATACATATGTATTTATGCTGATATTTTAGGGTTTTTTTTTAACCAAGGTTAATTATGCTATATAGATGGCCAGATTGATTAGCACTTTAACCTACTTAGCCCTCAAGTACCTCCTAACCTTCACACATTGATCTTTAATGCTTACTACATAACTACATAGTAAAATTCCCATTCTAGGTAATTACATAGCCTTTTAGACAGCCAGCCACACATTTAAAACTTAGTTCTCATGAGATCAGCATCAAAGGCCCATTTTACCCCCAACAGAGCTGCTCTTACCATAACCTTGCTCTCCTAGCCTTAGACATGGGTGCCTTTTGGAGGCAACTAATCTGGTGCCCCTGTGGTCAAGAGACTTAGTATGGGAGTCTTGAATCTAGAAACCCATTTTGCCCCTACCAGAGCCAGTCTTTTTACAGCCTTGACCACCTAGCCTTAGCTGTGTGTACATTTTGGAGATCGCTAATTTGGGTCCCCTTCATCAAGGCCCCAATTTAGGTGGATATTGGTGAGCCCTTACCAGAGCCAGTCTTACCACAGCCTTAGCCACCTAGCCTTAGCCATGAGTACCTTTTGGAGGTGACTCTTGCCAAATACTGAATTTGGGTAAGTATCAAGAAGCCCCTGCCAGAGTCAGTCTTACCACAGCCTCAGCCACTTAGCTTTAGCACTGGGTGCCTTTTGGAGATGACTCTTGCCAGATACTCATATCAAGCTTAAAATCACCTGGGAGAGATTTTGTGAGTGGATATTTTTAAAATCCTGCTGACTACACCAACTGTCATGAGTGTAGTAATGGCATGGAGCTGGTCTTGGTTCCAATAAGGCTTTTTATTATGCAGTAGTAAAATCACATGTTTTAATTTGTATAATACAACACACTGTATAAACCAACCACCCAGGGATCTCAAAGAACCTCTCGTGCTCCTCATGACATGTCTTAGACCCAGAGAGAGGAATTGCACAGAGTCTACAGGGGTGGTGCCTCTGAGTCAGAAAGCACAGATCTCCAAGGCGATTAGAGTCTCAGCATCTGGCTGGTGTTTGGACTTCAAAAAAGAAGAATCTCAGCTCAGGGAGAGCAGAGCCTCAATAGCCGGTGAGTGCAGGGCTGGCTGGGAGAACTCTCACAGGAATATCCAAGTGTGGTGGGTCAACTTGGAACTTTCAGTTGACTGCACTCACCTAAGGCTCTTAACATGAGCTGCTTGGGCTATGGAAGCTTTTTGGATCCACAAACTTTATCAGTATTTAGACAAGGCCATAAGAAAAGTAGTTCTCTCTTCCATTCAGAGACAAATATATCCTTCTTTGATGACCACTTCTTTCCACTGATGTCTCATCCACAGAGCTTATTCATCTAGAACATTTTTTGTCACATTGTCTAGGCTTTCCATGCCTGAAGTGCTCTCCTGGGCTTTTCAGTCAGACCAGAATGATGTTAAGGGCTGATTCTGAGATGAGTGCTACTTAAAGCAATTGTCATGCTATGAGTCTGCTCTATGGACTACTTTCCATGTTGGAGCATTCACTCCTTTTGAATTCTCTCTATTATTATTACCAAACACCTAATACTACTTATCTGATCAGTTTAACACTTGATCCTATCTATAAGATCACTTTACCACTTAAGCCTATCCATATGACCTATAATACTTGAGTTGCTATTTCTACCAGCAGCTTAAGGGAATTTGGGGTGCCATTGCAAGTTTTTATACTGTACCTTTAGAAGTAAGTCCGTATGAATGTATGCAGAACTATACTGCTTTACAGTTAAAAAATTCATACATTTTACAATTACATACTTAGAATTTTGGTAATTCTTCTTACTGTGCCCACTCTCCCACCCACACCCCCACCCCCTTCCTCTTCCCTTTTTTGTTTTCCCTTATTTTTTACTAACATCTATTTTCTATTAACTTTTTACACATATGATTAATTCTGTTAAGTAAGGATTTCAACAATTAGTATGAAAGAAAAAATAAGAAAAATATGATAAAGGAAAAGAAAAGAAAAACAAAAATTAAAAAACAACTTTCTCAACAGTCAAGAGAAAGGCTGTTCAAATTCATTGTTTCTTAAAGCATCATTTTCATTTCTACAGGTTGTCTTTTAGGTGCTCTATTAGATATCACAGGTCAGGAAAAACATAGAATTTGTCGCTTTGGGATTGGCTTATTTCACTAATTATGATGTTTTTCAGTGTTTGTATATTTTTTTTTTGGCCGGCAGAGTGGACAGTGAGAGAGAGAGAGACAGAGAGAAAGGTCTTCCTTTTGACGTTGGTTCACCCTCCAATGGCCGTCGCGGCTGGCATGCTGCGGCCGGCACACCACGCTGATCCGATGGCAGGAGCCAGGTGCTTCTCCTGGTCTCCCATGGGGTGCAGGGCCCAAGCACTTGGGCCATCCTCCACTGCACTCCCTGGCCACAGCAGAGAGCTGGCCTGGAAGAGGGGCAACTGGGACAGAATCGGTGCCCTGAGCTGGCGCCGCAAGGCAGAGGATTAGCCTGGTGAGCTACGGTGCCGGCTGTGTATTTCTTTATGATAGCCATTCTAACTGGGGTGAGGTGGAACCTTGTTGTGGGGTAGTTTTTAGACTTTGAAGTCCTTTAATGCCAGCAGTTGAAAATGGGCTCAAGCCCTAAAGAACTCTAGACTCCAAAACACATAGCAACAGGGCTTATATAGGCAAAAACCACAAGGAGCAGAGGGGTAATACATGTCATTAGGGTTAAGCTGACCTAAAATGTATGCAAAACTAATATCAATTACAGTATTTTTTCCCTAAAGAAGTCTTTTATTTAAGGAATAGAAACTTCATGCATTTCATAAGTACAACTTTAGGAATAAAGTGATTCTTCCACCATACCCCCCTCCCATCCCTCCTTTTACTCCCTCTCCCATTCTCAGTCCCATTCTCTACTAAGATCCATTTTCAATTAACTTTATACACAGAAGACCAACTCTATATTAAGTAACAAGTTCAACAATTTGCACACACAGAAAAAAAATAAAAATCATTCCTCAACAGTTGAGACAAGAGCTTTTCCTATGCTCCATTTTATACACTAAAACAAAATAAATTGTTGAAAACAAGTTTTACTCTTAAGTCTCACAATACAACTCTTTGAGGACAGAAGTCCTGCATGGAAAGTCAGTGCACAGTGACTCCAGTTGTTTATTTAACAATTAAAACTCTTATGTATGACATCAGTGATCACCCAGGACTCTGGACTTGAGCAGCCTAGGCAATGGAAGACTTTTAAATCCACAAACTCCATCAATATTTAGACAAGGCCATAAGCAAAGTAGAAGTTCTCTCCTCCATTCAGACAAATATATCCTTCTTTGATGACCACTTCTTTCCACTGATGTCTCACTCACCAAGCTCCTTCATGTAGAGCATTTTTTGCCACAGTGCCTTGGTTTCCATGCCTGAAATGCAACCCCGGGCCTTTTAGTCAGGCAAGAATGATTTAAGGGCTGATTCTGAGATGAGTGCTACTTAAAGCAATTGTCATGCTATGAGTCTGCTGTATGGACTACTTTCTATGTTGGAGAATTCACTCCTTTTGAATTCTATTATTGCCAAACACTTAATCCTATTTATATGGTCACTTTAATACTTCAATTACATTCTTCACATTACCAATCACAATCTTAACAATACCAATTACAATCTGTTTTTTCCCCAAAGAAAACTTTTTTAAGGAATACAAAATTCATGTGTCTGTTGGTCATTTGGATTTCCTCTTTTGAAAAATGTCTGTTTAAGTCCTTGGCCCATATCTTAACTGGGTTGATTGTTTTGTTGTTGTGGAGTTTCTTGATCTCTTAGATTCTGGTTATTAATCCTTTATCAATTGAATAATTTGTGAATAATTTCTCCCATTCTGTTGGTTGCCTCTTCATTTTCTTGACCGTTTCTTTTGCCATACAGAAACTTGTCAATTTGAAGTAATCCTGTTTGTTAATTTTGGCTTTGACTGCCTGTGCCTCCAAGGTCTTTTCCAAGAACTCTGCCTGGCCAGTGTCTTGCAGGGTTTCCCCAATGTTCTCTAATAATTTGATGAAATCAGGTCATAGTTTTATATCTTTAATCCATGTTGAGTGGAATTTTGTGTAAGGTGTAAGGTAGGGGTCTTGCCTCATACTTCTGCATGTGGAAATCCAGTTTTCCCAGCAGCATTTGTTGAAGAGGCTGTCCTTCCTCCAGGGATTGGTTAGCTCCTTGGTCAAATGTAAGTTGGCTGTAGATGTTTGGATTGATTTCTGGTGTTTCTATTCTGTTACATTGATCTGTCCAGCTGTTTTTGTACCAGTACCAGGCTGTTTAGCTTATAATTGTCTTGTATTATGTCTTAAAGTATGGTATTTTGGTGCCTCCTACTTTTTTTGTTGTATAAGATTGTTTTAGCTATTCAAAGTCTCCTGTGGATCCATATGAATTTAAGCATCATTTTTTCTAGATCTGAGAAGAGTGACATTGGTATTTTGATTGGTATCACATTGAATTTGTAAATTACTCTCTGAAGAATGGACATTTTGATGTATTTATTCTTCCAATCCATGAACATGGAAAATTTGTCCATTTTTTTATTTTTTTATTTTTTTAACTTTTATTTAATGAATATAGATTTCCAAAGTACAGCTTATGGATTACAATGGCTTCCCCCCCATAACTTCCCTCCCACCCGCAACCCTCCCCTTTCCCACTCCCTCTCCCCTTTCATTCACATCAAGATTCATTTTCAATTTTCTTTACATACAGAAGATCAGTTTAGCATATATTAAGTAAAGATTTCAACAGTTTGCACCCACACAGAAACATAAAGTGAAAAATACTGTTTGAGTACTAGTTATAACATTAAATCTCAATGTACAGCACACTAAGGACAAAGATCCTACATGAGGAGTAAGTGCACAGTGACTCCTGTTGTTGACTTAACAAATTGACACTCTTGTTTATGGCATCAGTAATCACCCTAGGCTCTTGTCATGAGCTGCCAAGGCTATGGAATCCCCCTCAGTTCACCGACTCTGATCATATTTAGACAAGGCCATAGCCAAAGTGGAAGTTCTCTCCTCCCTGTAGAGAAAGGTACCTCCTTCTTTGAAGACCTGTTCTTTCCACAGGAATCTCACTCGCGGAGATCCTTCATTTAGGTCATTTTTTTTTTTTTTAACCAGGGTGTCTTGGCTTTCCATGCCTGAAATACTCTCATGGGCTTTTCAGCCAGATCTGCATGCCTTAAGGGCTGATTCTGAGGCCAGAGTGCTGTTTAGGACATCTTCCATTCTATGGGTCTGCTGCGTATCTTGCATCCCATGTTGGATCGTTCTCTCTCTTTTTTATTCTATCAGTTAGTATTTGCAGACACTAGTCTTGTTTATGTGATCCCTTTGGTTCTTAGGCCTATCATTATGATCAATTGTGAACAGAAATTGATCAGTGGGACTAGTGAGATGGCATTGGTACATGCTACCTTGATGGGATTGAATTGGAATCCCCTGGTATGTTTCTAACTCTACCATTTGAGGTAAGTCAGCTTGAGCATGTCCCGAATTGCACATCTCTTCCCTCTCTTATTCCCACTCTTATATTTAACAGCGATCACTTGTCAGTTAAGTTTCAACACTTAAGAATAACTATGAGAAACAGTGACTTGATCAGCTCTTGTCCTGACTGTTGATGTACAATGTAATATTTTATCCATTTTAGTAATTTTTTTGTTCTAGTACCATTGGTTGAACTCTGTAATTGACACACAATTTTTCTTAGGTGTGTAAATTTTAACTGAAAAGTGATCCCTGTTAGGAATTTGGAAAACATTATGTTGAGTGAAATAAGCCAATCCCAGGGGGACAAATATTATATGTCCATTTTTTGTGTCTTCTTTTATTTCTTTATTTAATGTTTCATAATTTTCATTGTAGAGATCTTTGACATCCTTTGTTAAGTTTATTACAAGGTATTTGACTTTTTTTGTAGCTATTGTGAATGGGATTGATCTTAGAAGTTTTTCTCAGCCATGGCATTGTCTGTGTATACACAGGCTTTTGGCTTTTGTGTATTGATTTTATTTCTTGCTACTTTATCAAACTCTTCTATGAGTTCCAGTAGCCTCTTAGTAGATTCTGTTGGGTCCTCTATATACAGAATCATGTCATCTGCAAATAGGGATAGCTTGACTTCCTCTTTCCTGAGTTGTATCCCTTTGATTTCTTTTCTTGGCTTATGACTCTGGCTAAAACTTCCAGTACTATATTGAATAGCAATGGTGAGAGTGGGCATCCCTGACTGATACCGGATCTTAGTGGGAGTGCTTCCAACTTTTCCCCATTCAATATGAGCTGGTCATGTGTTTGTTATGAATTGCCTTGATTGTGTTGAAGAATGTTCCTCTAAACCCAATTTGCTTAGATTTTTCATCATGAAAGGGTGTTGTATTTTGTCAAATGCTTTCTCTGCATCTATTGAAATAAGCATATGGTTTTTGTTCTTCAATTTGTTGATGTGATGTATCACATTGATTTGCAAATGTTGAACCATCCCTGCATACCAGGAATGAATCACATTTGGTCCAGGTGAATGATTTTTTGTCGTGTTGTTGGATTCAATTGGCCAGAATTTCGTTGAAAATTTTTGTGTCTATGTTCATCAGGGAAATTGGTCTGTAATTCTCTTTTTCTGTTACATCTTTTTCAGCTTTAACAATTAAGGTGATGCTGGTTTCATAGAAAGAATTTGGGAGGATTCTCTCCCTTTCAATTTATTAAAAAATTTCAGAAGAATTGGTTAGTTCTAAGTATTTGGTAGAATTCAGCATTTAATCTATCCAGTCCAGGGCTTTTCTTTGTTGGGAGGGTTTTATTACTAATTCAATTTCTGT
Organism: Oryctolagus cuniculus; assembly: GCF_964237555.1. Taxonomy (NCBI): domain Eukaryota; kingdom Metazoa; phylum Chordata; class Mammalia; order Lagomorpha; family Leporidae; genus Oryctolagus; species Oryctolagus cuniculus. The sequence continues at coordinate 116,346,363 of NC_091443.1, forward strand.
CTTTGTTATGTGTCTGTTTAGGTTTTCTATGTCTTCATGGCTCAATTTAAGTATGTTGTAAGTGTACAAGAATTTATCTATTTCTTCTAGGATAAGATGAGTAAAAATAGAGGCATACTTGTGTGCCTAACAGTAGAAAATAAAGAAATTACATGTTTACATGTCTTTATATTTAAAAATGTAGTCAGAATGACAATACTTATTGCACATCTTGGAGTACCAATGGTATTTTTATGTTTTTCATATACAAAATAACCATATGATATTCAGCTTTAAAATACTAGTATGCTTGTGAGAAAGTTAGAATTGGAGTCATTACAGAAGATAACCAATTTTTAAATTAAAATATTTTCATTCTAAAATAATTTTAATCAAAATAAAGATGAGGGAAGAGAGACAGATGACATGAAAACTATGAAAATCTAGTTACATAGGAATAATCAGTTCTTAGCTTTTCTAGTACAGGAAAGTAACTATAGATCACAATAATGCATTATATACTATATGAACAATTAGAGGGGAGGAGCTGATGAGCTTAGAAAAATGCTATAAGGTAATGGAAACACTAATTACTTGATTGATCTACTTATACACGTTTTGAAATATTGGATTATACTCCATAAGTTTTACAAGTACCACATGTTAATAAAAAATACAAAATATTTGTTTTCTGGGATTAAAAAAATGCTTTATAGAAATGATGTATATGTGGGGCCAGTGCTGTGATGTAGTGGGTAAAGCTGCTGTCTGCAGTGCTGGCATCCCATATGGGCACTGGTTTGAGTCCTGGCTACTCCATTTCCAATCCAGCTCTCTGCAATGGCCTGGGAAAGCAGTAGAAGATGGTCCAAGTCTTTGGGCCCCTGTGCCCATGTGGGAGACCTGAAAGAAGCTTCTGGCTCCTGGTTTCAGATCAGCACAGTTCTGGCCATTGTGCCAGTTGGGAGTGAACCAGTGGATGGAAGACCTCTCTCTCTCTCTGCCTCTCCATCTCTCTCTGAGTAACTATTTCAAATAAAGAAATAAATCTTTAAAATAAAAGAGAATTGATAGTCACCAATTAAAAACTTTTAAAAATGGATGTATAAGTAATGAATATTTATAACATTTATTTTTATTTACTTATGTATAATATGCATAGTTTTGGAAGAAATGCATGACATTTATATGTACAAGAGTGCATATATGTGAACACAAGCATCAGTTTTACTGTAAGAGATTTACACTAAGAGATTCCCTGTCACCGGCGCCGCAGCTCACTAGGCTAATCCTCCACCTTGCAGTGCCGGCACACCGGGTTCTAGCCCCGGTCGGGGCATTTGATTCTGTCCCGGTTGCCCCTCTTCCAGTCCAGCTCTCTGCTGTGGCCAGGGAGTGCAGTGGAGGATGGCCCAGGTCCTTGGGCCCTGCACCCACATGGGAGACCAGGATAAGTGCCTGGCTCCTGCCATCGGATCAGCGGGGTGCGCCGGTCACAGCACGCTGGCGGCGGCAGACACTGGAGGTGAACCAACAGCAAAAGGAAGACCTTTCTCTCTGTCTCTCTCACTGTCCACTCTGCCTGTCAAAAAAAATAAAAAAGAGAGAGAGAGATTACCTGTCACTTCAGGATGGAATAAAATGTCTTCCCTGTACCTCTTTAAGAGAAAAACTTACACTATAGTGACAATATTTTAAATTGTTTAGGGGTGGGGTGGCACGGTGGCGTACTATGTTAATCCTCTGCCTACAGTGCCGGCACCCCATATGGGCACCAAGTTCTAGTCCTGGTTGCTCCTCTTCCAGTCCAGCTCTCTGCTGTGGCCCAGGAAGGCAGTGGAGGATGGCCCAAGTGCTTGGGCCCCTGCACCCACATGAGACCAGGAAGAAGGACCTAGCTCCTGGCTTTGTATTGGCATAGCTCTGGCCATGGAGGCCATTTGGTGAGTGAACCATCAGAAGGAAGACCTTTCTCTCTCTCTCCCTGTCTGTAACTCTACCTGTCAAATAAATAAATAAATAATCTTTAAAAAAATTGTTTAGGAGCATTTATTTTCATTTTATCAAAAATGTTCAAAATATTTGCTGACATTCATTTTCTATGAAATTATTTTTGAAACTAATGAAAGTACATTGAAATGCTTTTAACACATTGACTATCATATTAATGTCTGTTGTTAAGGTAAATGAATTTACTATAAATTCAAGAATAACACTTCTTTTGTCATCTTTGTTTAAATTAAAAATGGTCTTAGAGAATACCAGGGACTGACTTTTTAAGAAATGATTTTTACTTATTTATTTATACTTGGATTTTTAATGTTAGATCATTAAAATGTAGAAATAAATTTAATGTTGAGTCTAACATATTGACTTTTCATAAGATTTATAGGTTTTTCTTTGGTTATTTAAGTTTTTCTCTTTTGGACTATCAGATTGATATGGGTGAGGTTATGTTAATTTTGTTCACCACTATGTAACTTTAGTACTTACCATAACATCTGATGCAAATATGTTTGGTAATTTTAAACCTGCAAATATCTTACATTGCACTTAATTAATGGTTGGGTCACTCATGAATATTAACATTTTAAATCATGATTTTACATGTAAAATGGCTTAATATGTTTTTTTTTTTTTTTGACAGGCAGAGTGGACCGTGAGAGAGAGACAGACAGAGAGAAAGGTCTTCCTTTGCTGTTGGTTCACCCTCCAATGACCGCCGTGGCCGGCGCGCTGCTGCCGGCGCACCGCGCTGATCCGATGGCAGGAGCCAGGAGCCAGGTGCTTTTTCTGGTCTCCCATGGGGTGCAGGGCCCAAGCACCTGGGCCATCCTCCACTGCACTCCCTGGCCACAGCAGAGAGCTGGCCTGGAAGAGGGGCAACCGGGACAGAATCCGGCGCCCCAACCAGGACTAGAACCCGGTGTGCCGGCGCCGCTAGGCGGAAGATTAGCCTAGTGAGCCGCGGCGCCGTCCAGCTTAATATGTTTTACATGTTAGATTTTCCATTACGAAAAAATTCCATTAATATTTCTACTTTCTAATGTTCTTTATCAAAGAAAATCATTCAAGAACTTGAACTTCATGGCTCCTACATGGGCATATCAGTAACGGGAGGCCAATCACACTATGCAAAGTAAACATAGATTAAAACATTTCATCTAAACCACTAGTTTCCAAACATGATGTTTGAAGACTTTGATAGTTCCTCAGGAACTGCATGCAGTGCAGGTGTGGTGAGGTTAAGCTATTACGGTTCTGAGAGCTCTCTTTGTTTGAATCAGTTGATATTATCTGCATGATCAATGAGAACTGGACATTGGGTTTTATTTTATACAAGGGTTTGGAGAAAATGAGCTTGAAGAAAAATGTTTGACAAACAGTGAAATAAGGATGTAAATAAAAAAATAGATCTTGTAACTACTGACATTTAATTACATTTTGTTCTATCTAAAAGAGTCTAGTGTTTAGTATCTGTAGGATATGTCACACTGGAAGAAACAGGGAAAACCTCTTCATTTAGCCAACCAATTTAAAACATGTTCTTTTCTCACAACACTGACTCATCTAATGACTGAGGAATGTTCCCTTTTGAAAAATGATAAAGAAGTAATGTGGGGCCATGAATCCATCTTGCAGCCATTACTGGCACATATCACGTGGCCCCCATGGCTGGAGGGGGTGTGGCATATCCCTCATGATGCCAGAGGCACTCCTTCTGGTAGAGCTGGATGGAGCTGCTGACTAACTGCTTGTACTTCTTACTCAACCAGAAGATAGCATTTCTTCCCTAGAAATACCATTGTCTTTGGTGCCCTCTGACTTACAGAAGACTCCCTGAATGTGATGTAGTGCTTGAAGATCTCATGTGCCCAATTTGTTGCAATCTGTTTGATGATCCTCAAGTTTTGCCTTGCTCACATAACTTCTGCCAAAAGCGCCTGAAAGGTCTCATAGAGGGAACTGTGCAGAATTTATTGTGGAGACTATCATCATTCAAGTGTCCCTCCTGCCATAAGAAAATGTCAGCTACTGGAGTTAGCAGGCTGCTGGTTAATTATTCCCTGATGGGTATTGTGGAAAAGTAGAACAAGGTCAAGATTTCTCCCAAGATGCCCGTGTACAAAGGACTCTTGGGGCAGTCCCTCATTGTTTTCTGCCTGACTGATATGTAGCTGATTTGTGGGATCTGTGCTATTCCTGCTGACCACACCAAGTATGTCTTCTGATCTATTGAAGATGCCTATGCTCAGGAAAGGAATGCCTTTGATTTCCTCTTCCAGAGCTTTGAGACAACGTGTAGGGGAGATGCTCTTTCTCACTTGGATACCTGGAAACTAGCAAGAGAAAATACTCACAGTTACCGACTAAAGATTAAGATGAAATTAAGAAAAAAAGATAAAATTAAGAAATTTTTTGAGAAGTTGAAACAAACATTGGATCAAAAGGATAATGAAGGATAATGAAATCCTGTCTGACTCTGAGATCATGAAATTTGCAGTTCTGCAAGCTTATGACCCAGAGGTTAACCAACTCAACACCACCTTACAGGAACAATGATTGGCCTTTAACATGGCTGAGGCTTTCAAAGACTTGGCAGAACCCATGATGTTTCTGCAACATATGTAGGCATTCTGGGAGAAAATCAAAGTCATCAAGGAAATCCCTTTACCTGCCTCTTATTTTTCCCAGAAGCACTTTGATGAAGAACATTGACCAGTTAGTGTGAGAACATCAAATTAGTAGATGTGGATACTTTCTTTGCCTCAGGGCACTGTCACATTCATTAGCAAGATTCCCTGGCACTTTTATCAGTTATTTGTAGTAGTCCTTCTGCTTGACTTTCTCATTTTCTTCAGTCCCACTGCATCCCTAAAATGATCTTTATTTGATGAATATGCAGGCAATTCACTCTGTCAGCCTATGTTCTTTGGGTGGGTGCACCTTATTAGCTGTGGTCTCACCAATCCTTATCCACACTAACACAGAAGGCCTCTATAGCAATCCTGACAGCCAGAGCAAGTACAACGGCGTACTGAACTCCTGGAGAAAGATCGATCTGTAAGGGCAGTTCATGACATCAAAGCCACAGATATCAGGTTAGATAAATAAGATTTAATGCAGAGGTACATTTTGATGGCTGAGTTGTTACAAGACTTTATTTGGAAGGACAAGATTTTTGACTAAGTGATATATGAAATTGAAGATATGAAACACTAGAACTAGAGACCTATGCACTTAAACTTAGAAAAAATATCATTGATGCCTTAGGAACTGAAGTCCATAGACTTGAGAATGAACAAAAAAAAAATGAAATCCTGAAGTTCCATGTGTAAATCTGCAGATATTATAAAATGATACAATGAATCACTTCGGAAGCATGTTTGCCCAGCCACTCTGAAAAGCCATTTCCTACCCTTTCATGCTGACTGCAGAGCCATTCAGAAGACATTGTTTCTAAGAAGAAGAAAATATTCTGTGTGAAGAGCAATTGAAGATCCACAGAACCAGAACAACTTCCTAAATTCTATGAGACATTACAAGTTGGATTAATCTGAAAATCCCATTTTTGTGATTCAGTATGGAACATTTTGGTGTTTGAATTGCTTATAGTTTCTCATTTTAGCCTATCAATGTGTGTTGTACCTTGAAATAATGATTCTTCTCTTTACATTGGTAAAACTAAGTGGCATCCCCAGGATTACGACTTTCAGTTTTGTTTCCAGTGAAGTTTTCATTTCATCCAAATCTGCCCATCTGACTATGTTGGCTATATCTCAGTATGTGATTTTTAAACAGTCCCTGTTTCAGAGTCGATCTTTCCTCATAAAATGTGTAAATTGTTACTACATACCTTGTGACTTTGACCTGAGTCCTAACAGAAGCACTATCCTAACCTAATTATCCACATTGTTCATTCCAGAAATGACTTAGTTGCTGAACTGCATGAAGGTGTTTTAGGACACTCTTTTAGTCCATAGTTGTTATACCTTTGTAAAATGTCTTCTTTATCTTTGTTAATATTTCATTTAATTTTCCTTCTTTTATAATCCTACCTTGACTTTTACATTGTTGTAGTAACATTCTACTGAAGGGAAAAGTTTTCCTCATCAGCTGGATATATTAATAATTCCCAAACTATGGTTCCTAATCAAAAAACAAGAAGGCAGGAGCAATACTTCCATAACAAGAACTTCTATTTCACTTTTCTCAAATGGTCACAGCCCAAGCACCATGACTCCCAAGAATAGAGTATCTTGTCTGATGAAAGAATAGAATGATTACATTCTTTTACCCAATAATTTCATTTTTAGGAATTTATTCTAAGGAAATGAAAGGAATAGACCACAAAGACATAATGGGCACATAATGTTCCTCTCAGTGTTTCTTAAAATAGTAACCCACCAACAAATAAGCAGGAAAACAATAGGGGGAAAATTCAAATCTCTATCAGAAAAGAATATATAAGTCATTGTTGGAGCACCCAACAGGATTAGTCTACACATTGGATCCTACAGTCCAGTGTCAACAAGAGAAGTGATCTCTTAAAATCACCCGAGACAAAGAAAGATCTCCATCCTTAAAATCCACTAATAGAGTCTCATTTATGTTTCTTATTTATTTATTGAAAAAAATAAATAGATTTCAATTAAAAATAAAATATATACATCATACATTCAATTACTATGAACAATGTGTGTGTGTTTTTTTTTTTTATTTGACAGGTAGAGTTATAGACAGTGAGAGAGAGAGAGAGACAGAGAGAAAGGTCTTCCTTCTGTTGGTTCACTCCCCAAATGGCCACTACGGCCGGTGCTGCATCAGCCCAAAGCCAGGAGCCAGGTGCTCTTCCCAGTCTCCCATGAAGGTGCAGGAGCCCAAGCACTTGGGCCATCCTCCACTGCCCTCCCAGGCCACAGCAGAGAGCTGGACTGGAAGAGGAGCAACCAAGACTAGAACCCGGTGTCCATACGGGATGCCGGCACTGCAGGCAGAGGATTAGCCAAGTGAGCCACAGCGCTGGCCCCAACAATGTGTATTTTAAAAAATAAGATGGGAATGGGATTCAAAGGTAAGTTTATTTTGGTGCATTAAAATTTGAAATTCATGAATCTGGGTGATTTTTAAAAACTTATTGAAAATGTCCATTATAAAAATCTATATGATATAAGTGTTTTTGAATCAAAATAATCTCTCAATGCATTTTACACGAATTCCTTGAATGGCCATTGTACATATTGTTTTGGAATTTATACACATTGTAAAATGGTTTAATAAAGTGAATTACCATATACATCATAATGCATATTTTTTTTTTTGACAGGCAGAGTGGACAGTGAGAGAGAGAGAGAGACAGAGAGAAAGGTCTTCCTTTGCCGTTGGTTAACCCTCCAATGGCCACCGCGGCCGGCACACCGCGCTGATCCGATGGCAGGAGCCAGGTACTTATCCTGGTCTCCCATGGGGTGCAGGGCCCAAGCACTTGGGCCATCCTCCACTGCACTCCCAGGCCACAGCAGAGAGCTGGCCTGGAAGAGGGGCAACCGGGACAGAATCCGGCGCCCTGACCGGGACTAGAACCCGGTGTGCCGGCGCTGCAAGGCGGAGGATTAGCCTAGTGAGCCGCGGCGCCGGCCCATAATGCATATTTTTAAAAGTTAAAATTCTTTAAATTTTTCTCAAAAATTTTGGAGAAAACATTTTGAAGTGTAGTCACCATGTTTCACTTTTTTCTTCATCTTCCAAATCTTTCCTCTTTTATCCATTAATTATACATCTATATTTCCCCCCTCATTAAAATCTTTAAATTTGCTTTTCACTTCTGCAGCTTAGATGCTCTTTTCCTAGCTTCTGCAGTGAAAGTTACTCCCCATTGTTATGTTTTAAGATCATGTATTATCCATTAGTGAGGACTTTCAAACTCTCCTGGCTAAAGCAACCCTTGTCCTCTCCACTGGGACCTATCACATTATTTTATTTTTTATCCAGAGCACTTCAAATATTTAAACTATTTTACACAAAGCTATAATTTATACCACTTTCTTCAAATATGCTCTATGAGGGCAGAATTTTGACATTCAGGCCACTCCAGAATGTCAAATTAATTAATAGAAAAATCAGGTATGTGAATCTCACTAGCATCAACACAAGTTGGTAATTAGCCGGTGACACCATAAAGAAAAAAAAACTGACAATCAGAGCAGTTCTGTTTGCTATGAAAGATTGATTTAGAAGCGACAACTCAGATGTAGCCAGTAGTATATATAGAAATGTCTAACTTGGGCTGTCTGGGAAATTTTATCTGCTTCTCTAAAAGAAATCAAGATGTGATATATTTTAAGGGACCGTAGCCCTTTTGCAGACATGGAAAGGGTAGCTGATGGGCTGTGATTACCTGGGCACACAAGTGTAAAAAGTGGGTCTCTACTGGCTGAAGCACTAATTTACCAGTCAGTACATGTGGGTTTCAGAACTGGAGACACACGCAGCCTGTGATGGAAACAGGTTGGGAACACATGAAGGAATAAAGAGGATGCAGTAAACCAGTGCTTAGAGATTGTTTATAACCTTAAATGCTTGTGTTAGAATAAAACACTGAAAATCAATCATTACAGCTCCCTTGTTAATTATAAACAAAAAATATCAGAGTATTGAAGAAAAAGAAGAAAAAAGGGAACAGCAGACATGTATGAAATGCTATACAATGTACCACAAATAAACAAGGACACAATGACTTTTTTTTAAGAAAAATGTTAACAAAGTTAACCATTAGGAAAAAACAATTAAGGAACAAATGGGGAAGGTAACACAAATAACCAGTTTAGGAATTAAAACAGTATCATTCTTTTGTAGAGATTATAGCTTTTTGTAGAGATTATAGCTTTGACCAAGATACTAGAGAAAGATATGAAATTCTTAGGAGTAAAATTTGACTACAGAGATCAATATCCACCCTATTTTGAAAATCAGGTTTCCAAAACAAAACATAAAATAGAAAAACTCCTATATAATCCAAGTAAGTTGAATCACATTTTGAAAACTCCAAACAGTCAACCCAGAAAGTCACACAATGACAATTTCAGGTCCAGAATTAGAGAATACTTCAAAATTTTACCGAAGAAAAAACAAATTTACATTTCAAAGACCTACCCAAAGTGAAAATAAGCAAAGCCTATTTTTTAGTTTCTTTTGGAAAACCACCATTACAGTGAGGATGGTGCAAGCAGGCCAAGACTTGAAATTAAAAAAGGGGGCTGGCGCTGTGGCACAGCAGGTTAAAACCCTGGCCTGAAGTGCCAGAGTCCCATATGGATGCCGGTTCTAGTCTTGGCTGCTCCTCTTCCAATCTTGCTCTCTGCTATGGCCTGGGAAAAGCAGTAGAAGATGGCCCAAGTCCTTGGGCCTTTGCGCCCATGTGGGAGACCCAGAAGAAGATCCTGGCTCCTGGCTTTGGATCAGTGCAGCTGTGGCTGTTGCAGCCATCTGGGGAGTGAACCAGTGGGTGGAAGACCTCTCTCTCTCTGTCTCTACCTCTCTCGGTAACTCTGTCTTTCAAATACATAAAATAAATCTTTAAAAAAAGAAATTAAAAAAATAAATTTTTGGATCAAGACTTGAAATAAAAATTAAGTTTTTAAAAGCATCTCTTTTATAAACAGAGCTACTAATATCCTCAGAAAAGTATTAATGTAATAAATGAAATCATCTAAGAAAATATATCAATAGGAAGCAGGGACATAATAAAAAATGCAAGGGTGGTTAACATTCCCAGACAGGCCTTCCAGGCAGGTACAAATCGCAAGAAGAAAATCCCATGGTCATTTAGATTTCATGTTGGAAAGCATTTAGTGAAGTTCAGCAGCTAGGAAAGAGAAAACTGCTAGCAGAGCAACAACAAAAAAGCCAGTGACTTCTTTACTGTGCCTGAGAGTGAAATGAACCTACAGCAAATGACGCAAATAATAAGGGCTCATTGAAAGCTTTTTTCCTTACAGTAAACCTAGGCCATGATTCCTGCACTCTCTCTCAGACTTTCTACTACAGGTGTAATAAAGGAAATAAAACAGCACAAAGTAATTACATGGTATAAAGATCAATTTCTAAGTCATAAAATGTGAATATCCTGGGTGATGCTTATATACGGAGATAATCCATAAAAATCTAAAAACTGATAAATGAGATTACTGGAAGAATTATATATATGTGTGTGTGTTCTAATTACTAAGTACTAGCAGGAAACAGAAAATAATAATAAAGGACAGGCAGACTTAAAAAAAAAAAAAAAACAAGTGAAATTGGAGAAGGATTCAATTTTGTGATATCCTTAAATATTCTTTAAATCAATACTTAAAAAACCACAGATGATTCAACAGAAAAAGTATCACATAGTTGACGAAAAAGAAAGGCTCTGAAGCCAATAAACAGCCATTAAATGGTAACCGACCTGAGTTAGTTTACTGCAAGCTCCAAGTAGGATCCTCTCAGGAAGATGCAGGTGGGAGCCCAGTAGTGAGCAGGACCAGAGAGGAGATCCCACCTCTCGCTGCAGGGAGGGTGGCGCACAAGAGGACGAAGTTTCAGAAATGAACCCAAGACTCACTCCTTCTTGCTTCTGCCTCCAGCAAGACCTGGAGTTATGCAGCAGCGTTATGGAGGACGCGGATTGGCTGCATCTTTTATGATGTGTGCATCCTCACAGCTAGGCAAGGTGTCCAATCAGGCGTGGTAGCATAAGTGCTACGTAATCCCATGGAATCTTGACATCATAGTAGTCAACCAGTTCCGCGGTGGAGAGGCCCTAGGAGGGGCTCCAACACTCAGAACTCTGAATGTTGCCCACGTCCATTGTTCTTGTACCTTCTTCCATCGCAGGAAGCTGCTCATCTAGGACCTCGGGACATGGTGTGTGGAGCTGAGCTTGAGGAGAGGGGAAGGCAGGGTGGGGAAGTTGTCAGAAAAGGCTGGCAGGATGTGGGCTTCCCAGAGGCTGTTGCTGGAGCCTGTATGCCCCCTCTTGTTGCTGATACGACCCTCCACTCAGCCCCTTCTGGTCTGCAGTATGGGGGCTGGACTGGCACCCGGGACCCTGGCGTCCTGTTCCTTTCCTGCTCACAGTCCAAGGGCCATCCCTGGGCAGCTGTTGGTGGCATCCCCTTGTCTTCCCCGATTGTGCAGTGGGGACAGGATGGTCATTATGGAGCATATGGGTTGTGTGCTGGGTTCCTGCAGCGAAGAGCTGTCATTTACGGGATCCTCTGTTCCTCTTCTCCCCGGGGTGACAGCATTCCCCAAGTTTTCTGAATAGTTCAGAAGCTGAGTCTCAGCTCATGGCCCCTGACTTCTTAGCGTAGCTCTTTCTGGGACTCTGACCACGTTTTCTTTTGGTAACAACAGCGTCACAGACCAGGTAAGTTAATGAAACAGTTTTATTTTGATCAGGGCTTTGGTTGAGGTTTTAGGGGGACAAGATGACACTGTTATTTTGGTCTTGGATGTCATCTGAGCCTTTACATGTTCCCTGAACTTTCAAATAAGAAATTTTAGCTAGTCACATTTATCAATGTTTTAAAACTGTTTGTTTCATGAAAATCTTCCCAACCCCAAAGATATAAACCTAGTTTTTTGAGTTTTAATTTTTATTTTGATGTAGGGTGATTGTTTTCAAAGTTATTGGAGTATAATCGACAAACAAAATTTGTATATATTCAGGGCCTGCAACTTGATGTTTTTATATGTGAAGAGACTTTTTAAAAATTTATGGAAATTTCACTGTTTAATCCTGTTTTTCACAAACCCTTTGGAGTTCCCTTGTACATATACATTCTGAAATGATTAGGACAATCAAACTAATATAGCCATCACCTTACATAGATTTTAAAAGAAAATCTAGTGCCTTAACAAGTGAGTATCTAATCGAATATTCATAACATTTCTGGGCTGTACATTATCTCCTAACTGTAAATGCGTGTCATTCAACTAACATCTTCCCATTTCCTTCACTCTCAGCACCTAGCAACCACTGTTCTCTTCTTAAGTTTGACTTTCTGAGATTCCATAAATAAGGGAGATTGTGTGGTATTTATCTTTCTATGACATTTCAATCAGCCCAATGGTATATTCATACTTTTCAATCCAGATTGTGACAAAATGTCAGAATTTCCTTGTTAAGGTTGAATGTGACTCCATTGTGTGTGTCTGGCATTTTCTCTACTCATCTGTTGATAGACAATGTTTATTTATATATCTTGTTCTTGTGAATAATGCTCACATGAACATGGCTGTGCAGTTGTATCTTTGAGATAGTAATTTTATTTCTTTAGATGCACATCCAATAGTGGGAATGCTTTATCATTTGTTAGCTCCATTTTTAATTTTATTTGAGACACCTCCATAGTGTTCTCCATAGTGGATGTACTAATTTACATTTCTATAAACAATTTATATGTTCCCTTTTCTCCAATGCTGGTTCAATATTTATGTTTTTTACTTTTTTATAATAGCTATTTTTACATATGTGAGATCATAACCATTGTGGTCTTGATTAGCAGTGCTGAGTCCCTTTTAAATGCCTGTTAGCTGCTTATGGAAAAACTGATCTGATCCTTTGCCCATTTCTTATTACAATATTTCCTTTTGAATTGTGTCTATTCTTTATATTAATCCTTTACTCAGCTATGATTTGCCAGTATTTTCTCTCATTCCTTGCTTTTACTTTTCAGCTTTTCCTTTAGTATGTAGAACTTTATTTTTTTGCAGTCCTACTTCCTTATTTTTGCTTTTGTCACCTGTACATTTGCAGTCATACCTAAATCATTATAAAAGTCTGGCAAAGCCACGGTTTTAGATGTTGGTGATTTGAATCAGTGGATGAGAATGTCCTCTCTCTCTCTCTCCTTCTTGCTCTGCCTCTCTCTCTCTCTGTTTCTCTGTGTGTCTCTTTTTCTTTGAAACTAATTAATTGAGAAATTCTTTAAAAACTTCATGGAGTAATTGGTACCAAATCAGAGCTAGATGATAGTGAGTTCCTTGTGTTACATAGCATTGTGGGTGACTATAGTCCACAGTAATCTATCCCATATTTTAGGAACAAATAGAGGAAAGGTGCTCCAAAGCCCTGATTTTGAAGTATAATATCAGAGAAGGCAAAATGTTGTTTACTCCAATTTATTCAGTACACATTGTATGCATGAATTAAAATCTCTCACTGCAGTCCATAGGTATGTATAATTATTGTCAACAAAATAAATTCAAAACATCGTTCTTGGTGTATAACATTAAGGGGTGTTAAAATACTTAAATTAGTATCACAACTAAAATTCTGATCTTTGGTAGCAGTTTACTCATACAAACATAATCTAGAAATATGTGAATTGGCATTTTTTTAAAGATTTATTTTATTTATTTGAAAGAGTTACAGAGAGAGGTGGAGACAGACAGAGAGGTCTTCCATCCACTGGTTCACTCCTCAAATGGTTGCAATGGACTGAGCTGAGCTGATCCAAAGCCAAGATCTTTTTCTGGGTCTCCCATGTGAATGCAGGGGTCCAAGGACTTGGGCCATCTTCCACTGCTTTCCCAGGCCATAGCAGAGAGCTGGATCAGGAGTGGAGCCGCGGGACTAGAACTGGTGCCCATATGGGATGCCGGCATTCAGGCCAGGGCTTAGACCCACTGCACCACAGCACTGGCCCCATGAATTGGCATACTGTCATTCTAAGTGGAGTGATTAGGAGGCAGTATTTTACCTTACATTGGTAATTAGTACAACTTTTAAATTGTTTCATATAAGAAAAATGAAGTACTTCTTTAAGAGTATATGGAATTAATTTTAATTAGGACAATATCACAAGAAATATGAAATTAAATTGCAGGTTAATTTTGGTGCAAAATTTTATTGAAAATATGCATAGTTCTTTCATACTAAACAATGTCCATGAATTGTAAGGCCTTTGCATTTATGGGTTTAAATATATTTCAACCAAAATGAACATATTTCAATTTCATGTTCCAGAAAATATGTGAAATCCCCTTGTATTTGTTAATTTTATTTTCTTCCATGAGGCCCAAATTCAGTCTGCCCAGTCCTGTCTCATATTTGCAGTGAATATTCTATGCGTTGTGCTGTCTTGCAAGTTATGTAATCATAAGCACATTCTAATATAAACACATTTCCATTAATCCCAAATGCTTCATATTATCTATAGCCCTCCTCATTAACCATCAGCCCCAGCACAGGCATTAATCTAAACCTATCTCCAGAGATTGACCTTTCCTGGACATGTCATAATGGGAAACAGGATGTTAGAGTATATGGGGATGGCTTTGCGTTTCTTCTCTTTCTTTGTCTTTTGAATTGCATTATTTTGTGATCTATCATTTCTTAATTAAATTTGATTGTCAAATTGTATAGCAGTATAAAAGATATACTAAACATTGCTTTCTTTACATATCAGTATTTGGGTTGCTTTCACATTTGGTTTCATAAATATTGCTTTAGTATTCATGTGCCTGTGGATTGTGTCTCTCTTAGTGGCATAACTGGCAGAGAAACTGCTGTAGAAATAAATAATCCCATGTAGAAATTGCTTGGAAACTGCCAAATTATTTTAAGTGGCTGCAATATTTTACTGGAAATGTATGAGGGTTCCCTGTTCTCCACATCCATGTCAACATTTATCTATAGTGAATCAGAGTCATTTGACTTAATATGAAGTGATTTATATTAAGTACAATTTTTTTAAAGATTTATTTTATTTATTTGAAAGACAGAGTTACAGAGAGAGGTAGAGACAGAGAGAGAGAGGTCCTCCATCCACTGGTTCACTCCCCAGATGGCTGCAATAGCCGGAGCTGTGCTGATCCAAAGCCAGGAGGCAGGAGCTTCTTCTGGGTCTCCCACATGGATGCAGGGGCCCAAGGACTTGAGCCATCTTGCACTGCTATTCCAGGCCCTAACAGAGAGCTGGATAGGAAGTAGAGCAGCCGGGACTAGAACTGGCTCCCATATGGGATGCTGGCACTTCAGGCCAGGGCTTTAACCTGCTGCACCACAGCACTGGCCCCAGAAGAATATACTTTTGCAGTATTAAAATCTCTTACTTAAATCAATGCTTCATTTAAAAATTGTGTGTTTCTTTTTGTAATTTTTTAGTATAAAATTCAAGTTTTGTGGGGCTGGCACCATGGCTTACTTGGTTAATCCTCCACCTGTGGCACTGGCATCCCATATGAGTGCCAAGTTTTAATCCTGGTTGCTCCTCTTCCAGTCCAGCTCTCTGCTATGGCCTGGAAAGGCAGTGGAGGATGGCCCAAGTGCTTGGGCCCTGCACCCGCATGGGAGACCAGGAGGAAGCACCTGGCTCCTGGCTTTGTATCAGCATAGCTCTGGCCGTAGTAGCCATTTGGGGGCAGAGCCAACATAAAGAAGACCTTTTTCTCTGTCTCTCTCTCTCTCACTGTCTAACTCTAACTGTCAAATAAATTTAAAAAAATCAAGTTTTTTTTCTTAAATTTCTTGTGGTATTTTCACTCTTTGATTCTACCTTGAATGTTATTGTTAATTATACTTTTAGAATGATCATCACTGTTAAACAGAAATATAATTGATATTTATATCTTTATAATTCTGCAAAAATACTGAATTTTACTGTATTTTTGGAGTGGGATTTTAGTGACTTCCTCAGAATATATGTTACATACAAGACTATGTGTTCAATATTACAAGTCAACTTTACTCTTTTGTTTGCAATCTGGAGTTTTATTCTTTTGCTTTGTTCATTTTTTTAGTAGAATCATCCACTACACTGTTGAATAGAAGTGTTAAAAGTAGCAGTCTTATTCCCATTTTATAAGAATTTATTGTAAATTTCCCATAGGTGCCCTTCCTGTGGTGGAAGTTTGCCTCAGTTAACAATTTATTTAGGGTTTTAATCATAAATTGAATTTAGTCAATTTTTTCCTTTATTGATGAGGTATTCAAATCTTGATTTTCTGATTATTACATTAAATATTTACACTTAATATTTTTATTTTTAATTTGAGAGGCAGAGAGAGCTAGAACCCCTATCTTCTAGTTCACTCTGCATATGTCTGCAATGACAGGTCTGGACTGGAAACAAAATCCTGGCCTCCAATGTGGGTGACAGGGTCCCAGTTACATGTCCCATCCCCACAGCCTCCCATATTTTCCATTGGCAGGCAGCTGGTTTCAGAAGCCAGAGGTGAGAGTTGAACATAAACACTGTAGTATGCAATGCAGATATCTTACCCAGACTCTCAACTGAGATCAAATCTGTGCCTGTATGTCTGGTTTTGTTCAAATATCACACTGTTTAGATTACATTTGCTTTTGAATTAAGAGAATGTGAGGCCTTTAACTTTGATCTTATGTTCAAGAATATTTGGGTATTTAAATACTTTGACATTCCATATTAATTTTATGTATAGTTTTTTTAAATTTTTGACTAAAAATAACTATTGGGATATTATGAAGAATGATTTGAATCTATAGATCACTAGGAACATTGATTTATTATATATATTTTATAATCCATGAACAGAGTATATATATATATATATTTATTTATTTGTGTGATCTTTCATTCATTTCAGTAATCTTTTATAGTTTTCAATGTTTAGGTATTTTATTTCCTTGGTTAAGTTTATTCCTAAGTATTTTATTACCTTTGGTGCTTTTGAAATTGAATTGTTCTCTTGATTGCTTTAATTTATTTATTTTTAATTTTTTATTTATATAAGGTGAACAAATTTCATGTGTTTCTTATATTCAGATTTAGGAACAAAGTGATACTTCCTACCCTACCCTCTCTCCTGCTCAGACTCCCAACCTTCTTCCCTCCATTATGATTTTACTTTTAATTTTTACAAGACATACTTTCAGTTTATGTTATAATCATGTTTGACCCTCCACAAAGTGAAGGATTCAAGAAATATAAAGTAGAAGAAATCCACTGTTCCTCAAGAGTAAAGAAAATGTTATAAACAATAATCTCAAAATGCAAATTTTGCTTCTACACATTACATCTATTATACTCTGTATATTAGTAATATATATCAAGGAAAACATACAATATTTGTATTTTTTGAGACTCACTTATTTCACCAAGCATGATGGATTCCAGTTGCATCCATTTTATTGCAAAAGACAGAATTTCGTTCTTTTCTGTGGCTGAGTAGTATTCCATAGTGCATAGATACCATATTTTTTTATCCAGTCATTACTTGATTGGCATCTGGGTTGATTCCATATCTTAGTTATTATGAATTGAGCTGTAATAAACATGGGCATACAGGTAGCTTTAATATGCCAATTTAACTTCTTTTGGGTACATTCACAGTGTGGGATGGCTAGGTCATATTGTAGATATACTGTCAGATTTCAGAGGAATTGCTATACTGCCTCTAGTAAAGGTTGCACTAGTTTACATTCCCACCAAAAGTGTACTAGGGAACTTTTCCCCCTACATCCTCACCAGCAGTTATTGCTTCATATTTTTTTGTATGAGAGCCATTCTAACTCTGGTAAGGTGTAACCTCATTGTGGTTTGTATTTGCATTTCCTGGCCAACAGCCAGGAGCTTTTTCTGGGTCTCCCACATGGGTGCAGGGGCCCAAGGACTTGTGCCATTTCTACTGTTATCCCAGGCCATAGCAGAGAGCCGGATCAGAAGTGGAGCAGCCAGGACTTGAACTGGCACTCATATGGGATGCCAGCACTTCAAGTCAGAGCTTTAACCTGCTGCGCCACAGATCGGTGCAGCTTCGGCCATTGCAGCCATCTGGGGAGTGATCCATCAGATGGAAGATCTCTCTGTTTCTACCTCTCTCTAACTTTGCCTTTCAAATAAATAAAATAAAGCTTAAAAAAAATAACTAAAAAAACCTGTATGGTTATCTCAATAGATGCAGGAACCATTTGATAAAATACAACACTCTCTCACGATGAATAAATAAACAGTTTTCATTCTTCTATTTGTTATTGTGATGTGTCACATTTGTTAATTTGCATATGTTGAACCATTCCTGCATACCAGGGATACCACTTGGTCCAAGTGAACAATCATATTTTGTTCATCTGTGATACTGGTTTATAATTCTCTTTGTTGTATGTTTTTCTGGTTTTGGAATTAAGGTTATGCTGGTCTCATAGAAGCAGTATGGGAGAATTTTCTCCATCTCAGTTGTTTGAAATAGATTGAGAGGAATTGGAATTCATTTTTTTGTAAAAGTTTGGTAGAGCTCAGCATGTAACCATCCAGTCCTGGGCTTTTTCTATGTGGGGAGGGTCTTTATTTCTTATTCAGTCTCCACCTTGGTTATTGTTTTGTATAGGTTTTCAGTGTCTTCATGCATCAATGTTTGGTTGTTTGTGCTATCTAGGAATCAATCCATTTCTTCTAAATTTCCCTATTTTTTGGCATATAGCTTTTTTCATAATTTCTGATGAATTTTATTTCTGTAGTATCTAACATTTCCTTCTTTATTTCTGAATTTATTAATATTTGTCTTCACTCTTTTTTTTAAATAGGCCAGTGGTGTATCAATTTTAATTTTTTCAAAAATAATTGCTGTTAATTTCACTGATCTTTTGTTTCTTTTTGGTTTCAATTTTATTTCGTCTTTATTTTAAGAATTTCTCGCCAGCGCCGCAGCTCACTAGGCTAATCCTCCGCCTTGTGGCGCCAGCACACCGGGTTCTAGTCCCGGTCAGGGCACAGGATTCTGTCCCGGTTGCACCTCTTCCAGGCCAGCTCTCTGCTGTGGCCAGGGAGTGCAGTGGAGGATGGCCCAAGTGCTTGGGTCCTGCACCCCATGGGAGACCAAGAGAAGCACCTGGCTCCTGCCTTCGGATCAGTGCGGTGCACTGGCTGCGGTGGCCATTGGAGGGTGAACCAATGGCAAAAGGAAGACCTTTCTCTCTGTCTCTCTCTCTCACTGTCCACTCTGCCTGTCAAAAAAAAAAAAAAAAAGAATTTCTTTTCTCATACTAACTTGTGATTTAGTTTATTGTTTTTCTAGGTTTTAAATGGACTATTAGATCATTTGATCCTTTTCCAATTTTAAGGTAAGCACTAATTGCTATAAACTTAACTCTCAGAATTGCTTTTGCTGTATATCATAAGTTTTGGTACGCATTTTGTCATTTTCATTAATTTCCTGTAATTTTTGATTTACTTTTTGGTTTTTTCCATGACCCACAGTTCATTCAGGAGCAGACTGTTCAGACTCCATGTGCTTGCATGCTTTCTAGAGTTTCTTATGTTCTTAATTTTCAGATTCATTCCATTGTGGTCAGAAAAGATACATGGTATGATTTCATTTTCTTTTAATTTGCTGAGATTTGTTTTATGGCCTAACATATGATCTGTCCGAGAAGGAGTTCCATGCACTGGTGATAAGAATGTGTATTCTGCAACTATGGGATGAAATGTTCTGTATATGTCAATTCTGTCACTTTGGTCTATAGTGTAGATTAGTTGTCTTCTTTGATTTTTCTTTGTCTAGTTGTCCTGTGTATTGATGAAACTGTGATATTGCTGTCACCCATTACTATTGGATTGAAGTCAATGTCTCTGTTAAGATCCATTAACCTTTGTTTTTAAATAATCAGGCACTGGGGCTGGAACTGTGGCAAAGCAGGTTAAGCTTTCCATATGGGCACTGGTTTGAGACCTCACTGTTCCACTTCTGATCCAGCTCTCTGCTGTGGCCTGGGAAAGCAGTAGAAGGTGGCCAAAGTCCTTGGGCCCCTGCATCCATGTGGGAGACCCAGAAAAAGCTCCTGCCTCCTGGCTTCTGATTGGCTCAGCTCTGGCCACTGGCCATTTGAAGAGTGAACCAGCAAATGAAAGACGTCTCTCTCTCTCTCTCTCTCTCTCTCTCTGTAGCTCTGCTTTTCAAATAAATAAATGAATCATAAAAAAATGAAAAGCAATCATGCACCTGGCATTGGGTACATATACATTTACCATAGTTTCATCTTTCTGTTGTATTGATCCCTTCATTAATACAATATGCCTTTCTTTGTCTTGTTTAGTAGTGTTTGCTTTAAATTCTGTTTTGCATGCTATTATCATGGCTAATATTTCTCTTTTTTACTTTTTGTTATCATGGAATATCATTTTCCATCCTTTAACTTTCGAAGTCTGTATGTATCTTTGTAGCAGAGATGTGTTTATTACAGGCAGTATGTATTTTTTTTTTTTTAAGATTTATCCATCCATTTGAAAGTCAGAGTTACACAGAGAGAAGGAGAGGCAGAGAGAGAGAGAGAGGTCTTCCATCTGCTGGCTCACTCCCCAATTGGCCACAATGGCTGGAGCTGTGCCAATCCAAACCCAGGGGCCAGGAGCTTCTTCAGGTCTTCCTCATGAGTGCAGGAGCCCAAGGACTTGGGCCATCTTCTACTGCTTTCTCAGGCTATAGCAGAGAGCTGGATTGGAAGTGGAGCAGCTGGGACTTGAACCAGTGGGATGTCAGCACTGCAGGCAGCAGCTTTACCTACTACACCACAGTGCCAGCCTCTTGATTTATTTTATTGTTTTTCTTTTGGGAACTTCATGGTTTTAAGATTGAGTTAATCTTACTCCTTATTGTGATGCATGCTCACCATTTATCTAGACCGTATATTTAATTACTAACAGTTTTCACTGGGCATATCTAGTTTACAAAAGTCTCACACACTAACATGGCATGCAAGAAGTTGTAGCTCATAATGATTATTAATACAGGACCGAGTTTCCCCTGAAATATCAAATGAAGCTAAGTTAGTTTCTCCAGACTCCTTCACTCTGTATTTTGCTGTCACTTGCTGCTATTCAGGGGTATTAGATTATGGCCTGTATGTTCCTGCTATTTTTCTGTGCAAGGGTATAGGAGTCAGCCCTGTATCATGAGAACATTACTCTTTATCTCTAAATGGATTTAAGCAAGCAACAGTCACTCAGGCTGTGTGCTTCAGTGTGGCACTATATAATAACAGATGCATAATAATTGTATATAATATTTCTTTAAAAAAACATTTATTTGAAAGTCAAATTTACACTGAAAGAGGAGAGAAAGAGAAAGAGAGAGAGAGGTCTTCCATCCACTGGTTCACTCCGCAATTGGCCACAAAGAACCAGAGCTGCACCAATCTGAACCCAGGAGCCAGGAGCTTCTTCCAGGTCTCCCATGTGGGTGCAGTGGCCCAAGGACTTGGACCATTTTCCACTGCTTTCCCAGGGCACAGCAGAGAGCTGGATCAGAAGTGGAGCAGCTGGGTCTCAAATCAGTGCCCATATGGGGTGCTGGCACTGCAGGCGGTGGCTTTACTCACTATGCCACAGTGCCAGCCCCTATATTTTATAAGAAGTTATTTCAAAAGGTCTGTGGGTGATACACATTATCATTTAATTTTATAACCATGAAATTTTGAGTACTTTTATATAAAGCTTAAAGAACTAAAAATCATTAGGATTATAGAATATATGTATGTTAATTCCACCGAAGAGAAAAATCTACCCAACCTGGATCTCCATATCTGTTCAAGCTGATTTACTAAGACTTTTAAATTGGTATAATGATTGAAAATGTTAGAGATTCCCAAAACAAATGTACCTATTATTAATCTATTTGATTGTAAGTAGAATATGCAACTTATTTTGTATTATTTTTAAAATAATTGAAGGCCAGCACTGTGGAAATAGTGGGTAAAGCCAGCAACTATGGTGCTGGCATTCCATATGGCCACCAGTTCAAGTTCCAGATTGTCCAAATATTTGGGGTCCTGCACCTATGTGGGCAACCCAGAAGGAGCTCCTGGCTTCTGGATTTGGATCAGCCCAACCCTGGCCATTGTGGCCATTTGGGATGTGAACAGCAGATGGAAGGTCTTTCATCTCTCTCTCTCTATCTCTCTCTCCCTCTCTATATTTCTCTATATCTCTATAGCTGTCTCTATAATTCTTTCAAATAAATTTTAAAAATCTCTATAAAAATGGGTATAAATATTTTCAACTATTTCCTACAATACAGAAGAATAAAATACCTTTTAAGACACATTGAAGAATTCATTTTTTTTTTTTTGACAGGCAGAGTGGACAGTGAGAGGGAGAGACAGAGAGAAAGGTCTTCCTTTTGCCGTTGGTTCACCCTCCAATGGCCACCGTGGCTGGCGCACTGTGGCCGGCGCATTGTGCTGATCCAAAGGCAGGAGCCAGGTGCTTCTCCTGGTCTCCCATGGGGTGCAGGACCCAAGCACTTGGGCCATCCTCCACTGCACTCCTGGGCCACAGCAGAGAGCTGGCCTGGAAGAGGGGCAACCAGGACAGAATCCAGTGCCCTGACCGGGACTAGAACCCGGTGTGCCGGTGCTGCAAGGCAGAGGATTAGCCTAGTGAGCCGCAGCGCTGGCTAAAGAATTCATTTTAACGTTGGATAAAATCATCTATTTTTTCTCTTTTTAAAGATATATTGCACTCATTTGAAAGGCAGATTTGCAATGAAGGAGAAACAGAGTCAGAGACTTTCCATCTGCTGCTTCACTCCCCAGGTGGCTGCAATGGCCAGAGCTGGGTAAAACCAAAGCCAGGAGAAAGAAGCTTCATCCTGGTCTTCCATGTGGATGGTGGGAACCCAGTCATGTGGGTCATTTCAGCTGCTTTCCCAGGCCATTGGCTGGGAGCTGGATAGGAAGTGGAGCATCAGGACCTGAACAGGTACCCATATGAGATGCCAGCATTGCAGATAGGACATAACCTCCTCAGCCACATTGATGAGCTCCTAAAATCACCTATTTCTAAAGAGTTTATTTTTATTTATATTCTTTTTATAAAAGACTTATTTGTTTATTTGAAAGTCAAAGTTACAGAGAAGAGGGAAAGATAGATCTTCCATCATCTGGTTCACTCCCCAAATGGCTACAAAGGCAGGGGTTGGGTTAGGTCAAAGACAGGAGCTTCTTCCAGGCCTCCCATGTGGATGAAGGAGCCCAAGCACTTGGCCAATTCTCTGATGTTTCCCCAGGCCATCATCAAGGAGCTGGATCAGAAGTATAGCAGCCAGAACTTGAACTGGCACCCATATACGATTTCATTCTCACAAATGGTGGCTTAAATGCTAGCCCCTCCTTGGCTGGTGCCATGGCTCAATAAGCTAGTCCTCCACCTGCGGCACTAGTCCTCTGCCTGTGGGTTCTAGTCCCGGTTGGGGAGCCAGATTCTGTCCCAGTTGCCCCTCTTCCAGTCCAGCTCTCTCCTGTGGCCCGGGAGTGCAGTGGAGGATGGCCCAGGTCCTTGGACCCTGCACCCACATGGAAGACCAGGAGAAGCACCTGGCTCCTGCCATCGGATCAGCATGGTGCGCCGGCCACAGTGCGCCGGCCGCGGCGGCCATTGGAGGGTGAACCAACGGCAAAAGGAAGACCTTTCTCTCTGTCTCTCTCACTGTCCACTCTGCCTGTCCAAAAAAATAAAAAATAAAAAAAAATAAATAAAATGCTAGTCCCTCCTTATATTCTTTATGTAATTACTTTTAAAAGTCTCCTAAATAAACAAAAGATATCTCTATTATTTACCAAGATTATTGTGCAATTTATTAACTGTCTCTATTTACAAGTCAAGCTAACACCAGGATTTGTTAGAAGACCTAAATGGGGGGCAATGCTATGATGTAACAGGTTAAAGCCCTAGCTTGCAGCACTGGCATCCCTTATGGGCACCAGTTTGAGTATTGGCTGCTCCTCTTCTGATCCAACTCTCTGCTATGGCTTGGGAAAGCAGTGGAAGATGGTCCCAAGTCCTTGGGCCCCTGTACTCATATGGGACACCTGGAAGAAGCTCCTGCCTCCTGCCTCCTGCCTCCTGCCTCCTGCCTCCTGTCTCCTGCCTCCTGCCTCCTGGCCGGATCAGCTCAGCTCTGGCCATTGCAGTCACTGGGGAGAGAACCAGTGGAAAGGAAGACATCTTCTCTCTTTTTCTTTCTCTCTCTTTCTCTTTCTCTCTCACTCTCACTCTTACTTTCACTCTCGCTCTGGCTCTACCTCTCTCTGTAACTCTGTCTTTCAAGTAAATAAAATACATCTTTAAAAAAAGAAATTTAATGAGTCATACCCCTTGGGCATAAACTCAGCTACATCTACAGTGTCTGTAATCTGTCCATAGTAAAACTCAAGTCTGGTACGTATTATTGTGTCCTTCCTTTAAGAATCAAGAACAGGGGCCAGCATTTGGTGCAGATTAAGCAGCTGCTCACAATGCTGGCATCCCAGATGAACTCAGGTTCTAGTCCCAGTTCTGATCCAGTTCACTACTAATGTGCCTAGGAAAGCAGCAGAACATTGCTGAAGTATCTGGGCACCTCCCACCTATCTGGAAGAACCAGTTGGAGTTCCATGCTCCTGGTTTTTGCCTGGCTCAATCCCAGCAATGGTAGTCATTTGGGGAGTGAACCAGCAGGTGGAAGATCTCTCTCTCTCTCTCTCTCTTTCCCTATCTCCTCCTTTCCCTCCTCTGTACGTCTGACTTTCAGATAAGTAAATAAATAAATCTTTTTCAAAAAAAGAAACCAAGAAAGCAGAATAGATTCAAGAAAAAAATGAAACAATTATTTTTAATAAAGAGTCCAGAACAGACTATAAATGTGCTACCACTCTACATTTGTCACTATGATGTGCTGAATAAAAAATAATTAATGTATATTATCATGTACTTATTTGGATGATTGGTTACTGGTAATTAATATTTAATTTTGAAGAAAAAAATTTCAAGTGACAATATTCATTGCAAGGTGTCCAGTGCATAACAAATCTTCCCAGGCAGATGAATCAGTTAATTCACAGGCTTTTATTGGGGTTCCGCTCCTGGGCGAGGTTCCCCGGTCCCAACAGAGCAACAGAGCGGGGGCCGGGGAAGTCTCACATCAGAGATTGGGAGGGCTCCTTTTATAGATTCAGGGCAACAGATTCCCCACTGTTGTCCCCAGCTGCTCTGCTGGGGAAGAAAATCTGCTCCACTTGCAGGATACTTAAGTCCAGCACTGGTGGAAGCATGATGGAAAGAGACCACAGCTGAGCTAAAGGCAAAAAGACACTTGCTTCCATGTGAGAATGACTGAGAATACTGTCTTGGTTGGGTAAAAGTCATCATGAAGAGGATCAGGGACCTCTGCATCTCCAAGTGTATTTCTACCTCCCAGCTGTGAATCCATACTAGGGCATCCGTTGAATATACAGTGATTCCATACTTCTATGTGGTGCTTCCCTGCTTAACATTGCCTGCTGAAATCTTTTTGTTCCCATATACTTTTACCCAGCATAGTTTGTCTTAATTTTTTCACTTCTGCCTGACAATATTCAACAATTTGTGCACTGTGCTCTTTACCTGCACACACTGCCAGCACTTTTTCTTGATGTGCACTATAAACCTGATAAATTGCCCTAATAAAGTTTATTATTCCATCATTGTAAAAATGCCAGTGTCATGTTCTTTAATAATACTGAAAGGTGGGAGCCTTTGCCATTGAAGACACTGTATTTTTGCTCACTAGTATTACCTAGATTAGGAGTAGTGCTATTCTGATTATACCTTCAATTTGAACTAAATTCTAAAACATGAATGAAATTACTGATAATGAAGATGAAGCTGAAGAGAAGGAAGCCAAGATTGGGCACTCTGATGGTGTGAGTGAGCTGTTTATGGGTGAACTGTTCTTTATATAAAACCTGCTGCTGCAGGTTTGCCAAGTTATGTACCACTCAGTAACCTTCTTTCACATATCTTTAAGAATTCTGTCCCAAATCTCTTCCCTAATTTCATTTTCACAGTTACAGAAGATGAAGTTTTGAATAAACCTGTTATGGATTTCAATTACTTGCAGAAGTTCTATCTTGCTAATGTTCCAGTCACTGATGCTAAAAGTTGCTTCTTGTCTTCTCTCTCTCAGCAACAATATTTCATGGCCCACATTGCTGCTAGTGATATAGAAACTTATAGTGTTGAAGGTGTAGTCCAAAATGGAGGCTGTCATGATGAAATTCTCTGAGTGCATTATTTTAATATCAGGCATCTTAAATAATCACTTACTGCATTTTTGTGTTGCTATTGACTAACTCACAGTATCATGTTATCCTTTGTTTAGCTGAGCTATACGACAATCTTCTTTATGGACATGATCATCACTTCTTACCCAGAGGATCAGTATTCATTACACATTTCCTCTGAGTTAGGCCACTCCAAGGAATGAGGTTGTGTTGGTTTATGATTTAGTTATACTGTTTGTTCTCTGTGGAATTTAAAGTTTAAAAGAGATAATTTATCATAACCACCTCAAAGGTCCTTTGGTACATCTTTCTGAATCACTTAGAGATGAGAACTCCTTTGAAAGAAGAAATGGGGGCGGAGCCAAGATGGCGGAATAGTGAGGGCGCGCACCGATAGTCCGGGTAAATTTAGTTTAATAAAAGGGGAGTTACAGTAGCCTCAGAAAAAAGAACCAGGAAAATATTGCAGAGGAAACTCTTCTGGATCAAGTAACCGTGAATCGGAGGACCTACTGGGAGAACAAGGTCGCCCGCCGCGCAGAAGCCGAGTCGCGGGACCGAGCCGCGGGACCGAGCCGCCCAAGCCGCAGGGTCTGCGCACCAGTGCTCGGAGGGGAGTGCGTGCCACACAGACAACAGTGGGGAGAGTTGGGACATCCAGGGCTCCGAGTCCACACATCGGCGCTGGAAGGGGAGTGGACCTGCGTGGAGAGCGTGGGAGCCCACAGTTCGGGACACCAGTGGCAGACTCAACACACCAGTGCTGGAACGCGAGGTGAGCCAAACCTCAATAGCCCGAGACACTGGCAGGCAAGCGGAGAGAGGAGACTAGAGGGAACGACCCCTGGGGGGGGGAAACTTCACCAGGCTAACTGGGAGAGAGAGAGGAAAAAAAAAAAAAAGGTGACTGATACGGACACGGGTTTCTCTCTCTCCGCTCATCTCTCAAGGGCGAGCAAGACAAAGAGCAGGCGCCATCTTGGACATACTTCATAAGCAGAGTGACCTCAGGTCTGCACCGGCCCTGAGCCTAGCAGAAAAACCTGACTCTGGGCGGGGTGAATTAACAGGAGATTAGGACCTTGTAAATTTGTGGTGCTACTGAACTGAGACTGTGAAAAAAGAGACGGTGGGGGAGATAATTCACGGAATTCACGTGAGCACTCTCCAGAGACGCTACAATTCCGTAACTTTGGCAACCCAGTGGGAGACTGAAGGAGAATTTGAGCCCACTCTGAGGGCCGAACAGATTCCCTGTGTGGTCCTTGGGAAAGAGCTTCTGATCTCTGCCTCCTGTGGGTATATCATTTGCCTGCTAACTACCTCCAACTTTGTTCAGCTGTGCAGAATTACTTCCCTTTTGAATCAAAAAAAAAAAAAAGAAAGAGAGAGAGAGAGGTTTACCACACCTAACCTGGGAGTGTCACCTTTGGCACACCAAACAGAGCTCTCAGGCCACACCCATCTCAAGCCCTAAGGCTCCATCAAAAACAGTCCACTTAATCTAGAGTCTTAGTATAACAAGAAAAAGCACCACAGTGAAGAAACCAAATATCTCCAATATGCCAAATAACAAATGCAAAAACCAAGGTAATAAAAACAAGGAAGTCACCATGAAGCCCTCAAATGAAAAACACACCCCAATTCAAGATTATGAGGATGATGACATAGAAGAAATGCAAGAAGCAGATCTCAAAAAATTGATAAGAACATTAAGAAGTTCTCAAAAACAAATTCTTGAACTACAGAAATCCTTAATGGACAAGATAGAAAATCTCTCGTGAAAATGAAATATTAAGGAGGAATCAAAATGAAATGAAACAACTAGTACAACAGGAAACTGTGATAGTGACTGAAGTGAAGAATTCAATAGATCAAATGAAAAACACAATAGAGAGCCTTACAAACAGAATGGGTGAAGCAGAAGAGAGAATATCGGACTTAGAAGACAGAGAAGAGGAAAGGATACAGTCAGACCAAAGAAAAGAAGAGGAAATTAGGAATCTTAAACATATTGTCGGGAATCTTCAGGATACTATTAAAAAACCCAACATTCGGGTTCTAGGAGTTCCTGAAGGCATGGAGAGGGAGAAAGGATTAGAAGGCCTTTTTAGTGAGATATTAGCAGAAAATTTCCCAGGTTTGGAGAAGGACAGAGAAATCCTAGTACAGGAAGCTCACAGAACCCCTAATAAACACGACCAAAAGAGATCCTCACCACGACACGTTGTAATTAAACTCTCCACAGTGAAACATAAAGAAAAGATCCTAAAATGTGCAAGAGAGAAATGTCAGATTACTCTCAGAGGATCGCCAATCAGACTCACAGCAGACTTCTCATCAGAAACTCTACAAGCTAGGAGGGAATGGCGAGATATAGCCCAGGTACTAATAGAGAAAAACTGCCAGCCCAGAATATTATATCCTGCAAAGCTCTCATTTGTGAATGAAGGTGACATAAAGACTTTTCATAGCAAACAGAAATTGAAAGAATTTGTTGCCACTCGTCCAGCCCTGCAAAAGATGCTTAAAGATGTGTTACACACAGAAACACAGAAACACGGTCATCAATATGAAAGAAGGTAAAGGAAGGAAACCAAGGAAGGAAAGCTCACAGCAAAAGATCACAGGGAATTCAAAGCATATATTAGAACTTATCTTTGGCAAATGGCAGGGCAAAGTTACCACTTATCATTAGTCACATTGAACGTGAATGGCCTGAACTGTCCAGTTAAAAGACACCGATTGGCTGATTGGGTTAAGGAACAAAACCCATCTATTTGCTGCTTACAAGAAACACATCTTTCCAACAAAGATCCATACAGACTGAAAGTGAAAGGCTGGAAAAAGATATACCATGCCAACAGAAATGAAAAAAGAGCGGGTGTAGCCAACTTAATATCAGACAACAAAACTTTACCACAAAAACCGTTAAGAGAGACAAAGAGGGACACTACATAATGATTAAGGGATCAATTCAACAGGAAGATATAACAATTATCAATGTATATGCACCTAACTACAGGGCACCGGTTTATCTAAAAGATTTGTTAACGGACTTAAAGGGAGACTTAGACCCCAGTACAATAGTACTGGGGGACTTCAATACTCCACTCTCAGAAATAGACAGATCAACAGGACAGAAGATCAACAAGGATACAGTAGATTTAAACGACACTATAGCCCAAATGGATCTAACAGATATATACAGAACTTTCCATCCTACAGCTAAAGATTTTACATTCTTCTCAGCAGTACATGGAACCTTCTCTAGGATTGACCACATACTAGGCCATAAAGCAAGTCTCAGCAAATTCAGAAGAATTAGAATCATACCATGCAGCTTCTCAGACCATAAAGGAATGAAGTTGGAAATTAGCAATTCAGGAATCCCTAGAGCATACGCAAACACATGGAGATTGAACAACATGCTCCTGAATGAACACTGGGTCATAGAAGAAATCAAAAGAGAAATCAAAAACTTTCTGGAAGTAAATGAGGATAACAGCACAACATACCAAAACTTATGGGACGCAGCAAAAGCAGTGTTAAGAGGAAAGTTTATATCAATAGGTGCCTACATCAAGAAATTGGAAAGGCACCAAATAGATGAGCTTTCAATTCACCTCAAGGATCTAGAAAACCTACAGCACACCAGACCGAAATCTAGTAGGAGAAGAGAAATAATTAAAATCAGAGAAGAAATCAACAGGATTGAATCAAGAAAAACATTACAAAAAATCAGCCAAACGAGGAGCTGGTTTTTTGAAAAAATAAACAAAATTGACACCCCATTGGCCCAACTAACTAAAAAAAGAAGAGAAAAGACCCAAATCAATAAAATCAGAGATGAAAAAGGAAACGTAACAACAGACACCACAGAAATAAAAAGAATCATCAGAAATTACTACAAGGACTTGTATGCCAGCAAACAGGGAAACCTATCAGAAATGGATAGATTCCTGGACACATGCAACCTACCTAAATTGAACCAGGAAGACATTGAAAACCTAAACAGACCCATAACTGAGACAGAAATTGAAACAGTAATCAAGGCCCTCCCAACAAAGAAAAGCCCAGGACCAGATGGATTCACTGCTGAATTCTACCAGACATTTAAAGAAGAACTAACTCCAATTCTTCTCAAACTATTCAGAATATGAAACCAGCATCACCTTAATTCCTAAGCCGGAAAAAGATGCAGCACTGAAAGAGAATTACAGACCAATATCCCTGATGAACATAGATGCAAAAATCCTCAATAAAATTCTGGCCAATAGAATGCAACAACACATCAGAAAGATCATCCACCCAGACCAAGTGGGATTTATCCCTGGTATGCAGGGATGGTTTAATGTGCGCAAAACAATCAATGTGATACACCACATTAACAGACTGCAGAAGAAAAACCATATAATTATCTCAATAGATGCCGAGAAAGAATTTGATAAAATACAACACCCGTTCATGATGAAAACTCTAAGCAAATTGGGTATAGAAGGAACATTCCTCAATATAATCAAAGCAATCTATGAAAAACCCACAGCCAACATCCTATTGAATGGGGAAAAGTTGGAAGCATTTCCACTGAGATCTGGTACCAGACAGGGATGCCCACTCTCACCACTGCTATTCAATATAGTTCTGGAGGTTCTAGCCAGAGCTATTAGGCAAGAAAAAGAAATTAAAGGGATACAAATTGGGAAGGAAGAACTCAAACTATCCCTCTTTGCAGATGATATGATTCTTTATTTAGGGGACCCAAAGAACTCTACTAAGAGACTATTGGAACTCATAGAAGAGTTTGGCAAACTAGCAGGGTATAAAATCAATGCACAAAAATTGACAGCCTTTGTATACACAGACAATGCCATGGCTGAGGAAGAACTTCTAAGATCAATGCCATTCACAATAGCTACAAAAACAATCAAATACCTTGGAATCAACTTAACCAAGGATGTTAAAGATCTCTACAATGAAAATTACAAAACCTTAAAGAAAGAAATAGAAGAGGATACCAAGAAATGGAAAAATCTTCCATGCTCATGGATTGGAAGAATCAATATCATCAAAATGTCCATTCTCCCAAAAGCAATTTATAAATTCAATGCAATAACAATCAAGATACCGAAGACCTTCTTCTCAGATCTGGAAAAATTGGTGCTGAAATTCATATGGAGGCACAAGAGACCTCGAATAGCTAAAGCAATCTTGTACAACAAAAACAAAGCCGGAGGCATCACAATACCAGACTTCAGGACATACTACAGGGCAGTTGTAATCAAAACAGCATGGTACTGGTACAGAAACAGATGGATAGACCAATGGAACAGAATTGAAACACCAGAAATCAACCCAAACATCTACAGCCAACTTATATTTGATCAAGGATCTAAAACCAATTCCTGGAGCAAGGACAGTCTATTCAATAAATGGTGCTGGGAAAACTGGATTTCCACGTGCAGAATCATGAAGCAAGACCCCTACCTTACACCTTACACAAAAATCCACTCAACATGGATTAAAGACCTAAATCTACGACCTGACACCATCAAGTTACTAGAGAACATTGGAGAAACCCTTCAAGATATTGGCACAGGCAAAGAGTTTCTGGAAAAGACCTGGGAGGCACAGGCAGTCAAAGCCAAAATTAACTATTGGGATTGCATCAAATTGAGAAGTTTCTGTACCGCAAAAGAAACAGTCAGGAGAGTGAAGAGACAACTGACAGAATGGGAAAAAATATTTGCAAACTATGCAACAGATAAAGGGTTAATAACCAGAATCTACAAAGAGATCAAGAAACTCCACAACAACAAAACAAACAACCCACTTAAGAGATGGGCCAAGGACCTCAATAGACATTTTTCAAAAGAGGAAATCCAAATGGCCAACAGACACATGAAAAAATGTTCAAGGTCATTAGCAATCAGGGAAATGCAAATCAAAACCACAATGAGGTTTCACCTCACCCCGGTTAGAATGGCTCACATTCAGAAATCTACCAACAATAGATGCTGGCGAGGATGTGGGGAAAAAGGGACACTAACCCACTGTTGGTGGGAATGCAAACTGGTCAAGCCACTATGGAAGTCAGTCTGGAGATTCCTCAGAAACCTGAAGATAACCCTACCGTTTGACCCAGCCATCCCACTCCTTGGAATTTACCCAAAGGAAATTAAATTGGCAAACAAAAAAGCGGTCTGCACCCTAATGTTTATTGCAGCTCAATTCACAATAGCTAAGACCTGGAACCAAACTAAATGCCCATCAACGGTAGACTGGATAAAGAAATTATGGGACATGTACTCTTTAGAATACTATACCGCAGTAAGAAACAACGAAATCCAACATTTGCAACAAAATGGAGGAATCTGGAACACATCATGCTGAGTGAAATAAGCCAATCCCAAAGGGACAATTACCATATGTTCTCCCTGATCGGTGACAACTGACTGAACACCAAAAAGGAAACCTCCTGAAGTGAAATGGACACTATGGGAAATGGTGACTTGATCAGCATAGCCCTGACTGCTAATGGACAACTTAATACATTATCCCTCTTAGTAGTTTTTTTGTCTGTTCTATGTAATATGACTGGTTTAATTCTGTAATTAATACACAGTTATTCTTAAGTGTTAAAAATTAACTGAAATGGGATCCCTGTTAAACATAAGAGTGGGAATAAGAGAGGGAAGAGATGTGCAATTCGGGACATGCTCAAGCTGACTTGCCCCAAATGGTAGAGTTAAAAACATACCAGGGGATTCCAATTCAATCCCATCAAGGTGGCATGTACCAATGCCATCTCACTAGTCAAAGTGATCAATTTCAGTTCACAATTGATCATAATGAAAGGACTAAGAGTCAAAGGGAGCACATAAACAAGTCTAGTACCTGCTAACACTAACCGATAGAATAAATAAAGGGGAGAGTGATCCAACATGGGAAGTGAGATACTCAGCAGACTCATAGAATGGCAGATGTCCTAAATAGCACTCTGGCCTCAGAATCAGCCCTAAAGGCATTCGGATCTGGCTGAAAAGCCCATGAGAGTATTTCAGGCATGGAAAGCCAAGACACTCTGGCAAAAGATCTCTGCGAGTGAGATCCCAGTGGAAAGAACAGGTCTTCAAAGAAGGAGGTACCTTTCTCTGAAGGGAGGAGAGAACCTCCACTTTGACTATGACCTTGTCTAAACAAGATAAGAATCGGAGAACTCAGAGGGCTTCCATAGCCTTGGAAACTCATGACTGGAGCATAGGGAGATTACTGATGCCATAGACAGGAGTGTCAATTGGTAAAGTCAACAACAGGAGTCACTGTGCACTTACTCCTCATGTAGGATCTCTGTCCTTAATGTGCTGTGTATTGAGATTTAATGCTATAACGAGTACTCAAACAATATATTTCACTTTGTGTTTCTATGGGGGTGCAAACTGTTGAAATCTTTACTTAATGCATACTAAACTGATCCTCTGTTAAAAAAAAAAAAAAGAAATTATCAACTCCCAACTTGACTCTCACTGGGATTAAACATGACAATAGGTCTGATCTGATTTCATCATCATTTAAAAAAAAATCATCTATTATTTTTCACTTTATGTTTCTGTGTGGGAGCAAACTGTTGAAATCCTTACTTAATGTATACGAAGCTGATCTTCTGTATAATAAGATAATTTCAAATGAATCTTGATGTGAATGGAAGGGGAGAGGGAGTGGGAAAGGGGAGGGTAGTGGGTGGGAGGGACGGTATGGGGGGGAAGCCATTGTAATCCATAAATCGTACTTTGGAAATTTATATTCATTAAATAAAAGTTAAAAAAAAAAGAAGAAATGAAGTAGCTGACACATGGAGCCACTACCTGTAATGCCAGCATCTCATTGTGAGCACTGGTTTGAGTCCCAGCTGCTCCATTATGTCCCATCTCCCTGTTCCTGCATCTATTTGGGGAATGAACCAGCAGATGGAAGATCTCTATCTCTCCCTGAAACCCTTCTGTCGCTCCCCCTCTTCGTGGAGGAACGACACAAAACCCTGCCTAGGCTTCATATCCGAGTCACGGCACCATTATGTCGCTCCCCCTCTTCGTGGAGGAACGACACAGGACCCTGTGCTGTTCTTTCGTCTGCTCGGCCCTCCCCGGGTTTGCTGCTGGTTCTTCCCAGGTTGGCTACTATCCCTTCCACCTCCGTGGAAGGGCAGTTCCCCCTGGCCACATTCCCCACTTCCGCAGGGGAGTGGCACACCGCCGGCCGGCTTTCTCGGGGGCTGCACAGGTGTTCCTTCAGCTAGATGTTCCCCTTAGATGTTCCTGGTGCATGCCGTCTCTCTCCTCCTTTATAGTCCTCCTCCGCCAATCCCAACTCGGCTGCCCACACGCCGAGTACGCTGCTCTCCTCCAATCAGTAGCAAGTTCTACAGTTTATTGGTTGAACTGGAGGCAGCTGTGCGGAAGCTGTTTACTTCTCTCCCAGCACCACATTGTGGGAGAGCAGATGCATAGAATAAGTCTTAATTCCAGTAACTCAGTCCAGTCCGGATTGCTCCCCACACCCTTCTCTCTCTTTCTCTGCCTTTCAAATACTGTACATCTTATTTTAAAAGAACTTAGGGTCCAGTACTGTGGCATAGTGGGCTAAGCCTCTGCCTGTAGTGCCAGTTCAAGGTCCAGCTGTTCTTCTTCCAATCCAGCTCTCTGCTTTGGCCTGGGAAAGCAGTCAAAGATGGCCCAAATGCCTGGGCTCCTGCACCCATGTGGGGGAGAAGAGTGAAGCTCCAGACTTCTGGCCCCTGGCTTCAGATCAACCCAGCTCAGTCTGTTGTGTCTACTGGGAAGTAAACCAGTGGATAGAAGATTTTTCTCTCTATCTCTCCCTTTGTCTGTAACTCTGCCTCTCAAAAGAAATAATAAAATTTTTTTATTAAAAACAAACAAACAAACAGTTTAGCCTCACATTTGGAACTTCTAGTAATTTTGATGGGTTGAGAGGAAATTTGTAAAGTCTGTGATACAACTGAGAGCCTTCCAAGTCCTAGCATGTAAGAAAAGAATAGCAAGCAGACAGCTGGTAGAGAAGACTTAAGAGGGTACAACCCATAGCATTGTCTTTCTGAAGACCACAGTAAATCCTATGGTCCCTGTTCAAAGGTCATGGGAAACCATCCACATGGTTGAAAGAGGAGTGTGACTTGATGAGATTTTGGTTTGTAAAATGGCCTTTTAATTAAGTACTGAAGAACATCTCCAGAGAAAACATTGAAAAATACAGCTGAATTGTAAATCTTCATTAATAGTAACAAGATTTGATGAAAGAAATGGCACCTTTAAGGAAAATGTAATTCAGGGAAGAGAGGTAAGAATTAGTGAATCTTTTCTCCTAGGATGGTACTTACACCAACTGTAGATATTGGGGCCCTAATTTGGTGTGTTGAAGAGGATTCCACTAGGATCTGGAATAAATTGAGCATCAGAACACATAATTTCAAACTATAATACCTTTAACAAGATAAGAATCTATGAACTGCTAGTGATATAGTACATAATGACACACTAACTAGGACAGAAGAGTGAGCCCTTAGCTTTGATGCTAGATCAAAATATAAATGGAGAAACAATATTGGGAATTAAAAAAACCAGCATTTCATATAGTGTTGATGATTAAAAATACTATCAAAGGTACTGGATGAAAATTTGATAGTAAATATGATACTGGCATAACATTAGAATATTTTTAATAAAAGTCCGCACATTCCAAAAAGAAATACAAAAGTGTATAGAGCACAGCATATACGAATGCTGTGGTTCAGCAAGTTTTGCCACTGCCTGCCACACCAGCATTCTACATCAGAGTGCTGTGGTGCTGCTTCAAATCCCAGCTTCTCTGCTTTTGATCAAGCATATTGTGAATGCACCTGGGAAGGCTTCAGAACATGGTCCAAGTCCTTGGGCCCTGCCACCATGTGGAAGACCGGGAAACAGTCGTTCATCCTAGTTTCAGCTTGACGAAGAACTTACTCTTGCAACTCTTTTGGAAATGAACCACAGAGAGAGATAGAGATAGAGATAGAGATAGAGATAGAGATAGAGATAGAGATAGAGATAGAGATATAGAGATAGAGATAGAGATAGAGATAGAGATAGAGATAGAGATAGAGATAGATAGAGATAGGGATAGGGAGAGATAGAGATAGAGATAGAGATAGAGATAGAGATGATAGAGATAAAGATAGAGATGATAGAGATAGAGATGAAAGAGAGAGAGAGATCCAGATCCAGCTCTCTGGTATGGCCTGGGAAAGCAGTAGAAGATGGCCCAAGTGCTTGGACCTCTGCACCAGCATGGGAGACCTGGAGGAAGCTCCTGGCTTCTGGCTTTGGATTGATACAGCTCTGGCTGTTGTAGCCAATTCAGGAGTGAATCAGCAGATGGAAGACCTGTTTCTCTCTCTCTGCCTCTCTTTCTCTCTTTGTGTAACTCTGACTTTCAAATAAATAAATAAATCATTTTAAAAGATGTAGATGTAGATATAGATATAGTTCCCTCTCATTGTCATTCTGCCTTCAAAATAAATAAATAAATCCTTAAAAGGTTGCATGTGAATCAATCTGGCAGAAATTCACTAAATACCAAGTTGATAGCATCCATCATAGTGCAGATGGGAGACTGAGCAGAGCCCAGCATTAGAACAGGGAGCTTCTGATGAGAATACAGGGCCCACATTTTCTCAGAAAGGAACACTGGAGGGACCCAGCTTGAGTCATCTCTGCTCTTGATACCTATTAAGAGTTTTCATATTAGAAAAGTGTCAAGGAGAATTCCAGAAAAAGAATATTGAATCACAATGGGAGAAAAGATATTTTAACATGGTTGAAAAAAAATGTAATAGTTCTGTGGACTGGGTTATAGGGAGGAATTTATTTTGGTTCCCTAAATTGGGGTTCATATGCTTTTTATCAGGGGACCACCCTGTACTTAGCAGAAACATCTTGGGTCAGGGGCAAAAGTGCTAAAAGGATAATAACTAGGCATTCTCAATGAATGGGACTCACTCATGGTATTTCTGTAAGTTTGAAATAATTTCAAAATTAACTACTCTTAAAATGATCAGCAGAGAGCTGATCTCTATTCCACAGCTCCAGACCCTGGACACTTTTTTTGAAGGTTGAATAACTGATTTTGTCAGTGACAGGAAGTTTCTTTTACAATGACTTTGATGGGGCTGGTGCTGTAGCATAACAGTTAAAGCTGCTGCCTGGAGTGCCAGCATCCCATAAGGGTGCTGGTTCAAGTGTCAGCTGCCCCACTTCCAATCCAGCTCTCTGCTATGGCCTGGGAAAGCAGTAGAGGATGGCCCAAGTCCTTGGGCCCCTGCACCCACTTGGGAGACTCAGAAGAAGCTCCTGGCTCCTTGATTTGGATCAGCACAGCTGCAGCCATTGCAACCATCTAGGGAGTGAACCAGCCAATGGAAGCCCTCTCCCCCTCTCTCTCTCCACCTCTGACTCTCTAACTCTGCCTTTCAAGTAAATAAATAAATCTTTTTTAAAAAGTGAAAGAAAAAGAAATAATAAAATGACCTTGCTTCCCACAGCCAAAGTATTTTGTTTTATCAGGATGTTTAAGGGCAGCAGCCAGTAAATTAGTTTTGTAAGTCTCAGTCTGTACTGTTTGAAGGAATTTAATCATTTCTGCCATTGGAGTTTCAGGTTTTGTAGACAACAGCTTTTAAAACATTTTTAAATTCTGATTTGCATTTTCATAAGCCATTTGTTTTAGTAATATTTTGCCACTTCCTGATTATCTACCTGATGTCCAATAGCTTTTTCTAGCCTATCCACAAAGGACATATAGCCCTCAGTCAGCCCTTGATGGACTGTAGAAAAGGAAGTGGACAGGTCTTTAACATCAAGAATCTTTTTCCATGCTTTTAATTAATGTTAGAAATTGTTACATAAGCCTTCCTTCAAGGATAAGCAACTTGTCGACCAAGATCTGAATACACTCCCTCTCTTAGCAACTGCTCAAAATTGGTAGGGACATTGTTATTTAGCTAATCTGTGGCTTGTACAGAAGCCCAGTCTCTATTCCTGAGCCCAAACAGTATACTGGGCTGGAGTAACCAAGATTTTAACTAAAGTTTTCCAGTTCCATGGCACCATCTCACATCCTTCTCCAATTCCCTCCAGTATGCCCACTGTACAAGAACTCTGTTTCTTGTACTCCACTAAGCCCTTTTTTAGCCCTCTGTAAACATTATAAGGAAGATGTTCATGCCAGGGAGCTGCATATTTGGGTCAAGCTACAGGACAAATAACGCTGGTGATTCCCCTTGCTCCTTGGCTTGCGGAAGCGTACCTAGTATCGCTGACACACCTGAAGGGGACTCAGATATCACCACCACAACAGCAGGTGCTGAGAGTGCAGAGGTCTCTGTGAGGCAGTGGGGACAAGCCCATTGACCGACCTTCCTGGTCAGGGACAGTGGCCAAGGGAATTGTAACCTTACTAATGGCATCCCAGCAGAGATATCACACATGCAAAAACAGAACAGGAGCTCAAGGCTTCTGATGTTATTTTTGACCAACTTTCTCTCAGTTACTTTTTTGTTTAGATTTATTTATTTATTTCAAATCAGAGTTACACAGAGAGAGAAGGAGAGGTGAGAGAGAAAAAAGGTCTTCCATCCTCTGATTCACTCCCCAGTTGGCCACATTGGCCAGAGCTGTGCTGATCTGAAGCCAGGAGTCAGGAACTTCTTCCAGGTCTCCCACATGGGTGCAGGGGCCCAAGGACTTGGGCCATCTTCTTACTACCATAGAGGTCACAGCAGAGAGCTGGATTGGAAGTGGAGCAACCAGGGCTTCAACCAGTGCCCATACAGGATGCCAGCACTGCAGGTGGTGGCTTTACCCGCTACACCACAGTGCTGGCCCCAACAATCAGTTACTTCTAAAGTGCCTTCATCAGGGTACCAAGGGTAGCAACTACTAATTTTTTAGAGCAAGCACCCAATTGCCTTTTCTGGTAAAGAGTGTCTCTCTTTCTAAAGGAGATAATGCAGCCCAGCTTTATGTTTCCATTGCACCAGGTACAGGGAATTCCCCATCTTAATGACTCACCAGGATCCTGAAGAGATGAGCAATGTTTCTGTATCATTGCCAGGTGTGGTGAGCCACCCCTTGCATGTTGTGCCATGGTCCTTGTTCGGGCACCAGATGTTGGGGTGTGCAAGTGAAAGGAGAGACAGGACATGGGAACTGTTCCTCTGCAAAGTGCTGCCAGACTAACCCAGTGCATTTTCTTTATTGATAAGGATTACAACCGCGGCCGGCATCATGGCTCACTAGCCTAATACTCCGCCTGCAGTGCTGGCACCATGGGTCCTAGTCCAGGTTGTGGCACCAGATTCTGTCCTGGTTGCTTCTCTTCCAGTCCAGCTCTCTGCTGTGGCCCAGGAAGGCAGTGGAGGATGGCTCAAGTGCTTGGGCCCTGCACCCATGGGAGACCAGGAGGAAGCACCTGGCTCCTGGCTTCGATCTGCACAGCACTGGCCGCAGCAGCCATTTGGGGGGTGAACCAATGGAAGGAAGACCTTTCTCTGTGTCTCTCACTAACTCTGCCTGTCAAAAAAAAAAAAAAAAAGATGACAACCGCATATTGTACAGCTCATCCATGTGCTCATCTAATTCTAAGGTTTCTCTGGAACAAGTTTAGATAGGCATATTAGATAAGCATGTCTTTGGGAAGCCAACCTTCCCACAAGGCTCAGCGCTCTTCTTATTAGTGGACCATAAACTATACTTAGTCCCTGTAGCCACACGCTGTGTAGTAGGAAGAAAATGTCTTTGCTTTGGCAGAAATCTTATTCTCCACAGTCACATTTGAACATCTTTACAAACCTGCCTGGGAGGCCAGCACCACAGCTCACTTGGTTAATCTTCCACCTGTGGCGCTGGCACCCCAGGTTCTAGTCCTGGTTTGGGTGCTGGATTCTGTCCCAGTTGCTCCTCTTCCAGTCCAGCTCTCTGCCATGGCCTGGGAAAGCAGTAGAAGATGGCCCAAGTCCTGAGCCCCTGCACCCATGTGGGAGACCCGAAAGAAGCTCCTGGCTCCTGGCTTCAGATTGGTGCAGTTCTGACTGTCGCAGCCAATTGGGGAGTGAACCATCAGATGGAAGACCTCTCTCTCTCTCTCTCTCTCTCTCTCTGCCTCTCTTCTTTCTGTGTAACTCTGACTTTCCAATAAATCAATAAATCTTTAAACAAATAAAAGAAAATAAATAAAACTGGAACTAATATTTGTTGGATGCACTTAGAAGTCTCAGGCCAAGATGAGAGGCTGCCCATTTTCTTATAAAGGAGGATCCATTCATAGGATTCAATTGCAATCGCATTGTCATAAACTCAGCAGAGACTGGTGTTATCTTCTTGTATTCTCACCGAAATACGGTGTGGTAACTACGGAGACCAAGCTGGGGAGAGAGGAGATATTACATTGCAGTCTTTCCCAACATTCCTAGATGACTCTAATCATGAATCTCCACACATTTGGGAATAGCCTGCCACCAGTCCTACTCACAAGCACCTGAAGAGTGACCAAAGACAAAGAGGGGGAGCCCTTTTCTTATACAAGGTCAGGTAGAAGAGGGCTTGAGTACTGTATCTCACAAGCACAGATGTCACTCTAAGGTAAGTGACATGTACATGTGTCTACACACACACACCAGATCTCTAGGACTTTTTCATCTAAAAATTCCATTTCTACTGAATAGCATACCCTCCCTACCATCCATAACTTCCCTTCAACTTTATGCTTCTCATATTCTATTTTTTAAAAAAAATATTTATTTTATTTAATTGAAAGAGTTACAGAGAGAGGTGGAGCCAGAGAGTGATCTTCCATCCACTGGTTCACTCCCCAAATGACCAAAACAGCCAGAGCTGAGCTGATCTGAAGCCAGGAGTCAGGAGCTTCTTCCAGATCTTCCACACAGGTGCAGGGGCCCAAGGACTTGGGCCATCTTCTACTGCTTTCCCAGCCATAACAGAGAGCTAGGTCAGAAGTGGAGTAGCCAGGAATCAAAGAGGCACCCATATGGCATTGCCGACACTGCAGGTGGGGCTTTAAACCACTGCACTACAGCACTGGCCTCTCTGACTACTTTAAATACTTCATAAGTTGGAATCTTCAGCATTTGTCCTTGGGGGACTGATACTTGTGGCTAATTTCACTTAGGAAAATAAGCCCACTGTTCATCCATGGCACAGGATTTTCTTTTCTCTGTGCCTGCATAACTTTCCACTGTGAGTGCAGGCCACACTAGAAGTCTTGGCTACAGTGAATTATGCTGTTGCAAACAGTGCTAATACTTTATTTATATGAACTTTCAATGCTTTTAGATATTTAATAAGAACTGAGATTATCAGATCATACAAAAATTTTTATTTTCAATGTAATGAAGAGCATTCAAACTGTTTTCTGTGGTGGTTGCATCCTTTTACATTACCACTGACACTGTACATGTAGCTGAAAATCTTTATATCTTCATCAAATTATGCACCTGGGTTTTTTGTTTGTTTTTAAAGAACAGGAGCAGGAGGTCGCATTGGCCATTACTGGCCATGGTTATGAAGATCCCTCTGCACTTGCACTCAAGGTGAATCAGCATTGCACTTCATTGTCAGTGTGGTGAAATTGCCCATCACCCAAGGAGAAGTGTATGACTCTGTTAAGTACATCTTCAACTTCCTGCAGTGGTTCTAAAGCCAGGTCTGGAGGTATCATAACCCCATCTGGCTATCAATACTGTTTCTGTTCCAGGTAACTTTCTGTTAGCAAGGTCAAGCACAGATTTCTGTCTGAATATTTCTCTAGCTTGGGATTCACATAAAAGATGAGTGCCAGCACAAATTCCTCTACCCATTCTGCCTGCCATGACCTAGAGTGTAGACCTAACAGGCTGACCCAGATTTTAACTCTTCCAACAAATTGTTCCTAGATGGGACAGGACAGCCTACATGAAGCTCCCAAAAATACCCACAAAGGGGGAAGTAGTGTTGCAATGCCCAAGTGGGGTCAGAGTGGTGACCTTGCCTAGAGTTTCCTTCTTTGGGACAACAATGTCACCATGGGGTCCTTCCTGCCCAAATGTCTGAGTGTGGGGAGCAATCCGGACTGGACTAAGTTACTGAAATTAAGACTTATTCTATGCATCTGCTCTCCCACAACATGGCGTTGGGAGAGAAGTAAACAGCTTCCGCACAGCTGCCTCCAGTTCAACTAATAAACTGTAGGACTTGCTCCTGATTGGAGAGCAGCGTACTCGGCGTGTGGGCAGCCGAGTTGGGATTGGCGGAGGAGGACTATAAAGGAGGAGAGAGACGGCATGCACCAGGAACATCTATGGGGAACATCTAAGGGGAACACCTGTGCAGCCCCCGAGAAGAGCCGGCCGGCGGTGTGCCGCTCCCCTGCGGAAGTGGGGAATGTGGCCAGGGGGAACTGCCCTTCCACGGAGGTGGAAGGGATAGTAGCCAACCCGGGAAGAACCAGCAGCAAACCCGGGGAGGGCCGAGCAGACGAAAGAACAGCGCAGGGTCCTGTGTCGTTCCTCCGCGAAGAGGGGGAGCGACATCTGAGGTATCAATAGTGAGAGCTGAGCTAATATCTCAGTTATAAAGTATTCACATCCAGGATTTCTTGAGTCTGGGCCCCTGGAAAGTCAGGACAGAACAGAACAGATGGCTTTCTCCAGTGGGGCTTCAGCAAAGAAAGCTTAGACACCCTGAGTTCCAGGTTCTATTGTAGACTTTCATCAAGAAATTGATTTCATTTCTTGTGATCCTCTTTCATGGGATTCCTCAGCAGAAAAGACCTCTCCAAAGACTCATCCTCCATCTGCCTCCTGCCACATCCATAATCTCACATAT
The DNA here is from genome assembly GCF_964237555.1 of Oryctolagus cuniculus. Taxonomy (NCBI): domain Eukaryota; kingdom Metazoa; phylum Chordata; class Mammalia; order Lagomorpha; family Leporidae; genus Oryctolagus; species Oryctolagus cuniculus. Next base: position 116,389,317 of record NC_091443.1, read on the forward strand.
ATATGCCACATAGCCCAATCCAAAACCTTGGGAATGCCTGGGTACAATCAGGACCCAGCTTTGCAGAGACAAACTGAGATCCAGGAGGGTTCCCTCTACCCTCTCAATTATGTGACCCTAAAATATCACCATACCTCCTAAAAACTCCACAATCTGGGCAATGACACGTAGAATGGCAATTGCTGGGAACTAGAGGTGGTGGAATTATAAAAAAAAAAAACTTTCCTTCAATGGGTAGAGAGTTTCAGTCTCATAAGGAGAAACAGTTCTGAATATTGGTCCCACAACAATGTGCATATCCTCAACACTACTCAACCATACACTTAGAAATGCTTAAGATGATAAAATTCATCAGCTGTATTTTGTTTTGTCAGGACCACAATAACAGTACATTTTAAAAGTGGTCAAATGGGGGTAGAGCTGTGGCATAATAGGTTAAAGCCCTGGCCTGCAATGTCAGCATCCCACAAGGGTGCCGGTTCAAGTCCTGGGTGCTCCACTTCCCATCCAACTCTCTGCTAATGTGCCTGGGAAAGCAGAGGAAGATGGCTCAAATACTTGGGCCCCTTCACCCACATGGGGGACCTGGAAGAAACTCCTGGCTCCTGGATTCAGATTGGCCCAGTTTGGCCCATTGTGGACATTTGGGGAGTGAACCAGCTGATGAAGATCTCTTTCTGTCTACCTCTCTTTCTCTAACTCTGCCTTTCAAATAAACAACACAGATCTTTAAAAAAAAAGTTGATGTGAAAAAAGTGGCCAAATACACATCTCATAAAAGTTAATGTTATGCTTTCTCAGAAGTGCAGTTAATACTTATAAATTTTGTATAATCTCATATTTGCCCATTTGCACAACAGTAACATCCCTGATTCCATTTTGCTGAGTTGCTATGTCTTTTTTTTTTTTGAAATAGGAATCAGATGCCATCCTCTCTCACTAAAGACACTGATGACAGAGTATAGAAGCCATGTTCAATGTGGGTGTGGCCTGGGTTCCCTCCCTCCTGGCTGTGTTTGAGGGAGACATAATTTGGTCATCCCTGGGCATCTTACACTAGGTGGAAGCAGGTGTACCTTGTGCTGAACAGAGAGATGTTGTGTCCACAGCCAGGGCTAAATCCTGGGGCCTGTGCATTCCCTCATAAAATGTGCACACCTGAGCCCCAACTCCTCATGCACCAACAATGCCACAGCAGGAAGAACAAGCATGACCCTTGCCCCTGCAGCAGGAGCTAGTTCCATCCTCACTTACCACTTGCACTGACAGGTGGGATGGATCACTCCCTGAAGAAGTCCTGGGACAATGTTCTCAGTAGAAGACATGGATTTGTGCCAGTGAAATGCATCAGAGCTTGAAGATCACACAAGTCCAACCCCATTTCTGCATAACAAAAGATTTTGTCTGTTGTGTTTCCTTGGAGTAGAACTTTTCTATTTGATTTTTTTCTTTTTATTCACCATTTTCTGCATCTTGAAATTTGATTGATTCTTCTTCATTGTTCTATGTGTTTTTTGAATTCCTCATTTTGTTTCCATATTATTCTTGATATTCTTGAGTTGTTCCTCTGTGTACTTTTCGAGGTTGAACAACATGCGTACCCAACCTCAGAACACCAGAATATATAAGCAAATGTTGACAGCTCTGAAGGGATAAACAGCAATGGAACAAACAGAACATATCAATATTCCACTTTCAACACAGAGTAGAATACCTAGGTGGGAAATCAATAAAGAGTAGTAGATTTGAACAATATTATAAATCAACTTTTCCTAACAGTTACACAGAGAACATTCTACCTGACAGCAGCAGAACATGTGTTCTTCTCAACAGCTGTCTAAATCCTCCAGGTGGGATCATCTGTTAATTCAGAAAATATGCATCAACAACATTTAGAAAATTGGAGTCATATCATTGTCTTTCATAACTCCAATTGTCGCTCCCCCTCTTCGTGGAGGAACGACACAGGACCCTGCGCTGTTCTTTCGTCTGCTCGGCCCTCCCCGGGTTTGCTGCTGGTTCTTCCCGGGTTGGCTACTGTCCCTTCCACCTCCGTGGAAGGGCGGTTCCCCCTGGCCACTTTCCCCACTTCCGCAGGGGAGCGGCACACCGCCGGCCGGCTCTCTCGGGGGCTGCACAGGTGTTCCCCTTAGATGTTCCTGGTGCATGCCGTCTCTCTCCTCCTTTATAGTCCTCCTCTGCCAATCCCAACTCGGCTGCCCACACACCGAGTACGCTGCTCTCCTCCAATCAGGAGCAAGTCCTACAGTTTATTGGCTGAACTGGAGGCAGCTGTGTAGAAGCTGTTTTCTTCTCTCCCAGCGCCATATTGTGGGAGAGCAGATGCATAGAATAAGTCTTAATTCCAGTAACAGTATAGTCCGAGTTGCTCCCCACAGATCCCCCTTTCTTTTTATTTTTTTTTTGGCGTTGATACACGCCTGTGTAAAGTTCAGCGTGATCTTCATGCTATTGACTGTCTTGTTTGTCGTGCTACTTCAGAGTTCGTTGAAAAATGTCCCATATTCCAAAGATCCCAGGGATTGGTTATTCATTGTTTTCTTCCTCAAATGGAGTTTTTTTCTTCTAGATCTTCTGCTGGTAGGTTTACCAACCGAATTCTTCTCTCAGGGGTCCATATTGGTTGTGCTGCACCCTGTGGAAAAAAACAAACGGCGCCTCATACTCTTCTGAGTAAGGGGAACGGGCCTTTCCATTGGTTGTCCTGTAAATCCTTCCACATTACCCACTGTATTGATTCCTTATCAGCTGATTGAGCATGCATTTCTGCAGGTGTTTTACCGTTCTTTTTCTTGTTCAAAAAATTAATTGTATAAAGAGCTAGGGCCAAGGCATCCTTGTTGGATGTGGCCATTTCCCCTATTCCCCCTTTTTGTTTAATTATTAAATTTTTTAAATATAAGTGAGCGTGTTCTACCACAGCTTGCCCTTGTGGATTGTATGGAATACCGGTAATATGGGAGATTCTGAATTCTTTCAAAAATGCAGCAAAATGATTTGATGTATACGCTGGGCCATTATCCGTTTTGATCACATGAGGAACTCCCCAGGCTGCAAAAGCCTGCAAGCAGTGTTGGATTACTTGTTGTACTCCTTCTTTATTCATGGCTGTGGCCATAACTACACCTGAATATGTATCTACAGTGACATGAACACAGCTTTGTCGCCCAAAAGAGGGGATATGTGTAACGTCCATCTGCCAGATATGTCCTGGTTTAAGGCCACGGGGATTGGCTCCCGCAGGAATCTTTGGAACTATGGTAACAACGCACTTTTCACAGGATCTAATAATATCTTCTGCTTGCTTGCGGGGAATATTAAATTTAAAACTTAAAGTGGGGGTGTTAACATTGCCATTTAGAGTGATATTCTTTAGCTTGTTCCAAAGCGGTGCATGCAAGCAAGAATCTTGAATAATGATGTGCCATCATGTTTCCTCGAGTAAGTGGGCCAGGTAAATTAGAATGAGCTCTTCTGTGGCCTATGTAAATAGCATGCTCTCTTTGATTTAATAACCCCTGAATTTCACTTAGATAAGAATAGACTGAGGAGGATTTAAGAATAAGGCACTGTGTAGCGAGCATCTGAACTGCATTCACCACATATGCACTATCAGACAAAATATTCATGGGTGCACTCTCTCTGCGTAATACTGTTGCAATAATAGCTAATTCTGCATGTTGTGGAGAAGGGGATGCTGTTAAAACAAAATATCATTGATTGTTAAATATAGCTGCTCCTGTTCCGCCTTTAGCTCCATCCGTAAATACGGTAACTGCCCCTTGAATTGGATCCCTTCGCACCTTCTGCACCCGTTTTATTGAAACCTGTGTGCAGAAGTTAACAAATGGATGGCGAGGGTAGTGATTGTCAATCTCTATTTGTAGAATGAGAACTATGTATGCCCATTGCCAGCATTCCCTTGTAAAGGCTTCTACTGCCTCTTGAGCAAAGGGAACTACACATCGCTTTGGAGTCTTCCCCGCCATTTTTTATTGCTGTAAATATTAATATTAAATCAGCCACTGCAATGCCTTGGGTGTATAGTACACGTGGTGCATGTGAATGTGGGTATACAAACAACAAGGGTCCTCCTTGCCAAATGACTGCGAAGGGATACAGCTGTTCCATAAAAATTAATATTTCTAGGGCTTGTTGTGGATCACATCTTTCCATCTGCATTGCTTTAATTTGTTTTTCAATTTTCTGTAACGCCAAGCGGGCTTCTATTGTCAATCTACGAGGGGAATCAAGCTGGGCATCTCCTTCTAAAATATTGAATAATGGCATCATATCTTCGGTAGTTAATTTACAATAGGGCCTCAACCAATTTAAATTGCCACATAATTTTTGGAAGTCATTAAGGGTCTGTAACCCATCTATTGCAATTTCAAATTCTAATGGGGTTACCTTTTCAGAAGTTACTTTAAGCCCTAAGTACTGTACTACTTCCCCTTTTTGTATCTTCTCTGGCGCTACTTGTAACCCAACCTTTTCCAAATATAATAGCAGCAGCTTATATGCTTCCATTAGGTGACTTTCACTTTCAGCCATTATTAACAAGTCATCCATGTAGTGTAAAATTTGTACTTTTGGGCACTGTTGTCGAACCGGCTCTACTGCCTGGTCAACATATAGCTGGCATATGGCAGGACTGTTAGTCATTCCTTGGGGAAGCACCTTCCATTCATATCTTTTGTCGGGACCTTGATGATTAATGGAAGGTACAGTGAAAGCAAACCTCTGAATGTCTTGTTCATGTAGAGGTATGCTAAAAAAGCAGTCCTTCAGATCGAGTACTATTAGTGGCCAATGCTTTGGGATCATAGTAGGAACCGGGAGTCTGGGTTGTAATGCCCCCATGGGTTGCATCTGCTGATTAACAGCCCGTAAATCATGCAACAACCTGTATTTCCCTGATTTTTTCTTTATCACGAATATTGGCGTATTCCATGGGGAGGTTGATGGTTGCAAATGGCCTGCCTCTAATTGTTGTGACACTATATCATTTACCGCAGCCAACTTTTCCTGGGTAAGGGGCCACTGTGGTATCCACTTTGGCTTGTTGTCCAGCCATGACAATGGCAGCGGCTGCATCTCAGTGGCCCCCACGAAAAACCCGTGTCCTGTCTTTTAAAATCGCCTTTGGGCTGGGCTAGGTCCCTTCTGCCTTCTCTGGAGCCTAATCCTCTCTCCTGATATCCCTTTTTATACATAATACGCTGTCCTGTAGAACTCTCCAATTGGTCCTCATTTGTTAACGTCAGTCCCAATTGTTCTAAAATGTCTCTTCCCCATAATGTGATGGGGAGTGCACTAACATAAGGTTGCACATTTCCCTTGTTCCCTTCTTGATCCTGCCAATGAAGCACCTGAGCACGTCTTGATGGTGTCATGGCCGCACCTAGGCCTACTAAAGTATTATCTCCTGGCTGAAGGGGCCATGACTTCGGCCAATCATTTTCCGAAATTATACTTACATCTGCACCTGTGTCTAGCAGGCCCTGAATCGACTTTCCTCTAATGGTTAAGGTCCACAGAGGTGATCTGCTAAAGACAGGGACAAGGCTGCAAATTTCTCCCCTTGGGGTCCATGAACATCCTGCGCTCCAGTCATAATCAGCATTTGAGCCACAGGTTCTTCTGGATTGATTTGTATAATACCCTTTGTAGATTGTATTAGCACTTTTAACTTATCAAAAGGTAATTGAATGACTCCGGTGATGACCATTAGGCCTCTTAAAGCATTTGTTTCTTTTCCTACAATTATTCCAAGTCCGTTATGCTCCGCTGAAATTGTTTCTGCCCTCACCTCTATGGCTTGTGGCCCCATTTGAGGTGTTAGTACCGAATATTCGGTGGCTCGTAACTCTGCGCGGTAAATATTTGGTTTTTGTATTGTTGGGACCGTGGCACCCACCGATTGTTTTGGCCCCGGGGTGCAGGGGCCCACATTCCGTTTTTTTGCTGTTGTCCATATACACCTGATCTTCTTATGGGGCCCGGCTCACTTGGCATCCTCAGGGGATTGCCTGCGCTATTCATTTTAAAGTAACATTCACTGACCCAATGATTCCCTCTTCTACAGCGTGGGCAAAGGCCTGGTCTTCTCGAGTTCTCTATGCCCTGCCGATCTCGGGCTGGAAATTTGGCCCTACATTCCCTCATTAGATGCCCTTCTCGACCACATCTAAAGCATATTCGTCCCCTCATGTTCTGTCTAAATTGTCGGGTTACTGCTACTGCAGCATGTGATCCAGAAGCTACATCATCCATGACATCCCTACAGATTTTCAAAAAGGTAGGGATGTCTTTATGCTGCCATGGTCTAAGAGCTTCACGACATGTTTTATTGGCCTGTTCATACGCCAATCTTCTGACTAAGGGCATTGCTTCTTCCACAGTTTCAAAAATGTTTCCTGCTGCTTCCATTAATCTGTTCACGAAGTCAGCGTAAGGTTCGGTAGGGCCCTGTACTATCTTAGGCTGTGTCTTACTTCTCCTTTTCTGGGTATCACCTTCCAGGCTCTTCTTGCTATCTCTCTCACTTGTAAGAGGACAGCTGTTGGTAATCGGGCCTGCTCATCGGGATTGGCAAATCGCCCTTCTCCATTTAACATTTCCTCATCCCATGCTTGATTCCCTGCTTGATAGTTCTGCTTTGAATATTCTCGCGCAAATTCTTTATAAGCAGCTAACCATAAGAGGAAGTCACCCCCGCCTAACACCGCCTGTACTAAGTTTCTCCAATCCTCGGGTATTAGGCCTTGCTGCCCAATGTTATCAAGGATTGCCTGAGTGAAACTTGCATGGGGCCCATACAATTGTACTGATTGTTGCAACTCTTTAAGTAATTTATGGTCAAGAGGCGTCCAACCCCTGTTTCCCTGTTGATCCTGAAGTACAGGAAACACCTGGCCTGGTTCCTGGTACTGCTCCCAAGCAGGTTTTCTATAAACAGCTCCCCTTTGCTTGTTTTTGGTTCTTGGCCTTTCTATCTCCTCCTGCATACCTACTCCCTCCATCACTCCTTCTTCCTCCCACTCTTCTTCAATCTCATGTGGAAAAAAGGGGCTTTTCTTTACAGGAGGAAACTTTGGTAGTACCAATGGGCGATACCGGGGTGGTGATTCATCCTTTATGGTTGAATTTGCCAGCCTTGTATGGCCAGGATATATTCTTGGCATCTCTCTCGGGGGCGAGGTTCCCTCCTCAGCTTCCTTCTCCCCCCCATAAGCTTCCTGGCTCTCTAAATCCTTCTTTGATTTTCTTCTCATTTGTTCGTTACAATAGCTGCTCACCTGGCTACCCTGCCATAATTCCTCCTGCAATTCACTCCCCTCATTAAGCAACAACTCGATCCCTTCCGTGGGGTCCTGAAGCACCTGATCAACGAGCTGCCACAGCTTCAGCACTTCTATCGATTCCCCAGCCTCGCGTAATTTCCGTCCCACCTGCCTCCACTGCTGTAGAAACCAGGGGGACGTCTCTACGACTGCTCTTACGAATGCATGAATTTTCCTCCCCCCTCGTTTCCCTTGCTTAGAGGAAAAGCTGCGAGGAGGTCCCCTAGGCTCTTTGCTAGTCTCTCTCTCCGGTATTTTCCCACTTCTTCCCGGTTTTTCCCTCCTAGGTTTCCTATCCGAGTCACGGCACCATTATGTCACTCCCCCTCTTCGTGGAGGAACGATACTAAACCCTGCACTGTTCTTTCGTCTGCTCGGCCCTCCCCGGGTTTGCTGCTGGTTCTTCCCGGGTTGGCTACTGTCCCTTCCACCTCCGTGGAAGGGCGGTTCCCCCTGGCCACTTTCCCCACTTCCGCAGGGGAGCGGCACACCGCCGGCCGGCTCTCTCGGGGGCTGCACAGGTGTTCCCCTTAGATGTTCCTGGTGCATGCCGTCTCTCTCCTCCTTTATAGTCCTCCTCTGCCAATCCCAACTCGGCTGCCCACACACCGAGTACGCTGCTCTCCTCCAATCAGGAGCAAGTCCTACAGTTTATTGGCTGAACTGGAGGCAGCTGTGTAGAAGCTGTTTTCTTCTCTCCCAGCGCCATATTGTGGGAGAGCAGATGCATAGAATAAGTCTTAATTCCAGTAACAGTATAGTCCGAGTTGCTCCCCACACCAATGGAATTAAAATAGAAATCAACTCCAGAAAAATGGGAAAAGTCACACATATGTGGATGTCAATCCACACAGTGTCAAACAGCCATTGGCTTGAAGAGGAAATCAAAAAAGAAATCAGAAAATATTTCAGTGGGTACATTTTGAGTTTTGAGCTGGGATCCATAGCCACAATCACAATCCTCAAGTCCAGGCTTGGTACAAAGAGAAACCAGGTGGACATGGAAGGTCACCAGCAGAAAAGCTCTCTGAACACTGAGAACCATGGGGATCTTTAAACAGAGCAAACAGAAGTCTTCTTACTGCCTACAACAAATTAAGGAGACCAGGATGCTGATGCTTATGACCGAGTTCAAAGGCAGATTGCAAATTCATATATATTTTATGTACAATATAAACATTTCATAGTCGGCTGAGCTTTATTTTATAAATGGACTGATTGAACATAAGCTCCTTCATTAACATTTAGTAAATAGTTCAGTTTGTTCATTCAACAAATGATCTTCACATGTCAGGCACTAGACACTGTTCTAAGTATTTGGGATGGAGCAGCAAAAAGACACACAATCAGGAAGGCTGCTTTTTAATAGGTCACACACTAGATATGAGAAAATGAATGAAAACTCACACTGGTGCCATAATCAGTACTATAAAAACATAAATATGTACAGAGAAAGAACTGGGATATAAAGAAACTGCTTTGAGTACTCTGAACAAGTCAATCCATTTCTTTCTAAAGTGTAGTATCCCCCAGATGCTTGATCCTGAAGGGAGATATTTTATTTATTTTGCTGAAAGGCAGAGTGAGAAGGGAGATACACATACATAGGGGAGGAATAAAGAGAGAGAGAGAGATTTCCATTCACTGGTTCTCTCCCCTAAATGGCTTCAACAGTTGGGCCTGGGCCAGACTGAAGCCAGGAGTCAGGAACCCCATCTGAGTATTTCATGTGGGTGGCAAGGAGTCAAGTAATCAGGCCATTATCTGCTAATTCCTAGACACAGGTTAGGAGATTGGATCAGAAAGAACACAGCTAGGATTCAAGTTGGCACTCTGATAGGAGATGCAGGCATCATAAGTGATAGTTTAATGTGCTGTACCACAATGCCAGTCCCAGCAAGTGAGTTTTATGTTCATGTTCTTGCGGATTATTTCCTATTCCATATTTGCACTGTGAACTAAACTGCAGTGGAAGGTGAAGAAAGAACGGCAAAGGAAGACTTTTTTCTCTCTCTCACTGTCCACTCTGCCTGTCAAAAAAAATTTAAAAAGAATACTTTTAGATCCTTCCTTCCTTCCTTCCTTCCTTCCTTCCTTCCTTCCTTCCTTCCTTCCTTCCTTCCTTCCTTTTTACAGGCAGATTTAGTGAGAGAGAGACAGAGAGAATGTCTTCCTTCTGTTGGTTCACCCCCCAAATGGCTGCCACGGCCGGTGTGCTGCACTGATCCTGTGGGGCTCCATGGGATGCGCAGCCATGGAGCCCCCACGTCAAGGTCAGTCTGATAGCTGTTGCTGTGTCTTTATCACAAGGTGGATGTTGCTAGTTTCGGTTAGGGCAATGCTTTCCCACGGTCAGGACTTTCCAGAGGCACTGAGCCTGCCTCGTAAACAACAAGATGGCGCCGAGGACCACGCAGTGAGCCTGCCTGCTGCGTGACACCTCATCTGATTGGCCCAAGGATGCGTGCACACTGCGTGAACAGACAGCGGATTGGAGTGTTCCGTGCATGGACTTGAGCCCACTTGCAATTGGCCAGATTTTGTATATAAGCTGTGTGCTGAGGAAGGAGGGGGCTTTCCTGTCCACTCTCTTCCCTTCATTCTTTCTCTGTCACTGTTATTTTCTCATTAAAAGTCTGCTGAAGACCGATAAGCTGCGAACAGTGTTGTTCCTTTGCAGGCAAGGGAGCAGCAGATCTGAAGCCAGGAGCCAGGTGCCTCCTCCTGGTCTCCCATGTGGGTGTACGGCCCAAGCACTTGGGCCATCCTCCACTGCCTTCCCGGGCCACAGCAGAGAGCTGGACTGGAAGAGGAGCAACCAGGACAGAACCGGTGCCCCAACCAGGACTAGAACCCGGAGTACCAGTGCCGCAGGCCTAGTGAGCCGCGGAGCCAACAAATATTTTCTAATCATTGAAAAAACCAAAATGAAAAACCTAAAAGACAATTAAGCCAACAACATGAAGAGGATGAAAAGCTCCGCATTCAGTAAATTGTGAGTGAATTGCATCCCTTGTAAAGGAGGTTATTGGAAGCTCCAGGTCCTAAGATCCCAGCAGGATCACAGTGGATGGAGTGTCTCCAATCTTGTATGGTTGGGTCAGCAGGAAGGTGACAGCAGCCCTGGCTCTTAGGATAGCTAGGCCCCCATGAGCACCACCAGACCTGAGCCCAACACTCAACCCTCACTTCCCCCACCAGCCACAACCTGGATGAACTGCACCCCTCCCCCCAACCCCTTGGGGAAATCTGGCAGCTGTGACTCTGATTGGCTGCATCATCTGATTGCTGCCTGCTCACTGGCTCAGCAAGCTGTCCAATCAGACGCACAGGAGCAATAATGAAGAGCGAGGCGAGGTCTTTTTCTGTATGCTGCTAAACAGCTTCTCCAGTCTGCTGCTCATGCAGGTGCCACGATGCTCAGTCCTTGCCTCTCTGTGCACTTCTCTCAGTACAAGAGCCCTTGGAAGGATGCCTGGGCAGCTCAGAATCTGGAATGAGGTGAGTGTGTGGGGGCCAGGTGCCTCCCTCTTGCAGGATGGCAGCTGGGCTGGCAGCTGGCATGGGACCCTGGATATCTTGTTTCATTCCTGAATGTGGTGACTGGCTTAGCCCTAGAGCTCTGTATTTTTCCAAATTGTGTGGTTAGGATTCATGGGTCCTCAGGGAGAATCCAGACTTCATACACAGCATTGGGGGGAGAAGCTGTGAGTTTTGGGACCCCTGTCCCTTCTTTCTCCTCCTGGATCACAGAATTCCCCTCAGTTAGAAAGCAGGTCACCAAGTCCACAACCCAGTCCTCTTAGCACAGCTCTTCCTAGGGGGGTGAGGCTGTCTCCCTGTGTCAGCTCTCAACTGTGGCTGCTGGTTATGAGCAGACCTTGGGCAGGGATTTCAGAGACAGCCCCAGCTGAGGCCAAGCATCCTTTCTGGGGGACTCTCCCTTTTATCCCTGCCTTGGCATTAGCTTCCTCCGAATATCTGTTGACACAAAGAAATGGTGTTTGCTGGGGAGTTGAGGCTCCAAGACTGCTTAAACATGATATCCACTGGGAATCCTCTTCCTCTGACATTTGGGCTTCATGCCATTTGGACCTGGCTTAGGTCATTTGTTCCAGTACCAACTGGTGGTAGATTTTTTTTTTAAAGATTTTTATTTATTTATTTGAGAGGTAGGGTTATAGACAGAGAGAGGGAGAGACAAAGAGAAAGGTCTTACATCCACTGGTTCACTTCTCAAATGGTTGCAACAGCCAGAGATGGGCTGATCTGAAGCTAGGAGCTTCTTCCAGGTCTCCCACATGGGCACAGAGGCCAACTACTTGGTCCATCTTCTACTGCTTTCTCAGGCCATAGCAGAGAGCTGCAGCAGAAGAGGAGCAGCCGGGAACAGAACTGGCACCCGTAAGGGACACCAGCTCTAAGATGGGAGGTTGGCACCTCAGGCAGAGGCTTTAGCCTAGTACGCCACAGCACCGGCCCTGGGGAGATGATATTTTAAGACTCTTTGATCAGTCAGTCCCTCCACAAGGGAAATTTTGTTTGGAAGAGTCACTGAGTAAAAATTTGTTTATCTTGGGTAAAATACAGGTAATCAGATGTTAATTCCATCCAAATCCCTCTGAGCTGATAAGGACAGCCAATATTTCTGGCCTCATAACTAAGAAAAATTGTGATAATGCATGGATTTGTTTGCATTGCATTCTAAAGAATGAGGAGGCCCATGAGGTCCCGTTGGTCCTTTAAAGCCAGTTGTAACTCCCACAGAAGCCCCTGGTGCAATTGAAAGCAGGGAACAAGAATCAGAAAAATAATGCACTACAAAATATTTCTTTATTAAGGTGCTAACTGAATCTGAACTGAAGATACAATTTTCTTTTCATGTGTAGATGTTCAACTCTTTTACTGGGACTAGAGTTATTTTCCAAACTAAATGCTTATGTTAAGATTTTATTCCTGCCAGTCCCAATTGAGAAAAAAATTATGGTTAATTAAATTATTGAAAGAATTCTGTTATGTCGATAATTTTCAAAAGGAGTTAAATATTTTATAAAGGGGCGATGAAGTAGGCAGGCATACAGGCTAAAATTGACTAGTGAACTGGAAGACCATGTCTTCGCCATGCCCCTGTGTGATGTCATGCCCCTACCTGATACCTTCACCACACCCCTGTGTGACCTCATCCCCCTACCTAGCCACACCTGGGTGCCAACCAGCCAATCAGGTTAATTAACCACTCCCCTTTGGAAGTGGGTTAAAAGCCTGGGACACAGTGTGTCTGGGCCTTCTTTTCTTGCCTGGTCTCCTGCCAGGACGGGCTTGCTGTAGCCCTGTGCCTCCAGGACATGTGCCCTCAGGCCATGTGCTTTAGGCTTCCTGGCCTAGATGCTCCTCCATGTGGCTGGTTCCTGGTGCTCAGTATGAACCATATTTACCTAACTCTCAGCCTCTGCTTTGCTGCCAGTGGTAAGCAGTGAATAGCAGCTTGAGGTGCTTGCTGCACGTGGCTTTTGTCTGTTCCCTGCTTGGTATGGATGCTACCCTGGTTTCTAGACTTTCCTCCCTCTCCTACCAGAACTAAACCCTCACTTTCCTAGATACCTCTCGCACTAAATAAAAGCCTAAAACATACCATGCTGCTTCGTTAATCTGTGCCGGTATTTAGAATTCTTCTCTAAATATTAGGCAAGAACCCTCTTGGGCTTATTAATATTGGGGATTAATAAGTTCATGGTGAAATCATGTGGCACCCCAAATTCTGGTAACACATGTGGCACCCAGATAGCACTTCTGGGAAACTTAAGGCCCACATTTCAGTGTGGAATTTAGGGGGTCGTGTCTGATTTCAAAATGACATTATTCCTTCTCATGATATATGCTATATATATGTGTGTATTTGTTGTATATTGTATATTATGTTGTATATTGTATATTATGTCTGAATGGTAAAAAATTCCTTAAGAGCTTTGTTTTAACTGACATAGGCAAATGAGTGTTCACATAAATTAAAACTATTTAATTAACCCAAATATCTTTTTTTTTTTTTGAGAGGAAGAGTTAGAGACAGAGAAAGGTCTTCCTTTTTCTGTTGGTTCATCCCACAGTGGCCGCTGCAGCCAGCACTGCACAGATCCGAAGCCAGGAGCCAGGCGCTTCCTCTTGGTCTCCCATGCGGGTGCAGGGCCCAAGCACTTGGGCCATCCTCCACTGCACTTCCAGGGCCACAGCAGAGAGCTGAACTGGAAAAGGAGCATCTGGGACAGAATCCGGCACTCCGACCAGGACTAGAACCTGGGGTGCCGGCGCCGCAGGAGGATGATTAGCCTAGTGAGCAGTGGTGCCGGCCTCAAATATCTTTTGATTCATGTGACCTAAGTAAGTATCTGATAGGTTGTTTTAACTTTGTTGATAGATATAAATTAAAATATTTTCAGGGTTACTGACATGTTTTGTGCCTGGATTTGCTGGTCAAGCAAAAGTTATACTTACTTTTTTGGATACTCAAAGTCATAAAAGCTCAATTTTGACAAGAAAAAATGATGCAGGTTAGTGGCATAACACAATGTTCATTAATTCCTGTTTGAAGTAAAATTTAACTCCTCGAGTTGTTCTTTGGCAAAACATGACTCAAGATTATAACCATACTAGTCTAATATTTTAGTTTCTTAAAAAATCTGTAATTGTTAATAATAAGTATATAATAATAATAATAAAAAACATAAAAGAAATGTTTTCAAACTTTTGTACTGTTGGTCTTGTAAAAGTTGTAAAAGACAATGGACTTTTGGATTTAACTACTTTAAAATAATTTGAAATTTTATGTTTCATTAAAATGCTTTGTTCTTATTTTAGAGGCTTTTTAGGATCATTTTAAATTGCAAATTAAGGAACCAATAGATAGGGGAGAGAAAAATGTTAAGGAAGCTATAAACGTGAGAATGAGAATGTGTCTTGGTACTCAAGATGTGTTTTGAATAACAAAGAAAGCAAGTGATCTTTGTCTAACCTGAAATAAAACTGGTGTTTGGCAAGGAGAGAGAGGAACAAAACAGAATAAATAACTTAGGTAATATAAGAATGTTACAGATTTGTAGCAGATAATTTTGTGTGAGATTACTTTGGCTAGATTAGAAGGAAATTAATTCTATGAGTTTCTCAAAATTGAGCATTGGTAATTGTTAGGAAAAGAGTTGCAGATTTTTGCTTCCCCACACAGGGCACCAAAATGTTAGGGAAAGAGGTGCAGAATAGAGAGGGGGCAGTGTACAAATTTACAGACAGACTGCATTTATTCAGAGAAAATAAGTCTGTAGAGGTGGGTGATCAACTGCCCACATGCACACTAGTGGAGCACAGGGCAGAAGTCCCCAACCCCAGGGGCTGGGCCTTTTTATATTTTGGGTAGGGGCCAGCAGGCAGAGGGGAATTCCTGGAACTGGTCTTTCAGGTGTTCAGAGCAACTGGTCTTTCAGGTGGCTGTAAGGGGTGGGGTATGAAGGCAATAGGGTGTGAAATCCAGTTGAGTTTCAAGGGCAAGGAATACATTCCAGTGTTTACCTATTTTGGGCAATGAGGGAGAATGGCTGAGGCTTATGTCATTGTTCCATCAATCCTGACTCTGAGTATAGATAAGGAGAGGGGTGCCGATTTCTCTCTGGCTACTTCCTGCTGATAGGGGGCTTAGACATGGAGCCAGGACTTGAGCAGTGACCTATATTTGGGATAGGATTGATTGAAGAGGAAGAGCAGCCTTGCGTTGCTCCTGTGAGTTGGCTTGAGATATAGCAGTTATTTGTTCCTGCAAGAACCTTTGGAATGGGTTAATTATGCATGGCAGAAATAGGAGCACTATGATTATGAGGGCAAAAGGAGACACTAGAGCCATGGCCCATGGTGGAAACAATGGCCAAAATGAGGCAGAGTTACCTTGTAAATGCCTCACGTTAGCGTGTCGAGCTGAGAGGTGGGTCCTGTTGGGGTGGACTTATATGAGGGAGATGTAACTAGTTTTAACGAAGTAAAATGCACCCAGGGAGGGTGCCCTTTGAGTTTGGCTGTAGTGGTGGTAGTCAATATCACCTGGTAGGGCCTGCTCCACTTTGGTTTTAGAGCAGCCTCATTTTGTTTTAGAGAAATCCAGTCACCAGGTGGAAAGGTAGGGATATAGTCAGGAGGCAGAGAGTGTGGTTTGGGTAGATGTGTGTCTGCATATATCCATAAGTCAGAGCACATTTCAGTAAGAAGAGAGAAATTGAGAGGAGGAGGAATAGCTTCAGAGCTCTGTAGGGGAGGGAAGCTAGGTGGAAGGAGAGGCCTTCCATAGGGAATTTCAAATGGGCTAAGCATTAAGGGCTTCTGGGGAAGAGATCTGATTCTTAACAGAGCTAAAGGGAGGAGTTTTACCCAGTCCAACTAAACCTGGGTGGAGAGTTAGAGTTTAGTTAGAGCCTGTTCTAAAATTCCATTCATCCATTCTACTTTTTCCTGAGGAGGGGGGACAATAGGGAATCTGAAAATGCCATGAGCTATGAAGAGAGGCAGATACTATTTGAGTCATTTTAGAGGTAAACTCTGGTGCATTGTCTGACTGATGGAAGCAGGCAATCCAAATCTTGGGTTAATATCATTTAATAATACAGTGGAAATGGTGGAAGCTCTTTTGTTAGTAGTAGGGGAAGCTTCCACCCACCCCAGGAAGGTGTCCACCATCACCAGAAGGTACCGTGTTTGCCTAACTGGTGGCATATGGGTGAAGTCAATCTGCCAGTCCTCTCCTGGGAGTGATCCATGGGCCTGGTGAGTGGGGAATGGGGTGGCCTGATATTAGAATTGGGGTTAGCAGTTTGACAGGGGCTACAAGTCTGAGATATGTTATGCAGAGTTTCTCTTATGGCAGGAGTTAGGTGTATATGTGATCTCAGGAAGTGAAGAAGAGAGTTTGAGTTTGAGTGATAGAGAGAATGGAGGTTCTTTAGAAAGGTAACTTGGAGAGAAGAAGGGAGTATTAGTTTTTCATCTAGAAACCACCATGAGTCCTTTCTAGATTCCCCTTGTTGTTGAAACTGAGAGATTTCTAGGTCTGAATACACAGGAGCTAAGTTACAGAGAAAAGATGGGATCCTCTCCCCAGGAGCCATTGTGTTAGCTGTCAGTTCAGCCTTGTTATTAGCTTCAGATAGGGATTGTTTACCTTTCTGGTGTCCTTTCCAGTGAATAATAGCAGCTTTTGTTGGCAGCTGAGCAGCATCAAGTAGAGTTTTAATCAGCTTGCCATTTATTATAGGGGTCCCTCGGGCTTGCCATATCTGGGCATTGGAATGCATAATGTTATAGGCATATCGGAAATCTGTATGTATATTGACTGTCTTTCCTTTGGCTAAGGTGAAGGCTTGAACCAAGGCTAACAACTCGGCCTGTTGGGAGGTAGTGCCTTGAGGTAGGGGCCCAGCCTCTATGACCCTATACAGGGAAGAGGAGGAGGTGACATCACGATGCCCCTCAATTATTGCATATCCAGTGGGAAAAGGGGGAGCTTTAGAAGCACTACCATCAATGACCCAATCCAGGGCTCTGGGAATAGGAGTGTCTGAGGTGATGAAATGTAGTCAGGAAAAATCAAGGAAGTGAGGACAGGAATAGGGTTTGAGGGGATGAGAGAAGTGGGGAGGAGAGTAGCTGGGTTGAGAGAAGAGCAGGGATGAAAAGTAACAGTGGGATGTGAAAAATTAAGTTTAAAATTACAGCCCTAAACTTTTTTCCCCCAAAGCTGAAATTAGGTGCAGCTGTAAAGATAAGGGACCAAAACTATGTGGCCTTTGCCTCACCCACCCAGCTGTGCAGAGCCCCTGCCTACCCCTTTCCTGTATCTTGTCTCACCTGACCAGTTCCCTGTCCCTGAGTTCCTAGATAAGCCACAAACCTTCCCGTGATCTTGTGTGACCTTGTGTGAGACCCTGCAGTTTGGCACGTACACTCCAACGGCCCAGACCCTATGCTTCAATTCAAAGGGCATCAACCCCAAGAGCCATCCAACCACCTTAGTGGGTCCGTTCCCGCCACTGGATGTGCCAATCAAATCTAGGAGATGTCCTTTGAATTTCCCGCCGAATGAGATGATTTGCTGTGATGTAAAATGTCTCTAAAAACCCTATAAAAACCCTGGCCCTTGACTTCTCAGGGCTTCTCTGTTCATGCGTGTTCAGGGAGCCCCAGCATGCTGGTTCAATAAACCCCCTGCTGTTTGCATGAGAGTGTCTCTTGGAGTTGTTCCTCGGGTGGTGGACGCATTTCGACCCTAACAGGCTGGAGAAGGGTAGAGTGAAGAACAGTTTAAGTGGGTTAGGAAGACTCAAGGCAGGTGCTTGTAGAAGAGCCTTTAGGATTTGAAATGGGGTCTCTAGGGAGGAAGTCTCTTGCAAGGGCTCATCTAGATTGCCTTTGGTAGCATTTATGAAAGTTCAAAGAAACAGAACTATGGATTTTTCACTATGCGAAAGCAATAAGGTTATTCAAAGCATATAAATGTTAGGAAGTCAGGAATTTAGCCTATGTGTTTGTGAGGCAGGCCTGAAGACCAGCACCTACTGTGGAAACTCTGGAAGCCCAGCAACTTGCACTTCAAAGTCCTGCTCAGACCCCAGACCCTGATAACCTCCCTGGGGGTACCAGCCCTTCCCCCCCTCCCCTAGGAAAGCTCCCAGGGGAATTCTCTCTGCTCAGGACCAAATGGGTTACTTGATTACATGGGGCAATAAAACCTCCTCAGATGCCCTAAGGGAAGCCTCCTTACTTTGCCAGCAAATCTGGGGAGGAATTTGCTAATTTTCACCCAACAAACCCTTCCACCTGGACTCTCCATCCTTTGTCCTGGAGGAGAGGGGGAGGAGGGTAAACAGACTCCCTTAAAAACCTAGGGAGTCTAAGCAGACTGCGAGCTCTGCCCTCTGCCTCTCTGCTGAGCCACCCACCTGGCCTGCCCAGGTGTATTCTTTCCACTCAACCATGTAACCTCACTCTCCCCAGTCCGAGCAACTGGGCGCTCTTTCTGTCCCTTCTGTACTGACGGATGCCCTATCCCCAATAAAGCCTTAGCACTCTGCCCTCTGTCTCACACCTGAATTCTTTCTTGTGTGAAGACAAGAACCCCACAGCTTCCATGGCCTTCCCTCCGGTAACATACATATTTGTAATAATCTTGCTGTTTCATTTTGAAATCTATTTTTAATGCTGTTTCTCCTTTTAGTAGTTTCTACTTAATTGGTGATTTTCTTTGTCAAATTTCTAGGCATCTCCTGCAAGTTATTTCTTCCTCCTTGGTTCTGACTCTTGTGACCTAACATTAAAACTGTTTATCTTAGAAGCCTAAGGTCATAGGATACTTGATTCTTCTGTCTTTTCTTAATGTGTTTAATTTTTTTCATGTAATCAGACAATTCCTTCAGCTTTTGTTTCTAAGGGTATTTTTCTATTCAAGGTTTTCATGGGGCAGGTGTCATGGCTCATTTGGCTAATCCTCCACCTGCCGGCATCCCATATGGGTGCTGGGTTCTAGTCCAGGTTGCTCCTCTTCCAGTCCAGATCTCTGCTGTGGACCAGGAAGGCAATGGAGGATGGTCCAGGTGCTTGCGCCCCTGCACCCACATGGGAGACCAGGAGGAAGCACCTGGCTCCTGGCTTTGGATCGGCATAGCTCCAGCCATAGCGGCCATTTGGGGGGTGAACCAACAGAAGGAAGACCTTTTTCTCTGTCTTTCTCACTAACTCTATCTATCAAATAAATTAAAAAAAATATTTTCATGCTCTTAATAATATTTTTAGACAGGAAGATAGAAATTAGCCTATGTGTGTGAAAGCAGTCATGGGAAACAAAACATGTGCTCTGCAGAAGGAATGCAGCAGCCTTAGAAGCAGGCCTAGGAAAGCAACCCAGTACTTTACACTACAAAACCCTGCCCCTCCAATAAAGGCACACCAGGAGAAACCTGTTTGCTTGGTGCAAAGGAGGTTACTGAGTCTGATAACATTACCTAATTTTGCACCTGGGAAATATTTTGTCCATGACTGGTGTGTGTGTGTGTGTGCGTGTGTGTAGAAACAGTGAGAAGTAGACACCCAGACACCCAACCCTTAGAAATCCCAGTGATTATTAAGTCTTCTCCTCACAGTCAACTTCATAGGGGCATCTGTGGAAATTTACAGTAGGTTTTTAAGAGAGCAGGGGAGCCCCAGGTCTCTGTTCTACCATTAGGCTGAGGTAGAGCTGAAGGACACAGGTGCTGGAAGGTTTGAGGACCACCAGGAGGAATCAGAGAACTTAAGCCTTGTCATCGATCTAGCAACAAGCCATGATATCTGAAACCAGAGACCGTCAACTCTTCCATGACTTCACCACACCAAAGTAATGGAGGAAAATGGTGATGAAGGAAGGTGCCTAGGGTGCATGTCTCACAAGGAATTTCCATGTGGACAGGCAGTGAGCAAAGCCAGATTTATTTACATGAGAAACCTCTTGCCACAGCAGCCACTAGGGGGTCTCCAAGAGAGGGAAACCTGAAAAATGGAGTGGAGTTTTTTAACTGCAGTTTGGATGAGCAGAATAATAACAGCTAACAATCTATCAGAGGGACAGAATCATAATCTTGTCTAGCCTGCTCTTGTTAAAACAAAAAACCTTGGGAACTATCCAATAGGCAAATTCTCGTGGTAAAACCAGGTTAGAAGGGTGGGATTGTTAACTTCCCTTCTATTCTCATGATAAAACTAGAAACTCAGAGGAGTGGGCAGTCCACTTCTGTCTTGCTAATACACAGGTTCTGGGGAGAAGCAAGTGTCTTTGCCCACTGTTAAAAGGACTCCCCATTAGGTCATCTAGTCCTTACACCAGCACACCCTTCCTTAAAACCTCTTTATAAGCCCTCAAATACCCTCCTCCAACAGAATGGTAATCCTGTAACCACAATAAATGCATTTTTCCTTTTCAAATGTTTACCTTAATGAAGGCACCCTCTGTTGCTGTAATCTAGTGAATAATATTTGCATAAGAATTTCAGAAGCCATCTGAAAAAAGGAGATGATTAGGAATGTCAGGCTTTTGCCCCAAGTGACAAAGAACACCCCCCCCAACAACTGAGGCAGAAAGCCCCTGGGGTGACACCCTGGCCTCCTCTGACTGGGTAGTGGGCTGTGCCTCAGAACAAAGCCTGAAAATCTGCATAATTGTCAATTGAATAGACTCATTGTTTTATTTGAATCCTCACCCTCCAATTACCCTGTCTCTTTAAAAATCCTCTGTACTGGGTGTTTGGATTGAGAGAAACTTCTTTTTCTTTCCCCAAGGCTGTTGCTGCCTTCTTGCAATAAACCTTTTCCTCTGGCCAGGCCTCATCTTTGGTGAATTGAAGCGGCGAGCATCAAGAGCTGGATTGTTCACTCAATAACCACATTGGTGAGCGATCCAGAAGCTGGGTGTATTCTTCCAGTGGCCTGACCCTCTCACACTGGTAAGGAGGGCAATGGCCACTTGTACTCCCTCCCCAGAGCTGCTTGTGAGCTAACCTGCTGGCTGGGACTCGGGACATCCAGCAGCTGCTGAGAGCACTTTCTCTCCGGGACTTTCTTTTCTCTTCCTTCTGCGCATTAGCTACCTATTAGCATAATGGCTTCCATTTGTGTACAGAGTCAACAGCTCTGAGACTGAAATTTCTGTCTCTGATCTTTGGGTTCATGGAATTTGGACCTGGCTTAGGTCATTTTTTGTGGCACTGGTGAAGGGTTAAAAAGTTAAAAGCCGCTCCCCCCCCCCACCTCCTCTGGTGAACTTTCCTGACCTCGTTAGACTTGCTCTGCATAGCCATTCTCTATAAAGTTAATTAGTCAGTAAATTACCCCAATGTGAGCGTAACCTTAGTTTCACCTAAGTAAGATAGAAGAAGTCACCATATATCTCTTTGCCTCCTGGACCCCTGACCCCACCATGTGTCCCTTATCGCCATTCAGCTGCATTCCTAGGTATCATCAAGGCAGTTCCTGCAACTTTGTTGTGTTTGTTGTGTGGCCCTCCCTTTTGGCAATAAGAGGCTTTTTGATACTCTCTGTATAGGCCATATGGTTCTCTGAGGTCTAATCAGGCCCTTACTCCATATCCTGTACTCCCTGTATTCATAAATCAACTGGTTGTAAAATCACTTAACTTGTATCAATTGTTTACTCTATACCTCTGTCTGATCTATGCAATGATTGATTTTCTTTGTTTAAACGTGTATAAAAACCCCAACCCAAGACTATCTGGGGCCGCTCGCCTGTACTGGGACGGGGGCCCCGACATGTCGGATCATCAATAAACCTTACCCTTTGTTAACTGCATGAGAGAAGGTCTCTTGGAGCGTTTTTGGGGTGGCAAGAGCAATCCAACTCTAACACTGGTTTGTGTGAAATCGGAGAATACCCCATAAAATCCATACTAAATTGTGGCCCCTTAAAGTTCCCTAGAAATGCTATCTGGGGTGCCACATGTGCTACCGGAATTTGGGGTGACATATGATTTCACCATGGGCTTATTACTAAATCCTCGATATTAATAAGCCCAAGAGGGTTCTTGCCTAATATTTAGAGAAGAATTCTAAATACGGGTACAGATAAACGAGGCAGCATGGTACGTTTTAAGCTTTTATTTAGTGAGAAAGATGCATAGGAGAGTGAGAGCTTTATTTAGGGGAGAGAGGTGAATAGGGGTTCATACCAAGCACCAGGAACCAGCCACATGAGTGAGCATTAGGCCTGGAAGCCTAGAACACATGGCCTGAAGGCCTTGTGCTCTGGAGGTGCAGGGCTACAGCAAGCCCTGTCCTGGCAAGAGGCCAGAGAAGAAGAGCAGGCAGGGCTACATCATGGCTGGGCTTTTAACCCACTTCCAAAGGGGAGTGGTTAATTAACCCGATTGGCTTGTGGGCACCCAGGTGTGGGCAGGTAGGGGAATGAGGCCACACGGGGGCATGGCAAAGGCATCAGGTAGGGGCATGTGGCCACCAAGGGCGTGGCAAAGGCGTGGTCTTCTAGCTCACAAACCTAATCTATTTTAACCTGTATGCCTGCCTGCTTCATGTGGGAGACAAGATTCTAAGATTTTTGCCTCAGCCCCTCTGTGAGGAAGATTTGGATATGGTTTGGAAGAGTACTCATTGGGTGAAATACGAGTGGTTCAATTTAATTTCCATCCAAAAGCACCTTGAGTTGTGTTGTGGCTGATTAAGCAGCTACAGTTACAATCCTATTACTAAGAAGAAAGTGGTGTTCTATTGTAATACTGCATGGCCTGTGTATGTGTTAAATTTAAGAGAAGATGGCTGTTAAGTGGATTTTTAAAATATTTATTTCATTTGAAAGTCAGAGTTGAAGTCGGCAGGCATGCAGGTTAAAATTGATTAGGTTTGTGAGCTGGAAGGCCACGCCTTCACCTCGCCCCTGTGTGATGTCATGCCCCTACCTGGCCACACCTGGGTGCCAACCAGCCAATCAGGTTAATTAACCACTCCCCTTTGGAAGTGGGTTAAACTCCTAGGACATGATGTGTCCGGCCCTTCTCTCCCTTGACCTCTTGCCAGGAGGGGGCTTTCTGTAGCTCTGCGTCCTAGGCTTCCAGGCCTAGATGCTCCTCCATGCGGCTAGTTCCTGGTGCTCAGTATGAACCCATGTTTACTTCTCTCTCTTAAATAACGAACGCTCTCTGCTTCTGCATTGCTGCTGGTGATAAGTGGTGGATAGCAGCTCGAGGTGCTTGCTGCATGTGGCTTTGGCCTGCTCTCTGAGTGGTATGGACACTGCCCTAGTTTCCAGACTTTCCCCTCTCTCCTACCTGAACTAAACCCTCACTTTCCTGGCTCCCTGATCTCTTAACAACCTGTTGTAAATTTCCACAGATGCCTCTGATGAAATTGACTGTGAGGAACAAGAATTAATACGATAAAAGGTGTTTTTTGAGCAGAGTGCCAACTGAACCTGAAATGAAGATATAATTATCTTTGTGTATGTTAGTGTCCAGTACCATCACTGGGACTAGAGTTGCTTTCCAAGTTAAATGCTCAAGTAAGTTTTTCAGGCTTCAGCTGTGGAACAATAGGGTTAACTTAGGTTACTAAAAGCAAGAAGTAATTATATTTAATTGATTAGAACTTTTATTTATTTTTCTTTGGGAGTTTTAAAAAGGAGTTGTAACCATAATAAAACCATCTTCCTTCCCTTTTCCTTTTCACATTTTGTATAGCAAAAACCATTTACTGATATTCTGAATTACCTGAATTACTCTGGAGCTACCAGAGTAATTCAACTACCAGAGCTGTGCTGATCTGGAGTCAGGTCTCCCGTGCAGGTGCAGGGGCCTAAGGACTTGAGCCATCCTCTACTGCTCTCCCAGGCCACAGCAGAGGGTTGGATTGGAAGAGGAGCAGCCAGGCCTAGAACCAGCACCCATATGGTATGCCAGCACCACAGGCAGAGGATTAACCTACAGTGCCATGGTGCTGGCCTCATAATGGTGGACTTTTGACCCCACTGACAAGGATCCTCCAACCAACTGATGCTGACTCCCCTGGTTAAGAGGTCTCCATCAGAAAAAAGCTTGAACATCTACATATCAGCGGTTAAAGTGACTCATTATTTCTAACTTCCCCCTGAAGCTACCCTTGTCCTTTAAAAACTCTTTGGGAGAAAGAGAACATTTTACATCAAGAGCTTTCTCTTGGAGCCATGCTGTGGCATAGAGAGCTAGGCCTTCACCTGTAGTGCTGTCTTCCCTTGTGGGCACCATTTCATGTGCATGTTGGCTTCTCTCCTGATTCGGCTTTCTGCAGTGCAGGATGCTCCAGGTGCTTGGGCCCAACACCCAGCTGGGGAGGTTCCTGGCTCCTGGCTTTGAATCAGCCCAGCTCTGGCCATTTTGGCTATTTTGGGGGTGGGCCAGCAGGTAGAAGACCTTTCTCTGGCTCTCCCTCTCTCCATGGCTCTGTTTCTCAAATGAATGAATAAAATATTACTTAGTTATTTATTTGACAAGTAGAGTTATAGACAGAGAGAGACAGAGAGAAAGGTCTTTCTTCCATTGGTTCACCCCTCAAATGGCTGCTGCAGCTGGCACTGTGCTGATCTGAAGCCAGGAGCCAGGTGCCTCCTCCTGGTCTCCCATGCTGGTGCAGGGCCCAAGCACTTAGGCCATCCTCCACTGCCCTCCTGGGCCACAGCAGAGAGTTGGACTGGAAGAGGAGCAACTGGGACTAGAACCCGGTGCCCATATGGGGTGCCGGCGCCGGGCCCCAAATGAATAAAATCTTTAAAAAAAAAAAGATAAATATCTTTCCCCAAGATGCCAGCTTCTAGAAATAAGCTTTTTCCTCTTGCCAACATTCATTTCTGTTGAATTGGCAACCCACGTGGTGAGCCATAAGGGCCTGATTATTTGTCAGGTAATGGAGTTAAAAGATTTAAAAACTGTTGCAGCGATTTCTATATTTTTCTGTCTCATAACATATGCTATGCCTTATATACATGTACCTGTAGTATGTTTAAAAGTTTGTTGTGCTTATTTGTGTTAAAATCAAAATATAATTTTCAGCTAAGCACAAACAATATATGAAAGTGATGCAATGTTCTTTGCTTTCTATGAAGTTCAATTTTAAAGTTGTTCTTTGGCAAGATCATAACCTAAGAATAACCATACTTATCTAATATTTTAGTTTTTCAGGCAATCTAAGTATAAGTGCTCAAAATGAATTGGTGGTCTTTGCTTTCTCTGCACTTTGCTGTGGCACCTTGTGCATCATCATGTCCTTGCAACCTAAGGGTGTCTCCCTCTCATCATCTGCCTGAGAAATGGACTCAAGTATGCAGTGACTGGAGAGGAGGTAAAGAACTGTATGCAGTGCTTGATCAGAATCAGCAACCAGGTTCAAAAACTGATGTTGCATACCTTGCTGCATTCATGGATACATGTGAGATGGAGCAAACATTGGCTAGCATCAAGAAGACAGGTGAGCATTTCTGCCTCATCCTTGACACCAAGGGGCCATTTTGCTGATCACTACATCACAGCAGAAGGCATGTGGTGGCAGACATGAGCAGGAGGTGGTATACAAACTGAACTACAAGCTGTGCAAGGTGAGGAGGATGACTGGGTACAAAGGGAATCCCACCCCTGATGGCTCATGATGCTTGTGCCATGCACAACCCAGATCATCTCCTCAAGGTGATCATGGGATGGATTACTGATTTGGGGACCCTATCCAATTTGACATGAGGTAATGAACCTCAGGTTTTCCTGCCAGGGATAAGAGCATCTCTGACTTACAGTGGCTACAGAGAGATAAAGCCGTGTAGCAGCTAGAGAGACCAAGAACTACTCTGCAGTAGGATGACTTTTTTTTTCTCCAATAAATGATAAATGCTCATAAAAAATAAAAAATGAATTGCTAAGTGTAAAAGATAGATTTTTCTAAATACATGTACTCTTGGCTTAAAATATATAGAAGGGATTGGGTCTTTTGGTAAATGTTTTCATAAGTTGTTAATACACAGCTGTTCAAAATTCCTTGCTAAGTTATCACTAAACAATAAGTTACCTGCAAGATGGCAGTGTCAAAATGAAGCCTTTGGTAGGGGTGGTATATGTGCCTTTAACAGATAAAAACAATGGTCTAGGTGGGAGTGATTTTATTTTCTGCTCTTTTCTTCCACATGTGCAGGGAATGAACTCTAAGACCATCAGCTTGACCAGCCCATGATATTTCAGTGGATTGTTCATCTCAGGCCCTAAAGCTTTTTGATGCTGTTTGGAAACCAACAGCATCACAGCTCACTTGGACTTCATCACACTGTTATTTTCAGCATGAAAATGTGTGGTTTGGTAGGGGTTTCTTATTCCTCAAAGAGGCAGAGAGCCTGACTGGCAGAGGAAGGCTGCAGAATAGGAATGTGTGTGTTACTTCTTTCACATGCCCACAGTTTAAAATAGGAAAATAGGGCTTCTGCAAAATCGAAAATTTTAGTTTATGACTGATTTTGAGGAGTGGCTTTCCTTTTCATGGACACTTAATTTTGTTCTGATGTTAATATATCAAATTTCTTCTGTGTATCAGATAACACCACCATTCACAAGTTAAGATTCTTGGTATTTGGATATCTGTTAGATGCTACTAAGAAAGTAGAGATGAGCTTTCTTTTTAAAGCTTTTGAGGTGGTGTCACAGAATAGCATGTTGTAGATACAGTCAACTGCTTTGTTACCTTCCAAGTAGGCATCTGTAAGTACTGAAACTTAAAATGGCAGGTGATGTGCTGTAGACACTGCTGTTAAGATTGGACATAACTGACAGAGTTCATTCTTTCTCTCTAAAAGTGATAGGGGATTTGTAGCTTAGGGTTTTTTTGTTTGTTTAATTTGCTAATAATGTATATGAATTTAACATTCTGTGTAAACTGTCTTTGTTACTGCACAGTTTATGCAGTGCTGCTTTGCCAAATAAAAGTTCAAAGTAAAAAAAATCAAGTTATCAAGGATAAGAAATATTTTTTTAAGATTTATTTATTTAAGTATTTGCAAAGCAGAATAACAGAGAGAGAGAGAGAGAGAGAGAGAGAGGTCCTCCATCCACAGATTCACTCCCCAGAGGGCTGCAATGGCTGGATTTTGCTAATCTGAAGCCAAGAGCTAGGACCCTCATCCAAGTCTCCCACATGGGTGCAGAGGCCAAAGGATTTGTGCCATCCTCCACTGCTTTTCTAGGGCATTTTGAACCAGTGCTCTTACAAAATGCCAGCACTGCAGGTGGAGGTTTAACCTACTATGCCACAGTGCTGGCCCCAATAAAAATAATTCTAAATCAACATACCAAAATTTAGAATTCTTTAAAGTTTTATTTATGTATTTGAAAGGCTGAGTTAGAGAGGTAGAAAGAGACAGACATCTTCCATCTACTGGTTCAATCCCAGACGTCTGCAGCAAGCAAGCACTGGGCCAGACTGAAGGCAGGAGCCTGGAGCACCATTCAGGTCTCCTACATCTGTGGCAGGGATCTAAACACTTGTGCATTTTCCTCTGCTCTTCCCTGGCCATTAGCAGGGAGCTTGATCTGAAGTAGAGCAGCTGTGACATGTGACCATATGGATGCCAGCATCACAGGTGGTGGCCTTCCCCACAACATCACTATTCCAGCCCTGACATTAAAAATGTTCAAGGTACAGCCAGCATCATAGGTGAAGTGCAGTCTATCATACCTGCATCCCATAAGAGTGCTTCTTTGAGTCCAGACTGCTGCACTTCTAATCCAGCACCCTGCGAATGTGCCTGGGATAGCAGAAGATGGCTCAAGTGCTGGGACCCCTGCCACACATGTGGGAGAACCACATGGACTTCCCTGGCTTCTGGCTTCTTCAATCTGTCCCAGCTCTGGCTGTTGCAGTCAGTTGGGAAGTGATCCAGATGATCACTTTCTCATTGTCTTTATTTTTTTGGAATTCTTTCAAATAAATAAAACTAGGGTTTATACCCTACATTAAGTTAGTAAATTTTTTTACAAAAATATAAATATTAATGATTTGTGCAAGAGGTTTTTCATATTTGATTTTAAAGTCTAATAACTTTCTACAACACATTTATGTATTTGAAAGGAAGAGATACAAAGAGAGAAAGAGGGAAAGAAAGAGATCTTCCATCCAATGACACTACCCAAATGACTGGGGTTTGGGTCAGGCAGGAGCCAGTAGGCAGGAGCCAGGAGCTTCTTCTGGGTCTCCCATACAGGTTCAGGGGCTCAAGTACCACATTTCTCTGCTTTGCCCAGGTGCATTAGTAAAGAGCTGGATTGGAAGTGGAGCAGCTGGGATTCAACTGAGCTGGTACCCATATAAGATGCTGGCACTGAGGTGGAGGCTTGACCTTCTATGCCACAGTGCCTGCCCCAGTCTAATAACTTTTAAAAATTTTGAGAGAGGTAGAGAGAGGGAGAGAGAGTGAAATGTCTTCCATCTACTAGTTCACTCTTCAAATACCCACAATGGCTGGAGCTGAGCCAATCCAGAACAGGAGGCAGGAGCTTCTTGCAGATCCCCCATGCTCAAGCACACCTTGCACTGCTTAGGATTAGCCTACAATGCCCTCTAAATAACATTTTCAACCATCTAATCAACTGCAACTTCTTGTTTTTTATTTTTCTTATTTATTTGACAGAGTTAGACAGTGAGAGACAGAAAGGTCTTCCTTCCATTGCTTCACCCCCAAATGGCTGCTACAGCCAGTGCTGTGTGGATCCAAAGCCAGGAGCCAGGTGTTTCCTCCCTGTCTCCCAGGTCTCCCACGTGGGTGCAGGGGTCCACACACTTGGGCCATCCTCCACTGCCTTCCTGGGCCACAGAAGAGAGCTGGACTGGAAGAGGAGCAACTGGGACTATACCCAGCACCCATATGGGTTGCCAGCACTCAAAGTGGAGGGTTAACCAAGTGAGCCACCAACTGCTTTTCTAGGATTAGACTACTACGCTATAGTGCCTGGCCCCTCTAATAACATTTCAACCCTCTCCTCAACTGCAATTTTTTAAAATTTCCATTTGATTGACTCCTTTCCAACAACTAGCCATCTCTTATAAGCTATTTTCTCCTCCTTTATTGTTTAGTTATGGCCTGTCATGAGAAATGCTTGTCTTTACAGCTGACATTGTGGTACAGCGGGTTAAGATGCTGCCTGTGATGGCAGCAACCCATATGGGCACTGGTTTGATTCCTCGTGGCCCACTTCTGATTCATCTCCTAGCTAATGCACCTGGGAAAACAGGAGAGGATGGCCCAAGTCCTTGGGACCCTGAACCCATGTGGGAGACCTGGATGAGTCTCCTGGCAGTGGCTTCTGCCTGGCCCAGTTCTGGTTGTAGTGGCCATTTGGCTAATGAACTAGCAGATGGAAGATCTTTCTCTCTCTCTCTGTTCTCTCTCTGTAACTCTACCTTTGAAATTAATTAGTCTTAAAGAGAAATGCTTATCTTAGAAGACTAGGATACTAAGAGTACCTAATTTTTTTTTAAAGATTTTTTCATTTGTAAGCCAGAGTTCACAAAGAGAGAGAAGAGACAGAGATCTTTGGTCTACTGGTTCATTCCCCAGATGACCACAATGGCTGGACCTGAGCCACAATGGCCAGGAGCCAGGAGCTTCTTCTGGGTTTCACACATGGGTGGCAGGGGCCCAAGGACTTGGCCATTTTTCATTATTTTCCTTGGCACATTAGCAGGGATCTGGATCTGAAATGGAATAATCAGGACTGGACAAGTGCCCATGTAGGATGGGATGCCTGTGTCACAGGGGCTGGCTTTACACAACATGCCACAACACTGGCCACTATACTTGACTTTTCTAGATGTATTTAAACTGTTCTATGGATTTTTATGCTTTTGTTTCTAAGATATGTTATTGTCTTTTTTGTTAAAGATTTATGTATTTATTTGAAAGGCAGAGTTACAGAGAGGCAGAGAGAGAGTTAGAGAGAGGTCTTCCATCTGCTGGTTCACTCCCCAAAAGGCTGCAATGGCTGGAGTTATGCCAATCTGAATCCAGGAGCCAGGAACATCTTCCTTTGGGTCTCCAACACTAGTGCAGAGAGGCCAACTACTTGGGCCATCTACTGCTTTTCCAGGCCATAGCAGAGAGCTGGATCAGAAGTAGAGCAGTCAGGACTTAAACTGACCCCCTATGGGATGCCAGTACTGCAGGCAGTGGCTTTACCTGCAGTGCCAAAGCACCGGCCTCAGGTGTACTTGTTTCTAAGTGTTCTCATTCTTTTATAAGGTTGAATGCTTACAGCCTCCACACATACTATTTCAGTGTCTAAGTTTGGGTACCCTTCCATTAGGTTTAACTTCTAAGTTATCTGGGGGAACTTCCCACTAGAAGAAGCACAGTACAAAAGGATTTTCTTTATCTTTTGGTAACTAATTACATGAGGGAAAGAAATTTTGTGTTTTGTCAAGATAATCTCATGTATTTTCTATCTTTGGGTTTAGAAAACTGAATGTTAAGAGTTGATTTTTAATATCTTTTAAGTGTATATTTCTAGTAATCAAATATTAAATATACTTAATATGTAAAATATATTTAAACATAATTTGACTCTATATAAGTGAATGATTATTGTCTCATAATGATCAGAGATCCTATGTTAACCAAGTATTTTTAAATTTTTGATATCTTTGACATTTTTTTCAAAATCAAAGTTCTAAATTAACTGCTTTGCCCTTGATTTCTTTGTGGATCCCTGGAAATCAACAAAAGATGTAGTTTTCAACTTGCAGAGATGATGGCTAATTAGGCTCACTTTACATGAAAAGTATTATCTAGTTGCAATATCATAAATTTTAGGTTGTTACATTGATATAGAAATGTTATTGATGTAAGTTTTCCAGGGGTTATGTAACATTGAGAAGTCCAATGGTGAAATATTACAAGCTGCTGTTATTAAAAAAGGGGAGGAGGGTTCCTTGGGTACTTTAGAAGAATTTTGAAATTGCTCCAGTGCTATCAATGACTGAAATGATGAACTGGTTTGTAAGATACTGCTGTGCTTTTTCAAATCCTGTGGGCATCTCCTTTGCTAAATTACTTTAAAAATTTCAATTGTGATGATTTTGTCTTTGTCATTCACTGTTCTAGTTCTTCTCCAGGAAGATTTATATTTATAAGACCATTAAAATTAATTATAAATATGGGGTTCTTATGGAAGATCAATGGGGTAACCATGAATTTCTAGAATTCTGAAAAATAAAACAGAATTGTGAAACTGCTAATGGAGATCAAAAGAGAAAAAGTAATCATAGGAGAGTCAATGAACTGGTGAAATTTGTGGGTTTTTTATGTCTTAGTTAAAACATTGTTCTATTTTTTAAAATGATTTATTTATTTATTTGAAAAGCAGTATTACAGAGAGGCATGGGTAGAGAGGTTTTCCATCCACTGGTTCACTCCCCAAATGGCCATAATGGCCTGAGCTGGGCCAATCCGAAGCCAGTAGCCAGCAGCTTCTTCAGGGTCTCCCACATGGGTGCAGAGGCCCAAGGGCTTCAGCCATCTTCTACTGCTTTTCCAGACCACCCCAGAGAGTTGGATCAGAAGTGGAGCAGCCAGGACTTGATTTGAATCAGTGGCCATATGTGATGCCAGCACTGAAGGGGGAGGTTTATTTAACATTTTATGCCACAATGAGGGCAACCTCTAATAACATTTTCAATCATCTTCTGAACTGCAGCTTTTTTAAATTTCCATTTGATTGACTCCTTTCAAATTTCTAGTCATCTCCTGTAAGCTATTTTCTCCTCCTTTATTGTGGCCTGAGTTAGAAATGCTTATCTTTATGACATTGTGGCATAGCAGGTTAAGCTGCTGCCAGTGACAGCAGCAACTGAAATGGGCACTGGTCTGATTCCTCGTGGCCCAATTCTGATCCATCTCCTAGCTAATGCACCTGGGAAAGCAGGAGAGGATGGCCCAAGTCCTTGGGTCTCTGTAGCCCTGTAGGAGACAAGGATGAAGCTTCTATCTGTGGCTTCAGCCTGGCCCATCCCTGTAGTGGTGGCCACTGGGGAAGTGAACCAACAGATTGAAGGTCTCTTTTGTTTTCTCTTTCTGTAACTCTGCCTTTAAAATAAATAAATAAATGTTAAAAATGTTAATAAAAAATGTTAA
Source organism: Oryctolagus cuniculus (assembly GCF_964237555.1). Lineage (NCBI taxonomy): Eukaryota > Metazoa > Chordata > Mammalia > Lagomorpha > Leporidae > Oryctolagus > Oryctolagus cuniculus. The sequence goes on from NC_091443.1 coordinate 116,421,392, forward strand.
AATGTTTACCTTGGAAGCCTAGGATAATAAGAGGGCTTGATTATTTACATCTGGGTAGCTTCATATCACGGTGCAGAGGCTGTAGGCTCTTGGTGGGAGAAGCATGCATCCCTTGCTATGTGCCAGAATCACAGCACTGTGTCTTTCCTACACAAAGTGGGGAGCACCACACATTCCTTTCTCCACCCTACTCCACTCTTTGTTTCTTCTGCCTTTTTTGGCTCCAGTTTTCTCTGCCTTTTTTTTTTTTTTTTTTTTTTAGTTTCTTCAGGTAGAATTGTAGATAATTGATTTCATATCTTATTATGAAATATAGATCTTTACAGCTATTTCCTCCCAAGCCTTGCTTTGCATTTTTCCATTAATTTGTGGTGTACTTTGATTCTAATCATCTTATTTCTGAATTTCCCATGTGGTTTCTTCAATAACTCACTGTCCATTTGGGAATATGATTCTTATTTATTACAAGTTTGAAGAATTCTCTAATATCCTTCTGGTTTTGGTTTCCAGAGTTGTAAATATTTTATTTTTTTTATTTGAGGAACTAAGAAACAGAGCAAAAGGGAGAGAGAAGCACAGGGATCTCCTATCAACTGGCTTTCTCCAGCTACCGCAATACCTGGACGCCACTAGCCTAAGGCCTAGCACTTAGAACTCAAGCCAGGTTTGTACCATGGATAGCAGGGCTCCAGATACTTGGCTCATTCTTGGCTCTTTTTCTTTTAGAAAGCTTTCATTTAATGAATACACATTTCATAGGTACAGCTTTAGGAATATAGCAGTTCTTCCCCCCTTCCCACCCTCCCATCCTCACTCCTGTCCCAACCTTCTACTCCCTCTGCTATCCCATTCTTCATAAAGATTCATTTTTAATTATATTTATATACAGAAGGCCAACTCTATACTAAGTAAAGATTTCAACAGTTTGCAGAGACACACAATGTCTAAAGTACTTTTGAAGATGAGTTTTACTGTTAATTCTCATAGCACAACTCTTTAAGGACAGAGGTCCTACATAGGGAGTAAGTACACAGTGACTCCTATTGTTGATTTAACAATTGACACTTATTTATGGTGTCAATGATCACCTGAGACTCTTGTCATGAGCTGCCAAGGCTATGGAAGCCTTTTGAGTCCACAAACTCTGTTAGTATGTAGACAGGGCCATAAAAAAAAGTGTAAAGTTCTCTCTAGCCTTCTGAAAAAGGTACCTCCTTTGATGTCCTCTTCTTTCCACTGGGGTCTCACTCACAGAGATCATTTATGTAGATTTTTTTTTTTTTTTGCTACAGTTCTTGGCTTTCCATGCCTAAAATGCTCTCATGGGATTTTTAGCTAGATCCAAAGGACTTAAAGCTGATTCTGATGTCAATGTGCTGTTTAGGGCATTTGTCATTCTATAAGTCTGCTGTGTGGCCTGCTTCCCATGTTGGATCATTCTCTCCTTTTTAATTCTATTGTTATTAGTATACACTTGATCTTATTTATGTGATCCCTTTGAGCCTATCTATATGAACAGTTACACATTTGTTTTTTTAAGAATTTATTTTTCTATTTAAAAGTCAGTTACACACAGAGAGAAAGAGAGGCAGAGAGAGAGAGAGAGAGGTCTTCTATCCAATGGTTCACTCCCCAGTTGGCTGCAACAGCTAGAGCTCTGCCGATCCAGAGCCAGGAGCTTCTTCCAGGTCCCCCACATAGGTGCAGGGGCCCAAAGACTTGGGCCATCTTCTATTGCTTTTCCAGGGCACAACAGAGCTAGATTGGAAGTGGAGCGATCGGGATTCAAACCGGTGCCCATATGGGATGCCGGCACTGGAGGTGGGACTTGAAGTGGTGCCCTTGTGGAATTCCAACACTGCAGGTGGATGGCTTTACCCTCTAAGCCATGGCCCCAGCCCCTTCTATATGTATTGTTTTCATCATTCAGCTTTTGAACTCTTTGTATCCCTTTTTTTTTTTTTTTTTTTTTTTTTGGGGGCCACTGCTGTGTTAAACAAAGATAAACTGCAGCTTACAGCACTGGCATCCCATACAGGCCCAGGTTCAAGTCCCAGCTGCACCATTTCCCATCCAGCTCCTGGCTAATGTACCTGGAAATGCAACAGAAGATGACCCAAGTACTTGGACACCTGCACCCACATGTGACACCCAGAATAAGCCCCTGCCTCCTGGCTTTGAATTGGCACAGCTCTGTGTTGCAGCCATCTGGAGAGTGAACCAGTAGATGGAAGATCTATATCTCTTCTCTCTAACTCTGCCTTTCAATTTAACAAATCTTTAAGATTCATTTTTGTCTTACTGTGAAATCATTAAACATTTCTCTTTATATTAATACACATTGTATTGTTCCTAGCTTTTTTAGTGTAGCCTGGTAATCTTTGCCTTTTTAAACTATTCAACTGAGAAATAGCTGTAGATATCTGTGGGGTACAATGTGATCATCCGATGAGTGTTAATTCTGGAATTGTCTAATCAGAATAATTCATTCATCACTTCCTACACTGTATGGTGAGTACTTTCAAAAGCCTCTCTTAACTTGAAATACAGCATTGTAGTTCCATGCTTTGCAGTATAGCTGTAGACTTGTTTCTCCTGTCCACTGGAAACTTTGTACCCCATGACCAATGTATCCCCTTTGTCCTTAATCCACCATTTCTCCCCCTCACTCGCTGGTAACCACAATTCTTCTCTACTGACATGCATTTCACAGGTGTACTCTGGTTGGCCCCAAACTGGGGACAGGGAGGTCGGGGCTTAGTCTCTACCCTTGGCCCAGGCAAGCACCCACAGGGCCCACTGGAGTGGTGGTGCTCTGCTATCCATGTCCCCTCCCCCAGCTGCGATCAGGTGCCTACAGCTGCTATTCTCCTATTGGAGCTCCCTCCCACAGGCGTGGCTGGGCACCGAGCTGCGGCCCAGGCAAGCCATTGCAGGGTGGGCATGGATCATGGATGGATGAGGGTGATGGGTGAGGGTGTGTAGTGCAGAAAGATGAAGATGGTTAGGAATCATGGGAAGCCAGCCCTTACCATGTTACCATTTTTCCTTTTATTAAATTTTGGGAAATTATTAAAATCCCTTAACTGTCCCACCACTCTGGTAGGTAGATTTGCAACTTTTACAGACTGCCACTATTTCTAAGGTATGCTACCTAGATACAATGTTGGGAGTTCTCTCATCTCATCTTAACTCTCACATTATGCTATACATAGCACCCATACTGAGTTAGGTCTTGGAATTCTTGGTAATAAAGAAGCAATAGGACTCAGAATACTGACTCAAAAATCTAGAAAAGTGAAATATTTAAAAATCTGAACATTGCCAACCAAGGCTGCCTGATCACTCTGCAAAAGCCCACAACAGCCAGGGTTCTATCTATGAAAGCCAGGAGGTAGGGACTCCATGTTGGTTTCCATGCAGATGGCAGAAATCCAAGTTTTTGAGCCATGATCTGTTGACTCAAAAGAACACTTGGGGCCAGTGCTGTGGTGTGGGTAAAGTCACCACCTGCAGTGCCAGCAATCCATATGGGCATCATTTTGAGTTCTGGCTGCCCAATTGCAATCCAGCTCTCTGTTATGGCCTGAGAAAGTAGAAGATGGTCCAAGTCCTTTGGCCCTTGCACCTGTGTGGGAGACCTGGAAGAAGCTCCTGGCTCCTGGTTTTGGATCAGTGTAGCTCTAGCCATTGCAGCCACCTGGGGAGTGAACCAGCAGATGGAAGACCTCTCTCTGTCTCTGTGTCTCTGTAACTATGCATTTCAAATCAATAACTAAAACTTTCAAAAAATAACTTTAAAAAAATACTTACAGTAAGTTGGTTTGGAGGTGTGGAATAGCCAGGACACACACCAAGCACTCTGATATATATGTGGTATGTCCAGAGAAGTAGCTTAACCTAGTGTATCATGATGCCTACTCTTCCAATGTCTGGTTTGTGCAGCCTGTGACCTAGGCCCTATGTGTCCAACAGGAAAGTCTCAGGATTTTCCATATGATTACTGCACAAGAAAGGAAACTCCCAAAGGTAAAATACTTTTCAAATTATGTTGGTATCATATATACTGTTGTCTCATGGGCTAGAACAAAAGTGAACTGGAAAATGTCAGGGGTCCCTGTGGAGAAGAATTATATCAAGGTTTGTATACAGAGAGGCTTGTCATAGAACAGTTAAAGAAAGCTGTTATGGATATATTATGTCAATTTTTCCTATACATAAGATTGTGGCCAAAAACTAATTTTTAAGCTGCATACTTTAATGAAAGTTTAGTTACATAAAAGCAAGAGATGTTGTAAGGGAAACAGTTAGTATGGCCTGAGTAATTTTCTGTGTAATATAGATACTAATGAAAGCAGGTTTCTTTTTGGTGTACTGCTAATTAATTGGACAATCCTGATGAATACTATAAATTAGTTAGGCAGTGACATTGATTTTTTTATGATTTATTTATGTATTTGAGAGGCTGTTACAGAGAGACAGAGACAGAAAGAGAGATGGTTTTCCATCTGCTGATCACTCCCCAAATGGCCTCATTGGCTGAGGCTGGGCCAATCTGAAGCCAGGAGCCTGGAGATTTTTCCAAGTCTCCCATGTTGGTGCAAGGGACCCAAGGATTTGGGTCTTCTCTTCTTTTTTTTTTTTTTTTTATTTGACAGGTAGAGTTATAGACCATGAGAGAGAGAGACAAAGACAAAGAGAAAGGTCTTCCTTCCATTGATTCACCCCGCAAATGGCCACCATAGCTGGAACTCTGCCAATCTGAAGACAGGAGCCAGGTGACCCTTTCTGGTCTCCCACATGGGTGCAGGGACCCAAGTACCTGGGCCATCCACTGCCCTCCCAGGCCATAGCAGAGAGCTGTACTGGAAGAGAAGCAACCGGGACTAGAACCAGTGCCCATGTGGGATGCCGGTCCCACAGGCAGAGGATTAACCCAGTGTGCCACGGTGCTGGCCCCAGGACTTGGGTTTTCATCCATTGCTTTCCCAGTCCATAGAAGAGAGCTAGATCAGAAGTGGAGCAGGTGTACTGGAATTGGTGCCCATATGAGATGCCCACACTGCAGCAGGAAGCTTTACCCACTACTCCACAGTGATGGCCCTGGCATTGATGTTTTTTACAGAATTGGTAACAAATTAATATTTTAATTAGCCCAACAAAAATATTAACCTGACTGATTGGTAGAGTTGTGTGTGCTCTTTCAGGGTCTTTTCTGCTCTTCCCATGTGTAAAGCCTATATTCCCCCATAGGGAGGGTAGTTTATTTTTGTTGCCCAGCTTATATGCCCATTTGTCTATATGCATTTCCTTCATGATATTGCTAGCACAGTAGACTTTAGGAAGAATCTAGACTATTTGTCTCACCACTCTCTCTGAATAATTTCTCTTCTCTTTCAGATAAGATCCTGGAGACATCTACATGTACCTGAGACAAACAAAAATGAATTTATTGCCAGTAAGTTATTTATTCCTCAGCTTCTTTCACATTGTAGTTTATTTTATTTTATTTTATTTTTTTGACAGGGAGAGTTAGACAGTGAGAGACAGAGAGAAAAGTTTTCCTTCCGTTGCTTCACCCCCGAAATGGCCGCTACAGCTGGTGCCCCAGCTCCAGTTCTTTGTGACCATTTTGAGAGTGAACCAGTGGGTGGAAGACTTCTCTGTTTCTCCCTCTCTGTAACTCTACTAAGAAGGAGAAGAAGAAGAAAAACATGCAGAACACAAACTGGTGCCCGTATGTGATGGTGGCACCATAAGTGGACATATAGCATACTATGCCACAACACTGGCACTGAGAGAGAGACCGTGACTTTCAGTCAACTGATTTACACTCCAAACACCCACAGCAGGCAGGGCTGAGACAGGGTCATAGGTGAGAACCAGGAATGTAGTCCTGGCCTCTCACTTGAGTTGAGAAGCCTACATTCTAGAGTTGTCAACACTGACTTCTAGTGTCTAGATTTGCAAAATCTAAAATTAGGAGCCAGCCCTGAAAGCACAGCTGGAAATGCTGCTGTGGGACCAGGGCATTAGGCTAAATGACTCTTTTCCCTTGCCATGATAGAAACTGCTGCACGCCTTCTCCTGGAAGTTAACCTGTTTGTATCATGACATCACTGAAAGTTTCTTCTCTTTTTACTGGTGTCCTATTGATTGCATTCTGCAATTCACCTTGACAGGTTGACCCTATATCATCTGACACATCTGTATCTCCAGCTTGGGCTTCTTGCACAGCATGTAGACCACTATATTTACTCCCTGTTGAGTGTTTCCTTATAGCCATCCAAATGGCACCTCAAGCTGCTCAAATCTAAAATGAAAACCTGGGGCTGACATTGTGACATTGTGGTATAGTGGGTTAAACAGCTGCCTAGGATGCCAGCATCCCTTAAGGATTTTGGTTTGTTTCCTGGTTGCTCCATTTCCAATCCAGCTCCCTGTTTAGCATACCTGTGCAAGCAGCAGAAGTTAGTCCACCGGCGCCATGGCTCACTAGGTTAATCCTCCACCTTGTGGCACCGGCACACCGGGTTCTAGTCCCAGTTGGGGCACCAGATTCTGTCCCGGTTGCCCCTCTTCCAGGCCAGCTCTCTGTTGTGGCCAGGGAGTGCAGTGGAGGATGGCCCAAGTGCTTGGGCCCTGCACCCCATAGGAGACCAGGAGAAGCACCTGGCTCCTGCCATTGGATCAGCGCAGTGCGCCAGCTGCAGCACACCATTGGCGGCCCTTGGAGGGTGAACCAACGGCAAAAGGAAGACCTTTCTCTCTGTCTCTCTCTCTCACTGTCCACTCTGCCTGTCAAAAAAAAAAAAAAAAAAAAAAAAAGAAGTTAGTCTGTGGGGAGCAACTCGGACTAGACTGTTACTGGAATTAAGACTTATTCTATGCATCTGCTCTCCCACAATATGGCGCTGGGAGAGGAGTAAACAGCTTCTACCCAGCTGCCTCTCACCAACTTGACAAGCTGCAGGAGCTGCTCCTGATTGGAGGAGAGCGGCGTGCTCAGCGTGTGGGCAGCCGAGTTAGGATTGGCGGAGGAGGACTATAAAGGAGGAGAGAGACGGCATTCACCAGGAACATCTATAGGGAATATCTATGGGGAACATCTAGCTGAAGGAACACCTGTGCAGCCCCCGAGAGAGCCGGCCGGCGGTGTGCCGCTCCCCTGTGGAAGTGGGGAATGTGGCCAGGGGGAACTGCCCTTCCACGGAGGTGGAAGGGATAGTACCCAACCCGGGAAGAACCAGCAGCAAACCCAGGGAGGGCCGAGCAGACGAAAGAACAGCGCAGGGTCCTGTGTTGCTCCTCCACGAAGACGGGGAGCGACATAATGGTGCCGTGACTCGGATATGAAGCCTAGGCAGGGTTTAGTGTCGTTCCTCCATGAAGAGGGGGAGCGACATAATGGTGCCGTGACTCGGATAGGAAACCTAGCTCGGATAGGAAACCTAGAATGGATAGCAAACTTAGGAGGGAAGAAACGGGAAGAACTGGGAAAATATCGGAGAGAGAGACTAGCAAACAGCCTAGGGAAAAGCCGGACGAAAAGGGTGCCGGAAGAAGCTATTGAAAGCCTAGGCGTAGACTCAGATACGGACTACGAGGGGAAGCTGGGAGAAATCTCTAAGGTCGAAAGCGAAAGTGAAAGCTAGAACAAACAGACTCGGATGCGGACTGTGGGGAGAGGCCAGGAGAAATGAGGGAGGAGTATTGTTGGAGGAAAGCTTGGGGAAACATACCGGGTAGAGAAAATGTTAGGGAAATTGAAGCCGCGGGGGGCAGGCCAAGGCGGAAACGGAAGCCATTTTGGGATTCTCAAGTTAGCCCGGGAATAGGGGGCGAAAGGTTGAAACCAGAAGCTGAAACGTAAGCCAGATTGGGATCCGTCTGATTAGCCCGGGGAGCAAAGGACAGGAAGCCAAACCGTGGGGCGGAGACGTATGCTGGGTTGAATTCGCCAGGCTAGCCCGGGGAACTTAGATTGAATGCTAGTGGCGGACACGTAAGCTACGCTGTGTTACTCGCGGAAGCCGCCGCGTGCAGAGAGAGCACGGGGCGTGAATAGATAGGGAACGGGGCTGGCGTGAGGCCGTGGTGCAGACGCGAAGGGCGTGGAGACCGCAGAGCGCGCGAAGCCAAGCCGCGCAAAGCCGGGAAGCTGCGCAGATGAGAGAGGCGCGGGCTGAAGTGGCTCAGCCGGGAAGCCGCCGAGAAGCAGCCTCGGGGCGGGCAGCGGGAAGCTGCGGGGATAAGAGAAACAGAAGTTTAGAAGTAAGATGAGAGAAATAGGAATGCTGGAAGATAGAAGTAAAATGGGAGAAATAGGAATGCCCGGAGATAGAGAAATAGAGAAATAGAAAGGCCTCCCTACAACACTGCAATGTGAGAGCTTGGATTCGGTCTGCCTGATTAAGTGAGGCGATGAGCACGATGAGCACCTGCGGCGGCTAGCAGCTTATGCGCCGCAGGTCACCGAAGACAGGCACGAATTAACATCAGTAAGGCCTCCCCACAAAAAGGCAATGAGAAGGCTTGGATTCAGTTTGCCTGATAGGGCTTGTAAGCCCCTGCAGGCAGAGCAGAGCATGCGCTGCAGGGCACCGAACACAGGCACGCATCAGCGCCTAAAAACCTCCTCACAACATGGCCAAGAGAGGACCCGGATTTGGTTTGCCTGATTGATAGGACTTGTAAGAGCCTGTGGCAACTCTATCAAGTAGAGCAGAGTGTGTGCCGCGGGACACCGAAGACAGGCGCGTATCAACGCCAAAAAATAAAAAGAAAGGGGGATCTGTGGGGAGCAACTCGGACTAGACTGTTACTGGAATTAAGACTTATTCTATGCATCTGCTCTCCCACAATATGGCGCTGGGAGAGGAGTAAACAGCTTCTACCCAGCTGCCTCTCACCAACTTGACAAGCTGCAGGAGCTGCTCCTGATTGGAGGAGAGCGGCGTGCTCGGCGTGTGGGCAGCCGAGTTAGGATTGGCGGAGGAGGACTATAAAGGAGGAGAGAGACGGCATTCACCAGGAACATCTATAGGGAACATCTATGGGGAACATCTAGCTGAAGGAACACCTGTGCAGCCCCCGAGAGAGCCGGCCGGCGGAGTGCCGCTCCCCTGCGGAAGTGGGGAATGTGGCCAGGGGGAACTGCCCTTCCACAGAGGTGGAAGGGATAGTACCCAACCCGGGAAGAACCAGCAGCAAACCCGGGGAGGGCCGAGCAGACGAAAGAACAGCGCAGGGTCCTGTGTTGCTCCTCCACGAAGACGGGGAGCGACATAGTCCAAGTGCTTGGGCACCTGCACTGGGTTTCACCTATGTGTGAGACCAGACGAAGCTTCTGGCTCCTGATTTCAGTCTGGTTCAGCTCTAGCTGTTACACCCATTTAGGGAGCGGGGCAACTGATGGCAGATCTATTTCTGTCTTCAGTCTCTCAAAACTATGTCTTTCAAAAGAAGTTAGTTAATCATTAAAAATAAATAAGATTAAAAACACATAATTCATTCTTTCATTTTAAATATTACTGCCTAATATCCTTTACCGAAATAATCAAAATTAAAATTTTTCTGGAATGCTCCTTAAGCTTATATCTTTTTTCTCAGCAACTTTATATTTAAGGAATGCAAACTTCATGCATTTCATAATTATGATGTTAAGAACATAGTGATTCTTCCCACCATGCTCACCCTCCCACCACACTCTCACACCTCTTCTTCCTCCCTCTCCTATTCCCATTCTTATTTTTTACTAAGATCTATTTGCAATTAACTTTATACACATGATTAACTATATTAATTAAAGAGTTAAACAAATAATATGAAAAAACTGTTCAATAGTTGAGAAAGGCTGTTCAAAGTTATTTCTTCTCAAATTGTCAATTTCAATTCTATAATTACCTTTAGGTGCTCTACTAGTTATCACAGATCAGGGAGAACATATGGTTAAGTGTGATGTTTTCCAGTTTCATGGATTTTGTTGCAAATAACAGGATTTTATTTTTTAATCTCTGTTAATATTATGTGGAGTACATATGCCATAATTTCCTTTTTTAAAAAAGATTTATTTATTATTTATTTGAAAGTGAGTGTTACACTGGAGAGGCAGATTTTTTTTTAAGATTTATTTATTTATTTGAAAGAGTAACACAGAGAGAGGAGAGGCAGAGAGAAAGAGGTCTTCCATCCATTGGTTCACTCCCCAATTGGGCACAACTGCCCGAGCTGGGCCCATCCTAAGCAAGAGCCAGGAGCTTCTTCCAGATCTCCCATGCAGGTGCAGGGGCCCAAGGACTTGGGCCATCTTCTACTGCTTTTCCAGGCCATAGCAGAGAGCTGGATCAGAAGTGGAGCAGCTGGGTCTAGAACTGGCACCCATATGTGATGCTGGTGCTTCAGGCCTGAGCATTCACCTGATGCACCACACTACTGGACCCAAGAGGCAGAGATTTTTTTTAACATTGAGATTTTTATTATCCCCGGTATAAACATCAATATTCCTTCTCTCCTGTCCTTTTCTTATTATGTTCTTCCCTTCCTATTCCAGTAGGTACAAGGTTTCTTCAGATCCCCTTCTCTCTCCTTTTCTGCATTCTTTGATCTTTTTCTTTAGGATATTTCATTCACTCTATTCACTGAAATTCTGCTGCTTTGGTCTCTACTGAGCTCTACATTGTATTTCTAGTTGCCAGTTGCTGATCCCAACACAATTAACAACAGAAAATTCAAACACAATGTGTCCAAGTTCAGTCTCACTTCTTTCCATCATATTCTTGTTGATTTTTTTCCCCAATTTCAATTTCTTGTGCCATGTCCATGCAGTCTTTCATGCACACATCATGGACTTGAACTCATTTTAACCCTCCACACAACCCATTGGTGCTGAATTGTGTTTGTGCTTCCTATCTCTTGTGTTCTCTATTCTTAATACTCTATGTTTAATGGTTAGTGATGATATTTCTTTCTGATTTCTTATCCAATTCTTCCTTTCTTTCTCTCCATTCTCCTTCCAGAGTTTGTCTTAAATGCAAATCTGGGGGCTGGTGATGTGGTGCCTACCTCTGATATGGGTTCCTGTTTTTGTTCCGACTGCTCATCTTCCTATCTAATTTTTCTCTTCCTGTTTTGAAAAGGGAAGATAGATATCAATTAGGTTAAGACCCAAAAGAGGCCAGTGCCGTGGCTCAATAGGCTAATCCTCCGCCTTGCGGCACCGGCACACCGGGTTCTGGTCCCGGTTGGGGCTCCGGATTCTGTCCCGGTTGCCCCTCTTCCAGGCCAGCTCTCTGCTGTGGCCAGGGAGTGCAGTGGAGGATGGCCCAAGTGCTTGGGCCCTGCACCCCATGGGTGAACCAATGGCAAAGGAAGACCTTTCTCTTTGTCTCTCTCTTCAGTATCCACTCTGCCTGTCAAAATAAATAAATAAATAAATAAATAAACAACCCAAAAGAGTAAGTGATCTATTTTGACATTGAAGATGAAAAGGCAAATCTGAGGTCCTGCCACCAAAACCCCAGGTATTATTTAGGTAAATTTTTCACAGTCAGCATTATCCAAAGGAATGATAAAAAAAAAATCCTTTAAATCTACCATTAAAAAGAGAATATTCAGGAGGAATTAAATTGGGATTAGGTTATAGGTGTCCATATTATATGCTGGCATCATAGGTAGTGACCTTACTTAAAATGCTACAATGTCATCCTCCCCAAATTTATTTTTAATTAATTAATTAATTAATTGACAGGCAGAGTGGACAGTGAGAGAGACAGAGAGAAAGGTCTTCCTTTTGCGTTGGTTCACCCTCCAATGGCTGCCACGGCCACCGTGCTGCGGCTGGCGCACCGCGCTGTTCCATAGACAGGAGCCAGGTGCTTATCCTGGTCTCCCTGGGGTGCAGGGCCCAAGCATTTGGGCCATCCTCCACTGCACTCCCTGGCCACAGCAGAGAGCTGGCCTGGAAAAGGGGCAACCGGGACAGAATCCTGCGCCCTGACCGGGACTAGAACCCGGTGTGCCGGCGCCACAAGGTCAAGGATTAGCCTAGTGAACCGCGGCACCGGCTCCCAAATTTATTTTTAAAAACCTTGTTACCCTGATCTACTTTGAACATCTGTCTCACTTGAGCTAACACTTTTCAATTAGATATGTATATACATGCCTACAGATTACATTGTGATTTCCTTACAGAATCAGAATTTTACTCATCTTGTTCTTGCTGGGCTTTCAGGCCCTTATAATATGAGTAACTAGAGTATAGTAAATTTTGTAATTACAAAGTTAATATACAGGTAATGTGTTTTTATTCTCACTTTTCTGTTGACATATAGCACACAAAAACTAGCTTCTCATGTGGGAAGCATAGTAGACGCAGAAATGAAAGTAGCTCTCTTTTTTTTTTGACTCAGAGCTGATGTCTTTTGGAGACATGTGCTGTTACAGGTTTTGACTGTGGGCTTCAGCCAGGAGGAGCAACAGGACCTGGACAATGCTCAGAAGATCTTGTATGGGAATGTGATACCAGAGAACTATAGTAGCCTGCTGTCCTTGGGTGAGGGAAACTCCCAAGCCACTTCCCATTTGGCAAAGAGTCCTTATATGGTTTAACGTTACCCAGACCCCTTATGCAGCCCCTACATTTCCAGACAAGAGAAAGAAATCATTGGGCTGGTGGAGCAACTGTTTTCAGCAATAAGTTGCATAGTCCTCTGACCCAGGCCAAATATACTGCCAATACCCAGGGGATTCATTATATTTTATAAGGTCACAGGTGAATATCTAGGTGGTGAAACATGATTTAGTAGGCTAATGGAAAGCTGAAGAGGGACCTATGACCTAATTTCTAATTCTCAGTTAATGTCAAGTTCAGCAATTCATGTGTATCTACTCAAGTCTACTCTTAAAAGGTTTTGAGCTTTTGTTTAACTATATCCAATAACTGGAAGCTCAAAATTTAATGAGATACTCTATTTTCTTTGTAAACAGCAAAAGTAGTTTTAAAAGTTTCCTTAAATGAAGTGAAAAAGAAGCATATTAGACTGTATTGGGTTGAATATTATTTCACTCAAATTCATGTCAACTTCAAATCTCAGAATGTGATTTTATTTGGAAATAGAATCTTTGCAGGTCTAACTAGCTAAACTAAGATCATCCCAGATCAAGATGGGCCCTAAATTCAAGGTGTGGTATTTTCATAAGAAGGTCACCTGAAGACACACAGAAAGGAAAACATCATGACAACAGAGGTAGAGATTTGGGACATACAGCTTCTAGCCAATGAATGCCAAGGACTGCGGGCAGCTACCAAAAGCAAGGAAGATGCAAGGAGGTATTCTTCCCCATCATTAGAGAAAATGTGGCCTTGCTGACACTCTGACCTCAGACTTTCAGCCTCCAGAACAAAAAAATGAATACATATTATTGGTGCTAGCTTTACTTATTTATTTATATTTGAAAGGAGAGGGGGGGAGAGAGCAGAAAGCCTTTAGCTCAAGAAAGTATCAGGTTGTGAGCCAGTTCTCCATTGTTTGCAGGGAAATACATTATAATTTTATATCTCAAGACAAAATATTTCTTTTTCTTTAAGATTTATGTATTTATTTATTTGGAAGTCAAAGTTACACAAAGAGAAGTGGGGCAGAGAAGAGAGAGAGAGGTCTTCCATCCTATGGTTCACTCCCCAACTGGCCGCAATGGCTGCAGCTGTGCAGATCTGAAGCCAGAAGCTAGGAACTTCTTTCAGGTCTCCCATGCAGGTACAGGGGCCCAAGAACTTGGGCCATCTTCTACTGCCTTCCCAGGCCATAGCAGAGAGCTGGATTGAAAGTAGAGCATCTCGACCTCGAAACAGTGCCCATATAGGATGCTGGCACTTCAGGCCAGGGTGTTAACCCCGCTGTTCCACAGTAGAGGCCCCAAAATCTTTCTTTTCCCAAGACTCAAGAGTCTGCTAGGGAAAAATAATTTCAAGCTGATCTCTGTCCATGATTGTAACTGTAGCTGTAGCTTTTCATTTTAATGCCCCCTCCCTACTGTGCCTTTCAAGGGGGTGTACTTCTTCAAGAAGATGCTTAAGTACTGAAAGGAATTTGTTATGTGTGGAGACTGCAACAAGATAGTACTGTAATCCCCCCGCAGTGGGAAACATCTACATTCAGCCTGTGAGCAGGGAGTCTTGGGAAAGACATGGAGATGGTCAGTCTGAGGAAAGGACCTTGGATGTATGTCAGATTCAATCAAGTGTCACCCTGGTTGATAAGAAAATACATTAGAGTAAGGTGCAACTCATTCAACTAGAACATTAATTTTGTATCCCCACTATGTATCAACCAGAGACTTAAACACAACTTAAACACAACTGGTATGGTTTTTAAAATATTTAAAATATTTATTTGAAGGATTTTCTTAATATTTTACTTATTTGAAAGACAAATTTATAAGGAGAGATAGAAACAGACATAGAGAAAGAGAGAGAGAGATCGACCTGCTGGTTCACTCTCCAAATGGCCACAATGACCAGAGCTGAGCCAATTTTAAGACCAGGGATAGGAGCTTCTTCTGAGTTTCCCACTTGGGTGCAGGGGGCCAAGCACTTGGGCCATCTTCTACGGTTTTCTCAGGCCATCAGCAAGGACTCAAACTGTGACCCATATGGGATGGCTGCATTGCAACCAGCCTTGTAACCTGCTGCACCACAGAGCTGATCCATAAAGAGACAGTTTTTAAGATTTATTTATTTGAAAGACAGAGTACAGAGAGATGTGGAAGCAGAGAGAAAGGTCTTCCATCTACTGGTTCACTCTCCAAATGGTCACCATGGCCAGAGCTGAGCTGATTCGAAGCCAGGAGCCAGGGCCAGGAGCTAATTTCAGGTCTCCTACATGGGTGAAAGGACTCATTCACTTGGGCCATCTACATCAACAAGATCTACCCCATATCCTGAAGCATGTTTTCAATTATGCCATATCCTGTAGCACACACTAACTCAGCCTCATCTGCATTTGCTCCTGGATAGCTTTCCCAAGTTCAAATTTGCACTTCTAAATAAATTCCTAATTCAGAAGTGGGTGCTTCATTTTTATATTAGAGCCACAAATGCTGTCTCTCAAACTTCCTTATCAGCAACTTCTTTCAAGCACAACTGATGTACAGTGCTTAACTCATTGGGTGCACCACCTATTCACTACTAGTTTACAATGACAGTTTTCCATCCATCAACTCTTAACAGAAGCCGGTAAAAAGCTGAACTAATAACTTTCTACACTGCATGCTTAGTGACTCTTCCCATACAGGTATTGTTGTATCTGCAGTTTTTTTTTTTTTTTTGAAGATTTTATTTATTTGAGAGACTGAGTTACAGACAGAGACAGGGAGACAGAGAGAAAGGTCTTCCATCCACTGGTTCACTCCCCAAATGGTCACAATAGCTTGAGCTGGGCAAATCTGAAGCCAGGAGCTTCTTGTGGGTCTCCCATTTAGGTGCAGGTTCCCAAGTGCTTGGGCCATCTTCTGCTGCCTTCCCAGGCCACAGCAGAGAGCTGGATTGGGAGCAGAGCAGCTGGACTAGAACTGGGATGCTGGCATTTCAGGCAAAGCATTAACCCACTGTACCATAGCATCAGCCTAGTGTATCTCTAGTTGATTTGAAGACATCAAGAAGATCTTTGATTGATCTTCAGGGTGGAGAGTAAATGCTGATGTTGCAAGAAGGTGGAAGGGTGTGGTGTGGGTGAAAGGAAGGAAAGAGATAGAGTGAGAAAAAACAGGAAAGCTTGAAAGTTAGTTTTTTATTGTCTCTGACTTTCCTTGGCACCAAAGGAGATTAGCTTTATATTATGCTTTATTGTTCAGGTTAATTGTGATCAAAGCATTAAAAAAGTAAAGTGTGAATGTCAAAGTGTTTGACAAAGGACTAAAGAGGCAATGAGCTGTAATTTTTACAGAGGAGCAACATTCTAACATCTTCCCACATTCTAATTGAAGTACCTTGACCTTTCCTCCTTTAGTGACCTCCATAGTGTGGTTCAGGTAATAACTTAACAGGGGGTCATATGGAATGCCAGCATTGCGAGCAGTGGCTTTACCCCACCACCCTACAGCCTTGGGTCCATAGGTTCTTATTCTTATAGCTGAAAAGTATTCCTTTGTGTATAAGTGCCACATTGTCTTTACCAACTCATCCTTTGTTGATTCCATATTTTGGCTATTTGGAACAATGTTACTATAAACCTGTTTAATTAGGTATCTGTGATACAATACCTTCACATTTTTTGGATATATTGCTGTCTATTTTTCTAGGAAATATCCATAATGTTTTCCACAGTGGCTGCATTAATTTGTATTTCCACAAGTAGTGGATGAGTTCCCCTCATTCATGTTCTCTGATATGTTTATATAGAGGAACATTTTCTGGTTTTACAACAGTTGTTTTAGAATTTTACTCACTGGAATCAGTTAATTTTGTTTGAATGCTGTAAGTGAATAGTGTTGGATAATATGTTCCCTAAGCAAGTCATTACACTGCATGTCTTTTCTATTCATTTGCTATGTCCAGTAAAGAGATCCAAAGGGCTTCCTGAGCCTTTTCCACATTATGCTTAATTGACATACCAAACCTCAAGGGCAGAAGTGTTTGTTTGTTTATTTTAAAGGTAGAGTTATAGAGAGGCAGAGAGAAAGAGAGGGAGAGAGGCTCTTCATCTGCTGATTCACTCACCAGATGCCTGCAAAGCCAGAGCTGTGCCTCAATGGCTGGAGCTAAGCCAATCCTTGCCAGGAGCCAGGAGATTCCTCTCGATCTCCCACATGAGTGCAGGGGCCCAAGCACTAGGGACATCCTCTACTGCTCCCCAGGCCATAGCAGAGCTGGACTGGAAGAGGAGCAGCCGGGATGCAGGCACTGCAGATGCCTCAACAGCAGCCCCACTACTGATTTAACAATAGAATTCTAACCTCCCTTTCAGGAGGCTTGGCTTCAATTCCCCTCCAATATTTTTAATTGCCCCCAGCCAATCATGAAGGCTTAGCACAGCAATTTCATGGTTGCTGTTCCAACTCAGCGGTAATGTCATGATTTATGTGGCTGTCCTGCATGAGGCTGTCTCAAAATGCAACTCCTGTGACTTGAACTGATGCTAAGTTGAGGTGGATAATGTCTGAATTGACCTCCCTGGTAGCTCACCCAATGATGTCACCAGAGAGTTGGGAGAGCTTGTGACCAGCAGTGGTAAGAGTATTGTCATAATAATGTTCCTTTAGTTATTCTGCTCTCAAAAATACAGGCACTTTGCAGTCATATTTTTACTCTCTGTATAGATTAAAGCCTTCTCTTGAAATTATTAATAGATTTATCTATTTACTTGTCTGTAACTTGAAAGTTACCAAGAGCAAAGGCAGAGAGTGAGAGAGAGAGAGATGTCTCCCATCCATCAGCCCGTACTCTTTATATTTAACACTTCTGTGAATATCAGGCTATGATAGGGATTCACTTGGACACATTATAATTAGTGTTGGGGCCGGCACTGTGGCATAGTATTTTAAGCATCCTCCTGCAATGCCTGCATCCCATATGGGTGCTGGTTTGAGTCCCTGTTGCTCCACTAACAATCCAGCTTCCTGTTGTTGTCCTGGAAAAGTAGTAGAAGGTGGATCAAGTCCTTGGGCCCCTGTACCCATGAAGGAAACCCAGAAGAAGCTCCTGGCTTCTGGTTTCGGAAGGTCTCAGCTCTGGCCTTGTAGCCACTGGGGAGTGAGCCAGCAGATGGAAGAGCTCTCTCTCTCCCCCTCTGTTGGTAACTATTTCTCAAGTAAGTAAGTAAGTAAATAAATAAATCTTTATAAAAGTTTAGTGTTATTGGAAATCTTATATAGTGAGGTTTTTTTTATCTCTGCTGTTTGTAATCTGTTCTAATATAATCTGAAGTAATTTTGTGTTGGATGAATATATCTTTTCACCTTTGGACATTTGAATTTCTTCCAGTTTAGGGAGCAGTATAAATAGCATGTTCCTTTTCATATTTGTGTTATGAGTTCCATCTTTGTTATTTTTAATATTAAATCATTTTGTGAATGGATATTACATTTACAAGTAAAAAATGCATTCATGTTGTAAAAGCACAGCACATGTCATTGTGTGATGTCATATTTAAGGGGAAATGTATGTTGGATATTGTTTACATTCAGTACAGCATTAATATAAGTCATGCTGTGCTACGTGCAAAGCTCCTTCTGCTGGGTAGAAGTAGGTAGATTTTCTTTGTGTAACTCACAGATTCTTCTTGCAATGTTCATATTACTCACTGAGCATCCTGAGGGTCATAGTTGGCTTCCTTTGGAACTGCCCATGCACACAAGTTCCTTAATTCTGCCTAGATAGCTTGATCTTATGGGATTGCGCACCCAATTAGTCCTGCCCCCCAATAGCCCCACATAGGAAGATATTTGTTAGCTATTGTGGTCCTGTCTTTTTGGTTGGCCAATCACTTTCTGTTTACCAGAATAAGATGGGTCAGATGGCATTAGTACAACGTGTAATAAATTGTTAAAATGTTCTCCACTGCCAACAATCAACTTAAGGTTTTTTTCTGCAACAGTCCAATGTTCAGGACAATTTCACATGGGTAAAACAAATTATTTCTGAATGTTAAAGGCATTTTTAATCCCAACTGGCATTTTAGAAAGGATTTTAGGGGAATATCCTAAATTAGCAGCCACTCTGTAATACATCATGTGCAAATGGAGGGTAGTGAGTTTTCCATCTGTGAAGGTGTTTCGTGAGGGCCTGACAAGTGTGTAGTATGGGGGAAGGAAACTAGAAATATGAAGAGTTGAGTTTTGGGTGAATTGAAAAAAATGGAGTGTTTTTTAGAGAGTTTACTGGACATGGCAATGGCTGAGGAAACATTAGCTATGTAAATGGTAGGAGATAGGTACATGGGAAAATTTCATAGTGGGATGCCTCTCCACAAGACAGGCAGAGCATCTGGTCACCATATATCACAAGATTTTCTTATTTTGTTTTCCTGGGAAAATTTCAGGACATTCTACCATTCAGCATCTGTAGGCTTAGAATTTTTTTACATGCAGTACCCAAGTCCTTGAAGGTTTAATGTCTACTAATTAATGGCAATGTTATTCACTGCAAGATTGCAAACTCCTGACTTCAGAAGATATGCCAATGCTCTCAAGAATTTTTGAGAGTGGATTCTTAATAAATTTATGTAAATAAACTTACTGAAGTAGGACAACTCAATTGAACTTGGAATTTTGGAGAAATTCAGTAGGAATAAAAGATGGCATTCAATACCAGAGTACTGGTTTGCATTCCAGTTAAGCAGCTTCGGATCTAGCTTTTTGCTATTGCAACTGTGAAGGCCATGGAAGTTGACAAATGTGCTTGATCCCCTGCCTCCATGTAGGAGAAACAGATGCAATTCTTTTCAGTTATTTGTTCCATATCTTTACTTTTTCCTCATGCAACAGTATTTTACTTTAGAACAAGTAGGGTTAGAGAGCTCCCCAAATGTCAAACAGCTGGCCTGGACTAGGCCAAAGCCAGGAGAATGGAACTCCATCCAGGTCTCTTACATGAGCATCAGGGATCCAAGTACTTGGGCCATCTTCCACTGATTTCTCTGGTGCAGTAGCAGCAGACTGGATCAGAAAAGGAGCACCCCAGACCTTAACCAGAAATAGTTGAAAAATTGCTAGGGCTGGCACTGTGGCTTAGTTGGGCTACTGCATGTAGTGCCAGTATCCAATATGGGCTCCGGTTTGAGTCTGGGCTGCTTCACCTCTGATCCAGCTCTCTGCTATGGCCTGGGAACACAGTGAAACATGGTATTCGATTTCTGAAATGGTATTTGATTTCCCAAGTGGCTGCAATTGCCAGAGTTGATCTGGCCAGGAGCCAGCAGCTTCTTTTGGGTCTCCCACTTTGCTGCAGAGGCCTAAGGACTTGGGTTGCTATGGAATCCCCTAACCTGTACATGCTTGCCTGGCACACAGTAACCAATCAATGGGGTGGTGTAGGAAAGAAGTATTTATTTCATATCCCAGAGAAAGGAGCAGGACATCTATTTCTTAACTCCAGGGCTCCCCAAGAAGTTAAAGGTAAGTGTTATTACAGTTTGAAATTGGGACTGACAGGTACGTATTCAGCTGTGTTCAAGTTCCTGAGTGGTCAGTGGTGCTTGTGACCTTCCTCTTACTGGTTGGCTATTCATGTTCTTTTGGGAAATTTTTTTTAAAAATTGATTTATTTTTTTGAAAGGCAGAGTTACAGAGAAAGTTGGGGGGGGGGGGTCTTCCCTCTGGTGGTTCTCTTTCCAAATGGCCACAACCACCAGAGCTGGGCCTATCTGAAGCCAGGAGCCTGGAACTTCTTCCAGGTCTTTGCACAGAGCTGCAGGGACTCAAGGACATGAGGCATACTCCACTGCTTTCCCATTCCATAGCAAAGAGCTGGATGGGAAATGGAGCAGCTGGGACATTATCCAGCACAGATATCATGTTGGCAATGTAGGTCGTAGGTTAACCTGTTGTGCTCCAGTGCCAGCCCCCTAAGCCAAAACTTTTTTGTAAAAAAATTATTTATTTGAAAGGCTATGGAGAAGGGAGGCAAGACAGTGATCATCCATCTGCTGATTCACTCCCCAAACAACAGCACTGAATGTGGCATCTCAGCCTGGTATGCCACAAGGATGACCTCAAGAGTTTGTCTTTAGAGTACATTTAGGTTATGGAAGAGTATGGCTTGGCATCTCCCCATGTTGGCAGAAGTGACCCTCCATACTGACCAGAACTGGCAGCATAGGAGGAGGCATATTCACAAGAGCATATTTCTTCCTCCTGCCACGTGTTATAGGTGCCTCCTTTTTCACAAACCCAGTGGGTGATCTTGTGTGATGAAGTTCAGAAGTAGATAGGTTCTAGTACAAAGCATAATACCAAGCATCATATCTAGTTAATATTTCTCATTTGAAGTGGTAGCTTTCTTTAGAGACAAATTGGCCCCATCTAACATGTTAGCTGATATCAGCTAAACATGCAGTAAGAACCCATCCTTACTCTTGTGGCTTTATTAGTGTTAGTTTAGATCAACATCAGTAGCTCTGTTCACAGCGCCCTTCTCAGCTTTTTGAAAGCACCACTGATAGATCATCTTGTAGCTTGATTTTGTTGTTTTTCCTCACTGCCATGATGGACCTTCCCTTGTTACTGGGCCAGTCCAGTTCCACATTGGTGAAGAGGATTAATTGCTAACCAATGCACTTGCAATCCAGTTCCCTTCTAGTGCACCTGGAAAAGCAGCAAAGGATCTCCCATGTCCTTGTTCCCCTTCACACATGTGGAGGCTTTGATCTATCCCAACCCCTGCTATTGTGGCCATTTGAGTGGTGAACCAGTGTATGGAAGATTCTCTCTGTATTTCCTTCTCTCTGTAATTTTGCCTTTTAGTATTAGGTAGTGAGCCAGTTCTCTGCTATTTACTGTCAAATTCATTTGGGATTTTACATCTCAAGACAAAATATTCCTTGTATATATTGGCAGCACTGTAAAAAATATAGTCTATATTAAAAATGTGAATTGAACAAGTGGTTCACTCCCCAATTTGCTGCAACAACTGGAGCTGTGCTCGTTCAAAGCCAGGAGCCAAAATCTTCTTCCAGGTCTCCCACATGGATATAAGGGCCCATGGACTTGGGACAACTTTGACTGCTTTCCCAGGCCATAGCAGAGAGCTGGAATGGAAGTGGAACAGTTTACCCACTATGGCACAGTGCCGCCTGGCAAAGTCTTTAAAACTGGAGACCACTTGGGCCAATGTTCTGGCATATCTACTTACGATCCATTTCCTTGCTAATGCCTCTGGAAAAGCAGCAGATTAT
This sequence comes from Oryctolagus cuniculus, assembly GCF_964237555.1. Lineage (NCBI taxonomy): Eukaryota > Metazoa > Chordata > Mammalia > Lagomorpha > Leporidae > Oryctolagus > Oryctolagus cuniculus. Next base: position 116,443,282 of record NC_091443.1, read on the forward strand.
GTTTCAAGTCCTCGGTTTCCTATATCTACACTTGGCTTAGTCCTGATCCAGCCCTAATTATTACAGCCATTTGGGGAGTGAAACTGCATATGGAAGATGTCTCTGTCTCACCCTCTCTATTTAATTCTGCCTTTCAACTATACAGTACAGGGCACACATTTTGTGTTTGACTTCCTGGACAAGGCCTACTATGTACCTATATTTCAATAGATCATGGTACATTTAGCACATTGCGATGGCTATTCTTGTAAGTAGCTTCTGTATTTCACTGAAGCTATGGGCATACTCAGGTATATGTCAAGACTTATTATCAAGAATCTTTGTGTTACCCAGTAAGGGTTCACTCACTTCATGGAGTGATTCTGGAGGATGTTCTGAGAGTATTTACAGATAATTAAGTCCTCTTATCCTGTGTAACTTATTTTCATTGAATGGTGCTTTTTTGTTGATATTATAACTTCATTTTTTTTAATTTATTTTTTTGACAGGCAGAGTGGACAGTGAGAGAGAGACAGAGAGAAAGGTCTTCCTTTGCCATTAGTTCACCCTCCAATGGCCACCACGGCTGGCGCGCTGTGGCCGGCGCACCTCGCTGATCCGATGGCAGGAGCCAGGTACTTATCCTGGTCTCCCATGGGGTGCAGGGCCCAAGGCCTTGGGCCATCCTCCACTGCACTCCCTGGCCACAGCAGAGAGCTGGCCTGGAAGAGGGGCAACTGGGACAGAATCCGGCGCCCTGACTGGGACTAGAACCTGGTGTGCCGGCGCCGCAAGGCGGAGGATTAGCCTAGTGAGCTGTGGCGCCGGCATAACTTCATTTTAATGTCTCTTCTGTGTTTTCAAAAGCTGTACTTGCTCAAAAAGATGCCCAAGTATTATACTTGATCTTAGCTAAAAGGCCAAGAAGTGATAAAAGCCTAAATATGCAAGGATTTGATAGCTGTGGAGACTGCATCAAGTTAGGACTGTAATCCTCCCACAGTGGGAGTCATCCACATACAACCTGTGAGCAGGGAGTTTTAGAAAAGACACTGAGGTGCCCCTTCTAGGGATGGGGTCTTGTATGCATGTCAGATTCAATCATCTCTGAGCCCTGCTGTGAAGAGAATACACTAGTGTAAATTGCAGCTCACTCAACTAAAACATTGATTTTACATCTCTACTATTTATCAGATACTACCATGTGTATATTTTATGCTTAAATACAACTGCTATGCTTTTTAAAAATATTTATTTAAAAGGCAGTTAAAACTAGAAGGAGACACAGAGAAGGAGGTCTTTTCACCTTCCATTTCACTCCCCAAATAACTATAACAGCCAGGGCCAGGGCTGAGTCAGGCTGAAATTGGGACCTGGAGTTCCATCCATGTCTCCAACATGGATGCCAGGGGACCAATCACTTGGCCCATCTTCTGATTTCCCAGGCCATCAGCAGGAAGCTACATTGGAAGTGGAGCTGCTGTGACTTGAACTGGCACCCTTATGGGTTACAGGTAATGAAGGTGGATACTTCACCTACTACAACGCAGTGCCAGCCCCCATTATGACCTTTTGAAAGATAAGTGATTCCAGTGAGTTATGCTCTTACTGAGAATTAAGCTTGGTCAAGGCTGAGTGGTTTAACTTGAGCCCAAGGGAAATAACTATCATTTAGAGCTTAGGCTGTTTGTGCTCTCTACTCAACATGAAGACAGACACCGTGTCCAGTAGCACACTTTTTTTCCCCCAAAGATTGATTTATTTGAAAATCAGAGTTATACATGGAGGAGAGGCAGAGAGAGAGAGGTCCTTCATCTGATGGTTCATTCTCCAATTGGTTACATTGGCCAGATCTGCACCAATCCAAAGCCAGGAGCCCGGAGCTTCTTTTGGGTATCCCACATGGGTACAGGTGCCCAAGGACTTGGGCCATCTTATACTGCTATCCCAGGCTATAGAAGAGAACTGGAGCAGAAGTGGAGTAGCTGGGTCTTGAACCAGTGCCCATATGGGATGCCAGTGCTTCAGGCTAGGGCGTTAACCCACTGCGCCTCAGCACCAGCCCCAATAGCACACTTTCAATTATATCTACCTCAACCACATCTACATTTGCTCCCTCGTTGCTATCCAAACTTCAAACTTGCTCTTCTAACTCCTAATTCAGAAGTGGATGCCTCATTTTTGTATCAGAACCACATATGCTAAAAATCAACATACCAGAGAGTTCCCTGACAGTTTCACCACTCTCCATCTATTCAGGTGCCGAGTTCATATGCAGGCACTGCATCACCCCAAGAATAGTGTACTTCCCCAAGTGGTTCAGTTGACCAATAAACCTTACATTGCCTCCTTTAGTGACCATCCAGGGTATGATTCAGGTAAGAAATCTTTGAAATTCAAGGCTATTAAATCCTTCGCTTTTTTCAGTGACTCAAGAGGAAAAGTTCAATCATCACCCAGCTCTTCTGGAGCAACTTGGAACACCCAGAATCATACTGGTTGTACATCTTTTTTTTTTTCTTTTAAAGATTTATTTGAAAGTCCCACTTATAGATAGAATGACAGACAGAGAAGAGAGATGAACCATCTGCTGGTTTACTCCCAAAATAGTCACACAGACCATGGCTGGACCAGGGCAAAACCAGGATTTTCATCCCAGTCATGCACATGTATTCAGGGATCCAAGTAATTGAGCCATTTGCTGCCATCCCATGAGGATTAACAGAGCTGGATCAGAAGTGCAGCAGCTGGAACTCAAACAGGCCTCATAGGAGATCGTAGCACTGCAGGCATCTGCTGAACTTGCTGTACCACAGTGCCAGCCCCAAGCTCTGCATACTTTGATACTTGCTAAGGAAATAACTGGTTGTTGTTCTTAGGAAGAATCTAGTACATACCAGAAAGTGGGAAGGCAAGAATACATCACCATTAATAAGGAAATAAATTTCTTTTTAAAGGTTTATTTTATTTATTTGAAAGACAGTTACAGAAAGAGGTAGAGACAGATCTTCCATCTGCTGGTTCACTCCCCAGATGTCTGCAACAGCTGGAGCTGGGCTGTTATGTAGCCAGGAGTTTCTTCTGGGTCTCCCACATGAGTGCAGGGTCCCAAGGACTTGGACCATTTTCAACTGCTATCCCAGGTCATAACAGAGAGCTGGATCAGAAGAGGAGCAGCTGGGCCTAGAACCAGTGCCTATAAGGGATGCCAGCACTTCAGGCCAGAGCTTTAACCCACTGCACTATAATGCTGGCCTCTGGAAGTAAATTTTTAATATCAAATTTATAAAATAAAATGGTAAGTACTCCAGTGACTTGCAATGTACCTTTCACCCCCTTTCACTAACCAACATTTCATAGTATAATGAACCACTCTCAACTTCTATTTATTTATCCCAACTTCTATTCTTTCTGGTAATCCACAGTAGCTGTGTTTATATTCTTACAAATAGTGTCTGAGTTCCCCTTTTTACTTGTTCTATGATTTTAAAATTGAGGGCCATTTTCTAGTTCTAAAACATCTGTTTCAAAATTTTGCTCTTTGAAGTCAGATGGCTTTATTTGAGTACCATAAGTGAACAGCATTGCATAACATGTTTCCTAAGCAAGCTGTGACACTGCATGTCGTTTCTATTCATTTGCTATGTCCAGTAAAGAGACCTGTATGATCCTACTTTAAAATTATCTTTCCAGAGCCCTTTCCACAGTATATCTGATTTGACATACCACGCCACAAGGGCACTACTGATTTAGCAATCAAGTTCTCACCTCCCATTCAGGAGTCTGGGTTCAATTCCCCTCCAATGCACAAAATTTTTAATTGCTCAGAGTGATCATGGAGGCTTAGCACAGCATCTGCAGGGTAACTGCCGCTTTTCATCATAATGAATAGTTTGCCTGCATGAGGCAGTCCCAGGGTGTGAACCCTTTGATTGGAACTGATAAGGTAGATAAATCTGAATTGGCTTCCATGGCAGGCCATCGAATGATGTCCTGAGAAGCTGGGAAAGTTGCCTTCATCATGTTATCTCCCCTGCCTTGTGCTAGTTACCTGTCTTGTGCCCCATCTCAGCCTTAGAGTCTTGTACTAATCATATATGGTCACATTTCTCCAAAAGACTCCACACCCACCTCAACATTCTACACAGGTAAATCAGTTTGAAGCAGTTCTTCTGGGCTTGCTCACAAAGAATGGAAAATCATGTATTTAACCAGCAGTAGATAAAGTACTCCGTGTGCTACCTCATGTATGTAGATTCCTACCCATCTGTGACTTCATGGGTTCTGCTTTTCCATCTAACTCACTTCCCAGCCCACTTCTATTCCTCCCTCCACTCTACTGTGCACTGGCCAATATAATCATCATCACTGCATGTTGGCATTGTCAGTGATAGCTTAACCTGCTCTGTGACAGTGCCAGATTCTTATGGCAAACCCTTTTATAAAAAGATTTTTTTATTTGAAAGGGCTACAGAGGGAGGAGATAGATCATCCATCTGCTGTTCATGCCCCTAATGGCTCTAGCATTCTGGCTGAAGCTAGGAGCCTGGACCTTCTGGGGCTCCCACGTGGATGCAGGAGCCCAACGACTTGGGCCATCTTCTGCCTTCCCAGATGCACTAGGAGGGAGCTGGATCAGAAGTGTAGCAGTTGAGATTCAAACCAGCACACATTTGGGTTGTCATCATTGAAGGTCATCTTAGCATGTTATGCCACAAGGCTGGCCTCAAGGTGTTTTTGTTTTATTGCAAATTTAGGTTATGAAAAATGGCTTGGTACTTCCTCGATTAGCCAGAAGTTTGCTAGTAACCTTCCTATTGTCTCAGTAGTGGCAGTATATGATAACCAATATGCACGCTGTTGAGTAGAAGAATATTTTTTAAGATTTATTTATTTGAAAGACAGCTACAGAGAGAGGTAGAGACAGAGAGGTCCTCCATCTACTGTTTCACTCCCCAAATGGCTGCAATGGTCAGAGCTGTGCCAATCCAGAGCTGGGAGATTCTTCTGAGTATACCATATGGCTGCAGGGGCCCAAGGACTTGGGCCATCTTTTACTGCTATCCCAGGCCATAGCAGAGAATTAGATTGGAAGAGAAGCAGGTGGAACTAGAACCTGTGTCCATATGGGATGCTGGCACTTCAGGCCAAGGCATTAACCCACTGAACCACATCCCTGGCCTGTCCCCCAGATTTTTGAGTCAGTACTTTCTCCACCTTACAGTGTTGAATACATGTAAATTTTAGTACAAAGCATGATAATAGGAAGCAGAATTTAGGACATCTTCCCTCCCTAGACAAGTTTAACTGCACAGCTGCTTCTCCAGATAATTTGGAGCAGCCTTATTTACTCCATGTTCTCCCCACCATCCCTGTGCCCTTTTAAGCATTTTTAAAAAAGATTTATTGACTTGTAAGGCAGAGTTACACACAGTAGGAGAGGCAGTTATGGTAATCAAAACTTATGGTAGTCAAAATGGCATATCACTGGAACTGAAGCAGATACATTAGTCAATATAACAGAATAGAGAGCAAGTCTTTAACTTATGGGCAACTGATAAGGTGTCAAGCACAGATAATGAAGAATGAGTAGTCTCTTTAACAACAGATGTTTGGAAAAGTCAACTGATTCCTTTTGAATTTAAAGATAAGTTATGCAGATCTCTAGGAAAGCCTAGATTCTGTGCCTATCTATGGTTCCTGATCCCAGTTTCCTGTGAGGTATGTCTGATGGCTTGGATTGGATTCCCACCACACAATTGAGATACCTGGATTGAGTTCCTGGTTTGTACCTTCAACTGGGTCTACCTCTTGCTATCGAAGGCATTTTGGGATTGAATCAGTGTATGTCAGTGTATGTGGGATATAGATGTTTGTGTCTGTGTCTGTCTAATAAGTAAAAGATGAAAAAGCAAAATTTACAAAAGCTACCATAACATTTAGTAAACCACCTTCTGGTTATATGTTTGACCAAACTGAAAATATGTCTCAACTCCCATGTTCTTTATGCATTTTTCAAAATTGCCAAGATAGAAATACTACCAATGTGCCCCTCCATGGATGAATGGACAGAAAACGTACGGAAAAGTAAACCATGTAGCATTGAAACAAGGTGTTTCTGTCAAAGTGACAATATGGTGAATGTAAAGGAAACAAATATTACAGAGTTCACATATCTATTGACTCCAAGGTAGTTAAAATCATAGAATAGAATAGTGTATATCAGAGTGTTGAGGGTTAGAACACATTGGTCAATAAATTCTGGTGTGTGTTTTAGATTATGGAGATCCTAGTTACATTGTTATGGCTGGATTTTAAATGTGTTACCATACAGAAATAGCAATTTTATGAAGTAATTATTATGGTACTTGGCCTGATAGTTCCACAAAGCCTTTATTTATCAAACATTACATTGTGATAGCATATTATTTATAAATTTAAACAAAAAATTAAAAACTCACAGATTATAGGATTAACTTATGAAAAACAATCTCTAACAGTATATTGTGGTCTGGAGATACATTGAAAGTTAAATCATGAAAATGGCTATATGTAAAATAACAAAAGAGCTGGCTATTGTAGTAAGGACAGAATAAGCACTAAAAAAATGTTACTACAGATAAGTAGGGACATTTAAGGGTAATAAAGAAGGTAATCAACCTGAATAACTTTATAATTGTAGATATGCAAGTATGTAACAAAAGAGCAACATTAATTGAAAAAATGACAAAATCAAAGGGAGAAGTAGACTGGTGAAGTATCTTAGTAATTGATAGAAATTTCCAAAAAAGCTTGCAAAATATCAGGCGGGCTATAGAAGATAGGAACCTATTGAGAGAACCTCACAGTATAGTTGAACAAGAAAACATACTTGCTGTTGAAATGCACATGGATTACTGTATGTAGAAAAACCTTATGCTGGGTCACAATACAATGTTTATGACATTAGTGATCACCCAAGACTCTTGTTATGCGCTGCCAAGGCTATGGAAGCACTCTGACCTTACTTAGACAAGGCCATAGTCAAAGTGGAAGTACTCTCCTCCCTTCAGAGACCAGAATGTTCTTAACCAGCAACAGAGTGAGTTACTCTTTACTTTTCATATGAAGTTTATGAAAAGGTCATGTATCTATCACCATTAACATTTCTTTTAGATACCCAAGTGCCCTGTAACTACATGCATATACATTTAGAATAGTCACATCTTCCTGTTGAATTGATTCTTTAATCATTATATATTGTCTTTTTCTCTTTTAGTAGTTTTGGTGTTAAAATCTATTTTGTCTGATATTAAGATGGCTACACCAGTTATTTTTTGGTTTCTGTTAACATGGAATATCTTTTTTCATCCTTTCAATTTGCATGCATCTTTAGTAACATGTGTTTCTTGTAGGCAGTAAATAGATGGATTTTGTTTTTAATCCATTCAGCCAGTCTGTGTCTTTTAATTGAAGAGCTGAGATCACTTATATGCAAGATAACTATTGACATGTAACTTTTTTTTAAATCACAAGTAATTCTTTTGTCAGAGTTGATACAGCTTTTTTTTTATTTTTATTTTTTTAAAGATTTATTTATTTGAAAGTTAGAGTTACATGGAGAGGTGAGGGAGAGAGAGAGAGGGAGAGGTCTTCCAACTGTTGGTTTACTCCCCAGATGGCCACAATGGTCATATCTGGGCCAGTCTCAAGCCAGGAGTCAGAAACTTCATCTGAGTCTCCCATGGGTGCAGAGGTCCAAGGACTTGGGCCATCCTCCACTGCTCTCCCAGGCCATAGCAGAGAGCTGGACTGGAAGTGCAGCAGCTAGAACCAGTGCCCCTGTGGGATGCTGTGGCACCACAAAAGATGGCTTTACTCACTGTACCACAGCGCTGGCCAAATAGTTTTAAATAGCAAGAAAGTACACAGTGTTAGAAAATTGGCACAGAATCTATAAGCATTTCAGTCACAATAAGGCTGTTTATCTGTTCAAACTTGATGTTCATAATTCACTGACCAGGATGAAAGAAAACCAATTCTCACCTTAAAACACACGTAATGATTAACTATGCCATACTTACAAACAAGGTGATCTATAATGCAACCTTTATGCTTTTAATACAAATCAGAATAAACCTCATCAATAAGCATTTTCCTGAACATCTTTTTGTATTATATTAACCAACATAAAAAAGGGTAAAATATAAAATGTTCCTTTATAAGTGGTATTATTTCCAGTTAAGAAAGTTGAAATAATATTTTATCATCTAAACCAATTATCCTTTGAATGTTAAAAAATATAAGATATGTTGATGTATATCATTTTGATATCATTTATACAATGTGTTGACATGATTTACTAAGTTCCCTGATTACTCAAAAAAGATAAAATTAACTTTAATTTTCAGTTATTGCTATCTTGAGAGGATTATCACTTCATTTACATGAAGCTATTACCAAAGATACTTCAAATCAAACATAAAGTAATTCTTATTGCCTCACATTTTAAAACAGTAATATAAATGGTCTTTATAAAAAGGTTTTAATCCACAAAAGTGAAAGCCTTTTAAAAAATGTCTTTTTACCCAAAACTGTATCACAGTGCCTTTCGTTATCTAAGAGATAAAAGGGATTTGGAGTTCCTCTAGGAGAATCTAACCGTGGACATACGGTGTGCTTTGCCTCCTCTCTCACCTGCATCTTTATAGGACACCATTTTGAGACCCAAACAACCAAGCATCTATTATGCTCCAGTCCACATTAACTGAGGATTTCTGATTCTGTCCAGTGCACAGTGTGCCACCGTGCATATTCATCACATGAAATAAACATAATATACAAAATATTGCTATAAAAAGTGTACATTTCCCTTTTCCCCTTCAAAAGAATCTGTGGAAAAGTATTCAATTCCCTTAACCTTCATAAACATACAAAGCTGTTCACACCTTTCAGTCTGTAACAGTCCATTTGAAACACACTTCCAAAAACATTGCAAACTGGTTAGACATGTAACTTCTTTACCCTGCCATTTTCCCATAAATATTCCTGTTGTTTACTTTGGATTTCCTTTGCACTTTTACTGGGAGATTTTCTGCCTTCACCTTCTTTTGTAGTGATGGCCATATTTCTGTGTTTCTGTGTTTAACACATCTTTAAGCATCTTTTGTTGGGCTGGATTCTTGGTGGCAATTTCTCTCCAATTTCTATTTGTTATGGAAGGTTTTTATTTCACCATCATTCACAAATGAGCGCTTTGCAGTATTCTGAAAATTTCCAGTATTCTGAAAAATACTGAATAATTATAATACTGAATAATATAATTATATATATAATTATATTATATTATATAATTATATATCATCTAATTATAATTATAAATATATAAGTTATAATAATAATTATATAATATATAATTATTATGATTATATAACATAATTATAATATATAATATAATTATAATACTGAATAATAAATACTGAAAAAAATATTTTCAGTATTCTGCATTGACAGCTTTTTTCTTTTAAGTCTTGGACTATATCTCACCATTCTCACCTAACTTGCAAGGTTTCTGATGAGAAGTCCACTGGCAATTTTGTCATGCACAATTTCAAATCTTTTCTTTATGTTTTACTGTGGAGAATTTGACTAATCTATTGTGGTGGAGATGTTTTCTGGTCATGTCTACTAAGAGTTCTATGTGCTTGTACTGGGCTGTTCCTTTCTTTCTCCAAATTAGGGAAGTTTTGTTATTCTTTACTTTTTTTAAAAAAATATTCATTTTATTTATTTGAAAGAGTTACAGAGCGAGGTAGAGCCAGAGAGAGAGAGAGAGACAGGGAGAGGTCTTCCATGAACTGGTTCACTCGCCAAATGACCACAATGGCCAAAGCTGAGCTGATCCAAAGCCAGGAGCCAGGGGCTTCTTCTGGGTCTCCCATGCAGGTGCAGGGGCCCAAGACTTGGGCCATCTTCTACTGCTTTCTCAGACCATAGCAGAGAGCTTGACCAGAAGTGGAGCAGCTGGGACTCAAACCGGCACCCATAAGGGGTACCGGCGCTGCTGGCCGCATCTTTAACCCACTGCACCACAGTGCCAGCCCTTCTGTAATTATTTCACTTAAAAGGCCTTTTATTTCCTTCTCTCTTTCCACACTTTCAGGAACTCCTAAGACCTGTATTTTGGTCATTTGATAGCATCCCATAGTGTTATAGTTTTCTAATTTCTTCCATTTTTTGGTCTGACTGCAATATTTCCAGCCATTTGTCAGCTACTTGGATATTCTGCTTCAATAATTCTGCTGTTAAGGCTTTCCACCACATTTTTAAATTTGTTCTATTGAATTATTAATTTCCAAGATTTCATTTTTGTTTTTTTTTTTATGATTTATTTATTTGAAAGGAAGAGTTATAAAGGGGCAGAGGATGGGAGAGTGAGATGTCTTCCACCTTCTGGTTCACTTCTAAGATGACTGCAATGGCTGGAGCTGAGCCTATCTGAAACCAGGAGCCAGGAGCTCTTTCCAGGTCTCCCATACAGGTTCAGGGGCCCAAGGACTTGAGCCATAATCTGTTTTCTCAGGCCATAGCAGAGAGCTAGCTTGGAAGTGGAGCAACAAGGACTTGAATTGGCACCCATATGGGAAGCCGACACTGCAGGTGGTAGCTTTACCCGCTACACCACAGCAATGATCCATAAGATTTCATTGATTTTGATTTCTCTTTAAGATCTGAATTTTATGGGATTTTCTTTAATGTCATGTACAGATTGCATTAGTACTGAATTTGTTTCTGATTACTTTTTTTTTAAAAGATTTTATTTACTTTATTTGAGAGCTAGTTATAGACAGTGAGAGGGAGAGACAGAAAGGAAGGACTTCCTTCTGTTGGTTCACTCTCCAAATGTCCACAACTACCAGGGCTGTGCCAATCAGAAGCCAGGAGCTCGGTGCTTCTTCCTGGTTTCCCACATGGGTGCATGGGCCCCAGGACTTGAGCCATCTTCTATTGCTTTCACAGGCCATAGCAGAGAGCTAGACTGGAAGAGGAGCAGCTGGGACTAGAACTGGCACCCATATGGGATGCTGGTACCACAGGTGGAGGACTAACCTACTGCGCCACAGCACTCGCCCCTATTTGTGATTACTTTCTGATTAATCCTATGATCAATTCTTTGAATTTCATTCTCTTTGAATTTCATTCTGGCATTTCTTCCATCTCTTCATCTTCACATTCTAGTATTGAAGTTTTGTGTAGTTTTGGGGGCATCCTGTTGTCTTTCTTATTCTTGTTTCTTGAATTCGTGAGCTTATTAGTGGGCATTTGTAGAGATACTCATTCTTGCTTCTTTTGTTTTCTTTCTCCCCTGTGATGGTTTTTATCTTTGGACTATGCCTCTGGCTTAGTAGTGTCCACTTTTTCAGTGAATACTTCAGTGGTGGGTGTGGAAAAGGATCTCTGTTCAGTGCTCCAGGGGGAGTTTGCAGGGTGACACCCACATTTCATGTGATAAATCTCTCATATCTCTCTCTCTCTCTCTCTCTCTCTCTCTCATTTTTATCTTAGGGGAAGTTTCTTCTGCTCTGTTGGCATAGTCTCATACTCACCTCCTCTCCTCAAAGGAGACCAGTGCCTGGGTGCTAGCCCCAGTGGGTATAATATTCATCGCACTGGCACAAGAATCACACAGAGGATCTGGTAGTCCTTGGTGTAAGCATGGATTCCACAGCAATGACCCTCACCAGGGAATCTAGTAGCCCCAAGCTTGCAGAGCTTTCCAGTCACTGCTCAATGTCTCAACCACACCCTAAGCCCTCCCATGAAGCCTCAGTGTTTTCCTAGTCCCGGCACACAAGCCCCCCAATCATGAGCACCCAATCCCTGTTAGTTCTCCCAGCCAGACTTAGGCATTTCTGCTAGTTTGAGTTCTGTGTGCACCTTCACGAGCTGGTGCAGTTATTATGTATGTCCAGGAGGATGTCTAAGCTCTCAGCTTGTTACAAGATGCTGGTGCAGGATGGTCAGGGAGAGTGATGTGCTGCCTTTTATCCTCCTCTAGTTTGGCAGGTACACTGTCCCTCACAGGGGTCCAGGCCGGATTCCCTCCAGGTTATTCCGATAGCTTTATTGCCATTGGCTTGGCTGCCAGACTGGTCTCACCTCACTCCAAAGCTGGTGCTGAGATTCTCGGCTGCTGGGATCTGGATGTGTGCACATCCACACCCTCCACATGGATCCACAGCGCCCCTCTAATTTGTCTGGAGTTTCCTCTGCCATTTTCTCCCTTAGCGTTCCCTGAGACTGCGTTCTCCACTTCTTTTACACTGTCTTCTCCTAGCCTAGGGCAGTAAGTGCCCTGCCCAGTCCACCATCTTGGATCTCCCATCCAAATACTCTGCTTTTTTTTTTATTTGTGTTTTTTTTTAACTTTTATTTAATGAATATAAATTTCCAAAGTACAGCTTATGGATTACAATGGCTTCCCCCCGCCATAACTTCCCTCCCACCCACAACTCTCCCCTTTCCCGCTCCCTCTCCCTTTCCATTCACATCAAGATTCATTTTCAATTCTCATTTTATACAGAAGATCAGTTTAGCATATATTAAGTAAAGATTTCAACAGTTTGCACCCACATAGAAACACAAAGTGAAAAATACTTTTTGAGTACTAGTTATAGCATTAAATCACAATGTACAGCACATTAAGGACAGAGATCCTACATGAGGAGTAAGTGCACAGTGACTCTTGTCGTTGACTTAACAAATTGACACTCTTGTTTATGGCATCAGTAATCACCCTAGGCTCTTGTCATGAGCTGCCAAGGCTATGGAAGCCTTTTGAGTTCACCGACTCTGATCATATTTAGGCAAGGTCGTAGTCAAAGTGGAAGTTCTCTCCTCCCTTCAGAGAAAGGTACCTCCTTCTTTGAAGACCTGTTCTTTCCACTGGGATCTCACTCTCTCACTTGCGGAGATCTTTCATTTAGGTTGTTTTTTTTTTTTTTTTTTTTTTTTTTTTTTTTTTTTTTTTTTTTTTTTTTTTTTTTGCCAGAGTGTCTTGGCTTTTCATGCCTGAAATACTCTCATGGGCTTTTCAGCCGGATCTGCATGCCTTAAGGGCTGGTTCTGAGGCCAGAGTGCTGTTTAGGACATCTGCCATTCTACGAGTCTGCTGTGTATCTTGCTTCTCATGTTGGATTGTTCTCTCCCTTTTTTATTCTATCAGTTAGTATTTGCAGACACTAGTCTTGTTTATGTGATCCCTTTGGCTCTTGGTCCTATCATCAAATACTCTGCTTTTTAATAGAATGTAAGATGTTAAGAGTACTTAAGTTTATATTTAGAAACATTTACCTCATTTGCTTTGCCCAATTTACACTTAGCAACAATACCTAGACATCTTTGGAAACTGATATACTATATGAGCAAAGCTGTCATTTTGAATATCTTTTCCTATCAAAGAAAATTCAAAAGACTGATTCATTTCACTTAACAGAACATAATTTTGACCTTAGTGAAGGCATTTTCCGTTCCCTTTTCACATTTTGTCTGACAATAGCTTGCTGCTGGTGAATTGCCCGTGAACAACGGTGTTTGCATGGCAGTTTCAGGAGCCTACTGTAAGGAAATGACTCAAGGGTAGCCCTCACTGCCAGCTGATGAGGAAGTACGTAACCATCACCTGCAAACAACTGAACTCCATTACTAAGAAGTCTCCACTCAGACCATCATCAATAGAAAGCCTGAGAATGTGCCTCATCATCAGTTGACTGGACTAATTGTTTTTTTCTAATCTCCACCTTCAGCTGCTCAATTCCCTCAAAACTCCTTTTGCTTGCTTGTTGGAAGAAAACAACACATTTTGGATCCATAGATCGATCTTTTCCCACAACTGTAGGCTTGTTGAAGTAAATAGGTTCCTCTTACATCTCTCTTCTGGTGAGTTGGCTGTCAGTGAGCAGCAAGGACCTGGTTATTGTGTCTAGTAACATAATGAACACTATGTCTTTATCTGGATTATTTGTTCTTAGGTAAAAATTATATTCTTATTATTTTAAATAATTAATAGGGATAGGTATAACCTTTTCAAAAAGTTTATTCATTTGAAAGGCAGAGTTATGGTGCACAGATAAAGAGAGAGAGATCTTTTTCTGGTTCATTGCCAAATGGCTGTAAGGGGTAGGACTAGGTCAGGTCAAACCCAAGAGCTTGCAATGTCATCTGGATCTCTCATTTTGGCAGCAGAGGCCCAAACAATGCAGCCATTTGTATCTCTAGCTGTTCAAGTTCATTGTCCATGTACAATGAACAGTGAAGACGTGGACACATACCCTATGGTAAGCAAAGGGTGAAGCAGAGTTTATTGAGATGAACAGAGATAGCTCTTACAGAGCCATGTGGCACAGGTCATGGTTTTACTGGCTATGTCACAGCACCAGCCCCAAGGCCTCTAATTTTCAATCCCCTGCCTTCTTTACAAGAACTTTTCCTCTGCACATCAGGCATTTTATCCCTGGTAAGTTACCCCACAAAAAAATTAAAATTCACCATTTTCTGTTTCCATCACAAGAAATCGAGCCATCTTCTGATGCTTTTCTAGGTGCATTAGCAAGGAGCTGGATCAGAAGTGGAGCAATCAGGGCTGGCACTGTGGCATAGCAGGTAAAGCTGGCACCTACAGTGCTGGCATCCCATATGGGTGCCGGTTCAAGTCCCGGCAGCTCTACTTCTGTTCCAGTTCACTGCTATTGCCTGGGAAAGCACTAGAAGATGGCCCAAGTCATTAGACCTCTGTACTCACATGGAAAGGCCTGGAGGAAGCCCCAGGCTCTTGGCTTTGGATCATCACAGCTTCGGTCATTGCAGCCATTTGGGGAGTGAACCAGTGGATGGAAGCCTTCTCTCTGCCTCTTCCTCTCTGTAGCTCTGCCTATCAAATAAAAAATAAATAAATCTTAAAAAAAAAGAAAAAGAAGGGAGCAATCAGCACTCATATAGGATGCCAGAATCACTGGTGGTGGCTTAACCCACTGTGCCACAATCCTGGCCCCAAGGATTATATTTTGTGTTCAGCAAACAGAAGAACAAACATATGCTAAGGGTTTTGAAAATAATCTTTATCATTTAGCAAAACAAATTAAAGCAAATTATCAAATATCTACTTAAGTTATGTGAACCCACAGGCATTTTGATCAATATTTTTCTGAACTATTCTGAATTGGCTTGCTTTGGGATAAGAACGTAGCAGCTTGCACGTATTTAAGTTGCTCCCATTTTCTTCTCTTTTCATAAAACAATTCCAGTTGGGAAATAGTGATGTAACCCAGAGATCTTTTAAGTGGCCATTTCTCATTCAATCTCAAAGAGGTCAAACAGTATTATAGTGAAACCTCTTTTTCTTTCACAGTTTTCAAATAAAATTTATTAACTTTGCAAAATATATGCTAGAGGGCTATATGAATAGAGCTCTGATCACCATTGTTGTTTAGGCTACATCTTTTTTTTTTTTTTTTACAGGCAGAGTGGACAGAGAGAGAGAGAGACAGAAAGAAAGGTCTTCCTTTTTGCCATTGGTTCACCCTCCAATGGCTGTCACAGCTGGCACATCACACTGATCCAAAGGCAGGAGCCAGGTGCTTCTCCTGGTCTCCTATGGGGCGCAGGGCCCAAGCACCTGGGCCAATCCTCCACTGCACTCCTGGGCCACAGCAGAGAACTGGCCTGGAAGAGGGGCAACCAGGACAGAATCTGGAGCCCCGACCAGGACTAGAACCTGGTGTGCCGGTGCCGCAAGGAGGAGGATTAGCCTAGTGAGCCATGGCGCTGGCTTAGGCTACATCTGTAAAAGAACCAAGTTACAAAGAATTTCTCAGAACAGAGATCTCTAGCTATAAAAAGGATAAGTACCTTAAGCACAATGTTCAGAGGTCAGTGTTATAGCATATTGGTTAAATTCACCACCTATGGTGTCAATTCAAGTCCCAGTTGCTCCACTTCTAATTCAGATCCATGCTAATGTGCTTGGGAAAGCAGCAGAAAAATGGCCCAAGTGCTTGGGCCCCTGAACCCACGTGGGAGACCTGGAAGAAGCTCCTGGCTCCTGGCTCCTGGCTTCAGATCAACTCAGTTCTGATCATTGTGGCCATTTGGGGAGGAAACCACATATGATGATCTTTCTCATTCTCACTCTCACTCTCGCTCTTGATTTTTCTGTAACTCTGCCTTTCAAATAAATAAATCTTTGTTTTAAAAAACAAAAACAAGCCGGTGCCACGGCTCACGAGGCTAATCCTTGACCTTGTGGCGCCGGCACACCGGGTTCTAGTCCCGGTCGGGGTGCCGGATTCTGTCCCGGTTGCCCCTCTTCCAGGCCAGCTCTCTGCTGTGGCCAGGGAGTGCAGTGGAGGATGGCCCAAGTGCTTGGGCCCTGCACCCCAAGGGAGACCAGGAGAAGCACCTGGCTCCTGGCTTCAGATCAGCGCGGTGTGCCGGCCGCAGCATGCCGGCTGTGGCAGCCTTTGGAGGGTGAACCAACGGCAAAAGGAAGACCTTTCTCTCTGTCTCTCTCTCTCTCATTGTCCACTCTGCCTGTCAAAAATAATAATAATAAAAAAAAAGAAAACCAACAATATCCAGTAACAGCTGAACCAAATTCTAAAAGAGATATTACCCTGGTAGTACTGTGTTGATACTGGTTGATACTTGCTAAATACGTCTCCCTAAATTTCAGTTTAAAGTCTGGTTTCTGCCACCCAAAACACCTTAGGCCAATGACATCAGATCAACAGTTGCTCAGGTTATTTCTGATTCAAACAGATATTCAGGAAGTAGTAAGACAGCTCACAAGGGTGACTTTGGGCAAGGGGCTGGTTTGCCTGCTACAGATTGTACTCACTCCGTGGTTGCCATTTTATTGTAGAATAAACCTTCAAATAACTTGTAAAAATAAAACTTCAAATAACTTGCTAAAGAAACTGAACCTCTGTCCACCTCCCCAACACACAGAAAGCTAATTACTGACATTAGGATGGAAGATAAAAGTATTTATTGCAAAGTGCAGAGCAAGAAGCTAGACAACTGTTGCTTAATTGCTAAGCTCTCCAAGGGGTTAGACGCGAAGGTTCTTATAGATTGAAATTGGGATGACAGGTATATGTTCAGCTGTTGTGCAAGTTTTGGGCTAGTCACAGTGCTTCTGACCTTCCTTTGACCAGTTGGTGATACTGCTCTCTTTAGAGTGCAGAAAGGCTCCAATTGGTCTGTGAGGTTACATGTACGTCTTCTGGCCCAGACTTGGATTTCTGTTGTCTTGACTTTGTATTCCCCTGGACAATATATGCCAGGAGGGTTTTATCTAATGGAGAAGCAAATTACGTTTTGAGTCTGGTGATTAGAACATTGTCAGGCCAGCTGTATCAATTCAGTGCTTTTTTTTTTTTTTTTTTTTTTTTTTTTTTTTTTTTTTTTTAATAAAGGACAGAAATGTGCACCCGCATGGGAGACCAGGAGAAGCACCTGGCTCCTGGCTTCAGATCAGCGCGGTGTGCCGGCCGCAGCGTGCCAGCCGTGGCAGCCATTGGAGGGTGAACCAACGGCAAAAGGAAGACCTTTCTCTCTGTCTCTCTCTCTCTCTCACTGTCCACTCTACCTGTCAAAAAAAAAAAAAAAAAAAAAAAGGAGGACAGAAATGGAGGCCTTGGTCTAAGGGACACAAATAAAAGGTTGGATCCTGTCTTTATATTTTAGGGGCTCAGTCTCACTCCTGATTCCAACTTCTTCTTGAGGGCATCTTGTGGGACAGTGGTGATATTCAGAGAGTTGAGGCCAAGCCACATTTTGTGGAGACCCAGATTCTGTTTCAGATTCCTGGTTCAGGCCTGGCTTAGTCTCACCTTTTGTAAGCAATTGGGGAATAAACTAGCAGAGGTGAGATACTTCTCTCTCCAAATAAATTAAAATAAAATATTTTTAAAAAATCAAGGGCCAGCTCTGTGGTGCAGTAGGTTAAGTCTCTGCCTGCAGCACAGGCATCCCATATGGGTGCTGGTTCAAGTCCTGGCTGCTCCACTTTGGATCCAGTCCTCTGCTAATTGCCTGGGAAAGCAGTGCAAGATGTCCCAATTGCTTGGCTCCTTGCAACCATGTAGGATACCTGGAAGAAGCTTCTGGATCTACCTTTAGATAAACATAGCTCCAACCATTGAGGCCATTTGGAGAGTGAACCAGTGGGTGGAAGTCCTTTCTCTCTGTCTCCCTTTCTGTCTGTACTTCTGCTTCTCAAATAAAAATAAATAAGTAAATAAATAAAACTTTTAAAAAACTAGTTGAGATAATTTTCAAAATCTTTAAAAGAAAAAGGCCAGGCTGGTTGCAAAGTACCTCAAGCTTATTTACAACATTGTAATGATTGAGTATTCATGCAGTCTGCGTAAGAGCATTAAGATGTTTGGAGGGTGAGTACAGCCAAAGAGAGGAAGACCACAAAGCAAAGGGTCTAAAATACAGGACTGGAGAGAGGCAAGTTACTCAGATGAGCACTATCTAGGATGCAGAGAGAATTGACTTTAAGGCAACAGGGAGGATTAGTGGATTTGCTGAATGACTACCCCTTGAGTGCCAGTGAAGATGAAGGGGAGAGTCATAAGGAGAGAAAGTATCAAGATCTTTTGGAAGCATTTCTCTCTCTCTCTCTCTCTTTTAAAGATTTATTTATTTATTTGAAAGAGTTATATAGAAAGAGGAGAGGCAGAGAGAGAAAGGTCTTCCATCTGATGGTTCACTCCCCAGTTAGCCATAATGGGTGGAGCTGTGCCAATCCAAAGCCAGGAGCCAGGAGCTTCTTCTGGGTCTCTCACATGGGTGCAGGGGCCCAAGGACTTGGGTCATCTTCTACTGCTTTCCCAGGCCATAGCAGAGAGCTGGATTGGAATAGGAGCAGCCGGGACTAGAACTGGCACCCATATGGGATGCTGGTGCTTCAGGCCAGGGCATTAACCCACTGTACCACAGCGCCAGCCCCACAGCAATTAGTTCTCTTGATGGCAATAATAGTAGAAATTGAGAGATCTGAGGCCCATCCAAAGTTATCAGAGTTCAATGTCAGTTGTAAACTGGGAGAAAAGCTGATCTTTTCAGATCTGCTTGAGCCTGTTTAAACTTCATCCTAGTTGGCCCCTGAGAAAAAGCAAACGAATAGAGTCAAAGCAAAGAAGACTCTGGAACTATCCTTTAACAAACAAGTGGAATGGTTCCACAGAGAAGTGACATTCAATAAAACCTCACAAGCCTTCCCCAAATGGGATCCTATCATTCTGAAGTACCATCTGGAAAAACAGCTGGTTTTTCTCCTGGAGAAGGAGCAATCAACCTTTGTTCCATCGAATACGTGCTCAGTGGCAGGAAGGCAAGGATCCCCTTGGAGCAGAAAGTTTGTAACCTCCTCCATTAGAACAAGCAGCCAGTGACAGACTCTTTACTGTCTCCAGTGCAAAAAGTCTCTCTGAAGGTCATAATCTTGGATGAGGCTAAAATGTGCTGACCAGACCTTCAGAGGGTTTGAGCTCTGTAGTCCTACTATGAGGCCAGAACTCAGAGAGAAGAAATTTAAAAACAAATGTACCACAAAGTTTTGCAGAAAGGGAAAGCCAAGAAAACCCCAACAGAGTTTGAGCAGCTGCAGAAGGTTGATATGAATGCCCAGTTGAAAGAAATGGAAAAAATTGAAAAAGCCAGAACTATGAAGCAAATGAGCCTTAAGCACCAGAACAGTGGTGCTTCTAATATAAAAATATTAGACTGTAAAGCTTGAAAAAATGATATACAATGTAAGACAAGTACTAAAGAGCTGTATACACTTGCTGAGCATTCTAATAAGGAACAGAATAAAGTCTAAAATAAAAGAAATTACTACAGATAAATGACATTTAATGGTACAAAGAGGGTCAATCAACCTGGATAACATTTTAATTGTGCATATATATGTACCTAACAAAAAAGCCCAACATTAAATGAAAGAAAATGACAAAAACCAGAGAAAAGACTGGTCAAGACTAGTATTAGGAAGGGCTGGCACTATGGCATAGAATGTAAAACTGATATGTGTGGCACTGGCATCCCATATGGGTGCTGGTTCTAGTCCTGGCTATTCCATTTCCAGTGCAGCTCCCAGATAATGTGCCTGGGAAAGCAGCTGAGGACAGCTCAAGTGCTTGGGCCCCTGCATCCCTGTGAGAGACCTGGGAGAATGTCTTGGATCCTGGCTTCAGATTGGCCCAGATCCAGCCCTTGCAGCCATTTTGGGAGAGAATCAGCAGATGGAAGATCTCTGTCTTTCTCTCGCTGTAACTCTGCCTTATATATAACAAATAAATCTTTTTTAAAAAGACTAATATTAGGGGACACAAATATGTCACTTTCAGTAATGGACAGAACAAGTTTGCAAAATATTGGAAAGGATTTAGACGATATGAACAACAGCATAAAGCAACTTGATCATGTACTTAAACAAGAGAATACACATTCTGTTCAAGTTCACATGGAACACTGTCTGCAGATGACCTTTTGCTTGGTCACAAAAGATCCTAAATAAAATAAAAGTATACAAATGCAACAAAGAATGTTCTGTGACATGAATATCAATAACAAAGACATCTGAGAAGAATTCTTATAGCTTTACAATAAGTACTAAAATGGGGAATTGTGACCACTTCAACTTTGCTCTTCATTGTGTGGAGTCTTCTAGGTTTGTGAACAATTGTTCAGTATCTAACAAAAAGTTTATTGGTTTCATCAGAGGGCCAGCAGGGGGCAGCAAGTAACCACTGAACAGTGAGCTTTGCACCAAAATTCCCCCTAGAGTCCCCACATGGTGCACAGGATTGTTACAGACTGGGCTAAGCAGGTACCACTGCAGCTTCTGGAATACCTGGGACTGCATCCAAATGGAGGAAAAGATCCTCAACGTGACCCTCATGGCTTAGGAGGAATTTTTTTTTTTTCATTTTTCTCTTTCTTTCTTTCTTTCTTTGCTTGTCCAGGATGGTTCTCTGTTTCTCACTTGAAAAAAAAAACAACTTTTATTTGAAAGGCAGAGAGACATGCAGACACACACACACACACACACACATACAGATTTTGCATCCACTGGGACTGGCCAGGCTAAAGCAGAAGCTGGAAACTCATTCTGAAACTCTCAGCTTGGTGGCAGAGAGACAACCCTTCAGCTTGCTGCTTCCTTGGCTGTGCCTGAGCAGGAAGTTGGATCAGAAACAGTACTGGGACTTGAACCCAGGCACTGTGATATAGAATGTAGTTCTTTTAAGTACTATGCCAAATAAGAAGTACTAAATAATAATAAGTACTAAAATGAGAAACTGTGACCACTTCAACTTTGCTATTCACCATTGTGTAGGGTCTTTAGATTTGTAAATCATTTGTCAGTATCTAACAAAAAGTTTATTAGTTCCATCAGAGGGCCAGCAGAGGGCAGCAAGCAACTACAAAACAGTGGGCTTGCACCAGCACTCAGCCTAAAGGCTGGATGTTTCTCTGAACCAGCAGCAGAGATGCTCTCATTTTCTGAAATATTCCCAGGTGAGTTATTCTTTACTTCCTCATATAAAGTGGAAGAAAAAGTCATGGATCTATCATTGAGTGTTTTAATGGGATTGATCTATATTATGCTGTGATTTTTTATACATCCAGAAGTGCTTAGGGAAGAAATAATTTTTGAGAGAGAGAAAGAGAGAGAGAGAGAGAACTTCCATCAACTGGCTCACTACCCAAATGGCTGCAATGGCAGGAGCTGGGCCGATCTGAAGCCAGGAGCCAGGAGCTTCCACTGGGTCTCCCACATGGGTGCAGGGACCCAAGGACTTGGGCCATCTTCTGCTGCTTTTCTTAGGCCATTAGCAGGGAGCTTTATCAGAAGTGGGGCAGCTAGGACTTGAACTGGAGCCCATAGGGGATGCCAGTGCTGCAGATGATAGCTTAACCTGCTACACCAGAGAACCAGCCCCTGGGGGAGAAATTTCAATGTAGATTTAGAGAGTGACAGAAAAAAACATTTTGAAAATATACACAATGTATCAGAACTTTGCAGTACAGACTTGGGAACCAGTCACTGCTGGTTGACCTTCATTGGAACCTGAAACAAAAGGAAAAATGTGACCTGTTACATTCATGTTTTCTTTTTAAAGATTTATTTATTTATTTATTTATTTATTTATTTATTTTTTAAAAGCAGTAATGTTTTTATTCATATCATTTTCTTTTTTTTATCTTTTATTTAATGAATATAAATTTCCAAAGTACGACTCATGGGTTACAATGGCTTCCCCCCCCATACCGTCCCTCCCACCCACAACCCTCCCCTTTCCCACTCCCTCTCCCCTTCCATTCACATCAAGATTCATTTTCGATTACCTTAATATACAGAAGATCAGCTTAGTATACCTTAAGTAAGGATTTCAACAGTTTGCTCCCACACAGAAACATAAAGTGAAAAATAATAGATGATTTTTTTTTAAATGATGATGAAATCAGAGCAGACCTATTGTCATGTTTAATCCCAGTGAGAGTCAAGTTGGGAATTGATAATTTCTTTTTTTTTTTTTAGATTTATTTATTTTTATTTGAAAGTCAGAGTTACACAGAGAGAGGATAGGCAGAGATAGAGAGAGAGAGAGATAGAGAGAGAGAGAGGTCTTCCATCCGATGGTTCACTACCCAATTGGCAGCAGCGGCTGGAGCTGTGCCAACCCAAAGCCAGGAGCCAGGAGCTTCTTCTGGGTCTCCCACATGGTTGCAGAGGCCCAAGGACTTGGGACGTCTTCTACTGCTTTCCCAGGCCATAGCAGAGAGCTGGATTGGAAATGGAGCAGCCAGGACTCCATTCCCACATGGAATGCTGGCACTGTAGGTGGCAGCTTTACCTGCTGTGTCACAATGCCGGGCCCTCCTGTATTTATTAAAAGTAAACTCTCAAGTAAGGTATTTAAGATAACTATTGGGTATATCTTATTTTCATTTGTGAAAATTTCTATGCTTAACTTGCCATTTTTGTCCAAGAAAAGTCAGTTTTATCTCTCCTCAATAGAGAAAGAATTTCATGAGGGAAAATATCTCAAAAAAGTTAGCTCGGGTGGAATTTGGTACAGCAATTAAGCTGCCATTTGTGATACATCAACTGAAGAAGTGCCTAGGATAGAGCCTTGACTCTTCTTCCAATTCCATCATTCTATTAATGTGCACCTTTGGAGGTTAAAGTACATGGATCCATACCAGCCATGAGGGAAACCTGGAATGACTTCTTGGCTCCTGACTTTGTGCTAACTCAGTCCCCATTGTTGCTGGCATTTTGGGAATGAACCAACAGATGGATGATCTCTACTGTCTCTCATCTGTCTGACATTCAAAGAAAAAATTAGTTTAAAAAGCTAAGGGCTGGAGTCTGGCTCTCTGGCGTAGTGGGCTAAGCCTCCACCTACAGCATGGCATCTCATATGGGTGCCACTTCAAGTCCTGGCTGCTCCTCTTCCAATCCTGCTCTGTGCTAATGTACCTGGAAAAGCAGAAGAAGATGACTGAAGTGCTTAGTCCCCCTGCATCCATGTGGGAGACTGAGAAGAAGCTCCTGGCTCCTGGCTTTGGATAGGTCCAGCTCAGGGCATCACAGTCATTTGGGTAGTGAACCAGTGGATGGATGATCTCTCTCTCTCTCTCTGTCTCTCTCTCTCTCTGTCTCTGAGTAACTCTGGCTTTTAAATCAATAAATAAATCTTTAAAACAAAAAACTAAGAGGATGGGATTTGTCATAGTGATTGGAGAACTGCTTGAGATGCCTACATTCCATGTCAGCATGCCTGGGTTCAATTCTCATCTTTACTCCTATTACAGAACATTTCCCCAATCTGGATGGTGGAATTGTTATAGAACCCTCAAATCTGATTATGCTTACTCCACACACAGTAAGCCCGTCACTTACATTGGGGTGGTGAAAGAAAGAAGTATTTATTTCAAGCCCAGAGCAAGAAGTAGCACAACTATTGCTTAATTACTACAGGGCTCTTCAGGAAATTAGAGGTAATATTTCTTACAGATGGAAACTGGGTCTGAGTGCTACATGCTCTGCTTATGTACGAGTTCCTGATTGGTCAGTGGTGTTTGTGACCTTCCTCTTACTAGTTGGGAATGTCATGTTCTTCAGGGAATTTTTATGATGTCCAGATAGGCTTCAGTTGGTCTGGAGGTTTACATGTAACTAACTGGTAGTTCTTACTGCCCCAGACTTGGGTTTTTCTTACCTGGATCTGAAACTCCCCCAGATAAACCTGTCCAGACAATATTGGCCAGCATGGTTTTATCTATTGCAGAAGCAAATGAGTGTGTTCAGTGACTGGAGGTTTGTCAGACCTGCTGTATAACTCCCTCAATTCAGTGAATTCTTTCTGATACAGTACAGGCAAGAGCAACTTGGGCTAAGGGAGACAGACAAAATGCTGGGTCCTGCTTTTGTATTATAGGGGTTTTGTCTCAATTGCTCCTATTCTGTTGAGTCTACTTTGCCAGCACCTTAATGTGCAAAATCACACTCTCCAGTCCTGACAATAGAACAAAGATGAATAACCAGTTGTCATACAAATGGGACAGAGATATGGACTAGCTTCAAAGAAAGTTTGGGGGCTGGCACTGTGGCATAGTGGGTGAAGCTGCTGCCTGCAATGTGGCATCCTATATGGGCACCGGCTCAAGTCCTGGCTGCTCCACTTCCGATCCAGCTCTCTGCTATGGACTTGGAAAACAGTAGAAGATGGCCTATGTCCTTGGGCCCCTGCACCCACATGGGAGACCCGGAAGAGGCTCCTGGATCCTGGCTTCTGATGGGTGCAGCTTTGGCCATTGCAGCTGATTGGGGACTGAACCAGCAGATGGAAGGCCTCTCTCTCTCTGCCTCTCTTTCTCTCTCTGTGTATCTCTGACTTTCAAATAAATAAATAAATTTAAAAAGAAAGAAAGCTTGGGAAACTCACAGATTTCTGTATATATTTTCCATCTTTCTTGAACTCAAGGAAGCCTAAAAGACATCTTTCATCTCTATCCCAATGGAAACCCAGGTCATCAACATCCTTTCCTAACTCAGGTCAGTGTGAATATTGACTCCTACCTCCTCTGAGACACAGGGCCTGAGTGAAGGCTTTGAGTTTAGGCTTCTGTGATAAGCTACTTTATAGCAATGCTACTCCTTCCAAAGTTTCCTGTGGAGTCACTGCTGTATGTTTAATCCTTGAATCTTGTCTGTGAAGCTGTTTCCATCCATGACTGCTCAGGTCTGTAGTCTTTAAAGCAAAAGGCTTTTCATCCCAGAGCAATTTGTGTATCTATAACATCATTCAGAGGCCATACAAGATTATCAACTTAAGATTTAGTCTGCTGTTGATTTATTGAATATCAAATTCCATTTTTAGTTGTGTTGGAAGGGTCAGACCAAATGGGCTTTACGAGGCCTATTGGTCAGATCTAGCCTGCTAAGGCATACTTATTCAGTATCATGTAATTATTCACAGACATGTGTCCCAGTGGGATCTCATGGCAAGATGACTATTAAAAATGACACAGCTTTAGAGTAACATTTAAGCTGTCAAATAGTGTGATTTAGTATCTCCCAAATAGCCAGATGTGAGCCAGTAACCTTCTTTGATCCAGAAATGGAAGCACATACAGTGAGCTGTATACACTGTGGTGAACTGCCCAAAATCGAAATACTCTGTGTCCTGCAGTACATCACAAGTGACTATTATTCTGAGACATATCAACCAGCTTCAGGTGGCAATGTCTAATCTTACAGCATCAGTCATTTTATTTTTCCAAAGTTTGAATCCATACTCCCATCATAATCTTGGCTCCTCAGAATCAAAGAAGTTAAAGAATTTCCTCAACACTTCACTGTGGGTGCTTTATATAGGCTTTAGCATTAGGTATGAGAATATGAAATATAATATCTAGTTAGCATCTCTCTCAAAATGGGGGCTCTTTCTAGATGATGTACTTCTAGCGGGATCCTTTGTGACAGCTGCTATCAAGCAATAAAGGACTCAAAATTCTTTCTAAATAACTTCTGTGCTTCATCTAATTTGGTTTAGGATTGACACCAATGACTCATTGCATCTTGGTTTTTGTTTCCTCCTTGTGATCAAGATCCATTTCTGAAAATGCAGCTGATCAATCATGTTCCATTTGTCCAATGTTTCCAGGTTGTATTTGACCTGGTTTTTGATCAAGACCCATGTCAAGAGAGAAACATTTGCTGAGAAAGGATCAGTGTCAATATGTTTTAGTCATATTGGAGCACCAATGAAGGTTTAGAAGTGGACCTCAGGCTAACTTTACCTGTAGTCCATTGTTCAACTTAGCTGTATCTGTTATGCAGCTATAATTCATCATCCCGGGGTCAGCACTGTGGCATAGCAGGTAAAGCTGCTACCTGCAGTGCCAGCATCCCATATGGGTGCCAATTTAAGTCCTGGCTGTTCCGCTTCTGATTCAGCTCTCTGCTGTGGCCTGGGAATGCTGTGGAGGACTGCCCAGTGGCTAGGGCTCCTGCAACTGTGTGGGAGACCCAGAGGAAGCTCCTGGCTCCTGGCTTCAGATTGGTGCAACTCCAGTCATTGCAGCCATTTGTGGGGTGAGCCAGCAGATGGAAGACCTCTCTGTCTCTCTGCCTCTGCCTCTCTGTAACTATCCCTTTCAAATAAGTGAATGAATTTTCAAAAAAAGAAAAAAGGACATAAGAATTCACTATTTTATAATTAAAAGTAAAGATGAATAAAATGTGGAATACTTAGAGAAAGAAAGGTAGGGGGCCAGTGCCGTGGCTCACTTGGTTAATCCTCCACCTGCAGTGCCAGCATCCCATATGGGCACCGGGTTCCAGTCCTGGTTGCTCCTCTTCCAGTCTAGCTCTCTGCTGTGGCCCAGGAGGGCAGTGGAGGATGGCCCAAGTGCTTGGGCCCTGCACCTGTGTGGGAGACCAGGAGGAAACACCTGGCTCTTAGCTTTGGATCAGCACAGCGCTGGCCATAGTGGCCATTTGGGGGGTGAACCAACCGAAGAAAGATCTTTCTCTCTGTCTCTCTCTCTCACTGTAACTCTGCCAAACAAAATAATTTAAAAAAAGAGAAAGATAGATAATGGGATAAGGCAAAAGAAAAGGTGGAGAAGAATTAGAGGGAAATAGAAGATAATGAGCAACACAGGTGAGGCACAAGTCATCAGGTAGGTAGTTTTTCTTACCAGAAAAAAAAAAAGAAAAGGTCCAGCACTGTGGCTCAATAGGCTAAGCTTCTGCCTGCAGTGCCGGCACACCGGGTTCTAGTCCTGGTCGGGGTGCCAGATTCTGTCCCAGTTGCTCCTCTTCCAGGCCAGCTCTCTGCTGTGGCCCGGGAATGCAGTGGAGGATGGTCCAAGTCCTTGGGCCCTGTACCCACATGGGAGACCAGGAGAAGCACCTGGCTCCTGGCTTTGGATCAGTGTGGTGGCAGCCACTGGGGGGTGAGCCAATGGAAAAGGAAGACCTTTCTCTCTGTCTCTCTCACTGCCCACTCTGCCTGTAAAAAAAAAAAAAAAAAAAAAAAAAAAAAAAAAAAAAAAGTCACCATTGCGAAGTGCCAGGCCAGTATTGTTTTGCAGGGAACTCTATTTCTGAAGAATTCTGCCAAGCAAGAGACACAAAGCTCAAAAGAAAAATATATAATAAGACCAACAAGAAGATAACAAAGTAAGTTGTCATCCTGAAAGCAATGAACAGAGTTATAAGACAATAGCAGAATACAATACTATAATTGACTTTGTATAAGTAAACAAGAAATTTGATTAATCATGCATTAATCTTGCCCAGAAAACTCTCAAATTTAGAAGTCTAAAACGATGAAGAGTTGCAATGTAAAAGTAGGTGCATTGTAGTTTATTATTTGTGTTAAATACATATGATAATCTATGATTCAGATTCAAAGTTAAAGCTCCAAGACAAGAAAGACATATTTTCTTTTTAAAAAATATTTAATTAATTTATTTGAAATGCAGGGTTAGAGAGAAGGAGGCAGAGACAGAGAGGGAGGTCCCTGGTTCATTCCCCAAAGGGCTGCAATGTCCAGGGCTGGGCCAATTGAAGCTAGAAATCAGGGGGCCAGCACCATGGTGCAGGTTAATCCTCCACTTGCAGTGCTGGCATCCCATATGGGTGCTGGTTCTAGTCCTGGCTGCCCCTCTTCCTATCCAGCTCTCTGCTATGGCCTGGGAAAGCAGTAGAACATGGCTCAAGTGCTTGGGCCCCTGCACTCACATGGAAGACCTGGAAGAAGCTCCTGGCTCCTCCTGGCTTCAGATTGGCACAGCACTGTCTGTTGCAGCCATCTGGAGAGTGAACCAGTGGTAGAAGACCTCTCTCTCTCTCTCTTTCACTCTCTGCGTCTGCCTCTCTGTAACTCTGCCTTTCAAATAGATAAATAAATGTTTAAAAAACACATTAAAAAGAAAAATATAGAGCAATTGATAGGTTTATGATGCATTTTATGAGGAAGTACAAGCTGTGTGTCCAGATGTAGAAGAGAGTGAGCAAGTTGTGAATCTTGTCAGGTAAAAGTAAAAATTCAGATGAAAAGGAGCAAGAAGATTAGAGTAGGTAATGTTAAGCAGAGGGCATCCTCTAAATGCCTGGAGCTAGTGTTCATTCCTTGGATGACCTATTCTGGGTTTGCAGCAGAGAGTAAAATATACCTGGAGATGTAGAGGCCTATCATCCTCCTCATTCTGATTTTCACCAAACAATCAAGACAGCAATTTGAGTCATTCTCACTTATAATCATGTGCCATTATGCTTTAGCCTCAAGCTGTGGGGTCCTTCAATTATGTTTCTTCCAATACCACACTTAAGTATCCTGGAAGTGGAGCAGACCTTCTTCCTTCCAAAAGAGCAGCTGGAGACTACGGTGAGAAGTGAGATGACAGTCAGGAAAATTCGATAGACTGTACAGTGACCTCTAGTAGTGACTATTCACATTTTAAGAATTCATTACCCATGACATAGCCCAATGAAGATCCCATGAACACTCAGACTGTCTAGAATTGACTGAGTAAAAAGATGCTTTCTGCGCTGCACTTTCTCTTACCTGTATTGAGAGAGTTGTTGGACTGAATCTAGAAGAGAACTGCCTTCTGAAACACTTCGATTCAGAACTCATAAGTCTCTGTCCCTAGTTCTTTCCCTTGGATTCAGTGTACAAGTTTCAAGACAGAATCATTAAGAAAATAAAATTGTGCTCATTCTTTTGCAAATCATAGATGTATCAATAAATTTAGGCAAAGTGAAACTTACCTGCATAGTTTCATTCCAATTTTAGCATATGTGCTGCCAAAGTGAACACAACCTGCATAGTAAATTGGAAATCAGAGAGTAGGCACAATAAACTTACAAATGTTCTGTAAATAAAAACTTACCATTTGTATTGTCATGGATTGAAGTTTAGTTTTCCAAAAAGCAATGAGTTCAGCAAAAAGCCTTCAAAGATCTTTCTCTAGCAAGTCAAATTCATTTTTGCTAGAAAAGAAACTTCTCACAACCATGTGGGAGACCTGGAAGAAACCCCTGGCTCCTGGTTTTGAATTGGCCCAGCTCTGGCCATTGAGGCCATTTGGGGAGTAAACCAGTGGATGGAAGATTCTCTTTGTCTCTCCCTCTCTCTATCTCTCTCACTCTCTTGCCCTCTCTTTCTCTCTCTGTATTTCTGCCTTTCAAATAAATAAATAAATAAATAAATAATTTTTTTAAAGAAAAAACTAATGAGGCTGCTGCTGTGGCATAGCAGCTGAAGCCTCCTCCTGTAGTGCCAGCATCCTATATGGGTGCTGGTTCAAGTCCCGGCTGCTCCTCTTCTGATTCAGCTCTCTATTATGGCCTGGGAAAGCAGTGGAAGTTGGCCCGAATCCTTGGGCCCCTGCACCTATGAAGGAGACCTGGAAGAAGCTCCCAGCTCCTGGCTTCAGATTGGCACAACTCCAGCTATGGCGGCCATTTGGTGAGTGAACCAGTGGATGGAAGACCTCTCTCTCTCTCTCTGCCTCTCCTCTATCTGTGCAGCTCTGACTTTTAAATAAATAAATAAATAAATAAATATTTTTAAAAGAAAACTATTGTCTTAAATTGTGAAGCATATCACATTTTAAAAAAAGATTTATTTATTTATTTGAAAGTCAGAGTTACACAGAGAGAGAAGAGGCAGAGAGGGAGGTCTTCCATCTGATGGTTCACTCCCCAGTTGGCCACAACAGCTAGAGCTGCACTGATCTGAAGCCAGGATCCAGGAGCTTCTTCCGGGTCTCCCACATGGGTGTAGGGGCCCAAGGACTTGGGCCATCAGTGACTGCCTTCCCAGGCCATAGCAGAGAGCTGGATAGGAAATAGAGCAGCTGGGTCTTGAACTGGCACCCATATGGAATACCAGCACTTTAGGCCAGGGCCTTAACCCACTGAACCACAGCACCACAGCACCAGCCCCTGTAAATCACATTTTAAAAATTTTATTTAAGGAATACAACTTCATGTATTTAATATATACAGATTTGGGTACATGATGATTTTCCCCTTCTACCTCCCTCCCACTCATACTCCTGCCCACCTTCCTCCTCCCTCTTCCTTTTCCATTCTAACTTTTTACAGAGATCAATTTTTCAGTTAACTTTTATACTCATAAAATTATCCCTACACTAAGTAGAGTTCACTGATTAGTATGAAGAAAACAAAACAAAACAAAACCAACCAACCAAAATATTGTCCTTCAACAGTCAAGGCAAGGGCTGTTCAAAATCATCACATCTCAAAGTGTTAATTCCACTCCTATAGGATTACATTTTAGGTACTCTATTAGTTACCACAGATCAGGAGACCATATGATATTTGTCTTTTTGTGACTGCCTTATTTCACTAAGTATAATGGTTTCCAGTTTCTTCCATTTTCTTGTAAATGAAAGGATTCCATTTTATTTTTACCACTGTGTAACATCCCATAGTGTATATATACCTTAATCTCCTAATTCAGTCTGCAGATGATGGACATATGGGTTGACTCCATATCTCAGTTATTGTTAATTGAGCTGCAGTAAACATGGGAGTACAGATAATACTTTCATATTTTGATTTCATTTCCTTTGGTTAAATTCCCAGGAGTGGGATGGCTGGGTCATATTGTAGGTCTATATTCAGATTTCTGCCTTCCACAATGGATAGCCTGAGCAGTAAGCAAGCAGAACTGAATAAGAAGAGAAAGAAGTCCTGAGATCCAGTCTTACTCACGATTCTCAGTGATAGCAGATGTGAATCTCAAATCCTTCACCTGGGAGTGACCCTCAATCCATGTGGGATGCAGAGTGCTGTAAGAAACACAAGGGAAGCCCCCTTTCCTCCTGTGGTAAAAATTCAGAAGACTATGAGTATTGCTGCTCATAGGGAGTACATTCTTCTCCCCAGTTTACATATAACAAAGCAAAATTTATCATTTTATATGGGAATTTTCCTTGTGTGAAAGTATTGTTCACTATCTCCCTCTGACTACATATCCTAAGATAGCCTGACATATGTCACAGTTACACTTCTCTTAAAGCCCAGAAAGTCACTCTCAGTTCCTTTCAGATTTATTTTTGGTTAGATGCTCTCAATTTTGCCCCTCTCTCAGGATTTCCAGAGCTCT
This sequence comes from Oryctolagus cuniculus, assembly GCF_964237555.1. Taxonomy (NCBI): domain Eukaryota; kingdom Metazoa; phylum Chordata; class Mammalia; order Lagomorpha; family Leporidae; genus Oryctolagus; species Oryctolagus cuniculus. Next base: position 116,474,976 of record NC_091443.1, read on the forward strand.
ACAGCTGCATTTGCTTCCCACCCTGAGTTACTTCAAAACTCTCAGAGGGCAACTGACTGTGGTCATCTTGGTTGCAGCACATTAGGGATTCAGATCATGTTGGTTTCTCAGTTCTGAACACTGTCTCTTCCCCCATCTCCATGTATGTGAATTTCTACCTGAGCAATTATGGAACTTAATTTCATGGCTAGATGGGACATGATGGAGTATTTTGATATTCCCATTAGGCAATCCTAACTCCTAAGTTCCTTAAACAGGATAAATGAAGCTATATCCAGGCCACAATGTTAGTATTGTATTCCAAGACCCCTGAATGGCAGCAAGGAACACAGAATACAGAATGAAGGAGTCTGAAGGAAAATTTATTGTGCTCCTCTTGTTATTCTAGTGATGTAGTAGCTGAAACCCTATCCTATATTAAAGATCATTATGAGCAGCAATATCCTGCATTTCATGTTTTTGTGTCAGACAATGGTAACCTGCAAGTTTGCCCAATACATTAATTAAATATACCACAGGATTAATGGTGATTATTTATCATAATAAGGAATAAGATTAACTCATTCCTTTGATCCTGGGGTACCAAAAAGGAAAAAAAATCACTGGTAAGTACTTGCATTTAGTTCTAGCTCTTTCCAAAGCTCAGACTCCTAAACATATTCATCTTCAGAGGTACATCTCAAATCTAATTTTATCTGAAATGTTGCCTTCTAGCTAATTCATATTATTCCTTGTGACTCATTTGTGGTACTTGCAAGGGAATTCCCTTCTATAGGACTCACTTCCACCAGCCCTAATCTCTCCTCATTTTGACTGCAAGGTTCACTCCAGTTACTTATTTTTTCAAAAAAGTTATTTAGTGATTTGAAATCTAGAGTAACAGATAGGCTGAGACAGAGATCTTCCACCTGCTGGTTCACTCCCCAGATGGCCTCAGCAGCTGGAGGTGGGCCATTCTGAAGCCAAGGGCCAGGAACGTTTTCCATGCCTCACACATGTATGGCAGGGGCACAAAGACTTGAAACATGTTTGGCTGCTTTCCCAGGCTATCAGCAGGGAGCTGGATTGGACGTGGAGCAGTCAGGACTTGAGCCAGCACACATATGAGATGTTACTGTCATAGGTGGCAGATGTACCCACTATGCCAAAAAGCTTGCTCTTCCAGTTACTCATTTTACCTTGTGTTTAAGAACCTCATATTCTCACCACATCTGCTGATTAAAGACCTGAGCCTCATTACTCCAGATGATTGCCTTTCTCATGAGTGCCTCTGACAGAGTACATGACCAGGATATTAATCCTAGTCTAATTAAATTCATCATTCACTGATTTTAAGATATATTAATATAATATATGTTAATAATGCATATGTTTCTATATCTAGAAAATTAAACCTTTTTGTCTTCCATGATACTTCATATCATCTTGCATGTTGATAATTTCACATATTTTCATGTTGCCACTCAACTTTGCTTACACAGATGGAATGAATAATTTGTCAAAATTCCTCTCTGTATGCCATAAAATTTATAAATATTCTTGGGCTGGTTCTCATTTTTATTCCTTTCTGTATGTCTGAAAGATAATATCTTAGATACTTTAAAAAATTTTTACACGATATCTTCATTTCAGTTTATATTTTTCAAAACTTCACAATACTAATTACAAATTAAATATCCATTATTATTATCCTCTCCAACACTTATCCATCCTTCTTCTTATAACTTATATTTTTTTTTATTTTTTACTTTTTGACAGGCAGAGTGGACAGTGAGAGAGAGAGAGACAGAGAGAAAGGTCTTCCTTTGCCGTTGGTTCACCCTCCAATGACCACTGCGGCCAGCGCGCTGTGACCGGTGCACCGTGCTGATCCGATGGCAGGAGCCATGTACTTATCCTGGTCTCCCTTGGGGTGCAGGGCCCAAGCACTTGGGCCATCCTCCACTGCACTCCCGGGCCACAGCAGAGAGCTGGCCTGGAAGAGGGGCAACTGGGACAGAATCCGGCGCCCCGACCGGAACTAGAACCCGGTGTGCCGGCACCTCAAGGCGGAGCATTAGCCTAGTGAGCTGCGGCACCGGCCCTTATAACTTATATTTACAAAGCATATTTCACCTTGAGAGGAAAACTCCTCTTCACTTAATTTCTAAAACCACAGCATAATCTCTGTTTTTCAAGAAAAAGCAGCAAGGACTGTTACATTTTCTCGCATCTTCCTCCACTCTGAATTACAAGGGTAACCAGGGATTTTCCCCACTTAAATAGCTGCTCTTTAATGAGCAAATATTAATATAATCCAATAACTTCCTATAAATCTTCTGTTTCTATCCTTATCTTATTTTTGACAAAATATCTAAGTATGGCCACCTTTTGGTTTTAGTACTTTTCCAAAATGTCTTTGATAGCCCGGATGATCCTCAGTGGTCTGGGGTGCAGGCTTCAAAATGTCTTTGATACCTCAAGATTCCTGATTGTCATTAAACTAGTATTGTCGCTTCTTCCCAGCACTTTTGGCAAGGACTTCTTCATTCAAATTGTAAAAGCTCAAAAGTCATTCTTGGCCCCCATTGTCTTCTCTATATTATTTTGGAATTCTGATGCATTTGCTCAATAGCCTCAATTTTTCATTGTTATCTCTGTGATTGTAATATCTAATAATTCAAGTGAGAAACCTTGCAAACTCTAATTTAATTATGTCACAGACCTAAATTAAGGTCTGAGGAACTTAATAAATCTTACTGTAGCTTTTTTGCAAAGGGTTTGCCGCCCAAACATAAGTTTCATGAAAATCACCACTAAATCAAAGCCAAAATTATAAAGGAAAAAACCCATATTAACAGTGTCATCACTGGACACAGATTTGGGCAAAACCACCACCACTGGCCATTTGATCTACAAATGTGGCATTGACAAAAGAACCACTGAAAAATTTCAGATGGAGGCTGCTGAGATTGGAAAAGGCTCCTTCCAGTGTGCCTGTATCTTGGATAAACTGAAAGCTGAGCATGAGCGTGGCATCCCCATTGACATCTCCTTGTGGAAATTTGAGCCTAGCAAGTATTATGTGACTATTACTGATGCCCTTGGACACAGAGACTTTATCAAAAACATGATTATAGGCACATCTTAGGCTGACTGTGCTGTCCTGATTGTTGTTCCTGGTGTCAGGGAATTTGAAGCTGGTATCTCCAAGAATGGGCAAACCTGTGATCATGCCCTTCTGGCTTATACACTGGGTGTGAAACCAATAATAGTGGTATTAACAAGATAGATCCCACTGAAACACCCTACAGACAGAAGATATATGAGGGAATCATTAAGGGAGTTAGCATCTACATGAAGAAAATTGGCTACAACCCTGTCAGAGGAGAATTTGTGCCAATTTTTCGTTAGAACAGTGACAATATGCTGGAGCCAAGTGCTAATATGCCATGGTTCAAGGGATGGAAAGTCATTTGTGAAGATGGCAATGCCAATGAAGCCACACTGCTTGAAGATCTGGGTGGGGATTGGTATTCTTGAACCTGGCATGGTGTTAATCTTTGCTCCAGTCAACATCACAACTGAAGTCATGCCCATTGAAATGCATCATTGTTGGAGAAACCTGGGGTGGAAAACTGTGGGGAGCAACTGAGACTAGACTAAATTACTGGAACTAGGACTAATTCTATGCATCTGATCTCTCATAATATGGTGCTGGGGAGGAGTAAACAAATTCCATGCAGCTGCCTCACCGGTTCGACTGATAAACTGCATGAGCTGATCCTGCTCCTGATTGGAGGAGAGCAGCGTGCTCGGCGTGTGGGCAGCAGAGCATGGATTGGTGGAAGAGGACTATAAAGGAAGAGAGAGAAACTATGCAACAGGAACATCTGAGGGAAACATCTGAAGAGCCCCTGAGAGCCGGCCGGTGGTGTGCCGCTCCTCCACGGAAGCGGGGAAAGCGGCAGGGGTGCCACCCCTCCGCGGAGGTGGGGGGGCCGGCAGCTAACCTGGGACGGCGTCGTTCCTCCGCGAGTGAGGGAACGGCAGCTAACCTGGGAAGAGCCGGGCAAAGAGAACAGCACAGGGTCTAGTGTCGTTCCTCCGCGAGAGGGGGAGCGACAGAAAACTCCATTCAAACAGGCACCAGAGAGAGTGGAGGATCCAGAGCAGGTTATTAATGCCAGTGGACTCAGCTGGAGTCATTTCATGAGAGTGGAGCATGAAATCCCAGCTTCTTACAATATTTATAAGTTCATCAGTATCATGCCTTAAGTGTTACAGCATTGGTGGGTTTAAATTGCAGCCTACATGACTTAGTGTCACACTTGCAATGGTTGGTGGGCCCAGTATATTTATAAAAATGATAGCAGGGGAAGATTTATAGGACAGATTTATGACTGGAGTTACAGAAAAATTTAGGACATCTTCTCTCCTTAGACAAGATAACTGTGCACAGCTACTTCACCAGATAATTGGGAGCAGTCACTTTTCAAGATTAGCACTGGGGACCCACTTTTGTTCCTTTGTCTCCACTTGTGGCCTTATTTACTCATGTTCCCCCACCCCTCTGGTGCCCTCTTAACCATTCTAAGGGGCACCATCTTCTGTTCTATTTTCTAAATTAACTGGCTAGTAGCCCTGAAGGAGCATTTGGAACTTTATGGCCTGTAGACAGAGACAAACTGGGTTATCATGTTAATGATTCAGGAACCAAACAGGAGTGCCAGAAAGATTACAAGGAGGGAGAGATCTGGATAGTGGGAGGAGCCAGGATGCTTGGCTCCAAATATTACTCTAAAAGGTCCAACAGTTAGCTATTTTTCCCCTACTTTTTCTGACCCTCTTGTTAAGTTGCTGGACCACATTTCTGACTACTCCTGACCTGTTGACATAGGAACAGCACTCTTTATTTAAGAAAAAGCAAATTCCCCCTTTTTGGTAGTTATTAGGTCAAGTTCCCTCCTGTTCTGTAGGATCACAGCTACTAAGGAGTCTGCTTGATCTGGGGACGCCATAATGATTTAGCAACTCATTTTACATCATCTGACAGGCCTCTGGATGATTTATGTGAAAGGTCACTGGTGAGGGAATTCCTCCTATCCTGGGACCCACTCCAGCTGTAATTCCTAGGCTGACCAGTGGGGTATGAGCTGAGAAGCTCTTTTTATTCAGGCCTGCTCAACTATCAGTGTAGGAAGAGTCTGGTTATTTGGGGATAAGCTACATTTGGGGAGTGAGGAAAGCCAAAGTTTGCAGTGACTATTTGCTAATTCACCTGTTGGCTTTGTCCCTGCTTTGTTTGTAATGCATTTAGAAGCCTTTTGGGGTAACACATAGGCTGTTATAAGAAACAGAAAATTTCCTCCAGACAGACCCATTACTCTTATGTAAACATGGCTAGAGCAACACTTTATGACCAGCTCATTCTTTGGAGCCATCTCAACTATACCTATGGACAGCAGCAAGGTCAATATTATCATTAGTTTAAACAGAATACAGTGACACCATGATGCTAATTCCCAGGTGTCCCTAGTTGAATTTTCCAGGCTTCCACCAGGTTTGCGACTGGAGCAGAGCAGTAGGTTCCTCAAGCTTAAGTCGTGCACAGATTGACCAGCTTCTGGTGTGGTCAAAGTGGTGTGGTAAAGATTAGATAGATACTTTTAAGTTCATGAGCTAGAAGCTGCACCTCTTTCACTTGGGTAGTCATGTTCATCTACCTGCCAATCAGGGGACCCCTCTCCAGGAAGTACTTCCTCTTACCTGGGACGTTTGGGTGGTACCACATACACACTTCCATTTTTCCAAGCACATAAAAAATGAGGAAGAATGGAAGTGCACTCTCTCCTCCATGAGGACTCAGGATGAGCAGAACAAGGTATGATAATTCCCTTTCTTTGGCCTCATGCACCCTAAATAAAACTCTATTAGGCCTGTGTATTTTCCTAATTTTTTAAATAAAGTTTATCTCACTGCATGCCATGATTGAACCTGTATTTAAAATTCTTCTCTAAATAAAAGGCAAGAAAATAGAAAATTAATTTAGGCCCCAAACTCAGCCCAAGACATTTGGCGAGCCAGCCAAGAGACAAATTCATTTGGAAACATAACAGAGTGATTTGCTGAGCAAACGTGAAATTTTTACCTCAGCAAATGTACAGTTTTGTTTTTCTCAGGAGACAATCCTGAAGCAGTTTTTGGTTTTCAGAGGCAATAGAGCTCAAGTGGTTGCAGTTTTGATTTCAGTTTCAGTTTCCGAAGTGATGGAGTGCTGGAGGTTCCTGCCTTGGAAACAGTTATTTCTAAAGCTAAAATGCAGATGTTAATGTCTTTTTTGTTCCTAATCCTGGTAGCTTCAGGAAAGCAAAAGCCAATACGAAATGCTAGGGTTAGTGGAATTGGGGAGAAAATGTGAGAAGAAAAGGGGCCAGTTTACAAGTGTTTCCTGATATTTGAATTCTTCCCAGCTGTTCCTGACATGTTTTTTAAGGACAGTGTATGTCTTTGAGAAAGCTAAAATTTAAGCCCCCAAGTTGTACGAAAGGATTTTATGGTTATTGACAATGGGTTTGCATCAGGAAATTAAATGATTTTGATTTTTTAAATTTATTGAGACTTGCTTTGTGGCCTGTCGCTCCCCGTCTTCGTGGAGGAGCAACACTGAACCCTGCCTAGGTTTCATATCCGAGTCACGGCACCATTATGTCGCTCCCCTCTTCGCAGAGGAACGACACTAAACCCTGCCTAGGCTTCCTATCCGAGTCACGGCACCATTATGTTGCTCCCCCTCTTCGCGGAGGAACGACACTGGACCCTGCGCTGTTCTTTTGTCTGCTCGGCCCTCCCCGGGTTTGCTGCTGGTTCTTCCCGGGTTGGCTACCGACCCTTCCACCTCCGTGGAAGGGCGGTTCCCCCTGCCACTTTCCCCACTTCCGCGGGGGAGCGGCACACCACCGGCCGGCTCTCTCGGGGGCTGCACAGGTGTTCCTCTTAGATAGATGTTCCCCTTAGATTTTCCTTGGTGCATGTTGTCTCTCTCCTCCTTTATAGTCCTCTTCCACCAATCCCAACTCTGCTACCCACACGCCGAGTACGCTGCTCTCTTCCAATCAGGAGCAGGTCCTGCTGTTTATTGGTTGAACTGGAGGCAGCTGTGTAGAAGCTGTTTCCTCCTCTCCAGCGCCATATTGTGGGAGAGCAGATGCATAGAATAAGTCCTAATTCCAGTAACTTAGTCTAGTCCGAGTTGCTCCCAGTTGCTCCCCACAGTGGCCTAGCATATGAACTATTCTAAAAAAAAAAAAAATTCCATACACTGACAATAAGAATGTGTATTCTGCCACTATTGGGTGAAAGGTTTTGTAGATATCTGTTAGGTCCATTTGATCTATAGTGTCGATTAACTGTTGTTTACTTGCTGATTTTCTGTCTGGTTCATCTGTCCATTGCTGAAAGTAGGGTACTGAAGTCCCTCATTACTGTTGTATTGGAGTCTGTATCTCTCTTGAAGTCTATTAACTTTTTTTTAAAAAAAGCAGCCAGGCACCCTGTAATTGAGCGTATATACATTTATTATAGTCAGATCTTGTTGGATTGATCCCTTAATCATTACATAGTGTCCTTCTTTGTCTCTTTTAACAGTCATTATGTTAAAGTATATTTTGGCTGGTATTAGGATGTCTACACCAGCTCTTTTTTGGTTTCTGTTAGCATGGACTATCTTTTTCCCATCTTTCACTTTCAGTCTGCGACTGTCTTTGTTGGTGAGATGTGTTTCTTTTTTCTTTTCTTTTCTTTTCTTTTCTTTTTTTTTTTTTTTTTTGACAGGCAGAGTGGACAGTGAGAGAGAGAAAACAGAGAGAAAGGTCTTCCTTTTTGCCGTTGGTTCACCCTCCAATGGCCGCCACAGCCGGTGCACTGTGGCCAGCACATCATGCTGATCCAAAGACAGGAGCCAGGTGCTTCTCCTGGTCTCCCATGTTTATTTGAAAGAGTTACACAGAGAGAGGAGAGGCAGAGAGAGAGAGAGAGAGGTCTTCTATCTGATGGTTCACTCCCCAATTGGCTGCAATGGCTGGAGCTGCACCAATCCAAAGCCGGGAGCTAGGAGCTTCTTATGGGTCTCCCACATGGGTGCAGGGGCCCAAGGATTTGGGCCATCTTCTACTGCATTCCCAGGCCATAGCGGAGAGCTGGATTGGAAGTGGAGCAGCTGGGTCTTGAACCGGCACCCATTTGGGATGCTAGTGCTTCAGGCCAGGGTGTTAACCCACTGCCACATAGCACCAGCCTGAGATGTGTTTCTTGTAAGCAGCAAATAAATGGGTCTTGTTTTTCAATCTATTCAGCCAATCTGTATCTTTTAACTGGAGAATTGAGGCCATTTACACTCAAGGTGACTATTGATAAGCAATGATTTGGGCCTGCCATTTTTCTATAATTATTCCTATTGTTTAGTTTGGATTCCTTTTGTGCTTCTACTGGTGGTTTTTCTACCTTCTCACTCTCATATTGGTGGGTATCTTTCTGTGTTTCTGTGTGTAGCACATCCTTAATCATCTTCTGTAGGGCTGGACAAGTGTTGACAAACTCAGTTTCTCTTTGTTATGGAAGATCTTCATTTCACCTTCATTCAAAAATGTGAGCTTTGTGGGGTACAGTATTCTGGGTTGACAGTTTTTTTTTTCTTTTAAGACTTCAACTATATCTCACCATTCTCTTCTAATCTATAGAGGGTTTCTGATGAGAAGTCAGCATGAGTTTAATTGTCAGTCCTCTGAAAGTAATGTGGCATTTTTCTTGTGTTCATTTTAGAATCTTTATTTTTTTATGGTGGAGAGTTTGACTACAATATGTCATGGAGAAGAGCTGTCTGTTCATGTCTGTTAGTTCTATGTGCTTTCTCTACTTGAACATCCCTTTCCCCAAATTGGGAAAGTTTTCTGTAATTATTTCACTAAATAGGCTTTCTATTCCCTTCTCTTATTCCACTTTTTCAGGCATTCCTAAGACCCACATGTTTGGTCATTTTACAGTATCCTATAGGTCTCCAAAACTGTTTTTAAGTTTTCTATTGTCTTCATTTTTTGGTCAGACTATAAGATTTCCAAATATTTGTCTTCTAGTTCAGATATTGTTTCTTCTGCCTCAAGCTGCTGTTAAGAATTTCCACTATATTTTTTATTTCATACATTGAATTCTTCATTTCTAAAATTTCATTTTGATTTCTCTTTATATTCTCAATTTCCTTGGAAAAATTTTTATTCATGTCTTGTATAGTTTTCTTTAGTTTTGTGGATTTGCTTCTGATTTTTTTTAATAATCTTATGATTAATTTTCTAAATTCCATTTCTGGCATTTCCACAATCTCAATCTCTTCATAGTCTTTTTTTTCAAAGATTTATTTATTTATTTGAAAGTCAGAGTTACACACAGAGAGAGGAGTGGCAGAGTGAGAGAGAGGTCTTCCATCCACTGGTTCACTCCTCAACTGGCTGCAACAGTCAGAGCTGCACTGATCCAAAGTCAGGAGCCAGGAGCTTACTCCAGGTCTCCCATGAGTGTGCAGGGGCCCAAGACTTGGGCCATCTTCCACTGCTTTCCCAGGCCATAGCAGAGAGCTGGATCAGAAGTGGAGCAGCTGGGACTTGAACCAGTACCCATATGGGATGTTGGCACTGCAGGTGGTAGCTTTACCCAATATGCCACAGTGCTGGCCCCTTTCCATTCTAATACTGAAATGTTGTTGTGGTCCTCTGGGGGCTTGATGGTGACTTCCTTATTATTGTTATTTGAATTTCAGTTATTTTGGCATTTTTGGAGTTGTTTTTAATTTTTTTTTCTGTTGACTTTTATCTTGGGACTATGTTTCTGTGGCTTCATGGAATGTCTGCCTTTTCAGTGAATACCAGGAGGTATGTGGTGGGTGTGGTCTGGGGGCTCTGGTCAATGCTCTAGCCCTGCAGCTTTTCATGTAGACACTTAGACTCCAAGACCTCAGCACCTGAGGTTCCCCCAGACACTGCCAGTACAGGAACTCCTTTGTTTCCAGTAGCTGCCCATCCATTTCCCGGTCAATCTTTGAGAAAGTGGGGGATGTTCCCTCCACTCCTAGCTCTGGATCACATGCTAGAGTCACTGGCTTAACATCTGCTCACTGCTGCTGCCAGCACTGTGTTCAGGCACCTCTTCTCAGTGGGCCATTATGTGCACAGCTGTGGGCTTCCCTGGTTGTAGACCTGATTTAAAATGGCATCGAATATTTCTCATCCAGGTAGTGGGTTTTGTTTTGGAGAGGTTGGTTTGAATCAGTCACCTCTCTCCACATCCACTTGGGCCTCAGGTGACCACCAGCAACCACCGGTTCTCTGGGTTCTCAACTGGACCCATGCTATGCTATATCTATGGATTGCTGCCATCTGTCCTGCCCCCTACCCTGTCTTAAAAATGCTGCCGGCTCTGGCTGTCCCTGGCTTCAGCTTTTGGAGCACTCTGGGTGCATGCCAACACTCACCACACTGGTTCAAGCTGGTTCCCCTCCTCTCATGGGGCTTCCTGGGTGTTTATTTCTTCTAATTTCCATGAGTGCATACCTCCTATTCTTTTCCTCACTGTTTCTCCCTAGCCCTGTGTAGTGTGCCACTCCCTAATCTGTCATTTTTCTCCATCTCACTAGTAGAGCCTTTTTAAGAGTAAAAAAGTCCTCTTGTTGTTGTTGACCCCATTCAAATAGCTTTTTTCCTCCCCACTTTGTAAATTCATAGAGAGGCCTGACTATCAGTGAGCAACTGGGGATCCAAATGTGACAGAAGCCAGCTTCCCCCAGAAACTCTCAGAACTGTCTCTGGGTTTTTGGAGTTGGGAGGGCCCAGATTCGTTCACAAGGAAGAAATCAGTGGTTTAAATGGTTGGTAATGATCAATCAGTTGTCCCCTGGTATAGTGTTGTTTTGGTCAGTCTGCAGGGGCCCTCTGATCTCTCACGGAGCACGCGGAGTGCCTGTTCTCTGGAAATGTAGCTGCTTCCCCACTCCTGCTGCCACCACTGCTGCTGCCGCTGCCTACAGCTCTGTCTTGGGAATCAGCAACGGGAGCTCCCTGCGCTCACTGACTATGGGCTGAATGGAGATGCCTCTCTCTCTGTTCAGGTTTCTCAGTTTGTGGCAGAGGTGAAGCATGATGCTGGACTTTGGTAGAGGAGGGGCCTCTGGTCTCAGCAGAGGGAGGGAGGTAAGGTGGCAGTAGCAGTGGGAGCTCTTTTGGTCCCCTTGGAGAGTCTGTGGAGAGGCTCTGGGAGTCTGGAAGGCCCTCAGTCTCATGACTGGAGCTGAATCCTGGCTACAAGAATTTGGTTCTGTCCCTGCTTATCAGTGCAGAACTCTCTCAAAGGGGAATGGACTAAGGCAATTTGTAACCAGGAATTTATATAGGAATTTGTGTGGGTGGTCTGCCTACCTGGTTGTCACCAGGTCACCTTCAGCGTGACCTCTGGAGCTCCTGTGCTGGGCTCCTTAGTGTGACAGTCCAGCAGACAGAGCAGTAACAACACGGACCTGCTCATTTCTGCACTGCTGAGCCAGCAGGCAGCTCAGAGTCCTGGATGAGTGGGAGGGGCAGCACACATCACAGGCAACCCCCCTCCCTCCACAATGCCTGGCTTGCAGATTCCAGCCCCAGCCCACCATCCAGTTGTCCTGGCCTGAAGTCCACAGCCATTCCCTCCTGTGCTCCCCACACAGGTTTCCCTGAAGAGCCATAGCTGCAGCAGTGGTGGTGACGGTGCCTCCCTTACCTTAGATGGGAAGTGGCCTCTGGCAGCTATTCTACATTAATAGTTGGCTCTTGCACTTCACAGTATTTTTTAAAGTTAAACCAATTTTTTAACTTTGTAAGATCCACCTTAGAAGCCATAAAAATAAAACTCTGAGGCCAGCACTGCAGCTCTATAGGCTAATCCTCTGCCTGTGGCGCCAGCACACCAGGTTCTAGTCCCGGTCGGGGTGCCAGATTCTGTCCCGGTTGCCCCTCTTCCAGGCCAGCTCTCTGCTGTGGCCCGGGAGTGCAGTGCAGGATGGCCCAAGTGCTTGGGCCCTGCACCCCAAGGGAGACCAGGATAAGCACCTGGCTCCTGGCTTCAGATCAGCGTGGTGCACCGGCCGCAGGGCACCAGCCTCGGTGGCCATTGGAGGGTGAACCAATGGCAAAGGAAGACCTTTCTCTCTGTCTCTCTCTCTCACTGTCCACTCTGTCAAAAAAATAAAAATAAAATAAAATAAAACTCTGATTACTCATTGTTACCTTGCCAGATCTATTAAACTGAGTAATAAAACAAGTCTGGCAGATTATGAAGCAAAATTTTTCTTTTAAAGCTATGATCTTCTTAGATTTAAAAGAGAAATTTCTTTAAACTTAATGTCCAGTTACATTTTCCCAAATTATCACAAAAGCCATGATTCTAACAATTTTATGCATGAGATTGTTATTCATCAAGTATATCTCTAGATTTTAAATTGAATTTGAGCCTAGTCTTGAAAAACAAGCATCCCAGGCCACACCTAGTCAACAGTCAGATACCTGAATCATCTGTGAAACAAACTTGTCAGGCAGCTACAAGACTGGTCCCAAGGCTGACTGTGGGCCAGGGGCTAGGGTGTCACAGGTGAAAAGCTCACTGGAGATCGTTAGTTAATTTGATTCAGGAGACTTTTAAGTATTACTGCCCCATTCTGACAGGCAGCTGAGCTTTCTCCTTCCCACTCCCAACAAAGGGTGGAGTTAACGTACCACAAACCAGAGAGAAAAAAGCCTAAAATGCCCTTCTCTCTTCCTTTCTCTCTTCCTCTCTCTCTTCCTCTATCTCTCTTCCTCTCTCTCTCTCTCTTCCTCTCTCTCTCTCTCTTCCTCTCTCTCTCTTTCTCTCTTTCTTTTTCTCTTTCTTTCTCTCTTTCTTTTTATAAATTTAGAACACATTTTTATTAGTGACCCTTCCTAAAGTTTTGATCATACGGTCTAGAACTGTTGTTTTTGAGTGGGATTTTCCCATAATGTGTCTCCCTTGGTTGATGTCACAAGAGACAAACACCTCTGGAGCAGGCACTGATCTGGGCTGTAACCTCTCTGCCCTCGTGGCCACTCTCCTGGTGGAGAACACGGAGCCACAGGTAAGGGCTCAATCAGACTCCTTAGCCACAGGGCTGTGGAGCCACAAACACATTCCTACCACACACATATTCTTTTGTTACAGACACCAGACAGGTACCTCCCTGTGAGGACCTAACAGGAGCAGTCACAATGATTGCCATTACAGGACCAGCCAGGTTCCTCACTATGAGGACCCAACAGGAGAAACTGCAATGATTGCCAGGAGGTGATCAGTCTCCTGCTTCGGCACAAAGGCAGACCTGAATGCTAGGAGCTCTGGGACATCTTACTGTGTCCTGAAGTCCAGGAGGATCTGTCCACTTGTCTCGTCTGGTCGGCCATGGGAGTCAGTCTTGGGGGAGCGGGCTCTGGCTTGATAAGTTAGGATCCTGGAGAATGAGTCAGAACGTGTGCCTTCCAATCAGTCCATGGGCTGTTCTCAGGCCCCAGATGAGTCCTGCAGATAGAAACTCAAACACAGCAGGGCATCTCCCAGCATGGTTAATGGGCACAGCAGGGGTTCCCTGCCAATGCACCAAACTGTTACAGAAACCTGGGGTGGAAAATTCCCTTCATTCAGACAGACACCAGAGTCAGCGGAGGATACAGGTCAGTTTATTAATGCCAGCGGATTCAGCTGGAATCATTTCCTGAGAACTGAGCATCAAACAAACCCCAGCTTCTTACAATATTTATATGTTTATCAGCATCATGCCTTAAGTGGGTTTAAATTATAGCCTATGTTTTTTAGGACACTTCCAATGATCAGTGGGTCTGGTATGTTTACAAAAGAGACACCAGGGGCAGGTTTATAGGACAGATTTATGACTGGAGTTACAGAAGCAGAACTTAGGATACCTTCCCTCCCTAGACAAGACAACCATGCACAGCTGCTTCACCAGATGATTGGGAGCAGCCACTTTTCAAGGTTAGGGTTGGGAATCCACTTTCCTTTCTTTGCCTCTGGTTGTGGCCTTTTTCCTCTACACCATGAAGCTTTGAGTGAAACTCTTCTTGGGGACAGCATGGACTTCAATGTCAGGAACGTATCTGTCAAAGATATTCATCATGGTAACATTGCTGCTGACAGCAAAAATCACCCATAAATGGAACAAGCTGGCTTTACTGTTCAGGTGATCCTCCTGAACCATCCAAGTCCAATCTGTGCTGGCTACACCCCAGTCCTGGATTGTCACGCAGTCCACATTGCTTCCAAGTTTGCTGAGTTGAAGTGAAGGAAAGATGGAGCACCATTCTGGAAAGAAGCTGGAAGAAGGACCTAAATTCCTGAAATCTGGTGATGCTGCCATTGTTGATTTGCTCCTGGCAAGCTCATGTGTTGAAAACTTCTCTGACTATCCTCGTCTGGGTTGTTTTGCTGTCCATGATAAGAGACTGACAGTTGCTGTAGGTGAGATCAAAGCAATGGGCAAGAAGGCTGCCACAGCTGGCAAGGTCATGGAGTCTGCCCAGAAAGCTCTGAAGGCTAAATGACAATTAACCCTAATACCTGCCACCCCAGGATTAGTCAGTGGTGGAAGAATGGTCTCAGAACTCTTTGTCTCAATTGACCATTTAAGCTTAATAGTAAAAGACTGGTTAATGATAACAATGCATCATAAAACCTTCAGAAGGAAAGGAGAATGTTTTGTGGACCATTTTTTTTTTTTTTTGGTGCATGGCACTTTTAAGTTAATAATTTTTTAAAAAATCAGTGCTTTTTAATGGAAACAAATTGACAGAATTTCGAGGTCCTTTAAAATGAAATTGGAACAGAAAAAAAGTCCATTGTAAAATGGAACTAAAAGTTTATGATTGGGGCGGGGAGCACTGTAGCGTAGCAGGTAAAGCTGACACCTGCAGTGCCGTCATCCCATATGGGCACCAATTTAAGTCCCAGCTGCTCCACTTCTGATCCAGCTCTCTGCTATGGCCTGGGAAAGCAGTGGAAGATGGCCCAAGTCCTTGGGCCCCTGCACCCACATGGGAGACCTGGAAGAAGCTGTTGGTTTCAGATCAGTGCAGCTCCAGCCATTGTGGCCAATTGGGAAGTGAACCAGCAGATGGAAGACCTCTCTCTGTCTCTGCCTCTGCCTTCTTGTAGCACTGTCTTTCAAATAAATTAAAAAATCTTTTAAAAAGTTTGTGTTTGTGTAGAATTTTGAAATCCATACAGTTTTGCCATAATATACACTTTCCTTGATTAAAAGAAATATTTAAAATACATGCATAGTTTTTTTCATAACATGAAAACTTCATGAATTTTTGAAGACTCCCTGTGTGTATGGATTTCTTTTTTTCCTTTATGTAAAAATGTGTTTATTCACAATCCTTGAGAAATTACTGTTCCTTCAAAAATTCTTTATAACAAAAAAACAAATAAAGTTATAATAGCAGCTTATGCCAAACCAAAAATACACATCTGGTGTAAACAAATTCTAAAAAACACTAACATTAGCAATGTAAATATAGATAACCTCTAAAATATTCCAATGACATAGCTACAACTTAAATTATGATAGAGATATAAATAATAGCATTAGTTTATGTACATTTACATATTGAAGTGTCATATTTCTATGAGATAGAAAAGGACATAAAACTACAGATGTCATTGTCTAACAGTTCATATATTGAAAGTGTAGCATGATTTGTTTTTAAATACACCAATAGCTTGAAGGTACCAATTGTATCTGGATCTTCCTATACTTTTTTAGAGCATGCATTCCCTTGATGCACAAAAAAGAAAAGAGAAACACACTAAATAAAAGCCAAACAATGGTTTGCTTATTATTAAAACCACACTCAGTCCTCAGAAAAATCAAGGAAAGCAATTAGAGTGTGATTTAAATTCTGGTCTTTTATATTGATGCATGTGCTTTAGGGAAAAGAAGACTTAACTGCAGGTATATGTATTGTGAAACTTAATTCTATCCCAGTAATGCACATTTTACTACAAGACAGGGAAACTCTAATGAAATCAATGAAGTCTTCCATACCAAAAAAGGATTTTACTTATTCTAAAATACCTGCATTTCTCTTTTAGGTATTTCTTTCTAATATCATGTAAAATCTTTCTAAGATCATTCATTGAAAATGTAGAATTAAAAAAAAGCAACACCTAAAAACAGCATATCCATTCAAAGTCAATATAATGGCACATAAAATGAAGTGGAAAACCTATACTTTTTCTTAAATACTATTGTATTGTTGATTATAACATGTTCTATATGCAGCATGTAAAGCTACTTCTATTTTTAACTTTCTCTCTCTTTTTTTTTTTTTTTTTTTTTTTTTTTTGGACAGGCAGAGTGGACAATGAGAGAGAGAGACAGAGAGAAAGGTCTTCCTTTGTCATTGGTTCACCCTCCAATGGCCACCGCGGCCAGCGCACTGCAGCCAGCGCACCGTGCTGATCCGAAGACAGGACCCAGGTGCTTCTCCTGGTCTCCCATGGGGTGCAGGGCCCAAGCACTTGGGCCATCCTGCACTGCACTCCCGGGCCACAGCAGAGAGCTGGCCTGGAAGAGGGGCAACCGGGACAGAATCTGGTGCCCCGACCGGGACTAGAACCCTGTGTGCCGGCGCTGCAAGGCGGAGCATTAGCCTAGTGAGCTGTGGCGCTGGCCATCCTTCATTGCATTCTACTAGATTCTAGAACTCTATAGTTAAGTGCTCTCCTCTTGAGCATGTTCTAAAATACTTGGATCCTCTGCCTCCTCCTCCACTCTGCAAAGGCATTGTTTTTTGCAGAGCAGCCTGAAACACTGCGTCCAACTGCAGTTTCCCTCACATGCCACCCAGAGGCCGCCCCTCCTCCACCTCCTCCTGCTCACAGCCCAAACCCAGGTCTGGCAGCTGCATGGGTGGGGACCCAACGCAAGCAGACCAGAGCGTGGTGGCCTGAGAGGCAGTGGCAACAAGAGGGAGGATGTTCACGGAATAAAGGCAGAGATTACTTCATGGGCTGCCAAGCCATGGCCACACCAGGAAGGAGAGCCGAGCTGCTGAGCTGAGGGCTCTGGACTCGTTCAGGAGCCACATTGTCCCTCTCACCTGAGTGCTGGATTTCAAAAATATTTGCATCAAACTGAACTTTTCTGTTAATTCCATTTTTGTAAACACTGTGAAGTACCCTGTGTATCTCCAACATGAGGTTTTAAATTCTCTCTCAAAAAAAATTGCTATTCTAGTCTTCAAATTTAGACAATGGCTCCAACTAGCAAGCTCTCAGCTGTGTGACACGACCTCAGAACCATACAAACAGAAGCAAGGATTATTATCCCATATGTGATGCCAGCATTGCAGGTGGTGGCTTAACTTGCTGCACCACACCAGCCTTAGCAGATAGCAGGATCAGAAGTGGAGCAGCTGGGACTTGAATCAGCACTGATATGGAATGCCAACCCTGTAGGTGGTGGCTTTACTTTCTATGCCACAGGGTTGGCCCCACAAAAAATGTTTTAAGCTTTACTTATTGTGGCCTAGCATGTTAAGCTTCTGACTGCAGTGCCAGCATCTCATATGGGCACTGGTTTGAATCCCAACTGCTCCACTTCTGATCCAGCTCCCTGACTGTGTGTCTGAGAAGGCAGCAGAGGATGGCCCAGGTGCTTGGACCCCTGCACCTAGAGGAAGTTCCTGGCTTCTGGCTTTGGACAGACTCATCTCTAATTGCTGTGTTCATCTGGGGAGTGAACCCACAGATGGAGGACTTCTCTCTGTCCATCTCTCTCTCTAACTCTGCCTTTCAAATAATTACATACATACATACATACATCTTTTTAAAAAAGAGATAGGGGGAGACAGAGAGAAAGAGAGAGCACTTTCATTTTCCAGGTCACTCCCCAAATGTCTGCAATGGCCAGGGCTAGGTTATACTCAATCCAGGAACCAAGAGATTTATCCAGGTCTCCCCATGGATTGCAAGGTCCCAGGCACTTTGTTATCTGCCACTGCTTTCCCAGGTACATTTCTAGGGTGCTGGATTGGAAGTGGAGCAGCCAGGACTTGAACCAGCATCACAGGTTGTAGCTTATCCCAGCATCACAGGTTGTGGCTTATCCCACTATGCTACATGCCAGCTCCTGTCCTGTCAAAGTTCTAAACTTCTACCAAAAACCACCATGACTGTGCACACACTCCCCCACTGTGTGGTTGTGGGCCTCTTCTGGTCAGCATTTCAGATAATTTTCTGCAAGAGCATCGATCATTATCTTTAAATAAGTTTAAGTTACCAATGTGCTCTAAGGCCATGAACTTCAGACTAGCTCTCTATAAGGAGAGTTGTATAATATCAATTACAGGAACAGGCATTTGAGCACAAAATGTTCAGAGCAACTTGGTGGTTCCCCACTGCTTCTATTGGATCTCAGACTGAATCACTCAAATGTGGTGTTCAAAATTTTAATGTTAGCATTTTGAAAGTGCAGTATTGGGGCCAGCACTGTGGCACAGTGGGTTAAAGCCATGGCCTGCAGTATTGGCATCTCAGTTCAAGTTCAAGTTCAAGTCGTGGCTGCCCCACTTCCAATACAGCACCCTGCTAATGCACCAAGAAAGGCAATGGAGGATGGCCCAAATGTTTTGGCCACTGCACTGATGTGGGGGACCCAGAAGAAGCTCCTGACTCTGTTTCAGCTTTACTCAGCCCCCAGTTATTGCAACCATTTGGGAACTGAACCAGCAGATGGAAGATTCTCTCTCTCTCTGTCTGTCTCTCATTCTCTCTAACTCTGCCTTTCAAATAAATAAATAAATAAATGTACAAAAGTGCAATATCTTAACTGTTGGTGATTGTAGATGGAGACAGGGAGAAACATACAAAATTAGTATGTGAACTATTGTAAGAAATTTCTTTACATCAACAGTTTGCACCCCCATAGAAACACAAAGTGAAATATATTATTTGAGTACTCATTATAGCATTAAATCTCAATGCACAGTACATTAAGGACAGAGATCCTACATGAGGAGTGAGTGCACAGTGACTCCTGTTGTTGACTTTACCAATTGACACTCCTGTCTATGGCATCAGTAATCTCCCTATGCTCCAGTCATGAGTTTCCAAGGCTATGGAAGCCCTCTGAGTTCTCCGACTCTTATCTTGTTTAGACAAGGTCATAGTCAAAGTGGAGGTTCTCTCCTCCCTTCAGAGAAAGGTACCTCCTTCTTTGAAGACCTGTTCTTTCCACTGAGATCTCACTCACAGAGATCTTTTGCCAGAGTGTCTTGGCTTTCCATGCCTGAAATACTCTCATGGGCTTTTCAGCCAGATATGAATGCCTTTAGGGCTGATTCTGAGGCCAGAGTGCTATTTAGGACATCTGCCATTCTATGAGTCTGCTGAGTATCTCACTTCCCATGTTGGATCACTCTCCCCTTTATTTATTCTATCGGTTAGTGTTAGCAGGTACTAGACTTGCTTATGTGCTCCCTTTGACTCTTAGTCCTTTCATTATGATCAATTGCGAACTGAAATTGATCACTTGGACTAGTGAGATGGCATTGATACATGCCACCTTGATGGGATTAAATTGGAGTCCCCTGGTATGTTTCTAACTCTACCATTTGGGGCAAGTCAGCTTGAACATGTCCCAAATTATAAAAATGAACAGTTGGAATTCAAATGTTAAAAATATGCCATTTGAAATATCCCTAAAAATAAGTATTAATCTGGGGCCAGCATTGTGGTGTGGCTGGTAAAGCTGTCACCTGTGGTGCTGGCATCTCATACAGGTTCCAGTTTGAGTCCTGGCTGCTCTACTTCTGATACAGCTCTCTAGTATGGCCTGGGAAAGCAGCAGAAGATGGCCCAAGTCCTTGGGCCACTGCACCTGCATGGGAAGACCTGGAAGAAGCTCCTGGCTCCTGGCTTCGGATCAGTGCAGCTCCATCCATTGCAGCCAATTGAGGAGTGAATCAGCAGATGGAAGACTTCTCTCTGCCTCTCCTTCTCTCTCTCTGAGGCTCTGAATTTGAAATAAATAAATGAATCTTTTAAAAAAAGCATTAATCTACCAAAATGCATATTGTTAGTTATGAAACTGGGCAGAAAGAAACAAAATCAAATAGAAATAAATGGAGTTATTCTAAATGATCCTTAAATTCAATTTTAATATAGAAAGTCTTTTCTTCATATGTCTGTTGGCCATTTCAATTTCCTCTCTTGAAAAATGTGTTTGGGGCTGGTGCTGTGGCATACCAGATAAAGCCACTGCCTGCAGTGCTGGCTTCCTATATAGGTGCTGATTTGAGTCCCAGCTGCTCCACTTCATAGCCAGCTCCTGCCATGGCCTGGGAAAGCATAGAAGACCTGGAAGGAAGCTCCTGGCTCCTCATTTTGGATTGGCACAGCTCCAGCTGTTGCAGCCAATTGGGGACTAAACCAGAGGATGGAAGATCCCTCTCTTTCTCTGCCTCTCCTCTGTGTGTGTAACTCTGACTTTCAAATAAATAAATGTGTGTTCAGAGGCTGGTATTGTGGCATAACGAGTAAAGCTGTTGCCTGCAGTGCCAGCATCCCATATGGATGCTGGTTTAAGTCCCGGCTGCTCCACTTCCAATCCAGCTCTCTGCTATGGCCTGGGAAAGCAGTAGAAATTGGCCCAAGTGCTTGGGCCCCTGCACCCATGTGGGAGACCCAGAAGAAGCTCCTGGCTCCTGGCTTCAGATCAGCCCAGCTCTGGCCATTGTGGTCATTTGGGGGAATGAACCAGTGGATGGAAGGCTTCTCTCTCTCTCTCTCCCTCTCTCTGCCTCTGCTTCTCTGTAACTCTTATTTCAAATAAATAAATAAATAATAAATCTTTTTAAAAAATGTTTTTTTCAGCTTCTTTGGCTATTTCTTAACTGCATTGTTTGTTTTGTCATTGTTGAGTTTCTAGAGCTCTATAGATTCTAGAAATTAATTCTTTATTAGTTGTATACTTTGTAAATATTTTCTCCCATTGTTGGTTGCCTCTTCATCTTCCTGTTTCTTTTGCACTGCAGAAGCTTCTCAGCTTGATGTAATCCTGTTTGCTAATTTGGCTTTGATTGCCTTTGCTTCTGGCATTTTTCCAAGTTTTCTCTATTCCAATATCTTGTAGGGTTTCCCAAATGTTCTCTAGTAATTTGATGGTATAATTTTGTAGATTTATGTTCTTGATCCATTTTGAGTGAAGTTTTTTTAATTTTTTTATTTTTGACAGGCAGAGTGGACAGAGAGAGAGACAAAGGTCTTCCTTTGCTGTTGGTTCACCCTCCAATGGCCACCGTGGCCAGTGCATTGCGCTGATCCAAAGCCAGGAGCCAGGTGCTTCTCCTGGTCTCCCATGGTGTGCAGGGCCCAAGCACTTGGGCCATCCTCCACTGCACTCCCAGGCCATAGCAGAGAGCTGGCCTGGAAGAGGAGCAACCAGGACAGAATCCGGCACCCTGCCCGGGACTAGAACCTGGTGTGCCGGTGCCGCAAGGCAGAGGATTAGCCTATTGAGCCGCGGCACCGGCCTTTGAGTGGAGTTTTTTGTAAGGTATAAAGTAGGGATTTTGTTGCATACTTCTGCAGAGGTCCAGTTTTCCCAGCATCAAACTGTTGAAGAGACTGTCTTGGCTCCAGGGATTGATTTTTGCTCCTTTGTAAAATTTCAATTGGTTGTAGATACAAAGATTAATTTCTGGAGTTTCTTTTCTGTTCCAGTGGTCTAAATGTCTGTTTTTTTTTTTTTCCACTACCAGGCTGTTTTGAGTATAACTGCCTGGTAGTATGCTTTCAGATCTGGTATTGTGAAGCCTCCAACTTTATTTTTGTTGTTTAAGATTGCTTTAGCTCTTCAGGATCTCTGTGTTTCCATATGAATTTTAGCATCATGCTTTTTAGATCTGAGAAGAATGTTATATTTATTGGGATGGCATTGAATCTATAATTGCTTTTGGTTTGATAGACATTTTGATGATGCAGATTTTTCCAATCCATGAACATGGAAGACTTTTCCACATTTTATGTCTTCTTCTATTTTGTTTTTTAATTTTTTGTGATTTTCTTTGTAGAGATTTTGACATCCTTGGTTAAATTTATTCCAAATTATTTCAATTTTTTTTGTAACTTTGTGAATGGAATTAATCTTAGAAGTTCTTTCTCAGCTATGGCATTGTCTGTGTATATAAAGGCTATTGATTTTAGATCCTGCTATTTTACTAAACCCTTTTTATGAGTTCTAATAGTCTCTTCATGGAGTTCTGGGTTCCCTATATATAGAATCATGCCATCATCAAATGGTGATAATTTGACTTCTTCCTTCCCAATTTTTATCATTTTTCTTTCTTTTTCTTGCTTAATGGCACTGGCTAGAACTTCCAGGACAATATTAAATAGCAACAGTGAGAGTAGGCATGCTTGTCTGGTTCTGGATCTTAACTGAAATACCTCCATTTTTCCTGGCTGGCTGTGTGTTTGTCATAATTTGCTGGCTGTGTGTTTGTCATAATTTTGCCTTATGTTGAGGAATATGTCTTCTGTACCCAAAATGCTTAACATTTTCATTATAAAAGGATGTTGAATTTTATTAAATGCTTTATCTGCATCTATTAAGATAATCATATGGTTTTGTTCTTCAGTTTGTTAGTATGATGTATCATATTTATTGATTTTCAGATGTTGAACCATCCCTGCATACCGGGGATAAATCCCACTTGGTCTGGGTCAATGATCTTTCTGATGTATTCGATTGGCTGGCATTTTGCTAAGGATTTTAGCATCTATGCTCATCAGGGAAATTGGTCTATTATTCTTTTTTTCTGAATTAGGAATTAAGGTAATGCCAGCTTCATGGAAAGTGTTTGGAAGAATACTCTCCCTTTCAATTGTTTTGAATAGATTGAGAAGAGATGGAATTAGTTCTTCTTTAAATGTCGGGCTTTTCTTTGTTGGAAGGGTCTTTACTACTGATTCAATCTCCATCCTGGTTATTGGTGTGTTTATGTGTTCTATGTCTTCATGACTCAATTTTGGTAGATTGTGTCCAGGAATCTTTGTTTTTTTTTTTGTTTTTGTTTTTGTTTTTGTTTTTGTTTTTGTTTTTGTTTTTCCCAAAGGAACCTTTTATTTCATGAATACAAATTTCATAAGTACAACTTTAGGAATATGGTGATTCTTCCCACCATAGCCCCCTACCTGTCGCTCCCCGTCTTCGTGGAGGAATGACACAGGACCCTGCGCTGTTCTTTCGTCTGCTCGGCCCTCCCCGGGTTTGCTGCTGGTTCTTCCCGGGTTGGCTACCGACCCTTCCACCTGCGTGGAAGGGCGGTTCCCCCTGCCACATTCCCCACTTCCGCGGGGGAGTGGCACACCGCCGGCCGGCTCTCTCGGGGGCTGCACAGGTGTTCCCTCAGATGTTCCCCTTAGATGTTCCTGGTGCATGCCGTCTCTCTCCTCCTTTATAGTCCTCCTCGGCCAATCCCAACTCGGCTGCCCGCACGCCGAGTACGCTGCTCAACTCCAATCAGGAGCAGCTCTTGCAGCTTATCAAGTTGGTAAGGGGCAGCTGGGTAGAAGCTGTACGCTCCTCTCCCAGCGCCACATTGTGGGAGAGCAGATGCATAGAATAAGTCTTAATTCCAGTAACTTAGTCTAGTCCGGGTTGCTCCCCACACCTACCACTCACACTCCCACCCCACCTTCTCCTCCCTTTTCCTTCCCAGTCCCATTCTTTATTAAGGAAAAAACTCATTTCTCAACAGTCAAGACAAGAGCTGTTCAAGTCATCACTTCTCAAAGTGTCAATTTCACTTCTACAGATTTCCTGTTAGGTGCTCTATTCTCACAAATCAGAGAGAACATATGGCATTTGTCCCTTTGGGACTTGCTTTTTTTTAAAAGATTTATTTTATTTATTTGAAAGACAGAGTTACAGCGAGAGAGGTAGAGCCAGAGAAAAAGAAGTCTTCCATTCCACTGGTTCACTCCCCAGATGACTGCAATGGGCAGAGCTGAGCTGATCCAAAACCAGGAGCCAGGAAACAGGAGCCAGGATCTTCTTCCAGGTCTCCCACATGGATGCAGGGGCCCAAGCACTTGGGCCATCTTCTAGTGATTTCCCAGGCCATTGAAGAGAGCTGGATCGGAAGAGGAGCAGCTGGGACTCAAGCCGGTGCCCATATGGGATGCTGGCACAGCAGGCTGGGGATTTAACCCACAGTGCCACAGCGCTGGCCCCAAAAAGGCCTTCTAATTCTTTCTCTTTTTCCACACCTACAGGAACACTTAGAATCCATATGTTGGGTTATTTGATTGTATCCTGTAGATTTCCAATCGTATTTTTTAGTTTTCTAATTTCTTCTTGTGTTTGGTCTGACTACATAATTTCCTGTTCTTTGTTTTCTAAGTCGGATATTCTTTCTTCTGTTTCCCCAATTCTGTTAATGATTTCCATTGTAAGTATTATCTGTTCTATTGAAATCTTCACTTTTAATATTTCATTTTGATTTCTCTTTAGAATCCCAATTTTGTGGCAGAAATGTTCTTTCATATCATGTATGGATTTCATTAGTTCATGAATTTGCTTTTAATTACTCCTAAGTAATCCTACGATTAATTGTTTGAATTGCATTTCTGGCATTTCTTCAATCTCATCATCTTTACAATCTAGGTTTGAGGTGTTATATTCTTTTGGGGGTGTCATGTTGCCTTCCTTATTCTTGTTTCTTGAATTGGTGCATTTATTTTTGGCATTTGTGGAGATACTTGTTTTCTTTTCTTTTCTTTTCTTTTCTTTTTTTTGTTTTTGTTTTTTTTTGTTTGTTTTTGGTGTGGTGGCTTTTGTCTTTGAGCTGTGTCTGAGTGACTAGTGTCTGCTTTCAGGGAATATCTAGAGGTGTCTGGTGGGTATGGCCAGGGAGCTCTGTTCTGTACTCCAGGGTGAAGGGTGTATCTGAGGTGACACATCCAGGTTTGGTGTCATAAATCTCCTTTTCATTTTTAATCAGAGGGGAGGTTTCTTCTTGTCTGTTTGCATAGGCTTAGCTGAGCTCCTCACCTCGAAAGAGGCCAGTGCCTGGGTGCTAGCCCCAATGAGTATATTATTTGTCCATTCTGCCACAAGAACCACCCAAAGGATCTGGACAGTCTTCAGTGTAAGCTCAGATTCCCCAGCAATGTCCTTTGCCAGGTAACCAGGGAGCCCTGATCACGTGGAGCCTCCCACAGTGACTGCTCTTGCCTCAGCCACACCCTGAGTCCTCCCACGAAGCCTCAGTGTTTTCACAGTCCACACACACAAGCCTCCCACAGTCATGAGCACCCAGCTCCCTGTCTGTTCTCCCCACCACACTCAGGAGTCTGCTTGGCTGGTTTCTGGGAGTGGACACAAGCTGGCACAGGTGTTACATATGTCCAAAATGGCACTTTCTTGGTGTCAGCTTGTTATATGATACCTTTGCAGTGTGATCAGGGAGAGAGAAAACATGTCCCCCCCCCTTTGTCTTGTTTTCTCTGGTATGACAGGTACACTATCCCCCACAGGGCTCCAAGCTGAATTCCTTCTAGGCTTTTCCTACAGCTTTTTTGCCAGTGGCTTGTCCTGCTGAAGTCTGGTCTTACTTCACTCTCCAACACTGGTGCAGAGGCTCTCTGCTGCTGGACTCCTAAGTTTTGCATGTCCTTGCCCTCTAAGTAGTTCCATTATGTTCCTCCAATTTGTGTAGTTTCCTCTGCTGTTCTCTCCCTAACTCTTCCCTGAGACTGCACTCTTTCCACTTCATTTTTAAACTGTCTTCTCCTAGACTTGGGCCTATTCTTTTTGGTTTCCTCATTTGTTTGTATATAGCTCATTGTAATAACTCCTGATCACTCTTTTTACTTATAGGGTGACCATATCTACATTTTCTTTTTCATGGCTGATTTTATTGATCTGAGTCCTCTCCCTCTTTTCTTTGGTTATATGGGCCAATGGTAGGTCAATTTTATTTATTTTTTCAAAAAACAGTTCTTCATTTCCTTAATCTTTTGTGTTTTTTTTTGTTTCAATTTTGTTTATTTCTTCTTTACTTATTTATTTCTTCCTACTAAATTGGGCTTTAATTTGTTGTTTTTCTAGGTCCTTGAGATGCATTCACAGCTCATTTATTTGGTGACTTCCCAGTTTCTTGATGTAGGCACCAATTGCTATGAACTTCCCTCTTAACTCTGCTTTTGCTGTGTCCCCTAAGTTTTTATATGGTGTATTTTGTCTTCATTTGTCTCCTGGAGTTTTTTGATTTCTCTTTTGATTTCTTCTATGTCCCAGTATTCATTCAGGAGCATGTTATTCAATCTCCATGTGTCTGTATATGATCTAGTTCATTCCATTGTGATCAGAGAAGATGCAGGGTATGATTATGATTTTGATTTTTTTGAATTTGCTGAGACTTGCTTTATAGCCTAGTGTATGGTCTATCCTGGAGAAAGTTCACCACACTGATGAGAAGAATGTGTATTCTGCAACTGTGGGGTGGAAAGGTCTGTAGATATCAGATAGGTCCACTTGGTCCATAGTGTCAATTAGCTTTGTTGTTTCTTTGTTGATTTTCTGTCTGATGAAAGTGGGTGTTGAATTCACCTCTTATTATTGTATTGGAGTCTATGTCTCCATTTAGATCCATTAGCAGTTCTTTTAAATAACCTGACAGGTTCCCTGTCATTGGGTGCATATACATTTATTATAGTCACATCTTTCTGTTGAATTGATCCCTTAATCATTACATAGTGCCCTTCCTTGTCTCTTTTAACCATTTTTGTGTTAATGGTTATTTTCTCTGATATTAGATGGTTACATCTGCCTTTTTTGCTTTTCATTAGCATGGGATATCTTTTTCCATCCTTTCAGTCTTCATGTATCTTTGTTGGTGAGATGTCTTTCTTGTAGGCAGAAAATAGATTGGTCTTAGAAAGAAAGAAAGAAAGAAAGAAAGAAAGAAAGAAAGAAAGAAAGAAAGAAAGAAAGAAAGAAAGAAAGAAATCCGTTCAGTCAGCCTGTATCATTTAACTGGAGAGTTGAGGCTTTTACATCCAAAGTAACTATTTATAAATAGCTTGTTGTCCCTGCCATTTTCCATGAATATTCCTATCATTTACTGTGGATTTCTTTCATACTTATATTGGGGAATTTTCTGCCATCACATTTATTCATGATGATGGCTTTCTTTTTATATTTCTGTGTGTAGCAAATCTTTTAGCATCTTTTGTAAGGCTCTATGAGAAATGACAAATTATTTTAATTTCTGTTTGTTATTAAAGGTCTTGATTTCACCTTCATTATTAGATAAGAGCATTGCAGGGCATGATATTCTGGCTTGACAGTTTATTTCTCTTAAGACTTGGAATATATCTTGCCATTCTCTCCCAGCCTGTAGGGTTTCTGATGAGAAGTCAGCTGTGAGTGTAGTTGGAGATCCTCTGAAAACAATCTGGCATTTCTCTCATGCATATTTTAGAATGTTTCTTTATGCCTTACTGTGGAAAGTTTGACTACAATGTGTCATGGTGAAGATCCTTTCAGGTCATGTTTCTTATGCGTTCTATGTGCTTCCTGTACTTGGCATCCCTTTCTTTCTCCAAATTGGGAGAGTGTTCTGTGATTATTTCACAAAAATAGGCCTTCTATTCCATTCTCTCTTTCTACATCTTCAGGTACTCTTAAGACCTGTAAGCTGGGTTATTTGACAGTTTTTTAAAAAGATTTATTTATTTATTTGAAAGTCTCAATTACAGAGAGAGGAGAGGCAGAGAGAGAGAGAGAGAGAGACAGATCTTCCATCTGATGGTTCACTCCCCAATTGGCCACAACAGCTGGAGCTGTACCAATCCGAAGCCAGGAGCCAGGAGCCAGGAGCTTCTTCCAGGTCTCCCACATGGTGCAGGGGCCCAAGGACTTGGGCCATCTTCTACTGCTATCCCAGGCCATAGCAGAGAGCTGAATCAGAAGAGGAGCAGCCAAGCCCTCAAGTTGCACAAAGATGTCATTGATTCCTTGTGGAGCCTCCAAGTAACAGATCTGTCAGTTGAAGTACCTTTAACTCTCCTGTGGCTCTCACTGCCCACAAGGTCAGGAACAATATCCAGGAAAGAACTCCAACACACCATTGCATTTGAGAGTTTATGTTATGGTCACTTACATGCTCCATAGAGTACAATTGACAAATTTCTCAATTTCTATTCATGGAAAACTTGAAGCAAGTTTACTCATCAGTAAAATGTGTGAACCACTGAGAGTAGTTCTGAGTTAAAAAACTGGGGAGACATTTGTCTTTGAGTCCTTTCCCCCTAAAGATAAGAATGGACCCTAGTATGTGTACAGTTTATGTGTGTGTGTGTGTGTGTCTTTTTGTGTTTTTACTATTTATAAGTATTTCCCATATTTCACACATTTGCAATATGGCAATATTTCTACAATATCAAGGGTTACATTTATTTTAAAAATATTTTGTCAGTCTATATTGTAAAAGAAAAGTGAACTCTAAATCAATTTTTTGATTTCTCCTGTTGTTTTTCCCGATGAACTGTCTGATAATTTTGAATTTACAAGAAAGTAATACATGCATAAGCACTTTGCTTAAGCAGAAATACCATAGAAAATAAATGTGTGCTACATTTGAGTTTCCTTTTCAGAAAAATTTCTTTCCTTAAAACGATCTCATGAAAAATCCCTTACCAAAGTGTCACTATTTATATGCGCCCTGAAAAAAAATCACATATGACTCCTCTGCT
This sequence comes from Oryctolagus cuniculus, assembly GCF_964237555.1. NCBI lineage: Eukaryota > Metazoa > Chordata > Mammalia > Lagomorpha > Leporidae > Oryctolagus > Oryctolagus cuniculus. The sequence goes on from NC_091443.1 coordinate 116,503,821, forward strand.
TTCTTTTTTTCCCTCTTTTTATTTATTTATTTATTTATTTATTTTTTAATTTTTATTTAATGAATATAAATTTCCAAAGTACAGAATATGGATTACAATGGCTTCCCCCCCATAACGTCCCTCCAACCTGCAACCCTCCCCTTTCCCACTCCCTCTCCCCTTCCATTCACATCAAGATTCATTTTCGATTCTCTTTATATACAGAAGATCAGTTTAGCATACATTAAGTAAAGATTTCAACAGTTTGCTCCCACACAGAAACATAAAGTGAAAAGTACTGTTTGAGTACTAGTTATAGCATTAAATCACAATGTACAGCACATTAAGGACAGAGATCCTACATGAGGAGTAAGTGCACAGTGACTCCTGTTGTTGACTTAACAAATTGACACTCTTGTTTATGGCATCAGTAATCACCCTAGGCTCTTGTCATGAGCTGCCAAGGCTATGGAAGCCCCCTGAGTTCACTGACTCTGATCATTTTTAGACAAGGCCATGGTCAAAGTGGAAGTTCTCTCCTCCCTTCAGAGAAAGGTACCTCCTTCTTTGATGACCCGTTCTTTCCACTGGGATCTCACTCATGGAGATCTTTCATTTAGGTTTTTTTTTCCCCAGAGTGTCTTGGCTTTCCATGCCTGAAATACTCTCATGGGCATTTCAGCCGGATCTGCATGCCTTAAGGGCTGATTCTGAGGCCAGAGTGCTGTTAGGACATCTGCCATTCTATGGGTCTGCTGTGTATCTCACTTCCCATGTTGGATCATTCTCTCTCTTTTTTTATTCTATCAGCTAGTGTTTGCAGACACTATTCTTGTTTATGCGATGCCTGTGGTTCTTAGTCCTATCATTACAATGAATTGTGAACAGAAATTGATCAGTGGGACTCGTGAGATGGCATTGGTACATGCCACCTCGATGGGATTGAATTAGAATCCCCTGGTATGTTTCTAACTCCACCATTTGAGGTAAGTCACCTTCAGCATGTCCCGAATTGCACATCTCTTCCCTCTCTTATTCCCACTCTTATATTTAACAGCGATCACTTTTCAGTTAAGTTTCAGCACTTAAGAAGAATTGTGTATTGATTACAATATTCAACCAAAAGTATTAAGTAGAACAAACAAACAAAAATACTAAGAGGGATAACATATCAAGTTGCTCATCAACAGTCAGGGTGAGGGCTGATCAAGTCACCGTTTCTCATAGTGTTCATTTCACTTTAACAGGTTTCCTTTTTGGTGCTCAGTTAGTTGTCACCTATCAAGGAGAACAAGTGGTATTTGTTCCTTTGGGATTGGCTTATTTCACTCAACATAATGTTTTCCAAATTCCTAACAGGGATCACTTTTCAGTTAAAATTTAAACACCTAAGAATAATTGTGTGTTAATTAGAGAGTTCAACCAATGGTATTAGAACAAAAAAAAATACTAAAATGGATAAAGTATTACATTGTACATCAACAGTCAGGACAAGCGCTGATCAAGTCACTGTTTCTCACAGTGTCCATTTAACTTCAACAAGTTTCCCCTTTGGTGCTCCGTTAGTTGTTGCCGATCAGGGAGAACATATGATATTTGTCCCTTTGGGACTGGTTAATTCACTCAGCATGATGTTTTCCAAATTCCTCCATCTTGTTGCAAATGACTTGGTTTTGTTGTTTTTGACTGCTGTATAGTATTCAATAGAGTACATGTCCCATAATTTCTTTATCCAGTCTACTGTTGATGGGCATTTGGGTTGGTTCCAGGTCTTAGCTATTGTGAATTGAGCTGCAATAAACATTACGGTGAAGACAGCTTGTTTGTTTCCCAGTTTAATTTCCTTTGGGTAAATTCCAAGGAGTGGGATGGCTGGGTTGAATGGTAGGGTTATATTCAGGTTTCTGAGGAATCTCCAGACTGAATTCCATAGTGGTTTAACCAGTTTGCATTCCCACCAACAGTGGGTTAGTGTCCCTTTTTCCCCACATCCTTTCCAGCATCTATTGTTTGTAGATTTCTGAATGTGAGCCATTCTAACTGGGGTGAGGTGGAACCTCACTGTGCTTTTGATTTGCATTTCCCTGATTGCTAGTGATCTTGAACATTTTTTCATGTGTCTGTTGGCCATTTGGATTTCCTCTTTTGAAAAATGTCTATAGAGGTCCTTGGCCCATCTCTTAAGTGGGTTGTCTGTATTGATCTTGTGGAGTTTCTTGATTTTTTGTAGATTCTGGTTATTAACCCTTGATCTGTTGCATAGTTTGCAAATATATTTTCCCATTCTGTCGGTTGTCTCTTCACTCTCCTGACTGTTTCTTTTGCAGTACAGAAACTTCTCAATTTGATGCAATCCCAAATGTTAATTTTGGCTTTGACTGCCTGTGCTTCTGGGGTGTTTTCCAAGAAGTCATTGCCGGTACCTATATCTTGCAGGGTTTTTCCAATGCTCTCTAATAATTTGATGGTGTCAGGTCGTAGATTTAAGTCTTTAATGCATGTTGAGTGGATTTTTGTGTAACGTGAAAGGTCTTGCTTCATGATTCTGCACGTGGAAATCCAATTTTTCCAGCACCATTTATTGAATAGACTGTCTTTACTCCAGGGATTGGTTTTGGATCCTTGATCAAATATGAGTTGGCTGTAGATGTTTGAATTGATTTCTGGTGTTTCAATTCTGTTCCATTGGTCTATCCATCTGTTTCTGTACCAGTACCATGCTGTTTTGATTACAACTGCCCTGTAGTATGTCCTGAAATCTGGTATTGTGATGCCTCCAGCTTTGTTTTTGTTGTACAAGAGTGCTTTAGCTATTCGAGTTCTCCTGTGTCTACATATAAATTTCAGCATCATTTTTTCCAGATCTGAGAAGAAGGTCTTTGGTATCTTGATTGGGATTGCATTGAATCTATAAATTGCTTTTGGGAGAATGGACATTTTGATGGTATTGATTCTTCCAATCCATGAGCATGGAAGATTTTTCCATTTCTTGGTATCCTCTTCTATTTCTTTCTTTAATGTTTTGTAATTTTCATTGTAGAGATCTTTAACGTCCTTGGTTAAGTTTATTCCAAGGTATTTGATTGTTTTTGTAGCTATTGTGAATGGGATTGATCTTAGAAGTTCTTCCTCACCCATGGCTTGTCTGTGTATACAAAGGCTGTTGATTTTTGTGCATTGATTTTATACCCTGCTACTTTGCCGAACTCTTCTATGAGTTCCAATAGTCTCTTAGTAGAGTTCTTTGGGTCCCCTAATAAAGAATCATATCATCTGCAAAGAGGGATAGTTTGAGTTCTTCCTTCCCAATTTGTATCCCTTTAATTTCTTTTTCTTGTCTGATGACTCTGGCTAGAACTTCCAGAACTATATTTAATAGCAGTGGTGAGAGTGGGCATCCCTGTCTGGTGCCAGATCTCAGTGGAAATGATTCCAACTTTTCCCTATTCAATAGGATGTTGGCTGTGGGTTTTTCATAGATTGCTTTGATTGTATTGAGGAATGTTCCTTCCAAACCCAGTTTGCTTAGAGTTTTCATCATGAACGGGTGTTGTATTTTATCAAATGCTTTCTCGGCGTCTATTGAGATAATCATATGGTTTTTCTTCTGCAATCTGTTAATGTGGTGTATCACATTGATTGTTTTGCACACATTAAACCATCCCTGCATACCAGGGATGAATCCCACTTGGTCTGGGTGGATGATCTTTCTGATGTGTTGTTGCATTCTATTGGCGAGAATTTTATTGAGGATTTTTGCATCTATGTTCATCAGGGATATTGGTCTGTAATTATCTTTCAATGCTGCATCTTTTTCTGGCTTAGGAATTAAGGTGATGCTGGCTTCATAGAAAGAATTTGGGAGGACTCCCTCTTTTTTGATTGTTCTGAATAGTTTGAGAAGAATTGGAGTTAGTTCTTCTTTAAATGTCTGGTAGAATTCAGCAGTGAATCCATCTGGTCCGGAGCTTTTCTTTGTTGGGAGGGCCTTTATTACTGTTTCAATTTCTGTCTCAGTTATGGGTCTGTTTAGGTTTTCGATGTCTTCATGGTTCAATTTAGGCAGATTGTATGTGTCCAGGAATCTATCCATTTCTGATAGGTTTCCCTGTTTGCTGGCATACAAGTCCTTGTAGTAATTTCTGATGATTCTTTTTATTTCTGTGGTGTCTGTTGTTATGTTTCCTTTTTCATCTCTGATTTTATTGATTTGGGTCTTTTCTCTTTTTTTAGTTAGTTGGGCCAATGGGGTGTCAATTTTGTTTATTTTTTCTAAAATCTAGCTCCTCCTTTGGCTGATTTTTTGTAATGTTTTTTTTTTTTATTCAATCCTGTTGATTTCTTCTCTGATTTTAATTATTTCTCTTCTCCTACTAAATTTGGGTCTGGTTTGCTGTAGGTTTTCTAGATCCTTGAGGTGAACTGAAAGCTCATCTATTTGGTGCCTTTCCAATTTCTTGATGTAGGCACCTATTGATATAAACTTTCCTCTTAACACTGCTTTTGCTGTGTCCCATAAGTTTTGGTATGTTGTGCTGTTATCCTCATTTACTTCCAGAAAATTTTTGATTTCTCTTTTAATTTCTTCTATGACCCATTGTTCATTCAGGAGCATGTTGTTCAATCTCCATGTGTTTGCCTATGCTCTAGGGATTCCTGAGTTGCTAATTTCCCACTTCATTCCTTTATGGTCTGAGAAGCTGCATGGTATGATTCTAATTCTTTTGAATTTGCTGAGACTTGCTTTATGGCCTAGTATGTGGTCAATCCTAGAGAAGGTTCCATGTACTGCTGAGAAGAATGTAAAATCTTTAGCTGTAGGATTGAAAGTTCTGTAGATATCTGTTAGATCCATTTGGGCTATAGTGTCGTTTAAATCTACTGTATCCTTGTTGATCTTCTGTCCTGTTGATCTGTCTATTTCTGAGAGTGGAGTATTGAAGTCCCCCAGTACTATTGTATTGGGGTCTAAGTCTCCCTTTAAGTCCCTTAACAAATCTTTTAGATAAACCGGTGCCCTGTAGTTAGGTGCATATACATTGATAATTGTTATATCTTCCTGTTGAATTGATCTCTTAATCATAATGTAGTGTCCCTCTTTGTCTCTCTTAACGGTTTTTGTGGTAAAGTTTATGTTGTCTGAAATTAAGATGGCTACGCCTGCTCTTTTTTCATTTCTGTTGGCATGGTATATCTTTTTCCAGCCTTTCACTTTCAGTCTGTATGGATCTTTGTTGGAAAGATGTGTTTCTTGTAAGCAGCCAATAGATGGGTTTTGTTCCTTAACCCAATCAGCCAATCGGTGTCTTTTAACTGAACAGTTCAGGCCATTCACGTTCAATGTGACTAATGATAAGTGGTAACTTTGCCCTGCCATTTGCCAAAGATAAGTTCTAATATGTGCTTTGAATTCCCTGTGATCTTTTGCTGTGAGCTTTCCTTCCTTGGTTTCCTTCCTTTACCTTCTTTCATATTGATGACCGTGTTTCTTTGTTTCTGTGTGTAACACATCTTTAAGCATCTTTTGCAGGGCTGGACGAGTGGCGACAAATTCTTTCCATTTCTGTTTGCTATGAAAAGTCTTTATTTCACCTTCATTCACAAATGATAGCTTTGCAGGATATAATATTCTGGGCTGGCAGTTTTTCTCTCTTAGTACCTGGGCTATATCTCACCATTCCCTCCTAGCTTGTAGAGTTTCTGATGAGAAGTCAGCTGTGAGTCTGATTGGAGATCCTCTGAGAGTAATCTGACGTTTCTCTCTTGCACATTTTAGGATCTTTTCTTTATGTTTCACTGTGGAGAGTTTAATTACAACGTTTCGTGTTGAGGATCTCTTTTGGTCGTGTTTATTAGGGATTCTGTGAGCTTCCTGTACTAGGATTTCTCTGTCCTTCTCCAAACCTGGGAAATTTTCTGCTAATATCTCACTAAAAAGGCCTTCTAATCCTTTCTCCCTCTCCATGCCTTCAGGAACTCCTAGAACCCGAATGTTGGGTTTTTTGTAGTATCCTGAAGATTCCCGACAATATGTTTTAGATTCCTAATTTCCTCTTCTTTTCTTTGGTCTGACTGTATCCTTTCCTCTTCTCTGTCTTCTAAGTCCGATATTCTCTCTTCTGCTTCACCCATTCTGTTTGTAAGGCTCTCTATTGTGTTTTTCATTTGATCTATTGAATTGTTCACTTCAGTCACTATCACAGTTTCCTGTTGTACTAGTTGTTTCATTTCATTTTGATTCCTCCTTAATATTTCATTTTCACGAGAGAGATTTTCTATCTTGTCCATTAAGGATTTCTGTAGTTCAAGAATTTGTTTTTGAGAACTTCTTAATGTTCTTATCAATTTTTTGAGATCTGCTTCTTACATTTCTTCTAACTCATCATCTTCATAATCTTGAATTGGGGTGTCTTTTTCATTTGAGGGCGTCATGGTGACTTCCTTGTTTTTATTACCTCGGTTTTTGCGTTTGTTATTTGGCATATTGGAGATATTTGGTTTCTTCACTGTGGTGCTTTTTCTTGTTATACTATGACTCTAGTTTAAGTGGACTGTCTGTTTTTGATGGAGCCTTAGAGGCTTGAGATGGGTGTGGCCTGAGAGCTCTGTTTGGTGTGCCAAAGGTGACATTCCCAGGTTAGGCATGGTAGATCTCTCTCTCTCTCTCTTTCTTTTTTTGATTCAAAAGGGAAGTAATTCCACACAGCTGAATGAAGTTGGAGGTAGTTAGCAGGCAAATGATATACCCACAGGAGCCAGAGATCGGAAGCTCTTTCCCAAGGACCACACAGGGAATCTGTTCTGCCCTCAGGGTGGGCTCAGATTCTCCTTCAGTCTCCCACTGGGTTGCCAAAGTTACAGAATTGTAGCGTCTCTGGAGAGTACTCATGTGAATTCTGTGGGTTCTCTCCCCCACCGTCTCTTTTTTCACAGTCTCAGTTCAGTAGCACCACAAATTTACTAGGTCCTAATCTCCTGTTAATTCGCCCCGCCCAGAGTCAGGTTTTTCTGCTAGGCTCAGGGCCGATGCAGACCTGAGGTCGCTCTGCTTATGACGTATGTCCAAGATGGCGAATGCTCTTTGTCTTACTCGCCCTTTTGAGGTGAGCGGAGAGAGAGAAACTCCTGTCCATACCAGTCACCTTTTTTTTTTCTCTCTCTCTCTCTTCCAGTTAGCCTGGTGAACCTTTCCCCCCCGGGGGTCGTTCCCTCTAGTCTCCTCTCCCCGCTTGCCTGCCAGTGTCTCAGGCTATTGAGGTTCAGCTCACCTCGCATTCCAGCGCTGGTCTGTTAAGTCTGCCACTGGTTTCCCGAACTGTGGGCTCCCACGCTCTCCACGCAGGTCTGCTGTGAATCACGCATTCCGGAAGAGTTTTTTCTGCTGTTTCCTCCCCTACTCTTCCTTGAATCTGCAGTATCTCCACTTTTATTAAGCTGTCTCTACCCAGACTATCAGTGTGCTCCCTTCCTATTCCGCCATCTTTCCTGTACTACATTTTTTATCTCATCTCAAACTATTACCCTTTTTCTGCTTTTTATTGTTTGTATTATTTTCCTATCTATTTCTGTTATTATTTTGAGCTTGGATCAGGAACATATTTTTAGGCTATTAACAACACTTAATACCAGGAATGTTGGTTTTAAATTAAAAAAATCTAAGAAATTTTAAAGCACTATTAGAGAATGAATTTTAAGAAAGCCTGAAGCCTTCCCCCAAATATACATTGTGTGTGTGTGTGTGTGTGTGTGTGTGTGTCTGCATGTATGTATGTAGGTTGATATTTGACTTTTCATTCTAGTTTGAAATGTGTTCCTCTAACAATGGGAAATTGTAAGCAAATCAGTCACTGTAGTAGCCTTCCAGACTAAAATGATTTGATAGTTTCAGTGTGAACCACAGCATTTCAGTGTTTTTTTTTTTTCAGTTTTTTGCCTAAGAGGTAGAAATATTTTCATGTAATTACTACTTATCAAAGTTGCCATTCCAGCATTTAGAATATAATCATAAATATCTGTTATGTTGTCATTATTCTGACCTTTTTTTACTGGGTTTAATGTTATAAAATAATATGATGATGCTTGCTTTCATTCTTTTTAGGATTTCAAAAGGTAGATTTTGTTTGTCATGTTCTTGTGGTAGCTGATCATCTTCCTTTGTCTTGGTTAAAAGAAATATCAAAATTGGCATTACCTGAAAAGTGCAAATATTTTTAAACTAAAAGATTAGTATGCTTCAGGGATAGCAGTTTTATTGATTTCATGATGTCATCATAGTAAAATATACCATTATTGTTTCAAATACAAAAAATCAAAAGCCTTTCAATGATGGCATGCCACCATTTGCTAGCACATCCTAATGTCAGAAATATACGAGAAGTACACATCTTAGACTGCAAATATGTTAATTTGTATTGAAATGTCATGAAACCTTGAATGATAATGATGTAGCATTTATGGGGATTTTAAGCATGAACGTATGAAAGTGGAATGTTTTTGCTTGCTCTGAGTTTGGATATAACTCGGGTTTTAATTATCCATGTCCTATTGTTTGCTGGAGTTTATGTGTAATTCTTTCATTAATATATCTCAACAAACCATGCTTTTTTCTCCCAAACTTTTCTCTACTCATCGTTTCAGTTAATTTCATTCCTGTTCTTTATGATCCCTTTTTTTCAACTGTTAAAACTGACCCTTGGCAGGCGCCATGGCTCAATAGGCTAATCCGCCACCTTGGGGTGCCGGCACACTGGGTTCTAGTCCCAGTCGGGGTGCCGGATTCTGTCCCAGTTGCCCCTCTTCCAGGCCAGCTCTCTGCTGTGGCCCAGGAGTGCAGTGGAGGATGGCCCAAGTGCTTGGGCCCTGCACCCCATGGGAGACCAGGATAAGCTCCTGGCTCCTGCCTTCGGATCAGCACAGTGCGCCAGCTGCAGCGCGCTGGCTTCGGCAGCCATTGGAGGGTGGACCAACGACAAAGGAAGACGTTTCTCTCTGTCTTTCTCACTGTCCACTCTGCCTGTCAAAAAAATAAAAAATAAATAAATAAAACTGACCCATCTTTTCTCTGTAGGTCGTATTTCCCCCACTTTTATACTCTCAGTGTCACTATGCTAGTTGAGGTAACAATTTTCCATCCCTTTTGTGTGTTGCCACAGTAATTTTTAAATAGTGTTTCTCTCTTCTGATTTCTAAAAAAATTAACTGTCTTCTCTGTTTAGATATTTTTAATCACTTATGTTATATATATATTCTGCCTCCTTCCCGCCCCCTCCAGCCCCTCCTGGTTCCAGGCGCCCCTCCTGTGCTTGTGTCCATGCACGTGAAAGCACGCGTGTCCCTCTCCCCCTTGCTCACGGGTTGGTCTGGTGGCAGGGGCCCTGAGGGAGGTGGAGACACTTAGAGGATGGAAAGCATAGTCTGGGCGTGCAGAAGGCTAACAAGGGAGGCAGAGCTGGCTTTGACCTGTAACGGGGAGGCACGAGCCAGTTCCCGAACGGGCTTCCATTTTCCGTGGAGGCAAGTGCAGGTGACAGCCGCTGGCCCCTTGGTCTGTTTATGTGAAACCAGTTCCCGCAGCCCTTGTGGTCTCTCTCTATTGTTACTACAGTTTTTCTTTTCGTTGTTATTTGGGGTTCCTTGTGTTCTGTCTCTCTCTCCGACTCTGCACGCCAGACCCGCAGTGCTGTGGGGAGGAGCCGTGACTAACCAGGCCGCGGTGAGATGTAGCAGGAATCGCTCCCAGCAAGCCGCGGGGCCGGGGCTGCCGCCGCAGTAATCGCTATGGAGTTAAAGCTTTATTTAGCCTTGATCTGTGCCCCCGCCCCCGTAGTAAGGTCTTGCCATATTTTATTAGTGAGGTTGAGAGATGTATTACTTGTTCGTTGTTCTCGTCCCCTCCCCGAGTATTAAACTGTGAAGTTTGTGATTTGTTTAAACTCTGGGTGAATCGTAGCTTACTTTGCATGTCCAGCTGATTTGTTTCCATACATTTTGTTTGATTATTCTCTCTCTCCTTCTCTCAAGGCTTTTACAAATATATATATATATATATATATGTGTGTGTGTGTGTGTGTGTGTGTGTGTATATGGATCTTCTGAAAAGTTTTTTGAGGTGCAAGTTTTTTTTTTGTTTGTTTTTTGTTTTTTGTTTTTTGTTTTTTTCTCTCTGATTAATGGACACGATGCTGAGAGTCAATCACTACAGGAGGAAACGCCTGGCTGTGAGCGCAAAGCCTCCAGGGCGGTCTCGCACGCAGCTCGGTTGCCCGTTCAGAAAGATTCGTCAGACGTTCGTCTCTTTCCTCTCCCCTCTCTCTTCAAGAAGGAAGTTGATCCTATTGATTTCAGCCCATGCATTAAACAGGAAACAATAATAAATGTGTAGAATTCATATTTTTCTAAAGGGAACTTAAAAAACTGCTGCTACACGTTATGTACAAAACTGGTTTATGCCACATGGACAGAGAATCACAAGTTTGGTTTTGGTACTTTTTGTTCCTCTTTGTATTCAGTTGTATAGAACTTCCAGATTCAGAATGAAAAGAAAGCTGTTCTGTATCAAACCATCTAAAGCAATAAATGTTATATTTTAAAAACGGGGAAAAAAAGGTTAAAATTCCTTACACTGCCATGAGGTTTTTTTATATTCTAATTTTTTGTTTGTTTTTGATTGTTTGTTTTACAGGCAGAGTGGACAGTGTGAGAGAGAGAGACAGACAGAAAGGACTTCCTTTTTGCCGTTGGTTCACCCTCCAACAGCCGCTGCAGCCAGCGCACTGCGGCTGGCGCACCACACTGATCCGAAGCCAGGAGCCAGGTGCTTCTCCTGGTCTCCCATGCAGGTGTAGGGCCCAAGGGCTTGGGCGATCCTCCACTGCACTCCCGGGCCACAGCAGAGAACTGGACTGGAAGAGGTGCAACCGGGACAGAAATCCAGCTCCTGGACCGGAACTAGATCCCCGTGTGCTGGCACCACAGGTGGAGAATTAGCCTATTGAGACGCAGTGCCAGCCTTATATTCTAATTTTATATTTGCTCTATTTCATTGTTATTTCAGGAACTGTGAAGGGAGTGCATGGTGATTTTTTCTAATTTTTATTTTCTGGGATTTTTTCTTAGCTCTGGTGTCTTATTGACTCACTTTTCTTGAGCATTGTGGTTATCTTCTCCTTAGTTATCAAAGATAGCAATAGCCCTGATCTCTTTTTAAGCAAGAAAAGAAAAGCATTAAAAGACAGAGCATGTAGTTCACTTGGTCAGATGACTTTCCTGACCTCCTGTGGTTTGTCTTGGTCTTTGCTGTACAATTCTCTTTCCTCATTAATTTCTTCATCTTCCCATTACTCAGCAAAAGAGTGATTCCACAGCCATTTTCCTGTATTGATTGGGACTCAGAGTAAGTAAGATGAAAAGTGGAGGGGTTCAAGAAGCTAATGTTAAATGCTGTGTAGGTAAAAGATTCTGGGAAATTCTCTAAACAAGCAGATTATTCCATATGTAAAGTTACTGGGACTGTTAGTAACTGTAGAATCTTTTGCACAGTATATCAGGTGCTGTACTATCATGATCTGTATGATAAGATGTAAAAGCACTTATTTTCTGTGTGTCTGTATATAAATAAATTCTGATAGATCAATTAAAATTCACATATTTTACAGAATTACTTCATCCATTTCTTTTAATTTAAAGAAACATCATTTTGGGGGTTGGCGCTGTGGCTCAATGGGTTGACACCCTGGCCTGGAGCACCGACATCCCATATAGGCATAGGTTCTAGTCCCAGCTTCTCTTCTTCTGATCCAGCTCTCTGCTGTGGCCTGAGATGGCAGTGGAGGATGATCCAAGTCCTTAGGCCCCTGTACCCACATGGGAGACCCATAGGAGGCTCCTGTCTCCTGGCTTTGGATTGGCACAGCTCTGGCCATTGTGGTCATCTGGGGAGTGAGCCAACGGATGGAAGACCTCTCTCTCTGTCTCTACCTCTCTCTGTGTCCCTGTCTTTCAAATAAATAGAATAAATCTTAAAATAAAGAGAAATATCATTTTCACTTTTATGGAAAGGGGAATAACTGCTGTACAATGAAAAGGAAATTCCCTCATCAATAAAACTTAAAAATATTCAGAAATCATTTACTGGAATATAGTATGTTCTTATGTGTTTGATTATAGATGACACAAATACACTATCTATATTCTGTTTTGGTTAAAATTTCTGCATGTGTGACTTCATTTTTTCCTTATAACCCCAATTCTTTTAGTATCATAAGATGGAAAATGAGTTCTATATGGGCCCCAATATAGGTTATTATTGGCAAGGACTTGTTTAGTTTTCCTGTTCTAAATATTCAAATGTTATAACTTTAGAAAGAAATATATTTATTTACTATACTAATGCCTTTCTAAAAATTTTGTAAATCTCTATCTTCCTTTGTATATAGTGATAATACTTCTGTTACGCTGCTGGAATTTACAGTTGTGTGTAATGCTGAAGAACTGAAACTGTCTTGTTCACAGCTTACAGGACTGAGCATGGCAACTTTACTGGAAGCAAGGTATATACCCTACATACATTATATGACTCTTGCAAAAGCATATATTGATACATAAAAGTCAAGTAAGTGTGAATTATGATGCTTTCTTAGGTGAAAAGAAGTCAATAAATGCTAATGATTTCAGAGTCACAGGCATTTAGAATTAGAGGGATCTTATAATACAGCAATACACAATTCTTCTTAAGTGCTGAAACTTAACTGAAAAGTGATCGCTGTTAAATATAAGAGTGGGAATAAGAGAGGGAAGAGATGTGCAATTTGGGACATGCTCAAGCTGACTTACCTCAAACAGTAGAGTTAGAAACATACCGGGGATTCGAATTCAATCCCATCGAGGTGGCATGTACCAATGCCATCTCACTAGTCCCAGTGATCACTTTCTGTTCACAATTGATCATAATGATAGGACTAAGAACCAAAGGGATCACATAAACAAGAATAGTGTCTACAAATACTAGCTGATAGAATCAAAAAGGGAGAGAATGATCCAACATGGGAAGTGAGATACACAGCAGACCCATAGAATGGCAAATGTCCTAATAGCACTCTGGCCTCATAATCAGCCCTTAAGGCATGTGGATCCGGCTGAAATGCCCATGAGAGTATTTCAGGCATGGAAAGCCAAGACACTCTGGGGAAAAAAAAAAAAACCTAAATGAAAGATCTCCACGAGTGAGATTCCAGTGGAAAGAATGGGTCATCAAAAAAGGAGGTACCTTTCTCTGAAGGGAGGAGAGAACTTCCACTTTGACCATGGCCTTGTCTAAATATGATCAGAGTCAGTGAACTCAGGGGGCTTCCATAGCCTTGGCAGCTCATGACAAGAGCCTAGGGTGATTACTGAGGCCATAAACAAGAGTGTCAATTTGTTAAGTCAACAACAGGAGTCACTGTGCACTTACTCCTCATGTAGGATCTTTGTCCTTAGTGTGCTGTACATTGAGATTTAATGCTATAACTAGTACTCAAACAGTATTTTTCACTTTATGTTTCTGTGTGTGAGCAAACTGTTGAAATCTTTACTTAATGTATGCTAAACTGATCTGTATATAAAGAGAATTGAAAATGAATCTTGACATGAATGGAAGGGGAGAGGGAGTGGATAAGGGGAGGGTTGCGGGTTGGAGGGACATTATGGGGGGGAAGCCATTGTCATCCATATTCTGTACTTTGGAAATTTATATTCATCAAATAAAAGTTAAAAAAGAAAACAAAACAAAACAAAACAAAATAACATTTATACATTTATTTTTAATATGAGGTCAAAATATTTTATTGAGTATAAAGTTAATGGTAAGAAAATTTAGAGTATTTTCATGAACATATAAATTTCATATTAGACTTCTTAATGTCAGTTTGCATTTTAAAGCTTATTGCCTAGTTTATTTCTGTAAATAATGTACTTGGTCCCCTGTGCACAGAAGAAGCTGCTGGCTCCTAGCTTCAGACAGGCCCAGCTCTGTCCATTGAAGCTATTTGGGTAATGAACCAGTAGATGGAGTCTCTCTCTCTCTCTCTCTCTCTCTCTCTCATAAAATTAAAAATAAAAAGTTTTATTCTATCTATTTGAATAGCAGAATGACGGGGAGGGAGGAAGGGAGAGAGAAAAACTGATCATCATCCATCCATCCTCAAATGGCTGCAACAGTTAAGTTGAGCCAGACTGAAAGCAGGAGCCAGAAACTCAATGATCTGGGTCACCCATGGGGTGATAGGAGCAAAAGTATTTAAGTCATTTTCCACTGCTTCCCCAGGCACATTAGCAGGGAGCTGGAATAGAAGTGGAGTAGCTGAGACTTAGAGGTAGTAGCTCACCACACGTGTACCACAGCACTGATCTCATTTTCCTTAGAGATTTATTTAGTTGAAAGGAGGCTGACAGAGAGAAGGAGAGACAGAGTGAAAACTAACAGATTCTTAATCATTTCCAGGGTTCAATATAAAGAAAATTATTTGCAGTTTGGAGCTGACATTGTGGCTCAACATGTTCAACCACTGCCTGTGATGCCAGCACCACATAAACATGCCAATTAATTTGGTTATTTACTTGGCAGTATGAAACATCTGAATATTTGAAAATTTTGAATCGTATTAATTCAATTGGGTTTTAAGATAAGATGTTATATCATATTTTAGGTCTTATAATGTTTTAAGTGATGATATTTTAAAGGCTTTTTCTGTGTTCTATCAATAATGATAATGGTTTGTTTTTTACAGTGACCATAGGATTACCATTTAAGGCAGTATTAGGTAAGAATACTCAACAGAATAATTTCCCAATGAATTATAGTATATTAGGATATTTTTAAATTGAAAAAATAGGATTTCTTTCAGAGCTCATAGATAAGTTATATTCAATATTGAAGATATTTACACTTTTATCACTTTGATTTAACTATTTGGCAAACTAAGTGATAATAATTATATACTATTACAACTTTTTTAAATTGAAGACATTTAATGATGAAATAATATTTGTTTTAATTTCCGTACTCAAAATCTCAGAGAAAGTATTTCATTATTTATCAAATTCAGGAAAGTGTCATACCTAATATGGAAAAATTAGTGTGTAATAAAATGGAGCTTTTCTCATGTTTTCTTGGAAGTCTCATAGAAAAACTTTTAATTACATCGATCAAAATTTTCTCAGCTTTGTAAATTCTGGAAATCATTAGGTATTCTATGCTGTTCCTACTTAATATTCCCATACATTAGAACCAATGGGATATTTAA
Source organism: Oryctolagus cuniculus (assembly GCF_964237555.1). NCBI lineage: Eukaryota > Metazoa > Chordata > Mammalia > Lagomorpha > Leporidae > Oryctolagus > Oryctolagus cuniculus. The sequence goes on from NC_091443.1 coordinate 116,519,081, forward strand.
CTATTTTTTAAAAATAAAATTGAGGAGCTGGCATTTGGTATAGCTAGTTAAGCCACCACCTGCAATGCCATCATCCTATATGGATGCTGGTTTGTGCCTCTGCTGCCCCACTTCTGATCCAGATCCCTGACAATGCATCTAGAAAGTAGCAGAAGATGACCCAAGTTCATGGGACCCTGCCACCCATGTGGCACCCAGAAGTTCCTGGCTCTCAGCTTAAGCCTGGCCCAGCCTTGGGTGTTACAGTCATCTAGGAAGTGAATCAGCAGATGGGAGCATGCTCTCTCTCTCTTTTCCTTCTCCTTCTTCTCCTTCTGTAACTCTGCCTTTCAAATAAATAAATCTTTAAACCTAAAGAAAAGAAAAATACTTTTTGCAAGTTTTCTTAAATGGCATATTTAATTATAAAGATTCCAGCAATGGATAGAAAAATCATTATATCATAACAAGTCGTGCCAAATATACATATTTGGAAGCATAAGATGTAGGTATATTTTTGAAAGAATAAATAAATATGGAACAAATTATTCAAAGACTCTGTTTTCTTTCTTTTTTCTGTTTTCTTTCCTCTTCTTTACCCAGCCTCCATCTTTGAAGCCTGACACCATTTTACTGATGCTGGAAGAAGAAATGGGAAATTTCTAACAGAAGTCTGTATTTAATGTCATTAGCTTTGGTAGAACACTACTAAATATATAATTAATATTTTAAGTTATAACAATTGTAAAACATAAAAATAAAAATACTATACCCTTAGGTTAAATGAATTGGGATAAATAAGTGCATTTCCTCTAGCTACCTCCCCTATACCTGTAGAGATTAGCATTAGGACATTTAAGAAGCCATATTGTGCTGGAGCAGAGAGAAGAGGAAAGAAACAAACAGAAGTCAGGAGATGTTAATAGTTTTGGATGTTGGGAGGAACAGCTAAACAGAATTCTATAATTAATTTAGAATGTTTGATCCAAATTTGTGAAGGCTGTGGTGAGTGCTTGGATTTAAGGAGCATAAACTCTTATTCCTTTCAACAACCTTATTCAACAACATGATTGCTGATTCTTCATTCTAACAGAAGATTTAGAGATTTGTTCTCAGGAGAGATAGACAAAGAAAGTCCTCATAGAGGACTGCACTATCAAAGATGAGACACTATTTTCAACACATTTATCTCCAGAGAATTGGTTTAAATAGATGATGTGACCTATACTGACTGATGTTTGGACATCCTCCAACAACGGATCTCAGGTTCTACATAGTCCCCTACAGTGGGTTAGCCATATGACAACCCTACATAGAATTTATAAACAGGTTTGTGTGTGTGTGAGTGTGTTCACTTTTAACTGTTTACAGAATCCCTTTCTGCTTGGAAAATAACCTATTAAAGTGAAATTTTGGCATTAACCTTATTTACTATGTCTAGTCAACTCTGCACCTCATTGAAAAGTGCTCTGGAGATCCAGAGGTGTTCTTTTTTATAATCCCCTTTCTAGTATTTTCACCATTTGAAATTTATAGATATCCAACTATAATGAGATCATTTTCAGGTAGAATCACATAGTTGTGCTCCTTATAGATGTTTTATTTTCTCTTTCTATTTAATAGTACTTAATTCTGGAAATTAAGCATTATCTGAAATGCTTTCAAAATTGGCAGCAATATTTCTTGCTCAAGATCATAGTTCATAATAGTATGTGTGTAGATATTTGTAATATTTTACTATTCTAACTAGTTTCCTACTTGTTTGCTACTTTCATAGAAGTTAGGATTAGAAGAATAGCATCTAACTGAGAAGTAGTGAATTTAAGTAATTTGCTTCATGTTATGTGCATAAATATGATTGCATTGTACATTAATTTCTATGGCCTCTGTTTTATCAAAGTGCTGTATTCTATTTACTAAAATTTGTAGTTATTCTCTTGTTTCATCTTTAATTAATTTTCAAAAAAATCACCTTATGTTTGTTTTTACCTATGGAAACTATGCTTAAGAATAAAAAACAAAAACTTAAAGATAATTTACATAAACATTTAGATAGTTCTGTAGCTTATTTCCTTTCAGATATTTTTCATAGTCTACCATGTAAGGTTTAGTTGAAAGTGTTTTATTGTGTATTTGCAGTTCTAATCCTTGATATCTTGATTCTTTATATGATTTATTTAACATGCCTTAATTACTGCCATATGCCATCTGCTGAGGCCACTGAGCAAGAAAATAATCCTCTTGGAGGCTTCAAAACTGATGTTATCTTATGATAAGTACTCAAACATCTTTTTGCTCTTAGTGTACAAAAGAGTCACCCTAACTAGTCTCCGGTCAGGAAAGGCTTCTTAGAAGAAAGTAATGTCTAGACTGGTCTTTAAGAATGAAGTGCAATTCACTAAGAAAAAGATGGACACACTGTGCAAAGTGGGCCATATAGTCCCACACCTCAGGACAGCAGAATGAAGTACACAATCCATGTACATATGGTTCAGCATAGCTCAAGCCACATAGTTCTATGAAAATAGGAGATAGATTAGAAAGAGTAAGATATTAGAGGATCTAGTATGCCAAACTCAGGAATTTGTATTTTAATCTAAATGCTATTGATGGAATTGTAAAGCAGTATGTGACTGGATAAGATTTACCTTTTAAGAAAGAGTTCTCTGCAGTGGCATTGAAGGTTGGAGACTGAAGGTGGGCAAATCATGCCAGAGATCTTGTGATTACCTTAATCCCATGCTATAAGCAAGGTGCTGTTTGTGTGTGTGAGGAAGTTATAATCTGACAGAAGAATACAATGCATTTTATATCTAGGCATTGTGTGAACTTATTTAAAATAAATATTATGTAATTATTTTTAAAATATATTTCCAAAATAATGGAAAATGGTCCATGTCTCTGGGCCCCTGCTACCCCTGTGGGAGACCCATAAGAATCTTTTGGATGCTAGTTTCAGCCTGTCCCAGTCTCAGATATGTAGCCATCTGGGAAGTGAAACAATAGATGGAAGATCTCTCTGTGTGTCTCTTCTTTCTCTCTGTAGCTCTTTCTGTCTCATAAATAAATAAATCCTGGGGCCAGCACTGTAGCACAGTGGGTTAAAGTCCTGGCCTGAAGCGCCAGCATCCCATATAGGTGCCCATTGTAGTCCTGGCTGCTCCTCTTCCAATCCAGCTCTGTGCTATTGCCTGGGAAAGCAATAGAACATGGCCCAAGTGCTTGGGCCCCTGTACCCACATGGGAGATCTGGAAGAAGCTCCTGGCTCCTGGCTTTGGATCAGCACAGCTCTAGCCATTGTGGCCATCTGGAGAGTGAACCAGCAGATGTACAACCTCTGTCTCTATTTTTCTCTGTGACTCTGTCTTTCAAGTAAATAAAATAAATCTTTAAAAAAAGAGCAAATAAATAAATCTTTAAAAATAAAAGTGTTAAAAACCTGTTCCAAATCTTTCATAAAAGTAAGATTTCATTCCTTTTTTATTGCTGATTAGTATTCCATTATGTATATATACAATACTTTGTTTATCCAGCATTGGTTGATTCCATAACTAAGCTATTGTGAATTGAGCCGAAATAAACTTTTGGGTACACATAAATTTTTCCATATGCTGATTTCATTTCATTTGGATAAATTCCCATAAGTGGGATTGCTAGTCATATAGTAGATCTATTTTCAGATTCTGAGGAATCTCCATAGTGTCTTCCACAATGTCCATACTAGTTTATGTTCCCAAAAATTGTATATTAGGGAACATTTTCCCAACATCCTAACCAGCATTTATGTTTTGTTGATTTCTATGTGGTTGCTATTCTAGCTGGGATGAGGGGAAACTTCACTCTGGTTTTTAATTCACGTTTCCATGATGGCTAGTGATTCTGAGCATTTTTTCATGTATTTGTTGGCCATTTGAATTTTATCTTTAAAAAAAAAGCCTATTCAAGTCCTTTGCACATTTATTAACTGGTTTCTTTGTTTTGTTGTTGAGTTACTTGAAATTAAGATGATTCTGGCCTCATAGGAGTTGGGGAGGATTCCCTCCCTTTCAGTTGCTTTGAATAGTTTGAGCAGAATACAATTAATTCTTTAGAAGTCTGGTAGAATTGAACAGTGAAGTCATTTGGTGCTGGGCTTTTCTTGTTGGGAGGGTTTTTATTACTGATTCAGTCTTCATCTTGGTTTTTGGTCTGCTTAGCTTTTCTATGTCTTTATGTCTCAGTTTGGGTAGATGGTATGTTTCCAGACAGCTATCCATTTCTTCCAGATTTTCCAGTTTGTTGGCATATTTTGTGTTAGTCATTTCTGTGGACTCTTATGGAACTATTGGCATCTGCCTATGAAAGAAGCTACACAAGAATAAATGATGTAAAATATTGTGACACTATATACACCTTTTAAAAAAAATGTTGATTGGAAAAGCAGACTTGCAGAGAGAGGAGAGACAGAGACAGACAGAAGAGAGATCTCCCATTCAGTGGTTCAATCCCCAAATTACTACAATGGTCAGGGTTCAGGCAGGCTGAAGCGAGGAGCCATGAGTTTGTCCTGGGTCTCCTATATGGGAGGAAGGGGCTGAAGCACTTGGGGCATCATTTCCAGGCACATTAGTAGGGAGTTGGATTGGAATTGGAACAGATAGAACACAAACAGGCAGCTATATGGGATGCCAACATGTTAGGTGGCACTTTAAGCCATTATGGCATAGTGTCAGCCTCACTATATACAAATATTAAATAAAATTTATTTATAGAGCAATTACTGAAATACGTTATATGAAAATCCAGTTGTACACTAGATAAAAATTGGCAATGCAAAATGATTTTGATCAAAAATAATTTTAAAATCTATATAGTCTCTTTCCACCACAGTATTTTTTTGACAGGCAGAGTTAGACAGTGAGAGAGAGACAGAGAGAAAGGTCTTCCTTCCATTGGTTCAGCCCCCAAATGGCTGCTACCAAATGAGCCAAACTGAAGCCAGGAGCCAGGTGCTTCTTCCTGGCCTCCCATGTGGGAGCAGGGCCCAAGCACTTGGGCCATCCTCCACTGCCTTCCCAGGCCACAGCAGAGAGCTGGACTACAAGAGGAGCCACCAGGACAGAACTGGCACCCCAACCAGGACTAGCACCTGGAGTACCGGTGCCACAGGCGGAGGATTAGCCTAGTGAGCCATGGCACCAGCCTCCACAGTATTTTTAGTTGGAGTAAGATAACCTGGAATGACTGAATTTTTTTCCCTTATCTAGCAAAATTGACATTAAACTGCAAGGTTTCTGATCTGGTCAGCTCTTGCATTGCATTTTGTACATATCCCTTAACATTTTATTCCATAATTGTTCACCTGTAAAGGATAGAACATGTCTAACTTAAGAGACAGGTAATAATGCATTTTTTCTCTGCCCTAGCATATCTTTTTGATATATTGGAGCTATTAGAAATTCATGAAACAATAGAAATATTTTCTTCCTTCTTAGAATCATCTAAATTTCAAGTTTATTTTTTAAAGTTCAGGTAAAAGTTTGGGATAATTCTTATTCACAGAGGTTGGTACAGGAGATAATTGAGATTTAAAGGAAGATTGAAGGCATATGGTAATTATCTTGCAATAATAAAGGAATTATCCTGACTTTGAAAATACCATTCTAGGGAACCAAGATGGCGGAAAAGTGAGGGCGCGCACCGATAGTCCGGGAAAATTTAGTTTAATAAAAGGGGAGTTACGGTAGCCTCAGAAAAAAGAACCAGGAAAATATTGCAGAGGAAACTCTTCTGGAATGAGTGGCCATGAATCAAAGGACCTACTGGGAGAACAAGGTCTCCCACCGCACGGAAGCCGAGCTGCGGGACCGAGCTGCGCAAGCCGCAGGCTCTGCGTGCCAGGGCTCGAAGGGGAGTGCGTGCCACACAGACAACAGCGGGGAGACTTGTGACATCCAGGGCTCCGAGTCCACACATCAGCGTTGGAAGGGGAGCGGACCTGCGTGGAGAGCGTGGGAGCCCACAGTTCGGGACACCAGCGGCAGACTCAACACACCAGCGCTGGAACGCGAGGTGAGCCGAACCTCAATAGCCCAAGACACTGGCAGGCAAGTGGAGAGAGGAGACTAGAGAGAACGACCCCCCGGGGGGGGAAATTCACCAGGCTAACTGGAAGACAGAGAGAGAAAAAAAAAGGTGACTGGTACGGACACGGGTTTCTCTCTCTCCGCTCACCTCTCAAGGGCGAGCAAGACAAAGAGCAGTCACCATCTTGGACATACGTCATAAGCAGAGCGACCTCAGGTCTGCACCGGCCCTGAGCCTAGCAGAAAAACCTGACTCTGGGTGGGGCGAATTAACAGGAGATTAGGACCTAGTAAATTTGTGGTGCTACTGAACTGAGACTGTGAAAAAAGAGACGGTGGGGGAGAGAACTCAGGGAATTCACGTGAGCACTCTCCAGAGACGCTACAATTCTGTAACTTTGGCAACCCAGTGGGAGACTGAAGGAGAATCTGAGCCCACTCTGAGGGCAGAACAGATTCCCTGTGTGGTCCTTGGGAAAGAGCTTCTGATCTCTGGCTCCTGTGGGTATATCATGTGCCTGCTAACTACCTCCAACTTCATTCAGCTGTGCAGAATAACTTCCCTTTTGAATCAAAAAAAGAAAGAGAGAGAGAGAGAGAGGTTTACCACACCTAAACTGGGAGTGTCACCTTTGGCACACCAAACAGAGCTCTCAGGCCACACCCATCTCAAGCCCTAAGGCTCCATCAAAAAAAGATAGTCCACTTAAACTAGAGTCATAGTATAACAAGAAAAAGCACCACAGTGAAGAAACCAAATATCTCCAATATGCCAAATAACAAACGCAAAAACCGAGGTAATAAAAACAAGGAAGTCACCATGAAGCCCTCAAATGAAAAAGACACCCCAATTCAAGATTATGAGGATGATGACATAGAAGAAATGCAAGAAGCAGATCTCAAAAAATTGATAAGAACATAAGAAGTTCTCAAAAACAAATTCTTGAACTACAGAAATCCTTAATGGACAAGATAGAAAATCTCTCTCGTGAAAATGAAATATTAAGGAGGAATCAAAATGAAACGAAACAACTAGTACAACAGGAAACTGTGATAGTGACTGAAGTGAACAATTCAATAGATCAAATGAAAAACACAATAGAGAGCCTTACAAACAGAATGGGTGAAGCAGAAGAGAGAATATCGGACTTAGAAGACAGAGAACAGGAAAGGATACAGTCAGACCAAAGAAAAGAAGAGGAAATTAGGAATCTAAAACATATTGTCGGGAATCTTCAGGATACTATTAAAAAACCCAACATTCGGGTTCTAGGAGTTCCTGAAGGCATGGAGAGGGAGAAAGGATTAGAAGGCCTTTTTAGTGAGATATTAGCAGAAAATTTCCCAGGTTTGGAGAAGGACAGAGAAATCCTAGTACAGGAAGCTCACAGAACACCTAATAAACACGACCAAAAGAGATCCTCAACACGACATGTGGTAATTAAACTCTCCACAGTGAAACATAAAGAAAAGATCCTAAAATGTGCAAGAGAGAAACGTCAGATTACTCTCAGAGGATCTCCAATCAGACTCACAGCTGACTTCTCATCAGAAACTCTACAAGCTAGGAGGGAATGGTGAGATATAGCCCAGGTACTAAGAGAGAAAAACTGCCAGCCCAGAATATTATATCCTGCAAAGCTATCATTTGTGAATGAAGGTGAAATAAAGACTTTTCATAGCAAACAGAAATGGAAAGAATTTATTGCCACTCATCCAGCCCTGCAACAGATGCTTAAAGATGTGTTACATACAGAAACAAAGAAACACGGTCATCAATATGAAAGAAGGTAAAGGAAGGAAACCAAGGAAGGAAAGCTCACAGCAAAAGATCACAGGGAATTCAAAGCACATATTGGAACTTATCTTTGGCAAATGGCAGGGCAAAGTTACCACTTATCATTACTCACATTGAATGTGAATGGCCTGAACTGTCCAGTTAAACGACACTGATTGGCTGATTGGGTTAAGGAAGAAAACCCATCTATTCGCTGCTTACAAGAAACACATCTTTCCAACAAAGATCCATACAGACTGAAAGTGAAAGGCTGGAAAAAGATATACCATGCCAACAGAAATGAAAAAAGAGCGGGTGTAGCCATCTTAATATCAGACAACATAAACTTTACCACAAAAACCATTAAGAGAGACAAAGAGGGACACTACATAATGATTAAGAGATCAATTCAACAGGAAGATATAACAATTATCAATGTATATGCACCTAACTACAGGGCACCGATTTATCTAAAAGATTTGTTAAGGGACTTAAAGGGAGACTTAGACCCCAATACAATAGTACTGGGGGACTTCAATACCCCACTCTCAGAAATAGACAGATCAACAGGACAGAAGATCAACAAGGATACAGTAGATTTAAACGACACTATAGCCCAAATGGATCTAACAGATATCTACAGAACTTTCAATCCTACAGCTAAAGATTTTACATTCTTCTCAGCAGTACATGGAACCTTCTCTAGGATTGACCACATACTAGGCCATAAAGCAAGTCTCAGCAAATTCAAAAGAATTAGAATCATACCATGCAGCTTCTCAGACCATAAAGGAATGAAGTTGGAAATTAGCAACTCAGGAATCCCTAGAGCATAGGCAAACACATGGAGATTGAACAACATGCTCCTGAATGAACAATGGGTCATAGAAGCAATCAAAAGAGAAATCAAAAACCTTCTGGAAGTAAATGAGGATAACAGCACAACATACCAAAACTTATGGGACGCAGCAAAAGCAGTGTTAAGAGGAAAGTTTATATCAATAGGTGCCTACATCAAGAAATTGGAAAGGCACCAACTAGATGAGCTTTCAATTCACCTCAAGGATCTAGAAAACCTACAGCAAACCAGACCCAAATCTAGTAGGAGAAGAGAAATAATTAAAATCAGAGAAGAAATCAACAGGATTGAATCAAGAAAAACATTACAAAAAATCAGCCAAACGAGGAGCTGGTTTTTTGAAAAAATAAACAAAATTGACACCCCATTGGCCCAACTAACTAAAAAAAGAAGAGAAAAGACCCAAATCAATATAATCAGAGATGAAAAAGGAAACGTAACAACAGACACCACAGAAATAAAAAGAATCATCAGAAATTACTACAAGGACTTGTATGCCAGCAAACAGGGAAGCCTATCAGAAATGGATAGATTCCTGGACACATGCAACCTACCTAAATTGAACCAGGAAGACATCGAAAACCTAAACAGACCCATAACTGAGACAGAAATTGAAACAGTAATCAAGGCCCTCCCAACAAAGAAAAGCCCAGGACCAGATGGATTCACTGCTGAATTCTACCAGACATTTAAAGAAGAACTAACTCCAATTCTTCTCAAACTATTCAGAACAATCGAAGAAGAGGGAATCCTCCCAAATTCTTTCTATGAAGTCAGCATCACCTTAATTCCTAAGCTGGAAAAAGATGCAGCACTGAAAGAGAATTACAGACCAATATCCCTCATGATCATAGATGCAAAAATCCTCAATAAAATTCTCGCCAATAGAATGCAACAACACATCAGAAAGATCATCCACCCAGACCAAGTGGGATTCATCCCTGGTATGCAGGGATGGTTTAATGTGCACAAGACAATCAATGTAATACACCACATTAACAGACTGCAGAAGAAAAACCATATGATTATCTCAATAGATGCCGAGAAAGCATTTGATAAAATACAACACCCGTTCATGAGGAAAACTCTAAGCAAACTGGGTTTGGAAGGAACATTCCTCAATACAATCAAAGCAATCTATGAAAAACCCACAGCCAACATCCTATTGAATGGGGAAAAGTTGGAAGCATTTCCACTGAGATCTGGTACCAGACAGGGATGTCCACTCTCACCACTGCTATTCAATATAGTTCTGGAGGTTCTAGCCAGAGCTATTAGGCAAGAAAAAGAAATTAAAGGGATACAAATTGGGAAGGAAGAACTCAAACTATCCCTCTTTGCAGATGACATGATTCTATATTTAGGGGACCCAAAGAACTCTACTAAGAGACTATTGGAACTCATAGAAGATTTTGGCAAAGTAGCAGGGTATAAAATCAATGTACAAAAATCAACAGCCTTTGTATACACAGACAATGCCACGGCTGAGAAAGAACTAAGATCAATCCCATTCACAATAGCTACAAAAACAATCAAATACCTTGGAATAAACTTAACCAAGGACGTTAAAGATCTCTACGATGAAAATTACAAAACCTTAAAGAAAGAAATAGAAGAGAATACCAATAAATGGAAAAATCTTCCATGCTCATGGATTGGAAGAATCAACATCATCAAAATGTCCATTTTCCCAAAAGCAATTTATAAATTCAATGCAATACCAATCAAGATAACAAAGACCTTCTTCTCAGATCTGGAAAAAATGGTGCTGAAATTTATATGGAGGCACAAGAGACCTCGAATAGCTAAAGCAATCTTGTACAACAAAAACAAAGGCGGAGGCATCACAATACCAGATTTCAGGACATACTACAGGGCAGTTGTAATCAAAACAGCATGATACTGCTACAGAAACAGATGGATAGACCAATGGAACAGAATTGAAACACCAGAAATCAACCCAAACATCTACAGCCAACTTATATTTGATCAAGGATCTGAAACCAATTCCTGGAGTAAGGACAGTCTATTCAATAAATGGTGCTGGGAAAATTGGATTTCCGCGTGCAGAATCATGAAGCAAGACCCCTACCTTACGCCTTACACAAAAATCCACTCAACATGGATTAAAGACCTAAATCTACAACCTGACACCATCAAGTTACTAGAGAACATTTGAGAAACCCTTCAAGATATTGGCACAGGCAAAGAGTTTCTGGAAAAGACCCGGGAGGCACAGGCAGTCAAAGCCAAAATCAACTATTGGGATTGCATCAAATTGAGAAGTTTCTGTACTGCAAAAGAAACAGTCAGGAGAGTGAACAGACAACCGACAAATGGGAAAAAATATTTGCAAACTATGCAACAGATAAAGGCTTAATAACCAGAATCTACAAAGAGATCAAGAAACTCCACAAAAACAAAACCAACAACCCACTTAAGAGATGGGCCAAGGACCTCAATAGACATTTTTCAAAAGAGGAAATCCAAATGGCCAACAGGCACATGAAAAAATGTTCCAGGTCATTAGCAATCAGGGAAATACAAATCAAAACCACAATGAGGTTTCACCTCACCCCGGTTTGAATGGCTCACATTCAGAAATCTACCAACAACAGATGCTGGCGAGGATGTGGGGAAAAGGGACACTAACCCACTGTTGGTGGAAATGCAAACTGGTCAAGCCACTATGGAAGTCAGTCTGGAGATTCCTCAGAAACCTGAATATAACCCTACCGTTCGACCCAGCCATCCCACTCCTTGGAATTTACCCAAAGGAATTTAAATTGGCAAACAAAAAAGCGGTCTGCACCCTAATGTTTATTGCAGCTCAATTCACAATAGCTAAGACCTGGAACCAACCTAAATGCCCATCAACGGTAGACTGGATAAAGAAATTATGGGATATGTACTCTTTAGAATACTATACCGCAGTAAGAAACAACGAAATCCAGTCATTTGCAACAAAATGGAGGAATCTGGAACACATCATGCTGAGTGAAATAAGCCAGTCCCAAAGGGACAAATACCATATGTTCTCCCTGATCGGTGACAACTGACTGAACACCAAAAAGGAAACCTGTTGAAGTGAAATGGACACTATGGGAAACGGTGACTTGATCAGCATAGCCCTGACTGTTAATGAACAACTTAATACATTATCCCTCTTAGTAGTTTTTTTGTCTGTTCTACTTAATATGACTGGTTTAATTCTGTAATTAATACACAGTTATTATTAATTATTGAGATTTAACTGAAATGTGATCCCTGTTAAACATAAGAGTGGGAATAAGAGAGGGAAGAGATGTATAATTTGGGACATGCTCAAGCTGACTTGCCCCAAATGATAGAGTTAAAAACATACCAGGGGATTCCAATTCAATCCCATCAAGGTGGCATGTACCAATGCCATCTCACTATTCCAAGTGATCAATTTCAGTTCACAATTGATCATAACGAAAGGACTAAGAGTCAAAGGGAGCACATAAACAAGTCTAGTACCTGCTAACACTAACCGATACAATAAATAAAGGGGAGAGTGATCCAACATGGGAAGTGAGATACTCAGCAGATTCATAGAGTGGCAGATGTCCTAAATAGCACTCTGGCCTCAGAATCAGCCCTAAAGGCATTCGGATCTGGCTGAAAAGCCCATGAGAGTATTTCAGGCATGGAAAGCCAAGACACTCTGGCAAAAGATCTCTGTGAGTGAGATCCCAGTGGAAAGAACAGGTCTTCAAAGAAGGAGGTACCTTTCTCTGAAGGGAGGAGAGAACCTCCACTTTGACTATGACCTTGTCTAAACAAGATAAGAATCGGAGAACTCAGAGGGCTTCCATAGCCTTGGAAACTCATGACCGGAGCATAGGGAGACTACTGATGCCATAGACAGGAGTGTCAATTTGTAAATCAACAACAGGAGTCACTGTGCACTTACTCCTCATGTAGGATCTCTGTCCTTAATGTGCTGTGTATTTAATGCTATAACGAGTACTCAAACAATATATTTCACTTTGTGTTTCTATGAGGGTGCAAACTGTTGAAATCTTTACTTAATGTATACTAAACTGATCCTCTGTAAAAAAAAAAAAAGAAATTATCAACTCCCAACTTGACTCTCACTGGGATTAAACATGACAATAGGTCTGATCTGATTTCATCATCATTTAAAAAATCATCTATTATTTTTCACTTTATGTTTCTGTGTGGGAGCAAACTGTTGAAATCCTTACTTAATGTATACTAAGCTGATCTTCTGTATATTAAGATAATCGAAATGAATCTTGATGTGAATGGAAGGGGAGAGGGAGTGGGAAAGGGGAGGGTAGTGGGTGGGAGGGACGGTATGTGGGGGAAGCCATTGTAATCCATAAATCGTACTTTGGAAATTTATATTCATTAAATAAAAGTTAAAAAAAAGAAAAAGAAAATACCATTCTAATAACTTCCTTGATCTATTTTAATAGCTTTAGCTTTAAGTTATCTGCTGATGTGCTAGTATTATTTAATTTTATTCAAAGTACTTTAATTATAGACACAGTAAATTACATGACTTATACAAAGGTTCCATTTTATTTTATACTAAAGTCATGGACATTTGTTTTTAAATTATTGCTTCCTATCTTAATTATACAACTTTTATTCATGATATCTTGGTTTACTATTTGGATAAATAGAAATGTAAAATATGAAGCTCACAATGATCAACTTACAGTCAATGATTTGGGCTTGAGAACTGATTAAGACAGAAACTATAGAAGAATGTGAATTGAGAATGCTCGATGATTTCATGTCAGAAGGTTCTATTCTTAGCTATGATATAACTACTAATTAGTATGTACCAAGTATCTGTTAGCTATAAAAAAGTGGGCCTGTTATTACAAATTATTTTGATATTTTCCCCTTCCTACAGGGGAAAGTTAAACCACACATTGCTAACATATCTCCTGTGTATTCTAGTGAAGATATAAAACTGTAGGGGGAATCACCAGCACTTAAAATAATCTGCACCTTAGCTCATTCCCAGTACCATAATTGATACAATTTTTTCCAGTTGGATTACAGAATCTTTTTTTAGGTAGAATTTTCATTTTGTTTTGTATCATTTAGCCTGAGAAGTATTTATTAAGTGAAATTTTTAATGATACATATTTTAAAATATATTAATATGCTCATGGATTTATTTTTAAAGATTTATTTAATTATCTGAAAGGCAGTGTAACAGAGAAAGGCAGAGGAAGAGACAGAGAAAGAGATCATCCATTTGTTTCACTCCTGAGATGACCACGGCACAAATGTAGTTCGGAAATACATCTCTCTCATAGTACCGGGTTGAAGATGGTGGAATGGGGAGGGAGCACACCGATGGTCCAGGAAGGGAAGGTTCAAAGAGGGGTGAGAATTTGTAGTTTCAGGGAAAGGGAAGCTCTTCCGAAACTTGGGAGACAGGGTGGACCTGCGAGGAGGACACAGACGCCTGAAGCGCAGGACACCAGCAGGAGTGTGTACGCACCAGCGCTGGAAGCTGAGGTGAGACAGGGCACTCACTCAGCACCTCTGCAACAGCAGCCGCTGCCTCTCCCCCAACCCACCCTGGGACGGACACTGAGACACGCACGACTGAGTGGGGGAGGAAATAGAAAACGGAACAGAGTGAGTAGCACCTGCGGAAAGAGTGTGTGGTTCAGGGGGACTAATTGAGGGACTAAACAAGCTAGGACCCCTTGCTGCCTCTACCCTCCCCCAAATCGGAGCTGCAGTGGGCGGGAAGCAGCCATCTTGTTTGTTTACATTCGGGCTTAAAGGAGAACTGCCTCTGCCTCCACATTAACCTTCAGAGGTGAAGCCCAAAGGTGGAGTGGAGCCACACGACACTCCTCATGCAGGGGCGGGCAGTGAGGGAGGGCTGCCAAAAAACGGAATGCCAAAAAAAAAAAAAAACCCACAATAAGAATATGGAAGAACATATAAACTCGCCAATGGAGTAGGCTAAATGAACCATAACAGAGGCTGAAGAAGAAGAAATTGAAAGCATGTCAGAAAAATAATTCCGAAAAATAATAATCAGATTACTTAGAAATAATGAGAAACAGTGTCAAGAGCTGAACGAAAAACAAGCCCGAGGATTAGAAATCCTAAAGAGAAGCCAGAATGAAATACTGGAAATGAAAAACTTAATTGACCATATAAAAAACACCATGGAATCCCTCAGAAATCGAACAGATGAAATAGAAGACCGAATATCAGAATGCAAAGACAAACTTCCAGAAATAATACAGTCAGTGAAACACAGGAAGAAGAAATTAAAAAATTAAAAAATATGGTCAGAGACCTACAAGATTCAATCAAATGGTGTAATGTTTGGATAATAGGAGTCCCTGAGGGGGTGGAAAGAGAGATTGGATTGGAAGATGTTTTCAATGAAATAATATCAGGAGCCAGCACCGCAGCTCACTAGGCTAATCCTCCGCCTTGCAGCACCGGCACACTGGGTTCTAGTCCTGGTCAGGGCATCAGATTCTGTCCCAGTTGCCCCTCTTCCAGGCCAGCTCTCTGCTGTGGCCAGGGAGTGCAGTGGAGGATGGCCCAAGTGCTTGGGCCCTGCATCCCATGGGAGACCAGGAGAAGCACCTGGCTCCTGCCATTGGATCAGCATGGTGCGCCGGCCGCAGCATGCCGGCTGTGGTGGCCATTGGAGGGTGAACCAACGGCAAAAGGAAGACCTTTCTCTCTGTCTCTCTCTCTCACTGTCCACTCTGCCTGTCAAAAAAAGAAAGAAAGAAAGAAAGAAAGAAAGAAAGAAAGAAAGAAAGAAAGAAAGACTAGAAAACTTCAAACAAAGGCAGCTGGATAACAACAGGCAAATTCAACAGGTAGCCAGGACTCCGTACAGGGTAGACCAGAAGAGAAATTCACCACGACACATTGTGGCAACACTCAGCTCAGTGACACACAAAGAACAAATCCTAAAATGTGCCAGAGAAAAATGACAAATCACATACAGGGGTAAGTTAATCAGACTCACCCCAGACTTCTCATTGCAAACACTACAGGCAAGGAGATAATGGCATGATATATTTCAAGTTTTAAAAGACAAACAATGCCAACCTAGAATACTCTACCCTGCAAAGCTATCATTTATGAATGAAAGGGAAATAAAGATCTTCCAAGACAAACAGAAACTGAAAGAATTTGTATCCATGCTTCCAACCCTACAACACTTGCTCAAAGATGTGCTGCACACAGAAATACAAAAACAAAAGCTTCACTACAAAAAAAAGCGAATGTAGAGTAACCTACAAACATAGTTCCAAATACATAAACAGCTTGTTTAAGGAAACAGGAATGGGAAAAGGCAGTACTTAACAATAATCACACTGAATGTGAATGGTCTTAATTCTACTACCAAGAGACAGAGACTAACTGTTTGGATCAAGAAAGAGACTCCATCTATATGCTGCCTTCAGGAGACACACCTCATCAGCAAAGATGCACGCAGACTGAAAGTGAAAGGATGGAAAAAGAGACTCCAAGCTAACAGAAATCAAAAAAGAGCTGGTGTGGCCAGCCTAATATCAGATAAAATAGACTTTCACATAAAAACTATTAAAAGAGACAGAGAAGGGCATTATATAATGATTAAAGGATCTATCCAACAAGAAGACATTACTATTATAAATGTATACGCACCTAATTACAGGGTGCCTGGCTACCTGAAAGAATTACTAAAGGATTTAAAGGGAGATATAGATTCAAATACAATAGTAACAGGGGACTTCAACACCCCACTCTCACCAATGGACAGATCAACCAGACAGAAATTCAACAAAGAAACTACAGAGCTAATTGACACTATAGACCAAATAGACCTAATAGATATCTTCAGAACCTTCCACCCCACACCCACAGAGTTCACATATTTCTCCCCAGTACATGGAATGTTCTCTAGGATTGACCATATGCTAGGCCATAAAGGGAGCCTCAACAAATTCAAAAAAATTGAAACTATACCATGCAGCTTCTCAGACCATAGTGCAGTGAAACTTGAAATCAACAACCCAAGAATTTCTACACCATATGCAAACATATGGAGAATGGACAACATGATCCTAAATGAACAGTGGGTCATCGAAGAAATTAAAAGAGAAATCAAAAGATTTCTAGAAACAAATGAAAATGATAACACAACCTATCAAAACCTGTGGGACACAGAAAAAACAGTGCTAAGAGGAAAGTTTATAGTAATTGGTGCCTACATCAAGAAGCTGGAAAGGAACCAAACAAATGAAATCTCCATGCACCTCAAGGATTTAGAAAAACAACAGCAAATCAAGCCCAAATCCAGCAGGGTGAAAGAAATACTAAAGATTAGAGAAGAAATAAACAGAATTGAAACCAAAAAAAAATACAAAAGATCAACAAAACCAGGAGCTGGTTCTTTGAAAAAATAAACAAAATCGACACACCATTGGCCCAACTAACCAAAAAAAGGAGAGAGAAGACCCAAATTTGTAAAATCAAAGATAGTAATGGAAATGCAACAACAGACACAACAGAAATAAAAAAAAATCATCAGAAACCACTACAAAGAGATGTATGCTAACAAATTGGGGAACCTGGAAGAAATGAATAGATTCCTGGACACATACAACCTTCCTAAACTGAGCCGTGAAGATATAGAAAATCTAAACAGACCCATAACCATGGAAGAAATTGAATCAGTAATAAATGCACTACCAAAAAAGAAGAGCCCAGGACCGGATGGCTTCACGCCAAATTTTACCAGACATTTAGAGAACAACTAACCCCCATTCTTCTCAAGTTATTCAAAACAATTGGAAGGGAGGGAATCCTCCCAAATTCTTTCTATGAAGCCAATATCACCTTAATCCATAAGCCCGGAAAAGACACAACAGAGAAAGAAAACTACAGACCTATCTCCCTGATGAACATAGATGCAAAAATACTCAATAAAATTCTGGCAAACTGAATCCAACTGCACATCAAAAAGATCATTCACCCAGACCAAGTGGGATTTATCCCTGGTATGCAGGGATGGTTCAATATTCGAAAGTCAATCAATGTAATACATCACATTAATAAATTGAGAAACAAAAATCATATGATTATCTCAATAGATGCAGAGAAAGCATTTGACAAAATACAACACCCTTTCATCATGAAAACCCTAAGCAAATTAGGGTTAGATGGAACATTCCTCAACACAATGAAGGCAGTCTATGATAAACCAATGGCCAGCATCATATTGAATGGGGAAAAGTTGGAAGCATTTCCATTGAAAACTGGCACCAGACAGGGATGCCCACTCTCACCATTGCTATTCAATATAGTCCTAGAAGTGTTAGCCAGGGCCATCAGGCAAGAAAAAGAAATTAAAGGGATACAAATGGGGAAGGAGGAAGTGAAACTATCCCTATTTGCAGATGACATGATACTATATATAGGGGACCCGATAAACTCCTATAAGAGACTATTGGAACTCATAGAAGAGTTTGGTAAAGTAGCAGCATACAAAGTCAACACTCAGAAATCAACAGCCCTTGTATACACAGATAATGCCAGGGCCAAGCAAGAAATTCTAAGATCAATCCCATTCACGATAGCCACAAAAACAATAAAGTACCTTGGAATAAATTTAACCAAGGATGTCAAAGACCTCTATGATGAAAATTACAAAACACTAAAAAAGAAATAGAAGATGACACAAAAAATGGAAAAACCTGCCATGCTCATGGATTGGAAGAATCAATATCATCAAAATGTCCATTCTCCCAAAAGCAATTTACAAGTTCAATAAAATACCAATCAAAATACCAAAGTCATTCTTCAAAGACCTAGAAAAAATGATGCTGAAATTCATATGGAGAAACAGGAGACCCAGAATAGCTAAAGCAATCCTTTACAATAAAAACAAGGCCGGAGGCATCACAATTCCAGACTTCAAGACATATTGCAGGGCAGTTATAATCAAAACAGCCTGGTACTGGTACAAAAACAGATGGATAGACCAATGGAACAGAATAGAAACACTGGAGATCAATCCAAATATCTATAACCAACTCATATTCGACAAAGGACCTAAAACCAACCTCTGGAACAAGGACAGCCTCTTCAACAAATGGTGCTGGGAAAACTGGATGTCCACATGTCGAAGTATGAAGCAAGACCCCTACCTTACACCTTATACAAAAATCCACTCAACATGGATCAAAGAACTAGAGATGCACCACGACACCATGAAACTAATTGAGAGCATAGGGGAAACCCTGCAAGATATTGGAACAGGTGAAGAATTCCTGGAGAAGACCCCAGAGTCACGGGTAATCAAAGATAAAATAAACAAATGGGATTACCTCAAATTGAAGAGTTTCCTTACAGCAAAGAAAACAGTCAGGAAATTGAAGAGGCAACCAACAGAATGGGAGATGTTATTCGCAAACTACACAACAGATAAAGGATTAACACCTAGAATCTATAAAATGATCAAAAAACACCACAGAATCAAAACAAACAACCCAATAAAAAAAATGGGCCAAGGACCTTAACAGACATTTTTCTTTTCTTTTTTTCTTTTTTTTTTTTTTTGGACAGGCAGAGTGGACAGTGACAGAGAGAAAGGTCTTCCTTTTGCCATTGGTTCACCCTCCAATGGCCGCCATGGCCGGCGCACTGTGGCCAGCGCACCACACTGATCTGATGGCAGGAGCCAGGTGCTTATCCTGGTCTCCCATGGGGTGCAGAGCCCAAGCACTTGGGCCATCCTCCACTGCACTCCCTGGCCACAGCAGAGAGCTGGCATGGAAGAGGGGCAACCGGGACAGAATGCGGCACCCTGACCGGGACTAGAAGCCAGTGTGCCGATGCTGCAAGGCAGAGGATTAGCCTAGTGAGCCACGGCACCGGCCTTAACAGACATTTTTCAAAAGAGGAAATCCAAATGGCCAACAGACACATGAAAAATGCTCAGGATCCCTAGCCATCAGGGAAATGCAGATCAAAACCACAATGAGGTTTCACCTCACTCCAGTTAGATTGGCTTACATAAATCAATCAACAACAGATGCTGGTGAGGATGCGGGGAAAAAGGGACACTAATCCACTGTTGGTGGGAATGCAAACTGGTAAAGCCACTATGGAAGACAGTTTGGAGAGTCCTCAGAAACCTAAATATAGCATTACCACAGGACCCAGCCATCCCACTCCTTGGAATATACCCAAATGAAATTAAAGGGGAGAAAAAAAGAGCCATTTGCACTTCAATATTTGTTGCAGCTCAATTCACAATAGCTAAGACATGGAATCAACCTAAATGTCCATCAACGGATGACTGGATAAAGAAACTATGGGATATGTACTCTATGGAACACTATATAGCAGTAAAAAACAATGAAATCTGGGCATTTACAACAAAATGGAGGAATCTGGAACACATCATGCTGAGTGAAATAAGCCAGTCCAAAAGGGACAAATATCATATGTCCTCCCTGATCGATGGCAACTAAACGAGCATCTAAAATGATACCCATTGAAGTGAAATGGACACTATGAGAGACAATGACATGATCAGCCCTTGTCTAGACTGTTGAGGAACAACTTACTATTTTATTCCTTTTAGTATTTTTGTTGTTGTTGTTGTTGTTGTTGCTCTGTTTGTTCTACATAAGACCACTGGTTGAACTCCGTAATCAATGCACAATCATTCTTAGGTGTTAAAAATTAACAGAAAAGTGATCTCTGTTAAACATAGGAGTGGGAATAAGAGAGGGAGGAGATATATAGGTCGGCACATGCTCACTCTGACTTACCTCCAATGATGGAACTAGAAATGTGCCAGGGGATTTCAGCTCAATCTTACCAAGGAGGCAGGTACCAATGCCAGTGCACTTGGTAAAGTAATAAGTATAAATACACAATCGATCAAAAAGATAGGGTAAGTGTCAAAGAGATGTCACAAATAAGACCAGTGTAAGCAAATAATGAAGGACAGAATTAAAAGGGAGAGAATGATCCTGCGGGGGAAGCAGGACACACAGCAGACTCATAGAATGGCAAATGCCCAAAACAGCACTCCTGCCTCAGAATCAACCCTTGGGACATTTGGATCTGGCTAAAAGGTCCATGAGAGTCTCACAGCCATGGAAAGCCATGACATGGTGGCAAAAAGCAATCTAAATGAAAGTTCCTGGTGAACAAGACCCCAGCAGAAGGAACGGGCCATCAAGGAGGGAGGCGCCTTTCTCTGAAGGGAGGAAGGAACCTCCACTGTGATATGGCCTTGACTAAACAAGTTCAGAGTTGGTGAACTCAAGGGGCTTCCATAGCCTGGACAGCTCATGGCAGGAGTCTCGGGTAATTGCTGATGTCATAAATAAGAGTGTCAATTGTTAAATCAACAACGGGAGTCACTGGGTACAGGCTCCCCATGTAGGATCTCTGTCCTTAATGTGTTTTACTATGAAACTTAAAAACAACACTACTAGTCGAACAATGCCCTATACCTTGTGTGGTTGTGTGAGTGCAGCCTGTTGAAATCCTTGCTTAGTGTACACTAAGTTGATCTTCAGTATATGAAGGTAATTGAAAATGAAACTCGATGAAGGATGGGATGGGAGAGGGAGTAGGAGAGGGGAGGGCCACGGGAGGGAGGGAGGTTGGGGGGGCACAACAATACAAAAGTTGCACTTTGTAAATTCACATTTATTAAATAAAAAAAAAGGAAAAAAAGAAATACATCTCAAATTTTTCCCTTTCTAATTAGAACTTAATTTCTGGGCACATATAGAAAATTTTAATTCCTAATATAATATATTTTAAACACTGTTATTTAGTTATGTATTGGAAACACAAAGATACACAGAGAAACAGTGACAGAGAGATACATCATTCATCTGCTACAATCTTGAAATGCCTGTGAGCTGGCTGAGGCCAAAGCCAGGAGTCTGAGCCCAATCTGGTTCTGCCATGTTGGTGGTGAAAGGAGCCAAGAGCCACCATAAAAAAAAAAAAATGGGGCTCTTGAGACAAACTGTTCCAGAGACGGCCTTGGAAAATGGGGAGTAAACCGGTTCACAGAGAAAGCAGTCAGCTACTGACCGGAGATACGCAGAACACCTGCCTTGTAGATAAGCCCCCCTTCCTTCCTCTTGCTCAAGGTTAACTAAGAAAGTTACAAGGCATGTAGCAACCTACTCCTGTCTCCTAGAAACCCCCTCCCCTAATGTATCCCTTTGACCTAGTACTTTTCCACCGACATTAGCACTTCAGACTGCCATAAAAGGCCCGCTACTGAAAATTATCCAATGAACTTATGCCAGTCTTTAATATGTTAATTCTGTGGTTTTGCCTTATAAAAGCTGTAGAAGATAGCTGCTCGGGGCTCCTCTCACTTGCTTGCTGCTTGCAGCAGTAGGGGGCCCATTTGTACAAATGAAATAAATTACCTCCTGTTCTATTGCATCGTTTGGTCCGGAGTCTGTGTTTCTGGGGTCGTCACAAGAGGACACCGCTTTTGGGGTCCTACAGGTGGCAGGAACCCAAGTACTTCATTCACTATCTGCTGCCTGTGAGGGTGTATGTCAGCAGGATACTGTATTAAAAATGAAACTGGGACTTGAACTCAAGGAACTCGGATCTGAGATACAGGCATCCAAATGGTGTTTTAATTACAATGCAAAATGCATGACCCAGAAATATTTTAAAACATGTTTTGTTTTGTTTTTAAGATTTTATTTATTTATTTGAGAGGTAGAGTTACAGACAGTGAGAAGGAGAGACAGAGAGAAAGGTCTTCCTTCCGTTGGTTCACTCCCCAGTGGCCGCATTGGCTGGAGCTGCACTGATCTGAAGCCAGGAGCCAGGAGCTTCTTCCATGTCTCCCACATGGGTGCAGGGGCCCAAGCACTTGGGCCATCTTCTACTGCTTTCCCAGGCCATAGCAGAGAACTCGATCAGAAGAGGAGCAGCCAGGACTACAACCGGAGCCCATGTGGGATGCCGGTGCCACAGGCAGAGGATTAATCTACTGCGCCATAGCGCCAGCCCCTTAAAGTATGTGTTAATAAAAGCCTGATATAAAATCAACGGTAGGCAGCTTTATTTCTGTAATGTCCACTGACAAAGTGCTTAGCACTATATAGTGTACATTCAGAGTATTAACATATACATAAGAAATTCTACATTCATCCTGAGTTATTGCCTACCAGGGATAATAAATAGAACCTCTTTTCAATGAAAGATAAAAACATTTTACAGATTTATCTATTTATCTGAAAGTCAGAGTTACACAGTGGAAGGAGGGGCAGAGAAAGAGAGTCTTCCATCCGCTGGTTCATTTCCCAGATGGCTGCAACAGCCGGAGCTGTGCCAATCCTGAAGCCAGGAGCCAGGAACTTCTGGGTCTCCCACATGATTGCAGGGGCCAAGGACTTGGACCATCAGAAAATGAAGTACTTCAGAACTGTCTCTAGCAAAATTATCTGTATTTATTGCAATCTTGTAGAGTAGGTGAAAGTCTAGTTCAGCTAGAAATGCCTGTATTATGCAGCTGTTAAAAAGCATTTTTTACAGATTTATTTTATTGATTTGAAAGGTAGAGTTAGAGAGAGAGAGAGAGAGAGAGAGAGAGAGAGATCTTCCATCTGGTGGTTCACTCCCCAAATAGCCACAATGGCCAGTGCTGGGCCAGACTGAAGCCAGAACCCAGGAACTTCATACAAGTCTCTCACGTGGGTGCAGGGGCCCAAGCACTTGGACCATCCTCTGCTGTCTTCTCAGGCACATTAGCAGGGAGCTGGATTGGAAGCAGAGCAACTAGGACTCAAACTGACAGTCATGTGGTATGCTGGTGTTGCAAGTGGCAGCTTAAATCCGCTATGCCACAACACCAGCCCCACTGAAGAAGGTTTTAAAATGGATCAGCCCTATATGAATTATTGGAAACATCTCAAAGATAAAATAAAAAAAAAACACACCACGGAGTAAAGCAGTGTAAAGAATATACATTTAGGAGGCAAATAGCTCCAAAGATTTATGTTATGCTTCCATATTTTAAGTACACAGCCAGCTACTAAATTTCCCAGCCTTTCTTACATCTAAAAAGACTGTTATATCCAAGGGCATATTTGCTGAGTGATCTGGTGACTTTGGGCCAGGTCATTAAGTTACAGTTTCATCTTTTCCTTCCATTCCTCCTGCAGCCACCCTGGTGAATGTGATGCTGAAGTAAACACTGAGATGCTAGACTATGGCAGACTCGTGCCCCTTAAGTCCACAGGGAAATCTGCCCATTGACCATCAGACGGCCATGCGAGTGCATAAATAAACTTTCATTGTGTGAAACTACTGAGACTTTGGGTTAAGTTACTACAGCAGCTGGCATTACCTTAACTGAGCAGTATGTTGCCACTTGAATCTATCTATGGAAAGGAATGTATCCACGTATGCTTCTGTATGCCTTGAATGTGGCTGAAGGAATTCCTAAGAAGGTGAGCATGGTGGTCTATTCTAAGGGTGGGCAGTGTTCATATTCAAATTATAACAACAAAAAAAACCAAATTATGAAAACATGCTTTTCATGGTTTGCCTTTTATACCATGTTGTTGGATTGTAACATCTTCCCAAAAAATGAAGATAAATACTTGAACTTAGCAAGAAAGGAAATGGAGCAGGGGAGATATTAAAGGTATTGAAGGGATAGAGAATTCTGGAGAGGTAAGGAGGAAAGTAAGTCAAAGACATAGGTGGGTACTTATAAGTTAGGAGATAATACTGATCCTCTAGTGTGAAAGGTAGTGGAAATAGCAATTATATCGCCCACGAATAGAAAAAATGCAAATGAAAAAATACTGAGACAAAATATTTCATCTATCAGATGGATAAAAACCCACACAAAAGTTCAATAATATATTATGTTGTCAAGGCTGTGAGGAAATAAGCACTCTCATATATCAGTGGGAGAAAGGGTAAAAAATCTAGTAAAATCTGCCAAGCATATCTTTGATTCATCAAATCCCCTCTGGTAATCTGCCCTAGAGCAAAATCTGCACAGGTCAAAAATGATAGAATTATACAAGGTATTTATTGTAGTATTGTTGGAGGAATACAAGATTCAAAATAAAATTCCAGTGGTAAGGGACTGGTTGAATAAATTATGAGCTTTCTCTCTCTCTCTCTCTCTCTCTCTCTCTCACACACACACACACACACACACAAAATAGACCTGTATAAATGGTATGGAGAGATGTCCAGAATACCTGAAAGTGGGGAGGGGGGAAACAAAGTGACATCAATGTGTTTGGTTTGTTACCTTTTGGAAGAAGAGTGGAGAAATAAAAATATATATTTGTGTTTCCATATGTTTTGTAAAGAAACTAGAAAGCAACTAATAAAACAGTTACCTGTTGGGATGAGTTTGTAGGAAATATGAAAATGGTAAGAGTGGGGGTAAGATTTTTTATTTTAAAAATATATAATTGACTGTTTAAAATCTTTTCATTATATTATGTAACAGTTTCCATAATTATCAACACATGGTCCATCTATTTCCTCTATAACTCCATACCATACCCCTTCTCTAGATTATATTAAAATTGATCTAACATTGTATTTGTCTTTCTGTGTCTGACTTATTTCACTTAACATAATCATTTCCAGTTCCATATGTTTTCACAAATGGCAATTTTTGGGGCTACCACTGTGGCATAGGGGGTAAAACTGCCACCTGCAGTGCAGGTATCCCATATGGGTGCAGGTTCAAGTCCTGGCTGCTCCACTTCCAATCCAGATCTCTGCTATGGCCTGGGAAAGCAGTAGATGGCCCAAGTTAACATTTTGCCATATTTGTTTTTTAGCATCCTCCCACTGTCTCTAATCCCTTTCATCCTTCCCTCCCCTCTCTCTCTGTAAATATATATGAATGTCCTGCAAAATATTTGTGGAAAATGTCCATCATGAATAACATCATAAGCTTCAAAATTTTTGCACAGAAAATAAACTTGTCTTTTATTTCTGTTTTTGACAAACTTTTGAAGTACCATTATATACTGATGTTTTTTGACTAAATCTATGAAATGATACAAGCCAAATGTTGTTTTCTAGTTTTAATGTTTCTTTGATAATTAGTTGGTGTTATGCTATGGGAAAAACTTTTCCTTCTCTCCTTTTAAAAAAACTGTATCAGTATGAACCTAGTGATTTCACATTATTTTAATGCCCTATTGTTCCCAAGGTTAGCCAGTAGAAGCCTCTTTGTTCCTCTGAATCTCCCCATTGTCATTTGATTATTTTCTTATTTTCTGGTATAATGAGATATCGCAGGCTTATTTTAAACATTTCTTGCCTTAGTCCTTCAAATATGCATTTTCTCTAAGGAATCTTAGTTTTGTTTAATGCTTGAAATCATGATCTAAGTACTGGGTATGCTTATTGTTCTCAGTTTAGGATTCTTCTTGGCCCGCTATTGACTTTTTAATCATGTGAACGTAGTGCTATTGTAAAAATCATGATTTAAAAAATTATACCTGGGGGGTGGGGGTTTGCTGTGGCAAAATCTGCCTGCAGTGTTGGCATCCCATATTGAATCTGTTTTGAGTCCAGGCTGCTCCACTTTCCATCTGGCTCCCTGCTAATGTGCCTGGGAAAGCAGTGGAAGATGGCCCAAGTACTTGGGCCCCTACACCCATATGGGAGAACCAGAAGAAGCTTTAGTTTCCAGGCTTTGGCCTGGCACAGCTCCAGCCATTGCAGCCATTTGGGGATGGAAGATCTCTATCTGTCTTTTTATCTCTTCTTTGTATCTCTGCTTTTCAAATAAATAAATCTTTTTAAAACTTTATACCTGAAATCACATATAGATTATAAAGTCAAATGAATATGAAAATGTAGTATAGTGTCTGAAGAGGCAGTCTTTGGAGTTGAATGGCTTTAGGTTCAAGTTTACCACTATCACTTAGAGGTTTTGTAATTCATCTTATTCACCTGTTGATTGGTGACAAATATTTATACCTCACTGGATTGTTGTGAAGATTTTTTAAAATTTATTTATTTGAAAGTCTGAGTTACACAGAGAGAGAGAAAGAATGAGAGATAGAAAGTCTTCCATCCTCTGGTTCACTCTCCCAGATGGCTGCAACAGCCAGGGCTGGGTTGGACTGAAGCCAGGAACCAGAAGCTTCTGGGTCTCCCACATGAGTGCAGGGGACCAATCACTTGAGCCATCCTCTGCTACTTTCCCAGGCAATTAGAGAGCAACTGGATAAGAAGTGGAGCAGCCAGGAGTTGAACCAGCACCCATGAGGGATGCCAGCATAGCAGGCATCAGCCTTACATTCTATGCCACAATGCCAGTCCCTGTTGTGAATAATTAATGAGATTTTAAACTAGTTACACATGATATACAGTTACATGTAACTACTGCTTTATGAATAACTATGTTTATACTTAATACATTACTGAATCTTATATTTAAGAAGTACTTATTGACTTGAATTCTAACTCCCTTAACTATGAGATATATTTGTAGTGAAAGATTTTTTTACTGTTCCCTAATAGCATGAAAAAAAATAGTCAAAAAACTCATAGAAATAGGGCCAAAAACAAATTGAAGTTGTGTTTCAGCTCCAGGGTGTTCTGAGTTGATAGAAAGTTGAGTTAACAATTCATAGATCGGACTTCTTAGCTATATATGGAAATGAAGAAACAGTCAGGAAAGTGAAGAGGCAACCAACAGAATGGGGAAAAAATATTTGCAAACTATGCAACAGATAAAGGATTAATAACCAGAATCTACAAAGAGATCAAGAAACTCCACAACAACAAAACAAACAACCCACTTAAGAGATGAGCCAAGGACCTCAATAGATATTTTTCAAAAGAGGAAATCCAAATGGCAAACAGGCACATGAAAAAATATTCAGGATCATTAGCAATCAGGGAAATGCAAATCAAAACCACAATGAGGTTTCACCTCACCCCAATTAGAATGGCAAACATTCAGAAATCTACCAACAACAGATGCTGGAGAGGATGTGGGGAAAAAGGGACACTAACCCACTGTTGGTGGGAATGCAAACTGGTCAAGCCACTATGGAAGTCAGTCTGGAGATTCCTCAGAAACCTGAAGATAACCCTACCGTTCGACCCAGCCATCCCACTCCTTGGAATTTACCCAAAGGAATTTAAATTGGCAAACAAAAAAGCTGTCTGCACCTTAATGTTTATTGCAGCTCAATTCACAATAGCTAAGACCTGGAATCAACCTAAATGCCCATCAACAGTAGACTGGATAAAGAAATTATGGGACATGTACTCTATAGAATACTATACAGCAGTAAAAACAATGAAATCTGGTCATTTGCAACGAAATGGAGGAATCTGGAAAACATCATGCTGAGTGAAATAAGCCAGTTCCAAAGGGACAAACATCATATGTTCTCCCTGATCGGTGACAACTAACTGAGCACCTAAAAGGAAGCCTGTTGAAGTGAAATGGACACTTTGAGAA
Organism: Oryctolagus cuniculus; assembly: GCF_964237555.1. NCBI lineage: Eukaryota > Metazoa > Chordata > Mammalia > Lagomorpha > Leporidae > Oryctolagus > Oryctolagus cuniculus. Next base: position 116,547,281 of record NC_091443.1, read on the forward strand.
ACAGTGACTTGATCAGCCCTTGTCCTGACTGTCGAGGAACAACTTATAATTTATCCCTTTTAGTATTTTTTTGTTCTACTTAAATCTATTGGTTGATCTCTGTAATTCACACACAATTATTCTAAGGTATTGAAATTTAACTGAAAAATGATCTGTTAAATATAAGAGTGGGAATGATAGAGGGAGGAGATGTACAATTTGGGACATGCTCAAGCTGACTTGCTCCAAATGGTAGAGTTAAAAATGTGCCAGGGGATTCCAATTCAATCCCATCAAGGTGGCATGTACCAATGCCATCTCACTAGTCCAAGTGATCAATTTCAGTTCACAACTGATCATAATGATAGGACTAAGAGTCAAAGGGATCAAGTAAAGAAGAGTAGTGTCTGCTAATACTAACTGATAGAATAAAAAAGGGAGAGAATGATCCAACATGGGAAGCAGGATACACAGCAGACTCATAGAATGGTGGATGTCCTAAACAGCACTCTGGCCTCAGAATCAGCCCTTAAGGCATTTGGATCTGGCAGAAAAGCCCATGAGAGTATTTTAGGTATGGAGAGCCAAGTCACTCTGGAAAAAAAAAAAAACCTAAATGAAAGATCCGTGCAAGTGATATCCCAGTGGAAAGAACAGGTCATCAAAGAAGAAGGTACCTTTCTCTGAAGGGAGGAGAGAACTTCCACTTTGACAACAACCTTGTCTAAATAAGATCAGAGCCAGCAAACTTAAAAGGCCTCCATAGCCTTGGCAACTCATGACAAGAGCCTAGGGTGATTACTGACACCATAAACAAGAGTGTCAATTTGTTAAGTCAACAGCAGGAGTCACTGTGCACTTACTCCTCATGTAGGATCTCTGTCCTTAATGTGCTGTACATTGTGATTTAATGCTATAACTGGTACTTAAACAGTATTTTTCACTTCTCTTTCTATGTGGGTGCAAACTGTTGAAATCTTTACTTAATATATACTAAACTGATCTTCTGTATATAAAGAGAATTGAAAATGAATCTTGATGTAAATGGAATGAGAGAGGGAACAGGAGATGGGAGGGTTGTGGGTGGGAGAGAAGTTATTGCGGGGGAAGCCATTGTAATCCATAAGCTGCACTTTGGAAATTTATATTTATTAAATAAAAGTTAAAAAAACAACCATTTGTTCTAGATAATTCCAAAAATTAACAAATATAGTGTTTATACTTTGGCACGTTAGAAATGGAACATTGAAGTGAAAAGCAGGAGAACAGTAAAATAATGGATTTAACATCTCAATAAAACTAATCTTATTTATGTATTCTTATTTGGTTATATTTTCTTAGTCCCCAGTAGTCATGATATACTGTATTCAAATTATAAAAGTGGCCAGTGATGGAGCTACTGTCATTATACATAGTATTCACTCCTACTCTCTGAATCAGTACCATATTGAATGTATTGGCTTGAAACCAACAGATGGGGAGAGCCAGTACAGCCATGGCAGTGGATATTCACAGGCCTGGAGAGGACCTTTCCTCAGTGTGACTCTAGTTCATAAACCTTTGCCCAAGATTATTTGAATGAGCAAAAAGAATTAAGTCTGCATAAAGGGGTTACCAACATGAGCTACTTCTCTTCATATGAACTATCTTATTCTTAAGGTGGGTGAGAAAGAGAATTTTTGAAATATTGTGGAATACAGGACACATAAAAAAAAAACATTGTGATAGATAATTGAAAGTCTGTCTTCCACAGAGAAGTAGGTAAAACTATAGAAGGAAAAATAAGGAACTGAGGTAACAATCTATAAATACTCTTTATAAACATGTAATAGGAATTTTATATATTCTGGTGTTTTTTTAAAAAGTGAAATTAGAAGTAAGCTAAGAGTTTTCTTATATTCACTTTTCATTAAGTAGCATTTAAAAAAGCATTATTGTGTGACACAAACTTGTAGAAGCGTGTGCAGTCATTCTCAGAAAACAGTACAGAATGGTATAGGTTTGTCACTGCTCTAAACTTTTCAGTGATTGAAAATGAACATTTCAACTTAGGCATATAAAACTACAAAGCAAATTGCATTAATTCTCAGTAGTAAAATGCTTGTTAATAGAATGTTCAAGTTTTCAAGTTACATTGCTTTTCAGAATCTAAGAGTAACTGAAATTATTCCATGAAATGTAAAACAATATGTTGACTTTTATCTTTTGCTACTCATTACCTTATATATGATATCAGCCATGCTGGTATTTTTTAATGATTTTATTTATTTATTTTCAAAAATTTATTTATTTATTTGAGAGGTAGCGTTACAGAGAGGGAGACAGAGACAGAGAGAATGGTTTTCCATCCACTGGTTCACCCCCTAAATGGCTGCAATGTCTAGAGCTGAGGCAGTCCAAAGCCAGGAGCCAGGATGTTCTTCCAGGTCTCCAACATGGGTGCAGGGGCCCATGTACTTGGGCCATCTTCTCCTGCTTTCCCAGGCCAAGACAGAGAACTGGATGTGAAGAGGAACAGCCAGGACAGGGACCAGCACTAATATGGGATGCCAGCACTGCAGGCAAAGGCTTACACTGCTGTGCCATAATACCAACCCTGCTAGTAGTTTTAATAGTGATATGTGCAGTGCCGCAGCTCACTAGGCTAATCCTCCACCTGCAGTGCTGGCACTCCAGGTTCTAGTTCTGGTTGGGGTGCCAGATTCTATCCCAGTTGCTTCTCTTCCAGTCCAGCTCTCTGCTGTGGCCCAGGAGCCCAGGTCCTCGGGCCCTGCACCTGCATGGGAGACTAGGAGGAGGAAACACCTGGCTCCTGGCTTCAGATCAGCACAGCGTGCTTGCCACAACGCACCAGCCGTAGTGGCCACTTGGGGGGTAAACCAATGGAAAAAGGAAGACCTTTCTCTCTGTCTCTGTCTCTCTCACTGTCTAAATCTGCCTGTCAAAAAAAAAAAAAGTGATATGTAAGAGGCAGCTTAAAGCACATTGCAGTTGCACTATTTTCTATTGCATCAATACAACACAACACTTAGTGCTCAAAGCAGACCATGCTGTTTTATTTTTTCATGCCATTTGCTCTTCCAGGAAAACCTAATTCTCCTGATTCCCGCTTTTACACCCCAGGTCTTCCTAATTGACTTTTACTCCTACTGCAAAGTAACATTCATATCACCTCTACTAGAAAGATTTTGCTGACAGCCTGCCACCATCCACACGCTTTCTCCCATACCTACTGTGACTATGGAAATGCTCCAAATTTGTGCACTTATCATAGCACCTTGAACTTTCTTATTTCCTGAATCTAATCCATTCAAGTAAACTGAATAATATTTTTTTGATAACAATAGCCTGTATTGCTTTATCTTAGATGGAAGAAAGTGCAACCTATATAATAATTTGCTAAGGGTATTTGCAATACATAAAGACTTCAAAAACTAACTTCCTAGAGTGAGCAATTGGCTTGGCAGTTAAGATGCTGGTTAAAATGCCTGTATCCAGGGTCACTGCTGCGGTGTAGTAGGTAAAGCCACCGCCTGCAGCACCAGCCTCCTATATGGGCATTATTTTGAGTCCTAGCTGCTCCACTTCCATCCAGCTACATGATAATGTGCCCAGGAAAGCAGTGGAGGATAGCCCAAGTCCATGGGCCCCCCACCCACATGGGAGACCCAGAAAAAGTTCCTGGCTTCTGGATTCAGATCAACCCAGCTCTGGCCATTCTCTCTCCTTCTATAACTCTGCCTTTCAAATAAATAAACAAATCTTAAAAAAACTTACCTGTATCCCATATAGGAGTAACTCACTTTAATTCCCAGCTCTAGCTCTTCATTCCAGCCTCCTGCTAATGCAGATTCTGGAGGATGAATTCCTGCCACCCACTGAGAGATCTGGATTGAGTTCCTGGCTCCAGCTTTTGGCCTCCCAGCCGCTGCAGACATTTGAGGAGTGAACAAGGGGAGGGGAGCATGCTCTTTCTTTTTCTCTCATTCTTTATTTCTGCCTTTCAAATGGGTAAATCTAAAACAAAATAACTTTTAACCCATTAATGGAAATATTTGAATGTAGTATGAAATTATGAATGCACAGTATCTGATGTGAATCTTTTAGCCTATTATTGCAAAGAGGACCAATACAATGTAAATAAACATGAAATAATACATTAAATATGAATAATGTGAAGCACTTTTGAAATATAGGAATAAGAGCCTCTGATAACCTGTTCATTTGTTAAGCCAACAAGAACCACGGTAATATTATACAAATCAGCTTTCTGAGACCTTTGGAATTCAACCAAAGGATGACAACAATCTGAGGGGGTAGTTATTCAAGAAAAATGCTGAATCTCAATAGGAACAATAAGGTTTGTGGTGTTTTAACTTGCCTTATTTTCATATTCATTTCCTAAGCTCCATAGTAATCTTGAAATATTAGCCTTTAATTGCCTTGTAATAGCTGTGAAAATCAGCAGCCCAGCAGCTAGTGGAAAAGGCAAAATGAGGATAGAGCTTCCAAGAAGGCCCATCCTCAGAGAGCTGTTGCTTTTTAAATTGACTGACAGCTCCCTGGAAAAGCAGTGTTTACAAGGCATGTCTTTGACCTGACTCAGTGCACACTCTGTGAGAAAAACTTCACTGCTGGTCATATTTTTTGAAAACAATTAGAAGCAATTGTTTAACATTATAACTGCCCAAGACAATGATTCTAATTGAGGCCAAAAAAAGGCTGACCAAAAAATGTAAAGTGAAAATATGGGAAATGAGATAACTATAGTGGGCTTTGAAAATCTTCTAAATGTTCCCAGAGATCTAGAAGGCCACACATTTGTGCAGTTTTTTGCAGACTGAGAAAATGAGCAGCCATAGAACTCTCACCTCTGTTTGGACTTGATGGAGTGTGCAAACAGGAAGTGGTTGCTAAGGCAGAGCTGTTTACTCTGTAGTAATAAAAGCATGTGCCAGCACACACGCAGAGTTTAATAGGGTAACAAATAGTTGAAGAAATTTAAGAAAATAATAATAGGGTAATAAGTAGTTTAAGAAATTTAAGAAAATTTTTGTCTGATAATTAGCTATATACTAACAAAATTAACAGAGATTTAAGTGGTTAACATACAAAGAATATTCCAGGAAGGTTGGCTAAAATAAACAGCAGCAACAACAAGCCATGTTAAGTGGATATAGAATGTAATTCTTAGAGTTTACACATTATACTATTCATAATGTGGGTTTTTCAAAAAATATAAAAGGAAAACAGTAAATATAAGAAGACATAACACATAAATATAGAGATAAAAAAAGCAGTTCTCAGAAACTCTTGTTAGGAAGCCCAGGTGTTATATTTACTAGACAAAGGCTTAAAGTAACTGTCTTTTTTGTGTTTTGACAGGTGGAGTTAGACAGAGAGAGAGACAGAGTGAAAGGTCTTCCTTCTGTTGGGTCACTCCCCAAATGGCCACTATGGTCAGCACGCTGTGCCAATCCAAAGCCAGGAGCCAGGTGCTTCCTCCTGGTCTCCCATGCGGGTGCAGGGCCCAAGCACTTGGGCCATCCTCCACTGCACTCCCTGGCCACAGCAGAGAGCTGGCCTGGAAGAGGGGCAACCAGGACAGAATCCAGTGCCCCGACCGGGACTAGAACCCGGTGTGCTGGCGCCGCAAGGCAGAGGATTAGCCTAGTGAGCCACAGCGCTGGCCAAAATCAAGGAGAATTTATTAACCTAAAAACTCGATCAGATTTTTACTAAGTATCTGAATGTTCCTGATAGTATTTTTTAAAAAGATTTATTTACTTATTTGAAAGGCAGAGTTACAGAGAGGCAGAGGCAGAGAGAGAGAGAGAGGAAAGAGAGAGAGAGAGAGAAAGAGAGACAGAAAAAGAGAGAGAGACAGAGAGAGAGGTCTTCCATTCACTGGTTCTCTCCCCAGATGGCCACAATGGCCAGAGCTGAGCTGATCCGAAGCCAGGATCCAGGAGCTTCTTCCAGGTCTCCTACATGGGTTTAGAGGCTCAGGACTTGAACCAGTTTATACTGCTTTTCCAGGCCATAGCAGAGAGCTGGACTGAAAATGGAGCAGCCGGGACTTGAACCAGAACCCATATGGGATGCTGGCATTGCAGGTGACGGCTTTATCTGCTACAGCACAGTGCTGGCTGTGCTTTAAAGAAAAAATATGGCTGCTTTAAAGAAAAAAAATAAAGGAGTTGTTTTACTGCATTGCTAAAACTAGGCCTAGACAAAGGGATTTCTTCCCAGTGAGGTCTGTTTGTTGAGTGCATATGAGATGGGCTTTCTATAAAGCTAGTTGCAAGAAGGTGTTTATTCTGAGAAAGCAGCAGCACCAAGGAAATCTGTGCAAATCCTGCTGGCTTTTAGAGTCACTGGTGCAGAATGAACAAAACATGAGCAGGAGATGGATGTGGTCCAATCAAGTCAAGTCGGACTCTAGTCAAGGAAACAAGGGACTCTCACTTCAAGTTGAGGAGACCCGACCAATGTGTGCCATGCCCAGGTGCCTGAGAGTTCTGTCAGTGCAGATTTTTTAGCTGTGTTCACTGCTGCTATGAACACGTACTCACTATTCGGGTCATGCACACTTGATTGATATTTCTCTTTTGTAAGCCGAAAAATAAATATGCATTCAAAAATGTAGACTACCGCAAAAGCTGCACATCCTATGGGTAACCAGAACTTCACCTGGCAACAGAGCTTGTGATTCATAAATATGCAAATATTCTCCTCTGAGAATCTCTACTTGAAAAGGAGGAGGGTCAAAAATTGATAGTTTGCAGAAGTAATAGCTGGCATGAGAACTGTCCAAATTATATAGTAAAAAAGAGAAACTGTTGTTGAATAACTAATATTGACAGAATTTCAGAGCCTTAATGGACACCGTGTTTCCACTCTCCTTTGCCTGCCTAAGGTCACAGAGGACTTGTCTCCCTGTCAGCAGCTGCATTTTGAATTGCAGGACAATCTCGGGGTATTTCCATAAAATTTGAACACCTCCATTCTGAAATGTAAACATCTCATACTTGGCAGAGTCATTGATGTCTCCTTAAAGCAATTCCAACACAGCCAAGGAAAGGTTCGGGTATCTGGAGTTCTCTGCTGAAGACCTCACTGCCAAGCCCCATCTTTGGGCTTTAAAAGCTGTGGCAGGGGCCGGCGCTGTGGTATAGTGGGTAAAGCCACCACTTGCAGTGCCAGCATCCCATATGGCTGCAGGTTCCAGTCCAGGCTACTCCTCCTCCAATCCGGCTCTCTGCTATGGCCTGCGAAAGCAGTAGAAGATGGCCCACATGGGAAACCCAAAAGAAGTTCCTGGCTCCTCATTTCGGATAGGCGCAACTCTGGCCGTTGTGGCCAAATGGGGAGTTAACCAGTGGATGGAAGACCTCTCTCTCTCTCTCTCTCTCTCTCTCTGACTCTCCTTCTTTCTCTGTGTAACTCTTTCAAGTAAATAAATGAATCTTTTTTTTAAAAAAGCTGTGAAAGACTAGTTACAAATACTGGCACATTTTAAGATTCCCTTAATTGATACCATCTTTAATTTACATTTGCAGAAAAGGTTGTTTTTTAAATGTAATTATAATGAGCTACTTCTCAGCAATTTCCCTTTTATCTCTGTCATTTTATTATAGTTCTGACCAAGCTACTGATTTCTTTTTCACAGTAATGACAATATATTGTATATCGTAAGGTGTGTATCACTTTTAAACTTTCTTTTCTTTGAATTTAGACATATCACTTATGAGGATCTTTAGTATCTTAGCTGAAGGCAGTACTTACACTGTGAAGCTGAGTCATCAGCTTCCTCAGAGTTCTATAAGTTGTCCTGATGATGTTCATATACAAAATTTTTCAGGGCTATCTTTGTCCAATGTAGTCATTCACAAGTACCAGGTAATATACTTAGTACATTTCTTGATTGTTATGGAACTTTAAATTTCACTAGATTTAAAAGCTAACATATTTTGAGTTAATTCTAATAAGCAGCACAATCTTTGACTTATAATTTTATTGTTTTTTAAAAAATATTTCTTTTTTAATGTATTATAATAGTCTATTTTTCACTAGCTTTCCCATTATCTCATTGTCTGTTTATTATGGCTCCTACTGAATTGCTCATTTCTACTCACAGTAATCATTTTATTTCATAAAAATCCAACATGTTTTTATTACTGTCTTTAAGATTACCATCACCTGTGTTTTTCTTTAATATCCCAGTGTATTCCAGACCTGCCACTGTGAATTCATGGCCATGTTGGTTAAGTGTTCATTATGAAGTCATGAACTCCATCAAAATTCTAAAAGTTGTGTTAGCAACCATCATGCACACATGTTTTCAGAGACATTTTAGACCCACATGATAGTCATTCTTTTCAGGTACTTTTTTAGGTTCTTTTCAGGTTCTTTTTTATATTTCATGAAATTCTAAACTTCCCATTAATATATGAAAGTTTCAAAAGAATGAGTTAAAAATCCATCTATTTTAAAGATTTCTCTGATAAGTGTATGATCTTCATTTGATTTACATTTTGTGAAAATTATTTCATTTTCCTTTTTTAAGGTAATTGTTATCATTTCCAGTAATTTCCCTCATATTTGCTTGTCATTCTGCTATTACTTCTAGAAAATAATTGTTACTTACCCTGGTCACAGTGTATTTTATTTCATAGCACCTGGATCCTCTTTTTATGTATTTATTTTGTGTGTGTGTGTTTGAGCTTATATTACCCATGTGTATCCTTGGTATCCCATTTAAAGCTAATCTAACCACTGTGAACTTGAGGCCATCTTGGTTGTATTTTTTTTAACTTTAATTTAGTAAATATAAATTTCCAAAGTACAGTTTATGGATTACAATGGCTCCCCCCCATAATTTCCCTCCCACTTGACCCCTCCCATCTCCTGCTCCCTCTCCCGTTCCATTCACATCAAGATTCATTTTCTTTTTTTTTTATGAATTCTTTTGACAGGCAGAGTGGACAGTGAGAGAGAGAGACAGAGAGAAAGGTCTTCCTTTTGCTGTTGGTTCACCCTCCAATGGCCGATGCGGCTGGCGCGCTGTGGCCGGCACACCACGCTGATCTGAAGGCAGGAGCCAGGTGCTTCTCCTGGTCTCCCATGGGGTGCAGGGCCCAAGCACTTGGGCCATCCTCCACTGCACTCCCTGGCCACAGCAGAGAGCTGGCCTGGAAGAGGAGCAACCAGGACAGAATCCGGCGCCCTGCCCAGGACTAGAACCCGGTGTGCCGGCACCGCAAGGTGGATGATTAGCCTATTGAGCCACGGCACCGGCCAAGATTCATTTTCAATTATCTTTATATACAGAAGATGGATTTAGTATATATTAAGTAAAGATTTCATCTGTTTGCACCCACACAGAAACACACAGTGTAAAATACTGTTTCAGTACTAGTTATAGCATTACTTCACATTGGACAACACATTAAGGACAGATCCCACATGAGAAGTAAGTACACAGTGACTCCTGTTGTTGACTTAACAACTTGACACTCTTGTTTATGGCATCAGTAATCTCCCTAGGCTCTAGTCATGAGTTTCCAAGACTATGGAAGCCTTTTGAGTTTGCCGACTTCAATCTTATTCCGACAGGGTTGTATTTTGTTTTTAAAGAAACTTTCATTGGCCACAAAATTGCATAAGTTTTTCTGACAATTTTCATGTATACAATTTTTCAGAGACTTCTTAGGCAAATTTGGTCATTCTCCCTTTCCAAGTATCATATTTGATGGCAATTATGAATTTTTCCAGAACTATGACATTTATCTTTGATTTCTGAAAGTGTCAATAGTTTAATTCAAGTCACTGACACTTTTCCTTCATGGTTATAATGGTATTTGATGTGGATTTTTAAATTTTGTGAAAATTTTTAATTTATATTCTTTCTTAATATATTGTAATTGTTTAGTTTTCAACAATTTCATTTATATCTGTTGGTCACTCTATATTGCTCCTACAAAATTGCTCACATCTTTCAAAGTGATCATCATTTATTTATTTCATATCATCCGCATGCTTTTTCATCTGTTTTATAAATTGTAGTTAATACTAATACCTGTATATTAACATCCTAGTGCAAGTCAATCTTAGCAGTAGAATCCCATGGCCATCTTGGTTGGCTTTGTTATTATGAGGTCTCCAACTCCATCACAATACTACAACTGTTCCTGGCTACCACATTATACACATATTTTTAGAAATATCTTAGACTCATTTGATAATTCATCATTTTCAAGTTATTTTTTACTTTTTCTAGACTTTATGGAATTTTAACTTTATCTTTGATTTTTAAAGGTTCAAATAGAATATTTCCAGATATAGACATCTTTCCCTCAAAATTTTTGTGGTACATTACAAATTTCCCCATATATCTGGCCCCTTATCCCCTAATAATATCTAATATCCCCTAATAATATCTCATATCATTATACTTATATACTTATCACAATTAATGAACCACAGCTACGTTTATAAACTTTTTAACCCAATTTCTTTTATCTCTTCCACCCAGCCCAGAGTCTGTCAATTAACATTCTGTGTTCAGAATAAGTTTTTCTTTTAATATTAACATCCACATACAAAGGAGAACAAGCAGTTTTTGTGTCTCTGAGTCTGACTTATTTCTTTTTTTTTAACTTTTGAATTTTTTTTTATTTTTTTTAACTTTTATTTAATGAATATAAATTTCCAAAGTACAATTTATGGATTACAATGGCTTCCCCCCATACCGTCCCTCCCACCTACAACCCTCCCCTTTCCCACTTCCTCTCCCCTTCCATTCACATCAAGATTCATTTTCGATTATCTTTTTTTTCATTTTTAATATTTCATTTTATTTCTCTTCAAAATCTCAATTTCATGGAAAATTTTTTCATTCATGTCATGTATGGATTTTTTTTAACTTTTATTTAATGAATATAAATTTCCAAAGTACGATTTATGGATTACAATGGCTTCCCCCACATACAGTCCCTCCCACCCACTACCCTCCCATTTCCCACTCCCTCTCCCCTTCCATTCACATCAAGATTCATTTTCGATTATCTTAATATACAGAAGATCAGCTTAGTATACATTAAGTAAGGATTTCAACAGTTTGCTCCCACACAGAAACATAAAGTGAAAAATAATAGATGATTTTTTTTTAAATGATGATGAAATCAGATCAGACCTATTGTCATGTTTAATCCCAGTGAGAGTCAAGTTGGGAGTTGATAATTTCTTTTTTTTTTTTTTTTACAGAGGATCAGTTTAGTATGCAATAAGTAAAGATTTCAACAGTTTGCATCCCAATAGAAACACAAAGTGAAATATATTGTTTGAGTACTCGTTATAGCATTAAATCTCAATGCACAGCACATTAAGGACAGAGATCCTACATGAGGAGTAAGTGCACAGTGACTCCTGTTGTTGATTTACAAATTGACACTCCTGTCTATGGCATCAGTAATCTCCCTATGCTCCAGTCATGAGTTTCCAAGGCTATGGAAACCCTCTGAGTTCTCCGATTCTTATCTTGTTTAGACAAGGTCATAGTCAAAGTGGAGGTTCTCTCCTCCTACAGGGAAAGGTACCTCCTTCTTTGAAGACCTGTTCTTTCCACTGGGATCTCACTCACAGAGATCTTTTGCCAGAGTGTCTTGGCTTTCCATGCCTGAAATACTCTCATGGGCTTTTCAGCCAGATCCGAATGCCTTTAGGGCTGATTCTGAGGCCAGAGTGCTATTTAGGACATCTGCAACTCTATGAGTCTGCTGAGTATCTCACTTCCCATGTTGGATCACTCTCCCCTTTATTTATTGTATCGGTTAGTGTTAGCAGGTACTAGACTTGTTTATGTGCTCCCTTTGACTCTAAGTCCTTTCATTATGATCAATTGTGAACTGAAATTGATCACTTGGAATAGTGAGATGGCATTGGTACATGCCACCTTGATGGGATTGAATTGGAGTCCCCTGGTATGTTTCTAACTCTACCATTTGGGGCAAGTCAGCTTGAGCATGTCCCAAATTATACATCTCTTCCCTCTCTTATCCCCACTCTTATGTTTAACAGGGATCACATTTCAGTTAAATTTCAAAACTTAAGAATAACTGTGTATTAATTACAGAATTAAACCAGTCATATTAAGTAGAACAGACAAAAAAACTACTAAGAGGGATAACGTATTAAGTTGTTCATTAACAGTCAGGGCTATGCTGATCAAGTCACCGTTTCCCATAGTGTCCATTTCACTTCAACAGGTTTCCTTTTTGGTGTTCAGTCAGTTGTCACCGATCAGGGAGAACATATGGTATTTGTCCCTTTGGGACTGGCTTATTTCACTCAGCATGATGTGTTCCAGATTCCTCCATTTTGTTGCAAATGACTGCATTTCGTTGTTTCTTACTGCGGTATAGTATTCTAAAGAGTACATATCCCATAATTTCTTTATCCAGTCTACCGTTGATGGGCATTTAGGTTGGTTTCAGTTCTTAGCTATTGTGAATTGAGCTGCAATAAACATTAAGGTGCAGACCGCTTTTTTCTTTGCCAATTTAAATTCCTTGGGGTAAATTCCAAGGAGTGGGATGGCTGGGTCGAACGGTAGGGTTATCTTCAGGTTTCTGAGGAATCTCCAGACTGACTTCCATAGTGGCTTGACCAGTTTACATTCCCACCAACAGTGGGTTAGTGTCCCTTTTTCCCCACATAATTGCCAGCATCTGTTGTTGGTAGATTTCTGCATGTGAGTCATTGTAACTGGGGTGAGGTGAAACCTCATTGTGGTTTTGATTTGCATTTCCCTGATTGCTAATGACCTGGAACATATTTTCATGTGCCTGTTGGCCATTTGGATTTCTTCTTCTGAAAAATGTCTATTGAGGCCCTTGGCCCATCTCTTAAGTATGTTGTTTGTTTTGTTGTTGTGGAGTTTCTTGATCTCTTTGTAGATTCTGGTTATTAAGCCTTTATCTGTTGCATTGTTTGCAAATATTTTTTCCCATTCTGTCGGTTGTCTGTTCACTCTCCTGACTGTTTCTTTTGCAGTACAGAAACTTCTCAATTTGATGCAATCCCAATAGTTGATTTTGGCTTTGACTGCCTGTGCCTCCTGGGTCTTTTCTAGAAATTCTTTGCCTGTGCCAATATCTTGAAGGGTTTCTCCAATGTTCTCTAGTAACTTGATGGTGTCAGGTCGTAGATTTAGGTCTTTAATCCATGTTGAGTGGATTTTTGTGTAAGGTGTAAGGTAGGGGTTTTGCTTCATGATTCTGCACGTGGAAATCCAATTTTCCCAGCACCGTTTATTGAATAGACTGTCCTTGCTCCAGGAATTAGTTTTAGATCCTTGATCAAATATAAGTTGGCTGTAGATGTTTGGGTTGATTTCTGGTGTTTCAATTCTGTTCCATTGGTCTATCCATCTGTTTCTGTACCAGTACCATGCTGTTTTCATTACAACTGCCCTGTATTATGTCCTGAAATCTGGTATTGTGATGCCTCCGCCTTTGTTTTTGTTATAAAAGATTGCTTTAGCTATTCGAGGTCTCTTGTGCCTCCATATAAATTTCAGCACCAATTTTTCCAGATCTGAGAAGGTCTTCGGTATCTTGATTGGTATTGCATTGAATTTATAAATTGCTTTTGGGAGAATGGACATTTTGATGATGTTGATTCTTCCAATCCATGAGCATGGAAGATTTTTCCATTTCTTGGTATCCTCTTCTATTTCTTTCTTTAAGGTTTTGTAATTTTCATCGTAGAGATCTTTAACGTCCTTGGTTAAGTTTATTCCAAGGTATTTGATTGTTTTTGTAGCTATTGTGAATGGGATTGATCTTAGAAGTTCTTCCTCTGCCATGGCATTGTCTGTGTATACAAAGGCTGTTGATTTTTGTGCATTGATTTTATACCCTGCTACTTTGCCAAACTCTTCTATGACTTCCAATAGTCTCTTAGTAGAGTTCTTTGGGTCCCCTGAATAAAGAATCATGTCATCTGCAAAGAGGGATAGTTTGAGTTCTTCCTTCCCAATTTGTATCCCTTTAATTTCTTTTTCTTGCCTAATAGCTCTGGCTAGAACCTCCAGAACTATATTGAATAGCAGTGGTGAGACTGGACATCCCTGTCTGGTACCAGATCTCAGTGGAAATGCTTCCAACTTTTCCCCATTCAATAGGATGTTGGCTGTGGGTTTTTCATAGATTGCTTTGATTGTATTGAGGAATGTTCCTTCCAAACCCAGTTTGCTTAGAGTTTTCCTCATGAACGGGTGTTGTATTTTATCAAATGCTTTCTCGGCATCTATTGAGATAATCATATGGTTTTTCTTCTGCAGTCTGTTAATGTGGTGTATCACATTGATTGTCTTGCGCACATTAAACCATCCCTGCATACCAGGGATGAATCCCACTTGGTCTGGGTGGATGATCTTTCTGATGTGTTGTTGCATTCTATTGGCGAGAATTTTATTGAGGATTTTTGCATCTATGTTCATCAGGGATATTGGTCTGTAATTCTCTTTCAGTGCTGCATCTTTTTCCAGCTTAGGAATTAAGGTGATGCTGACTTCATAGAAAGAATTTGGGAGGATTCCCTCTTCTTCGATTGTTCTGAATAGTTTGAGAAGAATTAGAGTTAGTTCTTCTTTAAATGTCTGGTAGAATTCAGCAGTGAATCCATCTGGTCCGGAGCTTTTCTTTGTTGGGAGGGCCTTGATTACTGTTTCAATTTCTGTCTCAGTTATGGGTCTGTTTAGGTTTTCGATGTCTTCATGGTTCAATTTAGGTAGGTTGCATGTGTCCAGGAATCTATCCATTTCTGATAGGCTTCCCTGTTTGCTGGCATACGAGTCCTTGTAGTAATTTCTGATGATTCTTTTTATTTCTGTGGTGTCTGTTGTTACGTTTCCTTTTTCATCTCTGATTTTATTGATTTGGGTCTTTTCTTTTTTAGTTAGTTGGGCCAATGGGGTGTCAATTTTGTTTATTTTTTCAAAAAACCAGCTCCTCGTTTGGCTGATTTTTTGTAGTGTTTTTCTTGATTCAATCCTGTTGATTTCTTCTCTGATTTTAATTATTTCTCTTCTCCTACTAGATTTGGGTCTGGTTTGCTGTAGGTTTTCTAGATCCTTGAGGTGAATTGAAAGCTCATCTAGTTGGTGCCTTTCCAATTTCTTGATGTAGGCACCTATTGATATAAACTTTCCTCTTAACACTGCTTTTGCTGCGTCCCATAAGTTTTGGTATGTTGTGCTGTTATCCTCATTTACTTCCAGAAAGTTTTTGATTTCTCTTTTGATTTCTTCTATGACCCATTGTTCATTCAGGAGCATGTTGTTCAGTCTCCATGTGTTTGCGTATGCTCTAGCGATTCCTGAGTTGCTAATTTCCCATTTCATTCCTTTATGGTCTGAGAAGCTGCATGGTATGATTCTAATTCTTTTGAATTTGCTGAGACTTGCTTTATGGCCTAGTATGTGGTCAATCCTAGAGAAGGTTCCATGTACTGCTGAGAAGAATGTAAAATCTTTAGATGTAGGATTGAAAGTTCTGTATATATCTGTTAGATCCATTTGGGCTATAGTGTCGTTTAAATCTACTGTATCCTTGTTGATCTTCTGTCCTGTTGATCTGTCTATTTCTGAGAGTGGAGTATTGAAGTCCCCCAGTACTATTGTATTGGGGTCTAAGTCTCCCTTTAAGTCCCTTAACAAATCTTTTAGATAAACTGGTGCCCTGTAGTTAGGTGCATATACATTGATAATTGTTATATCTTCCTGTTGAATGGATCCCTTAATCATTATGTAGTGTCCCTCTTTGTCTCTCTTAACAGTTTTTGTGGTAAAGTTTATGTTGTCTGAAATTAAGATGGCTACGCCTGCTCTTTTTTCATTTCTGTTGGCATGGTATATCTTTTTCCAGCCTTTCACTTTCAGTCTGTATGGATCTTTGTTGGAAAGATGTGTTTCTTGTAAGCAGCAAATAGATGGGTTTTGTTCCTTAACCCAATCAGCCAATCGGTGTCTTTTAACTGGACAGTTCAGGCCATTCACGTTCAATGTGACTAATGATAAGTGGTAACTTTGCCCTGCCATTTGCCAAAGATAAGTTCTAATATATGCTTTGAATTCCCTGTGATCTTTTGCTGTGAGCTTTCCTTCCTTTACCTTCTTTCATATTGATGACTGTGTTTCTGTGTTTCTGTGTGTAACACATCTTTAAGCATCTTTTGCAGGGCTGGACGAGTGGCAACAAATTCTTTCAATTTCTGTTTGCTATGAAAAGTCTTTATTTCACCTTCATTCACAAATGATAGCTTTGCAGGATATAATATTCTGGGCTGGCAATTTTTCTCTCTTAGTACCTGGGCTATATCTCGCCATTCCCTCCTAGCTTGTAGAGTTTCTGATGAGAAGTCAGCTGTGAGTCTGATTGGAGATCCTCTGAGAGTAATCTGACGTTTCTCTCTTGCACATTTCAGGATCCTTTCTTTATGTTTCACTGTGGAGAGTTTAATTACAACGTGTCGTGGTGAGGATCTCTTTTGGTTGTGTTTATTAGGTGTTCTGTGAGCTTCCTGTACTAGGATGTCTCTGTCCTTCTCCAAACCTGGGAAATTTTCTGCTAATATCTCACTAAAAAGGCCTTCTAATCCTTTCTCCCTCTCCATGCCTTCAGGAACTCCTAGAACCCGAATGTTGGTGTTTTTAATAGTATCCTGAAGATTCCCGACAATATGTTTTAGATTCCTAATTTCCTCTTCTTTTCTTTGGTCTGACTGTATCCTTTCCTGTTCTCTGTCTTCTAAGTCCGATGTTCTCTCTTCTGCTTCACCCATTCTGTTTGTAAGGCTCTCTATTGTGTTTTTCATTTGATCTATTGAATTGTTCACTTCAGTCACTATCCCAGTTTCCTGTTGTACTAATTGTTTCATTTCATTTTGATTCCTCCTTAATATTTCATTTTCACGAGAGAGATTTTCTATCTTGTCCATTGGATTTCTGTAGTTCAAGAATTTGTTTTTGAGAACTTCTTAATGTTCTTATCAATTTTTTGAGATCTGCTTCTTGCATTTCTTCTAACTCATCATCTTCATAATCTTGAATTGGGGTGTCTTTTTCATTTGAGGGCGTCATGATGACTTCCTTGTTTTTATTACCTCGGTTTTTGCGTTTGTTATCTGGCATATTGGAGATATTTGGTTTCTTCACTGTGGTGCTTTTTCTTGTTATACTATGACTCTAGATTAAGTGGACTATCTGTTTTTGATGGAGCCTTAGGGCTTGAGATGGGTGTGGCCTGAGAGCTCTGTTTGGTGTGCCAAAGGTGACACTTCCAGGTTAGGCGTGGTAAACCTCTCTCTCTCTCTCTCTTTCTTTTTTTTGATTCAAAAGGGAAGTAATTCCGCACAGCTGAACGAAGTTGGAGGTAGTTAGCAGGCAAATGATATACCCACAGGAGCCAGAGATTGGAAGCTCTTTCCCAAGGACCACACAGGGAATCTGTTCGGCCCTCAGGGTGGGCTCAGATTCTCCTTCAGTCTCCCACTGGGTTGCCAAAGTTATGGAATTGTAGCGTCTCTGGAGAGTGCTCACGTGAATTCCGTGAGTTCTCTCCCCCACCGTCTCTTTTTTCACAGTCTCAGTTCAGTAGCACCACAAATTTACTAGGTCCTAATCTCCTGTTAATTCGCCCCGCCCAGAGTCAGGTTTTTCTGCTAGGCTCAGGGCCGGTGCAGACCTGAGGTCGCTCTGCTTCTGATGTATGTCCAAGATGGTGCCTGCTCTTTGTCTTGCTCGCCCTTGAGAGGTGAGTGGAGAGAGAGAAACCTGTGTCTGTACCAGTCACCTTTTTTTTTTCTCTCTCTCTCTCTTCCAGTTAGCCTGGTGAACTTCCCCCCCCCCCCGGGGGGTCATTCCCTCTAGTCTCCTCTCTCCGCTTGCCTGCCAGTGTCTCGGGCTATTGAGGTTCGGCTCACCTCGTGTTCCAGCGGTGGTGTGTTGAGTCTGCCGCTAGTGTCCCGAACTGTGGGCTCCCATGCTCTCCACGCAGGTCCGCTGTGAATCACGCATTCTGGAAGGGTTTCTTCTGCTGTTTCCTCCCCTACTCTTCCTTGAACCTGCAGTATCTCCACTTTTATTAAAATGTCTCTCCCCGGACTATCAGTGTGCTCCCTTCCTATTCCACCGTCTTGCCTCCTCTCAAGTCTGGCTTATTTCACTCAATGTTATGTTCTCTATTTGTAGCACCCATTTTGCTACAAATGACAGGACTTCATTCTTTTTATAGTTGAATAATAGTTCATTGTGAATATATATCCCATTTTCTTTATCCATTCATCTTATTAAGCATATTTGGTTGATTCCATATTTTGGTTATTGTGAACAGCTCTGCTATCAACATGGTGGAGAAGAATCTCTTTGATACAATGAGTTTAAATATTTTGGATAATAGTCAGTGTTGGGATTATTGGATCATATGGAAATTCTATTTGTAGATTTCTAGGACATCTCAATATTGTTTTCAATGGTGACTGTATAAAGCACACTCCTGATAACAGTGTACAAAATTCTACTTTTTCTATATCCTCACCAGCATATTAATGCTCTCTCCTTTTTGGATAATATTCATTGTGATAAGGGTGAAGTGATATTAATTTGCACTTCCCTGATAGCTAACATTATTGAGCATATATATGTGTGTGTGTGTTAGTGTGTGTGTTGATCATTTGCATTTATACTTTTGAGAACTGTCTATTCAGGTCCTTTGCTCATTTTTTAAATATGTATTTATTTATTTGAAAGTCTGAGTTACACAGAGAGAGGAGAGGCAGGGAGTCAGAGAGAGAGAGAGAGGTCCTCCATCCAATGGTTCACTCCCCAATTGGCCACAATGGCTGGAGCTGTGCCAATCTGAAGCCAGGAGCCAGAAGCTTCCTCTAGGTCTCTCACATGTGTGCAGGGGCCAAAGGACTTGGGTCATCTTCCACTGCTTTCCCAGCCAATAGCAGAGAGCTGAATTGGAAATGGAGCAGCTGGGTCTCGAACTGACATCCATATAGGATGCCGGCACTTCAGGCCAGGGTGTTAACCTGCTGTGCCACAGTGCCAGCCCCTCTTTGCTCATTTTTAAACTGGATTGATTTTTGAGTTACGGATATACTCTCATATTAACCATTTGTTGGAGCTTGCAAATATTTTTTCCCAATTTTTCAGACTTCTCTTAACTCCCTGATTGCTTCTCTTGCTGTGCAGAAGCTTCTGAGTTTGATATAAATTCATTTGTCTAGTTCTTCATTTGTCAGTGTTTTGGGGGTCTTATCCAAGAAGTCATCATGTTACACAAATATCTTGGAGAGTTTCCCCCTATATTTTCTTTCAGAAAGTTCAGAGCCATAGATTAAAATCTTAAATTTAGGTTTTTGATCCACCTTGAGTTGATTTTATATATAATGAAAGGTTAATACCACACACACACACTTTAGTTTTGAAGAACTGTTTATTGAAAAGACTACCCTTTTTAAATGTACATTCTATGGAACTTTGGTCAAAAATCAGTTGCCTGAATGCACATGAAGTGATTTCTGGACATTTTGTTTTCTTCCATTGATCTATTTGACAATTTTATGTTATTACTGAAACTTTGTAATATGCTTTGAATCAGGTACTATGATGCCTCGACCTTTATTGAAAAATGAAATGACACAGATTGCTAGGTACAAGATCAATATAGGGCTTGGCATACTGCCTGTAAAGCCAGCATTCCAAATGGGTACCAGTTTGAGTCCTGGTACCTCCATTTCTGATCCAGCTCCCTGCTAATAGCCTGGGAAAGCTGTGGAAGATGCCCCATGTTCTTGGACCCCTGAACCCATGTGGGAGACCAGAAGAAGTTCCCGGTTTCTGGCTGGCTGTGGCCTGGCCTAGTTTAGTTGTTGTAGCCATTTGGAGAGTGAAGCAGTAGATGGAAGATTCTCTCTCTCTCTCTCTCTCTCTCTCTCCTCTTTCTCTCTTTCTCTGTAACTCTGCCTTTCAAATTAATAAAGAAAAACATTAAAAATTATTTTAAATGAGACATATCTATCTATCCATCTAATCAACAGAATTGCTATGTACAAAGAAGACACAAATAGGAGGGCAGAGCCAAGATGGCGGAATAGTGAGGGTGCGCACCAATAGTCCGGGAAAATTTAGTTTAATAAAAGTGGAGTTACGGTAGCCTCAGAAAAAGAATCAGGAAAAAATTGCAGAGGAAACTCTTCCGGATCTAGTGGCTGTGACTCGGAGGACCTACTGGGAGAACAAGGTCACCCACCGCACGGAAGCCAAGCCGTGGGAGCTGCAGGGTCTGCGCGCCAGTGCGGGAAGAGGAGTGGATGTCACACAGACACCAGCGGGGAGAGCAGGGACGCCCAGGGCTCCAAGTCCACACATCGGCGCTGGAAGGGGAGGTGAGCTCAGTAACCCGAGACATTGGCGGGGAAACGGTGGTCAGAATCTAGAGGGGAGCGGGAAAGTTCACCAGACTGACTACAGGAGAGAAGGAAAAAAGGTGGGGGGGGGACTAGTACAGACGAGTTTCTCTCTCCGACAACCTTGCAAAGGTGAGCAAAAGACAAAGAGCAGGCAGCACTCTGGATATACATAACAACAGGGGAGAGCTAAGGAACTGAGTTGCTACAATTCAATAACTAGGAAACCCACTGGGAGTCCAGAGGAGAAACAGAGCCTGCACAGACTCTTTGGGTAGAAGCCAGAAATCGGAAGCTAAATACCATCAATTCTGCACAGCCATGCGGTATTACTTACTTCCTGAATAAATACATAAAATAAATAAATAAATAAATAAATAAATAAATGAATAGAGATTTACCACACATAACCTGAGGGTGTCACCTTTGCACACCCGTAACCTGGAAGAACCAAGCAGAGCTCTCAGGCCACACCCATCTCAAGCCTCCAAGGCTCCTCCAACAGCAGGCAGTCCACTTAACACAGACATAGTATAAAATAAAAAAAAAAAACGCACAGTGTTGAAAGAAGAATTAACTATGCCAAGCAACAAACACAAAAATCGAGGGAACAAGATCAACGATGACACTATGATGCCTCCAAATAAACAAAACACCCCAAGCCAAGATTATGAAGATGATGAGATAGAAGAAATGCAAGATACGGATTTCAAAAAATTTATGATAAGAACATTTAGAAGTTTTCAAAAGCAAATACTTGAAGTACAGAAATCCTTATTGGACAGGTTTGAAAATCTCTCTCATGAAAATGAAATTTTAAGGAAGAATCAAAATGAAAAGCAGAAACTAGTAGAACAGGAAAGTGTGATAGTGAAGAGAAATCAAAATGAAATGAAGAGCTCAATAGATCAAAGGACAAACACATTAGAGAGCCTTAAAAACAGAATGGGTGAAGCAGAAGAGAGAATATCGGACTTAGAAGATAGAGCACAGGAAAACATACAGTCAAACCAAAGAAAAGAAGAGGAAATTAGAAATCTAAAACGTATTGTCAGGAATCTTCAGGATACTATTAAAAAACCAACATTCGAGTTCTAGGAGTTCCTGAAGGCATGGAGAGAGAAAGGATTAGAAGGCCTTTTTAGTGAGATACTAGCAGAGAACTTTCCAGGTTTGGAGAAGGACAGAGAAATCCTAGTACAGGAAGCTCACAGAACCCCCAATAAACATGACCAAAAGAGATCCTCATCACGACACGTGGCAATTAAACTTACCACAGTGAAACATAAAGAAAAGATCCTAAAATGTGCAAGAGGGAAACGTCAGATTACTCTCAGAGGATCTCCAATTAGACTCACAGCAGATTTCTCATCAGAAACACTACAGGCTAGGAGGGAATGGCGAGACATAGCACAGGTGCTAAGAGAGAAAAATTGCCAGCTCAGAATATTATATCCTGCTAAGCTCTCATTTCTGAATGAAGGTGAAATAAAGACCTTTCATAGCAAACAGAAATTGAAAGACTTTGTGGCCACTCATCCGGCTCTGCAAAAGATACTTAAAGATGTGCTACACTCAGAAACACAGAAACACGGCCATCAATATGAAAGAAGCTAAAGGAAGAAAAACCACCAGTAAAAGAGCATGGGAAGCTCAAAGCATATACTAGAAAATATCTCCGGGAAAATGTCAGGGCAAAGTCACTATGTATCAATAATCACATTAAACATTAATTGTCTTAACTCTTCAGTTAAAAAACACCAATTGGCTGATAGGCTCAAGGAACACAACCCAACTATTTGTTGCCTACAAGAAACACATCTCTCTAACAAAGATGCATGCAGACTGAAAGTGAAAGGTTGGAAAAAGATATTCCATGCCAACAGAAACCAAAAAAAAGCAGGTGTAGCCCTATTAATATCAAACAACATAAACTTTAGTACAAAAACTGTTAAGAGAGACAAAGAGGGGCACTATATAATGATTAAGGGTTCAATTCAACAGGAAGATGTAACTATTATAAATGTATATGCACCTAATTACAGGGTGCCGGTCTATTTAAAAGATATGTTAAGGGACTTAAAGGGAGACTTAGATTCCAATACAATTGTACTGGGGGACTTCAATACTCCACTCTCAGAAATAGACAGATCATCCAGACAGAAGATCAACAAGGAAACAGCAGATTTAATTGACACTATTGCCCAAATGGATCTAACAGATATCTACAGAACTTTCAATCCTACATCTAAAGATTTTACATTCTTCTCAGCAGTGCATGGAACCTTCTCTAGGATTGATCACATACGAGGCCATAAAGCAAGTCTCAGCAAATTTAAAAGAATTAGAATCATACCATGCAGCTTCTCAGACCACAGCGGAATGAAGCTGGAAATTAGCAACTCAGGAAACCCCAGGGAGCATAGGCAAACACATGGAGACTGAACAACATGCTCCTGAATGAACAATGGGTCATTCAAGAAATCAAAAGAGAAATCAAAAACCTTCTGGAAGTAAATGAGGATAACAACACAACATATCAAAACTTATGGGATACAGCAAAAGCAGTATTGAGAGGCAAGTTTATAGCACTAGGTTCCTATATCAAGAAATTGGAAAGGTACCAAATAAATGAGCTTTCAGCGCACCTCAAGGACCTAGAAAAACTGCAGCAAACCAAACCCAAATCTAGTAGGAGAAGAGAAATAATTAAAATCAGAGAAGAAATTAATAGGATTGAATCCAAAAAAAAATTACAAAAAATCAGCCAAACGAGGAGCTGGGTTTTTGAAAAAATAAACAAAATTGACACCCCATTGGCCCAACTAACTAAAAAAAGAAAAGACCCAAATCAATAAAATCAGAGATGAAAAAGGAAATGTAACAACAGACACCACAGAAATAAAAAGAATCATCAGAAATTACTACAAGGACTTGTATGCCAGCAAACAGGAAAATCTATCAGAAATGGATAGATTCCTGGACACATGCAATCTACCAAAATTGAACCATGAAGACATAGAAAACCTAAATAGACCCATAACTGAAACAGAAATTGAAACAGTAATAAAGGCCCTCCCAACAAAGAAAAGCCCAGGACCAGATGGATTCACTGCTGAATTCTACCAGACATTTAAAGAAGAACTAACTCCAATTCTTCTCAAACTATTCAGAACAATCAAAAAAGAGGGAATCCTCCCAAATTCTTTCTATGAATCCAGCATCACCTTAATCCCTAAGCCAGAGAGAATGCAGCACTGAAAGAAAATTATAGACCAATATCCCTGATGAACATAGACACAAAATCCTCAATAAAATTCTCACCAATAGAATACAACAACACATCAGGAAAATCATCCACCCAGACCAAGTGGGATTATTTATCCCTGGTATGCAGGGATGGTTCAACATTTGCAAATCAATCAATGTGATTCACCACATTAACAGATTGCAGAAGAAAAACCATATGATTATCTCAATAGATGCAGAGAAAGCATTCGATAAAATTCAACACCCTTTCATAATGAAAACTCTAAGCAAATTGGTATAGAAGGAACATTCCTCAATATAATCAAAGCAATTTATGAAAAACCCACGGCCAGCATCCTATTGAATGGGGAAGAGTTGGAAGCATTTCCACTGAGATCTGGCACCAGACAGGGATGCCCAATCTCACCATTGCTATTTAACATAGTTGTGGAAGTTTTAACCAGAGCCATCAGACAAGAAAAAGAAATTAAAGGAATACAAATTGAGAAGGAAGAAGTCAAACTATCCCTCCTTGCAGATGATATGATTCTTTACTTAGAGGATCCAAAGAACTCTACTAAGAGACTATGGGAACTCATAGAAGAGTTTGGCAAAGTGGCAGGATATAAAATCAATGCACAAAAATCAACAGCCTTTGTATACACAAGCAATGCCATGGCTGAGAAAGAACTGCTAAGATCAATCCCATTCACAATAGCTACAAAAACAATCAAATACCTTAGAATAACTAAACCAAGGACGTTAAAGATCTCTACGATGAGAATTACAAAATCTTAAAGAAAGAAATAGAAGAGGATACCAAGAAATGGAAAAATATTCCATGCTCATGGATTGGAAGAATCAACATCATCAAAATGTCCATTCTCCCAAAAACAATTTATAGATTCAATGCAATTCCAGTCAGGATACCAAAGACATTCTTCTCAGATCTAGAAAAAATGATGCTGAAATTCATATGGAGGCACAAGAGACCTCAAATAGCTAAAGCAATCTTGTACAACAAAAACAAAGCCGGAGGCAACACAATACCCGACTTCAGGACATACTACAGGGCAGTTGTAATCAAAACAGCATGGTACTGGTACAGAAACAGATGGATAGACCAATGGAACAGAATAGAAACACCAGAAACCAACCCAAACTTCTAAAACAAACTTGCATTTGATCAAGATTCTAAAACCAATTCCTGGAGCAAGGACAGTTTATTCAATAAATGGTGCAGGGAAAACTGGATTTCCACGTGCAGAAGCATGAAGCAAGACCCCTATCTTACACCTTACACAAAAATCCACTCAACATGGATTAAAGACCTAAATCTACGACCTGACACCATCAAGTTACTAGAGAACATTGAAGAAACCCTTCAAGATATTGGCACAGGCAAAGAGTTTCTGGAAAAGACCCGGGAGGCACAGGCACTCAAAGCCAAAATCAACTATTGGGATTGCATCAAATTGAGAAGTTTCTGTACTGCAAAAGAAACAGTCAGGAGAGTGAACAGACAACCGACAGAATGGGAAAAAATATTTGCAAACTATGCAACAGATAAAGGCTTAATAACCAGAATCTACAAAGAGATCAAGAAACTCCACAACAACAAAACAAACAACCCACTTAAGGGATGGGCCAAGGACCTCAATAGACATTTTTCAAAAGAGGAAATCCAAATGGCCAACAGGCACAGGAAAAAATGTTCAAGATCACTAGCAATCAGGGAAATGCACATCAAAACCACAATGAGGTTTCACCTCACCCCGGTTAGAATAGCTCACATACAGAAATCTACCAACAACAGATGCTGGCAATTATGTGGGGAAAAAGGGACACTAACCCACTGTTGGTGGGAATGCAAACTGGTCAAGCCACTATGGAAGTCAGTCTGGAGATTCCTCAGAAACCTGAAGATAACCCTACCTTTCGACCCAGCCATCCCACTCCTGGGAATTTACCCAAAGGAAATTAAATTGGCAAACAAAAAAGCGGTCTGCAGCCTAATGTTTATTACAGCACAATTCACAATAGCCAAGACCTAAATGCCCATCAACGGTAGACTGGATAAAGAAATTATGGGATATGTACTCTTTAGAATACTATACCGCAGTAAGAAACAACGAAATCCAGTCATTTGCAACAAAATGGAGGAATCTGCAACACATCATGCTGAGTGAAATAAGCCAGTCCCAAAGGGACAAATACCATATGTTCTCCCTGATCGGTGACAACTGACTGAACACAAAAAAGGAAACCTTTTGAAGTGAAATGGACACTATGAGAAATGGTGACTTGATCAGCATAGCCCTGACTGTTAATGAACAACTTAATACATTATCCCTCTCAGTATTTTTTGTCTGTTCTACTTAATATGACTGGCTTAATTCTGTCACTAATACACAGTTATTCTTAAGTGTTGAAATTTAACTGAAATGTGATCCCTGTTAAACAGAAGAGTGGGAATAAGAGAGGGAAGAGATGTACAATTTGGGACATGCTCAAGCTGACTTGCCCCAAATGGTAGAGTTAGAAACATACCAGGGGACTCCAATTCAATCCCATCAAGGTGGCATGTACCAATGCCATCTCACTGTTCCAAGTGATCCATTTCAGTTCACAATTGATCATAATGAAAGGACTAAAGTTAAAGGGATCACATAAACAAGTCTAGTACCTGCTAATACTAACCAATAGAATAAATAAAGGGGAGAGTGATCCAACATGAGAAGCGAGATACACAGCAGACTCATAGAATGGCAGATGTCCTAAACAGCACTCTGGCCTCAGAATCAGCCCTAAAGGCAGTCCGATCTGGCTGAAAAGCCCCTGAGAATATTTCAGGCATGGAAAGCCAAGACACTCTGGCAAAAAAAAAAAAAAAAAAAAAAAAAAAAAAAAAAAAAAACTAAATGAAAGATCTCTGTGAGTGAGATCCCAGTGGAAAGAACAGGTCTTCAAAGAAGGAGGTACCTTTCTCTGAAGGGAGGAGAGAACCTCCACTTTGACTATGACCTTGTCTAAACAAGATAAGAGTCGGAGAACTCAAAAGGCTTCCATAGCTTTGGAAACTCATGACTGGAGCATAGGGAGATTACTGATGCCATAAACAGGAGTGTCAATTTGTAAAGTCTACAACAGGAGTCACTGTGCACTTACTCCTCATATAGGATCTCTGTCCTTAATGTGCTGTACACTGAGGCTTAATGCTATAACGAGTACTCAAACAATATATTTCACTTTGTGTTTCTGTGGGGATGCAAACTGTTGAAATCTTTACTTAATGTATACTAACTGATCTTCTGTAAAATAAAAAAAAAGAAAAGAAATTAGCAATTCCCAACTTGACTCTCACTGGGATTAAACATGACAATAGGTCTGATCTGATTTCATCATCATTTAAAAAATCATCTATTATTTTTCACTTTATGTTTCTGTGTGGGAGCAAACTGTTGAAATCTTTACTTAATGTATGCTAAACTGATCTGTATATAAAGAGAATCGAAAATGAATCTTGATGTGAATGGAAGGGGAGAGGGAGTGGGAAAGGGGAGGGTTGTGGGTGGGAGGGATGTTATGGGGGGAAGCCATGGTAATCCATAAGCTGTACTTTGGAAATTTATATTCATTAAATTAAAAAAAATAATAATAAAACCCTTCCCCACCCAAAAAAAAAACAAAGAAGACACAAATAGGAAACAATTTTAAAGGACACAGACAGACTAGAAAATGCATACCCATACGAGAACTGAAACAAGGAAGGACTAATCTATGTAATATCTTCAAGTGTTATTTAAAAAAAATATACAGTAGTACATAATTCCTATCAGTTTGTTTGACAAAGATTTTAAACGAAGTTTGAGAAAACATTGTATTTTCATCAAAATTGATACAGGCATTTATTTTTGGTGATTTTAGCTCCCACATATGAAGGAGAACCTGTGCTATTAGTCTTTCTGTGTCTGTCCAGCATGTTTTTGTTTTTGTTTTTGCTTTTTTGCTCAAGTTTACTTTGCTATTTTGGGTATTTTAATACATATTTTTGGATTGTTTTTCTACTTCTATAAAGAATGTCATTGGTATATTGACAGAGATTGCACGGAATGCATACTTAAGATGCTATAGATTCTTAATGACAATAAATCTTACAATCCATGAGCAAGAAATATCTTCACATTTTTATGTCCTTGATGATTTCTTTCATCAATATTTTATAAATTTTATTGTAGAGATCTTTCATTTCTTTGGTTAAATTTATTCCTAAATATTGGATTGTGTTTGTGATATTGTGAATGGGATTTCAAACCTGATGTCTCTTTCAGTGAGATCATTGTTGGTACATAAAAATCCTACTGTTTTGGTTTGCTCCCTTTGTAACTGTGATTTCACTGAACAGATTTATAAATTCTAACAGCTTTTTGCTGTAGTGCTTGGTTTTCATCCAGGTACAACATCATGAAATTTGCAAATGTTAATTTTAAAAGTTTATTTATTTATTTGAAAGGCAATTACAGAGAGGGCAAGGCATAGAAAGAGAAATATTCCATCTATTTGTTCACTCCCCAAATGGCTGCAACAACCAGGCCTGGGTCAGTCTGAAGCCAGGAGCTAGAGATTTATCCAAGTCTCCCACATGGGTGCAGGGGCCCAAGCACTTGGTCCGCCCTCTGCTGCTTTCCCAGGTGCATCAGTAGAGAGGTGGATCATGAGTGGAGTATCCAAGAATCCAACTGGCGACCATATGGGATGCTCATGCTGCAGGCAGTGGCTTTACCCACGATGCCACAGAGCTGGTCCCAAATATGGCGATTTTGAATTACTACTTTCCAATTTTAATTACCTTATTTATTTTCCCTCCAAAATGTTCTTGCTAGTACTTCCAACAATATACTGAATAAGACTAGTGAAAAATGGACATTTTTCTCTTATTCCATATTTGAAAAGAAGTGATTTCTGCTTTATATTTTTCAGTATAAAAGTAGCTGTGGGTCTGTCTCATAAAGGCTTTATAATTTTGAGATGTGTTCTTTTTATTCTAATTTGTAGAGGATTTTTTTTATTATAGAGATATTCGATTTTATCAACTGCTTTCTGTGTCTGTTAAAATGCTCACATGATTTTTCCCTCATTCTGTTGATGTGATTTATGAGGTTTTTGATTTCCAAATGTTGAATCACCCTTGCATCTTTAGATGAAATCAAACTTACTGTTATGTATAATCACTGGTGTAGCTTTGGATTTGGTTTACTAATGTTTTGTTGAAAACTTCTGCATTTATGTTCATCAAGCATACTGGTCTGTAGTTTCATTTTTGTGTTGTGTCTTTGGTATTGGTATTGGTAATGCCAGCTTTCTGAAAAGTATTTTATAGTTTTTTTTTAAATATTTATTTACTTGAAAGGCAGTTACACAGAGGCGGGGGAGGGGTAAGAGAAATAGCAAAAGCAAGAGTGAGCAAGAAAGAGTCTTTCATCCATTGGTTTACTTCCCAAATGGCTGCAATGGCCAGGGCTGAGCCAATCCTAAGACAGGAGCCAGGAGCTTCTTCTGGGTTTTCCTCATGGGTGCAGGGGTCCAAGGACTTGGGTCATCTTTTACTGCTTTCCAAAGCCATTAGCAGAGAGCTGGATCTGAAGTGGAGCTGCCAGGCTTCAAATTTTCAAAGTGGCACCCACGTGGGATGCTGGCATTCAGGCCAGGGCTTTACCTGCTTCTGCCACAGTGCTGGCCCCTTACAGTTTTGTATACTCTAAAATATTTTGCAATAATTTGAAGAGTATTTGAGTTATTCCTTTTTAAATGTTTTATAGAATTTAGGGTTTTTTTTGTTGGGAAACTTTTATTAATTACTACTTCAGTAGTATTTCTTCCTATGGCCTATTTATATTTTCCATATCTTCCTTGTTTAATCTTAATATGTTACACATATTCAGGAATTTACTTGAGGCTTTTAATTTGTTAACACACAGTTCATAGCAGCTTTTTATGACCCATCATATTCTCTAGTATCAACTGTAACATCTACTTTTCTTCTCAAATTTTATTTATTGAGGTTTTTTTCTTCTTTCTTTTGTTACTCTGGATAAAGGCTTTTCTATTTTGTTTATCTTCTTAAAGAACCAGCTATTTGTTTTATATCTCTAATATTCTTTTAGTTTCAATTTCATTTATGACTGTTCTTATATTTATTTTTTCTTGTGCCCTGCTAATTTTTGCCTATGGCTTGTTTTTCTTTTTCTGTGTTTTGTTTTAAAGATTTATATATTTTTTTGAAAGTCAGAGTTTTTTTTTTTTTGAAAGTCAGAGAGAAGAGGCAGAGAGAGAGGTCTTCCATTCACTGGTTCACTCCCCAATTGGCCATAACGACCAGTGCTGTGCCGATCTGACTCCAGGAGCTTCTTCCAGGTCTCCCACACAGGTGCAGGTTCCCAAGGACTTGGGCCATATTCTACTGCTTTCCCAGGCCATAGCAAAGAGCTGGATAGAGGTCGGCACCATGGCTCACTTGGCTCATCCTCCACCTGTGGCGCTGGCACCTCAGGTTCTAGTCCTGGTTGGGGCACCGGGTACTAGTCCCAGTTGCTCCTCTTCTAGTCCATCTCTCTGCTGTGGCCCGGGAGGGTAATGGAGAATGACCCAAGTGCTTGGGTCCCTGCACCCACATGGGAGACTGGGAGGAAGCATCTGGCTCCTGGCTTCAGATTGGCACAGCGCCAGTTGTGGCAGCCAATAGGGGAGTGAACCAACAGAAGGAAGACCCTTCTGTCTCTCTCTTTCACTGTCTATAACTGTCTCTATCTCTCTCTCTCTCTCTCACTGTCCAACTCTGCCTGTCCAAAAAAAAAAAAAAAGAAGAAGAAGAAGAAGAGCTGGATAGAAAGTGGAGCAGCCGGGTCTCCAACCGGTGCCCATATGGGATGCCAGCACTTCAGGCCAGGGTGTTAAACCACTGCACCACAGTGCTGGCCACTTTTTCTGGGTTTTTGAGATGCAGCATTAGACCATTTATTTAAGATCTTTCAAATTTAAATGTAAGCACTTGTCATTATAAAATTCCCTCTTAATACTTCTTTTGCTGTGTTCTATGCTTTGATATGTTGTGTTTTCATATTCATTTGTTTTAAGAAATTTTCTGACCTCTTTTTAATTTTTTAAAATGATGCATTGGTCATCATGTTGTTTAATTTTCATGTACCTGTGAACTTTCCAGTGCCCTTTTTTATTATTATTGATGTCTAGTTAGATTGATTTCAGTCTGAGAAGGTAGGCGCATGGTATGATTTCAATCTTTTGAAGTTCTTGAGACTTGATTTCTTCATTAGTAATCAGTGTCAGCATTGTCTACATGTGCCACAGGTTTCCATTCTTCAGCCTTTTGTGGATGTTACAGTATGACTTTGAAGTGGCATGAGCTTCCATAGGTTCTTAGTCCCTAGAGTTGTCAGCCATACTGGGGTTTGTGATGTCCGTATCCACATTTCTGGTCATGCTACCCTTTTCTACCAGGCAAATATGAATATTTCTGGTGTTTGTGGCAGCAAAATTTATGGCCTTTTTACTATACTATGTGGATAAGACATTCCCCAGGTCCTGATATGTTAGCCTGACTAATACCCAGAAATTTAGCATCATGAGTTCAAGTCCCAAGCTGGGAAATGTTAAGGAGACATTCCCTGAGTCCTACAGGGTGAATACAGTTTATGCTGAGGGTTGTGTATCAGCAGGTCTGGGTCTGGAGCACTGGAATGCTTATAGGCTCCATTCCCTAGGGTCTAGGTGTATTTACATGACTCTCTGAAATACAGTACACAGAGTGACAGCCCTGGAGATACAGGATACAGCGGGGTCCTTATCCAGGTCTCTCAGGTTGACTGCCAATTATTCCAGGGATTGAATTCCAGCCTGAAGCATACAAAGATAGGATTGTATAACTCCCACAGATGAGTGTTATTCCAGGGTTTATAACACCAGCAGCAGCAATCCTAGAGCTTCAGATATTGGAGAGAACTTTCCTTTGTGCCTACAAGGCATGCAAAAATGATGCACTGTCCTGCCTTCCAGCACCATGTGCAAAGAGTTTCAGAAGAGGCCTCTTTAGTTCTGGTACTCTGGAATTCTGTATGAGATGCTACTGGTTCTCAAGGCCATATGAGGCCGTGAGAATTTCTCTATATTGTACAGAGCAAGCAAGTAGAGCTCCAGAGCTCCTGCAGTTGCAGAATTCACAAGGGCTGTCTCTACCATGGAAAATGCCCATGCTGTTTCTGGGCAATTCTGGTAGCAAAGGGGCTGCTTGCTTCATCCAAGGCAGGTGGAGTACAGTAGCTTCTTAAAAGTAGCTTGGGTCTGGCACTTTAGGGACAGACGAAGGCAATGTGGGTTTTGTCTTTGAGCAAGGAAGTTGCTCAAAACCCAATCATCCCCCACAAATCTGCTTTCACTTGTAGGAAGCCTCCAAAAGGAGACACTGTATTGAATATTTTCCCATTTTGTATTAAAATTAGTATCTTGGCTGGGAAAGAAGGTTTTAAAACATAGTCTTATGTTTATATAATAAGGTAAATAAATTTTTTACTAACCACTTTTTACACAATCTTAAAGTTATCATTAAATTCTAGAATTAATTCCAAAGACTGAAATGACTACCTCCACTGAGATAGCTACAGCCTTATAGCTAATGTGTGCTCTTCCCCTCCCCCCTTTTTTTCAACAAACAGACCCACCAATCATCATTTCACTAGCTGAAAGGCACTAAATAATTTTCTTCATAGTACCACAGGGACCTAATATCTCCAAGTCAAACAGATAATTGGTTCTTGATTTTGACACCAAGAAATGAATCAGTAAGTTATCAGAGGATGACTTCATAATTGCAGAAGGGTTTTAACTTGCTTGCCTTTTTGGGAAATGAAATTATATTTTCCAATAGACATATCTACCACAGTACCTGACAGAGATGATCAATACATCATCAGAAATAAAACCAGCAAGCATACCATAGTGATTATTTGCACTTTTAATGCATTTGTTAACCTTTATTGAATAGATTTATTGTCATACAATGAAGATAACTGGGTAAAAGCTCTGTCAATCATATGGAAAAACATAAAGGTCACTTTTTATAAGTAAAACTTTCAAGTTTGCACTTAAAAAGCAAACTAAACAAAAAGCACACTGGCAAGGTGGTTTTCACAGAATGACACACTATATTCAAAACTGAGAAAATGAAACAATATTGATGCCCCATTCTTAAAAATTAGTCAGATTTTTTCCCAAAAAAATAAGGTAGACACTCCTAGTGCTGAGTTCTGCTGAAACTTTAAAATATATATTAAAATAAAAATACCAAAAGTAGACAGCGCCACATAAAATGAGAACACATTTCCCTAACAAAATTCAGAAAGAGTCCTGATTTCCCCACCACTGAAATCCTGTAAGTTTCATTGGGCTAATGATGCTTCACTGCCCTACTCTGTTATTAGTGGTCAACAAATGTAGATTCTGAATCTACTTTTTTTCTATCCAATTAAAGAACTACATTGGTGATGAGGCAGAAAATGAACAAATTAAATGCAAATACTTTAATTTTCAGAAATTCTGATTTTTTTCATTACTTTACCTCTCCCCAAATTGAAAGAAATATTTTTGAAATGTTTCCAATAAATTAGTATAGAAAAATTATGTTTGGTACATTAACAGAAGCTATCCATTTTCTCAAAGTATAGGAATTTCAATTATTTTATTATTTGGTTTGTGGTCATTTGTATTATCACAATTGCCATAAAAATGATAACTTCAAAATTAAGCCCACAACTAGAGATAAATAACTATATTTCTATGAATTGTCCATGAGGCAGATGTTATCCAAACATCTCTTATAGATTTCCATTATTCATTATTCCTGAAAAATCACTTCAGAGACAAAACAATTATTTGTTTCAAATTTGTGACAACATCTTAATACTTCTGATAACTATAATCAATAGCAGGTAGTAAGACTTGTTTTCTGATGTGTTATATTAATGTATTTAAGTAATTAATAATGTATTTTAAGATAATTCTATTAATGTGTAAGTTTAGTGAAGAAATCTTAATAACACCAGAGATTGCTTAAAAGTGAAAAAATATTATAATTTGAATGAAACTGGCTGATATTGAAGGTTCCCTTCCAAAAGAGAAATTCTATAAATCAATAAACTTAAAATTTGCTTTTATTACTAGGCATTTATCTTCATAGAAATATAACATTTAATTTATATCTAATAGTATAGTTCATTTATATATTATAAGTACTACAGGATTTTTCTTAGCTTATTCTTAAAAAAAAAAAAAAAAAAACAACAACTACAAGATAACACTTTGGCTCTCCTGAACTGAAAATAATGAAAATGTTGTTCACTATGAACTGCTTAAAAAAAATACATAGGCTGGCGCCATGACTCACTTGGCTGATCCTCTGCCTGCAGCGCCAGTACCCTGGGTTCTAGTCCCGGTTGGGGCCCTGAGTTCTATTCCCAGTTGCTCCTCTTCCAGTCCAGCTCTCTGCTGCTGCCCAGGAAGGCAGGAGGATGGCCCAAGTACTTGGGCCCTGCACCCGCATGGGAGACCAGGAGGAAGCACCTGGCTCCTGGCTTTGGATCAGTGCAGCACGCCAGCCATAGCAGCCATTTGGGGGGTGAACCAATGGATGGAAGACCTTTCTCTCTGTCTCTCGCTGTCTAACTCTGCCTGTCAAAAACAAATATAAACATATGACCTTGGGAACATTTTTTGAGGCACAAAATCCCTGACATGACACCAGAAGTACATAAGGACATTCAACACACACGGGTCCTTTCTAGCATGTCACATGACAACTTGTAAGATTTTCTTGGTAATACTCAGGCAATATGCATGTTTGTGATTCAGAAAATCTGATGAGGTTGCAAGCAATGAAAATAATAGGTGATCCTAGTAGGAAGAAAAGCTTGAAGTCCTTTCCTTCTTTCCTTGAAAGCCCTAAGAAAGGGTGCCTTCTTCCACATGAGGGGCAGAAGGGCTAAATCTCAAAACTAGGTGGGAGGAGACCTGGAAATTTAGGGACCTCCTGCCAGCATGCATGCTCTCTATTAAACATGGTTTATCCCCTCTGAAACTCATGGGCATGGTTAACCCAGAGGTGAGAAATTCAGCAGTGAGAACAGGTGAGGCCCTACAGGAAGTGATCAGAATAAATCCACTCATGTGTTCATGGATTAATGCCTTATCCCTAGGGGACCGCAACATAGACCACTTTGGATTGGCCCCCTCTGCACCCCTTCTGTCCGTCCACTGGTTTCTGTGCCACCCAGGCCTCTACCAACCAGAAGACCATCACCGGATGCTGCCCCTAGACCCTGCACCAAAACTGTGAGGTCAATAATACCACTTCCTTCTCATGCACCGAGCCTGTGCTGTTGCACGATTAGCAACAAGAAAACTGACCCAGACCCCTACGCCGAGAGGCCTGCTTGAGATCTGCTGCCTCACTCAAGGAAATCGGGTCATACAGTAAGTTCAAGTTCTTCCTCACCACACAGAGATAGGAAAGCTGATGCCCCAGGGTTCAAAGAAGCTGTAGGCAGGGACTGCACACCACCCCGCGGCCCTGACAGCCAGCCCACTGCTTACCAGAGTCCTAGCATCCTCCTGAGGGCTCCTGCGGTGTGGGAAACACAAACAGTAGCACTGGCTGAGCCGCCTGGAGCCCCTCTCAGGAGATATACCTTGTTCGATGACCGTACTTTGTGTAGTTCTTCTTGTCAGTGTATACACTTTAGAAATTGATTACAGCAGAAAACACATATGAACATGTATTTAAAAAAAAAAACAAAACTTGTCCTTTAGGAAAATTTTAGACCTATAGAGCTAAAGAAAAAAAAGGTACAAATGTGAACTTTTGAATAAACATCTAGCTTTCATGAATGCATGGTGTTATAAACCACACTAAATATATCACTGGGAACCAGAAGTAAATTGGATTGTCTTATTTTGTGATTTGAAATCTAACATCCTTTACTTTTCCTGCACAGAAGGTAAATTATGTTGTGATATGAAACTCAGTCTAAGTTTAGATACACAGGGGCAAGGTGCTTGCTCTAATGAAAACAAATCTATTAGATCACTTACCCCAGATATTCCACTACCTTTAAAATAATATATCTATCATAGTGCATCATGAAGAAAATATATTTATGCCTAAAAATTTAAGTACAACTATTACAAACTGTTCAACAAAACTTAAAATTGTATGTTTTCAATATTGTGAAATGGAACATTTTTCTTTGCTTCCCAATAAAAGCATGTTGCAGTTTAATGTCTTGAGAATAAGAAGTGAGAGTTTATAAAGTGAAATACATTTTAAGGAGAGAATTTATAATGTTTATTTTTGAACCATTTATAAAATGTTCATTTTGAAATGCATTTTTTACTTCATTTGCATTTTAAAATTGTAACATTATCTATATATAAGTATTTTCAGTCATCCTTACTGGTTATTGCAAACTACCACCTACCAGAATTAATTGCTTCCAACCATTTACAATTTGTTTCATGACTTCAATTAACAATAATCGCACCTTGGATAAACCTCATTGGCTACGATACTGCCACTGTGCAACGTTGTCTCTTCACTTCAAAGAAAAATAATTGATATACCTCTTGAGAAAACAAGTAAAAATAATTTGGCATCGTTTTACAAAACTGAAGTCCAAAGAACTCTAAAACCACTGCAGGAATATTCTATAAACATGTACTCATACATATTGTTCTTACAATAGATTCATACCCATGTCATATGAGAGGAATTCCTTGCTCAGATTCAAAATTTTCACATTCTTCTCAGTATTTAATATGGTGACTGTAGTTGGCACAAGAAATTCTCTTTTTTAATATTTATTTATTTGAAAGAGTTACAGAGAGGCAGAGGCAGAAGGGGTCAGAGAGAGGTCTTCTATATGCTGGTTCACTCCCCAAATGGCTGCAACAGTGGGAGCTGCACTGATCTGAAGCCAGGATCCAGGAGCTTCTTCCAGGTCTCCCATGTGGGTGCACGGGCCCAAGGACTTGGGCCATTTTCTACTGCTTTCCCAGGCCATAGCAGAGAGATGGATTGGAAGGGGAGCAGCCAGGTCTCAAACCACCACACATGTGGGATGCCAGCACTGCAGGCAACAGCTTTACCTGCTGCGCCACAATGCTGGCCCCACACAAGTGATTCTCTACAATTAAAATAGGAAATTTGGGTATGATCACTTTTCAAGACTTCTTGCTTTTTGGGGGGGCAGAGTGTTTGAATTTAGACTGACAAGGATTCAGTCCACTCCACAAAGAAAAATGCCTAAATATTAGAGCATTGCTCCTGACCCCTCCTCAGTTGTTCCTCTATATGGGATTTCTTAATGACTTACATGATTGGAGATATGGGAAGGAGTAAATGAGCTACCATACCACATTTTGTTGGAGGCCTACAAATGAACATGAGTTCTTGTCTGCCCTCATTTATACTGTAAATTTAGAATATAATCTGTGCACTGCAAGTGACTAGGTAAGGATGCAAGGTATTGGGGCAACAGAAGGGAGTCTTTTTTGCTAAGCACCAAGACTAACAACTCTGTGGGCTATAAAGCTCACATTTCCTTCCATGTCTAGCTTTAAATCATTCAGAATTCAGAGAAAGTAGGAATGTAAGTTATGAACACTCTTCACTGCCACAAATTTTATGATACTCATGAGTTTATATTCAGGAATGACTTAAAATTTAAACAAAAATACCATAGTGAATTTTGAGGGATTAATCAATATCTATATTTGTAATTAAAATTCACACATATAATTGTATCTACTTTCACATGATTTGACAGGAATTATCTGGGATGGGTATTTAACAATGCCTTTTATAATTTTAATATTGTATCAAAAAATAATCCTTGAAACACTTGGGAAGTTGATGCTATAAACATGTTTACCCAAAAATTAAATATCTTGGAAAAAATTTAACTAAAGATGTGAAAGATCTCCACAATGGAAATTATAAAACATTAAAGAAAAAAAAAAAACAGAAGAACACACAAGAAAATGGAAAAATCTTCCATGTTTGTGGATTGGAAGAATTAATATCATAAAAATGTTCAAACTAGCCAAAGCAACTTATAGATTCAATGAAATCCCAGTAAAAGTACCAAGGACATTATTCTCAGATTTGTATGGAAACACTAGAGACCCCAAATAGCTAAAGCAACCTTAAACAAGGAAAATAAAGTCAGAATCATCACAATACTAGATTTCAAGATGTACTACAGGGCCAGGGCAGTTATAAACAAAACAGCCTAGAAGTGGCACAAAAATAGACATGTACACCAAAGAAACAAAATATAAACCACAGAAGTTAATCCATGCATCCACAATCAACCAATGAACTAAAAATCAGTCTCTGAAGAAAGGACTATCTCTTTAACAAATGGTGCTGGAGAAATTGGACCTCTACATTCAGAAGTATGAAATAAGACCTGTATTAACACCCTATACAAAATCAACTCACAATTGATGAAGGATCTACATCTATGACCTGATATTATCAAATTGCTAGAGGAAACCATTGGGGAAACTCTGCAAGACATTGGCATAGGCAAAGATGTCTTGGAAAAGACCCCAGAAGCACAGGCAATGAAAGAAGAAAGAGCCAAAAGCAAAGAAGCTTCTGTGTTGCAAAGAAAACACTCAGCAGCAAAGTGAACGTACAGAACGGAAGAATATAGTTGTACTCTATATAATTGATAAAGGGTTAATATCCAATATCTATAAAGACTTGAAGGGACTCAACTACAATAAAACTTATTGTGGCATAGCATGTTAAGCTTCTGACTGCAGTTCCAGCATCCCATATGGGCACTGGTTTGAATTCCAGCTGCTCCACTTCTGATCCAGCTCCCTGACTGTGTGTCTGAGAAGGCAGCAGAGGATGGCCCAGGTGCTTGGACCCCTGCACCTAGAGGGAGTCCCTGGCTCCTGGCTTTGGACAGGCTCATCTCTGACTGCTGTGTTCATTCAGGCAGTGAACCAGCAGATGGAGGACTTCTCTCTGTCCATCTCTCTCTCTAACTCTGCCTTTCAAATAATTACATACATACATACATACATACATACATACATCTTTTTAAAAAAAGAGATAGGGAGAGACAGAGAGAAAAAGAGAGCACTTTCATTTTCCAGGTCACTTCCCAAATGTCTGCAATGCCCAGGGCTAGGTTATACTCAATCCAGGAACCAAGAGATTTATCCAGGTCTCCCCCATGGATCACAAGGTCCCAGGTACTTTGTTATCTGCCACTGCTTTCCCAGGTACATTTCCAGGGAGCTGGATTAGAAGTGGAGCAGCCAGGACTTGAACCAGCATCACAGGTTGTAGCTTATCCCAGCATCACAGGTTGTGGCTTATCCCACTATGCTACATGCCAGCTCCTGTCCTGTCAAAGTTCTAAACTTCTATCAAAAACCACCATGACTGTGCACACACTCCCCCATTGTGTGGTTGTGGACCTCTTCTGGTAAGCATTTCAGATAATTTTCTGCAAGAGCATCGATCATTATCTTTAAATAAGTTTAAGTTACCAATGTGCTCTAAGGCCATGAACTTCAGACTAGCTCTCTATAAGGAGAGTTGTATAATATCAATTACAGGAACAGGCATTTGAGCACAAAATGTTCAGAGCAATTTGGTGGTTCCCCACTGCTTCTATTAGATCTCAGACTGAATCACTCAAATGTGGTGTTCAAAATTTTAATGTTAGCATTTTGAAAGTGCAGTATTGGGGCCAGCACTGTGGCACAGTGGGTTAAAGCCATGGCCTGCAGTATTGGCATCTCATATGGGTGATAGTTCAAGTCCTGGCTGCCCCACTTCCAATACAGCACCCTGCTAATGCACCAAGAAAGGCAATGGAGGATGGCCCAAATGTTTTGGCCACTGCACTGATGTGGGGGACCCAGAAGAAGCTCCTGGATCTTTGTTTCAGCTTTACTCAGCCCCCAGTTATTGCAGCCATTTGGGAACTGAACCAGCAGATGGAAGATTTCTCTCTCTGTCTCTCATTCTCTCTAACTCTGCCTTTCAAATAAATAAATAAATAAATAAATGTACAAAAGTGCAATATCTTAACTGTTGGTGATTGTAGATGGAGACAGGGAGAAACATACAAAATTAGTAATATGAACTATTGTAAGAAATTTCTTTATATCAAAATGAACAGTTGGAATTCAAATGTTAAAAATATGCCATTTGCAATACCCCTAAAAATAAGTATTAATCTGGGGCCAGCATTGTGGTGTGGCCGGTAAAGCTGTCACCTGTGGTGCTGGCATCTCATACAAGTTCCAGTTTGAGTCCTGGCTGCTCTACTTTTTTTTTTTTTTTTTTTGACAGGCAGAGTGGACAGTGAGAGAGAGACAGAGAGAAAGGTCTTCCTTTTGCCATTGGTTCACCCTCCAATGGCCACCACGGCTGGCACACTGCGGCTGGGGCACCACGCTGATCTGAAGGCAAGAGCCAGGTGCTTCTCCTGGTCTCCCATGGGGTGCAGGGCCCAAGTACTTGGGCCATCCTCCACTGTACTCCCGGGCCACATCAGAGAGCTGGCCTGGAAGAAGGGCAACTGGGACAGAATCCGGTGCCCCGACCGGGACTAGAACCCGGTGTGCTGGCACCACAAGGCGGAGGATTAGCCTATTGAGCTGCAGCACTGGCTGGCTGCTCTACTTCTGATATAGCTCTCTAGTATGGCCTGGGAAAGCAGCAGAAGATGGCCCAAGTCCTTGGGCCACTGCACCTGCATGGGAAGACCTGGAAGAAGCTCCTGGCTCCTGGCTTCGGATCAGCACAGCTCCATCCAATGAAGCCAATTGAGGAGTGAAGAGGCTCCGAATTTGAAATAAATAAGTCTTTTTTAAAAAGCATTAATCTACCAAAATGCATATAGATAGTTATGAAATTGGGCAGAAAGAAATAAAATAAAATATAAATAAATGGAGTTATTCTAAATGATCCTTAAATTCAATTTTAATATAGAAAGTCTTTTCTTCATATGTCTGTTGGCCATTTCAATTTCCTCTCTTGAAAAATGTGTTTGGGTCGGTGCTGTGGCATACCAGATAAAGCCACTGCCTGCAGTGCCAGCTTCCTATATAGGTGCTGATTTGAGTCCCAGCTGCTCCACTTCATAGCCAGCTCCTGCCATGGCCTGGGAAAGCATAGAAGACCTGGAAAGAAGCTCCTGGCTCCTCATTTTGGATTGGCACAGCTCCAGCTGTTGCAGCCAATTGGAGACTAAACCAGAGTATGGAAGATCCCTCTCTTTCTCTGCCTTTCCTTCTCTGTGTGTGTAACTCTGACTTTCAAATAAATAAATGTGTCTTCAGAGGCTGGTATTGTGGCGTAATGAGTAAAGCTGTTGCCTGCAGTGCCAGCATCCCATATGGATGCTGGTTTAAGTCCTGGCTGCTCCACTTCCAATCCAGCTCTCTGCTATGGCCTGGGAAAGCAGTAGAAGGTGGCCCAAGTCCTTGGGCCCCTGCACCCATGTGGGAGACCCAGAAGAGGCTCCTGGATCCTGGCTTCAGATCAGCTCAGCTCTGGCCATTGTGGTCATTTGGGGGAATGAACCAGTGGATGGAAGGCTTCTTTCTCTCTCTCTCTCTCGCTCTCGCTCTCTCTCTGCCTCTGCTTCTCTGTAACTCTTCTTTCAAATAAATAAATAAATAATCTTTTTAAAAAATGTTTGTTCAGCTCCTTTGACTATTTCTTTGTTTTTTTTTTTTTTTTTTTTTGTTTTTTTTTTTTTTTTTTTTTTTACAGGCAGAGTGGATAGTGAAAGAGAGAGACAGAGAGAAAGGTCTTCCTTTTGCGGTTGGTTCACCCTCCAATGGCCACCGCAGCCAGCGCACCACGCTGATCCAAAGGCAGGAGCCAGGTGCTTCTCCTGGCCTGCCATGCAGGTGTAGGGCCCAAGCACTTGGGCCATCCTCCACTGCACTCCCGGGCCATAGCAGAGAGCTGGCCTGGAAGAGGAGCAATCGGGACAGAATCCGGCACCCTGCCCGGGACTAGAACCTGGTGTGCTGGCGCCGCAAGGTGGAGGATTAGCGTATTGAACCATGGTACTGGCCTTTGAGTGGAGTTTTTTGTAAGCTGTAAAGTAGGGATTTTGTTTCATACTTCTGCAGAGGTCCAGTTTTCCCAGCATCAAACTGTTGAAGAGACTGTTTTGGCTCCAGGGATTGATTTTTGCTCCTTTGTAAAATTTCAATTGGTTGTAGATACATAGATTGATTTCTGGAGTTTCTTTTCTGTTCCAGTGGTCTACAAGCCTGTTTGTTTGTTTGTTTGTTTGTTTGCCACTACCAGGCTGTTTTGAGTATAACTGCCTGGTAGTATGCTTTCAGATCTGGTATTGTGAAGCC
This sequence comes from Oryctolagus cuniculus, assembly GCF_964237555.1. Taxonomy (NCBI): domain Eukaryota; kingdom Metazoa; phylum Chordata; class Mammalia; order Lagomorpha; family Leporidae; genus Oryctolagus; species Oryctolagus cuniculus. Next base: position 116,589,470 of record NC_091443.1, read on the forward strand.
TCCAACTTTATTTTTGTTGTTTAAGATTGCTTTAGCTATTCAGGATCTCTGTGTTTCCATATGAATTTTAGCATCATGCTTTTTAGATCTGAGAAGAATGTTATATTTATTGGGATGGCATTGAGTCTATAATTGCTTTTGGTATGATAGACATTTTGATGATGCTGATTTTTCCAATCCATAAACATGGAAGACTTTTCCACATTTTATGTCTTCTTCTATTTTGTTTTTTAATTTTTTGTGATTTTCTTTGTAGAGATTTTGACATCCTTGGTTAAATTTATTCCAAATTATTTCAATTTTTTTGTAACTTTGTGAATGGAATTAATCTTAGAAGTTCTTTCTCAGCTATGGCATTGTCTGTGTATATAAAGGCTATTGATTTTAGATCCTGCTATTTTACTAAACCCTTTTAATGAGTTCTAATAGTCTCTGCATGGAGTCTTTTGGGTTCCCTATATATAGAATCATGCCATCATCAAATGGTGATAATTTGACTTCTTCCTTCCCAATTTTTATCATTTTTCTTTCTTTTTCTTGCTTAATGGCACTGGCTAGAACTTCCAGGACAATATTAAATAGCAACAGTGAGAGTAGGCATGCTTGTCTGGTTCTGGATCTTAACTGAAATACCTCCATTCTTCCCCATTCAATAGGTTGCTAGCTGTGTGTTTGTCATAATTTTGCCTTATGTTGAGGAATATTCCTTCTGTACCCAAATTGCTTAACATTTTCATTATAAAAAGATGTTGAATTTTATCAAATGCTTTATCTGCATCTATTAAGATAATCATATGGTTTTGTTCTTCAGTTTGTTAATATGATGTATCATATTTATTGATTTTCAGATGTTGAACCATCCCTGCATACCGGGGATAAATCCCACTTGGTCTGGGTCAATGATCTTTCTGATGTATTCGATTGGCTGGTATTTTGCTAAGGATTTTAGCATCTATGCTCATCAGGGAAATTGGTCTATTATTCTTTTTTTCTGAATTAGGAATTAAGGTAATGCCAGCTTCATGGAAAGTGTTTGGAAAAATACTCTCCCTTTCAATTGTTTTGAATAGATTGAGAAGAGTTGGAATTAGTTCTTCTTTAAATGTCTGGCTTTTCTTTGTTGGAAGGGTCTTTACTACTGATTCAATCTCCATCCTGGTTATTGGTGTGTTTATGTGTTCTATGTCTTCATGACTCAATTTTGGTAGATTGTGTCCCGGAATCATTGTTTTTTTTCCCAAAGGAACCTTTTATTTCATAAATACAAATTTCATAAGTACAACTTTAGGAATATAGTGATTCTTCCCACCATAACCCCCTACCACTCACACTCCCACCCCACTTTCTCCTCCCTTTTCCTTCCCAGTCCAATTCTCTATTAAGGAAAAAAACTCGTTCCTCAACAGTCTAGACAAGAACTGTTCAAGTCATCACTTCTCAAAGTGTCAATTTCACTTCTACAGATCTCCTGTTAGGTGCTCTATTAGTTCTCACAAATCAGAGAGAACATATGGCATTTGTCCCTTTGGAAATATTTATTTTATTTATTTGAAAGACAGAGTTACAGAGAGAGAGGTAGAGCCAGAGAAAAAGAAGTCTTCCATCCACTGGTTCACTCCCCAGATGACTGCAATGGGCAGAGCCAAGCTGGTCCAAAGCCAGGAGCCAGGAAACATGATCCAGGAGCTTCTTCTGGGTCTCCCACATGGATGCAGGGGCCCAAGCACTTGGGCCATCTTCTATTGATTTCCTAGGCCATTGAAGAGAGCTGGATCGGAAGAGGACCAGCTGGGACTCAAGCCAGTGCCCATATGGGATGCTGGCACAGCAGGCTGGGGATTTAACCCACAGTGCCACAGCACTGGCCCCCAAAAGGCTTTCTAATTCTTTCCCTTTTTCCACACCTTCAGGAACTCTTAGAATCCATATGTTGGGCCAGCGCCGCGGCTCACTAGGCTAATCCTCCACAGTGCGGCGCCAGCACACCGGGTTCTAGTCCCAGTCGGGGTGCCGGATTCTGTCCTGGTTGCCCCTCTTCCAGGCCATATCTCTGCTGTGGCCAGGGAGTACAGTGGAGGATAGCCCAAGTGCTTGGGCCCTGCACCCCATGGGAGACCAGGAGAAGCACCTGGCTCCTGCCATCGGATCAGCGCGGTGTGTCGGCCACAGAGCGCTGGCTGCGGCAGCCATTGGAGGGTGAACCAACGGCAAAAAGGAAGACCTTTCTCTCTGTCTCTCTCTCACTGTCCACTCTGCCTTTCAAAAAAAAAAAAAAAAGAATCCATATGTTGGGTCATTTGATTGTATCCTGTAGATTTCCAAACGTATTTTTTAGTTTTCTAATTTCTTCTTCTTGTGTTTGGTCTGACTATATAATTTCCTGTTCTTTGTTTTCTAAGTTGGATATTCTTTCTTCTGTTTCCCCAATTCTGTTAATGATTTCTACTCTAAGTATTATCTGTTCTATTGAAATCTTCACTTTTAATATTTCATTTTGATTTCTCTTTAGAATCCCAATTTTGTGGCAGAAATGTTCTTTCATATCATGTATGGATTTCATTAGTTCATGAATTTGCTTTTGATTACTCCTAAGTAATCCTATGATTAATTGTTTGAATTGCATTTCTGGCATTTCTTCAATCTCATCATCTTTACAATCTAGGTTTGAGGTGTTATATTCTTTTGGGGGTGTCATGTTGCCCTCCTTGTTTCTTGAATTGGTGCATTTATTTTTGGCATTTGTGGAGATACTTGTTCTTTTCTTTTCTTTTCTTTTCTTTTCTTTTCTTTTCTTTTCTTTTCTTTGGTGTGGTGGCTTTTGTCTTTGAGCTGTGTCTGAGTGACTAGTGTCTGCTGTCAATGAATATCTAGAGGTGTCTGGTGGGTATGGCCAGGGAGCTCTGTTCTGTACTCCAGGGTGAAGGGTGTATCTGAGGTGACACATCCAGGTTTGGTGTGGTAAATCTCCTTTTCATTTTTAATCAGTGGGGATGTTTCTTCTTGTCTGTTTGCATAGGCTTAGCTGAGCTCCTCACCTCGAAAGAGGCCAGTGCCTGGGTGCTAGCCCCAATGAGTATATTATTTGTCCATTCTGCCACAAGAACCACCCAAAGGATCTGGACAGTCTTCAGTGTAAGCTCAGATTCCCCAGCAATGTCCTTTGCCATGTAACCAGGGAGCCCTGATCACGTGGAGCCTCCCACAGTGACTGCTCTTGCTTCAGCCACACCCTGAGTCCTCCCACGAAGCCTCAGTGTTTTCACAGTCCACACGCACAAGCCTCCCGCAGTCATGAGCACCCAGCTCCCTGTCTGTTCTCCCCACCACACTCAGGAGTCTGCTTGGCTGGTTGCTGGGAGCGGACACAAGCTGGCACAGGTGTTACATATGTTCAAAATGGCACTTTCTTGGTGTCAGCTTGTTACATGATACCTTTGCAGCGTGATCAGGGAGAGAGAAAACATGTCCCCCCCCTTTGTCTTGTTTTCTCTGGTATGACAGGTACACTATCCCCCACAGGGCTCCAAGCTGAATTCCTTCTAGGCTTTTCCTACAGCTTTTTTGCCAGTGGCTTGTCCTGCTGAAGTCTGGTCTTACTTCACTCTCCAACTCTGGTGCAGAGGCTCTCTGCTGCTGGACTCCTAAGTTTTGCATGTCCTTGCCCTCTAAGTAGTTCCATTATGTTCCTCCAATTTGTGTAGTTTCCTCTGCTGTTCTCTCCCTAACTCTTCCCCGAGACTGCACTCTTTCCACTTCATTTTTAAACTGTCTTCTCCTAGACTTGGGCCTATTCTTTTTGGTTTCCTCATTTGTTTGTATATAGCTCATTGTAATAACTCCTGATCACTTTTTTTACTTATACGGTGACCATATCTACATTTTCTTTTTCATGGCTGATTTTATTGATCTGAGTCCTCTCCCTCTTTTCTTTGGTTATATGGGCCAATGGTAGGTCAATTTTATTTATTTTTTCAAAAAACATTTCTTCATTTCCTTAATCTTTTGTGGTTTTTTTTGTTTCAATTTTGTTTATTTCTTCTTTACTTATTTATTTCTTCCTACTAAATTGGGCTTTAATTTGTTGTTTTTCTAGGTCCTTGAGATGCATTCACAGCTCATTTATTTGGTGACTTCCCAGTTTCTTGATGTAGGCACCAATTGCTATGAACTTCCCTCTTAACTCTGCTTTTGCTGTGTCCCCTAAGTTTTTATATGGTGTATTTTGTCTTCATTTGTCTCCTGGAGTTTTTTGATTTCTCTTTTGATTTCTTCTATGTCCCAGTATTCATTCAGGAGCATGTTATTCAATCTCCATGTGTCTGTATATGATCTAGTTCATTCCATTGTGATCAGAGAAGATGCAGGGTATGATTATGATTTTGATTTTTTTGAATTTGCTGAGACTTGCTTTATAGCCTAGTGTATGGTCTATCCTGGAGAAAGTTCACCACACTGATGAGAAGAATGTGTATTCTGCAACTGTGGGGTGGAAAGGTCTGTAGATATCAGATAGGTCCACTTGGTCCATAGTGTCAATTAGCTTTGTTGATTTTCTGTCTGATGAAAGTGGGTGTTGAATTCACCTCTTATTATTGTATTGGAGTCTATGTCTCCATTTAGATCCATTAGCAGTTCTTTTAAATAACCTGACAGGTTCCCTGTCATTGGGTGCATATACATTTATTATAGTCACATCTTTCTGTTGAATTGATCCCTTAATCATTACATAGTGCCCTTCCTTGTCTCTTTTAACCATTTTTGTGTTAATGGTTATTTTCTCTGATATTAGATGGTTACATCTGCCTTTTTTGCTTTTCATTAGCATGGGATATCTTTTTCCATCCTTTCAGTCTTCATGTATCTTTGTTGGTGAGATGTCTTTCTTGTAGGCAGAAAATAGATTGGTCTTAAAAAGAAAGAAAGAAAGAAAGAAAGAAAGAAAGAAAGAAAGAAAGAAAGAAAGAAAGAAAGAAAGAAAGAAAGAAAGAAATCCGTTCAGCCAGCCTGTATCATTTAACTGGAGAGTTGAGGCTTTTACATCCAAAGTAACTATTTATAAATAACTTGTTGTCCCTGCCATTTTCCATGAATATTCCTATCATTTACTGTGGATTTCTTTCATACTTTTATTGGGGAATTTTCTGCCATCACATTTATTCATGATGATGGCTTTCTTTTTATATTTCTGTGTGTAGCAAATCTTTTAGCATCTTTTGTAAGGCTCTATGAGAAATGACAAATTATTTTAATTTCTGTTTGTTATTAAAGGTCTTGATTTCACCTTCATTATTAGATAAGAGCATTGCAGGGCATGATATTCTGGCTTGACAATTTATTTCTCTTAAGACTTGGAATATATCTTGCCATTCTCTCCTAGCCTGTAGGGTTTCTGATGAGAAGTCAGCTGTGAGTGTAGTTGGAGATCCTCTGAAAACAATCTGGCATTTCTCTCATGCATATTTTAGAATGTTTCTTTATGCCTTACTGTGGAAAGTTTGACTACAATGTGTCATGGTGAAGATCCTTTCAGGTCATGTTTCTTATGCGTTCTATGTGCTTCCTGTACTTGGCATCCCTTTCTTTCTCCAAATTGGGAGAGTGTTCTGTGATTATTTCACAAAAATAGGCCTTCTATTCCATTCTCTCTTTCTACATCTTCAGGTACTCTTAAGACCTGTAAGCTGGCTGGGTTATTTGACAGTTTTTTAAAAAGATTTATTTATTTATTTGAAAGTCTCAATTACAGAGAGAGGAGAGGCAGAGAGAGAGAGAGAGAGACAGATCTTCCATCTGATGGTTCACTACCCAATTGGCCACAACAGCTGGAGCTGTACCAATCCGAAGCCAGGAGCCAGGAGCTTCTTCCAGGTCTCCCACATGGTGCAGGGGCCCAAGGACTTGGGCCATCTTCTACTGCTATCCCAGGCCATAGCAGAGAGCTGAATCAGAAGAGGAGCAGCCAAGCCCTCAAGTTGCACAAAGATGTCATTGATTCCTTGTGGAGCCTCCAAGTAACAGATCTGTCAGTTGAAGTACCTTTAACTCTCCTGTGGCTCTCACTGCCCACAAGGTCAGGAACAATATCCATGAAAGAACTCCAACACACCATTGCATTTGAGAGTTTATGGTATGGTCACTTACATGCTCCATAGAGTACAATTGACAAATTTCTCAATTTCTATTCATGGAAAACTTGAAGCAAGTTTACTCATCAGTAAAATGTGTGAACCACTGAGAGTAGTTCTGAGTTAAAGAACTGGGGAGACATTTGTCTTTGAGTCCTTTCCCCCTAAAGATAAGAATGGACCCTAGTATGTGTACAGTTTATGTGTGTGTGTGTGTCTTTTTGTGTTTTTACTATTTATAACTATTTCCCATATTTCACACTTTGGAATATGGCAATATTTCTAAATATCAAGGGTTACATTTATTTTAAAAATATTTTGTCAGTCTATATTGTAAAAGAAAAATGACCTCTAAATCAATTTTTTGATTTCTCCTGTTGTTTTTCCCGATGAACTGTCTGATAATTTTGAATTTACAAGAAAGTAATACATGCATAAGCACATTGCTTAAGCAGAAATATCATAGAAAATAAGTGTGTGCTACATTTGAATTTCCTTTTCAGAAAAATTTCTTTCCTTAAAACGATCTCATGAAAAATCCCTTACCAAAGTGTCACTATTTATATGGGCCCTGAAAAAAAATCACATATGATTCCTGTGCTTTCTTTTTTTTCCCTCTTTTTATTTATTTATGTATTTATTCATTTATTTATTTATTTATTTTTTAATTTTTATTTAATGAATATAAATTTCCAAAGTACAGAATATGGATTACAATGGCTTCCCCCCATAACGTCCCTCCAACCTGCAACCCTCCCCTTATCCACTCCCTCTCCCCTTCCATTCACATCAAGATTAATTTTTGATTCTCTTTATATACAGAAGATCAGTTTAGCATACATTAAGTAAAGATTTCAACAGTTTGCTCCCACACAGAAACATAAAGTGAAAAATACTGTTTGAGTACTAGTTATAGCATTCAATCTCAATGTACAGCACACTAAGGACAAAGATCCTACATGAGGAGAAAGTGCACAGTGACTCCTGTTGTAGACTTTACAAATTGACACTCTTGTTTATGGCATCAGTAATCACCCTAGGCTCTTGTCATGAGCTGCCAAGGCTATGGAAGCCCCCTGAGTTCACTCACTCTGATAATTTTTAGACAAGGCCATGGTCAAAGTGGAAGTTCTTTCCTCCCTTCAGAGAAAGGTACCTCCTTCTTTGATGACCCGTTCTTTCCACTGGGATCTCACTCATGGAGCTCTTTCATTTAGTTTTTTTTTTTTTTTCCCCAGAGTGTCTTGGCTTTCCATGCCTGAAATACTCTCATGGGCATTTCAGCCGGATCCGCATGCCTTAAGGGCTGATTATGAGGCCAGAGTGCTGTTAGGACATTTGCCATTCTATGGGTCTGCTGTGTATCTCACTTCCCATGTTGGATCATTCTCTCTCTTTTTTATTCTATCAGCTAGTATTTGCAGACACTATTCTTGTTTATGCGATGCCTGTGGTTCTTAGTCCTATCATTACGATGAATTGTGAATAGAAATTGATCACTGGGACTAGTGAGATGGCATTGGTACATGCCACGTTGATGGGATTGACTTGGAATCCCCTGGTATGTTTCTAATTCTACCATTTGAGGTAAGTCAGATTGAGCATGTCCCGAATTGCACATCTCTTCCCTCTCTTATTCCCACTCTTATATTTAACAGCGATCACTTTTCAGTTAAGTTTCAGCACTTAAGAAGAATTGTGTATTGATTACAGTATTCAACCAAAAGTATTAAGTAGAACAAACAAAAAAAATACTAAGAGGGATAACATATTAAGCTGCTCATCAACAGTCAGGGCAAGGGCTGATCAAGTCACCGTTTCTCATAGTGTTCATTTCACTTTAACAGGTTTCCCTTTTGGTGCTCAGTTAGTTGTCACCTATCAAGGAGAACAAGTGGTTTTTGTTCCTTTGGGATTGGCTTATTTCACTCAACATAATGTTTTCCAAATTCCTAACAGCGATCACTTTTCAGTTAAAATTTAAACACCTAAGAATAATTGTGTGTTAATTAGAGAGTTCAACCAATGGTACTAGAACAAAAAAATAATAATAAAATGGATAAAGTATTACATTGTACATCAACAGTCAGGACAAGAGCTGATCAAGTCACTGTTTCTCACAGTGTCCATTTAACTTCAAAAAGTTTCCCCTTTTGTGCTCAGTTAGTTGTCGCCGATCAGGGAGAACATATGATATTTGTCCCTTTGGGACTGGCTTAATTCACTCAGCATGATGTTTTCCGAATTCCTCCATCTTGTTGCAAATGACTGGGTTTTGTTGTTTTTGACTGCTGTATAGTATTCAATAGAGTACATGTCCCATAATTTCTTTATCCAGTCTACTGTTGATGGGCATTTGGGTTGGTTCCAGGTCTTAGCTATTGTGAATTGAGCTGCAATAAACATTACGATGCAGAGAGCTTGTTTGTTTCCCAGTTTAATTTCCTTTGGGTAAATTCCAAGGAGTGGGATGGCTGGGTTGAATAGTAGGGTTATATTCAGGTTTCTGAGGAATCTTCAGACTGAATTCCATAGTGACTTAACCAGTTTGCATTCCCACCAACAGTGGGTTAGTGTCCCTTTTCCCCCACATCCTTTCCAGCATCTATTGTTGGTAGATTTCTGAATGTGAGCCATTCTAACTGGGGTGAGGTGGAACCTCATTGTGGTTTTGATTTGCATTTCCCTGATTGCTAGTGATCTTGAACATTTTTTCATGTGCCTGTTGGCCATTTGCAATTTCTCTTTTGAAAAATGTCTATTGAGGTCCTTGGCCCAACTCTTAAGTGGGTTGTTTGTTTTGTTTTTGTGGAGTTTGTTGATTTCTTTGTAGATTCTGGTTATCAACTCTTTATCAGTTACATAGTTTGCAAATATTTTTTCCCATTCTGTCCGTTGTCTCTTCACTCTCCTGACTGTTTCTTTTGCAGTACAGAAACTTCTCAATTTGATGCAATCCCAAATGTTAATTTTGGCTTTGACTGCCTGTGCTTCTGGGGTGTTTTCCAAGAAGTCATTGCTGGTACCTATATCTTGCAGGGTTTTTCCAATGCTCTCTAATAATTTGATGGTGTCAGGTCGTAGATTTAGGTCTTTAATCCATGTTGAGTGGATTTTTGTGTAAGGTGAAAGGTAGGGGTCTTGCTTCATGATTCTGCATGTGGAAATCCAATTTTCCCAGCACCATTTATTGAATAGACTGTCCTTACTCCAGGGATTGGTTTTGGATCCTTGATCAAATATGAGTTGGCTGTAGATGTTTGAATTGATTTCTGGTGTTTCAATTCTGTTCCATTGGTCTATCCATCTGTTTCTGTACCAGTACCATGCTGTTTTCATTACAACTGCCCTGTAGTATGTCCTGAAATCTGGTATTGTGATGCCTCCAGCTTTGTTTTTGTTGTACAAGATTGCTTTAGCGATTCGAGGTCTCCTGTGTCTCCATATGCATTTCAGCACCATTTTTTCCAGATCTGAGAAGAAGGTCTTCGGTAACTTGATTGGTATTGCATTGAATCTATAAATTGCTTTTGGGAGAATGGACATTTTGATGATGTTGATTCTTCCAATCCATGAGCATGGAAGATTTTTCCATTTCTTGGTATCCTCTTCTATTTCTTTCTTTAAGGTTTTGTAATTTTCATCGTAGAGATCTTGAACGTCCTTGGTTAAGTTTATTCCAAGGTATTTGATTGTTTTTGTAGCTATTGTGAATGGGATTGATCTTAGAAGTTCTTCCTCAGCCATGGCATTGCCTGTGTATACAAAGGATGTTGATTTTTGTGCATTGATTTTATACCCTGCTACTTTGCCAAAATCTTCTATGAGTTACAATAGTTTCTTAGTAGAGTTCTTTGGGTCCCCTAATAAAGAATCATATCATCTGCAAAGAGGGATAGTTTGAGTTCTTCCTTCCCAATTTGTATCCCTTTAATTTCTTTTTCTTGTCTGATGGCTCTGGCTAGAACTTCCAGAACTATATTTAATAGCAGTGGTGAGAGTGGGCATCCCTGTCTGGTACCAGATCTCAGTGGAAATGCTTCCAACTTTTCCCCATTCAATAGGATGTTGGCTGTGGGTTTTTCATAGATTGCTTTGATTATATTGAGGAATGTTCCTTCCAAACCCAGTTTGCTTAGAGTTTTCCTCATGAACGAGTGTTGAATTTTATCAAATGCTTTCTCGGCGTCTATTGAGATAATCATATGGTTTTTCTTCTGCAGTTTGTTAATGTGGTGTATCACATTGATTGTTTTGCGTCATAAAACCATCCCTGCATACCAGGGATAAATCCCATTTGGTCTGGGTGGATGATCTTTCTGATGTGTTGTTGTTTTCTATTGGCGAGAATTTTATTGAGGATTTTTGCATCTATGTTCTTCAGGGGTATTGGTCTGTAATTCTCTTTCAATGCTGCATCTTTTTCCAGCTTAGGAATTAAGGTGATGTTGGCTTCATAGAAAGAATTTGGGAGGACTCCCTCTTTTTTGATTGTTCTGAATAGTTTGAGAAGAATTGGAGTCAGTTCTTCTTTAAATGTCTGGTAGAATTCAGCAGTGAATCCATCTGGTCCTGGGCTTTTCTTTGTTGGGAGGGCCTTGATTACTGTTTCAATTTCTGTCTCAGTTATGGGTCTGTTTAGGTTTTCGATGTCTTCCTGGTTCAATTTAGGTAGGTTGCATGTGTCCAGGAATCTATCCATTTCTGATAGGTTTCCCTGTTTGCTGGCATACAAGTCCTTGTAGTAATTTCTGATGATTCTTTTTATTTCTGTGGTGTCTGTTGTTACGTTTCCTTTTTCATCTCTGATTTTATTGATTTGGGTCTTTTCTTTTTTTAGTTAGTTGGGCCAATGGGGTGTCAATTTTGTTTATTTTTTCAAAAAACCAGCTCCTCGTTTGGCTGATTTTTTTGTAATATTTTTTTGATTCAATCCTGTTGATTTCTTCTCTGATTTTAATAATTTCTCTTCTCCTACTAAATTTGGGTCTGGTTTGCTGTAGGTTTTCTAGATCCTTGAGGTGAATAGAAAGCTCATCTAGTTGGTGCCTTTCCAATTTCTTGATGTAGGCACCTATTGATATAAACTTTCCTCTTAACACTGCTTTTGCTGTGTCCCATAACTTTTGGTATGTTGTGCTGTTATCCTCATTTACTTCCAGAAAGTTTTTGATTTCTCTTTTAATTTCTTCTATGACCCATTGTTCATTCAGGAGCATGTTGTTCAGTCTCCATGTGTTTGCGTATGCTCTAGCGATTCCTGAGTTGCTAATTTCCCACTTCATTCCTTTATGGTCTGAGAAGCTGCATGGTATGATTCTAATTCTTTTGAATTTGCTGAGACTTGCTTTATGGCCTAGTATGTGGTCAATCCTAGAGAAGGTTCCATGTACTGCTGAGAAGAATGTAAAATCTTTAGCTGTAGGATTGAAAGTTCTGTATATATCTGTTAGATCCATTTGGGCTATAGTGTCGTTTAAATCTACTGTATCCTTGCTGATCTTCTGTCCTGTTGATCTGTCTATTTCTGAGAGTGGAGTATTGAAGTCCCCCAGTACTATTGTATTGGGGTCTAAGTCTCCCTTTAAGTCCCTTAACAAATCTTTTAGATAAACTGGTGCCCTGTAGTTAGGTGCATATACATTGATAATTGTTATATCTTCCTGTTGAATGGATCCCTTAATCATTATATAGTGTCCCTCTTTGTCTCTCTTAACAGTTTTTGTGGTAAAGTTCATGTTGTCTGATATTAAGATGGCTACGCCCGCTCTTTTTTCATTTCTGTTGGCATGGTATATCTTTTTCCAGCCTTTCACTCTCAGTCTGTATGGATCTTTGTTGGAAAGATGTGTTTCTTGTAAGCAGCCAATAGATGGGTTTTGTTCCTTAACCCAATCAGCCAATCTGTGTCTTTTAACTGGACAGTTCAGGCCATTCACGTTCAATGTGACTAATGATAAGTGGTAACTTTGCCCTGCCATTTGCCAAAGATAAGTTCTAATATATGCTTTGAATTCCCTGTGATCTTTTGCTGTGAGGTTTCTTTCCTTTACCTTCTTTCATATTGATGACTGTGTTTCTGTGTTTCTGTGTGTAACACATCTTTAAGCATCTTTTGCAGGGCTGGACGAGTGGTGACAAATTCTTTCAATTTCTGTTTTCTATGAAAAGTCTTTATTTCACCTTCATTCACAAATGATAGCTTAGCAGGATATAATATTCTGGGCTGGCAGTTTTTCTCTCTTAGTACCTGGGCTATATCTCCCCATTCCCTCCTAGCTTGTAGAGTTTCTGATGAGAAGTCAGCTGTGAGTCTGATTGGAGATCCTCTGAGAGTAATCTGACGTTTCTCTCTTGCACATTTTAGGATCTTTTCTTTATGTTTCACTGTGGAGAGTTTAATTACAACGTGTCGTGGTGAGGATCTCTTTTGGTCGAGTTTATTAGGGGTTCTGTGAGCTTCCTGTACTAGGATTTCTCTGTCCTTCTCCAAACCTGGGAATTTTTCTGCTAATATCTCACTAAAAAGGCCTTCTAATCCTTTCTCCCTCTCCATGCCTTCAGGAACTCCTAGAACCCGAATTTTGGGTTTTTTAATAGTATCCTGAAGATTCCCGACAATATGTTTTAGATTTCTAATTTCCTCTTCTTTTCTTTGGTCTGACTGTATCCTTTCCTGTTCTCTGTCTTCTAAGTCTGATATTCTCTCTTCTGCTTCACCCATTCTGTTTGTAAGACTCTCTATTGTGTTTTTCATTTGATCTATTGAATTCATCACTTCATTATGATTTCTCGTCACTATCACAGTTTCCTGTTGTACTAGTTGTTTTGTTTCATTTTGATTCCTCCTTAATATTTCATTTTCACGAGAGAGATTTTCTATCTTGTCCATTAAGGATTTCTGTAGTTCAAGAATTTGTTTTTGAGAACTTCTTAATGCTCTTATCAATTTTTTTGAGATCTGCTTCTTGCATTTCTTCTATCTCATCATCTTCATAATCTTGAATTGAGGTGTCTTTTTCATTTGGGGGCATCATGGTGACTTCCTTGTTTTTATTACCTCGGTTTTTGCGTTTGTTATTTGGCATATTGGAGATATTTGGCTTCTTCACTGTGGTGCTTTTTCTTGTTATACTATGACTCTAGATTAAGTGGACTGTCTGTTTTTGATGGAGCCTTAGAGGCTTGAGATGGGTGTGGCCTGAGAGCCCTGTTTGGTGTGCCAAAGGTGACACTCCCAGGTTAGGCATGGTAGATCTCTCTCTCTTTCTTTTTTTTTTTTTTGATTCAAAAGGGAAGTAATTCCGCACAGCTGAACGAAGTTGGAGGTAGTTAGCAGGCAAATGATATACCTACAGGAGCCAGAGATCGGAAGCTCTTTCCCAAGGACCACACAGGGAATCTGTTCGGCCCTCAGAGTGGGCTCAAAGTCTCCTTCAGTGTCCCATTGGGTTGCCAAAGTTACAGAATTGTAGCGTCTCTGGAGAGTACTCACATGAATTCTGTGAGTTCTTTCCCCCACCGTCTCTTTTTTCACAGTCTCAGTTCAGTAGCTCCACAAATTTACTAGGTCCTAATCTGTTGTTAATTCGCCCTGCCCAGAGTCAGGTTTTTCTGCTAGGCTCAGGGCCGGTGCAGACCTGAGGTCGCTCTGCTTATGACGTATGTCCAAGATGGTGCCTGCTCTTTGTCTTGCTCGCCCTTGAGAGGTGAGCAGAGAGAGAGAAACCTGTGTCCATACCAGTCACCTTTTTTTTCTCTATCTCTCTCTATTGGTTAGCCTGGTGAACTTCCCCCCCCCCCCCCGGGGGGTTGTTCCCTCTAGTCTCCTCTTTCCGCTTGCCTGCCAGTGTCTCTGGCTATTGAGGTTTGGCTCACCTCGCGTTCCAGCGCTGGTGTGTTGAGTCTGCCACTGGTGTCCTGAACTGTGGGCTCCCACACTCTCCACGCAGGTCCACTGTGAATCATGTGTTCCGGAAGAGTTTCTTCTGCTGTTTCTTCCCCTACTCTTCCTTGAACCTGCAGTATCTCCACTTTTATTAAACTGTCACTCCCCGGACTATAATGTGCTCCCTTCCTATTCCACCATCTTGCCTCCTCTCCTCTGCTTTCTTTTCCTATCCTTTATCTCTATTTTTATTTTTCAATAATATGATAGTGTAGGTAATGAAAAATTTATCTTCATACCTAAGTATCTATGTAAAACTTACCTTCAAGTCTTGTGTTTCCCCATAACCTCTATCCATAAACTCCTACAATATAAAGCATATCCTAATGTGAATTCATATTCAAAATCCAATATTCTAACTTGCTGTCTTATACATGCTTGTTCTGGGGCTGGCACAGTAGTGTAGCAGGTAAAGCCACTGTCTGCAGTGCCAGCATTCCACATGGGCACCGGTTTGAGTCCCAGCTGCTCCACTTTTGATCCAGCTCTTTGTTATGGCTTGGGAAAGCATAGAAGTTGGCCCCAGCCCTTGGGCCCCTGCACTCACATGGGAAGACCTGGAGGAAGCTCCTGGCTCCTGGCTTTAGATCACACAGCTCTGGCCATTGCAACTAATTTGGCGAGTGAGCCAAATGAACAAATGACCTCTCTCTCTTTCTCTCTGCCTCTCCTTCTCTCTCTGTGTAATGCTGACTTTCAAATAAATTAATAAATCTTTTAAAAGAAAAACTGCCTGTTCTGCATGATCATGCTACTCAATAAATGGTTTAAATTCTTTATTTCTGGACATGTTTTCTCTATAGTTGTGACATTTGAACACAATTTATATTTTTGTTTTTGAATATCTGAAAGGAGACCGCACCTGCATTTAAACTGAACTCCCATGTGGCTTTCACAAATCAGTATACACCAACCAAATTTCAGACCAACCATTCTAGATATGTCTGCCTGAATTGTGTCCAATGAGATGAAACCCTTAATCCACTTCAGGGAGAATTCAACAAAAAGAAGGGATACCATGACTGTTTCATACCAAGTGCATGCATGCAAGCCACAGCAGGCAGAAAAGGCAGGTTAGCATCCCCTCTAGCAGCTGTGACACATAGAATAGGAAAGCAAGAGGATTTGGTGAAGTGACAGTCATGGGCACTTCATGTTCTCTCACTCAATCATTAAAATTCATTTTTCTGACAATCCACTGACATTATTTTGGAAATTCAGACAGAAATACATTCCATTATTTCATATATGATGAGACTTGATGGAAATTACAGGAAACCAACTTAACTGGCAATATAGAAAGTAAAATAATACTATATATACCAGACATGGGCAATTTGAATTTCAAATAACACAAAAATTTATAATAAACCAAAAATAACAAGACATAATAAGAGAAAGAAGTGAGAATAAAAAGAATAATTGAGAATAAAAATAATAGAATTATTGAAGCATCAATTCATCAAATTTATATAGATGTATGTGGAAATTTTTTTGAAAATCTATTGAAAGACAAGAAAATTTAACTCAAGTTGTATATATATGTCTTTTTATTGATCAAATGATATATTATTAAGGTGTAAATTCTTCAAAGTTTGAGCAATAGATTCAGTACAACTCAACAATAATCTCAGTAAGCTATTCTGTAGACAATTAAAAGCTATTTTTCAACCTTGAGAAGTCTGGATAATAAAAAATAAAAGCAAATTTGAGGAATCTACAATTCCTAATTTTATGTTTTAATCTAAACATACAGTCATCAAGAATATGGGGCTGGCACTGTGGCTTAGTGGATAAAGCCTCCACCTGTAGCTGGCATCCCATATGGCCACCTGCTCAGATCCCTGCTGCTCTACTTCCAAACCAGCACCCTGCTGATGTGCCTAGGAAACCAGTGGAAGGTGGCCCAACTCCTTGTGCCCCTGCACCCATGTGGGAGAGAGAAGAAGCTCCTGGATCCTGTCTTTGGATAAGCCCAGCTATGGCCATTGCAATCATTTGGGGAGTGAACCAGTGGATGAAGATCTCTCTCTTTCTCTCTCTGAAACTCTACCTTTCAAATAAATAAATCTAAAGAAAGTTCATAATGTTGGACAAAGAATAGACATGTAGGTAAGTGGCAATGTATAAATGGTCTCAGATACTTATTATTTTACTAATCTTTGTCAAAGGGACAGAGGCAGCCTAGTACAGGTAATGTAGTCTATAAAAATAGTGAAAATGCAAATGGATGATAATAAGGGCAAAATCAAAAGATGCATACTGTGCAAATAACACATGAAGTCACTCTAGTGAATAAGGGGTCAGATCTGTGGTTTAGCAGGTCAAAATAGGTGCCTACAGTGCTGGCATCCCATACGAACACTGATTTGAGTCCTGGCTACTCCATTTCCAATCCAGCTTCCTGCTAATACACCTGGGGAATCAGCAGAAATTGGCCCAAGTCCCTGAGCCTCTGCCACTCACATGGGAGATCTAGAAGAGGTTCTTGGCTCCTGGCTTTGGATCAGCCCAGCACCAGCTGTTGCAGCCATTTGGATAGTGGATCAGCAGATGAGAGGTCTCTCTCTCTCTCTCTCTCTCTCTCTCTCTCTCTCTTCCCCTTTCTTTGTGTATAACTCTGCCTTTCAAATAAATAAATTTTTTGAAAAACAAGCACAAACGTGCTGAATAAACTTGTATTTTAAAAAAGTAGAAAGCACAGATGTATAAGAATAAAATGTATAAGAATTCTGTACAAAAATTAGTTTTACATACAATACTGAAAGCATTACCCATAAACATAATGTGGACTTTGAACAGATGTAAGAGAGTAGTGGTAAGGAAGGAAGCAAGAATTAATGGGTAGAGAATTTGTCAGAATGGATGAACCCCTCTCTAGACAGAATCTGAGAGAGTACCCAGCCATTCAGACAGGTATAAGCAAAGTTGCACAGTTTAATGGAGAGAACACACTTGACTGCTCAGATGTGCATCTCAGCAAAGAACTAGGGGGGCTGAAATACTCCTGATAGATCAAGTGGACATCTCAGGAAAGAGCTGAGTACACAGTCTATTTTCATACAGGAGCTTATCAGGGAATGGGATCAAGTTATTCCCACAATTTCTCCTTCCCTCCACCCTTCCTCCTGAATAAAGGACTTATTGGGTGTGAAATAGGTAAAATTCATTCTAAGCCTTTTAAAAAAAACATTTAACTAAGCTCTTTAATGCAATATGACACTTTATGGCTGTTATGTATTATAACATATGTAGAGTTGCAGGCAGAGAGAGGGAGAGACAAAGGTTTTACATTTGTATATTCACTCCCCCAAATAACTGCAATAGCTGGAGCTGGGCCATTCCAAAGCCAGGATCCAGGATCTTCTTCTGGGTCTCCCATGAAGGTGCAGGACCCAAGCACTTGCACCATTTTCCACAGCTTTCCCAGGCCATTAGCAGAGAACTGGATTGGAAAAAGAGCAGCTGGTACATGAACCAGTACCCATATGGGATGATAATGCCCCAGGTAAAGGCCTAACCTAGTACAACACAGCACCAGCACATGCTTCTAGACTTTAACTTGCAGCAAATATAGTCTATTAGCATATAAAATAATACTTTATTCTGAAAATAGTAAATACATTATGTAGGATTTTCCAAAATATGTAGGTTGTTTTCTAAAACTGACATCAGTACATCCTTATTCCACTAAAAACAAATACAATAATCAAACTGGTATGCACTTACTAGGAAGCAATTTTAAACATTTGGATTTTCTATAAATTGCTGAGATTTGGAAGAGGACTCTAAGCATGCTAACAATACCTTACCATGAACATAGCAAGGACTTTTTTAAAAAAATATTTATTTATTTATTTATTTATTTGAAAGGCAGAGTTACAGAGAGGCAGAGGCAGAGAGAGAGAGAAAGAGAGGTCTTTCATCTGCTGGTTCACTCCCCAGATGGCTACAGTGACTGAAGTTGGGCTGATCCAAATCTAGGTTTTGGGAGATTCTTCTGGGTCTCCCACTCAGGTGCAGGGCCCAAAGACTTGGCCCATTTCCTACTGCTTCCCAGGCTATAACAGAGAGCTGGATCAGAAGTGGAGCAGCCAGGACTCAAACTGGTCCCCATATGGTATGCCAGCACTGCAGGTGGTAGCTTTACTGGATGTGCCACGGTGTCGGCCCCAAGGATTTTTTTTTATATAAAGATTTATTTGTTTATTTGGAAGGTAGAGTTATACAAAGTCAGAGAAAGGAAAAAGGTCTTCCATCTGTTGGTTCACTCCCCAAATGGCTGCAATGGTCAGAACTGGGCTGATCTAAAGCCAGAAGCCAGGAGCTTCTTCTGGGTCTCCCATGTGGGGCCCAAGGACTTGGGCCATCTTCCACTGCTTTCCCAGGCCATAGCACAGAGCTGATTGGAAGTGGAGGAGCTGGGACTTGAACTAGCATCCATATGAGATGTTGGCACCACAGATGGCAGCTTTACCTGCTACACCACAGCACCGGGCCCAGGTATAGCTAATTTTACAGGAAAGCCTGGAAACAGCTTCATCTCAGCAAGTTCTCTCAGTTTGCTAAAATGCTTGAAGGGAGCTATTACTTCTAAAACATTCAATAAAAAATAACACAATACCTAAGGGAATTTCCTGGCTCTGATGACTACCATGCTTTTAAAAGTTTTTGGTCAGGGCCAGCACGGTGGCATGGAGGTAAAGTCACCGCCTGCAGTGTTGACATCTCATATGGATGCTGGTTTGAGTCCTTTTGAGAAACTTTTGAAAACTGGCCTGGGCTATAGACAGACAATATTTTAAAGTAAGAAAAATGCAAGGATGAGCATGGGTCAGAATTATAGGAGATGGTGATACTGGATAGCAAATATTGGGATTTCAGGCACAATGTTGGATATATAAATCTGTTGTCATAGCTACAGGCACACGGGGATAGAGAAACTGGGAGGCAGACAGGGTCTGCAGGTACAGGACCTGGAACATAAGAAGGAATACATCAGGTGTTATTTAAGGCAGTGCTTAGAGGAAATTTTTAGCCTCAAGTGAATATGTTAGAACAGAAGACTGAAAGCTCTTCATTTTGGTTTCTTCTTAAGAACTAAAATGAGCATCCTAAAATAGCATAGAATAAATGCGAAGAAAAAAAGAATAGTAAACATCCATGAAATACCTGTAGTAAAAATGTACAGCAGAAACTAATAAGCAAGAAAAAAAGTTTTAAATCATATTGTAGGGCAAGAGTAGGCTTTGGGAAAATTCCAGAAAAATTCTACCTCTCCAGGGAAAAACAAAATGTAACAAAGCACAATTTAGAATAGACCAAAGAGAGGAAGAGGGGTGATATGACACCTAAGACAAGGATATGGAAAGTATTAGTCAATTACCAACACTTCCTGCACAGAGGAAGGGGGATCCAATTACTTATCCCTTCTGTACTCCTGGACAGAGACAGGGAAGCCAACCCAAACATGACCTCTACTACATGCACTAGGTGGGGGACTAGTACATAATACATAAGAGAGGGGAAGAAGAAATAGCATAAAACAGACCAACCCCCTGGAGGCAATGGATTGCCAACTCCAAGTCCCTTCCCCAACATGTGCGAGCTTCTGTCATTTATTGCAAATAAGCTTGCTCTCACTCTTGTACTCTCTCTTGGACTTTTCTGCTTATTTCTTTTTTAAAAGAGCTATTTATTTACTTTAAAGTTAGTGTTGGGTATGGGGAGAGAGTGAGAGAGACAGAGAGTTCTTCTATGTGCTGGTTCACTCCCCAACTGGCCACAACAGCAAGGGCTGGGTGAAGCACAAGCCAGGAGCCAGAAGCTTCTTCTTGGTCTCCCATGAGTATGCAGGGTGCCAAGTACTTGAGCTATCTTATCCTGCTTTCCCAGGCACACTAGCAAGAAGAAAGCTGAATCAGAAGTGGAGCTTCCAGGACATGAACTGGCACCCATATAGGGTGCTGGCATTGGAGGTGGTAGCTTAACCCAATATGTCACAATGCTGCCCTCTTCTCTTTATTTCTATGCTGAACAACAAGTCCATAGACTAGGGGAAGCAGCTCCCCAACCAGGATGTGACAATATTGACAAAATTCATATCTGATAAAAGTGTTTAAGAGAAAAACAGGAAAGCAACACAAATAACAAATTTCACAAATCAAATAGAATTAGCCTTATAGATGTCACAGATCTTAACAAGATATTAAGAGGAGAGGTTGGCTTTGTGGAAAAGCAGGTTAATCCTCCACCTGTGATGCCTGCATCCCACATGGGCACTGCTCAAGTCCCAGCACCTGTGAAAGCAGCAGAAGATGGAAAAAATATTTGGGCCCCTGTCACTCATTTGGGAGACCTGGATGGAATTCCAGGCCCCTGTCTTCAGTCTGGTCCCACCCTGACCATTGTAGCCATTTGGGGGGTGAACCAGTGGAAAAAAGATCTCTCTCTTTCCCTCTCTAACTCTGCCTTTCAAATATATATATATATATATATATATATATATATATATGTGTGTGTGTGTGTGTGTGTGTGTGTGTGTAAAATATATTAAAGGAGCCAGTGCTGTGACGTAGTGCATGAAGCCCCCACCTGCAGTATTAGCATTCCATATGGGGGCTGGTTCTACTCCCAGCTACTCCACTTCTGAACTAGCTCCCTGCTATGGCCTGGGAAAGCAATAGAAGATGGCCCAAGTCCTAGGGCCCCTGCAACTGTGTGGGAGACCCAAAAGAAGCCCCTGGCTCCTGGATTTCAATTGGTGTAGCTCTGGCTGTTGTGGCCATCTTGGGAGTGAACCAGCAGATGGAAGACCTCTCTCTCTCTCTCTCTCTCTCTCTCCCCCTCTCTCTCTCTCTGGCTCTGACTCTGTAACTCTGCCTTCAAATAAATAAATATTTAAAAATATCAAGATGAGTTTCTGAATTAGGAGTATAATTTTTAAAAGAGATCAAAATCTGTTGAGGTAGATTCGTTCTGAGAGGAGGAGCGTGGTGGGGCAAGAGGCGCGAGTCACCACACAGACCCCGGGAGTTGGGTGAAAGCAGGCCTAAGGCGAGCAACCCACAGACTTATTTATTTCAGTTGGTACAGCAGCTTAAATAGCCAAGGCAGCCAATCTGGTCAAGGGGCTGTCTATGCCCAAACCAATCACAGCCTGTTGCCAGGCAGTTTCCATTGCCAGCAGCCATCTTGGCATGGCCTTCCCATTCCACCACATTTCCCCCTTTTTGCTTATTTTTGAGCAACAGGAAGCATGATTCTTGGCCATACCATTGTTGACCCCATTTCCATGTGGAATCCATATGTGGCTGTGCCTGTCTTAGGTTGTCCCCCAGGGGATCTTGCCCTTGTTGACTAACCAGTGCTCAAAATGGGAGACCACAGGAGTGCTTGCTCAGATGGAGGTAGGAATGAGGGACAATGGTAACCAGGAATGGCATGACCACACACAGGCTGTGGGCCGTATGAGTGGCTGACCAGAGCTAAGTGGGGTATAAAGCAGTAGCGGATGTGGCCATGGGCAGTTTCTCAGGCTAGGATGATAGGGCAGGTGCGTCTGCTAACAAGGTGGACTCTCAGTCTTGTTCAGCTGGTTCTGGTTGACTGTCAGTCGCAGGCTTGATGTTTCTGGCTGCTACCCAAATGGGCTATCCTGCATTCTCTGGAAAGACACAAGCATATCCTCCACCCTTGGTTAGCAGAGGGTGTGGTCTCTTGCATTCTCCTATCAGGAGGGTCTTTCCACCTAACCATAGGGGCTGGGGGCTGGGATGGAAAGGATCCCCAGTGTTTATAAGCTGGGCTTATCCCTTGGGAATCAAAAGTAAGAAAATTGATAGTGAAAGGGACCTCAGTCAAAGCAAGCTGTGGGTCTGGGGGCATATGATTGTTTTTCTGTTTTTGAAAGAGATCTTTAATTGTCCTATGAGTTGTTTCAATGATTGCCTGTCCCTGTGGGTTGAATGGGATACCTGTGGCAGACTGTATGTTCCAGGATTTCAGGAAGGAATTAAATTCCTGTGATGTATATGCTGGTCTGTTATCAGTCTTTATGATCCAGGGGACACCAAGGACCAGCATGGCTGACTTGACCGCCTTTATCACATTACTAGCCTTTTCTCCAGATTGGGCTGTTGCAAATACAGCCTTTGAATAAGTATCTACCACCACATGGACAAACTTAAGTTTACCAAAGGAGTTCATATGAGTGGTGTCCACTTGCCAGAACTTATTAGGAGCAAGGCCTCATGAGTTCACTCCTGCTTGTTGCAGTGGGCCTAACAGGACGAGGGGTGCACAATTCTTGCAAGAGTGCACTAGGTGTTTGCATTGGATCATTGTTAGCTCTGGGAAAAGCAATGTTATGTTGTTTGCTGACATATGAAATTTTTGGTGTAGAATATGGGCTTGTTCTAGGTGTCCAGTGGAAGCCATGTTGCAGGAGATAAGACAATCAACCTTTTTGTTGCCTTGGAAAATAAAGCCAGGTAACCCAGTATGTGATCTTCTGTGTGAGATATACCATGGGTGTTTTCTGTTCTCAGTTAGCTCTTTAAGTGTTGTGAACATCTGTCACTTGGCTTATTGGTCAGGTTAAAGACTGCAAAAGTGATTGTCTTTGCTACCTGTACTGAGTATTTGCTGTCCAAAAATATATTTACTGGACCATCCTGGCTAAGGAGTAGAACCTTGACTACTGTCCTTATTTCTCCCAACTGTACTGATCCCCCGTGGGGTTCTACATGGATCTTATCTTTTTCTGTTGAGGATTTGATCACTATTCCAAACAGTGACATGTTGGCATCCATAAACACACACGGTGCCATGGGTATAGGTTGATTAGCAGGGAAAGCATGTTTTGGATAGTCTATTTCTAAGGTTTGTAATGGCTGGAGTAGCCTGTCCACTGGCAGGTGATTGTCAACCTGTCCTGGGAAATTTGTCATTAAAGTATGAAAGAGCATGCTATTCTGCATCAATGTGAACAGTTCTAATTGTGATAGGGATAGGACCACTATGTCTGGTTCTGTGTTAAATATCTTATTGGCATACTATCTTAATTTAAGTCCCATCATAAGGATGGCATCTTCTTTGTTAACTATTTTATGACACTTGCTCCAGGTTATGTGCACCCAAAAAAGTGGTCTGTGTTGTTGCCAAATAACTCCTTAAGGGGGTCTTGAGGGTACATATGGTTATGGCAAACAGAGGCACCTGAGAGTCATATATAAATGTTTTAAAATTTGACAACTGGGTGTTGATCTTTCCTATAGTGGATTTGGCTGCTGGTGTCAATATAATTTTTGAAGAAGGGCTATTCCCCTTAGTAAATCGAATAGCAGTCTAAGCTCTGCAGGTGTTAGGGGAAGGAAGGGCTTCAGCCAATTGATTTGGCTGCATAGTTGCTGAAGTTCATTAAGTGAGTATTTATGCTTGACTTTTAGGTTTGGGCCCATTGGAGATATATGGGAGGAGATTTGATAATCCAAGAATTGAAAGGGAGGAAAATGTTGTACCTTTTCTGTGGCAATAGACAAACCCAGGAATTGTAAATTTCTTTTTTTTTTAAGATTATTTATTTATTTGACAGGTAGAGTTACAGATCGGGAGAAAGAGAGACAGAGAAAGGTCTACCTTCCATTGGCTCACCCCCCAGATGGCTGCAATGGCTGGAGCTATGCTGATCCAAAACCAGGAGCCAGGAGCTTCTTCCCAGTCTCCCATGTGGGTGCAGGGGCCCAAGCACTTGGGCCATCCTCCACTGCCTTCCCGGGCCACAGCAGAGAGCTGGACTGGAAGAGGAGCAACTGGGACTAGAACCTGGCGCCCATATGGGATGCTGGTGCCACAGGTGGAGGATTAACCTAGTGCACCACTGCACTGGCCCTGTAATTGTGAATTTCTTACTGTCTCAATTAGACAGGCCTTCAGAGTTGCTGCATTCTCGTAAGCAAGTAAGATATTATCCACATAATGTATGACCAAGTACTGATCTTTAAGTGTGCTGGTCGCATGAGAAATGTATCTTTGGTAAGTGGCAGAGCAATTTTTCATGCCTTGTGGGAGAAATCTTTTTGCGGGGAGCTTGAAATTGGGCTCCCATACTGTAAAGGCAAAGTAGGCCTTATCCTCCTCCACGATGGGAATGGAAAAGAAGCCATCTTTGATATCAATGGTAACTATGTGCTATCCATTAGGAATGGCCCCTGGATGGGGAATACCAGCCTGGAATGTTCTCTTCTTTTTTATGATTTTGTTGACGGCCTTCAAATCCTGTAGTAGCCTATATTTTCCCTGTTTCTTTGGTATCACAGAAATGGGAATGTTGTGAGGGCTAGTGGAGGGCTCTATGTGTCCCTTTTCCAATTGTTCTTGTACCAATTCTGTAAGGATGCCAAGTTTGGGTTGTGATATTGGCCACTGTTCTACCCAGATGCTTCCTGTTCTTCCTCATTCAGTGGGGATTGGGTGTGGCTTTTGTATGAGGTGAACAGTGGCTCATAGAATTGGGGGTGAATCTTACTTGTAGGCTCTCCATTAAAGCTCTTGGCTCATGGAGATTTGTGATCTGTAGTAAGGACAGTTTGCATTTGT
Source organism: Oryctolagus cuniculus (assembly GCF_964237555.1). Taxonomy (NCBI): domain Eukaryota; kingdom Metazoa; phylum Chordata; class Mammalia; order Lagomorpha; family Leporidae; genus Oryctolagus; species Oryctolagus cuniculus. Next base: position 116,614,142 of record NC_091443.1, read on the forward strand.
GAGAGTACATCTCTCCCCCATAAGGTCATGGAAACATCAGCAATTAGTGGAAAGATGGTTCCTGTATCTCTGCTGTCATCTCGCCACATTATAGGCATGATGACATGATCAGCCAATTTTAATCCTCCAACACCTTGGAGGTCAGGCCCGCGTGCTGTCTTCCAATGTTGCATTTTTCTTACGTCCCTAGCTTTTAAGATAGTGGCATCTGCCCCCATATCAATTAAACCCACAAAGGCAATGTCATCTAAGTATAGGGTCCATTTTGGCCTCAGATTGAAGATATTGACCAGTTAATGGTCAATATCTTACTTGCTGGGCTGAGGGCCACCCCGCTGGGAGTGTTTAAAGGCTTGGTCTTGGAATCTTTTGCCCAATGAAAGCCTTTTTTACATCTGGGACACAGTGTTTTGGGTTTGCCCCATCTGTCAGTGTTTGGGCAGTTTTGCTGTAGGTGTCCTGTTTCCCGACATCCCCAATAAACTGGAGGGTCATTAGACTTCCTTGTGTTCAGTTTGTTAATGGCTGCAGTTAGGGCTTGTATGGCTTGTATGGGTGTATCAGCAGGGTTTACCTCCTTTGTAGCTACTATCCATTTAGAAAGGTCTTCCTTACAGATGGGCAATTACAGCTTTTGCCTCTAGTAGTGCCTTCCCAAGCTAATTGTTTGACCAGATTTTCTTGATTGGGGCCAAGCAGTAATCTTTTCTCTACTGCTTCCAAGACTCTGGAAAGGAAATCGGGGAACCATTCACCTGGGCCTTGAACTAAGTTTCTAAAGAGCTGACTATATTTAGGAGGATTTATATTTTTTAAGGCTCTAAGTGCCAAATCTCTGACCTGATCAAAATAGGCAACTACTTCAATGAGGGTCTGTTCATGAGAATATATGTAGGTGCCATGGCCTCTAAGCATATCAAAGGTTACTGCAATTCCACAGGCAGCACTATTCCTCACCATGGTTTCATCCTCTTCCTCATAGGAGGCTTTTGACTGTAAGAACAGTGGTCTTGACAGATATGCTTTGATCAGTGTAACCCAGTCAAAATGAGTTTGAAGATTCACTGCCCATTGTGTGAGCACCTGTTCAAAGTAGGGAGAGTCAGGGCCTCTTTTTTTTTCACTTTTATTTAATGAATATAAATTTCCAAAGTACAGCTTATGGATTACAATGGCTTCCCCCCCATAACGTCCCTCCCACCCACAACCCTCCCCTTTCCCACTCCCTCTCCCCTTCCATTCACATCAAAATTCATTTTTGATTCTCTTTATATACAGAAGATCAGTTTAGCATACATTAAGTAAAGATTTCAACAGTTTGCTCCCACACAGAAACATAAAGTGAAAAATACTGTTTGAGTACTAGTTATAGCATTCAATCTCAATGTACAGCATACTAAGGACAAAGATCCTACATGAGGAGTAAGTGCACAGTGACTCCTGTTGTTGACTTAACAAATTGACACTCTTGTTTATGGCCTCAGTAATCACCCTAGGCTCTTGTCATGAGCTGCCAAGGCTATGGAAGCCCCCTGAGTTCACTCACTCTGATCATTTTTAGACAAGGCCATGGTCAAAGTGGAAGTTCTCTCCTCTCTTCAGAGAAAGGTACCTCCTTCTTTGATGACCCGTTCTTTCCACTGGGATCTCACTCGTGGAGATCTTTCATTTAGGTTTTTTTTCCCCAGAGTGTCTTGGCTTTCCATGCCTGAAATACTCTCATGGGCATTTCAGCCAGATCCGCATGCCTTAAGGGCTGATTATGAGGTCAGAGTGCTGTTAGGACATTTAGGGCCTGACTCTTGAGAAGCCTTTTTTAGCATAGTAAGGTCATTTAAAAATTTTTTTTAATTTATTTATTTATTGACAGGCACATTTAGACAGTGAAAGAGAGACAGAGAGAAAGGTCTTCCTTCTGTTGGTTCACCCCCCCAAATGGCCACTACGGCCAGTGTGCTGCACCGATCCGAAGCCAGGAGCCAGGTACTTCCCCCTGGTCTCCCATGTGGGTGCAGGGCCCAAGCACTTGGGCCATCATCCACTGCCTTCCTGGGCAACATCACAGAGCTGGACTGGAAGAGGAGCAACTGGGAGAGAACTGGCACCACAACCGGGACTAGAACCCAGAGTGCCAGCACTGCAGGTGGAGGATTAGCCAAGTGAGCCATAGTGCTGGCCAAGATCATTTATTTTTTAGCATAATAAGGTCATCCAGTCCCGAATTCTGTGTCCTCTCCTGCATTAATGACAAACATATGGGTGGGGCTGCCCTGAGAGCCTGAGGTGCCTGAGGACTGCCACAAGTGTGGGGGTCCTCACTGGGTGTGGATGGGATGACCTTGCATGGGTTATTGCCTCGAGGTTGTCTAAGTTCATTCCATGAGTATTTGGGGGTGGCTGACTAGGCATTGTTGCGTTGTCTGCTGTCATGTCATTTTCACTGTGGGAGCTCTCTCTCCCTAAGTCATCAACTGTTGTCTATGAGGCAGAGGCCTGGAGTGACAGGCTCTTTTTACTCACAGATTCATTGTGTTTGGTAATATGTGTGTGCTTCTGAGAGGGGGTATCTTTCCCATGTTTGAACACTTAAGAGCAGTGTGCCACACCAACTCTAGCCAAAGGAAAGACATGCACAGCACTGCTGCCATAACAAAACAAATTCCTAAGGCCGGCGCCGTGGCTCAATAGGCTAATCCTCCACCTTGTGGTGCCGGCACACCGAGTTCTAGTCCCAGTCAGGGCTCCAGATTCTGTCCCGGTTGCCCCTCTTCCAGGCCAGCTCTCTGCTGTGCCCCAGGAGTGCAGTGGAGGATGGCCTAAGTGCTTGGGCCCTGCACCCCCATGGGAGACCAGGAGAAGCACCTGGCTCCTGCCTTCGGATCAGCGCGGTGTGCCGGCCACAGCGTGCCGGCCGTGGCAGCCATTGGAGGGTGAACCAACGGCAAAAGGAAGACCTTTTTCCCTGTCTCTCTCTCTCACTGTCCACTCTGCCTGTCAAAAAAAAAAAAAAATTCCTAGTACCTCAGCAGCTGATGGCATTCTGCAGGGGTTCCCTATCTTAGATGGACAGTGGTGTATCAGATTGTACGTATGTCCTGTGCTTAGTGGGGGACTTCCTTGATTCGTTAGGTCAAGGCCGTATGCCCACACGGTGTTTCCAGAGTGTCACCTCTGTCAAGTGTGGGAAGATGACTTGGTTCTGAATTCTGGGATGATCAGCCCCTTATGTGAATTTAACGGGCAACCTGAAAGTAAAAGGAGGAGCTGAGAAGCAGCGTTATGCTACTGGGTGATGTGTGCTTACCTGGGGCACTTAGACGGAGGACAAAGAGAAGGAAAGGGGCATAGGAGGGGGTTCTGTGCTCACCCTTACAGAACCAAACAGCCCACAAAACACCGAGGGGCCTACTTGCCGAAATCAAGGGGGGGACCTCATCGAGTTTGATAGGCTATTTTTTCTCTCTCAGTCACGTTGGGAACCAGATTTTGAGGTTGATGCATTCTGAGAGGAGGAGTGTTGTGAGAGCAGGAGGCATGGAGCCACCACACAGATCCCAGGAGTCAGCCTGAGGCAAGCAGCCCACAGACTTATTTATTTCAGTTGGTACAGCAGCTTAAATAGCCAAGGCAGCCAATCTGGTCAAGGGGCTGTCTATGCCCTAACCAATAACAGCCTGTTGCCAGGCAGTTTCTGAAGCCATCCAATCACAGCCTGTTGCCAGGCAGTTTCCATTGCCAGCAGCCATCTTGGCATGGCCTTCTCATTGCACCACAAAAGTCCACCGAATTTTTGAACTCAGAATATTAAAATGTGAATGTAACATAAATAGGAAAATGTCTCATGAACTAAACATGAATCAATATTTTACAAATGAAAAGAGCCAACAAACCCTTTCTACAAACAAAATTTCAGTCCCAGATTTATGGAACAGCCCAAACTTTTTTTTTTTTTTTTTTTTTGACAGGCAGAGTGGACAGTGAGATAACTTTTAAGGAAGAAAAAAATTCCAAAATTTTGCAGATTTATCCAAAGTGGAACTGAACAGGAAATAGTTTTGGTGTGAATCAGCATTACATTGATGACAAAGTCAGACAAGGACATGAAATAAAAATGAACTTAAGGACCATCTCTATATAAGAGATACAAATATATAAGAGATAACAAATATATGAGATAATAAAGTATTATTATACTAAATTACATATTGTGACTGAACCCCTATAATGTAAAGGCAGGACGCATTATCTCATTTCTTGCCCTAGACCAAGGTCCTTGCTTGTCCTTTACCAAAAGAAATTCACTGAATTGAAGAAGTGATACAGCTGTACTGACAAATCATCAGGCTCATGTGATATGGGATAAGGTAGCTAAGTGAGCTGCAGGTCAAAAGCCATAAAGCCCTGCCCCCATGTAATTCTACAATATTTGTCAGAACACCTCCTTTCCCAGAAAACCTTCTTTTCATCTGGGACCTAAGGGAAAGTCATGTAAATATGTATATTGAGCTCCACTTGGAATTTTATGGAGCTGCCATAAACCTCACAAGTGACCACATTATCTCATAAAAGGAGGTGCTGGGAGGTGCTTATGCTGTCTTCCATTGGAGATCAAGACTAATGGAGGTGGTGAGGTGCCATCTCTATATTTCCTTTCCCCTACGCATTCTCTGATCAACTCTACTCTTCAATTATGCCCACTCATGTTTGTGCTTGCTTTCTTACCTTTTAAATAAACTTTATTACCTCATTCGTCACCTATGTGCCTGCACCTAGAATGCTTTTAATGTAAAAGGCAAAGGATATGATTAAAATTAAATGCCATTCTCCCACAGTACAAGGAGGCACTTGCTTCTGCAGTAGATCAAATCCTGCTGGTCAATATTCCCTGGATGGGTTTGTTTAGGGGGATTCCAGATTCAGCATGGAAATTACAGGTCTGGGCAAAAGATAACCACCACTTATATGTAGTCCCCCAAACTGAAGCCCACTGGGCCATTGTAAAAAAAAAATCCCCTAAAGTGCACCATGCCACCAATCAAAGTAAGGTCATGAGTACCACTGAAACACCAGGGCCTTGCACACAAGATAAACCTCCACCTGTCAGCCCTAGCTTTCATTTATAAAAACCTTCAACCCTTACTCCTTGGGGAGTCTAGGAATTAAGCAATAGCTGCATGGATTCTTGCTCTGTCTTTGAAATAAACACCTTTTTCCTTCTACATTGATGTCAGTAATTGGCTTTCTGCATGTTGGATAAGTAGGCCATGTTTGGGGTTCTAAAACAACACTTCCAACAAGTTTGGGGTGTTGTTCTGCAAAAATATGAAATGATAATAAATTAATAATGAACAGAATATACTAAAATGTTCAAAGGGGGTTAACAGTCTGGAACAAATAGAATAAACATTCACATGGGTGAAAAATACAAGAGAATAATGTGATCATTTAGAGTAAATGTTAAAAAACATGTAATAAAATTCATCATTGGGCCATAAACACACAACAACTAATAGAATATTAAAATAGCAACTTCCACATTCCAACTAAGATTGTATAAAATGAACCTATGACAGCATAATTACTACAGAACATTGCAAGCTTTTTTCCTGGGAACAGATCTAGACAAGTCTATCTTTTCTCATTGTTTCTCTCCAACTTCATCTTGGAAGTATAATCAGGTAAATAAAACAACAAAAAAGGAAATATTAGGTAGAAATTTTTGATAAACTTTTAAGCAACAAAATTGTTAATATATTGGATGATACTATTGTATACAGAGAAAATACAACATAATCCCTAGATAAATAAAACTGATAAGAGAATAAGCTTACTAGGTATAAAATAAATACATAAAAATCAACTGGGTTACTATGTACCAGCAAGAAACAAATAGAAAACATTTTAAAGGACAAAACACAGACTAGAAATCAAATGCTTATAAGAGAAATGAAACAAAAAACTAACCTACATAATATTTTTAGTCTTAAAATCAATATAAAAAATTGTCAAACAACCTAATAAAATAAACTGTGAATACAAAGAAAAAGAAAGGCCCACAGTCCAGCCAACATTTTGTAAATTGTAGCTCATGTGAAGCAGGTTACTGCAAGCGCAGGATCATGAGATCTCAGTAGGATTGTGATCACTGGAGGGAGGGAGGGAGGGAGAGGGAGGATCCAAGGAGGTGGGACCATCGAGAGGGGAAAGTGCCTCCTACCGCCAGAAGAGTTGCCATCTGAGAGAAGCAGGCAGCTTAAGTCCAAGCTTCTCCCCTCTCCAGGAACAGCCTCAAGGAACCTTAACGGGATTCTGATTGGCTACACCTTTTCTGACGTCGTGCATTCTTGCCGGTTGGGCAAATTGTTCAATCAAGGCGCCCAGGGGCATCATTGGGGAACCACGTGCGATATTATTTTTTTGGCACCGCTGTACTCAACTCCCCGGATCTGCTCCTGAGAGAGGCCTTAGCTGGCTCCGTCGCTCTGCAAATTTCGGTCATCACAAGATCCCTCAAGAGGGCGCCTGGATATCACGGAAGCAAGGAAATGGTGAGTGTGTTGGGCCAGTTTGCTCGAATTGAGCAGGTAGCTGGGCCCCTCAGCATTCTGTCCTGTTCCTGCACACAGAAACTTCTGGTCAGTGCTGGAGGCCCTCTGGATAGGCGCACGTCTCCCTAAATAGTGTGGTAGGATGAGAGGTCCTCAGAGGGAGTATGTCTGCAGATATGCTATTCACTGGGGGGAATCTGCTGTTATCGGTAGGATCCTTAAACCTTCCTCTCATACCAGGGGTGATCTGGTCCCCCTGAGTTGGGAAACAAGATTTCTAGTCCATGACCCTGACCTCTCAGCATGGCTCTTCCTCGGGATCTTAATCTGTATTCTCTTGTTAATAACACAGTATCAGACTGGGTAAGTTACAAAGAAATGGTTTTATTTGGCTCAAGGACTTGGTCCCAGGTTTTAGGGGTAACATCTGGTGCTGGCCTTCTTATTGGCAAAGGCCTAGCACAAGAACCATGTGGACCAATAAAGCTGAGTATAGGAGAGGCTAATGTAAAGTGACTGCTGAAACAGACCCCTGGAGGTAAACCTGCAACCCATTAATCACATGAAAGAATTGATCCTAATCACCTCCTCTAAGGTTCCACATGATCTCATCTCTTACTATGATAACTTGGATTAAATTTCCCCATAGGTTTCAAAGGGGACAAACCATTATCTGTGGAAATAAATCTTAAATATCTGCATTCAGCCCCACGTTGTCAAATGGCACCTTCCCCTCTGAAGTTCCCAAAACTATTAAATATTTTCTGCCATGATACCTTTCATTCAGCTTCAGTATTTCAGCATTTTTCCAAAGAACCAGCAGCATTTTTCCACAGGAATCAAAAATGGTTTGTTTTCTATTTGTGAAGATTTCACATAAGAAGAAAGTGGAGAAAACCTATTTATCATTCTCATGTAAAAACTCTGCTTTGGTGGATGTTTAGAGCAGTGTTGCATCCATTCTTCAGCTAAAATAGAATATTACAAAAACAAGTGACAGTCACACGTGAATTTAATTGAAAAGGAGAGGCAAGGCATCTGATTGGGACCATCACTCCTTACCAGAGTGCAGTCCCAACAGCGAGTTACACAGTTTTTTACAGTATTCTTCCACTAAGGCTCACAATTTCAAACCCCTGGTATGCAGTGAACAATAAAAAAAAAAAACAGAATATGGTTGTAAGATAACAGTTAGCAATAACAAACCCAGGAACAATAACAACTCTAAAATATGGTTGCAAGATAACAGTGCAGGACACATTTCTCTCAACTTATTTCCTTGGAATTTTGGCCCACATAGTTTTATAAGATACACCCTTAGCCATTAGCAAGCAAAGCTAATATGTACAGAAGCAAGAGATCTGCAATCATATCTTAGCCACACTCACTCCATTTTGATTTTGACTCTACAGCAGGTGTTAAGATGTCACTTCAGATGTCCATATCCCATATCAGAGTATCAGCCTTCCTTCCAATCCACTTTGCTGCTATTACACACTCTTGTAAGCAGTGGATGATGGCCTAAGTACTTGGGTCTCTATCACCCATATGGGAGACCCAAATTCAGTTTCTGGCTTCTGGCTTCAGCCTGGTCCATCCCTTCAGCCTGGTCATCGTTGTTGCATGCATTTGAGAAGTGAATCGATGAAGGAGAGAAAAAAATCTTTCTTTTTTTCTGTCTATTTCTCTGCATTTCAAATGAGTAAAATAATTTTAAAAAATATTTGCACATGTCCTTTTAGCTACCATAAATGCAGATATCTCATCATGAATGTCATTGGCTTGTTCCCTTGGAAAGTTTACAAGGTGGTGTCTTATCAATGCTCCCTTCACTCTTTTCCTTGTCCTAAGTTTCAAAACTGTGTGAGTGGTGATCTAAGATGCTCCCAGTGGCTCAGTCCCTAGGACTGTGCAGTTTAACCCTAGCTCATTCTTTCTGGAAGAAAGCAAGGTAGTAGCTTATGCCCTAAGCCTGAGAATTAGCTGTAGTATATCCTTGATCTGAAGAGCTAACCCATAGGGACATTAAGATTCTCCTCTCACAAGAACATTCTCATTCCTGGGAGACATGTTAGTATCTGCTCATTCAGTCATATATCTTCCATCCACTGGTTCACTCCCCAAATGGCCAGCAACTGCCATAGCTGGGCTAATCTGAAGTCATGAGCCTGGAGTTCATTGAGGTCTCATGGTGGGACAGGGGCCTAAGGACTTGACATCCTCTGCTATTTACTCAGGTTCATCACTAGGGAGCTGGATTGGAAGTGGAGCAGCCAGGACCTTCTCTCTCTCTCTCTCTCTCTCTGACTCTGCAACTCTGCCTTTCAAATAAATAAATAAATCTTTAAAAAAATCATGAAGAGCTACTACAAATAGCTATACATCAATAAATTGGAAAATCCTAGAAGAAATGGAATGTTTTATGGACACATACAATCTACCAAAATTGACTCCCAAAGACATAGAAAACCTAAATAGGCCAATAACCAAGATGGAGATTGAATCAGTAATAAAGACCTTTTAACAAGGAAAAGCCCGGAACCAAATGGCTTCACTGCTGATTTAAAAAAATTATTTAAGGTATACAAATTTCATGTATTTCATATATATTGACTTAGGAACATATTGGTACTTTTCATCCCACCCTCCCTCCTCCTCTCTCTCCTTTCCCAGTCTTAATTTTTATAAAGATCTATTTTCATTTTACTTTATACTCATAAGATTAACCCTGCACTAAGTAAAGAGTTCAACAAATAGTGAATGGTACTGATCTTAAAAGTTCTTTCTCAGTCATGACATTGTCTGTGTATATAAAGGCTATAGATTTTTCTCTTTACTTAATGTATACTAAACTGATCTTCTGTATATTAAGAGAATTGAAAATGAATCTTGATGTGAATGGAAGGGGAGAGGGAGTGGGAAAGGGGAGGGTTGCAGGTGGGAGGGACATTATGGAGGGGAAGCCATTGTAATCCATAAGTCGTACTTTGGAAATTTATATTCATTCAATAAAAGTTAAAAAAAATTTAAAAAAAAAGGCTATAGATTTTTCTGTTGATTTTATATCCTGCCACTTTACCAAACTCTTTTATGAGTTCCAGTAGTCTCTCAGTGGAGTCTTTTGCATCTCCTATATATAGGATCATGTAATCTGCAAATAAGAATAGTTTTACTTCCTCTTTTCTGATCTGTATCTCTGTGATTTCTTTGGCTTGCCTAAGGTTTTAGCTAGAGCTAAACCTTTAGGACTAGATTAAATAACAATGGTGAGAGTGGGCATTCTTGTCTGGTTCCAGATCTTAGCAGGAATTCTGCCAGCTTTTACCTTTTCAATAGGATACTGGCCATGGGTTTGTCATATATTGCCTTGATTGTGTTGAGGAATGTCCCTTCTACAACCATTTTGCTTAGGGTTTTCATCATGAAAGAATATTGTATTTTATCAAATGCTCTTCCTGTATCTATTGAGATAATCATATGATTTTTCTTCTTCAGTTTTCTAATGTGGTGTATCACATTAATTGATTTGTGAATGTTGAATCATCACTGAATACTGGGATAAATCCCACTTGGTCATGATGAATGATTTTTCTGATGTTTTGTTGGATTCAATCAGCTATTTTGTTGAGGATTTTTGTGTCTATGTTCATTAGGGATATTGATCTATAGTTCTCTTTCTGTTGCATCTTTTCCAGGTTTAGGCATTAAGATGATGTATGCTTCATAGAAGGAGTTTGGGATGATTCACTCCTATTTGTTGGAATTAGTTCTTTTTAAAAAATCTGCTAGAATTCAGCAGTGAAGCTGTCTGGTCCTAGGCTTTTCTTTGTTGGGAGCATCTTTATTACTTATTCAATTTCCATCTTGGTTATTGGTCTATTTAGGTTTTCTATATTTTCATGACTCAACTTTGGTAAATTGTATGTATGTTTCTAGGAATCTATCCATTTCTTCTAAGTTACCTGGTTTGTTGGCATACTGATCTTTTAATAGTTTCTGATGATTCTTTTTATTTCTATGATATCTGCTGTTATATTTCCTTTTCCATCTCTGATTTTATTGATTTGGGTCTCTTTCTTCTTCTTCTTCTTCTTCTTCTTCTTCTTCTTCTTCTTCTTCTTCTTCTTCTTCTTCTTCTTCTTCTTCTTCTTCTTTTTGGTTAGTTGTGCCAATGGTGTATCTTTTTAAAAAAACATCTTTTTATTTCACTTTTTTTTGTATTTTTTTTTCAGTTTTGTTTCTTTTCTAATTTTAATTATTTCTTTCCTCCTACTTGTTTTGAGTTTGGTTTGTTGTTGATATTCTAGGTCCTTGAGATGCATGGATAGCTCATTTATTTGGTACCTTTTCAGTTCCTGGTGGCACCGATTGCTATGAACTTCCCTCTTAACACTGCTTTTGCTGTATCCCATAGGTTTTGATATGATGTATTATCACCTTCATTTGTTTGCAGAAATTTTTTGATTTCTTCAATGACCCACTGTTCATTCAAGAGCTTGTGGTTCAGTCTCCATGTGTTTATATATGTTCTAGAGATTCTTGAGTTGTTGATTTCTAGTTTTATTCCATTGTGGTCAGAGAAGATGCATGGAATAATTTTTTTTTTGAATTTGCTGAGACTTGCTTTGTGGCCTAGCATATTATCTATCCTAAAGAAAGTTCCATGCACTGATGAGAAGAATATGTATTCTATAGTGTCAATTAACTTTATTGTTCCCTGCTAATTTTCTGTCTGGATTATATGTCCATTGCTGAAAGTGGAGTATTGAAATCTCCCATTACTATTGTATTGAAGTCTGTCTACCTTTAGGTCTATTAACATTTTTTAAGTAGCCAGGTGCCCTGTAATGGGTGTATATACATTTATTGTGGTCACATCTTCTTCTTGGTTTGATCCCTTAATTATTACATAGTGCCTTTCTTAATCTCTTTTAACAGTTTTTATGTTAAAGTCTATTGTCTCTGATTTTAGGATGGCAACACAAGCTGTTTTTTGGTTTCTATTACCATCGATTATCTTTTTCCATCATTTCAGTTTCAATCTGCTTGTATCTTTGTTGATGAGATGTTTTTCTTGTTAAGTAGAAAATAGATGGCTCTTGTTTTACAGTCATTCAGCCAGTTTGTATATTTTAACTGAAGAATTGAGGCTATTTACATTCAAAGTGACTATTGGTAAATGGTAACTTGGTTCTGCCATTTTCCAAAAATATTCCTGTTGTTGACTTTGGATTTCTTTTGTACTTTTCCTGGTGGGTTTTCTGCCTTCTCATTCTTTCATAATGCTGGCTATCTTTCTGTGTTTCTGTGTGTAGCATATCCTTAAGCATCTTTGGTAGGCTGGACAAGTGTTGCCAAATTCTTGCAGTTTCTGTTTGTTATGGAAGATCTTCATTTCACCTTCATTCATAAATGCGAACTTTTCAGGGTATAATATTCTGGGTTGACAGTTTTTTCTTTTAAGATTTGGACTCTATCTCACCATTCCCTTTTATCCTGTAGGGTTTCTGATGAGAAGTCAGCTGTGAGTCTAATTGGCGAGCCTCTCAGAGTAATCTGATGTTTCTCTTGTGCACATTTTAGAATCTTTTCTTTATGTTTCACTGTAGAAAGTTTGACTACAATGTGTGGTAGTGAAGATCTTTTCTGGTCCTGTCTGTTAGGAGTTCTATGTGCTTCCTCTATTTGAACATCCCTTTCTTTCTCCAAATTGGGGAAGTTTTCTGTAATTATTTCACTAAATAGGTTTTCTATTCCCTTCTCTCTTTCCACTCATTCAGGAACTCCTAAGATGCACATGTTGGGTCATTTGAGAGTATCTCATAAATCTCCAACACTGTTTTTATGTTTTCTAATTTCTTTTTGTTTTATTTATTTATTTATTGCCTGATTGTAAGATTTCTGAAAGTTTGTCTTCTAGTTCAGATATTCTTTCTTCTGCCTCATCAAGTCTGCTGTTAAGGCTTTCCACCACTTTTTTATTTGATCCATTGAAATTTTCATTTCTAAAATTTCATTTTGATTTCTCTTTAAGTTCTCAATTTCTTAGGAAAAAATTTTCATTCATGTCATGTATCATTTTCTTTTGTGGATTTGCTTCTGATTTTTTTTTTGAGTGACTCATCCTATGATTAATTTTCTAAATTCCATTTCTGACATTTCCTTGATCTCTACTTTAGCATTCTAATGTTGAAATGTTGTGTTCCTCTGGGAGGGTCATGGTGACTTCCTTATTCTAGTTTCTTGCATTTTGGTTCTTATTTTTCAGCATTTGTGGAGTTGATTTTTAATTTTTCCTTTTGTTGGTTTTTGTCTTTGAGGTATGCTTCTGTGGCTTCTTGGAATGTCTGCCCTTCCAGTGACTAACAGGAAGTATATGGTGAGTGTGGCCAAGGGGCTCTGGCCAATGTTTTAGGGTGGGGCAAGTTTCCAGGGTAACACCTAAGTTCCAGGAGCAAGGGGGAAATCAATACCCAGCTATGCTCTACGCCTTTACTTGTAGCCACCGAGTCCCCATGGTCTCAGCACTCAAGTCTCCCACAGTTGTTGAGTCCAGAGGACACTGCTGGCACAGGTACCCCTCTGTCCTTCATTGCTGTCCAGCTGCCTCCCAGCCCAGCTCTGAGTCAGTGGGGGCTGTGGGCCACACCCACTGTTTGAAGTTCTGGATCACACACACCCTAGAGTCACTGGCTGAATGCCTGCCTGCCACTGCTGCCAGCACTAACTTCAAGTGTCCTGTCTCAGTGAGCTGTTATGTGTACACCTGCAGGCTTCTGTAGTTTTGCCCTGTTTTAAAATGGCACCTGCCCTCTCTCAGCTGGATCACAGTTTCTGTTTTGGAGTGATTCGTTGGAATTGGACAACCCTCTACACTTGCACTAGGACCACTGACAACTGCCAGCAACTACCAGGACCCTGGACTCCAGTCTGGACACACACCATATTCTCTCTCTGCTCTAACCTCATGGGTTGGTACAGTCTATCCTCCCTCCATCTCAAGAATGCTGCCAGCTCTGGCTTTCCATAGCTTTGGCTCTCCGCCCTCTCTGGCTGCATGTCAGCACTCACTATGCAGGTTCAGGCCATTTCCCCTCCTCCCATGGGGCTTCCTGGGTGTTTTTCTCTCCAATTCTCCACCAAGAGTGTACCTCCTACACTATTCTCTTCACTGTTTCTCCCTAGCCTTTGAAGCATGCCACTCCCTAATTCTCCATTTTTTTCTTCTTCTGGTCCTCCTACTGATTTTGGGTTTGGTTTGTTCTTGTTTCTCTAGATCCTTGAGATGTATTGTTAGATCATTTAATTTTTGCCTTTCTAACTTGTTGATGTAAGCACTGATTGCTATAAACTTCCCTCAACACTACTTTTTCAGTATCCCATAATTTTTGATATGTTATATTGTCATCTTCATTTGTTTTCCAGAATTTTTTGAATTCTTTTCTGATTTTTCCATGACCTACTGTTCATTTAGGAACATGTTGTTCAGCCTCCATGTGTTTGCATGTTTTCTCACATTTCTTTAGTTAGTTAATTTCCAACTTCATTCCATTGTAGTCAGAAAAGATGCATGATATTATTTCAGGTATTTTTTGATTTATGGAGACCTGCTTTATGGCCTAGCATATGATATATCCTAGAGAAAGTTCCATTCACTGATGAAAAGAATGTGTATTCTTCAGTTTGGGGATGGCATGTTCTGTAGATAACAGGTCCATTTGGTCCATGGTGTAAATTTGTTCTGTTGTTTCTTTTTTTTGCCTAGTTGATTTGTCCACTGATGAAAGTGGTGTGTTGAAGTGTCTCATTATTGTATTAGAGTCTGTGTCTCCCTTTAGATCCATTAACATTGCTTTTAGAGACCCAGATGCACTAGTATTGGGACATGTACATTTATTGTAATCACATCTTCCTATTGAATTGATCTTTAATAATAACATAATGCTATTCTTTGCCTTTTTACAGTTTTTGTGCTACTCCTGATAATTTTTGCTTTCCATTAGCATGGGATACCTTTTTCCATCCTTTCACTTTGAGTCTGTTTGTATCGTTGTTAGTCATATATGTTTCTTACAGGCAGCAAATAGAGGAATTTTTTTTGAAATCCATTCAGCCAGTTTGTACCTTTTAATTGGAGAATGTAGGGCACTTCTATATGATTATTATTGATAAGTAAGGAGTTTGCCCTGCCATTTTCCCATAACTATTCCTATTGTTTGGTTTGGCATTCCTTTGTACTTTTACTAGATTTTCTGCCTTCACATGCTTTCATAATGATGACTACCTTTCTGTTTCTCTGTGTAGCACATCCTTTTAAAGCATCATTTACAAATCTGGATGAGTGGTGACAAGTTCTTTCAATTTCTGTTTGTTATGAAAGGTCTTTATTTCACCTTCACTCATAAATGAGAGATTTGCATGGTATAGTATTCTGAGTTGACAGTTTTTTTCTTATAAGACTTAGACTACAACTCTCCATTCTTTCCTAGCCTATAAGGTTTCTGATTCGAAATCAACTGTCCATCTAATTGGAGATCCTCTGAAGGCAATATGGCATTTCTCTCAGGTACATTTTAAAATCCTTTTTTTATATTTTCCTGTTGAAAGTTTGACCACCATGTGTCATGCTGAAGATCTTTTCTGGTCATGTCCATTAGGAGTTCTATGTGCTTCCTGTACTTGATTGTCCCCTTTTCTCCAAATTAAGGACGTTTTTATTTATTACCTCACTGAATAGACATTTTAATTGATTCTGTCTTTCCACACCTTTAGGAAATCCTAAAACCCATATGTTTGTTTATTAAATAGTATCACAGAGGCTGGCACCATGGGTCAATAGGCTAATCCTCCGACTTGTGGCACTGGCACACCAGGTTCTGGTCCTGGTCGGGGCACCAGATTCTGTCCCGGTTGCCCTTCTTCCAGGCCAGCTCACTGCTGTGGCCCAGGAGTGCAGTGGAAGATGGCCCAAGTGCTTGGGGCCTGCACCCGCATGGGAGACCAGGAGGGGCACCTGGCTCCCAACTTCAGATCAGTGCAGCGCACCAGCTGCAGCAGCCATTGGAGGGTGGACCAACGGTAAAGGAAGACCTTTCTCTCTGTCTCTCTCTCTCTCTCACTGTCCACTCTGCCTGTCAAAAAAGAAAAAAAGAAGAAAAAAAAGGAAATAGTATCACAGTAGTTTTTTTCAGATAGAGTTTTTGCCCATTGAGGATGCCTGGGAAGGTTAGCTTTTGCTGGCTGAGAAAGGGTTTATGAATTTGAGAGTTTATTTGAGAATGTAGTTATAAGAAACAAATTATTTGGCTTTCTACTTATTGTCTAGCACAGAGATTTTAAGGCCTTTATAATTTCCTGAGTAATAGGTATAGCTCTGATCCTTCATAACACACCCCTTTCTGGCAATAACTGTGAGCTCACTATACAACTTCAGAATGGAGAGAGTTGACCATAAACAGCAAACATGCTTGGGTCTGGCATCTTCAAGTTCTCTTCTAGCTCTAGATGGGATCAGAATTGAACTGTCTGATAATTAGTAGGTGTTGGAGAACTGGGTTGGTGTTCAGGAAGCATGACAACTTTGGTGTTAGAAGTGACATCCAAAAAGATTCCAGGGCAGGCACTATGTTGCAGTAATTTAAGCTGTTACCTGCAGCACTCACATCCCTTATGGGTCTCAGTTCAATTCCCAGCCGCCCCATTTCTGATCCAGCTCCCTGCTAATGTGACTTGGAAAGCAGCAGAGGGTGCACCCATGTGGGAGACCTCTAAGTTTAGTCTGAAGTGAATATAGCTATTTTGGGTTACTTTGGACTATTGTTCTAATGGTCTATCTTTCTGCATATTTTATATTTAATTTGTGTCTTTATATTTATGTTACTTTTATAATACTTATTTGAGATCTTGCTGCTGCTGAGTGTGGGCACCAGAAGATCATGGAAAAACTCCACCTTGAGACTCCGACCAACACTGCTTGGCACCCAGTGCTTACCTCATCGATGAACATGTACTCCCATTTTGCCACTACTCAAGCTCTGTGAAGTTCCACAGCCACCATAGCCTTCAGAATGAAATTAGAAATGCTAAGGGGCCACTGTCATCACCAAGCCAAAGAATAAAGGTAAGGAGGTAAATAAAGCCACAGAGATTAGAACAAGAATTCATTTTATCTAAGTGGAAGTCAACATTTTACATTTCAGCTTTTTTAAGATTGTCCAGTTTGGATTTTGGCTTCTACCCTTAAAGAAGTTTCAAATTTCATTAACATTATTATAATTTATTAAAGCAGAATGATTTATTTCTAAGGTATTTGTTTCTTTGAAAACTGATAATGCTAAGTGACCTTAAGTAAAATGTTAAACTCACCTTATTCTTGTGATGTAATGGAGCTTACGGGTAGAAGATTACATCTATTTTTAAAAAATGCATTACTGCCTTT
Source organism: Oryctolagus cuniculus (assembly GCF_964237555.1). Taxonomy (NCBI): domain Eukaryota; kingdom Metazoa; phylum Chordata; class Mammalia; order Lagomorpha; family Leporidae; genus Oryctolagus; species Oryctolagus cuniculus. The sequence goes on from NC_091443.1 coordinate 116,631,128, forward strand.
TCTGCTTTGACTACTCTCACAAAGTAAATAGATGTTTTGAGTAAGTCATTTTCTTGGCCCCAAGGGCTATTTTTTTTAACTTTTATTTAATGAATATAAATTTCCAAAGTACAGCTTATGGATTACAATGGCTTCCCCCCATAACGTCCCTCCCACCCGCAACCCTCCCCTTTCCCACTCCCTCTCCCCTTCCATTCACATCAAGATTCATTTTCGATTCTCTTTATATACAGAAGATCAATTTAGCATACATTAAGTAAAGATTTCAACAGTTTGCTCCCACACAGAAACATAAAGTGAAAAATACTGTTTGAGTACTAGTTATAGCATTCAATCTCAATGTACAGCACACTAAGGACAAAGATCCTACATGAGGAGTAAGTGCACAGTGACTCCTGTTGTTGACTTAACAAATTGACACTCTTGTTTATGGCATCAGTAATCACCCTAGGCTCTTGTCATGAGCTGCCAAGGCTATGGAAGCCCCCTGAGTTCACTGACTCTGATCATATTTAGACAAGGCCATGGTCAAAGTGGAAGTTCTCTCCTCCCTTCAGAGAAAGGTACCTCCTTTGATGACCCATTCTTTCCACTGGGATCTCACTCGTGGAGATCTTTCATTTAGGTTTTTTTTTTTTCCCCCAGAGTGTCTTGGCTTTCCATGCCTGAAATACTCTCATGGGCATTTCAGCCAGATCCGCATGCCTTAAGGGCTGATTATGAGGCCAGAGTGCTGTTAGGACATTTGCCATTCTATGGGTCTGCTGTGTATCTCACTTCCCATGTTGGATCATTCTCTCCCTTTTTTATTCTATCAGCTAGTATTCGAAGACACTATTCTTGTTTATATGATCCCTTTGGTTCTTAGTCCTATCATTATGATCAATTGTGAACAGAAATTGATCAGTGGGACTAGTGAGATGGCATTGAATTGGAATCCCCTGGTATGTTTCTAACTCTACCATTTGAGGTAAGTCAGCTTCAGCATGTCCCGAATTGCACATCTCTTCCCTCTCTTATTCCCACTCTTATATTTAACAGCGATCACTTTTCAGTTAAGTTTCAGCACTTAAGAAGAATTGTGTATTGATTACAGTATTCAACCAAAAGTATTAAGTAGAACAAACAAAAAAAATACTAAGAGGGATAACATATTAAGTTGCTCATCAACAGTCAGGGCAAGGGCTGATCAAGTCACCGTTTCTCATAGTGTTCATTTCACTTTAACAGGTTTCCTTTTTGGTGCTCAGTTAGTTGTCACCTATCAAGGAGAACAAGTGATATTTGTCCCTTTGGGATTGGCTTATTTCACTCAGCATAATGTTTTCCAAATTCCTAACAGGGATCACTTTTCAGTTAAAATTTAAACACCTAAGAATAATTGTGTGTTAATTACAGAGTTCAACAAATGGTACTAGAACGTTAAATATTAATAGAAAACCTTTGAGGATTTATTTAAAGATTATCTTCATTGGTAATCTAAACCTAAAATGTTACGCTCCTGTACATAAAAAATATTCTGCTAAATTTATGGTATAGATCCTTCCAAGTTTTTTTTTAAGATTATTTATTTGAAAGGCAGCAGAGAGATAGGGGCAGGGGCAGAGGCAAAGGCAGAGGCAGAGGCAGAAATAGTGATAGTGATAGTGATAGAGATAGAGAGAGAGAGAGAAAGAGAGAAATCTTCCATCTGCTGGCTCACTCCCCAAATGGCTGCAATGGCTGGAGGGGGGTGGATCTGAAACTAGGAAACAGGAGCTTCTTTCAGGTCTCCCATGTGGGTGCAGGGGCCCAAGCAATGGCAGAGAGCTGGATTGGAAGTGGAACACCCAGGACTCAAACCAGTGCCCATATGGGATGCTGGCACTGCAGGCAATGGTTTAACCTGCTTTGCCACAGTGCCAGACCCTCCAAGTTTTTTTTTCTTTTTTATCAAGAGTATATGGCCTCAGGTGGAATAAGGACATGAGCCTCAGCCATTTTCCCTCATTGCACAAAAGCTAAAACTTTGGAATGTATTCCTTGCCCTTGAAACTCAATTGGGTCTCACACATTGCCTTCATACCTGACCCCTTACAGCCACCTGAAAGACCAGTTGCTCTGAACACCTGAAAGACCATTTGCAGGAAATCCCCTCTGCCGGCTGTTCCCACCTACCCCACCCCCAACCCCAGTCCTCCTAAAATATAAAAAGGTCTGGCCCCTGGGGGTCAGGGTCTTCTGCCACAAGCTCCATCAATGTGCATTCAGGCAGTTGGTCACTCACCTCTATGGATTTATTTTCGCTGAATGAAATCAGTCTGGCTGTAAATTTGTACACTGCCTCCTCTCTATTCTGTGCCTTGTTTCCTAACATTTTGGTGCCCCATGTGAGGAGGCACCAATATGCAACTCTTTTCCTAACAGCCTCTGCATATGTGATAAAGTTCCTGTTTAGGGATGGTGCCTCTCAGATTGTAGTTTCTTTTACTTAACTCCTCAAATAAATATAGTTTGTCTCAAGTTTCTAAATTTACAACTATGGTCTCAATTCATGTATTTGCTAATGATATATATTTTTCTTGCTTAGGTAGTAACCTCCCAGTCTAGTTCTGTTGTATACTAGAAAATCTCAAATCATAATTCAAATATTTGAGGTAAAGTTATCAACATTATTTGCAGGAATTACTTTATTAACTTGTATTCAATGTGGAAATAGTATAGTTCTATTGATTTTATTGCACTTCAAGTAAGGAATGGAAGTGGTACTCAAAAATTTGTTTTTAACCTTTTGGTTATACTCTTTGATCCCTATAATATGATACTTTATGCAGTGCTCAGAAATAGAAAAATATTTGAAAAATCTTAAAATAAAATGCTTATTTGAGGGCAAGCATTGTGGTGCAAAGGCTTAGGCCATATGGGTACTGATTTGAGACTTGGCTGCTTCACTTATAATCCACATCCCTAATAATATGCCTGGGAAACCAGCATAGGATAACCCAAGTGCTTGGGCCCCTGCCACCAACATGGGTGACTCATGGCTTTAGCCTGGTCCAGCCCCAGCCATTGCAGCCACTTGGGGAGTGAACCAATAGATGGAAGATCTCTCTGTCTCTCCTTCTATCTAGATAAGTCTGTTTTTCAAATAAATAAAATATTTTAAAAATTAAAATACTAATTTTAATGTTTATCTTAAATTCACAAAAATTGATTGCATTTAGTACATAGAAATGATGGTTGAAAATATTTGCATAATGTAAAATGGATAAACCAAGGTAATTGCCACATGCATTCTATCATACACCTATTCTTTACATTGGAGCTATTTAAAATGTAATCTCTTATTTACTTTCTATAGTCAAATGCATTGTCATTAACTACTGTCACCATGATGTATGCCAGACCTCTTCTGAGTTTTTTCCAATGCAAATGAAATGTGTTTTCCTTTGACCGATATGTCCTCAAACCCCTCATATGTCTTTATATTTGTTTATTTAAAATATATTCATTTATTTAAAAGGCAGAGTGACATAAAGAAAGGGAGAGACAGAGAGAGAGATATTTCACCTGCTGGTTTACTTCCTAAATGGCCACAATGGCTGAGACCGAACAATGCTGAAGCTAGGAGCCTGAAACACCATCTGGGCTTCTAGCATAGGTGCAGGGGCCCAACCACTCTAGTGATAATACAGCATTTCCCCTGGCACATTGACAGGCAGCTGGATTGGAACTGGAACAACTGGGACTTGAACCAGCACTCATATGGCATGCTGATATCACAGGCAATGGTGTAGCCTATTGTAGTGTAGCACCAGCCTTTGTCTGTATATTTAAAATGGTTTTCTGATACACAGCACAGATTTGGGTGTTGGTTTAAATTTTCCTGTGTGAAATTCTTTTAATTGATGTATTTAGCTGAAGCACATTTGAAGTGGTTATTGATATTGTTGGATTAATATGTACTATGTTTGTAATTAATTGCTATTTGTTTTAGTTAGTTTTTAAAAGATTCATTTTTTATGGACCCTACATTTATTGTTGTTTGTAATAATGAGTAAAATACACAGCATCTCAAATAGAGAGAAGTTGGAAAATAAAGCAAAGAAGAGATGGGATGGAGGTGAGGGAGGGAGTACTTGGAATACCTGTTTAAATAGGGCACTCAGGGAACATGTGCTTGATTGGAACCTAAAGAAAGGAGGGAGGAAGCGAGCCACGCAGACCCCTGTGGAAGGAAGGAAGCCCAGAGAGGAAGAAGATTCCAATACAATCCCATCAAGGTGGCATGTACCAATGCCATCTCACTAGTCCAAGTGATCAACTTCAGTTCACAATTGATCACACTGATAGGTCTAAGAGTCAAAAGGATCACACAAACAAGACTAGTGTCTGCTAATACTAACTGATAGAATCAAAAAGGGAGAGAATGATCCAACGTGGGAAGTGGGATACACAGCAGACTCATAGAATAGCAGATGTCCTAAATAGCACTCTGGCCTCAGAATCAGCCCTTAAGGCATTCGGATCTGGCTGAAGAGCCCATGAGAGTATTTTAGGCATGGAAAGCCAAGACACTCTGGGGAAAAAAAAAGAAGAAGACCTAAATGAAAGATCTGCGTGAGTGAGATCCCAGTGGAAAGATTTATTTATTTATTTGAAGGTCAGAGTTACACAGAGAGAAGGAGAAGCAGAGAGAGAGAGAGAGAGGTCTTCCATCCACTGATTCACTCCCTAATTGGTCGCAATGGCTGGAGCTGCGCTGATCCAAAGCTAGGAGCCAAGAGCTTCTTCTGGGTTTCCCATGTGGATACAGGGGCCCAAGGATTTGGACCATCTTCTACTGCTTTCCCAGGCCACAGCAGAGAGCTGGATCAGAAGTGGAGCAGCAGGACTCAAACCAGCATCCTCATGGGATACTGGCACTGCAGGCTATGGCTTTACCCACTATACCACAGTGCCAGCTTCTGTGTTAGTTATTTAAAGGAATTTCTAATACATTATATTGTCAGGGTTAAAGCAAATGTATGATAATTGCTATAACACAGTTCTCATCAATTTTATCATTAATGTGATATTAATATCAAGGGAATAAATTTAATGTAGTCAATAGATACAATTCCAAGACATGATATTTCTCTTATTCCTCTTTCCTTCTTTTTAATTTTTGAGATAATGTATTTTTAAATTTATATTCTAGCTGAAGGCTTAATTCTCCACTAAGTAAGGAATTAAATAAGTAAAAATTAAAAGGCGATATTCAGCAGGAATATAGGCAAAATCAAAAGAAAATACATACATTTTGCTCATATACAGTAAATTAGAAAACGATCACATATCTCTAAAACTGTAGTAATATGTCATTCTAACTCATTGTTTTGACAAATATGTAAAACAAATATGGCAAAAGTGTATTTACAGTAATATTGATACATATATATTTCTTTTTTGTTTATTTTTCTTTATTGTTTTTTTCTTCCTTAATTTTAGTTCCTACATATAAGAGAGAATATGTAGGATTTGTCTTTTTGTGTCTGGCTTATTTCACCAAACATGATGCCTTCCAGTTGCATCCATTTTGATGCAAATACTATGATTTCATTATTTTTTATATCTGATTAATATTCTACTGCTTACATACATATATATATATATATATATATCACATTTTCTTTACCCATTCATCTGTTGATGGATACTTGTTTGATTTCATATTTTGAGTATTGTGAACAGTGTTGCTATAAAAATGGTGGTGCAGGTATATCTTTGATAGAATATGTTCATTTCATTTGGGTATATACACAGAAGTGGGATTCTTGGGTCATATGGCAAGTATATGTGTTTAGTTTTTTTCAGAAATTTCCATACTGTTTAGTGGCTGCACTAACTTGTATTCCCATGAACAGTGTATAAGATTTCCCCTTTCTCCTTATCTTTGCCAGAACCTATTACATTTTGTCTTTTGGATAACAGCCATTCTGACAGGGGGTAAGTGGTATCTCATTATGGTTTCAATTTGCATTTCCCTGATGGGTAGTGACTTGTGCATTTTTTCATATATTTCTTGGCCATTCTTTTTCTTTTGAGAACTGTATGTTGAGGTCCTTTGCTCTTTACTTCCTTGGATTTAAAAAAAAATGATTTATTTTTTTGAAAGAGTCATAGAGTGAGAGACAGAAGAGAGACAGAGACAGAGAGAGATCTTCCATCTGCTAATTCACTCCCCACATGGCTACAGTGGATGGGGCTCAACCAGGCCAAATCCAGGAGCTTCTTCCAAGTCTCGCACATGGGTATTAGGGGCCCAAGCACCTAGGCTATCCTCTGCTGCTTTTCTCATGTCGGAAGCAGGGAGTTGGATCATAAGTGAAGCAGCTGGCATATGAACTAGCACCCATATTGGATGCTGACATTACAGGCAGAGGTTTTACCCAATATGCCAAAATGCCGGCCTCTGAATTGTTTTTTTTTTTTTTTTATTGTTGAGTTTTTGAGTGCTGATATAGTCTGGATTTTTATGCTTTGTCAAATAAGTAGCTTTAAATGTCTTCTTCTCCTTCTGTTGGATGTGTCTTCACTCTATTGGTCATTTTCTTTGCCACACAGAAAGTTCTGAGTTTGATATAGTTCCATTTCTTTAGTTTTGCTTTTGTTGCCTGTTTTGGAGGTCTTGTCCAAGAAATCTTTCCGTACACCAATGTTGGTATATTTCCACTATAGTTTCTTCCAGTTATAGTCTCAGGTCTTAAATTTGGGTCTTAGGACATTTTGAGTTGATTTTTATATATGGTGTGAGGTGTGAATTTAATTTCATTCTTCTACATACATAAATCCAGTTTGCCAGAACAATTTGTGAAGAGACTATACTTACTCTACTGTATGATCTGAGACTATTATCAAAAATAAGTTTTCTATATGTATGTGGATTAATTTCTGGGTTGTCTATTTTATTTATTTATTTATTTATTTATTTATTTATTTTGAGAGGCAGAGTGGACAATGAGAGAGAGAGACAGAGAGAAAGGTCTTCTTTTTTCTGTTGGTTCACTCCCCAATGGCTGCTGTGGCCAGCGTACCACACTGATCCAAAGCCAGGAGCCAGGTGCTTCCCCTGGTCTCCCACACAGGTGCAGGGCCCAAGAACTTGGGCTGTCCTCCACTGCACTCCTAGGCCAAGCAGAGAGCTGGACTGGAAGAGGAGCAACTGGGACAGGATCCGGTGCCCCAACCAGGACTAGAACCCGGGGTGCTGGCACCGCAGGCAGAGGATTAGCCTATTGTGCCATGGCACTGGCCAATCTATATGTCACATTTTATGCCAGTAACATGCTGTTTTCATTGCTATACTAGTAATTGTACTATGCATTGAAATCAGGTATTGTGATGCTTCCAGCTTGATTTTTCTTACTTAGGATCACTTTGGCTATTCTAGGTCTTTTGTGATTCCATGTGAATTTTAGGATTGTTTTTTCCTAATTCTATAAGAGAATGTTGTTGATATTTTGATAGGGATTGCATTGAATCTGTAGGTTATTTTAGGTAGTATAGACATTTTATTTTATTTTTTTTTAAGATTTATTTATTTGAAAGGCAGAGTTACAGAGGCAGGGGGAGAGAGAGAGAGGGAGAGAGGGAGAGAGAGAGAGATAGGTCTACCATCCACTGGTTTAATCCCTAAATGACTACAATGGTTGGAGCTGGACTGATCCAAAGCTAGGAGACTGGAGCTTCTTCCAGGTATCCCATGTGGGTTCAGGGGTCAAAGCCCTTGGACCACCTTCTACTGCTTTCCCAGGCCATAGCTGAGAGCTGTATCAGAAGTAGAGCAGTTGGGACTCAAACTGCTGCCCAAATAGTGTGCCATCCCTGCAGGTGGTAGTTTTACCCACTATGCCACAGTGCCAGCCCCTATGGACAGTTTAATGATAATCATTCTTCCAATCCATGAGCAAGGGACATCTTTCCATTTCATGGGGGTCCTTGTTGATTTCTTTCATCAATGTTTGATAACTTTCATTGTAGAGATCTTTTACTTCCTTGGTTAAATTTATTCATAAATATTTAATTTTTTGGTGGCCATTGTGAATGGGATTCTTTTTCTTGATTTCTCTTTCAGTGAATTCATCATAGCATATGAAAAATCTACAGCATTTTGTATATTTATTTTGTAACCTGCAATTTCACTGAATTGGTTTATCTATTCTAACAGCTTTTTGGTGGAGTGTATGTTTTCCATGTGCAATATCATGTCATCTACAAGAATAATTTGACTTACCTTTTTCCAATTTTGATACTCTTTCTTTCTTCCTACTCCCTAATTGCTCTTGCTAAAACTTCCAGTATTATTTTGAATAAGAGTGGTGAAACTGGACACCTTTGTCGTGTTTCAGATCTGAGAGAAAACACTTTCAGTGTTTTCCCATTCAGCATGATATTGGCTGTTGGTTTGGCATATAAAACCTTTATAATTTTGAGTATGTTTCTTCTCTATCTGATTTATGGAGGGTTTTTATCATGAAAGTGTATTGAATCTTATCAAATGCTCTCTCTGCATCTATTGAGATGACCATGTCATTTTTATTCCTCATTATATTGATGTGATTTATGATACTTATTGATTTGCAAATGTTGAACCACCCTTGCATTTCTAGGATAAATTCCACTTGATCATCATATATGATCTTTTTGATATTGTTTATATTTGACTTGCTTATATTTTTTCCTGTGGCTATTAAAGTATGTTCCTTTTACCTAACAACCCAACCAGCCAGCTCTTCTCAATATAAGAGTCCTTGACTTTAATGAGATCATATTGAATGATTTTTTTATTTAATGTATGCATTTTTACATAGATACAACTTTAGGAATACAGTGGTTCTTTCCCCCGTGCCCCTCACTCCACTCCCTTCCCACCTCCCATTCTCTTTTCCATCTCCTTCTTCATTATAGATTATTTTTAGTATGACTTTATATATAGAAGGGGGCAAATTGTTAAAATCTTTGGCTTGCTTATATTTTGTTGAGAATCTTTGCATCTATGTTCATTCAGGATTTAGGTCTGTAGATTTCTTTTTGTGTTGTATCATTGGTTTTGGTATCAGATTGATGCTAGCCTCATAAAAAGAGTGGCTGAGTTCCATCCTCTTCAGGATTTTGGAATAGTTTAAAAATTATTTGAATGAATTCAGCAGTAAAGCTATCAGGTCTTAGACTTCTCCTTGATGGAAGACTTTGGCTACTGTGTCAATCTCATTGCTTATTATGGGTTTGTTTAGATTGTCTATATTTTCTTGATTTAATCTTGGTAGGTTATATGTATCCAGAAATTTATCCATTTCTTCAAGGTTTTCCAGCTTCCCAGCATAACTCTAATGGGCTTTCTGTGCAGAGCCTCAGCTGCCAAATAAGTCCTGAGACTCCTCACTTTCTGACAGTGTTGACACCTGTGGAGAAAAATGTGAACTTCCTGATCTGCTGAACCAGCTTGAGGTCCTGTCTTGGAAGTGTTATTCCTATGGGAATCTTCCAATATCAACTGTGGCTACTGCCTTGCTGCTATCCAGGGCAGGAACATCTCCCCACTGCCAGATGGATTTAAATTCACTGCCCACTTTCCTAGTCCCATTGCAGCAGGGGCTGTGTCTCTTTCTCAAGAGTCAGGTGCGGCAGGCAGAATCCATGTCACTTAACAGCCAACTATCTTAGGCTACCATTTCCTCAGCAGTCAGCGCTGCCACTGGTGGTGTGATCTATAAAAGTCTTGATAAAGGCCGGCGCCGTGGCTCACTAAGCTAATCCTCCGCCTTGTGGTGCCTGCACACCGGGTTCTAGTGCCGGTCGGGGTGCCGGATTCTGTCCCGGTTGCCCCTCTTCCAGGCCAGCTCTCTGCTATGGCCCGGGAGTGCAGTGGAGGATGGCCCAAGTACTTGGGCCCTGCACCCCCATGGGAGACCAGGATAAGTACCTGGCTCCTGCCATCAGATCAGGCACCGGCTGCAGCGCATCAGCCGTGGCGCCATTGGAGGGTGAACCAGCAGCAAAAAGGAAGACCTTTCTCTCTGTCTCTCTCTCACTGTCCACTCTGCCTGTAAAAAAAAAAAAAAAAAAAAAAAAAGTCTTGATATTACTTTTATGTCATCCTTTAAGTACCGGAAGAGATTTGGAAAATGTTTAGTCATCTTGTCTGCTACTTATAAAATCTGACTTATGTTGGCCTTTTCTTCAACTGATTTTCTTTCCCTTGAGTAGGACTAAATTTTTTCTTTCTTTACATGAATAGTGATTCTGAATTTTATCATCAATATTGTAAACCATGTGTTGCAGACATTGTGGATACTCATATTCTTCAGAAAAATTATTTCTATTTTACAAGGCAGTTAGTTGGCTGGATTTAAATTCTAAAGTGTATTCCTTACAATGGTCACTAGGTAACTCTATTTCCTTCAGCTTCTAGTGACTGCTTTTTTATTGCTTTTTTTTTTTTTATCTGAAGTGTCCCATATAGTGTACTGTAGTGTTTTATATCCAAATTTAGGGACTTAAATTCTTTGATTTTCTTTATTCCAGGACCTATTTTCCTTTTCTCCCATTCTTTGGTTGTCTTTGTAGCCTGAAATTTCTACCAAAACACCCTAATTAAAGCTGTAACTTTGACTCCCTTGATCTATGTGTAAATAGGAAAGTGTCCTCTGGTAAAATGCACAAAATGAATGAGTTTCTCTTCTGTCAGTTCCCTCAGTTCAGCATCTGCCTTTTATTGTGATGCACTCCAATTCCCAAATGGTTGTGCTACAAACTGTGAATTTTATAATTTTTTTTTCTTTCATGGGTTCATCTTGTTGAATACTTTGTCATGAACATGATACTTTTGAGTTGTTTCTGTTATAAAATTTTCTCTACACTGTACTATTGATTTAAATAGTTGCCAGTTTGATTTTTTCCTCTGCATGTCAGGTCCTTCTTGAATAGGAATAATTTATGTAAAATGGAAATAGAACTAGTCAGATTTAGTTCAATTTAAAAACATTTTGGGTTGGCGCCGTGGCTCACTAGGCTAATCCTCTGCCTGCAGCACCGGCACTCTGGGTTCTAGTCCTGGTTGGGGTTCCAGTTCTGTCCTGGTTGCTCCTCTTCCAGTCCAGCTCTCTGCTGTGGCCCAGGAAGGCAGTGGAGGATGGCCCAAGTCCTTGGGACCTGCACCTGCATGGGAGACCAGGAGGAGGCACCTGGCTCTTGGCTTCAGATTGGTGCAGTGTGCCAGCCGTGGTGGCTATTTGGGGGGTGAACCAACAGAAGGAAGACCTTTCTCTCTCTCTCTCTCTCTAACTCTGTCAAAAAATTTTTGAATTTCTCAAATATATTACATGGAACAATATGTTCCCTTGAAATTTTAATTTGTGTTTCTCATTTATTTGTCCCTCTGTATTCACCTTTTTTATACTTTAAATAGTGTCTTTCTGGACTATGCACATTTTCCAATTATTTTGCCAACTATATTTTCTTTTCTTAAGATTTATTTATAAAGTCAGAGTTACACAGAGAAGAAGAGGCAGAGAAAGAGAGAGAGAGCGAGAGAGAGAGAGAGGTCTTCCATCTGATGGTTCACTCCTCAATTGGCCGCAATGGCAAGAGTTGCACCGATCTGAAGCCAGGAGCCATGGGTCTCCCATGCAGGTGCAGGGCCCCAAGAACTTGGGCCATCTTCTATTGCTTTCCCAGGGCATAGCAGAAGCTGGATCAGAAGCAGGCACCTATATGGGAAGCTGGCACTGAAAGTGGTAGCTTTACCTACTATGCTACAGTTCCGGCCCTGCCAATTATTTTTTCAATATTTTTTATATTTCAAAATGTTTGCCAATTATTTTTTTCATATGATTGGTCATTTTTTGCTATTAGGAAGGTAACTTCTCTGTGGTGTAACTTTTTTCTTTTAACATTGTTTTGCATTTCTTTAATTTTGTCATAAGGAGTATGGATATTTATATATTCAGATTTCTCAACTTGGGCTTAGATAGCTTCTGAATATTGAGTTTCAGTTAGAATGGACTTTTCAACTGCTGGTGCTGTGGCATAGTTAATTAAGTCACAGCCTATAGTGCCAACATCCCATTCAAGTCCTGACTGCTCCACTTCTAATCTAGCTCCCCACTAATGTGCCTGGGAAAGCAGTGGAGGATGGCCCAAAGTCCTTGGGACCCTACACTCATGTGGGAGACCCAGAAGAAGCTCCTGTCTTGCCTGGTCCAGCCCCAGCCATTGTGGCCATTTGAGGAGTGAAGCAGTAGATGGAAAATATCTTACTTCCTCTATGTCTCTCCTTCTCTCTCTCCCTCTCTCTCTGCCTTTCAAATAAATAAATAATAAATAAATAAATAAATAAATCTTTTTTAACAGACTTAATTCACTTTGTTTTCTTGTGTAAAATCCTATTTTGTAGCCATATCTGGAGCCTGGGTCCTCTGCACAAATACTCTGGTGTGAGTCTTCATAAGATGGTCCATGCTTTCCTGATAGGGAGACTTGGTGAATACATTCTTTTTCCAGAGGTTGGGGATCAGATTGCTGTAGGTCTTGGGGATAGCATAGAAGGCGCCCTTTGTGGCCCAGGGTAGCAGTGCACCCACTGGCTGAAGTGTGGCAGCCACCAATGCCAGCTATCATCAGCAACTTCTTGGGGACACAGTGAAGACAATTCCAGTGCTTCTAGGAGCAAGAATTGAGGCACAATAGCACAGAGACACATCATCTGGTCACCTTGCAAGGCACAGTGTGAGGTTTGCCTATCTTGTTTCCCCAATAGCACCTCCACATGGGCAAAATGGACAGCTTAGCAAGGATGATGGCCCCTCAGATGGTGGTGGCTATTTCCTTGGAGCACTTCACACTCAGGCTGACATGACCATTGTGTTCTTCAATGGCAACAAATGCCTTGAACCTGCTTCACTGCCAATCTATGCCTGCTTCTGCACGGACATGATCTTCAAAATCTCACTGAGGGATGTCCCCAGGGAAACATCAAAGATCTCGGACTCCTTGATGGGCAAGGAGAAGAGATATATCTCCTACAAGGTTTTGATCTTCATGTTCTTAAACAGGTGGCCAAGCCTGGTGACAGGCTCTATGAGTTCCATAACCTTGGCTGTGGACCTGGCCCTGGCTTTACCACAGCCCTGGATGCCACTGCCAAAACCTCAGCAGAAACTGCAATGGCCTTCCATTCCAGGGTCCTCAGGGCCTCCAGACCCTCCTGCATCAGCATCATCCCACCATTTGGTATCCTCTCAGAGAAGAAGGAAACAAATCTTAAAATAAAGAATGGACTTGTCCTACTCAACATTATAAGTCAAACCCCACACACATTTTCAAGCTGTTACACACTTGGTGTGAAATTCATCTTTAATTTTGTTCTGTATCTGTTTTCCACACCATTTATTGAAAGGTCCATAGGGCCACCCCATAGACTTGCAGTGACATCTATCTGTGAGGGTGAACTGTTCTAAGTAATGTTTTTTCTGGCTGTCTCAGAATATTAGGTGGTAGTAAATTAACTTATGGTTAGGAAACCACCGACTTACAGCCTCTGCATTCAAAACGTGTATCAAATCTGTTTTTCTCAGGGTGGTAGAATGTCCTTTACTAGAACATGGGTAGAGTTTGTGACAGGAGAACAAAATAGGCACTGAATGAAACAGTGACACAATTAATCTGTAATTACATTTGCTTGGCCAGAATCATCTGGCCCTGCCTTGGTTTCTCCAGACTAGGGGAGGATAGGTTATTCTCCCACATGAAACACTATTGAGATGAGTGGGAAATGGTCACTGCATATTAGAACTCCTCTTTCCGACATGTATATCTCAACTTCATCCCATACCCAGGAGACAATCTTCAGGGCTCATTTATTCATCACTTTGTACTGATATTCAGGATCTCTGAATGATTCCAGAAATGTAGATCATGTCAAGATGTGGCTTCTTTTTACTGATAGACTCATGTCCCTAGCAAGCAAGTTATCTGTTTTAGCCCTACTCAGAGTGTAGGTGTTAAGCACACTATACCCAGCTGTATTGATTTATTGGGAATTTTCTGTACCTATTGTCATTCTGAAATCCTGAAAATGTCAGGGTTTCTAGAAATATGGGGAAAGTAGTCTTTGCAGAGTGTGGGGAAGAAGAGAGTTTTTTATTTAAAAACTCCACACATGCTGATAACCATTCCTCCTGGAAGACTAAGCATGAGAATCTGTTCCCAAGCTGTGGTCCTGCTTAACAGACATGTTCCTCTCCTGCATCTGCAGGTAAATAATACAATAAAATTTTTCCATCATCCATGCTGAGAGTTCTTCAAACACAGAAAAAGAAGAGAGAATATAAATGGCTAATCAAAACCACTCAGCTTATTACTCCATTTAGTCAGTGAGTAATTTTTTTTTTTTTACTAAATGTTTCCCCACTTTTAAAAATGCCTATTTGGTTATTTTCTTCTACTTGAAAGAAAAAGTGACAGTGGAAGTGAGAAGATTGTCCATCTACTGGTTCATTCTCCAACTGCTTGCAACTGTTAGGGCTGGCCAGGCTGAAGCCAAAAACCTGAAACTCCATCAAGGTCTCAGAGGTGTGTTATTCTTAAGTGTGTAAGGACCCCAAGCACTTGAGTTTTCCTCTGCTGATTTCCAGGATACATTAGCAAGAAGCTGTGTTGGAAGCAAAGTAGCCAAGAGTTAAACTGGCACTGCTATGGGTTTGATTCAGGCATCCCAAACACTGGTGTACCATAGTACACCACCCCATTTAGAGAAAACACTAAAGATTGTACGACTACATGATTGAAAATGGGGAAATATATTGGTGTCAGCTATTATGTTAATTTATCAAGAGAAAAAATTTTTAGTCATAAATAAATACATTTAACTGATATGTTAAAATCATAGGCCACTAGGACAGGAAGAAACTTCATTGCTTTTGCATGAGCATTACAAACAAACATATATGTTCAATTGATGTGTTTTTTTCTCATTCCAGTTGTCCAGTGGATGATTTGGTTGTGAAAAATCAGGAGTGTCAAGACATGAATCTGAGGCAAGATGTACTGTTGTTGAACAATCCAATCATCCTTTTCTTTATCTTCATCCTTTTTACATATAATGCTGTATATTTTTCTTAAATATATATCTAAGGTTAAATGTCATTATACCCACATTATTTGACATTTTATTACAAGAAGTGGCCATATATGTCTCTAGAAGCATCTTTTGTTTTAAAATTTATTCTCTGTATTGTGGGATGTCAAACCAACGTAGCCATCTTTCTTACATTTTTGCATATCTTTTTCTTGTACTTCATCAGCTTTTTATATATTTGAGTTAAATTTTTTTCTTTTATACAAAATATGTTGTTTCATATTATTTGTTATTTTAAACTCATCTGACTTCTTTTGCCTTTAAAGACTTAAATAATTAAAAAATTATTTGAGAGGTAGAATTACATAGAGAGGGAGAGACAGAGAGAAAGGCCTTTCATCCATAGGTTCACTCCCCAGATGGCTGCAACAGCTGGAGCTGAACCAATCCAAAGCCAGGATCCAGGGTTTCTTATGGGTCTTTCAGGTGGGTGCAGGGGCCCAACCACTTGGGCCATCTTCTACTGCTTTCCCAGGCCATAGCTAAGAGCTGGATTGGAAGAGGGTCAGCCAGGACTAGAATCAGTGCTCATAAGGGATGCTGGTCCTACAGGCAGAGGCATACCTGACTACACCACAGAGCCAGCCTTATCCCTTGCCTTTAAAACAGAGTGACAGAGCAAGGGATGTGAAGAATAAGGTTTCTGACAAAGCACTTTTAGTGAAGTATTTTCTTCCTAGAACACAGAACGTGACCACAGGATCTGACTAAGGATATTTTATGGCCTTCTAACAAGAGCACTGAGCCTTTGTTGGAATGTTGGCTTCACAAGGACATGCAGCTGCTTTCCCAGATAGGCTTACCTAATATGTCTTGCAAAACATGTTTCAGAGAAACCTTAGAGTTATTTGAACATGCACATATGCTGTTGTAATCCTTATCAATAAGGAAAAGATGCTGGGTTGGCCTGGCGGCACTTTTGGGAGGAAAAGTTTCCGTGTCCTGTCTCTCACTTGCACACCCCAACATCTTGTGCCCAAACAGGAACACTTAGCATAAAATGCAAGGGATGGCTCACCTTGCATAGCAATGGTTACAGATGCATCATTCATCTCTTTGAGATTTGGGTGAGTCACTAAGATGGGGAACTCCCTGTCCCCAGTGCAACAGAAACATAAGGATGAACTGCTTTATCTTCTTAAGAATGTGTGGCAGTCTATCAGAAAAGGTAATCGGACACTTGCTGCAAAAAAAAAAATCAATAGTTGCTGCCCTTGGTACCCTGATGGAAGCACTTTAAAAGTAACTGACAGAAAATCAATCAAAAGTTACACTCTATTCCAGTTTTCCATGTGTGGTATCTCTGCTGGGATGCCAGTAGTAAGGTTACAAACCTCTTGGCAGCTCTCCCTGGCCAAGAGAGTCAGTCAATGGGCTTGTCCCTACTGCCTGAAGATGAGACCTCTGTGCTTTCCATGCCTACTGATGTAACAGTGGTGTCTGAGTCCCCTTCAGTTGTGTCAGTGGTACAAGGTATGTTTCAGGAAGCCAAGGAGCAAGGAGAATTACCAATGTTAACTGTCCTGTTGTTATATCTCAAAATGTGTCTCCCTGGCTTGAGCATCTTCCCTATGTTTACAGAGTTAAAAAAAAGAGCTTGACAGAGTATAGGATGCAAAGTTCTTATACAGTGGGCATATTGCAGGGAGTTGGAGGAGGATATGAGATCTTTGAGATGGTGCCATGGGATTGGAAAACTCTAGTTAAAATTTTGGTTACCCCATCCCAATACACTGTTTGGGTTGGAGAATATAAAGAAATGGCTTTTGTACAAGCCATAGATAACTTAAATAACAATGTCCTCATCATTTTGGAGTAGTTGTTAGGAGAGAAAGCATATTCATATCTTGGTCAACAAGTTGTTTATCCCTGAAAGGAAACCCATGTGTAAATTTCTAGCATTGCATTAAAAGCTTGAAAAAAGATTCCTGATATTAAAGACCCTTCCGTTTCCTTTTCTGCAGTCCATCAATGGCCAACTGAGGGCTGTACGTCCTTTGTGGATAGGCTAGAAAAAGCTATGGAACATCAGGTAGATGATCAAGAAGTGAAAAAATATTACTAAAACAAATGGCTTATGAAATGCAAATCGGAATTGGTGTCTCCAAAGCTGAATCTACTATGGCAGAATTTCAGTAGGGAATGAAACTTACAATACTAATGTACTGGCTGCTGCCCTTAAACATTCTGATTTAAAAAAAAATGCTTTGGATGTGGGGAATTAAGGTCATTTTTAAAATGAACTGTCAGTCTGTAAAAGCAGAAGAATATGGCCACTCCTTGGGCCCCTGCACCCATGTGTGAGACCCAGAAGAAGCTCCTGACTCCTGGCTTCCTATATGTGCAGCTCCGGCTGTTGTAGTCAACCAGGGAATGAACCATCAGATGGAAGACTTCTCTCCCTCTCTCTCTCTCTGCCTCTCCTCTCTGTATAAAACTTTCAAAAATAAATAAATAAATAAATAAATAAATAAATAAATAAATAAATCGCAGGCAGAGCCTGCCCAGGCGGCGCTGCCAACTGGCCCCAGGTGCTAGCTAGAGGCAGTGGCCGGCCTCAGGAGCGCACCTGCTGGCATCCCCGGGCCGCACAGACATTCTCTGAGGGAAGCTGGAGCCCCTGGCAGCTTCTCCAGCTCCCCGGCTCGCAGGCTCGCCGGCTCACTGTGCGCCATCCAGGATTCCCTGCACTGTCGCTCCCCATCTTCGTGGAGGAACGACACTAAACCCTGCGCTGTTCTTTTGTCTGCTTAGCCCTTCCCGGGCTTGCTGCTGGTTCTTCCTGGGTTGGCTGCCATCCTTCCACCTCCGTGGAAGGGCGGTTCCCCCTGCCACGTTCCCCACTTCCGCGGGGGAGTGGCACACCGCCGGCTGGCTCTCTCGGGGGCTGCTCAGATGTTCCTCAGGTGTTCCTGGTGCATGTTGTCTCTCTCCTCCTTTATAGTCCTCTTCCACTAATTCCAACTCTGCTACCCACACGCTGAGTACGCTGCTCTCCTCCAATCAGGAGCAGGTCCTACAGTTTATTTGTTGAACTGGAGGCAGCTGTGTAGAAGCTGTTTCCTCCTCTCCCAGCGCCATATTGTGGGAGAGCAGAATAAGTCTTAATTCCAGTAACTTAGTCTAGTCCGAGTTGCTCCCCACGCTGCACTAAGGGCTTGTAGGGTGGGGCCGTTCCCGGGGGCTGCTGCTGGGACACACCCACTCCTGACGCCCACTGGGGCGGTCCACGGGAGATGAGCTCGGAGCTGGGGTATGTATGGGCTGTCGCACGATGGCCTTCAGAGCATAAGCGCACACGCGTGGGCCCTCTTGTGTTGCCTTGCAGGACCGACATCTGGGCACTCCTGCGTTCCTGGGTGCCTCCTAGGTTCCCCACACCTCCCTTGGGCCAGGATGAGGCACAACCCCAGGAAACCTGTGCCACCTTGCGTGTGGAAGCCCCGCCCACGGGCAGGGCAGCAAGCTCCATAGGCCCACGGCCGCACCCAACCCTGCAGCCTGCCTGGATGGCTGGAGGCACAGAGACGGGAGGGCTCCCCCGGCCAAGCCAAGGTTGCCACCGCACACCCCCAAAGCCTCCGCTGGCACTTCCTGGGAGGATGGACCTGGCTGCTCTTCAGCTGGCTGGCTCCCTCCCTCTGGTCGGGCATTGCAAACCCAGACCCACTTCTGGCCCCTGTGTTCCTGGCCTCCAGGGCGCACTTAGGAGCGGGCGGGGCCCCCCTTGGCTTCCATCTGCCATTCGCCCGCGGAGCCTGCCGGACCCCTGGCTCCAGGAGGCTGCCCAGCCGGTGCTGCCAACTGGCCCCAGTGCTAGCCAGAGGCAGCAGCCGGCCTCAGGAGCACACCTGCGGGTGTCCCTGGGCCACAAAAACATTTCTCTGAGGGAAGCTGGAGCCCCCGGCAGCGTCCTACTCTGGCTCCCCGGCTCCTGGGCTGGGCTCAGTTCGCACTTGAGCCATCCAGGATTCCCTGCCCTAAGGGCTTGTAGGGCGGGGTCATTCCTGGGGGCTGCTGCTGGGACACACCCACTCCTGAAACCACTGGGGCAGTCCACGCGAGATGAGACAGCGGCCGGCCTCAGGAGCGTGCCTGGGTGCGTCCCTGAATTCTTTCTTGTGCCAAGACCAGAAGCCTGCATTTCTCTGGTAACAAAAGTAATGGGGGAAAATGGTGATGTAGGAAGTGCCTGGGGTGCGTGTCACACAAAGAATTTCCTTGTGGTCTTGCAGTGAGTAAAGCAAGATTTATTTAAATGAGAAACCTCTTGCCACAGCAGCCAGAAGTGTTAGGAAAATGATGCAGTGTTACCTATGGAGCAATCTACAGGCTGAAAACATCCTAGGCCCTAGCTCCTCCCCCGGCCATTACTAGAAGCCAGGTGGCCTCATGGCCTAACCACTGGTGTCAAGTTCCACTCTCATCCTAATGGGATTCACTGCTCCTGCTTCCCTGCCTGCCCTCCATTTTTCATTGGTTTTCTAGGCACATTAGCAGAGATTGTATCAGAAATGGAATAGTCAGGACTAGAATCAGTGTGCATGTGGAATGCCTGTGTCACAGGTGGTGGCTTTTACACACCACGCCACAACACTGGCCCCTACACCTGACTTTTCTAGATGTATTTAAATTGTTCTATGGGATTTTTTTCTGCTTTTGTTTCTAAGGTGTATTATTCTCTTTTATTTTGATGTATTTATTTATTTGAAATGCAGAGTTACAGAGAGGCAGAGAGAGAGAGAGAGAGGTCTTCCATCTGATAGTTCACTCCCCAGATGACCACAATGGCCAAAGCTGCACTGAGCTGCAGCCAGGAGCTTCTTTTGGGTCTCCCACAGGGATGCAGGGGCCTAAGGACTTGGGCCTTCTTCTGCTGCTTTCTCAGGCCATAGCAGAGAGCTGGATCAGAAGTGGAGCAGCCAGGACATGAACTGACACCCATATGGAATCACAGCACTGCAGGCAATGGCTTTGCTTGCTAAGCCACAGTGCCGGCAACAGGTGTAATCTTTTCTAAGTTTTTTCATTCCTTTATAATGTTGAATGCTCACAGCCTCCAGTGTCTAAGGTTGGGTACCTTTCCATTGGGTTTAACTTCTAAGTAATCTGGAGGAGCTTCCCATTAGAAGAAACACAGCACAAAAGAATTTTCTTTACCTTTTGGTTACTACAGAAGGGAAAGAAATTTTGTGTTTTGTCAAGATTATCTCATGTATTCTCTGACTTTGGGTTTAGAAAGCTGAGTGTTAAGAGTTGAGATTTTTAATATATTTTAAATATCTATATCTATTAATTAAATATTCAATATACTTAATATATTTATAAATAATTTGACTTAATATTATGTAAGTGATTATTATCTCATAATGACCAGGGATCCTATGTGGTCTTCCATCCACTGGTTCACTCCCCAAATGACCGCAATGGCAAGAGCTGAGATGATCAGGAGCCAGGGGCCTCTTCTGGGTCTCCCACATGGGTGCAGGGGCCCCAGGACTTGGGCCATCTTCTACTGCTTTCCCAGGCCACAGCAGAGAGCTGGATCAGGAAAGGAGCATCTCATATGGGATGCTGGTGTCACAGGCCGTGTCTTTACCCTGCTGTGCCACAGCACCAGCCCAGAATAGCAGGCTTTGACCCAGCTAACAAAGGAGCTTCAGCCCCATCAAAAGATCTTCACCTGGTTGATGCCTTGGATTTCCCCAGATGAGCACTTATTAGAGCAAAGCCTGAACAGCTGCCAAATTGTCAACTAAATAGAATCACTTTGATTTCTAACCTCCATCTGAAGCTACCCATTTTTTTAAAAAAAGATGTATTTATTTTATTCAAAAGGAAGAGGTACAGAGAGAGAGAGAGAGGAAGAGATGGAGAGAGATTTTCCATCAGCTAGTTCATTCCCCACATGGCTGCAATCACCTGAGCTGGGCCAGACCAAATCCAGGAGTCCAGTCAGAAGCATCTCCCAGGTCTCCCAAGGGGGTGGCAGGGGCCCAAGCATGTGGGTGACCTTCCACTGATTTCCCAGCTGCATTCACAGTGAGTTGGATCAGAAGCAGAGCAGCTGGTGCCCATATGTGACAGTTTTACTGCTGGCTGTGCCTTTACCGCATATACCACAGTGTCTGCCCCTCGACCCATGTTCTTAGAAACAGCTCTTGCTGGCTTGTTGGGTGGAAAGAGCACATTTTAGATGAAGAGATCTCTTTCTTTTCCCCAAGATGCCGGCTTCTTGAAATATATGCTTTCCTCTCTGGTGAATCCAGTTGTCGAGAAGCAAGGGCCTCATTATTGCTCAGTAGCACTTATTTTCTGCTGACTTTACATAAAAATATAAACACCCACAGAATGCTTACCCAAGTGAATGAATGGGCATTTGTCAGTTCAGGTGTCTTCCTGATTTCTTCCCCCACTGCCCTCAGAAGTGACCAGGTCTAATTCTTTGTGGTTCTTTTTGTAGTTTGTGATCTGCTTCTTCCAAAGAAGAATTTTGTTTGTCTCTTGGCTTTTCAACTTTTCAGAATGCTGATACTAACTATTGATATTTTACACTAAAAAGATATTTTCCTTTTTTGCCTTGAGTGTTTTTCCCCCAGATGTTTCTATTCTAGGTTGTAGTTCAGGCAGTTCACGTCAGTGGTTCCAGTAGTTATGGAACGTTGCTTTCTTCTAGATTATTATTCGATGTCTGTGACTGTTACTTTTTTAATTCCCCACCAGTGCTAATGCATGGCAAATATTTTAAATAACTGAGAAAAATATTGTTAGACTGCAGGTTGTGGATAAATTCAAATTTAATATGAAGTATTCATAGAGTGGAGGGATTATCTAAATTTTCATTGATGTGTATTTTGTGATTTGTCAACACTGGGATGACCTTATTCCCTTATTCCATCTAGTAGTAACTGGCATCTCTGATTATTCATTACTAAATACCAATTTCCAGTGACTTGGTATTTCCACTTTTATATTTATTTGTACTGATTACCACTGATGTATCTGTAATGCCCATTCAGTTGTATGGATTTTACTTTACATAGATTGATGCTAAGGAAACAGTGTACTATCCTTTTGGAAAACTACCTTCAGTTTCATTGTGTAACACTTAAAATTTTTCTGACCTAAATCCTAATCAGAACTGAAGCTATCTTTGTGTTTATCCTACTCTTAATGTACTTACATATTTTCAGTTGAAAAAAATGGAATAATTTAACACATTAATGGTGATAAATATGTGTGTAGAAGTGAAATAAACCTCACCATCATATGCATTCTATTGTGTAGTTCTTTTTGATGATGGTGGAACACTTAAAACCTAATCTAAGTTATTATTCATAGTAGAGTCACCATGTTGTAATACAGATCTTTCACAATTCATATGCAAGTGAAATTTATTCTTTCTTAAATATTTATTTATTTATTTGAATGGGAGAGTGACAGAGAAAGAGATTGTCCATCCTCTGGTTCACTCTGCAAATGGCTGCAATGGGCTGGATTGGGCTGGGCTGGGCCTAAGCCAGGACCCTAACTCTTCATCTGGAGGATACCTGAGCTCCATTTGGGTTTCCCACATGGGTGGTAGGAGCCCAGGTACTAGGACAATCATCACTGCTTTCCTAGACATTAGAAGGGAGCTCAATTGAAAATAGAGCAGCTGATATTTGATACTCTGTTGGATGCCAGCATCATAAGTAGGAAGTTAATCTTGATACAGTGCTATAATGCTGGCATCCAGTTTTTTCTTTAATTAGCCCAGAATCAGATCATCTTTTTGTGTCTTTATATTTAAAATGGTTTTCTTATAGATCACACATAGTTAGGTCTTGGTTTTATTTTGGCTGTTTCAATCCTTTTAATTGGTATATTTAGATAATTCACATTGAACACAATAATTTATATAGTAGAATTCATTAAAATAGCATATTTTAATTGTTCTCTTTTGCTGTCATTTTTCTTTAATGTCTTATTTATTTTCATTTATTTGAAAGGCAGAAGCAGAAAGACCTTCTCATCTGCTGGCTCACTGCCCAAGGCCCTGCAACAGCTATGGTTAGGAGAGGCTAAATCCAGCATCCAAAAACTGCATTTGCAGCTACCATGTTTATGGGGGGGACTCAAGTACTTGAATCATCATCTCAGGGTGAACATTAGCAGGAAGATGGATCAGGTAGGATAAGCAGGCTCCAACAAGGCACTCCAGTATGCAATGACGTTATCACAAGTGGCATTTCTTACCCTCAAACCTCCCTGCAATGTCCACAGTAAGCAAATCTATTTTAATGGAGCACATTTGTGGTTGCTTGTGTTGCAAAGTTTAGAAATAGGGAAAAGAGCAGAAGGCAGCCAAATTTTTTTTTTTACATTTTTAAGCTTTTATTTAGTGAAAGAAATGCATAGGAGAGTGAGAACCCTATCTACAGGAGAGAAGCAAATCTGAATTCATGCTGAGTACTAGGAACCAGCCACATGGAGGAACATCTAGGCCAGGAAGCACGGGGTGGGTGGCCCAAAGTCCATGAGCCCTGGAGGTGCAGGGCCACAGCAAGCCCCATACTGGCAAAAGGCCAAGGAAAGGAGAGAGAAGGACACCATGTCCCAGACTTTTAATCCATTTCCAAAGGGGAGCAGTTAATTAACCTGATTGGCCAGTGGGTACACAGGTGTGGCCAGGTAGGGGTATGAGGTCACACAGGGGCATGGTGAAAGTGTGGTCTTTTAGCTCACACACCTAATCAATTTTATTCTATATGCCTGCCTACAACATTCTCCCCTCAGAGACCCCATTCTCTTAATCCTAAGGGACATTGAGGGGTGTAGAGTCAACATCTCTTCTGTAGCTGCATCCTGCTTATAAGGGGCGTAGTATATTTCTTTAATTTATCATTTTATTTCTTTTAGGCAGAGACACAAACAGATACAGTGCTTTCATGTGCTGATTCCTCCAAGGCTCACAACTGAGTCTGGGCTAAATCAAAACCAGGAGCTGTGGGGCAGGGATTGTGCTGCATCAGTTTAAGCTGCTGATTGGGAGGCTCATATCAAATACCAGGGTGTGTGTCTTGTCTACTATGATTTCTTTAAAAAAATTATTGTTTTCCAATTAATGTGAAATGTAGTTTGTCATATTTGATATCTAGAGCTATGGTGAAATGCATTGACAAATAAATGATTTGTAGATGTCACAAACTCTGGTTTATTTATTTATTTTTGAGTAGTGTTATTTAATATACCACATTTATTTTAAAAGTCATATTTTGAGACCCATTTCAGAAACCACAGTTGATTTGGAACAAACACTGTTTTGGAAGACTTTTCCTTGTCCATGGTTACACTTTTTCCCTAATAATCTCTATGGATTGTGTATCCAAAAGTGGGCATTATACAAGTTTTTCACACTTAATATCAGCTACTTATATGCTACAAAATTTAATGTGAATCTATTTCCCATTATTTAACATGTGAATAAATCACACTTTTACAGCTTGTTGGTTTGTAAAATACAAGTAAATCACAGTACAGTGCTCAAATAGATGTATAAGATTAAAAGTTTTGCAGCCTGTGTTGAGGCATAGCAGGTGAAGCCACTGCCTGACCCTGGCATCCTATATGGCACCAGTTAATGTCCTGGCTGCCCCAATTTTGATCCAGGCCCCTGCTAATATTCTGGGAAAAAAACAGGAAGGTGGTCCAAGTTTTTGGGCTCTTGCACTCAAAATGGAGAAAAGTTGTGCAGGTATAAAATTCAACCATTTCATTTGTAATTCTTAGTAAGCATTTTGGGGTGGCCTCTGCTAGGCCATCCATATGCTGGTGGTACCTGGAATCACAAATCACCTGTTTTAGTTAGCTACTGCTTTAATTGAGGCTGCTGCCTTCAAGATTGCTTAACTCACACCAATATTTTTTTTTAATTTATTTATTTGTTCATTGGAAAGGCAGATTCATAGAGGGACAGGGAGAGACAGATCTATCTTACTATCTAATATGTTCTGCTGGTTCACTCTTCAAATGGTTTCAATGGCTAGGGCTGGACCAGGCAAAAGCCAGAAGACAGGAACTCTATCCAGGTTTCCCAGGTGGATAGAAATGGTCCAAGTAGTTGGACTGTCTTCAGGTATTTTCCCAGGTGCATTAGTAGGGAACCGGACTGGAAGTGGAGCAACTCTGGCTTTAACCAGTGGTGGTAGAGACCCATTGTTCCATATCACATACCGATGATTTTTTACTGATTTGTTTATTTGAAAGGCAGAGAAAAAGGTCCTCCATCTGCTGGATCACTCTGCAAAAGCCCACAATAGCAAGTGTTATATCTATGAAAGCCAGGAGGTAGGAACTCTATGTGGGTTTCACATTCAGATGGCAGGAAACTAAGTTTCTGAGCCATGATCTGTTGACTCAAGAGAACACTTTTGGGCTGGTGCTGTGCTGTAACAGGAAAGTCATGTCCTGCAGTGCCAGCATCCCATGGGCACTGGTTCCAGTCCTGGCTGCCCACTTCCAATCCAGCTTTCTGCTAGGCCTGAGAAAGCAGTAGAAGATAGCTCAAGTCCTTGGGCCCCTGCACCTTCATGGGAGACCTGGAAGAAGCTCCTGGCTCCTGTTTTTGGATCTGTTTAGCTCTGGCCATTATGGCCATTTGGGAAGTGAACCAGCAGGTGGAAGGCCTATCTCTCTCTGCCTCTGCCTCTCTGTAGCTCTGCCTTTCAAGAAAATATTTAAAAAAAAAAACTTAAAAACAACACTTGCAGGAAGTTGAGTTGGAAGTGTGGAATAGCCAGGACACAAACCAGGCACTCTGTGACGTGGTATGTCCAGAGAAGTAGGTAAGCCTACTGCATCTTAATGCCTACCCTTCCAATGCCTGATTTGCACAGCCTTGACCTAGGCCCCAGGTGTCCATCAGGTAAGTCTCAGGATTCTCCACATGATTACTGTACAAGAAGGCACACTCCCAAAGGTAAAATACTTTACAAACTATGTTGATATCATATTTATGGTCATATCATGGGCTAGATCAAGTGAACTGGAAAATGTCAGGGTTCTGTGTGGTGGAGAATTAGGTCAAGATTTGGATACAGGGAGGAGTGTCACATGGAACAGTTACAGAAAGCTGTGCTAACAGATTCTGTTAATTTTTCCTATATATACAATTGTGGCCAAAAACTAATTTTGAAGCTGGATACTTTTAAGGAATTTGAGATACATAAAAAAAGCAAGAGATGTTTTAAGGAAAAGAGTACTGCCTGAGTGATTTTCTATGTAATATAGATTCTAGTGAAATCATAATTTTTTTGGTGTACTGCTGCTTATTTGAACAATTGTGATGAACATTATAAATTATTTCTATATGGTTTATTTATTTATTTGAAAGGCTGAGTTACAAAGAGACAGAGGCAGGGAGAGAGAGAGAGAGGCCTTCCATCTGCTGGTTCACTCCCGCATGTCCTCAATGGCTGGGGCTGGGCTGATCTGAAGCCAGTAGCCTGGAGCTTCTTACAGGTCTCCCATGTGAGTGCATGGGGCCCAAGGACTTAGGTGCTCATCCACTGCTTTCCCAGTCCATAGCAGAGAGCTAGATCAGAAGTAGAGTAGCTGGGACTCATATTGGTGCCCATATGAATGCCCATACTGTAGGAGATGGCTTTACCCACTACTCCATAGTGACAGCCCTGACAAGGATTTTTTTTTTACAGAATTGGTAATAAATTAATATTTTAGTTAGTCTAACAATAGTTTATGCTTAATCATAGTGATTGGTAGACTAGTGTGTGCTCTTTTGGCATCTTTTCTGTTTTTCCCATGTGTAAAGATTATATTCCCCCACAGGGAGGCTACCTCATTTTGGTCACTGAGCCAATATGCCCATTTTTCTATATACATTTCCTTCATGATCTTGATTAGCACAGTAGACTCTAGAAAGAATCTAGACTTTTTGTCTGACCCCTCCTTCTCAGCAATTTCTCTTGCAGATAAGATTCTAGAGACATCTACATGTGGCCAAGACCAACAAAAATAAATATATTGCTGGTAGGTTGTTTATTTATTCCTCAGCTTCTTTCACATTGTATATTAAGAGCTTTATGAGATTTTTAAAATAAATTGGAAAAGCATAAAGAAATATAATTCAGAATCAGGATTCATATAAGATAAAGTAAGCATGGTTTCAAGATTTAAAGCCACCTGAGCTGAATGCACATTGGTCTCAATTTTTTTTATTGCCATAGCTACAAAACATGGTTTGAATTCAAACTTCAGCAAGAATTTGCTACATCAGAAACAATTAATTAAAAAGGTAATATTTTGAATTATTAAAGTGGAGTTTCTTTAAAAGCTTTTGGAGGCTGAACTTGCTTCATGGATTAGATCAGAAAATGTGTATAGGATCGAATCTATTGCAGGCCCTTAAATAACTCTCCATAGTTTTATCACAGTGATTCTACAAATGCAGGACTACTTCAGAGTCCACAAAGTTATGTTTCAGGCAAATTATTCCATTTATCAATGGCATAAACTATAGTCAGAGCCCAAGACAATTCTCTAGTCTTTGACTTGAATCTTTTGCCTCTTAAAGTATTTATATACTTGAGAGAGAATGAGAAGCAGATGGAAATATATAGAGATCTTTTTTAAAAAAAAGATTTTATTTATTTATTTGATGGGCATAGTTACAGGGAGAGGAGAGACATATAAATTTTTTATCCACTGGTTCAGTCTCCAAATGGCCAAAGCAGCTGGAGATGGGCTGATCCAAAGCTAGGAGCCAGAAGCTTCCTCTGCATCTCCCAGGTGGGTTTAGGGGCCCAAGGACTTGGACTATCTTCCACTGCTTTGCCAGGACAAAAACAGAGAGCTGGATGCAAAGAAGAGCATCTGGGGCCCTTGCTGTGGCATGGTAAGTTAAGCTTCTGCCTGTGGTGCCGGCATCCCATATAGGCACTGATTTGAGTCCCAGTTGGTGCACTTCCAATCCAGCCCTTTGCTATGGCCTGGGAAAGTAGTCGAGGATGGCCCAACTCTTGGGGCCCCTGCACCCAAGTGGGAGACCTGGAGGATGCTCCTGGCTTCTGGCTTTGTATCCGCCCAGCTCCAACTATTGCAGCCATTTTGGGAGTGAACCAGCAGATGGAAGACCTTTCTCTCTGTCTCTCCAGCTCTCTCTCTGCAACTCTACTTTCAAATAAATATTTAAAAAAGAAGAAGAGCATCTGGAACACAAACTGGTGCCCATATGGGATGCTGGCACTGTGGGTGGAGGCTTAGCCTGCTCTGTGTTATGGAATGACAGAGAGAAAGGGAGAGAGAGAGAGATAGAGACAGACACCTTCAATCCATTGATTCACACCCACAACACCCACATTGATTCACACCCACAACAACCAGGGCTGGGACAGGGTCATAACTGAGAGCCAGGAATATAGTCCTAGCCTCTCACTTAAGTTGCAGAAGCTTAATTTCTTGAGTTGTCAACACTCACTTCTAGTGTCTAAATTTACAAAAATTGTGACATTGCACTATATTGGGTTAAACAGCTGCCTGGGATTCAAGCATCCCTTATGGGTTCTGGTTTTTTTCCTGGTTGCTCCACTTCCAATCTAGCTCCCTGCTTAGGGCACCTGTGAAAGCAGAAGATGGTCCAAGTGCTTGGGCACCTGCCACCCATGTGTGAGACCCAGATGAAGCTTCTGGCTCCTGGTTTCAGTCTGGCCCAGCTCTTGCTGTTACAGCCACTTGGGGAGTGGAACAACAGCTAGAAGATCTTCCACTGCCTTCTGCTCTCTACAAAATTTTGTCTTTCAAAACAAAAAATTAAATAATTAAAAATACATAAGATGAAAAATGCATCATTCATTCTTTGCTTTTAAATATTGCTACCAAGTAGCCTTGACCCAAATCATCAAAATGAAAATTTTCCTGGAATGTTCCTTTCATATCTTTTTTCCTTAGAAACCTTTTATTTAAGGAAGACAAACTTCACGCATTTCATAATTACAACTTTAAGAACATAGTGACTCTTCCCACCACAGCCACCCTCCCACCCACACTCTTCATCTTCTTCCTCTCCTATTCTCATTCCTATTTTTTACTAAGATCTATTTTCAATTAACTTTATACACATATGAGTAACTCTATACTAAGTGAAGAGTTCAACAGATAATGTGAAAAAAAAATGTTCCTCAATAGTCAAGACAAGGGCTGTTCAAAGTCATTGCTTCTCAAAGTGTCAATTGCATTTCTGTAGGTTATCTTTAGGTGTGCTATTAGTTATCACAGGTCAGGGAGAATATATGGTTTTTGTCCTTTTTAGACTGGCTTATTCACTAAGGACGATGTTTTGAGGTATCTCCATCTGTCTTCCATGGTGTCTTTACCAGTTTACATTCCCACAAACAGTGGATCAGATGTGTTTTCCACACATCTTTGGCAGCATTTGTTTGATTTCTATGTGAATGCCATTCTAACGGGGGTGAGGTAAAACTTCCTTGTGGTTTTGATTTACATTTCTCTGTTGAATGGTGATCCTGAGCATTTTCTCATGTATCTGTTGGCTATTTGGATTTCTTTTTAAAAATACCTGTTTAAGTCCTTTGCCCATTTCTGCACTGGGTTGTTTGTTTTGTTGTGGAATTTCTTGAGCCTCTATATATTCTGATTACTAATCCTTTATCAGTTACATAGTTTGCAAATAATTTCTCCTATTTTGTCTGTTGGCTCTTCACTTTGCTGAGTGTTTCATTTGCAGTACAGAAGCTTCTCAATTTGATGTAATCCCATTTGTCAGTTTTGGCTTTGATTGCTTGTGCCTCTTTGGTCTTTTCCAAGTAGTCTTTTTCTATGCCAATGTCTTGCAGGGTTACCCCAACTTTCTCTAATAATTTGGTATCAGGTTGTTATTTAAATCTTTAATCCATTTTAATCCATTTTGAGTGTATTTTTGTAAGGTGTAAAGTAGGAGTTTGCTTCATACTTCTGTTAGAGTCGACCGCCCGAAAAACGTCACCAAGAGACACGTCTCTTATGCAAACAGCACGGGGAAGCTTTATTGATTATCCAGCATGCTGGGGCTGCCTGATCATACAAAAGCAGAGCAGCCCCGAATAACCAAAGGTTAGGGTTTATAAAGGCAAAAACCACAAAATCGGGAGAGGGGAGAGAACACACGGTTGCTAAGCGGTTGCTAATATCTTACAATCAGCAATTATGATCTTAAGACATAGACAAATCACATTTTCATTATTAGCTCAGGTAACCCAGGTGTAACCTTTTTATTTTTAAGCTTGAGCAATCATGCTAGGGGGTTTTTGTGTGTTGCCAAGGGTGATGTAGTGCACTGCTATTGTCCGACTATTTGAGATCATAGTTTCAGACCAGAGTCTCACGGTGGTGGGGGGGGTTGCTTTCCTAGAATGCAGTCTCAAGTGCTCCAAAATGGAGTCCCTACTGTCAAGGTGCTACTTCACTCTGTCTTATTTTCACAGCTGCACCAGGAAGGTTTAAACCTATAAGCTTAACTTTTTACACCCACACACATACAATTTTAACTCTTCATTCCCCACTCCTTGTTGTGAGGATCTCTAATCTTAGAGATTATTCGTTTTTGTCTCTTTTAATGTGACATATTGTTGTCTTATGACCATGAGTTTAACATTTTTAACTTGTTTCTGTATGAAGGTGATGAGTCTATTTAACACACAAGGTCCTACGGTTACAATTAGGAGTAGAACAATTAAGGGTCCTGCTAGGGCTGACAGTAGGGTAGTAAGCCATGGGGACCGGCCGAACCATGACTCAAACCATCCCTGTTCAGTTTCCCTCTCCCGTTGCCATTGTTCCAGTCATTTTTTTTTTTTTTTTTTGAGTTTGGCCATGGAGTTTCTAATCACCCAGGTTCAGTTGGCATGAAAACAACATTTTTCCTTTAGGGCTGCGCATAACCACCCCCCAACCATGAAAATGAGATTCAACCCCCGCCTGTTCTGTAATACTGAAATGCAGATACTGGGCCGCATCTGGGAGATTGTGGAAGATTTGTCAGGCAGAAGGGGCGGGGATCTCCACCTGGCAGGTTATCAGGTAGAAGGGGGCAGGGCAGGATGCGAAGGCCAGGCTGCCCGTGAAACATTGTCAGGATGACTGAGATGCAGATGCATATGCTGGACACATTAGGCCTTTATGTCACACACACATAAGCTCATAACTGACTTTCTGCCTAATATTTTTCCCTCAAGAGGTAATACCCCAAATTCTTCTTTGGGATTATGGATGGAGTTCCGTTTTCTGTAACTTCTTTGAAGCTGGCATGTGGGTGTTGAGGGGGATTTGGGTATTTCCTCTTGCTACCTGTCTTATGGTGTGCAACAGTGGCCTTGGAAAGACTGTGTTGCTCGGTCCAGAGGGCTGCTCAAGTCGTCCAGTGGAATGGGCTGGAAGTCTTGCCTGATGACCATTTGGAGTTCAACAGCTTTTAGGCTGTTAGAGACAAAACGAACAAGGGCATTAAAAACACACGGCCCAAAGAGAAGCATCAAGATTGCAGAAGTTAGTGGGCCAAGGAGAGGAAATAGCCAGGATTTTTATGATCAGATGTTAGGCCAGAAATCCCAGCCCTGCTTGGCCTGGTCCTGGAGCTGTTTGGCTTTTTCCAGAAAAAGTACAAATTTGGGTTTGTGTCTGTCTAGTCTGATTGACCCAGATACTCTCTCTCTCTCTATATATATATATATATTCGGATATCTAGTAGCCACTTTTGCTAGGAAGTTAAGCCAATGTACAAGATGAGAGTCTCAGGCTGGGAAAGAAGACAGACTAATGCATTATTTACATTTAACTATTTATATTATGGATTATTGTGCACACCCCTCAAGAGATGGGCCCTTTAAGTCCTCAGTGAGGACCTGTCCAAATAGGTGTAGGGCTATCTGAGTTAGCTGTTACTGAAAGCCCTGTTTTTAGGAACTGGCAGGGAGGGCTTTCTAATGTTATTGGATAGACTTTTAAGGCCTGGCTGGGTGTGTGAGGCCCAGAGCTATCCATGGGATGCTGGAAGAGAATTGAAAGAGATGCAAATCTCCTTTAAGGGAGGCACCCTGTTGACTTGCATTACTTGGCTGGACTAGGAGGAGAGCTGAATAGGAGGCTGATAGAAATAGGCAACTTACATTTCACTGACCCTAGGCCATCCCCTCAATAGCAGTGGCTGGAGCTGGAAGCTGGGCAGAGGCTGGGCAGAACCAAAGGCTTTTTAGCTCGGGGCCACAGGGTCTGCGGTTCTGAACCAGGAGTCCTTCGACACCCAGGGCAGTTCCATGTCCGGTGACCATGCTCTTGGCAGAGCTGACAGAAGGCATTTGCTGTCATGACAGCTGCTTGCCCAATGCCCTGGCTCCTTATATCAGTAACAGGTGTCTTTTGGGGTGCATTGGCCTTGCTGGGTCTCCTTGACAGCAGATCACTGTGTAAAAGCAGCCATTGATTGGCCTGTTGCCTATCCTTTGCTGCTAGCTTGCTCCTCGTTCTCCTGGTCTCTAATAAAGTAGACCAAGGAGCCAGCCTCTATGCTGTCAGTCAAGCGGGTGCTCAACCCAACCCTGATTTTTGGAGATTTTTTTTTTTAATATCAGGGTGAGCTAGAAAAACTATGGTCATGGGCAAATTCTGACACTTAAGACCGTGCCCATGAAGAGAACTATGACCTTTTAGGTAAGATCAACTGTGGTGACCTGTTTGTATACTTTGAGGTCGTCAGTGTAACTTTTTATTTTTTTAGTTTGGTTTAAAAGGGGAGTTCTGCCCATTTACCACATACACCGAAAATTTGATGTAGCTGTTAGTTTAACCTCTTTTTTTTGTTTGTTTTTGTTTTTGTTATGTTGTTTGGGGCCCTATACTGTGGCCAGGCATTATTACAGAAAAGGTCAGTAGTAATTGATTAAGCAGACACTGTTAAAATAGACGTTACAGTTTTTGCAGAAACAGATTCCAAGATTTAAACCCATTGTTATAACAGAAGATCAGACTTCAATTTTAGGTCAGTGTAATTTTGGCATTAGCACTCAACTCTGTAAACAATATTTTAAAATCGTAAACATTTTAAAACTTTTTATGACTTGTTTACACCTTTTGAAACTTTATACCCGTAGTTACTTTTACATAGCCTTGAATTGTCATGTATGGACAACCTATGAGAATACATGTTAACAAACTCAAACAGTTTTTTTTTTTTTGAATTTGAGATGTTAAAAGTATATATAATATATTTTTCCCGTTTTACTTAGCAGTGATGCCTAGATGACTTAAGACACTGAGTTATTAATGAATACCACACCATTAAAGTTTAAAGCATATCAAAGACATGCAAAACTGAGCAAGCAAGCCACTGAGCAAACCAAGGGCATTTGTATTACCTTAATTTTCTGAACCAATCTGCATTGGCTTACTTTAGTTAACATCATAAAGGCTTGTATACACAGAATTTACTCTTATTTTTATAAGACCACTTTAGCTGGAAAGCAAAAACATGAATACAGCATAGGTCTGACACCATTTATAACATTTTAATACATTTTATATAATCTGAATTGACCCAAGCAGCTGTTACTTTAACAAATTTAGAGTCTCATCCTTTGAGAGTTCCAGGGATCCGACTGGAAGCCCAAAGTTGGAAGACTCGGTTTAGAATTTAAGCTGTCAGAGAGTCAAACCATTTAGCCAAAATTAGTACATTTCTGATCAGTTGGGTAATCACTCAGACATTAAAAACAGATAACCAATGTAAATAAACTTCACATTGTAGTTTTTCCAATCAAGACTCTAATGGCAATAGAAAAACACGAAACCTTCAAGACAGGTGAACGCTCTCAAATGAGTCAGGGACAGCAGCACAGAAAAGAGTTGATTACCAGCATATGAACCCATTGTTTAGGTTTTCATTAGCTGCAAAGAGAAAAACCCATCAGGTTGGAAAGGGTTAATGGCTTAAGGTTCTGGCTCCCTTAGGTAAGGCCAGCATTAGTATTGAATTGGAAATTCCTCCAGGAGAGGAAAAAGAAGCAGCCCTGGGGTGGGGGCTCTGCCTAGAGATATTTGGCTATGCCTGCCTGGGTGCACCAGGCCACATGGACTAGAATAGAGTGCAGAGAAAGGCTGTGGTCCCCCATTTACAGGGAAGACTGCGCACATGGGGGCCTGGCAGGACTAGCCGTGGGGTTGGGTAGGTGCGCCTTTTCACCAAGAGTGTTGGGAACCTCCTATAATTTAACCAAAGCCAGATTAATTAGGACTACTGCTGACACTCAGTCAATTACAACAGTTAACTAGCTCTTTTCCAGATTTAGTCCTCAGGTAATCAAAGCTTAGCAACAGTAATAGTTCACAAAAAAACTTTAAGACACACCAGAGCTACCATAAGCTGCAAAGACAGAAAACTTTCTACCAGGTTGGAAAGGGTTAACAGGTAACAGGTAACAGCTTTTCCCTGGGTGGAGAGACCTGTGGAATTTCCCTCTCCCTTTCTCCTGGCCAGTGGTATAGGAATGGAGATGAGGAGAGCAAAAGAGTGGGGGAGGGAGCCCCCGGGAGGAGGAGGAAGGCAGAAAGCAATGAAGCTACTCATGTCTGGGGGCTGAGTGGGGTTTGAAATCTCCTATCGCTCAAGGTTACCCACTACCTAGTTGTCTGAGTTTACCTGAAGGGCCAATATTAGCCTCGACTGAAGCTAAGCCCTGCTCGCGTAGCAGTAGGCAGCGTGACAGGTGTCCCTCTGAGAGAGAGACCTGATCCTCGGGTCGCAGTCCAGCTGCCGAGAAGCCCAAGCGAGCTCAGGGGGTCTCCAGGCTCTCAGCCAACTGCCCTTCCTAATTTCCCTCCCGTTCCTTACAATCCCTCTGGAGTTTCGGCTGTAGCTAAGCTGTGGCGGGGGGGGGGGGGACTCCGCGTTCTCGGAGAGCTGTGGGGTGCCAGACACTCAACGGTCACTTCCACAGATCCAGTCCCACTTGAGGGAAGGAATATTGACCTCCGATGTCTGCTCAAAATCCCGGTCCGGGTGCCCAAGATGGCCAGGCAGGAGAATGGCCTCTTTCACTCAGCAAATGAGTGGTAAATGGAATGAGCCCTCTGGGGGGCCAATCCACTCAGAGCAGGCCATTCAGAGGCACAGAAAGACTGCTGCTTTACCTTCTTAATCAGGAGAGAGAGATTAGATCCCCTAGCCCCTACATCAGGCCAGTGAGCCAAAGTAAGAGATAGCGGCGTGGACACAGTTTGACCCATGTTACAGACAGAAAAGCAATTCCCAAAAAACTGAAACCTAAAATGTAACTGCTGTTGGCACAAAACTCCCGCCTAGGGGAATTTCTGATGGGAGTTTCGCTGAGCGTCCTCAGTCTCCTGGTCCTCTCGGGGTGTCCCCCAAGGTGGTAGCCTGGGGCTTCCAGGCACGTTTGCCAGCCACAGTGCGTACCGTGCCAACCCAAAAACCAAAACCGAAACAGGCCTGTAACCTGAAAAACTGAAACCTGAAGCGCGCATATACTGAGTCCCTAGCTTAGGCGCCTTTTTACTTTACCCCAAGAGACGTCTGCTGGAGGCGTCCACGGGCAGCCGCGATCTCGCTGGGGCCTCCAAATGTTAGAGTGGACCGCCCGAAAAACGTCACCAAGAGACACGTCTCTTATGCAAACAGCACGGGGAAGCTTTATTGATTATCCAGCATGCTGGGGCTGCCTGATCATACAAAAGCAGAGCAGCCCCGAATAACCAAAGGTTAGGGTTTATAAAGGCAAAAACCGCAAAATTGGGAGGGGGGAGAGAACACACGGTTGCTAAGCGGTTGCTAATATCTTACAATCAGCAATTATGATCTTAAGACATAGACAAATCACATTTTCATTATTAGCTCAGGTAACCCAGGTGTAACCTTTTTATTTTTAAGCTTGAGCAATCATGCTAGGGGGTTTTTGTGTGTTGCCAAGGGTGATGTAGTGCACTGCTATTGTCCGACTATTTGAGATCATAGTTTCAGACCAGAGTCTCACGGTGTCGGGGGGGTTGCTTTCCCAGAATACAGTCTCAAGTGCTCCAAAATGGAGTCCCTACTGTCAAGGTGCTACTTCACTCTGTCTTATTTTCACAACTGCACCAGGAAGGTTTAAACCTATAAGCTTAAGCTTAACTTTTTACACCTGCACACATACAATTTTAACTCTTCACTTCTGCATGAGGAGATCCAGTTTTCCCAGCACTATGTGTTTAAGAGACTATCCTTCTCTAGGATTGATTTCTGCATTTATATTCTGTTCCATTGGTCTATCCATCTGTTTTTGAACAAGTACTAGGCTCTTTTGATTACTGCACTATAGTATATCTTGAAACCTGGGGGCGGTGCTGTGATACAGTGAGTTGATCCTCCACCTACAGTGCTGGAATCCCATATAGGCACCAGTTGAAGTCCTGGCTGCTCCTCTTCCAATCCAGCTCTCTGCTATGGACTGGGAGGGAAGTAGAGGATGGCCCAAGTGCTTGAGCACCTGTGTTCGCATAGGAGACTTAGAAGAACCTCCAGGCTCCTGACTTTGGATTGGCCCAGATCAGGCCATTGTGAACAATTGGGTAGTGGACCAGTGGATGGAAGACCTCTCTCCCTCCCTCTCACTGTCTGCAACTCTACCTCTTAAATAAGCCTCCAGCTTTGTTTTTGTTGTATAAGATTGCTTTAGCTATTCAGGGACTCCTGTGTTTCCATATGAATTTCAGCATTCTTTTCTATATCAGAGAAGATTGTCCTTGGTATATTGAATCTTTAAATTGTTTTCAGTAGTTTGGAGTTTGATATTGATTCCAACAATCCATGAACATGAACAATTTTTCATTTTTTGTCTCATTTCTGTCTTTAATATTTTGTATGTCTCTTCACAGAGATCTTTGACATTGCTTAAATTTATTCCAAGGTAGTTGATTGTTTTTGTAGCTATTGTGAATGGGATTGATGTTAGAAGTTCTATGTCAGCTGTGGTATTGTCTATATACAGAGGCTATTGATGTCTGAGTGTTATCTTATAGCCTGACCTAATCCAATCTGATATATAAAAGATTATTTATATATTTATTTATTTGAGAGGTAGAGTTATAGACAGTGACAGGGAAAGACAGAGAAAGGTCTTCCTTCCATTGGTTCACTCCCCAAATGGCCACAATAGCTGAAGCTTTGCCGATCCGAAGCCAGGAACCAGGAGCTTTTTCCCAGCCTCCCACATGGGTGCAGGGGCCCAAGCATTTGGGCCACCTTCTACTGCTTTCCCAGGCCATAACAGAGAGCTAGATTGGAAGAGGAGCACCTGGGACTCAAACCAGCATCCATATGGGATGCCAGCACCGCAGGCATGGAGGATGAACCTACTGTGCCACAGCGCTGGCCCTTCCAGTCTGATTTTGAAAGAGAGTCCCTAGAGATGGGAGGACAAACAGACTAGATCCCAAAGGTTATGTTGGAAATTTGATGATCTTGAAACAAGAGAATGTCCTCAGAAGAAATCAAAACTTCAGGCAGCATAGTGTCAAATTATGAGAAACTAAATTTCTGTTATTTTAGGCACCTGGTGTTTAGTACAATGCTATGGAATTTTCTCACTCAAAATTATAAATCATATACCTCATGTAGTTGTCAAGTTTTTATACATTTCATGTGATCTTTGGATTCCATCTTAGCTTGTTTCTGTATTTTTTAAGATTTATTTATTTATGTGTATTGATCCAAACTTTTTTTTTTAATTTCTTTTTTAAAAGGTTTATTTTACTTATTTGAAAGACAGAGTTACAGAGAGAAGAGAGGCAGAGAGAGAAGTCTTCCATCCGATGGTTCACTCCCCAGATGGCTGCAATGGCCAGAGCTGCACCATTCCAAAGCTGGGAGCCAGGAGCTTCTTCTGGGTCTCCCACGTGGCTGCAGGGGCCCAGGGACTTGGGCCATCCTCTACTGCTTTCCCAGGCTATAGCAGAGATCTGGATCAGAAGAGGAGAAGCTGGAACTAGAACCTGCACCCATATGGGATGCCAGCGCTTCAGGCCAAGGCATTAACCTGCTGTGCCACACACTGGCCCCTTTTCTCTGTATTTGTGTTAAGCACTATTTATTAAAAATTCCATAGCTATAACCCATGGACTTGCAGTGCCATCTATCTGTGAGTGCCATCTACTGCAGCTAATGGTCTTTTAATGGCTTTCTCAGGTAACCAATGACCCAGCTTCTTCAAGGCTTCCACATTTAAGCTGTGCATCAGCTGTCATTTTGACCTCAGGCTGATAGAATGGTGTCTACTGATGGTCACTGTGGCTGGATGAGAAAGAACAGTGATTTTCTGTGATTTTATCAAATGTGACAAAATTTTCTTCCACTGTATCTGGAAAGAGTCATGTGGCCTTGTCTGCATTTTTCACTATGGGAATAGGGGTGTAAGATCCTCTCACAGGAAACAACACTGAGGATGAGTGGTCCCTGGTCATCACATGCTGCAATGTCGCTTCTCCCACAGGTAACTTTTTTTTTTTTAATTTATTTGACAGAGTTATAGACAGTGAGAGGGAGAGACAGGGAGAAAGGTCTTCCTTCTGTTGGTTCACTCCGCAAATGGCCACCAGAGCAGGCGCTATGCCAAACTGAAGCCAGGAGCCAGGTGCTTCTTCCTGGTCTCCCATGCGGGTGCAGGGGCCCAAGCACTTGTGCCATCCTCCACTGCCTTTCCGGGCCACAGCAGAGAGCTGGACTGGAAGAGGAGCAACCAGGACTAGAACCCGGTGCCCATATGGGATGCTGGCACTGCAGGCAGAGGATTAACCAAGTGAGCCACGGCACTGGCCATCCCACAGGTATCTTGACTTTTTCTCATAACCAGAGACCACAATGTCCCATGTTTCCATCATTTTACACTCAAATC
The DNA here is from genome assembly GCF_964237555.1 of Oryctolagus cuniculus. Taxonomy (NCBI): domain Eukaryota; kingdom Metazoa; phylum Chordata; class Mammalia; order Lagomorpha; family Leporidae; genus Oryctolagus; species Oryctolagus cuniculus. The sequence continues at coordinate 116,670,215 of NC_091443.1, forward strand.
CAGAATCTAGAATAATGCCAGACAACCAAGTTGTCTCCAGATGTAGCTACCCTTGATCCATAGACCTGTTAACAGAGGAAACAAGTTATGTGCTTTCTGTGTACCCCATGTAGAGGTTGAGAGCATGAGCAAGATAACAAGAATAACTTTTCAGTTTTTCAGATTTTCAGATTGCTTTATGATCTGAAAAAAGTAGGAGTCTGAAAGGGCAGGGGATCATCATAGCAATTTGTCTATCATGGAGGCAGAAATAGGGAGTGACCTAAGTTCACATGGCACACACTCTACTGAGGCCTTGATTATGCATCCTCACTGCACATGTCTCTGCCCTCTGCAGTATCCTTCCTCTGCAATCCACATAGCAGCCTTTGGCAAAGACTCTCGGGGCTAGATTGCTTAGGTGTTGTATTTCCTATCTATCACCCTTGGCCTCTATGGCTTAAACACTCAGTACTTTTTGTCAGTTGGATTGCTTCTGACAATGAAAAGTGGACTTAGATAGTTGTTTGAGATGATGTTTTAATCTTTCATTTTATGATTTTTTTAACCATGTTTTATGTATGCTTCATTGTCCTTTCTGTTGGCCAATTTTGAGTATTTGAAAGCATCTGAGGTCTATTTAACTGTTCACAAATTTAACAGTGTTTGCCTGGCCATAACCTTCAGGTATCAGTTACTTTGGAGATGACAGATTGCTATCATTTCCCAAAGGATTGCTTGTACTTTTTAGAAGAACTGGAGGAGGCAACGTTAAACAATAATATATAAAATAAGAATACTTTCTGATTCCCACTATTGTCCAGCAGTGGTCATGTTTCATCTTTTTTTTTTTTCAAAATGATTTATTTATTAATGTGAAAGGAAGAGTTACAGAAAGAGGAGAGAGAGAGAGAGAGGTTCTGTCTGCTGATTCATTACACAAATGGCTGCATTGACTGCTGCTATGACAGTCTGAAGCCAGGATCCTGGAGCTTCTTCCATATCTCCTATGTGGGTGGAAGAGACCACACCCTTGGGTTATCTTCTGCTTTGTGATACCTTAGCAGGGAGTTGGGTGGGAAGTGGTACAGAGAAGTTTTGTACTGGCACCTATATGGGATTCCAGTGTTGCCAGCAGTGGATTAACCTGCTACATCACAATGTTGGCTCCAGTATTCTTTTTATATTGAACCAACCAAATAGGTGTTTTCAGGAGATTCTTTGAGTCTTGCAGGTATAAATTGTGTGCAAACAATCTTTTTTTTTCAAGACTTAAAAGTTAAGCTATGGCCTGTAGTGCCAGCATCCCGTATGGGTACCAGTCTCCCTTCTTTGCATCATATTCTTGTTGATTTTTTCCCAATTTCACTTCCTGTGCCAGTGTCCACGCAGTCTTTCATGCACACATCATGGAACTGAACTCCACTTTCAACCCTCTGCATAACCAATTAGTACTGAATTGTGTTCACGCTTTCTGTCTTTTTCTTCACTATTCTGACTACTCTATGTCTAATGGTTAGTGATCATGTCATCTCCAATTCTTCCTCTCTATTTCTTCATTCTCCTTCCAGACGTTGACTCTCAAATTCAAATTTTCTGGGGGCTGGTGATGCTGCACCAGCATCCAATATGGGTACCTGTTTGTGTCCTGACTGCTCATTTTCTGATCCAGCTCTCTGCTTGTGGCCTGGGAACATAGTGTAAGATGGCCCAAGTGCTTGGGCTCTGGCACCCACATGGGAGACTTTGAAGGAGCTCCTGGCTCCTGGCTTCTGAGTGACTCAACTCTGGCCATTGAGGCCATTTGGGGAGTGAACCAGCAGATGGATGAAATATTTTCTATCCCTCCCTCTCTGTGTCTGTAGTTGTACCTCTCAAATAAATCAATAAAATCTTTTTTTAAATCTTGTCCCTTTGATCTGTTATTTTTAAATATTTATGTTTATTTATTTGAAAGATAGAGTTACAGATAGAGGTAGAGCCAGAGAGAGAGAGGTCTTCCTTCCACTGGTTCACTCCCCAAATGTCTGCAACAGCCAGGGTTGAGCTGATCCAAAGCCAGGAGCCAAGAGTTTCTTTTGGGTCTCCCACATGGGTATAGGGGCCCGTGTACTTGGGCCATCTTCCACTGTTTTCCTAGGCCATAGAAGAGAGCTGGGTTGGAAGTAGAGCAGCTGGGACTCAAACCGGTGCCCATATGGGATGCTGGCACTGCAGGCTGGGGCTTTAACCCACTGTACCACAGTGCCAGCCCCAATAAAATCTTTAAAAAAATGCTAATCTTCTAAGATTATTTTCCATGTTTCTGTGCCCTGTTTGAGGACATAGGCAATATCTTTTATGTAAGCAATAGCAATTACATTGATTTTTGGAAGGAAATATGAAAAAGATTATATATATACTTTTGTTTATAAATAATTTTCAAAAACAGTGATTCATTCAGTTAACACTTCTTTGAACATGTTTACTGTTTTTTTCTCCTCACAGTCCAGGACCATTCACCTAGATATGGTGCATTTGTGGTTCCCATCCCTTAGCCTAGTTTTTTCTTTGTCTTTTGCCAGTGTGTTTTGCAATTTTGTATTCATGAGAATACATTGCTGAAGAGATAACCATCTATATCTTTTTGTGAAGTGTAACCTGAAGACACAAAAAATTTTTATTTACTACTTATTTATTTATTTGAAAGAGAGTTACAGAGAGAGAATGAGATAGATCTCCCATATGCTGGTTGCCACAAATTGCCACAATGGCTGAGAGAGAAAGAAGCATGGAGATCACCCATCAACTGGTTTTCTTCACAACTGCTCTACAATAGCCTGAGCTCAACCAGCTTGAGGCCTAGTGCCTAGAACTCAAGCCAGGTTTGTCCCATGGATGGCAGGATTCCAGATACTTGGCCCATTCCTGGATCTCTCCTAAGAGCACATTTCCAGGAAACTGGAATGTAGTGCTGAGGCAGGATTCAGAATCAGGCACTCAAATATAGGATGTGGGCATTCACAGAGGCATCATAAGCACTAGACCAACTGCATCCCTGATTTTCCTGTGAGATACATTGTGGGCAGAAAATATCATATCATAGTTCAATTCTACAACAACTATTGAGGCTATTTGATGACCCAGCATATCATTTCTCTGGAAAATATTGCATACATACTTGCAGAGACTATGTATTCTCTTGCTGAATGAAGCGAGGTGGGATGTGTATGTGTGTAATCAATTAAATCAAAATGTTCCATGGTTTTTCAGTGTGTTTTAGTTGTCCTGTCTCTTATTCCAAGTAGTATATTGTCATGTTCAGATACTGCTCTTGACCAGTCTACTCTTTATTTTTACTCATTTTTCATGAACTGTTCAACATGTTTCCTTAGAAACATGTGTTCGTATAATTGTCATTTTGACCAGATTCACTGATGCTCTTGCTAGAGAAAATATGTCTTATTTGTCTCCATTAATATCTTTTGTTTTCAAGTCCATTCTGTCCAGTATTGGATTGTCCATATAGTATAGCCAGTTCTCTTATCATCATTCTGTTTTTTGAAAGAATAAATCATTTGAAAGGCAGAGTTGCAGAGAAGCAGAGAGAGAGAGAGTGCAATGGCATTAGAAAGCACAGCCTGTAATAGATTAGTAAGATGCCCACCAGTGCCAACACTAAACTTATGGTTTCTTCTGAAAGAGTTCAATGTTCAGGACAACCTCAGGTAGGCAAGACAACTTTTTTTTTTAAGATTTATCTGTTTATTTATTTATTTGTGTGACTTAGCTGAGAGACAGAGAGAGAGAGAGGGAGTGAGAGAGAAAGCTCTTCCATCCACTGGTTCAATCCCCAGATGCCTGCAGTGGCTGAAGCTGCATTGAGCCAAAGCCAGGAGCCAGGTGCCATCTTCCACTGCTTTTCCAGGCCATAGCAGAGAGCTGGATCAGAAGTGGAGCAGCCAGGACTCAAAGCAGAGCTCATATGGGATGATTTATTTATTTGAAAGGCAGAGTCACAGAGAAAGAAAAGGTAGGGGAAAAGGTCTTCCATCCAGTAGTTTACTCCCCAAATGGCTGCAAAGGCTGGAGCTGAGTCAGTCTGAAGCCAGGAGTCAGGAGCTTCTTCCAGGTCAGCCACACATATACAGGCTTCCACACACTTGGGCCAACTTCCATTGCTTTCCCAGGCCATGTCAGAGAGCTGGATCAGAAGTGGGCAGCTGGGACTTAAACCAGCACTCAGCACTCATACGGGATGCCAACACTGCAGGCAGTGGCTTTACCCACTATGCTGCCATGCTGGCCTGTCAAGTTTTATCCTGCTATGGATTGCATGGAACATTTCTCTTTGTATTAATACAAAAAAGTTTTTAATCCTATACACATTATATTGTTTGGTTTTTTAGTGTAACCTGATAATCTTTGCCTTTTTAAAATATTCTACTGAGAAATAGTTGTACATATTTGTAGGGTACGATGTGATCATTTGATGAATGTTAATTCTGGGATTTTCAAATGAGAATTATTCACATTCTTCACCTCATATTTTATGGTGAGAACATTTAAAAGCCTCTACAAGAGGGGAGGGAGTATTGAGTAGTTGCCCCCCGAAGCCACATTATTTTTTTAGAATTATTTTGTTGGAAAGAGGTACAGAAAGAGGTAGGGAGATCAATAGCTAGAAAGATAGATGTGTCTTCTATGCACTGGCTCACTCACGAAATGACAATTGCCAGAGTTGAGGTAATCCAACACCAGGGTCTTCTCCTGGGTCTCCTACATCAGTGCAGGGACCCAAGGACTTGGCCATCACCTGCTACTTTCCAAGGTGCCTTGCCAGGGAGCTGGATTGGAAGGGAGCAGCCAGGCTCCCATATGGGATGCAGATGCTGCAGGCTGGTACACCACAGCACAAGCCAAATCACTAATTTACAACTTCAAAATATTTCTACATGTCTTCAAAAGCAGAGGTGTTGAAATTAATATAATCATGAATGGTGCTGAGTTGTCATCCTAAACAATAAACAGAGTTACAAGGTAATAGCAGAATATTATGCTATAATTGACATTATATAAGAAACTAGAAATGTTGATTAATCATACATTAATAAGCCCCCCCCAAAAAAAATAAATAAAGCACTGAGCACAAATGCCAGTTGTTTAAAAAAAAAAATAAGCCCCATAACACATTTTTTGAAAAAAGATTTATTTATTTATTTGAAAAGCAGAGTTACATAGAGGCAAAAGCAGAGAGAAAGTCTTCCATCCACTGTTCACTCCCCAAATAATTGTAACAGCCAGAGATGGGCCAATACAAAGGCAGAAGCCTTGGAGCTTCTTCCAGTTCTCCCCTGTGGGTGCAGGGTCCCAAGGACTTGGGCCATCTTCTACTGCTTTCCCAGGCCACAGCAGAGAGCTGGATTGGAAGTGGAGCAGCTGGGACTAGAACCAGCACCCATATGGGCTGCCAGCACTTCAGGCCATGGCATTAACCCACTGTGCCACAGCGCCAGCCCCTTAGTGCTGTTTTTTTTTTTTAAAGTTTTTTTCTTTCCCTCAGAGTTCTGGAAATTTTTATCAAAATTAGTCAAAAACCTGTAATTAAGAACATTTGGGTCTGGCACTGTGGCTTAGCAGGTAAAGCTACTGCCTGCCATGCCAGCATCCCATATTGGGTGCTGGTTCGAGTCCCAGCTGCTCTGCTTCAGACCCAGCTCTCTGCTGTGGCCTGGGAAAGCAGTAGAAGATGGCCCAAATCCTTGGGCCCATGCACTTGTGTGGGAGACTCAAAAGAAGCTCCTGGTTTCAGGTTGGTATAGCTCTGGCCATTCATCTGGAGTGAACCAGCAGATGGAAGACCTCACTCACTGCCTCTGCCTCTCTGTAACTTAGGTCATATATAAGGACTTTTGAAAGTCTTAATCTTGGCCCAGCACTGTAGCATAGCAGGTAAAGCCATTGCAAGCAGCTTTGGCATCCCTATGGGCTTTGGTTTGAGTCTCAGCTGCTTCACTTGTGGTCCAGCTCCCTACTGATATGCATGGGAAGGCTGTGAAGGATGGTCTAAGTGCTTGAGACCCTGCAACCAAGTGGGAGACCCAGAAGAAACTCCTGGCTTTGTATCAGCCCAGCTCCGGTCGTTGCAGCCATTTGAGGAGTAAACCAGTGGGTTGGATCTCTCTCTCTTTCTAACTCTGCCTTTCAAATAAGATAAATTTTTTTTTAATCTCTCTTCTTTTCTCATATTCCCAGGTAAGAAGTCAGATTGCTTCACTTGCTCACCTGTTTGCCTTGAAATCCCATGCCCCACTCTCCCTCTGTCAGAGCCTCATTCACATTGTAGGTCAGAGGAGCATAAAGGGAAAGACATGGGGTCAGGAGACCAGCTCACCTTCCCAGGGCTGTTCCTGTCACATCAACCCCTGAAAGTGTTGTTGCTATGGCAACTCTCCAACCTGGAAGCTAGTGCTTCAGACTTCCTCTGACTGTAGGTCCCCATGTATCCCCTGGCCTCAGCAGGCACTCCAGATGCAGATTTGTTCCATGAGTACTGAAGTGCTGGCCAGGCAGAGGCAGGGCCAGTTCAAACTCCTGCCTATCACCCATTCTTTGTGTTTCAACAGCTGGAGCCAGCACCATGAGGCCACAAATATCTTCCCGCCTTCTGTGCCCTGCCTACCCTGTTGGCAAATGTGCAGTGAGGCCAGCCTCTGAGGCTTCTGCTGTATCCTTGGATGAATGGGTTCTAGTGGGGTGGGGCTTTTTCTCTTCACATGGTTTTGAAAGTGTCAACATAGTGCTTGCCCACCTCTAGTCTTAGGGGATTTTTCATTTTCTGGGAGCTTATACTCAGGAGGTTGGCAGCTGGGCACTTCTGAGCTGTGAAAAGGATTATTTATTTATCTTTTTTGCCTTTTAAAAATTTTTATTTATTTGAAAGAATTATTTATTTGAAAGAGAGAAGTAGAGACAGAGAGATCTTCCATCCAATGGTTCACTCCCCAGATGGCTGCAACTGCTAGAGCTGCACTGATCCAAAGCCAAGAGCCAGGAGCTTCTTCCAGGTCTCCCACAAGGGAGAGAGGGTCTTAATAATTACTTCATAATGCATGACAGTTTAGATAAGATGGTCTTGATGTTTGATCTTACCTAGAGGGACATACCTTTCCTTATGAGCATAATCTTATCTTTCTTTTTTATTTTTATTTATTCTAAAGGTTTATTTTTATTTTATTTATCTGAAAGAATTACAAAGAGAAAGAAGTACCCCATATGCTGGTTCACTCTGCAAATGGCCACATGAGCAGAACTATTCCAAAGCCAGGAGCAGAGCTTCTTCCTAGTTCTCCCACATGGATCCAAGGGCCCAAGGAATTGTGCCATCCTCTGCTGCTTTCCCAGGTGCATTAGCAGGGAGCTGGACCAAAAGTGAAGCATCTGGGACTTGAACTGGCATCCGTATGGTGAGCCAGCACTGCATGCTGGGGCTTTAACCTGCTGTGCCACAGTACCAGCCCTGGAAAACACTGTGATAACATGCCTGTGACCACAGATTTCTAGCTCTGGCCACCAAGGATTAGGGATGGGATTGAGCACCCCCTTGGCTGACCTTCCCAAAGGGTGCCTCTGTAGTCCACTTTAACAGAGACTAGGAGGAAGAAGAGATATTCAGGCAGCAGGACCAATGTAAGGATAGATGGCAGGCCAATTAATGGCTGCCTTACATAGGAGTCTTCCACCAAGGAGACCCAACAAAGCTGGTCTACCTCAAATGGCACTGATTGGCAATATGAGCAATCTGGGCATTGGGCAAGCAGCGGTCATGCTAGAAGATGGCTCGTGAAGGGGCCTGACAACTCTACCAAGAGTGACACTAGTGGAAATGGAACTGCCCTGGAGGTTGAAGGACTCCAGGGTCAGAGCTGCAGACCCTGTTGGCCCTCCCTAAACTGAAAAAGCCCTTCACTCTTCCCAACTTCCAAAGTAACCAGCATGGTTGAAGGGATGACCTAGGATCAGTAACATTGCAGGTAGAGCTCTAAATTTCTTTTAGAGATGTCACCTATTAAAACCAATCTATTCAGGCCAGCTCTCCTCCCAGGCCAGCTAGGTAATGGAAGTCAACAGGGTGTCTTCCCTAAGGAGGTTCCCACCTCATTTTTGACGTCACTTCCAGTACCCCATGTGAAGAGTTAGATAGGTCTGGGCCTCACTTATACCTGGCCAGGCCTTAACATCAACCTGATAATTATCAAGCCTTTCTTGTCAGTTTCCTTTTATCTCTCAATGGGAAAACTCCCTCTTGGTTTGGACAGCACCTTTCTTAGATACTCTAATACTGACTGTCTTGGTCTCTGTGTATCTAATTTGCTTGTTAGATTCATTTTCTCCAGACTTAGGCAGAGAAATTCTAGATGGTCATGCACATGAAACCTTGAATGGAGACAGTTTCTGTGAGCTGGCACTGCAACCCCCTTGAGAGGCCAGCTTCTGCTGGAACGCTGTCTTGATCACGGTCCCTACTTCACCCCTATTCAGCTGGAAGAAAGCAGAACAGTCTTCGCCTTAACCCCTGACAGCAGCCAGGGTTCCATACACAGAGGGAGGAAATGAGGGGCCCCAGGACTAGAAGCAGGCCAGACTAACTACCCCACAGCTCCTTGACTGCACATACACACTAAACAAAACAGTAGCACTTAGGCGTACATCTATCTTCACATTAAATGGGCAGGACTCTTTGTTCTCCTCATTTTGGCCATCTTTCCCACCATGGGCAATGTTTCTAATTTCTCCTTTTATCCTCATAACCATAATGCTTCCATTATTACCATGTATAATTAACATATTTCACAAGTCTTTACAGGAGCACATGACTACTATATCCCCAGCAATTATGCAGGAAAAACTCAAGACTGCTCTTCAATCAATCCAATCCAGAGTATAGATACCCACCCCATGTCAATGGTTCATATCAGCAAGAAGTAGCCAGAAACTGGCACCCCATGTCCTTATCTATACTCAGAGACAGGACTGATGGAACAAGGACATAAGCCTCAGTCATTTCAGGGTCTTGTTACCCCTTCAGTTTCCTTCTTTCCTTCCTTCCTTCCTTCCATCCTTCCTTCCTTCCTCCCTTCCTTCTTCCTTCCTTGTTTCCTTCCTTCCTTTCATTCATTTCAGATTCTTCTTTTTTTTAAACTTTTATTTAATGAATATAAATTTCCAAAGTACGGCTTATGGATTACAATGGCTTCCCCCCAATAACGTCCCTCCCACCCACAACCCTCCCCTCTCCCACTCCCTCTCCCCTTCCATTCACATCAAGATTCATTTTCGATTCTCTTTATATACAGAAGATCAGTTTAGCATACATTAAGTAAAGATTTCAACAGTTTGCTCCCACACAGAAACATAAAGTGAAAAATAATAGATGATTTTTTAAATGATGATGAAATCAGATCAGACCTATTGTCATGTTTAATCCCAGTGAGAGTCAAGTTGGGAATTGATAATTTCTTTTTTTTTTTTTTAACAGAAGATCAGTTTAGTATACATTAAGTGAAGCTTTCAACAGTTTGCACCCCCATAGAAACACAAAGTGAAATATACTGTTTGAGTACTCTTTATAGCATTAAGTCTCAATGTACAGCACATTAAGGACAGAGATCCTAAATGAGGAGTAAGTACACCGTGACTCCTGTTGTTGACTTTACAAATTGACACTCTTGTTTGTCGCCTCAGTAATCTCCCCATGCTCCAGTCATGAGTTTCCAAGGTTATGGAAGCCCCTTGAGTTCTCCGACTCTTATCTTGTTTAGACAAGGTCATAGTCAAAGTCTCCACCCTTCAGAGAAAGGTACCTCCTTCTTTGAAGACCTGTTCTTTCCACTGGGATCTCTCACTCACAGAGATCTTTCATTTAGGTTTTTTTTTTTTTTTTTTTTTTTTTGCCAGAGTGTCTTGGCTTTCCATGCCTGAAATACTCTCATGAGCTTTTCAGCCAGATCCGAATGCCTTTAGGGCTGATTCTGAGGCCAGAGTGCTATTTAGGACATCTGCCATTCTATGAGTCTGCTGAGTATCTCACTTCCCATGTTGGATCACTCTCCCCTTTATTTATTCTATCGGTTAGTGTTAGCAGGTACTAGACTTGTTTATGTGCTCACTTTGACTCTCAGTCCTTTCATTATGATCAATTGTGAACTGAAATTGATCACTTGGACGAGTGAGATGGCATTGGTACATGCCACCTTAATGGGATTGAATTGGAGTCCCCTGGTATGTTTCTAACTCTACCATTTGGGGCAAGTCAGCCTGAGCATGTCCCACATTGTACATCTCTTCCCTCTCTTATTCCCACTCTTCTGTTTAACAGGGATCACATTTCAGTTAATTTTCAACACTTAAGAATAACTGTGTATTAATTACAGAATTAAACCAGTCATATTAAGTAGAGCAGACAAAAAAAAAAAACTACTAAGAGGGATAACATATTAAGTTGTTCATTAACAGTCAGGGCTATGCTGATCAAGTCACTGTTTCTCATAGTGTCCATTTCACTTCAGGAGGTTTCCCTTTTGGTGTTCAGTCAGTTGTCACCGATCAGGGAGAACATATGGTATTTGTCCCTTTGGGACTGGCTTATTTCACTCAGCATGATGTGTTCCAGATTCCTCCATTTTGTTGCAAATGACTGCATTTCATTGTTTCTTACTGCAGTATAGTATTCTAAAGAGTACATATCCCATAATTTCTTTATCCAGTCTACCGTTGATGGGCATTTAGGTTGGGTCCAGGTCTTGGCTATTGTGAATTGTGCTGCAATAAACATTAGGGTGCAGACTGCTTTTTTGTTTGCCAATTTAAATTCCTTTGGGTAAATCCCAAGGAGTGGGATGGCTGGGTCAAACGGTAGGGTTATATTCAGGTTTCTGAGGAATCTCCAGACTGACTTCCATAGTGGCTTGACCAGTTTGCATTCCCACCAACAGTGGGTTAGTGTCCCTTTTTCCCCACATCCTGGCCAGCATCTGTTGTTGGTAGATTTCTGTATGTGAGCCATTCAAACCGGGGTGAGGTGAAACCTCATTGTGGTTTTGATGTGCATTTCCCTGATTGCTAGTGACCTTGAACATTTTTTCATGTGCCTGTTGGCCATTTGGATTTCCTCTTTTGAAAAATGTCTATTGAGGTCCTTGGCCCATCTCTTAAGTGGGTCGTTGGTTTTGTTTTTGTGGAGTTTCTTGATCTCTTTGTAGATTCTGGTTATTAACCCTTTATCTTTGCATAGTTTGCAAATATTTTTTCCCATTCTGTCGGTTGTCTCTTCACTCTCCTGACTGTTTCTTTTGTAGTACAGAAACTTCTCAATTTGATGCAATCCCAATAGTTGATTTTGGCTTTGACTGCCTGTGCCTCCCAGGTCTTTTCCAGAAACTCTTTGCCTGTGCCAATATCTTGCAGGGTTTCTCCAATGTTCTCTAATAACTTGATGGTATCTGGTCATAGATTTAGTTCTTTAATGCACGTTGAGTGGATTTTTGTGTAAGGTGTAAGGTAGGGGTCTTGCTTCATGCTTCTGCAGGTGGAAATCCAGTTTTCCCAACACCATTTATTGAATAGACTGTCCTTGCTCCAGGAATTGGTTTTAGATCCTTGATCAAATATAAGTTGGCTGTAGATGTTTGGGTTGATTTCTGGTGTTTCAATTCTGTTCCATTGGTCTATCCATCTGTTTCTGTACCAGTACAATGCTGTTTTGATTACAACTGCCCTGTAGTATGTCTTGAAATCTGGTATTGTGATGCCTCCGGCTTTGTTTTTGTTGTACAAGATTGCTTTAGCTATCCGAGGTCTCTTGTGCCTCCATATGAATTTCAGCATAATTTTTCCAGATCTGAGAAGAATGTCTTTGGTATCTTGATTGGGATTGCATTGAATCTATAAATTGCTTTTGGGAGAATGGACATTTTGATGATGTTGATTCTTCCAATCCATGAGCATGGAGGATTTTTCCATTGTTTGGTATCCTCTTCTATTTCTTTCTTTAAGATTTTGTAATTCTCATCGTAGAGATCTTTAACATCCTTGCTTAAGTTTATTCCAAGGTATTTGATTGATTTGTAGCTTTTGTGAATGGGATTGATCTTAGCAGTTCTTTCTCAGCCATGGCATTGCTTGTGTATATAAAGGCTGTTGATTTTTGTGCATTGATTTTATATCCTGCCACTTTGCCAAACTCCTCTATGAGTTCCAATAGTCTCTTAGTAGAGTTCTTTGGATCCTCTAAGTAAAGAATCATATCGTCTGCAAAGAGGGATAGTTTGACTTCTTCCTTCTCAATTTGTATTCCTTTAATTTCTTTTTCTTGTCTGATGGCTCTGGCTAAAACTTCCAGTACTATGTTAAATAGCAATGGTGAGAGTGGGCATCCCTGTCTGGTGCCAGATCTCAGTGGAAATGCTTCCAACTTTTCCCCATTCAATAGAATGCTGGCTGTGGGCTTTTCATAAATTGCTTTGATTATATTGAGGAATGTTCCTTCTATACCCAATTTGCTTAGAGTTTTCATCATGAAAGGGTGTTGAATCTTATCGAATGCTTTCTCTGCATCTATTGAGATAATCATATGGTTTTTCTTCTGCAGTCTGTTAATGTGGTGAATCACATTGATTGATTTGCGAATGTTGAACCATCCCTGCATACCAGGGATAAATCCCACTTGGTCTGGGTGGATGATTTTCCTGATGTGTTGTTGTATTCTATTGGCCAGAATTTTATTGAGGATTTTTGCGTCTATGTTCTTCAGGGATATTGGTCTATAATTTTCTTTCAGTGCTGCATCTTTCTCTGGCTTAGGGATTAAGATGATGCTGTCTTCATAGAAAGAATTTGGGAGGATTCCATCTTTTTTGATTGTTCTGAATAGTTTGAGATGAAATGGAATCAGTTCTTCTTTAAATGTCTGGTAGAATTCAGCAGTGAATCCATCTGGTCCTGGGCTTTTCTTTGTTGGGAGGGCCTTTATTACAGTTTGAATTTCTGTTTCAGTTTTGGGTGTATTTAGGTTTTCTATGTCTTCATGGTTCAATTTAGTTAGATTGCATGTGTCCAGGAATCTATCCATTTCTGATAGATTTTCTTGTTTGCTGGCATACAAGTCCTTGTAGTAATTTCTGATGATTCTTTTTATTTCTGTGGTGTCTGTTGTTATGTTTCCTTTTTCATCTCTGATTTTATTGATTTGGGTATTTTCTCTTCTTTTTGTAGTTAGTTGGGCCAATGGGGTGTCGATTTTGTTTATTTTTTCAAAAAACCAGCTCTTCGCTTGGCTGATTTTTTGTAAGGTTTTTTTGGATTCAATCCTGTTAATTTCTTCTCTGATTTTAATTATTTCTCTTCTCCTACTACATTTGGGTCTGGTTTGCTGCAACTTTTCTAGGTCCTTGAGATGCGCTGAAAGCTCATTTATTTGGTGCCTTTCTAATTTCTTGATGTAGGCACCTATTGCTATAAACTTGCCTCTCAATACTGCTTTTGCCGTATCCCATAAGTTTTGATATGTTGTGTTGTTATCCTCATTTACTTCCAGAAAGCTTCTGATTTCTCTTTTGATTTCTTGAATGACCCAGTGTTCATTCAGGAGCATGTTGTTCAGTCTCCATGTGTTTGCATACTTTCTGGGGTTTCTTGAGTTGCTAATTTTCAGCTTCATTCCGCTGTGGTCTGAGAAGCTGCATGGTATGATTCTAATTCTTTTGAATTTGCTGAGCTTGCTTTATGGCCTAGTATGTGATCAATCCTAGAGAAGGTTCCATGCACTGCTGAGAAGAATGTAAAATCTTTAGCTGTAGGATTGAAAGTTCTGTAGATATCTGTTAGATCCATTTGGGCAATAGTGTCGTTTAAATCTGCTGTTTCCTTGTTGATCTTCTGTCTGGATGATCTATCTATTTCTGAGAGTGGAGTATTGAAGTCCCCCAGTACAATTGTATTGGAATCTAAGTCTCCCTTTAAGTCCCTTAACATATCTTTTAAATAGACCGGCGCCCTGTAATTAGGTGCATATACATTTATAATAGTTACATCTTCCTGTTGAATTGAACCCTTAATCATTATATAGTGTCCCTCTTTGTCTCTCTTAAGAGTTTTTGTATTAAAGTTTATTTTGTCTGATATTAATATGGCTACACCTGCTTTCTTTTGTTTCTGTTGGCATGGAATATCTTTTTCCAACCTTTCACTTTCAGTCTGCATGCATCTTTGTTAGAGAGATGTGTTTCTTGTAGGCAACAAATAGTTGGGTGTTGTTCCTTAAGCCAGTCAGCCAGTCTGTGTCTTAACTGGACCATTCAGGCCATTCACGTTTAATGTGACTATTGATACATAGTGACTTTGGCCTGCCATTTTCCCAAAGATATTTTCTAGTATATGCTTTGAGCTTCCCATGCTCTTTTACTGGTAGGTGTTCTTCCTTTCCCTTCTTTCATATTGATGGCTGTGTTTCTGTGTTTCTGAGTGTAGCACATCTTTAAGTATCTTTTGCAGGGCCGGACGAGTGGCCACAAAGTCTTTCAATTTCTGTTTGCTATGAAAGGTCTTTATTTCACCTTCATTCACAAATGAGAGCTTAGCAGGATATAATATTCTGGGCTGGCAATTTTTCTCTCTTAGTACCTGGGCTATGTCTCGCCATTCCCTCCTAGCCTGTAGTGTTTCTGATGAGAAGTCTGCTGTGAGTCTGATTGGAGATCCTCTGAGAGTAATCTGACGTTTCTCTCTTGCACATTTTAGGATCTTTTCTTTATGTTTCACTGTGGTGAGTTTAATTACAACGTGTTGTGGTGAGGATCTCTTTTGGTCATGTTTACTGGGGGTTCTGTGAGCTTCCTCTACTAGGATGTCTCTGTCCTTCTCCAAACCCGGAAAGTTCTCTGCTAGTATCTCACTAAAAAGGCCTTCTAATCCTTTCTCTCTCTCCATGCCTTCAGGAACTCCTAGAACCCGAATGTTGAATTTTTTAATAGTATCCTGAAGATTCCCAACAATATTTTTTAGATTTCTAATTTCCTCTTCTTTTCTTTGGTCTGACTGTATCCTTTCCTGTTCTCTGTCTTCTAAGTCCGATATTCTCTCTTCTGCTTCACCCATTCTGTTTTTAAGGCTCTCTAATGTGTTTGTCATTTGATCTATTGAGCTCTTCATTTCATTTTGATTTCTCTTTACTATCACACTTTCCTGTTCTATTAGTTTCTGAGTTTCATTTTGATTCTTCCTTAAAATTTCATTTTCACGAGAGAGATTTTCAATCCTGTCCAATAAGGATTTCTGTAGTTCAAGGATTTGCTTTTGAAAACTTCTAAATGTTCTTATCATAAATTTTTTGAAATCTGCTTCTTGCATTTCTCCTGTCTCATCATCTTCATAATCTTGGCTTGGGGTGTTTTGTTTATTTTGAGGTGTCATAGTGTCATCGTTGATCTTGATCTTGTTCCCTCGATTTCTGTGTTTATTGCATGGTTAATTCTGTTTCCCTCACTGTGAGTTTTTTTTTTTTTTACTATGTCCGTGTTAAGTGGACTGCCTGCTGTTGGAGGAGCCTTGGAGGCTTGAGAAGGGTGTGGCCTGAGAGCTCTGCTTGGTTCTTCAGGGTTACAGGTGTGCAAAGGTGACACCCTCAGGTTATGCGTAGTAAATCTCTCTTTATTTATTCATTCATTTATTTTATTTTATTTTTTATTCAGGAGGTAAGTAATACTGCAAGGCTGAGCAGAATGGATGGTATTTAGCTTCCGATCTCTTGCTTCTACCCAAAGAGTCTGTGCAGGCTGGGTTTCTCCTCTGGACTCCCACTGGGTTGCCTAGGCTACTGATTTGTAGCCTTAACTCTCCCCTTTTATTATGTATATCCCAGCTCTTTGTCTCTTGCTTGCCTTTGCAAGGTTGGCGGAGAGTGGAACTTGTCTGTAGCAGTATGCCCCCACCTTTTTTATTTATTTATTTATTTATTTTTTTCTTCTCTCCTGTAGTCAGTCTGTTGAACTTTCCCACTTCATAGCCCGCTTCCCTCTAAAATTCTGTCCGCCGTTTCCCTGCCAATGTCTCCGGTTACTGAGTTCACCTCCGCTATCAGCGCCGATGTGTGGACTCGGAGCCCTGGGCATCCCTCCTCTCCCTGCTGGTGTCTGTGTCACATCGACTCCCTTCCCACACTGGCGCTCAGACTCTGCGGCTCCCGCGGTTCGACTTCCACGTGGTGGGCAACCCTGCTCTCCCAGTAGGTCCTCTGAGTCACAGCGAATAGCTCCGGAAGAGTTTCCTCTGCAATTTTTTCCTGATCCTTTTTCTGAGGCTACCGTAACTCCGCTTTTATTAAACTAAATTTTCCCGGACTATCGGTGTGCGCCCTCACTATTCCGCCATCTTGGTTCTGCCCCCAGATTCTTCTGTTTCCTTCCTTCCTTCCTTCCTTCCTTCCTTCCTTCCTTCCTTCCTTCCTTCCAAGATTATTTTTAATTTGAAAGAAAAATCTACCCAACCTCTACCTCCATATCTGCTCAAGCTGATGTACTAAGACTTTGAAATTGGTATAATGATTGAAAATTTTAGAAGTTCCCAAAACAGATACGCCTATTTTTAATCTATTTGATTGTAAGTAAAATATGCAACTTGTTTTTTTTTATTATTTTTAAAATAAAATTAGGCCCAGCACTGTGAAAATAGTGGGTAAAGCCAGCAACTATGGTGCTGGCATCCCATGTGGCCACCAGTTCAAATCCCAGATGGTCCAAGTATTTGGGGTCCTGCACCTCTGTGGGCAACCCAGAAGGAGCACCTGGCCTCTGGATATGGATTAGCCCAGCCCGGGCCATTGTGGCCATTTGGAATGTGAACCAACAAATGGAACCAATCTCTCTCTCTCTTTCTCTATATTTCTCTATACTCTATAGCTATCTCTATAATTCTTTCAAATACATTTAAAAAATCTCCATCAAAATGGGTTTAAATATTTTCAGCTATTTCCTACAATACAGAAAAATAAAGGACCTTTGAAGAAACATGAAAGAATTCATTTTTTTTTTGACAGGCAGAGTGGATAGTGAGAGAGAGAGAGACAGAGAGAAAGGTGTTCTTTTGCCGTTGGTTCACCCTCCAATGGCCACCGCGGCCGGTGCAGTGTGCTGATCCGAAGCCAGGAGCCAGGTGCTTCTCCTGGTCTCCCATGTGGGTGCAGGGCCCAAGCACTTGGGCCATCGTCCACTGCCTTCCCTGGCACAGCAGAGAGCTGGCCTGGAAGAGGGGCAACCGGGACAGAATCCAGTGCCCCGACCAGGACTAGGACCTGGTGTGCTGGTGCCACAGGTTGAGGATTAGCCTATTGAGCAATAGCGCTGGCCTAAAGAATTCATTTTAACTTTGGATAAAATCACCTATTTTTCCTCTTTTTAAGGATATATTGCACTCATTTGAAAGGCAGATTTGTAAGGATGGAGAAACAGAGTCAGAGACTTTCCATCTGCTGCTTCAGTCCCCAGGTGGCTGCAATGGCCAGAGCTGGGTAAAACCAAAGCCAGGAGAAAGAAGCTTCATCCTGGTCTTCCATGTGGATGGTAGGGACCCAATCATGTGGGTCATTTCAGCTGCTTTCCCAGGCCATTGGCTGGGAGCTGGATAGGAAGTGAAGCATCAGGACCTGAACAGGTACCCATATGAGATGCCAGCATTGCAGATAGGACATAACCTCTTCAGCCACATTGATGAGCTCCTAAAATCACCTATTTCCAAAGAGTTTATTTTTATTTATATTCTTTTTATAAAAGACTTATTTGTTTATTTGAAAGTCAAAGTTACAGAGAAGAGGGAAAAACAGAGAGATCTTCCATCATCTGGTTCATTTCCCAAATGGCTACAAAGGCAGGGGTTGGGTTAGGTCAAACCAGGAGCTTCTTCCAGGCCTCCCATGTGGATGAAGGAGCCCAAGCACTTGGCCAATTCTCTGATGTTTCCCCAGGCCATCATCAAGGAGCTGGATCAGAAGTGTAGCAGCCAGAACTGGAACTGGCACCCATATAGGACTTCATTCTCACAAATGGTGGCTTAAATGCTAGCCCCTCCTTATATTCTTTATAAAATTATTTTAAAAGTCTCCTTCTAAATAAACAAAAGATATCTCTATTATTTACCAAGGTTAGTGTTCAATTTATTAACTGTCTCTATTTACAAGTCAAGCTAACACCAGCATTTGTTCGAAGACCCAAATGGGGGGCAGTGCCGTGATGCAACAGGCTAAAGCCCTAGCCTGCAGCACTGGCATCCCTTATGGGCACCAGTTCGAGTCTTGGCTGCTCCTCTTCTGATCCAGCTTTCTGCTATGGCCTGGGAAAGCAGTGGAAGATGTCCCAGGTCCTTGGGCCCCTAACCCACATGGGACACCTGGAAGAAGCTCCTGGCTCCTGGCTCCTGGCTCCTGGATTGGATCAGTTCAGCTCTGGCTGTTGCGGTCATTGGGGAGAGAACAAGTGGAATGGAAGACATCTTGCTCTCACTCTGGCTCTGGCTCTGGCTCTGGCTCTACCTCTCTCTGTAACTCTGTCTTTCAAGCAAATAAAATACATCTTTAAAAAAGAAACTTAAATGAGTCCTACCCCTTGGGCATAAACTCAGCTAAACCTACAGTGTCTGTAACCTGTCCATAGTAAAACTCAAGTCTGGTACATATCTCTCTTCAGCTAGACATTACTGTGTCCTTCCTTTAAGAATCAAGAACAGGGGCCAGCATTTGGTGCAGATTAAGCAGCTGCTCACAATGCCGGCATCCCAGATGAACTCAGGTTCAAGTGCCAGTTCTGATCCAGTTCACTACTAATGTGCCTAGGAAAGCAGCAGAACGTTGCTGAAGTACTTGGGCACCTCCCACCTATATGGAAGAACCAGTTGGAGTTCCATGCTCCTGGTTTTTGCCTGGCCCAGCCCCAGAAATGGTAGTTACTTGGGGAGTGAACCAGCAGGTGGACGATCTCTCTCTCCCTCTATCTCTCTTTCGCTCTCTCTCTCTTTCCCTATCTCACCCTCTCCCTCCTCTGTAAGTCTGACTTTCAGATAAGTAAATAAATAAATCCTTTAAAAAAAAGAAACCAAGAAAGTAAAATAGATTCAAGAAAAAACTAAATAAATATTTTAATAGAGTCCAGAACAGACTATAAATGTGCTACTATTGCACATTTGTCACTATGATGTGCTGAATAAAAAATAATTAATGTATATTATCCTGTACTTATTTGGATGATTGATTACTGGTAATTAGTATTTAGTTTTAAAGAAAAAAATTCAAGTGACAATATTCATCAATAGGAAAAAGTTGAAACAAAGCACTCTTAATCTCACAAAGTCATGTGGATAGGAGAAGACATATCTGATTTTTTCTAATCAGCCTTCCTAAAATTTACAAATTTTTTCTGGCAACAGTGAATTTGATCATCATAGAAAGTTCTTTGAAGGCTCTTGTTAAACTTGTTCCTCTTTGAAAAAGTAAATTTTACTGCACGATACTGCAAGAGGTAAATTTTTGATTTATAGGAAATTTGAAAACCAATTATGATTAGTCTCTATTTTATGATTTACTTTATAGAACAGAAATTACACAGATAAATGTCATTTTGTCTAATTTTTTAAAATAGTTACTTATTCATTTGATAAGCAGTCACAGATAGACAAGGAGAAAGACTGAGAGAGAGGTATTCCATTTGCTAGTTCACTCCCCAAATGGACACAATGGCCAGAGCTGGACCAACTCAAAGCCAGGAGCTTCTTCACACATGGGTGCAGGGGTCCCAGCACTTGCACCATCTTCCACTGCTTTCCCAGGTCATTAGCACAGAGCTGGATTGGAAGTGGAGCAGCCAAGGTATGAACCGGCACCTGTATGAGATACCAGTGCCACAGGCAGAGGCTTAATGACTATGGCACAGCACCAGCCCCCACTTTATCTAAATTTATGGTAAACCCATGAGTTGCACCACATGCTATTTTCTTTTCCTTCCTTCCTTCCTTCCTCCCTTCCTTCCTTCCTTCCTTCCTCCCTCCCTCCCTCCCTTCCTCCCTCCCTTCCTTCCTTCCTTTTTTCTCTCTTTCTCTCTTTCTCTCTTTTTCTTCTTTCTTTCTGTTAATTTTTCTGTGTCATGAAGCTTGCACATTGCATCCAATGACATGGACCAGGGAGAGAGGCTTATGATTACTATGTGCAAGAACTCTCCTCTTGAGGGTCAAAGCATCTGACAAGGAAGCTGTCCTAGATTAAGTCCTCAAGTGCCTCTCTCAATAACAAGCAAGAGAAGGTGTGCTAACTGGAGAGCCTCTTTGGTTGAATTAACTCTGGGAGGTCTGAGTGTTGCTGGGGTCCTCATTGGGCTATAATAATGGGTCATGAATCAGTTGAATGTGACTATTCACCACTAGAGGGCTCTGTAGGGTCGATTAAATTTTTACAATCATTGACACCTGATTCCCCACTGTTGTCCCCAGCTGCTCTTCTGGGGAAGAAAATCTGCTCCACTTACAGGATACTTAAGTCCAGCAGTGGAGGAAGCATAATTGAAAGAGCCCACAGCTGAGATAAAGGCAAAAAGACACTTGCTTCCATGTGAGAATGACTGAGAAAACTGTCTTGGTTGGGTAAAACTCATCATGAAGAGGATAAGGGACCTCTGCATCTCCAAGTGTATTTCTACCTCCCAGCTGTGAGCCCAGACTAGGGCATCCATTGAATAAACAGTGATTCCATACTTCTATGTGGTGCTTCCCTGTTTAACATTGCCTGCTGAAATCTCCATGTTCCTATGTATTTTTACCCAGCATGGTTTGTCTTAATTTTCTCACTTCTGCCTGATAATACTCAACAATTTACACACTGTTCTCTACATTTACACACTTTCTCTTGATGTGCATTATAAACCTGGTAAATTGCCCTAATGATTTTTATTATTCTATCATTGTAAAAATGCCAGTATCATGTTCTTTAATAAGTTTGGCATAATACTGAAAGGAGGGAGCCTTTGCCATTGAAGACACTGTATTTGTGCTCACTAGTATTACCTAGATTAGGAGTAGTGCTATCCTCTTGTTATACCTTCAATTTGAACTAAATTCTAAAACATGAATGAAATTACTGATAATGAAGATGAAGCTGAAGAGAAGGAAGCCAAGATTGGGCACTCTGGTGGTGTCAATGAGCTGTTTATGGGTGAACTGTTCTTTATACAAAACCTGCTGCTGTGGGTTTGCCAAGTTATGTACCACTCAATAACCTTCTTCAATTATCTTCAAGAATTCTGTCTCAAATATCGTCCTTTATTTTCACTTTCACAGTTACAGAAAATGAAGTTTTGAACAAAGCTGCTGATTATGGATTTCCATTATTTGCAGAAAATCTGTCTTGCTAATGTGTGAGTCACTGATGCTAAAATATTCCTCTTATCTCTCCCAGCAAGAAACTTTCATTGCCCACACTTTCGCTGGTGCTATAGAAACTTAGAGTGCTGAAGGTGTAGTCCAAAATGGGGACTGTCATGATGAAATTCTCTGAGTGCATTATTTTAATATCATGCATTTTAAATAATCATTTATTGCATTTTTGTGTTGCTATTGACTAACTCACAGTATCATGTTATCCTTTGCCTGTTCAGCTGAGCTATACTGCAATCTTCTTTAGGGACATGATCATCACTTTTTACCCAGAGATCAGTATTCATTACACATCTCCTCTGAGTTAGGCAAGTATCAAGGAATGAGGTTGTGTTGGTAAATAATTTACTTATACTGTGTGTTCTGTGGAATTTAAAGTTTAAAAGAGATAGTTTATCATAACCACCTCAAAGGTCCTTTGGTACATCTTTCTGAATCACTTATGGATGAGAACTCCTTTGAAAGAAGAAATGAAGTAGGTGACATGTGGAGCCACTGCCTGTAATGCCAGCATCTCATGTGAGCACTGGTTTGAGTCCCAGCTGCTCCATTATGATCCATCTCCCTGTTACTGCATCTATTTGGGGAATGAACCAGCAGATGGAAGATCTCTATCTCCACTGCAACCTTCTCTCTCTGTATCTCTGCCTTTCAAACAAATACTGTAAATCTTATTTTAAAAGAACTTAGGGTCCAGCACTGTGGCATAGGGGGCTTAGCCTCTGCCTGTGGCACCAGTTTGAGTTCCATCTGTTCTTCTTCTTATCCAGCTCTCTGCTTTGGCCCAGAAAAGCAGTAGAAGATGGCCCAAATGCTTGGGCTCCTGCACCCATATGGGAGAGAAGAGTGAAGCTCCAGGCTTCTGGCCCCTGGCTTCAGATCAACCCAACTCAGTCTGTTGTGTCTACTGGAAAGTAAACCAGTGGATAGAAGATTTTTCTCTCTGTCTCTCCCTTTGTCTGTAACTCTACCTCTCAAATAAAATAATAATTATTTTTATAAAAAACAGTTTAGTCTCACATTTGGAACTTTCAGTAATTTTGATGGGTTGAGAGGAAATTTGTAAAGTTTGTGATACAACTGGGAGCCTTCTGCATCCTAGCATGTAAGAAAAGAATAGCGAGCAGACAGCTGGTAGACAAGACCTAATAGCATTGTCTTTCTGAAGACCACAGTAAGTCCTATGGTCCCTGTTCAAAGGTCATGGGAAACCATCCACACGGTTGAAAGAGGAGTGTGACTTGATGAGATTTTTGTTTGTAAAATGGCCTTAGTACTAAAGAACATCTCCAGAGAAAACATAGAGGAGTACAGCTGAATGGTAAATCTTCATTAATAGTAACAAGATTTGATGAAAGAAATGGCATCTTTAAGGGAAATGTAATTCAGGGAAGGGAGATAAGAACTAGTGAATCTTTTCTCCTAGGATGGCACTTACACCAACTGTAGATATTGGGGCCCTAATTTGGTGTGTTGAAGAGGATTCCACTAGGATCTGGAATAACTTGAGCATCAGAACACATAATTTCAGACTGTAATACATTTAACAAGATAAGAATCTATGAACTCCTAGTGATATAGTACATAATGACACACTAACTAGGACAGAAGAGTGAGCCCTTAGCTTTGATGCTAGATCAAAATATAAATGAAGAAACAATATTGGGAATTAAAACACCAGCATTTCATATAGTATTGATAATTAAAAATAATGAATATCAAAGGTACTGGATGAAAATTTGATAGGAAATACGATACTGGCATAATATTAGAATAATTTTTAATAAAAGTCCACACATTCCAAAAAGGAATAAAAATGTGTATATAGCACAGCATATATGAATGCTGTGGTGCAGCAAGTTTTGCCACTGCCTGCCACACCAGCATTCCACATCAGAGTGCTGTGGTGTTGCTTCAAGTCCCAGCTTCTCTGCTTTTGATCAAGCATATTGCGAATGCACCTGGGAAGGTTTCAGAACATGGCCCAAGTCCTTGGGCCCTGCCACCATGTGGAAGACCAGGAAACAGTCGTTCATCCTAGCTTCAGCTTGACGAAGAACTTACTCTTGCAACTCTTTTGGAAATGAACCAGCAGAGACAGAGAGAGAGAGAGAGAGAGAGAGAGAGAGAGAGAGAGAGATCCAGCTCTCTGCTATGGCTTGGGAAAGCAGTAGAAGATGGCCCAAGTGCTTGGACCTCTGCACCCGCATGGGAGACCCAGAAGAAGCTCTTGGCTTCTGACTTTGGATTGATGCAGCTCTGGCTATTGTGGCCAATTGAGGAGTTAACCAGCAGACGGAAGACCTTCTCTCTCTCTCTCTCTCTGCCTCTTTCTCTCTTCGTGTAACTCTGACTTTCAAATAAATACATAAAGCCTTTTAAAAAATATAGATGTAGACATAGATATACATCACTCATTGTCATTCTGCATTCAAAACAGGTAAATAAATCCTTAGGAGGTTGTATTGAACCAATCTGGCAGAAATTCACTAAATACCAAGTTATAGCATCCATCATAGCACAGATGGGAGACTGAGCAGAGCCAGCATTGGACCAGGGAGCTTCTGATGAGAATACAGGGCCCACATTTTCTCAGAAAGGAACACCGGAGGGACCCAGCTTGAGTCATCTCTGCTCTTGATACCTATTGAGGGTTTTCATATTAGAAAAGTGTCAAGGAGAAGGGCCGGCGCCGCGGCTCACTAGGCTAATCCTCCACCTAGCGGCACTGACACACCGGGTTCTAGTCCCGGTTGGGGTGCCTGATTCTGTCCTGGTTGCCCCTCTTCCAGGCCAGCTCTCTGCAGTGGCCAGGGAGTGCAGTGGAGGATGGCCCAGGTGCTTGGGCCCTGCACCCCATCGGAGACCAGGAAAAGCACCTGGCTCCTGGCTCCTGCCATTGGATCAGCACAGTACGCCAGCCGCAGCGCGCCGGCTGTGCAGGCCATTGGAGGGTGAACCAATGGCAAAGGAAGACCTTTCTCTCTGTCTCTCTCACTGTCCACTCTGCCTGTCAAAAAAAATAAAAATAAATAAAAAAAATTTAAAAAAAAAGAAAAGTGTCAAGGAGAATTCCAGAAAAAGAAAGAACATTGACTCACAGTGGGAGAAAAGATATTTTAATGCGGTTGGAAAAAGATGTGATAGTTCTGTGGATTGGGTTGTGGTGTTGGGTTAATGTTGGTTTCCTAAATTGGGGTTCATCTTCTATTTATCAGGGGACCACCCTATAGCTAGCAGAAACATCTTGGATTGGGGCAACAGTGCTAAAAGGATACTAACTGGGTGTTCTCAACGAATGGGGCTCACTCATGGTATTTCTGTAAGTTTGAAATAATTTCAAAATTAACTACTCTTAAAATGACCAAATTGTAAGATGACAATATCCACATCATGTTAATAAAACAGGGACAGCATCTTCTTTCTTCTACTCCCGGTGGTTTACACGCACCAGGCCATGGTCCTTGAAAGGATGGAGAGTGGTGCAAGGGCTCCCCTTTTTATCCCCATTTTCTGGCAGTCCTCCAGCTTGCCATCCTCTGACTTGTTGTCCAATCAATGCTGTTTCCTCCTTGCTTATGTTTGAACAGTTCAGTCTGCGTGGGTAGGAGGGTATTGCCTATAGTGCACTGTTATCTGACTGACCAGAAATGTCTGCTTGGTATGATTAGGAGCATCTCCCTAACAGCCATTAGGTATTGCATCAGCTCCTGACTTATTATGAATAGCTGCACTTTACTTTTATTTTGAGGCTAGTGGTAACTTACTTTTTACTGTGGAGTTTCCACAGTTCACTTCCTTTCCAGGTAAGTGGTGATCTGTGACTTGTTTTGAGACTCCTGTGGGATTCCCCACAGACTTGGGCCATCTTCCACTGCTATCTCAGGCCATAGCAGAGAGCTAGATCAGAAGAGGAGCAGCTGGGACTAGAACCCATGCCCATATAGGATGCCGACACTTCAGGCCAGGGCTGTAACCTGCTGTGCCACAGCACCGGTCCCATGTCACACTTATTGATCTGTATATCTTGAAATGTGCTTGTGTTTTATGAATAAAAGTTGTGGTAAGTGATCCTTTTATTTTTCATATGTTTAAGATCATATTATCAGTAAGCAGAAAATTAGCCCTTTTATTTGCAAGTTTTACTTTCTTATACAGTTGCTTTGATGTGAATTTAAGTGTTAGATTCAGCAGATGTGAGAGTGCATATCTTTATCTTGTTCTTGAACTTTGAGGAATACTTTTCACCAAGTACAGTGTCATCTTTAGCCTTGTCATTTCTGGCTTCTATTATAATAAGGTATATTTTTTTCTATCCCTAATTTCTTTCCTTTCTTAATGATTTATTTAATTATTTAAAAGGCAAGGTTACAGAGAGAGAAGCAGAGAGAGACAGAGAGAAAAAGAAACCTTCCATCCACTGGTTCACTCCCCAGTGGCCACAATGGTTGGCGCTAGGCCAGGCTAAAGGCTGAAGCCAGGAGGTTCTTTGTTGTGTCCCATGAAGGTGGTAGCTGAAGTGTTGCAGTTGGGATGTGAATCAGCACCATGTGGGATTCTGGCATCACAGGCAGCAGTTTTAACTGCTTTGTACAACACTGACCCCTCTTGCAGTTTTTATAGTTTTTTTTTTAAGTTTCTATACTTCATTTATAAGGCAGAATTACAGAGAGAGGGAGAGACAGAGATCTTCCATTCACTAGTTCAACTCCCCAAATGAATGCCCAACTGATGGCAGGGCTGGGCCAGGTCAA
Organism: Oryctolagus cuniculus; assembly: GCF_964237555.1. Lineage (NCBI taxonomy): Eukaryota > Metazoa > Chordata > Mammalia > Lagomorpha > Leporidae > Oryctolagus > Oryctolagus cuniculus. Next base: position 116,696,389 of record NC_091443.1, read on the forward strand.
AGCCAGGAGCCGGGAGCTTCATCCAAGTCTCCAACATAGGTGCAAGCAGTTGGGCCATCCACTGCTGCTTTCCCTGGCACAGTAGCAGAGATCTGGATCAGAAGTGGAGCAGCTGGGACTCGAATCAGTGACCATATGGGATGCTGATGCTGTAGACAGTTGCCTAACCATCTGTACTGCAACACTGACCCTGTCTCTCTCTCTTTTTTAAAGATTTATTTATTTGATAGTCAGAGTTACACAGAGAGAAGAGAGGCAGAGAGGGAGAGAGAGAGATAAAGAGAGAAAGAGGTCTTCCATCCAATGGTTCACTCCCCAGATGGCCGCAACAGTTGGAGCTTCCACGATCTAAAGCCAGGAGCCAGGAGCTTCTTCCAGGTCCTCACTTGGGTGCAGGGGCCCAAGGACTTGGGCCATCTCCTACTGCTTTCCCAGGCCATAGCAAAGAGCTGGATCAGAAGTGGAGCAGCTGGGTCTAGAACCAGCACCCATATGGGATGCTGGCACTTCAGGCCAGGGCGTTAATCTGCTGCACCACAGCATCAGCCCCTGGCCCTGTCTCTTGAATTTTTTAAATAATGAATCTGGGTTGGTTTTGCCAGATGCTTTTTTCTTTGCAACTGTTATAGAATACAAAATTAAGAGAATTTATATAACCTAAGAACCAATTGTTTGAAAAACAAATTCTAGCAGAAAAAAATAAATATATAGGAGTGAATTTAATCTAGGAAGATAATTACCTGAATGCTGAAAATTTTATAATATTGATAAAAGAAATTGAATACAACAGAAATAATTGAAACATTACTCAAGTTCATAATTAGAATAGTATTAGGGTATTCTTACTATCTAAAGCAATATACAGACTCAACGCAATTGCAAAGTTTCAGTGTTATTCTTTAACAAAACTTTTTTAAAGATTTATTTATTTGAAAGAATTGCAGAGGCCAGCGCTGCAGCTCACTAGGCTAATCCTCCGCCTTGTGGCACTGGCACACCAGGTTCTAGTCCCGGTTGGGGCACCGGATTCTGTCTGGGTTGCCCCTCTTCCAGGCCAGCTCTCTGCTGTGGCCAGGGAGTGCAGTGGAGGATGGTCCAAGTGCTTGGGCCCTGCACCCCAAGGGAGACCAGGATAAGCACCTGGCTCCTGCCATTGGATCAGCGTGGTGTGCCAGCTGCAGCGCGCCAGCCACGGCGACCATTGGAGGGTGAACCAATGGCAAAAGGAAGATCTTTCTCTCTGTCTCTCTGTCTCTCTCTCTCACTGTCCACTCTGCCTGTCCAAAAAGAAAAGAAAAGAAAAGGAAAGGAAAGGAAAGGAAAGGAAAGGAAAGGAAAGGAAAGGAAAGGAAAGAAAAGAGTTGCATAGACAGAGACAGAGAATGAAGTGTTCCATCCATTGGTTCACTCCACAGAGGGCCACAAAGGCTGTGGCAGGGTGCTGATCCAAAGCCAAGAAACAGGATTCCTTCCAGGTCTCCAAGGACTTGGGCCATCTTCCACTGCTGTCCTAGACCATAGCAGAGGACTGAATCATAAGTGGAGTAGTCAGTACTTGAACTTGCATGCTTATGGGATGCTGGTATGGTACTGCAGGTGATGGTTTTACCCACTAAACCACAGTGCCAACCAGCCCCTCTTTAACAAAATATTTTAAAGTCCCCAGAATTGTACAGAACTGTGAAGGATAATGAATAGTCAAGTCAATATTGAAGTAAAAGAAGAATACTTAATATATTTTACAAAGCTATAGTAATCAAAATAGCATATCACTGGCATTAAAGCAGATACATTAAGCAATGGGGCAGAATAGAGAACAAGTCATTAACCTATAGTCAACTGATTTTTAAGGTGTCTATTGGTCTAGAAATGTTAAACTTAATTTTTTTTCCATTTGTACAGGGGTAACGCACTGTATTAAATATGTAAGGTCTTATCTACATGTGTTTGATTACAGAACTAATAAAGTATTCTCTAAATAAAAAAAAAAAGAAAAATGAGTAGTCTCTTCAATACAAGGTGCTTGGAAAAGTCAACCAATTCTTTTTGCATTTGAAGAGAAATTATCCAGATAACACCGAGAGCCTAGAGTGCTTCATGAAATTTATGGGGTAATGTGAGGGTATTTTAAAGATGAAAGGAGAGGAGGTTGTAGGCATTTCTTTAATTTATTTATTTGCTTACTTATTAATTAACAGAGAGAGAGAGCGGGAGGGATCTTCCACCTGCTGTTTCACTTCCCCAGATGGTGGCATCAGCCAGGGCTTGATCATGCCAAATCCAGGAGCCAGGAGCTTCTTCATGGTCTCCTGCCTGGATGGCTGGGGCACAAGTACTTGGGTCATCTTCCACTGCTTTTGCAAGGCCATTAGCAAAGTGCTGGATTGGAAGTGCAGTAGCCAAGACTAAAACCAGTACTCATATGGGATGCTGGAGTCATAGTTGGCAGTTTTACCTGTTACACCACAACAGCAGCTGCTGTAGGTGTTTCTTTAAGAAACAACTCCCTAGTTCTGGGTTTAGCTCTAGTGATCTTCTGCATAAATAGAAGGTTTACACAGCCAGTTTCTGCATAGCTTTATCTTGCAGGTGCATCACCATTCTACAGCAGTAATAAAAGCAACATGCTAGTATTTCTGTACCTCAAATGAAACCAGAGAAATTAGTGATTTTTCTGCCTGAAAACTTTCAGTTTAAAACCAGGAAGAGTCACTGATTAAGACTTTGTGTGCATGGGGCTTCCACTTTAGTGCAGAGGATAAAGCCACCGCCTGCCTTGGCAGCATCATATGGACATGGGTTTGAGTCCCAGATACTCCACTTCTGATCCATCTTTGATAATGCACCTGGGAAATGAGCAGAGGATGGCCCAAGTCCAGGGCTCCTGCAACCACTTGGGAGACCTGGAAGAAGCTCTTGGCTCTTGACTTTGGTGGGCCCATCTCTGGCTGTTGCAGCAATTTGGGGAGTGAACCAGCAGATGGAAGATCTCTCTGTCTCTCCCTCTCTCTCTTTGTAAGGCTATCTTTCAAATAAATAAATAAATAAATATTTAGCAAAAATAAACAAGACTTAGAATGAGGCCAGACATTGCATTTTAAGACATGTTGAGTTTGGAAGCAGTCCACACAGCAGACTCATAGAATGACAATCATTTTAAATAGCATATAGATGTAGCATTAGGTGTGAGAATATAAAGTATCATATCTAGTTCTCATCTCTTTTTCAAAATGGGAGGGCACTCTAAAGATTGTAGTTCTAGCAGAGTCTTTTTGTGCCAGTTACTATCCATCATTCATTAAAAATCTTTATAACTTCTTTGCTTTATCTAATTTGCTTTAGAGTTCAAACCAGTGACTCACTACATCTTGACTTTTGTTTCTTCCATGTGATCAAGATCTATTTCTGAAATCACAGCTGATCAATCATGTTCCATCTGTCTCTTGTTGCAAAGTTGTATTTGACCTGGTTTTTCATGCAGACCCATGTCAAGATAGAAACATTTGATGAGAAGATGTCAGTGTAAATATGTTTTTAGTCACATTTGATTAACAATGAAGATTTAGGAGTGGTCTTCAGACTAACTTTATCTGTAGTCCATTGCTAAACTTAGATATATCTGTTCTGTATACAGAGGTTGTCGCCCCGAAGTACCTAGCCAGGATTATTTTGCTGGGAATTGTACTTCTGTAGAAGTATGCCATTCAATAGGCCCAAAGTTCAAAATAAAAGTGTTTAACAAAACCAACAAGATGATAGCAAATTGAGTTACATCTATGCATATAAGCTATGCAGAAGTTATATGTTAAAACAACGAACAAGGTTACAAGCGAATAGCAGAATACCATAATTAACATCGTATAAGTACACAGGAAGTGCTTATTAACCTCAGTGAAAGTTTTCAGGCCCATGAACATGGGCTGGTATTGTGGCCCAGTGGTTCAGCTGCCATCTTTGATGCCTACATCCCATATGAGTGCCAATTTGAGTCACTTCTGATATGACTCCATGCTAATGGACCTGGGAAAGCAGTAGAAGATGACATAAGTGCTTGGACCCCTGTCACCCATGGGGAAGACTCAGATGAAGTTCCTGATTCCTGGCTTCAGCCTTGCCCCATTCCATATATTGCAGCCATTTGTGGAGTATACCATGGATGGAAGACCTCTCTTTCTCTGTCTCTCCCTCTTTGTCTGTAATTCTGCCTTTCAAATAAATGAAAAACTAAATCTTTGAAATAAAACAAAAACAATGAACAGAGTTGTGATCTGAAAGAAGGAGTATTACAGTGTGCTAACTGCTTACATTAAATATGTATAATATCTGATCAAAAAATTCTGAAAGTTAAAAACTGAATCCAAGACAGGCTTATGTTTTCTTTTTTAACTGCAATATCTGGTATTTTCAAGTTTTGGGGTTCACTAAGAAGTGACAACTCTATTCACTAATTGCAAGGCTAGGAGTTCAAGATGCCAGATATTCTGTGCATAATTTTTGTGTCTGCTAATGTTTTCAAGGATATTGTGGTACGATGATAATAGATTCTTCTTTTTTTTAATTTATTCATTTTTGCTTGAAAGCCAGAATTACAAAGAGGCAGAGGTAAGAGAGAGATAAAGATGTCTTCCATCTGCTTGTTCTCTCTTCCAAATGGCCGCAAAGGTCAGAGCTGGGCTGATCTGAAGCCAGGAGCTTCTTCTGGTTCTCCCACACTGGTGCAGGGGCCCAAGGACTTTTGAGCCACCTTCCATTGCTTTCCCAGGCCATAGCAGGTAGCCAGATCAGAAGTGGAGCAATCGGGACCTGAATCATTGCCCATATGGGATGCCAGCACTGCAGGTAGTGACTTTGCTTGCTATGCCACAGTGCCGGCCCTGATAACGGATTCTTACTGAGCTCATACAATAACGTTGCCACAAGAAATCAAAAAAGTTTTTCATTTTAGAGGAATTAAGTAGGTAGAAAGGTAAACATTTCCATCTATTTACAAAACTATACTAAAGTATAGTAACCGATAGAAATTGTAGAGATCTTCCTGAATCTAGATGAAACACTGAAATGCAGAACCAAAATATTTAAATAAAAGCATAGAAATCCATAAATATGATTAATTCAATCTCATGTAACTAATTCTATGTATTTGAAAGACAGTTACAGAGAGAGACAGAGACACAGAGAGAGAGAGAGAGCACTTCCATTTGCTGGTTCACTCCCCAAGTGGCTGAAACAGTTGGAGCTGAGCTGATCTGAAGCTAGGATCCAGGAGCTTCTTCTGGGTCTCCCATGTGGATGTAGAGGCCCAAGGACCTGAGCCATCCTCTGTTGCTTTCTCAGGAACATTAATGGGGAGCTGGATCAACAGTGGAGCTCCCAGGACTCAAACTGGTGCCCATATGAAATGCTGGAGCATCAAGCCAGGGCTTTAAGCCACTGTGCCACAGCACTGGCCCCCTACTAGCAGTTTAATGGATTTTTAGTTTTTTTCTTTCCCTCAGCATTCTGGAAATTAGTGTCTAAAGTAGCCTAAGATCTGTATTTAAGAATATTTTCTGTTAAACTGATTTCAAGTGTTTTTAGAAAATACAAAATTATGGATGGCACAAGTCTTTAAATATACATGGTTAAAATGAAATTGATTAATTGACATGAGCCATTTACATTCATCCCATAGAGCATGTTACAAAGCAACTAAAGAGGGGGCCAGCATTGTGGCATAGCATGTTAAGCTGCCACCTATGATGCTGGCATCCCATATGGGTTATACTTCGAGTCCTGGTTGCTCCACTCTGATCCAGCTCCCTGCTAATGCACCTGGGAAAGCAGCAGAGGATGGCCAAGTGTTTGGGCTCCTACACCCTTTTGGGAGATATGGGTGATCCTGTCAGACTGCCTGCCTTGCCCATGCAGGAGGTTGAAAGGGCATGGTGCACCAGGCCTCCCGGGAGGGACCCCACGGCCTCCCTCCTGGCAGGCAATGGGATCTCTGGGTGCATTTCCCCCAACCACCACCAATCAGCTAAACTGCTCCTGGGTGTGGCCCAGGCCCACCTGGAAATCGACTCTTCAAGCTGAATGGAGAAGCATAGCAGTGCCAATGTCAGCTTCATCCTATAGAATTAGTATTGCCCTGAATTAGTTATGCTCCTGCTGCCTGCCCTTTCAAAAGTATACATGGTTGTTAATAAAGCAGACATGATCACCGAAGCCTGGCCCATCCTTGGCTATTGTGTCCCTTTGGGGTGTGAACCAACAGAAGATCTCTCTCCCTCTGTCTTTCCTTCTCTGGAATTCTGCCTCTCAAATAAATAGATAAATCTTTTTAAAAGGAAAGAAAGAAATGGAGTGATTTTACAAACCTGTTGTCTCCCTTAGTCCTCTGGGTCTCCTTTTTATCAAGATAACCATCATGACTGATAACAACAAAACAGAACTATCAGATTTTAAGACTTTATAGCTTTTAGGAAATTTATATATCAATGGTATATCTATATTGATATAATTTAAAATTGAGCATAATTTCATGACTACTTTACATACAATCTAAATTGCATAATCAGCTATTACCTCTACAAGATAGGATATATCCTATGACACATCAAGGGTTCCTGTTGGAAATCTCAAAGTGAAAAAATTTAGAACCTTGATTCTGAGAAATCTGTTAAGGATGCCAAAGGGGCTTAAAATATTTGGTCAAAATAAACTCCCTATTAATTTTGAAATAACATCCATCCACTTAGAGTGATCCAACCAGTTATAAACCAGATTTATTCTATCTGAGGATTTTATAAATTTGTATAAATTATAAATCTGATGATTTTTATTTTATAAATTTGATACATCTTCATTAGGTGATCAGTCAGATATTCTGAAATAAGTATACATACAACTCTTTTTTTTTTAAGATATATTTATTTGAAAGAGTTACACAGAGAGAGAAGAAAAGGCAGAGAGAAGTCTTCCACCTGCTGGTTCACTCCCCAGTTGGCCACAATGACCAGAGCTGTGCTGATCTGAATCTAGGAGCCAAAAGCTTCCTCCCACTTGGATGCAGAGGCCTAAAAACTTGGGCCATCTTCCATTGCTTTCCAAGGCCATTAGCAGGGAGCTGGATCAGAAGTGGAACAGTTGTGACTCAAATCAGCACCATAGGGGATGCTGAGTCACAGATGGCAGTTGTACCTCGTACACCACAACACCATCCCTGTAGACATTTCTTTAGATAAAGTTCCTAGTCTTGGGTTTAGCTGTTGAGATCCTCTGCATTTTTTTTTTTCATCTGGTACTAAACAATTCAGCTTTTATTAATTTATATCTTGCATCTTTAAAAGGAAACAAACAAAAAATAGATGAGTTAACAGAGCCAGGAGAGCTCCCTGCACAAATGCAGACAGAGGCAGACAGGATTCAGGAAGCTGGATGAGCACAAGGAGGCAGCACCCTCCAGGAGTGGGCCTGGGCCCAGGGGTGCCTCAGGATCTGGGCCAGGGGCAGCCACTCTGACGGCTGGTATCTCAGAAGCCTGGATATGAAGTCTCGGGCTCCCAAAGACATTGTTACAGGAAACTTCACATCCATCTTCAGGATGCGTCTGTATGTCTCAGTGTGAGAGACGCTCTCGAAGGGTGGATTTCCCACCAGCAGCTCATAGCAGAGCACCCCAAAGTGTTGCACTGCCAGTTTCTGCACAGATTTTTTTTAAAGATTTATTTATTTATGTGAAAGGCAGAGTTATAGAGAGGCAGAAGCAGCGAGAGGTCTTCCATCTGCTGGTACACACCCCAGATGGCTACAATGGCCAAAGCTGAGCTGATTCAAAGCCAAGAGCCTTGGAGCTTCTTCCAGGTCTCCCATACAGGTACAGGGGCCCATGTACATGGGCCATCTTCCTCTGCTCTCCCAGGCCATAGCAGAGACCTGGATTGGAAGTGGAGCAGCTGAGACTCAAACCAGTGCCCATATGGGATGCTGGCACTGCAGGTGGCAGCTTTACCCACTATGCCACAGTGCCAGCCCCTCTGCACAGCTTTATCTTGCAGTTGCATCACCATTCTATATCAATGAAACCAAGAACACACTACTATTTCTATACCTATAATGAAAGCCAGAGACATTAATAATCTTTCTGCCAGAAAACTTCCAGTCCAAACCAGGAGTAGAGTTATGAATTCAGGCTTAGTGTGGATGGGGCTGGCACTATCGTGTGGAGGGTAAAGCCACCACCTGCTTCACCAGCCTGTGTCCTAGATGGGCACAGGTTCAAGTTTCAGCTGCTCCACATCTGATCCATCTCCATGCTGAGATACCTGGGAAAACAGCAGAGGTTGGCCTAAGTGCTTGGGCCCCTGCACCCACTTGGGAGACTTGGAAGAAACTCCAGGCTCCTGACTTCAGGTCAGCCCAGCTCTGGCTGTTGCAGTCATTTGGGGAATAAACCAGCAGGTGGAAGATATTTTTGCCTCTCTCTTTCTCTCTCTCTCTCTCTCTCTCTCTCTGTAACTCAGTTTTGCATGTAAATGAATAAATCTTTATATTAAAAAAAAAAACTTAGAGTTGGTCTAGACATAGCATTTTAAGACATGTTGAAAACACTTTGCCAGTGTTTAATGTGCAAAATCACACTCTCCATTCTTATCTATAGAACAAAGATGAATAGCTAGTTTTCATATGAATGGAACAGAGATATGGACTAGCTGCAAAGAAAGTTTGGGTAACACAGATTTCTGTATACCTTTTCCACCTTTCTTGAACCCAGGGAAGGCCCAAAATATGTCTTTAATCAATATTCAGATGATCAACATCCCTCTTTCCTAACTCAAGTCAGTGTGAATTGTGACTCTTAACTTTCTCTTAGACATAGGCATGGGTGAGGCCTTTGAGTTTAGCATTCTGTGCTAAGATACACTGTAGCAATGCTACTCCTTCCAAAGTTTCCTGGGGAGTTACTGCTGCATATTCAGCATGTGATTCTTGTCTGTGAAACTGTTTCCACCCATGATTGTTTCTGGTCTGTAGTTTCTAAAGCAAAGGACGTTTCTTCCAAGGGCCATCTGTATATCTATACCATTATTCACAGGCCATACCAAATTATCGATGTAAGATTTAGCCTGGGGGCCAACACTGTGGTGTAGTGGGTAAAGCCACTGCCTGAAGTGCTAACATCCCATATGGTCACTGGTTCAAGTCTTGGCTGCTCCACTTCTGACTCAGCTCTCTGCTATGGTCTGGGAAAGCAGTTAAAAGATGATCCAAATCCCTGGGCCCCTACACCTGCTCAGGAGACCCAAAAGAAGCTCCTGGCTTCTGACATTGGATTGGCCCAGCTCCTACCATTGTGGCCATGTGGGGAGTAAAACAGTGGATGGAAGACCTCTCTCTCTCTCTCTATCTCTCTCTCTCTCTTGCTTTCTCTCCCTCCCTCTGCCTTTCAAATAAATAAATAAATCTTTAAAAAAATTTAGCCTGCTATAGGTTTATTGAATTTCAAATCCCATTTGCAGTTGCCTTAGCACTGTCAGACCAAGTAATTTCATGGGCTTTTTATGGCCTATGCTATGGATGTTCCCTACTCCTGCTAAAGGGACATTTGTTAGATCTAGCCTGCTAGTACACACTTGTTGAATGTCATGATAATTCACATATATGTGTCCCAGAGAGGTCTCATGGCAAGATGAGTGGAGCATCTTCTACTGCTTTCCCAGGCAATAGCAGAGAGCTGGATCAGAAGTGGAGCAGCTGGGACTCAAACCTGTGCCCATATGGGATGCTGGCACTGCAGGCAGTGGCTTCACCTGCTATGCCACATTGCCAGCCCACTTTTACATAATTTCTATGACATTTAAATCAATAACATATCCATGTTAATATAACAACATTTAGCATGATTTTGTATAACAGAACTTTATATAAACTCCAAAGAGACTAAGTAGCTATTACCTCTATAAGATGAGATGCATATCCTTTGACATATCCAAGGGTCCAGCTAGAAATCTCAAGGTCAAAATGCTCAGAACCTTGATCCTGAGAAATCCTATCAAGAATGCAAAAAGGGCTTTCAAATGTTTGGTCAAAACTTCTCTTGTCATGAACTGTATGGAATCCTCTCTGGATTTGGGGGACCAAAAATTGGGAAGTTCTTACACCCAGGGGGCTGAAGCTCATGGCTCTAAGGCAATCACCATGCTGAAAAATGACTATATTGACTCCTCAGGTACCCTAGTCTCTACTGTGGATAGCATATTGATTAGCAGAGTGCTTTGCTTGCACACTAGAGTTTCTCACCTGATTTCACTCAGATTTAAAAGCTGTAGGAAATCATGGGAGTAGCCATTAGGAGCTTAGGTCTCCAGACATAACCAGTCACTGGGTTCCACATTCCCCTTCCTTCCCACAACTAAGTTCAGCAAAGTCAAAGAAAAAGGGTAGCTTTTTGTATTTCCTTTCTGAAAACATCAATGCTAAAAACATTTAAGTGAGGTCTTCTTTAGAAATTTCAAGTTGGATGGGCCAGCGCTGTGGCTCACTTGGTTAATCCTCTGTCTGCAGTGCTGGCATCCCCTATGGGCACCAGGTTCCAGTCCAGCTCTGCTGTGGCCCAGGAGGGCAGTGGAGGATGGCCCAAGTGCTTGGGCCCCTGAACCCGCATGGGAGGCCAGGAAGAAGCACCTGGCTCCTGGCTTCAGATTGCTGCAGCTCCGGCCATTGGGGCCATTTGTGGAGTGAACCAACAGAAGAAAGACCTTTCTCTCTGTCTATCTCTCTCTCACTGTCTATAACTCTACCTGTCAAATAAAAAAAGAAAAGAAAAGAAAAGAAATTTCAAGTTGGAAAGAACATTTATCCAAGGTCCATGATCAGATAGCTGATTATTTTTAGCATCTTTAAGCAAGAATTGCTAATGAGGTTTTTTTTTTTTTTTTTTTTTTTTTTTGACAGGCAGAGTGGATAGTGAGAGAGAGACAGAGAGAAAGGTCTTCCTTTTGCCATTGGTTCACACTCCAATGGCCACCACAGCTGGCGCACTGCGGCCAATGCACCGCACTGATCCAAAGGCAGGAGCCAGGTGCTTCTCCTGGTCTCCCATGGGGTGCAGGGCCCAAGCACTTGGGCCATCCTCCACTGCCGTCCCGGGCCACAGCAGAGAGCTGGCCTGGAAGAGGGGCAACTGGGAAAGAATCCTGCACCCCGACCAGGACTAGAACCCAGTGTGCCGGCGCCGCTAGGTGGAGGATTAGCCTAGTGAGCCGCGGCGCTGGCTGTTAATGAGCTTTTAATCTTAGATCACCAAAGTGTTCCAAGTTTCAGTGAAGCACCACAGAATTCAAAGGAAATCTCATCAATCTCTTCCTAGCAGTTTATTTCCTGACAGTCACCTCCCAATAAAAGCAGCCAAAAGAACTTCTAAGATCACAGACACACATTAATGGAGCCACATTCCAAGTCCATGTTTATAAATTAGCTTTTAAATGGTCGGGGATTGGGGTAGTAATCTTAAATCTCCATGCACAAGTCCACAAAACAAGACAAGCTGTGTGCCAAGAAAGAGGAGAGAGAGCATGGAGCCACAGGTGGGCCAGGTTTATTCAGAAGGTTGATTCACTCCAAGGTGAATGCATGGCAGAGAGTTCCCAGCAAACACAGCAAAGAGAGAACCCCCTGTCTTACAGACTGGTGCTTTATATAGCACAAAGTGGTGGGAAGGAGCTTGGAGGTCTGAGCTAAAGCAGGGCTGCTGAGATAGAGAAGAGCTTGGGCTAGACTTAAAGGTCCTTTGAGGTCACAGTGTGAGCTGGGAGGGGTTTGGGCTGAGGCTGGACTCTGAGGCTGAGCGCTGAGATAGCGGGAGACAGCTTGGGAGGAGTGGGGGAGATCTCAGGCTGATAGCAGAGTTTTCACATGGTCTTGTGTCCAAAAGTTGAGGCAGGGCCAGGCTGGTCAAGGTGGGGGTGGGGGGGGAGAGGCTGCATTAGCAAGACAGAGAAACAGGGGACTGCTTGTTGTGTAGGTGAGAGGTCAACATGGACATAAGGATTTTTGTCCTTTCTCCATCACTGTGTATGACAAAGTCAGAATAAAGCAGACTTTGGTGGGAAATTTCTGATATAAATTCTATAATAAAATTTAGCCAATCACAATCTTTTAAAAGCAGTTTGGATAGATTTCTGTGGGTGATCCCATGGGACTGCCTGCTCTGCCCATGCAGGAGGTTGAGAGGGCATGGTGCGCTATGCCTCCCAGGAGGGACCCCACAGCCTGGCTGCTGGCAGGTGGCAGGAGCTCCAGGCCCATTTCCTCCATCCCCTCTTCATGTTGGAAGCCTTGTGGCTGTGCTTTTGTGGTTCATAAACAGAGAGCTGATAAGCAACTCCCAGACGAGGGCTGGTTGCACAAAGGAGCCCAGGGGCCTATGTGTGCTACGTGACCTATAAGTCAATTAGTTAGAGGCCTTTTGGCATGCTGCCCTTCTGCTCTATAGACTTGCTGTTGCCACCCAAGGTTTTTTCTTCCCCTCTTCCCCTCTTAATTCTGAGCCTGATTGCTAAAAAACAGACAGGCTCATCAGGCCTGTCTCCAGTGTTTTCTTGTGGAGAGATGCTGTTGCTCTTCCAGCCCAACAGCTGAGGGTCTCACACAAAGAGACCACAGATGTCAGCCTTTAGATAATGGGATTCATGTTTGGCTGCCTTTCAGCTGGGAACCTGAGGAAATGTCTAGCAAGGGTAAATGCCATAGGAGTTGTCAGAGACCTAGTAGAGAAAATGATGTGCACCACCAAAGGCAAAATCCAGCTCTAATGACAGAACTCCCAATCCCCAATGTGGGGCCACACATTTAGCATCTTTCAAGTCAGCAAGGAGTACTTACATTTTGCAAGAACTCTCAGTCAAGTCTCAAGCTATGTGCATGCCTATATTTGTTTTAAGCAAATATCATTTGTTGGCCATTTGTAGGAAAGACAAGCAGAATATTAGCCACATTAGGCCCTTTATTCACAGGTTCCAACATCATTACTACCACCAATTCAGATTTAAGAAGAGGTCAATTGCTAACCTTGGGTGTGCATCTTGGGGAAGGGGCAAAGGAGATGCTGTGTTTCCTGTCTCTTTGCTCATTTTCTAGCCTGCAAACCTTTCTTCTTCTCTAGTAGCCCCAGGTAAGAAATCAGCCTGCTTCACTTGCTCATAGGTCATTCTTGAAAATCCCATGGCCCACTCTCCCTCTGTCAGACCCTCGTTCATATCAGACATGTGAGTAAATACATGGGACAGCACCCAACATTGCACATATGGTTGTCATTATGACCCACAACCTGCATACATTAGCCAGAATCTCATCTGGTGGTCTCTCAGCATCACCCACCCAGGCTGTTGCACTCAACTCGGGCTCATCTATGTTCAGAGGAGCATAACAGGAAGGACATGTAGTCAGGAGGCCACCCTGCCTTGCAGGACTACCCCTGCCACATCACCTTCTGAAAATATTGTTGCTATGGCAACTTTCCAACCTTGAGGCCAGTGCTTCATACTTCCTCTGACTGTAGGTCTATACACATCCCTTGGCCTCATCAGGCACTCCAGGAGCAGATGCGCTCTATGCATACTGCAATGCTGGCCAGGCAGAGGCAGGATTAGCTCAAACCACTGCCACCAGTCATCTCTGATGTGTCAACAGCTGCAGCCAGTACCACGAGGCCACAGCTCACAGCACATCTGTGACCATCCTTCTCTGTGGGCAGCTGTGTGATGTGGCAAGCCTCCGAGTCTTCTGCTGGATCCTTTAACCAATGGGCTCTAGAGGGGCTGGGCTTTCCCTCCCCAAATGTTTTCTACACTGTCAAGACAGTGCCTGCCCAACTCTGGTCTTAGGGGATTTGTCATTGTTAGAGCATGCACTCAAGAGGTGGGTGGCTGGGCACTTCTGAAGTGTGAACAGGATTTTTTCTCTCTTTTTTCTCTTTTTTTCTGCTTTGTAAGGAGGACTCTATGGTTGAGCATGACCAAAGTCCCTGCCTCAGTTTTCTCACCTTCAAGTACACCCATGATGCGAGAACAGATTCATGAGTCTTCCATTTACATGATACCTCAAGATTCTGTTCATTCAGCCATTCACATTCACATGTGCCCTGTGATGTGGGGCTATGGGAGGTCTGGTGGCTTGAGAGGTTTATGCTAAGAAGACAAGGCCAGAAAAGAGCCTTCCTATGAAAGAGGGAATCTCAGGGTTAAAAATATTCTGGCTTCAAATGTGGGGAGCTCCCACAGTCCCCTCAGCCAAAGCCAGAGATGATTTTCTCTTCCTTGGTTATGCCTCTCTGCAAAGACATGGGCACTAGGATAGAAGTTGGGAGATCCCAGCCTAGTCCAGGTTAATTGACAGCCTGCCAGTCAAGATCCATGTGCTGATCCCAGCTTTAGTTACCAAGCTTCTACCTACCATCTGCCTATTTTCATTTCATACAATGTTGTCATTTCTGGGCTCTGCTACCTCTGAGATCTGACTCTTTTTTTAAAAAAAGATTTATTTATTTATTTGAAAGTCAGAGTTACACAGAGATAGAAGGAGAGGCAGAGAGAGAAGAGGTCTTCCATACACTGGTTCACTTCACAGTTGGTGGCTGCAATAGGCAGAGCTGCACCGCTTAGAACCCAGGAGCCAGGAGATTCCTCCAGGTCTTCCCATGAGGATGCAGGGGCCTAAGGGCTTGTGCCATCTGCTTTCCCAGTCCACAGCAGAGAGCTGGATCAGAAGTGGAGCAGCTGGGAATTGAACCAGTGCCCATATGGGATGCTGGCACTGCTGGGGGTGGCTTTACCCTCTACACCACAATGCCAGCCCTGAGATCTGACCTTAACCTGGTGGTTCCTGCCTTATGGGCATGGCATCCACAAATGATGTAGGTGATTGTATTGTGCACCTACAACTTTTGTCACATTGTTTTTAATTATCTATGTCCTTGTCATCCATCTACCAGGACTGAAATTGCCTTTAGGGTAATCATGATATTCACATTATTCATGTTGCATCAATTATACCCCAGGAGAGTACCAGGCATAATGCAGACAAGTCACCCCTGTCTCCATTCATCCTCGGCTCCTCATTCCCACAGTGCTAGGGGCTCTTGCTCTTCTCCTCCTCCTCCACCCTTTCCTCTGCACAGCTACCACCACCATGAGTCCCTCACACACCTTGCTCCTATACTCCCTCTGACCCCATACGCTCTCCAGTTCCAGTGGATCCAAACAGGATGACATATCAAGTGTGGAGGATTAGTTGTACTCATGAAGCAAAGCTACAGTGCTCCCCTATCACTAAGTGAATTGTGGATGTTGGACTTGAAAGCTCTGATTCTTGTGCTCAGTTCTATGGTCCTAGAACAACTGAGAGTATGACAGAAATTAAGGAGATGCCTGCCTGCATATTACATTCAGTTAGGAGCCACAGAGCTCTGCAGCATTGTTGTTGGAGCCCTTTCCATTTATCCACTGCTCAAACCTATTGTTTTCTTTTCTGCTTTGTGTCCATCCACTCATATCAGAGTAGCCAGGACAGAGTGAGTTTTTATGAGTCAGGATGGTGAGCCAGTGGCTAGACACCTTACTTGGACTTTATAATGTGCATTTTGGCTATTCTAGGAAATTGTTTTTGAAAAGATTTATTTATTGATTTGAAATAGTTACACAGAGAGAGAAGGAGAGGAAGAAAGAGAGGGAAAGTCCTCCATCCGTTGGTTCATTCCCAATTGGCTGCAATGGCCAGAGCTGTGTCAATCTGAAGCCAGGAGTCAGGAGCCACTTCCAGGTCTCCCACATGGGTGCGGGAGCCCAAGGCCTTGGGCCATCTTCTACTGCTTTCCCAGGCCATAGCAGAGAGCTGGATCAGAAGTGGAGCAGCCAGGACTTGAACCGATGCCCATATGGGATGCCACACTGCAGGTGGCAGCTTTACCCACTATGCCATAGTGCCGGCCCCTCTCTAGGGAAATTTTTTTTACTTCTTTCCTGCTTAATTGTGCTTTAGTTACCTAAGGTTGGTGAATATATAAATTGTGAATTAGCGAGGTATTCCAAATTTAGCTTTGAATTATATGATTTTGTGGTTTTTTTAACTTAACTTTTTTATAAATATTGACCATTACTACTCTTTTTAAAAATATTTATTCATTTATTTATTTATTTATTTGAAAATCAGAGTTACACAGAGAGAGGGGAGGCAGAGAGAGAGAGAGAGAGCTCTTCTATCTGATGGTTCACTCTCCAATTGGCCACAATGGCCAGAGGTGTTCTGATTTGAAACCAGCAGCCAGGAGCCTCCTCCAGGTCTCCCATGTGGGTGCAGGGGAGCAAGTATCCTCTACTGCTTTCCCAGGCCACAGCAGAGAGCTGCATTGAAAGTGGAGCAGCCAGGTTTCGAATAGGGGCCCATATGGGATGTTAACTTGCTGCGCCAAACTTGCTGTGCCACAGCGCAAGCCCCTGAATTTTACTTTTTTCTTTAGACCTTTCTTATAGACACGGATTATGTCTTCTAGTCTCTAAGTAACTGCATCATAATGAGGACCATTGTAGATTGTAGCAGTTAAAAATATTTGGCTTGATGATCAACATAAGGCTTATAGATAGTAGCTACCCATGAGATTGTGTGCTGGATTTAGGGGAAGTTTATGTCAGTTGCAGGTAGCCTTTTATTACTGATGAACATGAATGTACTGAGAACTCCTTGTCCATTAAATAATAAAATCCAAATGAAGATTTACACATGAGTTCCCTCCTGCCTTCATCTACCACTGAAATCCTGTTGTTTCTGCCGTTTGGATCTCCCTGTAATCTGTTGCCTCTTCTTCATTCCCACTACCACCATACCTTGGTTCAGGTCCTACTAAATTACCATTGATATACTTTTTAATTGACCTCTCTGCTTTTTGTTTTTCTTACCTTTGTGTCAAAAACCTCTTAGTTCATCCCAACTTTTTCTGATTGCTCAGGTTCTCTTGCTCCAATATCTAGGAAAATCATGTTGCTGGTAGTTCTTTCAACACACCACACAAAAGAATGCTCAGTAAATGCTTACTAAATAGTGAATGGAATGCCTTACAAAGCTAGGGTGAACATTTAACCTGCTTGGCCCTGGATGGTTTCTGCTTATACATTTCAGCCCTGTGTCATTATTAATATGTCTCTTTTATTATCAAAGTTGTCTCTGAGCAACAAATTATACATTCATCTAATTGTGTCTGTTATCAAATAGATATCTATTTCATTGTCTCTTCAACTAGGTAGTTATTGGGGATCAAAAATTGTATTTGTTTAATTTTTATAGCCTCATTTATTCATTCAACTAACAGAATGACTATCAAGATGCTGAGTTTTAATGTCAAAGCAAACATGTTTCTTGCCCTCCTGAATTTTCAATCTGGCAAGAAAAAGCAGTCTACACAAAGAATATTGCCTGACATAATAAACATTAGTGTGAAATGAATGGATCCATTTAAGCATTCCTAATCCAGCAATTCTAATCCCATGAATTATAATTTTCAGAAGTAATCACAAATAGAACTCCATGTCATCCTGCTTCCATTTACATTTCTACTTAAAATCTTAAAAATCAAACACCACACATATACCTAAGAATGCATAATATTTACACTATCTTGATATTAAACTTGAGAAAAATAACCATACAGCAATTAGCAACTTTGAACCTCCTTTCTTTTTTAGATAAGTTATAATCCTATGTGTTTCTCTACAGTGAAGATTAGGATTGTAGATACTCCTCCTCTCCCTCACTTTTTATTTTAGAGATGAGAAATCTTGGGTTTTAGAAACTGAGCCCCAAGATAAAATAAATATTTCTTTTTTTAAAGAAGATTTTTTTTATTTGAAAGGCTGAGTTACAGAGAGGCAGAGGCAGAGAGAGAGAGAGAAGTCTTCCATCCACTTGTTCACTCCCCAAATGGCTGCAATAGCCATAGTTAAGCTGATCCAAAGCCAGGAGCCAGGAAATTCTGGGTCTCTGATGTGGATGCAGGGTCCCAGGCATTCAGGCCATCTTCTACTGCTTTCCCAGGCTAGAGCAGAAAGCTGGATTGGAAGTGGAGCAGCAGGGACTTGAACCAGCCCCTATAAAGAATGTCGGTGCTGAAGGTAGAGGCTTAGCCCACTATGCCACAGTGCTGGTCCCGAAAGATTTCTTAAACCAATATTTCACTTTGGCCTTTAACCTAGACTTTTTTACCATACTTCCATGGGCAAATTTAATTCGAATCTCTTTCCACCTCAGCTTTCTCTTTGTAAATTGAGAATACGGTCTCCAGAATTAACCTGAGGTATAATTGATACAAAGTAAGGCATTTACTCTGTTAATCTGGCCCCTAGAAGATACTTGGCAATGTTAGTCCTGTATCCAGTTCTCTTTTTTTCTTTTTTTTTTTTTTTGTACTTGGTGAATTAGAGGGTGGTGTAAAATACTTTGAAAAGAACCACAAATAAAAGACACAAGTAAAAATTGTATTCTCAAATCTAGATGTTAAACTGTGCCGTGTACACCTGTGCTGAGAGTTACATTGAAATCCTTGTCATGGGTTACTTGAGAGAAGCTGTCCAGGAATAAAGCAGCAGGGGATTTTCCTGGGGGAAACAGCATGTGTGAGGGAACCGGGATTTGGGACTCAGCAGCAGTGGCTGTCACTTCTTAAGATTTTGTTCAAGAAAGGAAGAACAGCAGCTGACCCTCGAGATCTGGGGTGGGAAGGAAGGGAAGGAGGGATGGAAACAAAAGCAAACACCCTCTGGTTCCCAGCCTGTCTCCACCCACCCCATACTGAAGTCCTAGGAGAGGGCCAGTAAGTCTATCTAGGAATGCCCTGGCCTGGATACCATTTCCCAGAGTCACCTGGTGCTCTAACATTTTCCGTGCTCTGAGCGCCTGTGCGTGTGCATGTGGGAGAACGTACGCATGCGCGTGCCTTTCCCTGTGGCCCGGGGGTTGAGAACAGAGGAAGTTCATTTACTGATCAGAGTGTGCCCTGAGAGGCCGCACTGCTCGTTCTCCCACATTCCCTGGGGAGTCTTGCTCTGCAAGTGCAATTGCAGGCGGTTCGGGAGCACACACCCCAGACCTGCCGCCCGCTGCTTCTGTGCCTCTGCATCTGCCACCGTGGGCCCCAAGTTCCAGCGACTTCTCCTGTCCCACACTTTCCGCTTTGCTCTCCAGCTGTCCTGAAGAAAGGGGACGTGCTCCCGAGAGTTTCCACGGCAAGTATGGAGAACAGGAAGGGGCATCTATGCGTGTGTGGGAGAGAGTGGGTGCGATGGCGGGTAGCGGCTCCCAGACATTGATCACTTGGTTCTCAGTGATCCTGGGAGCGTCTCTGGCAGAGTCAAGGCTGGAACCCAGGTGTTGTGTCTCCCACCGCCGCTTCCCAGTCTCCCGATGCACGGCCAGTCCCACGGGCTGCCTCGCTCAAATTCTCCTTACAGTACACTGGACGAGGGACAGCACAAGCAGGGCAGTTGAGAGCATGGCAAAGGAAGGAGTCCCATTCCCTAGATTTAAATTAGCCCAGTTCTCATTTAGGGTGGGTCAGAGAATGCCTTCTGGCTGGGCTTCCAGCAATACCCCATGGTTGTTCCAGCTGGGTGGGGCCCAGTGGCCCTCAGCTGGGAGCCTGAGGCAGCAGAGAGGTGGAGATGGAAGATCAGAGTAGGATCTGGCTCCTGGCCCCCAGGCTGGACCCTGTGGACACATCTGACAGCCAGGGCGCTATGAGTTTGGCTGTATTTCCCAGCGGCAATGTGAAGCTTGTGCAGTAGCTTAGTAGATTGATCTCTCCTCCGTGTTTAATTAACAGACTCTTTTTCAATCTGGAGCTTGAGGCCATGGAAATGTAGCTGATTTATTTTCCTGCTTTTCGATTTCTGTCTTCAACCCTTTTTTCTTATGTTATTAGGGATGTCAACTATTATTACCTGCTGCTAATCCCTTTGCAAAGTGAGAAGTGAACTGAAATTAATGCAAGTCTACCGTGTGAGTTAATAATGAGCTACTTTAATATGGATTTTCATAAAATGGAGAGCTATGAAGACATAAATACAGAAAAGTAGCAATTTTTCTCTTCTAGTTCTTTAAAGTGACTCAATGCTCCACCAAGCTGATTATCTTATGGTCCATATGGTTTTAATTAAGAGGGTCAGTTACTTTTTAATTTATTTATTTATTTATTTGAAAGGCAGAGTTACAGAGAAGCAAAGGCACAGAGAGATAGAGAGGTCTCCCATCTGCTGGTTCACTCCCTAGATGGTCACAATGGCCAGAAGTGCATGGAAGTCAGGAGCCAGGAAATTCTTCCAAGTCTCCCACACAGATGCAGGGGACCAAGCATTTGGGCCATCTTCCACTGTTTTCCCAGGCCATAGCAGAGAGCTGGATCAGAAAGTGGAGCAGCCAGGTCTCGAACCAGCACCCTTATGGTTTTACCTGCTCAGCCACAACACCAGCTTCAAATTACTTTTCTTATTCTGAGTTCTGTGTTTAACCCCATGCCATTTTCAACATGGGAGGATATTAATGACAGATTTTCATAATGACTGTGGTCTATGGAAGCTTTTATACAAGGTGTTAATGTGAGGAGGGGTAAGGAAGAAAAGAGAAAATATGCTCCCCTCCCCCCACAGAGATAGTATACTATACTTTTACTATACACAGTATAGTAAAAGATGTGGCTTTGGGCTGGCACTGTGACTCAGTATGTTAATCTTCTGCCTGTGGTGCCAGCATCCCATATGGGCACCCTTTGAGTCCCAGCTGCTCCTCCTCTGATCCATCTCTCTGCTATGGCCTGGGAAGGCATGTGGGAGGTCTCCATGTGGGAGACCCAGAAGAAGCTCCTGGCTCCTGGCTTTAGATTAATGCAGTTCTTCTGGCCATTTTGGCCAACTGGGGAGTGAACCAGCAGAAGGAAGACCTTTCTGTCTGTCTCAATATCTGTATTTCTACCTCTCAAATAAATAAATAAAACATCTTAAAAAAAAAAAAAAGAGACATGTGGCCCTAAAAACTATTGCTATAGACTAACTTTCAGTATAATGAAGTTATCACTTGATTAACTGAGTGGTTCATAGATTCTGTTAGAGTCCTGTTGTCACCAGATTATTAATCTGTGAAACTCATTTAGCATAGTAAGGTTACCTAGGAAGTAAAAATAGAAAGTGAATCCTGGATAGATGTTGTTAGGGTAACAACATCTTCCTCTGAAACCCAGTGTGTTTTTGAACTTTTCTCCCATGTACTCCCTAACACAGTGCTTGCGAGTGGACAGGCAGTTACGTGTTTCTGCTGAAAAGAGCTGCTTCACACCCAGGAAACAACTGTAAGACACTTTCTCAGCAACTATGTTGTGTGTACATTAATATGAACTTGAAAGGGCCGGCGCCGCGGCTCACTAGGCTAATCCTCCGCCTAGCGGCGCCGGCACACCGGGTTCTAGTCCCGGTCGGGGTGCCGGATTCTGTCCCGGTTGCCCCTCTTCCAGGCCAGCTCTCTGCTGTGGCCAGGGAGTGCAGTGGAGGATGGCCCAGGTGCTTGGGCCCTGCACCCCATGGGAGACCAGGAAAAGCACCTGGCTCCTGGCTCCTGCCATCGGATCAGTGCGGTGCACCGGCCACAGCGCACCAGCCGTGGCAGCCATTGGAGGGTGAACCAACGGCAAAGGAAGACCTTTCTCTCTGTCTCTCTCTCTCACTGTCCACTCTGCCTGTCAAAAAAAAAAAAAAATGAACTTGAAAACAGCCAAGAACAGGATTCCTGGACTACTCAGGCTAACTCACTGTCCTTGGCACATCATTCCCTGCTCTGTTATAAGTTTCTGGCAAGTTCTTTAAAATTTTTAGGAGAGATATGTTTCACACAAGAGACATAATCTGGTAATGTAGCAGTGATGTCTTTAAGGAAAAGTGCCTTATGAGGAAGCAGTCTGATGGTGTCCATTCATTTTCCCATTTTTTTTTTTTTTCTGACAGGCAGAGTTAGACAGTGAGAGAGAGAGACAGACAGAAAGGTCTTCCTTCCATTGGTTCACCCCCCAAATGGCCGCTACGGCTGGCACGCTGCACTGATCCAAAGCCAGGAGCCAGGTGCTTCTCCTGGTCTCCAATGCGGGTGGAGGGCCCAAGCACTTGGGCATCCTCCACTGCCTTCCTGGGCCACAGCAGAAAGCTGGACTGGAAGAGGAGCAACTGGGACAGGACTGGCGCCCCAACTGGGACTAGAACCTGGAGTACTGGCACCACAGGCAGAGGATTAGCCTAGTGAGCCATGGCTCCAGCCCATTCATCTCCCCATTAATAACTTTCATTGATGTCTACCACAGGGTGGCAGAAGGCAATCATCCTTCTGAATTGCATCAAGCCAGGAGGATTCATCTACAGTTTATCTGAGCTTTCTTTGTATGAGGAAATAACCAAAATACTACATTGTATACAGTGTATTTTCTTTTAGATTAATTTTATTTACTTGAAAGGCAGATTTACAGAGAGATTGAAAGAGAGGTCTTCCATCTGTTGGTTCACTCCTCAAATGGCCACAATGACTTGGGCTGAGCCAGGTGAACCCAGGAGCTTGGAGCTTCTTCTGGTTCTCACACTTGATTTCAGGGGCCCAAACACTTGGGCCATCATCCTCTGCTTTCCCAGGTGAATTAGTAGGGAGCTATATTGGAAATGGAGCAGCCACATCTTGAACCAGTGCCCATGTGGGGTGCTGGCACTGCCAGGGTCTGCTTAACTTACTATACCAGTCCCATGTGCATTTTTTCAATGGGGGAGGGATTAATTTTTTTCTAATATGACTCTCAAAATAAAGATTATAATGTGTAGTAGATGATGATTTTGGTTATTTTTGAGTTTCCTTAAATTTCTATATTTTTGAAGTTAATGAGTACTAGTAGTTATCTTTTTAAAAAGATTTATTTATTTTACTTGAAAGTCAGAGTTACAGAGAGGAGAGGCAGAGAGAGAGAAGTCTTCATCTGCTGGTTCACTCCCCAGTTGGCTTCAGTGGTTGGAGCTGTGCCGATCCAAAGCCAGGAGCCAGAGCTTCTTCTGTGTAGTAGTTATGTTATCCTTGCTTTGGATAAACAAACTCTCTCCCATCCCTCAGTTAAAATGCTTTTTAAAATAGGTTTATTTTGAGGGCTGGCATTGTGGCATGGCAGGTGAGGCTGCCACCTACAGTGCTGCCATCTCATATGGGTGCTTGTTTGAGATCCAGCTTTCTGCCATAGCCTGGGAAAGCAGTGAAAGATGGCCCAAGTTCTTGGGTTCTGCACCCGCATGGGAGACCTGACAGAAGCTTCTGGCTCCTGGCTTCAAGTAAATCCAGCTCTGGCCATTGCAGCCATTTTCAGAGTGAATCAGTGCATGGAAGACTTTTCTCTGTGCCCTGACTCTCTGTAACTCTGCCTTTTAAATAAATAAATAAATTTTTACATGCTTCACCATGGAGCTGGCCCTAAGACCTAACAGGTTTTCTGGGTGCTTATCCTGGGGTTGGTTCACTTTGAGCACTAAGCACAGTTATTCTGTGTGACTGAATATTTCATGTTCCTTCTTACGGAAAAGTTTTTCTCATGTTCTGAGTGATTGGGCTACATATGCCCATAGTGGAAACTAAAACTTAATTTGGCATTTGAACACCCAGAGTGCTGATTCCTGTAATCTTCTGAATTTAATCAGAAAATATGTTTTGAAACATTTGGTTTATGGGTAGGCAGGGCAGTTTTCCTGGATCCCTGTGAGAATTGATGAACTGATGGTGTGTTTCTACCCCATGTTATATTCTGAAATTACTTCCTTTTATTTTCTTAAAATAACTATATTTGAAATTTGCTCCTGCCTTCTGAAATGTTTGTGCTTCTGTCCTCTTTGTAACCATGGACATGAGTAGACCTTTTCCTTCCCTTTATGATGCTACAAGAGCAATGGGACATTGTAGCTCTCTCCCCTGGCAGCACATCTCCCTCAGTACATCTCTTTGAGTTAGACCCTGGGTTAACTTGGCTGCACAAAAGGCATATACCTAAACCCAGTGTACCTAATGAATGAAAGTCATCATAAAGTCAATATGCCTTGTAAACCTCTCATCTCTTGTTTTGAAATGTGTTTTGAATGTGTCTTTTATGTCAGTGTCTGTAAGCCAGAGATTTCCCACTTAAGGCAGAAGGCTGCTGAGGGACAGCACAACTGTAGCTTTGCTCTGTTACTTTACTGTGGACACTCTCTCACCCTTTCTCTTTATTTTATTAAGATTTAAAATTTTTATTTTAAAGGCAGAGTTACAGAGAAAGAGGCAGAGACAGAAAGATGGGGATCTTGCATCTGCTGGTTCACTCAAGAGACTGCAATGAATAATGCTGGCCCAGGCTGGAGGTCCAACCCAGTGTCCCATGTTGGTGCAAGGACCCAAGTACTTGTGCCATCTTTTTCTGCTTCCCCAGTTGTGTTAGCAGGGAGCTGGATCAGAAGTGGAACAGCTGTGATTCAAACTGGCACTCATGGGGCTGGCATTGTGGCACAATGGGGAAAGCCACCATCTGCAATGCCAGCTTCCCAGATGAGCAGTAGTTCATGTCCCAGTTGCTCCACTTCTAAACTAGCTCCCTGCTGATGGCCTGAGAAAAGCAGCAGAGGATGACTCAAGTGTTTGGGCCATTGTAACCCATGTGTGAGACCCGGATGAAGTGCCTGGCTCTTGGTTTCTGTGTGGTTCAGCCCTGGCCATTGCAGCCATGTCAGATGGCAGATCTCTCTCTTTTTTAGCATTTATTTATTTATTTGCAAGGCAGAGATAGAGAAAGGAAGAGAATGAGAAAGAGATTTTCCATCTGCTCGTCTACTCCCTAGATGGCTACAATGACCAGAACTGGGCCAGGCCCAAGCCAGGCACCAAGAGCTTCATTCAGGTCTCCCACTTGGGTGGCAAGGACCCAGGTATTGGGCCATCTTCTACTTTTCCAGGGCCATTGGAAGAGAGCTGGATCAGAAGTGGAGCAACCAGGACATGAACTGGTGCCTATACCAGATGCCAGCACTGTAGGCAGCAGCTTTACCTGCTAATCCACAATGCCATCCCATCTGACTCTCCCTCCTCTCTATAACTCTGACATTTTTTTTAAGATTTATTTTATTTATTTGACAGAGTTACTGATAGAGATAGAGACAGATAGAGAGGTCTTCAGTCTGCTGGATCACTCCCCAAATGGCCGCAGTGGCCAGATCTGAGCTGATCTGAAGCCAGGAGCCAGTAGCTCCTTCCAGATCTCCATGTGGATATATGGCCAAGGACTTGGGCCATACTGTGCCACTTTCCCAAGCACATTAGCAGGCAGCTGGATTGGAAGTGGAGCAGCCAAGACCTGAACCAGGGACCATATGGAATGCAGCCCAGGGCCTCAATCAGCTGTGCCACAGCACTGGTCCCCAAAACTCTGACTTTCAAATAAATCAATCTTTTTTAAAGGGTGGACACACATATTGGATCCCAGCATTTTATTTTGTGGTGGCTTAATCCACTGTGCCACAAAGCCAGCCCCACCCTTTATCCTTCTGATGACTGTGTGTCAAGATCTTGGTGATATCTGCTGAACAACTGTTGGTATTAGGTTAAACTCTTCTGTTTTATTTTGGTTCTCATTTGTTGAGTTTATTTTGGCTGCCACTTTTGGGTAGCAAGCTGTGATGTCATCAGTGGCTAAAGCTGCCATGTGTTAGGCTGGCATGGATTCTACTATTCCATTTCTTCAAATAGAAGTGGAAAATGAAATCCAGTGTCCCTCTCTCCCATCCCTCATTTAAAATGCTTTTTAAAATAGGCTTATTTTGAGGACTGGCATTGTGGCATGGCAGGTGAGGCTGCCACCTACAGTGCTGCCATCAAGCTTCCTTTCTTCTCACGTAACAGACCCAGCTGGTCTCTGTGTTTCTCATTTTAGCCCTAAACTATACCAGATTCCTAGAGCAGAAGGAAGCTTATTTTTCAAGGCAGAATTCATAGATGTGGTTGTCCATTCACCTCTGAGAATTAAAGCCATCACTCTGCTTTTTGACTGGTTTTCAGTCTGTGGTGGTGCCCTCTCTCACAGGAAGACAGATTCCTCACATAAGAATACACCTAGGTGGAGAAAACTTTATGGAGTGGGTTTTCCAAAGTGAAACGGAATTCTGGCCTGGACATCCTTGAGATCATGATCAGCAGAGTGGGGAAATTCTTAGCTATGTCCATTCACATCCTTTCCTTTTTGTTCAATGTATTCCTCCCTTGCATACTGCTCTGTGCTCTCCTTCTGTTGCACACACATAAGGTGTGTCTGTGAGGCTGTTTGTGTACTGCTGCAGTATCTGGAGTTGCCTTTGTCTCCCTCTCTAATCAGAAACTCAGATGCAGAGTGAGGAGGGGACTGCCAGCCGGCCACACAGGGTTTGGGCCCCTTGCTCCTTTACTTTTCTTCAGTGCAGGAGCAGCCTTGAACAGAGTTGCACTGGGTAGTATTATTTCTTTTAGATTTGAGTGCTTGGACAGCAAAAGAAATAAATGTATTTTGCTTATAGAAAAGATTGAGGAGGCACTACATAAAGTCAGCAGCAACTTTCTTGTCTCCTGTTACATGTCAAGATGAGTCAGAATATTTAGGGCCATTTGTTAAATTTAAAAAAAAATAAAAATATTTATTTATTTTTTGACAGGCAGAGTGGACAGTGAGAAAGAGAGACAGAGAGAAAGGTCTTCCTTTTTCCATTGGTTCACACCACAATGGCTCCTGTAGCCAGAGCACCGTGCTAATCCAAAGCCAGGAGCCAGGTGCTTCTCCTGGTCTCCCATGCGAGTGCAGGGCCCAAGCACTTGGGCCATCCTCCACTGCACTCCTGGGCCACAGCAGAGAGCTGGACTGGAAGAGGAGCAACCGGGACAGAATCTGGTGCCCCGACCAGGGCTAGAACCTGGGGTGCCAGCACCGCAGGCAGAGGATTAGCCTGTTGAGCCACGGCGCCAGCCAATATTTATTTGAAAGGCAGAGTTACAAAGAGAGAGAGAGAGAGAGAGAGAGAGAGATAAATCATTTATCCACTGTTTCACACCCCTAATGGCCACAGCAGCTGGGGTTGGAACTGGATTAAAGTCAGGAGCCAGTATCTTCTTTTTTTTTTTTTAACTTTTATTTAATGAATATAAATTTCCAAAGTACAGCTTATGGATTACAATGGCTTCCCCCCCATAATGTCCCTCCCACCCAGGAGCCAGTATCTTCTTCCACATTTCCCATGTGGGAGTAGGAGCACAAGCACCATTCTTTGCAGCTTTCCTAGGCAGATGAAGGAGCTGGATCAGAAGTAGAGCTGCTGTGGCCCGGGAATACAGTGGAGGATGGCCCAAGTCCTTAGGCCCTGCACCCGCATGGGAGACCAGGAGAAGCACTTGGCTCCTGGCTTCAGATCAGCATGGTGCACTGGCTGCAGTGACTATTGGGGGGTGAACCAACTGAAAAGGAAGACCTTTCTCTCTGTCTCTCTCTCACTGTCTACTCTGCCTGTTAAAAAAAAAAAAAAGAAGAAGAAGAAGAAGTAGAGCAGGTGGGACATGAACTCATGCACAATATAGAATACCAGCATCACAGGCAACAGCTTTCCCACTATGCTATACCACCTTTTTTTAAAAATTTTATTTATTTTATTTTATTTTATTTTATTTTATTTTATTTTATTTTATTTTATTTGAGTTACAGAGATGCAGAAGCAGAGAGAGAGGAAGAAAGGTCTTCCATCTTCTGGTTTACTCCCCAGATGGCTGCAATGTCTGGAGCTACCCTGAACTGAAGCCAAGAGCTGGGAGCCTCTTCCAGTTATCCCACATGTGTGCACGGGCCCAAGGACTTGGGTCATCTTCTACTGCTTCCCCAGTAGAAGAGAGTTGGATCAGAAATGGAGCAGCCGAGACTCAAAGCAGCACCCATAAGGGATGTCAGCAATGCAGGCAGTAGCTTTTCCTGCTAGGGCACAGTACCAGCCCCTCTATTGTCTGTTTTATAGAAATATATATTTATGGGATATTAGAAGGCCATTCAGGCACTCCCTACAAAACATTTTGAAATAATGATTGACAGCCTGCAAGACTGCTTCCAAAGGGAGAGAGCTGCAGGGACAGAGAGGCAGTGATATTGAAAGGGTATGAGGAACAAAGGAAGATGGGAAGGTCAGAAGAAATCTTGAAAAGTATTCCAAAGGATAAAATAATAGGACACAGGTCATTTGTGCAGATTGCCAAAATTAACCACTTCTATTTTAAGGTTTTCCTTTTTTATTTAAATTAGAGATAATTTCTAACATAGTTTGTGATATACTTGACTAACTTTTCAGTTTTTTTCTTACAGATAAGATGTGCTTATAAGATGTAGAGGGGCTGGTACCTATATGGGCCGCAGTTCTAGCCTCAGCTGCTCCTCTTCTGATCTGGCTCTCAGCTATGGCCTGGGAAAACAGTAGAAGATGGCTCAAGTGCTTAGGCCCTTGTACCCAAGGGGGGACAGAAAAGAAGCTCTTGGCTTCAGATCAGTGCAGCTCCATCTGTTATAGCCATTTGCGGAGTGAACCAGCAGATAGAAGACCTTTATCTCTGTCTCTTCCTCTCACTGTCTATAATTTGACCTCTCAAATAAATAAATAAAATCTTAAAAAATAAAATATAGAGAAGCACTGTAATTAAATGCAATAGTACACTCCTAAATATGCAGTTAACATTAATTTTCTTTTTACATTTATTTAATGAATATAAATTTCCAAAGTACAGCTTCTGGATTGCATGGCTTCTCCCCCATAACTTCCCTCCCAACTGCAACCCTCCCCTCTCCCGCTCCCTCTCCCCTTCCATTCACATCAAGATTCATTGTCAATTATCTTTATATACAGAAGATCAATTTAGTATATATGAAGTAAAGATTTCAACAGTTTGCACCCACACAGAAACACAAAGTGAAAAATACTGTTTGAGTACTAGTTGTAGCATTAAATTACAATGTACAGCACATTAAAGACAGAGATCCTACATGAGGAGTAAGTGCACAGTGACTCCTGTTATTGCCTTAACAAATTGACACTCTTGTTTATGGCATCAGTAATCACCCTAGGATCTATTCATGAGTTGTCAAGGCTGTGGAAGCATTTTGAGTTCGCCAACTCTGATCATATTTAGACAAGGTAGTAGTCAAAGTGGAAGTTCTCTCCTCCCTTCAGAGAAAGGTAGCTACTTCTTTGATGACCTGTTCTTTCCATTGGGATCTCACTCTCAGAGATCTTTTGTTTAGGTCCTCTTTTTTATTTATTTATTTTTTTTGCCAGAGTGTCTTGGCTTTCCATGCCTGAAATACTCTCATGGGCTTTTTAGCCAGATCCAAATGCCTTAAGGGCTGATTCTGAGGCCAGAGTGCTGTTTAGGACATCTGCCATTCTATGAGTCAGCTGTGTATCCTGCTTCTCATGTTGAATCATTCTTTCCCTTTTTTTTTTATTCTATCTGTTAGTATTTTCAGA
Source organism: Oryctolagus cuniculus (assembly GCF_964237555.1). NCBI lineage: Eukaryota > Metazoa > Chordata > Mammalia > Lagomorpha > Leporidae > Oryctolagus > Oryctolagus cuniculus. The sequence goes on from NC_091443.1 coordinate 116,725,956, forward strand.
CACTAGTCTTGTTTATGCTATCCCTTTGACTCGTAGTCCTATCAGTGCGATCAATTTTGAACAGCAATTGATCACTTGGACTAGTGATATGGCATTGGTATAGGCTACCTTGATTGGATTGAATTAGAATTCCCTGGCACATTTCTAACTCTGCCATTTGGGGCAAGTCCAATTGAGCATGTCCCAAATTGTACATCTCTTCCCTCTCTTATTCCCACTCTTATATTTAACAGGGATCACTTTTCAGTTAAGTTTCAACACTTAAGAATAACTGTGTATTAATTACAGAATTCAACCAAAGTATTAAGTAGAACAACCAAAAATACTAAAAGGGATAAAGTATTAAATTGTACATCAACAGTCAGGGCAAAGGGTGATCAAGTCCCAGTTTCTCATAGTGTCCATTTCACTTCAACAGGTTTCCTTTTTGGTGCTTGGTTAGTTGTCACCGATCAGGGAGAACCTATGGTATTTGTCCCTTTGGGACTGGCTTATTTCACTCAGCATGATGTGTTCCAGATTCCTCCATTTTGTTGCAAATGACCAGATTTCATTGGTATTGACTGCTGTATAGTATTCTATAGAGTACATGTCCCATAATTTCTTTATCCAGTCTACTGTTGATGGGCATTTGGGTTGGTTCCAGGTCTTAGCTATTGTGAATTGAGCTGCAATAAACATTATGGTGTGGACATCTTTATTATTTGCCAATTTAATTTCCTTTGGGTAAATTCCAAGGAGTGGGATGGCTGGGTCGAACGGTAGGGTTATCTTCAGGTTTCTGAGGAATCTCCAGACTGACTTCCATAGTGGCTTTACCCGTTTGCATTCCCACCAACAGTGGGTTAGTGTCACTTTTTCCCCACATCCTGGCCAGCATCTGTTGTTGGTAGATTTCTGAATGTGAGCCATTCTAACTGGGGTGAGGTGAAACCTCATTGTGGTTTTGATGTGCATTTCCCTGATTGCTAGTGATCTTGAACATTTTTTCCTGTGCCTGTTGGCCATTTGGATTTCCTCTTTTGAAAAATGTCTATTGGGGTCCTTGGCCCATCTCTTAAGTGGGTTGTTGGTTTTGTTGTTGTGGAGTTTCTTGATTTCTTTGTAGATTCTGGTTATTAACCCTTTATCTGTTGCATAATTTACAAATATCTTTTCCCATTCTGTCGGATGCCTCTTCACTTTCCTGACTGTTAATTTTGCAGTACAGAAACTTCTCAATTTGATGCAATCCCAATTGTTAATTTTGGCTTTGACTGCCTGTCTCCAGGGTCTTTTCCAAGAAGTCTTTGCCAGTGGCAATATCTTGCAGGGTTTCTCCAATGTTCTCTAATAATTTGATGGTGTCAGGTCATAGATTTAAGTCTTTAATCCATGTTGAATGGATTTTTGTGTAAGGTATAAGGTAGGGATCTTGCCTCATGCTTCTGCATGTGGAAATCCATTTTTCCTTGCACCATTTATTGAATAGACTGTCCTTGCTCCAGGAATTGGTTTTAGATCCTTGACCAAATATAAGTTCGCTGTAGATGTTTGGGTTGATTTCAGGTGTTTCAATTCTGTTCCAATGGTCTATCCATCTGTTTCTGTACCAGTACCATGCTGTTTTGATTACAACTGCCCTGTAGTATGTCCTGAAATCTGGTATTGTGATGCCTATGGCTTTGTTTTTGTTGTACAAGATTGCTTTAGCTATTCGAGGTCTCCTGTGTCTCCATATGAATTTCAGCATCATTTTTTTCTAGATCTGAGAAGAATGTCTTTGGTATTTTGATTGGTATTGCATTGAATCTATAAATTGCTTTTGGGAGAATGGACATTTTGATGATGTTGATTCTTCCAATCCATAAGCATGGAAGATTTTTCCATTTCTTGGTATCCTCTTCTATTTCTTTCTTTAAGATTTTGTAATTCTCATCGCATTAAATTTTTGTTGAGAAAGGGATGAGCTTGGCTTTATGTGTGTCTTGCTTAGAGCAGAATTTTTATGACTGTATTTGAGATAATTAAAAATAAGTTTTATAGTTGAAACATTGACCATTTTTACTGCTGCAGCTTCCCCCTCACTCTGTATCTGCAGATAGTCCATATAAAGGTACACAGAAAGAGAGGCCTGCATATCTGGAGTAATGCAAATATGCCCTTTGCTGAAACCAGTGGATCAATCCACTGGAGTTCTTTGTGATTCAGTTTGCATTTTTCTGTAGAGTGAAATATAGTGACTTGGGTAAAGTATCTTGTCTTACAGTAGATGATTCCAGTTGGCTTTCTTATCCATCTACCTGGATCACAGGCGATTCCCAAGACAGGTGTTGGGCTCTATAGAAAAAAAAAAAAAAGTAGCCTCTTCAGAGTTGATGTATTTCTCCTGGAAAATTGGAGAAATGTTTTGTAAGAAGCAGTTCATGGAGGATGTATATTTCCCTAGAAATGAGATTGAAGTAATTCCCTTTACTTGCCCCTCCCTGAGCTAGCTCCTGAGGCTGATTGTTCAGGGCAAGAATGCTAATATTTATAGGCCAATTATGAATGATCCATGTTTGTCTTACACATGAGATGTCTACAGATCTGTTTCTCAAGGCCTTTAAGATAAAATAAGAAAATTTTGCAACAAAAGAGAAGGTTTTCATTGCCTGTTGCCTTGGTCTAGGATCTGTGCATTTATTACCCACTTAGTTCTCTGCCTCCTATTGTGAGCACCTCCTAATGGTACTTTTTTGGCCATTCCTGTGTCCAGATTCCTTAATGGGTAGCAGTCTTTGACCAGACTTCCAGTCTGATAACTCAGACCAAATTGGAGTTGAGTAGTTTGTGTAGCCACTTCAGGGTTAAGGTGGTCCAAAACTGCCAGTGCCCAATGACTGGGCTGCCTTTAGGCTCACTCAAGAGATAAGACTCTGGGCACAGGTCCCAAATGGCTTTGCTTGGTCCTCTTCCCTTGATCTCCCTGGTGACCAGGCTGATTCTCAGGTAGGCAGGGAACTTGTTGGCTCACAGAAGTCTCCAGATTTCTGTTTTGCATTCATCTGCAAAATATTTGAAAGTTTTCTCTTGGATCTCTAAAGTCCTGAGTAGAGAGTTTTATTTTGTATTGAGATGTGTCTTTATAAAGACAGGTGTCACTGAAGACTGTGTATCCTCAGAATTAACTGAACTCTCCCAGGCCTGCATGGAGTTCCAGGATCCTGGCTTCAGGCTGAACATTGCCTGCTGTTGTGAGCATTTGGGGATGTACCAGAAAGTGGAAGAAATCTCTCTCCCTCTCCCTCTCCCTCTCCCCCTGCCTTTCAAATAAAATGAAAAACAGATAAAAATTGGGAAAAAAATGTGTTTTGCCTTGTGTCCTAAAGAAAAAGTAATTACTGTTGTTATAGGTAGAACTCACTTGTACACTTCACAAATACTCATCAATCTCAGGTTAATGGCTTGGTGATCACTGCTGGCTGTGCTGCCTACTCAGCTCCCATTCTGTAATGCATCCCCTTCTTCATCTGCAGTTCACTTTGGGTGCTCATAAAACACCAAACTGCCTCCTGACTTTGCATCCTATGTTCTTTATACATAGCTTGGCCATAATCTCATTTTCTTTAGCAGCATGCTAATTTATATGAGTGCTTCACAGGCAAAGAATAATGGGGACATTGATTTTCTCTGAGCTTTTGCCCTAAGTGGTTTATTTTATGCAATTGATTCTGGGTAATGTGTAGAACTTTGCTGGATTAGAAGTTGTGGTGTAGAATTTGATATTAGAGAAATAAGTCTGTCACTGCCACTTGCACTGTGCCCCACCCTGCAACCTATGCCTGCCTTTGGATTCTGTTTTTATAGAGTGTTGGAATGAGGCAGTAGTGATTCAATAAAGGAATAAATTTTCAATTGTTAAACATTTCTATTTTTATTAATACAAAGAGATCAGATTGCATAAGAATGTAATTCCATAAGAACATAACCATACTTCTCTATTTCCTCCTCCTTTCTTCCTTTCTCTTTTTAAGGAGTTAATAAGCTGGCTTTTTTCCCTAACCTAGTCTTTACCCCTTCACCTCCAGCCTTCTTGTCTATTTGTTCCTACTTTACAATCTAGTACTTTAAGCTTTTCCCCCTTCTTTCATGCATGTTTTTGCCTACTCCTACCCCAATTCCAAAGAAGGAAAAATGAATAAAAATCATGACATATTGATTCGAAGACAGGAATCCTATCCAGAAATACAGAAAAAAAAGTTACCTCCTTTTCTTTTTATTAATAATTTATTTACTGATTTACCTTTCTGGAAGAGGCAGCTAGAAGTTCTCTGAGATCTGTCCTCAGAATGTGAGGAGAGCCAGAGACATTGGATAGACTCTTTACAGTCTGTTTGTTTTACTGTGAGAGATATTGTTCCACTTGCCTGTGGCAGAAAAAAATGAAATTTCAATGATTTTTTTCTGTATTACTAATTTTTATGATGAGTCTCTTCATTATCAATGGATAGAGACCTGTCAAATTTGCAATGAGCAAAAAATTTCACAGACACAACTGCTTCCAGAGGAGGTGCATGCCCCTCCATTCCCACGTGGCCTTCTCTGAGATCTCCAGGTGGCTTCTCTTGGTCTCCTGAAAGCAAAGAGAAAATTCAACCACAGAAAATGTTCACTACGACTGTGGTGTTGTTTCTTGGAAGTTCCTGTCCAAAAAGTAATCATTTAAGAACACCAGGGGCATTTTATTAGTTTCACAGGATTCTTGTCTTCCTGGATTCAGTGAAGAGGAAAAATAACCAAAGTTGAAGCATGATTCTAGGCAAAGCACAATTATTTATCTGCATAACAAAAATACTCATATTTTTTTCTGCACATTGTTAGTCTTACATGGATTAGAAAGAAAAAGTACTATTTAATGTCTTAGAACTCTCTAATGTTAAAAAGTACAAGAATTAAAAATTGATATTTTGTGCTCTTATAAAGCTCCAAAAGCATTAACATTGTGCATTTCTGGGTGATTTGAAAATTCTAAATTTGAAATCAATTGCATTGACTGGCTTTGCAGAGTAGGAAGAAAATAATTGGCTTATTAATTATTTATATAGAGAGACTGTAAAAGAAGCTATTCATTGGTACCAATTGTCTATGATAAGCTTTAATGTTTATGAAACCATGATTCATTTTATTTTATGAGCTATGTTCACTTGAAGTTGTGAAAGAAAACATGCAATAGTGGTTGCAATTCACTTTAAAAGATTTTTTGAAAGACTTTATTTATTGATTTGAGAGGTAGAGTTATAGACAGTGAGAGGTAGGACAGAGAGAAAGGTTTTCCGTCCATTGGTTCACTCCCCAAATGGCTGCAACAGCCAGAGCTGCTCAATCCAAAGCCAGGAGCCAGGTGCTTTTTTCCAGTCTCCCATGGGTGCAGGGGCCCAAGCACTTGGGCCATCTTATACTGCTTTTCCAGGCCATAGCAGAGAGCTGGATTGAAAGAGGTGTGGCTGGGACTGGAACTGGGGCCTATATGGGATGCCGGTGCTGCAGGTGGAGGATTAACCTACTGCACCATGGCACCAGCCCCACAATTCTCTTGAAAACAGAAACATTTATTCCTGAGTCTTTTGATGAGTCAGGCCAATGAAGTCCTGACAGGGCACATATGTCTCTAGCATTAGAGGAGTGCTCATCATTCTCATACTGTGTTCTGTTGCTGTTCAGCCTGTGACAATGAGACACGTAAATAAAAAACCAGAAATTCAGCATGTGGTTACCCCACAAGGAATCTTGTGAAGAAATTTTCTAGCCAGGTGTTTTTAAGTTGCTAAATATTCTCCTAATTTACTTAAAGACTATTAACTTAGTACCACAATTTTTGTTACAATACGGTGATTGCAGATAAGGAATTATCTTCTAGATAAAACTAGAAGTTTTACTTTGTAACAATCACAGACTAGCAGAAGTCATAAACCATTAACCCTCATTTTTCTAAAATAGGAGGTTGTAATTAATATGAGTATATAAAGAATATATTTTTTAAGATTTTATTTAGTTGAGAGGTAGAATTACAGAGAGAAAGGTCTTCCTTCTGTTGATTAACTCCCCAGATGGCTGCAATGGCCAGAGCTGCACGGATCTAAAGCCAGGAGCCAGCTGCTTCTTCCTGGTCTCCCATGCGGGTGCAGGGGCCCAAGCACTTGGGCCATCTTCCACTGCTTTCCCAGGCCATAGCAGAGAGCTGGACTGGAAGAGGGGCATCCGGGACTAGAACTGGTACTCATACTGGATGCTGGCACCACAAGCAGAGGATTTACCTGCTGCCCAGCAGCACCAGCCCCACCTACAAGAAGAATTTAGAACAGAAAATCTACCAACCTCATGGAGTTTATCTCCCTTTCAAAACTTTTAATAACCTTTGGTATGGAAAATGCTAATTTAAAGTACTGTACTTAAATTCACACAAACAAAAGATGTTTTATTATGTTTTTACTTCATTATTAAGTTAGATACTATTAGGAAATTCTAGATTATTTTGTGGGTAAATTGTAATTTCTTTTCACAAGTGTATTTGATTAGAAACACAAGCTTTTATAATCAATTATTTATGTTTAAAACATTTGCTTATGTATGTTTTGTATTAAAATAACAGCATGTTATGAAGTTTAGAAACATCTTGTTCCATACAAGCCTATACTTTTTTTAAGTTTTATTTAAAAAGAATCTTTGTATTTATTTTTTTAACACAGCAAATTCAGGTGACACCGTAAGTCCATAATTTCCCACAAAATTCATAAATTTAACAATTGAGTATCTTAAGTCTTATAAGTCTTCTGAATCATTCATAGTTATGCACTCGATGGAACGTACTCCTCAGCAGCTGAGAAGAATCTTAACCAACTCTTCAGGCATCTCTACAGACCTCTATTTTTCATTCTCTAAGACATGCAGTCAGACTGCTGATGCAGCAAATACCAATTCACCTTAAGCTTGACGGATAAGAGAAAGCATTTGGGAAACCAACATTATTAATATTAAGTCTGAAAGCACTTCTACCTCTTTACTGAATGACTTTTCCTTCTGTCAACTATAAACTCTAATGAATAAAAATTGTGTTTTGAACATAATTTTTTCAGGTTAATCTAACATTTTAGGACATTTGTATTTGTTTTATAAATCTTAAGGAAAACAAAAAGGTAATCTCTAATCTAGACAATTCTGGAATCTTTTATTAGATTTACAATTTTACTGCAAAGTAATATGATCTGTTTGTCCAAATATGGCTTTTAAAAAATTCTCTTCATGTATTTAAATTAATAAAGCTTATTTCCAATATATATTTTCTGTGTTTTCACTTGCTGAAACAGGGTTCAAAGGGTGTTTTTAGGATCTTGCCAACATCAGCCCTATGTGCCCATAAATTATTGGAGCCATTAAATGGACAATAAAAACTGGTTGAGGCTACTGATGAATGCTTCAAAAGGAATCTGATATTCACAGATTTTATCATCATATTCAATTCAACTGAAGTCTTTCTTAAAACTGTCCTCTTGATAGGCTGAAGATAGGGTAATGGAGTTAGTTCTTTATGCCAAAGATTCGTGGATCTGTTGTACAAAGTCTTCATTGTCTGTCAGTCATCAGTAACTTGAGGTCTTTCTGTAGATTCTGAATGGCAGTGCTTACATCTTCATATTGCAAAGCACTGCCAGCATATTTGCAGTATCTCTGAGCTCTCACAAACTCCTCAGGGGTGAGGTGGGTATCACCTTGGGAAACCGTACTGGAAAGTGCAGGATCAATGGCTGGCATAGTCTATAGAGTAGGTTGGATGGTATTCCTTGTTACACCCATGCTATGAGGCACTTTCGCTGGTGTGTTGGCTGGGGCATGTGCACCCAGAGGAATCTGTATTCAACTATAGCTGTCTGATGGCATGCTGCCTGGGTCAACTGCTGAAGATGATGATGGCTGAGGTGTGTGGAATGGGCAGAGATGCTACTACAGCATCTTCATTTTCTTCACCATCAGTATCTTCCTCAATTGCAATACGGCCTGCTTGAGGAGTCTCCTCATTCTTTAAGCAATTATGGATATATGTTGCCTTCCACCACCTTGCATACTTTCTGTGTTTCACATTTTCATCAGTGTTATGTCAAACACGGTTATGACATCTATTAAAAGACTTGCAGTATATGTTCCTTGTCTGCATATATAAACATTTTCCAAGAATAAATCCCCAAATGGGCAGAACCAACTGCTCCTTAGGTAATAGCTTCATTATCACTCAACTGTTTCTTTTTGTTGTTGTGAAGAACCTGAGCCTGGATCAATGTGCAGCTATTTTAGACTAGGCCTCTGTGGGGAGCAACTCGGACTATACTGTTACTGGAATTAAGACTTATTCTATACATCTGCTCTCCCACAATATGGTGCTGGGAGAGGAGGAAACAGCTTCTACCCAGCTGCCTCTCACGAACTTGACAAGCTGCAGGAGCTGCTCCTGATTGGAGGAGAGCAGCGCGCTCAGCGTGTGGGTAGCAGAGCACGGATTGGTGGAGAGGACTATATAGGAGGAGAGAGATGGCATGGTGGTGTGGGTTGGTTGGAGAGTGCGTTGGAGAGTTCGTGGGGAAGTTCGTTGCTTCGTTCTTTCTCATTTCTCTCTACTCATTCTTGCTTTGGGAGTTCGCTGTTTACTTATTCTTACTTTACTATAGAAAGGACTTGTAAAAAAGGGGAACATCAAGCGTCCGGTCCGGTGCGGCTCCTCCGCGTGCGGAGGAACAGCAGGCCTCCATCTTGTAACTCGGGCATGACCAGGCCCTGAACCCTAAGCCAAAAGCTCTGGAAGAAGAAAAATAAACTCCCCTTGTGATAAACTCTCCTAGCAACAGCCAATCAGCAGATAGCAGGGAAATATCTAAAGTTCCAGGTATCTTTTCAGGCGGTTAAGGTGATTGATAGCATCCCAAAACCCTGCAGTTTGGAACATACACCCTAGCGGCTCATACCCTATACTTTAGCCAATCATTTTAAAAAGCATCAACCCAGAGCCATCCAACCACCTTTACTAGTCTATTCCCACCACTGGATTTACTAAGCAATTTTAAGAGATGTTCTTTAAATTTCCCACAGAATGAGATGATTTGCTGAATGGTGCTATAATGTATAGAATGTCTCTGAAAACCCTATATAAACCCCACAAAAGAAATGGGATGGATTCTCATCAGAAGACTGCTGTGATGATTGGAGGAGTGGACCCTAGCTCGAGCTAGAACAATAAACCTCTTTGCTTTTGTATTATTGAAGTCTCTCATTGGGATAATTGAGTCCCATCCGAGTCCAGTCTAACAGTTGTTGAGATTTATTTATTTACTTGAAAGGCAGAGTCACAGAAAGGCAGAAAGACAGAGAGAGAGTCAGCCTCTGCCATCTGCTAGTTCACTCCTCAAATGGCTGCAATGGCTGGAACTGTGCTGATCTGAAGCCAGGAGCCAGGAGATTCTTCCAAGTCTCCCACATGGGTGCAGGGGCCCGAGGACTTGGGCCATCTTCATTATTATTTTTTTTTTGACAGGCAGAGTAGACAGTGAGAGAGAGAGAGAGAAAGGTCTTCCTTTTCCATTGGTTCACCCTGCAATGGCCACTGTGGCCGGCACACTACAGCCGGCACTCTGCGCTGATCCAAAGCCAGGTGCTTCTCCTGGTCTCCCATGTGGGTGCAGGGCCCAAGCACTTGGGCTGTCCCCCACTGCACTCCTGGGCCACAGCAGAGAGCTGGACTGGAAGAAGAGCAACCAAGACAGAATCCAGTGCCCCAACTGGGACTAGAATGCTGGGTGCTGGCACTGCAGGCAAAGGATTAGCCTAGTGAGCTGCAGCACCAGCTGGGCCATCTTTCTACTGCTTTTCTAGGGCAGAGCAGAGAGCTGGGCCAGAAGTGGAGCAGCTGGGACTTGAATTGGAGCACATATGGGATGCCAGCACTGCAGGCCAGGGCTTTAATGTGCTGCACCACAGTACCAGCCCCCCAATTGTTTCTTAAGAGCTTCTAACTGACCCATTAATTTTGATAAAAATTTACAACACTCAGTTTTATTATGAATCTTCATTCTAGTTTGCATGGCATATAAAATGACCCCCTTGGTGAGATACATAATGATCGAACAATGGCTGCCAACCACCTCTCAGATCAGTTCTTGAGCAGCTATTCAGTAACTGGCCACCACAGAGTCCTGTTTGTCATGCTCCTGACCATCAGGTGGTGCTGAATGTTCTTAATGTGTGGGGAGAGTGGGGGCAGTGGAGCAAGCTCGGCCATCTCCACTCTAGCACTCGAGCATATCACCACTTCCTCAAGCCTATACTTTTTTCAAGTACATATTCTTACATTCACAGAAAAGCAGTTTAAACCAGACTGACTATTGTAAAAATAATTCAATGGTTGTAGATGTCTGCTCATACAACATTTAAAATTGTTCAGTAAAATTCTTGGTGATTTTTAAAAAATGATTTATTTATTTATTTGAATTGCAGATTTACAGACAGAGAGAGAGAGAGAGAGAGAGAGAGAGAGAGATCTCTGCTGGTTCACTCCCCAAATGACCACAATGGCCAAGGCAGTGCTAGATTGAAGCCAGGAGCCAGCAACTTCATCCAGGTCTGCCACATGGGTACAGGGATCCAAGCACATGAGCCACCATCCACTGCTTTCTCAGGCTCATTAGCAGAAAGCTGGATCAAAAGTGGAGCAGCCAGGACTCAAACCAGCACTCATATGGGATGCCAGTACTGCAGGCAGTGGCTTAACCCACTAAGCCACAGTGCCTGTCCCAAAACGATTTTTGGTTTCTGTATGATAGCCATACTAACTGGGGTGAGGAGAAATCTCACTGTGGTTTCTATTAGCATTTCCCTGATGGCTAGTGATCCTGAACATTTTTTCATGTGTCTGTTGGCCATTTGAATTTCTTCCTTGGAAAAATGCTTGTTAAAACTGCCTGTTAATATAACAGGAAAAATGCCTGTTGCCCATTTCTTGAATTGGATTCTTTGTTTTGTTGTTGAGCTCATAGAGATTTTGGAGATTTTTACTAATAGTTTGTGAAGGTTTTCTTGCATTCTGTCAGTTGCTTCCTTAGTTGCAGTTCAGAAGCTTCTTAGCTTGATATAATCTCCTTTGGCTATTTTTCCTTTTATTGTCTGTGCTTCATGGGGTCTTTTTCCAAAAGTCTTTGACTATGACAATGTCTTGCAGAGTTTCCCTGATATTTCCCCCTAGATTTAGATGATTGATCCAATTACAGTTAATTTTTGTACAAGTTGCAATGTGGGGATCTTGTTTCCTACTACAGTGTGAAGAACAAATTTTCCCAGCACTATTTTTGAAGATTGTCCTTTCTCCAGAGATTGCTTTAAATTTGTTTGTCACAAACTAACTGGTTTTAGATGTGCAGATTAATTTTCAGAGGTTCTATTCTGTTTCATAGGTCTACATGTCTTTTGGCATGCCAATAACAAGCTATTTTTATTATAACTGCCCTGTAGTAGATCTTGAATTCTGGAAGTGTGATGCCTCCCTCTTTGCTTTTATTAAGATTGCCTTGGTATTTCATCCCAATTTTAACATCATTTTTTTCCTAACTCTGAGAAGAATGTTGTTGATATTTTGATTGAGATCACATTGAATCTGTAAATTGCTTTTGGGGGACTGGCACTGTGGAATAGTAAGTTGAGCCTCTGTGGCATTGGCATCTCATGGATGCCAGTTTGGGTCCCAGCTGCTCCTCTGATCCAGCTCTCTGCTCAAGGCAGAGGAAGATGGCCCAAGTGCTTGGGCTCCTGTATCCACATAGAAGATGAGGAGGAAGCTTGTAGCTCCTGGGTTCAGATCAGCCCAGCACCAGCCATTACAGCCATTACAGCCATTTGGAGAATTAACCAGCAGTTAGAAGACATCGCTTTCTGTCTCTCCCTCTCTTTGTCTATAACTGCCACTCAAATAAATAAATGATTGTAAAAATAAAATTAAAAACAATTTATTTTGGTAGTATGGGAATTTTGATATTAGTTCTTCCAATTTATGAACATGTATTTCTTTAATGTTTTGTGATTTTTCTTGTAAAGATCTTTCACACCCTTGACTAAATTTATTACAAGGTAATAAAAAATGTTTATGGTTATTGTGAATGGCACTGATCTGATAAGTTATTTTTCAGCAATGGCATATCTGTGTATGTAATGGTTATTGATTTTTGTGTGTTGATTTTATATCTTACAACTTTACCAAACTCTCTTATGAGTTTCAATAATCACTTGGTGGAGTCTTTTGGTTTCCCAATATATAGGATCATGTCATCTGCAAACAGATTACTGGACTTTCTCCTTTCTAATTTTTTTTTTAATTTCTCTTACTTGAATTATTGCCATGACTAAAACTGTTAGTAGTGATGGAGAGCAACTGTGGTTTCAGATCTTAATGGAAATGCTTCCAAGATTTCCCATTCAATATGATGTTGTTGAAGATTTGTCATATATTGCCTTGAATGTGTTAAGGAATGTTCCTTCTATACCCAACTTGCTTAAGGTTTTTATAATGAAAGCTTGTTTTTTGTCTAATACTTTCTCTTCATCTATTGAGATCATCATGTGGTTTTTATCCTTTAGTTTTCTAGTGTCACATATCACATTTATTGATTTGCATATGTTGAATGATCCCTGCATACCAGGGGTACATTCCACTTGGTCCAGGTAAATTATCTTTATGATCTGTTGTTGGATTTTTATTAGCTAGTATTTTGTTAAGAATTTTTTGCATCTGTGCTTCAGAGATATTGTTCTTTAATTCTCTTTCTCTATTGTATCATTTTCTGGTTTAGAAAATAAGGTGACACTGGCCAAATAGAAGGAGTTTGGGAATACTCTTCTCTTTCCATTGTTTTGAATAGCTTAAGAAGAATTGGAATTGGTTCTGTTTTGAAAGGCTGGTAGAATTTAGCACTGAAGCTATCTGGTCTTGGGCTTTTCTTTGGAGAGTTTTTGTTACTGATTCAGTATCTGTCTTGGTTTTTGGTTTGTTTAGGTTTTCCATATGTCTTCACGACTCAATTTTGTTATGTAGCATGTGTTTTGATTTCTTCTAGGTTTTCTAATTTGTTGCCCATTGCATGTGATGCCCACATTCTATATTGCAGTGCTAATCTAAGTTTTCAATGTTCCACTTCCAAACCAGTTTCCTGCTTAATATCTCTGGGAATCATGGGGTAGTGGTTCAAATTCTTCAGTTCCTCTCACCTAAGTGCAAGATCTACTACTTATTAGGGGACTTGAGAGCCTGGTTCAGCCACAGCTTTTGCAGACATTTAGAAAGTGAACTAACATATGGAAGACCTCTCTGCCTCTCTCTCCTCAACCACTTTGTGTGTGTTTCTCTGTCCTTTTTAAAATAATTTTAAGTTATTTAATTCTTTATTTGAAAGTCACAGAGAGAGAGAGAGAGACATAGAGAGATCTTCCATCATCTCGTTCACTCCCCTGGTGGCTCCAATGGCCAGTGTTGGGCCTTGTTGAAACCAGGAGCTTCTTCTGAGTCACCCATGGGGATGGCAGGAGCCCAAGTGCTTGGGCCATCTTCCACTCTTTATCAGACCATTAGCATGAAGCTAAATCAGAAGTGGAACAAGTGGGACTTGAACTGGTGACTATATGGGATGCCAGTATAACAGATGGCAGCTTGGCATACTGCAGCACAACACCAGCCCCCTCTCTACCTTTCAAATAAACAGATCTTTAAAAAATAAATGAAAATGTTCTTAAGGAGGCAAAAGTCATCATGATTGAGCACTGAGGAATCTATTGAAATGATTACATTTTAAAAGATTTATTTATATATTTGAAAGGCAGTGTTAGAGTGAGAAAGGGAGAGACTGATCTTCCTTCTGGTTTGTTCTCCTCCAAAATGGCTGCAATGACTGGGGCTAGACCAGGCTGATCTCGTAAGATAGGAGCTTCTTCCAGATATCACATGGGTTCAGGGGCCCAAGCATTTGGGCAAGCCTTTGCTGCTTTCCCAGACACATTAGCAGGGAGCTGGATAAGTTTGGAGCATCAATATCTGTGACATCCTCCTTGCAGTACAAGGATATAGAGCCCATCTGGGACAATTAACGTCCTATTTATGGGTGGGCCAAGTATAACAGCTTCCAGCTCTCAAGGTTTGGACTAGATGGGTTCTGAGGAATTGTGATATAATGGATACTAATTCTTCACTCTTGGTTTAAGCTTTTGTTAGCAGATAATGGCTGTGACTACTTTGGGTCTCTGGATTGTCATCAGTGAAGGCATCTGGATTAACAGTAACGAGATCAACAGTCAGCAAAATGGTGTCCAGCTGAACTTAAATGGTTTTTCTTTTTTATCATTAGAATAGTGACCTCCTGCTGTACCCTGGCATCTGGACATAGACAGCAGACATTGGAAGCCATCCCCTTTGCCAAATGGAGTATGCCAAGTTTGGGTCCATCATCTATTAAGGAGGTCTTAGTAGCCATTCTCATGTTTTACTGTTCTATATCCATGGCCAAAGTCCTACTAGATAACAAGGTTTGGAGAATCACAGGCTCAAGGTATGTAGGTGACTATTTTTCCAATATAGCACAATTAATAGAAATCTAATTTAATTTTACTGGCACATAGCAAGGTTCCAAGAGAGGTTATTCCTTGCATCACAGCCCTTGAGAAGTAATGGATATCACAAATGATCCAGAGAATTTAGAAGGCATATGAGCTCCACGAGTGAAGAAGTCACTGAGAGCACTAAGGATAGTGCCTACAGAATTCAATTTGACTTTTCATTGGAAGGGTGGCCATATAAGCTGGGCTGATTTATAGCATCCATGACAATTAATTTTTTAAATGAGGCATGCATTGCACCAAAACCCAGGAAGGACTAAAAGGTATTAGCATTGTATGTTCTTCACAAGTGTGTCAAATAGTCTCATAAAGGGAAGAAGTCATCAATGTGATATATTCTTGTGCTCCTGATAAAAGCTGGGTACAGTAAAATTCTTTGCAAAAATTATGTTTGATGGCCAAGTCAATGAAATGCTCATGTATACCCTAGAAAAAGAGTCTTTTCAAAGTGAAGGCAAACTAGACTGAGGAGCTGTTGGAAAAGCTTTCAGCAAAAACACATTTGCCACTTTTTTTTTTCTTTTTTTGGACAGGCAGACTGGAGAGTGAGAGAGACAGAGAGAAAGGTCTTTCTTTTGCTGTTGGTTCACCCCCCAATGGCTGCTGCGGGCAGCGCATCGCACTGATCTGAAGCCAGGAGCCAGGTGCTTCTCCTGGTTTCCCATGCGGGTGCAGGGCCCAAGGACCTGGGCCATCCTCCACTGCACTCCCGGGCCACAGCAGGGAGCTGGCCTGGAAGAGGAGCAACTGGGACAGAATCCAGCACCCCGACTGGGACTAGAACCCAGGGTGCTGGTGCCGCAGGTGGGGGATTA
This sequence comes from Oryctolagus cuniculus, assembly GCF_964237555.1. Lineage (NCBI taxonomy): Eukaryota > Metazoa > Chordata > Mammalia > Lagomorpha > Leporidae > Oryctolagus > Oryctolagus cuniculus. The sequence goes on from NC_091443.1 coordinate 116,741,423, forward strand.
GCCGTGTGAGCCGTGGTGCCAGCCAACTTATAGTATGTTTCTTTCAAATGTATTTGCCAAGCCAGGAATTAATGAGGAATTGGAATATTATGCAAGCACTTCGTGTGGTTAGACAAGTTTTATGTATCCTCACTGTATCCTAAGAGGTTGATTTTCCAGCAAATTTCTTCCTAATGGAGGTGTGCATTGTTTTACAGGGAAAGTAGCTTCATCAGCCCGTGATGTCAACAGGGAAAGATGATGGAAAGTCTCCTTTGTTTTCCTTCTCAGCATATGCCATTGCGACTACTCCCACCATCTTTAGAGAATTTCTGGTCCTGAAGCTGTCCTCATATTGCTCAAGGACTGTGTGATTGGTTTCTATGTCTGTGAATGTTAGTGTGGGGGTAAAAGGAACTTTGGAGAGCAGGGCAGGTTCCTGTCTTTTGATGGCATAGGTGCAGTTGTAGATTGGAGGCATTATAATCTCTTTCAGGTACACCCTATAGACCTTGGCTGGTTCAGGAAGGGATACCAGTGGTAGATCCTTAGTTCCAAAGCCATGGAAGGAATAAATAATGTATTTTCAAGGATTTTTTTTTTTTTGGTCAGAAGATGAGGGGCTAGCACTGTGGCTCAGTGGGTTAGCGCCCTGGGCTGAAGTGCCAGCATCCCATATGGGTGCTGGTTCTAATCCCGGCTGCTCCTCTTCTGATCCAGCTCTCTGCTGTGGCCTGGGAAAGCAGTAGAAGATAGCCCAAGTCCTTGGACCCCTGCACCCATGTGGGAGACCCAGAAAAAGCTCCTGGCTCCTGGCTCCTGGCTTCAGATTGGCACAGCTCAGTTGTGGCCATCTGGGGAGTGAACCAGCATATGGAAGACCTCTCTCTCTGTCTCTACCCCTTTCTGTAACTCTGCCTGTCAAATAAATAAAAATAAATCTTTTTTTTTTAAAAAAGAAGATGATGTGTCTGACAGAAGACCAGTGGGTCTCCAGCAATACAGAAAGGGGTTCTAAAATTTCTGTAGACAACTAGTCTCATACAAGATGGCCATGGGATGGAGATGGGTATTCAGACCACTTGAGCCGAATTGTGTATGAACTGAATGTAGGTTGCACCTCTGTCACTGTTTACTCATCTTTAAGATGAGTATAGCAACAATACTAGTGAAATGTCTTTACTGTGAGATGTGTGCATGCTGACTTACACTGTGTTGCAATTACATTTATGGGATTTCTGGTGTATCTTCTTTAAATGAAGTTTCTCAATTCCTGCACTGTATAGCCTGCCCAGTGCTACTCATTCAAGGTTACAGAACTTATAGAATACATAGTTTCTGGGAACATGGAAGTTTGGGTACTGGGGGACAGTCCCATATCCTTTGGAAGTGAGAAGTTTTTATGGCATTTGAAGAAGGGAGCTCAATAAATAGGAATCTTTTCTAACAGAATACAACTTAATGCTCTCTGAGATAACACCTTCAGGCTCAGAGCAGAGACAAGAGTCATTAAAAAGTAAAGAACCTAGTTGCATGGTCCAAGCAGTTATGGATCATACTGACCAGAGTGAACAAGATATACTTGATATTACCTTATCTCATCCATTAGTTTTCAAAACTTGGTGGTAACAGAAGTTCTGGACCAGCATTCAAAAGAGAGTTGTGAGTGGATTAGAAAGACAGTGGTCTTAAGGGTGCAGCCTGGGGTGGAGGGATGACCTCTCCAATCTGAGAGTCACTATTTGCATTGCTTCCTACCACATGCCCATTACATCATTCCACTATCAGCATCTCTAGAAATGGAGGTCTGTAAAATCTAGTCTGTTATATATTGGTACCTGGGCTATGCTTCTGCCCCCTGTATTCTTTTTCTCTTTAACTTTTATTTAATAAATATAAATTTCCAAAGTACAGCTTCTGGATTACAATGGCTTTTTCCCTCCCACCTGCAACCCTCCCACCTCTGGCTCCCTCTCCCATTCCATTCACATCAAGATTCATTTTCCATTCTCTTTATATACAGAAGATCAGTTTAGCATATATTAAGTAAAGATTTAAACAGTTTGCACCCACACAGAAACACAAAGTGTAAAGTACTGTTTGAGTACTAGTTATAGCATTAATTCACATTGAACAACATATTAAGTACAGAGATCCTACATGGGGAGTAAGTGCACAGTGACTCCTGTTGTTGATTTAACTATTGACAGTCTTGTTTATGGTGTCAGTAATCACCCTAGGCTCTTGTCATGTGTTGCCAAGGCTGTGGAAGCCTTTTGAGTTCACTGACTCTGATCTTATTTAGACAAGGCCATAGTCAAAGTAGAAGTTCTCTCCTGCCTTCAGAGAAAGGTAGCTCCTTCTTTGAAGGCCTATTCTATCCATTGAGATATCACTCGCAGGGATCTTTCATTTAGGTTTTTATTTTTTTATTTTTTTTATTTTTTTATCCAGTGTGTCTTAGCTTTCCATGCCTAAAATACTCTCATGGGCATTTCAGCCAGATCCGCATGCCTTAAGGGCTGATTCTGAGGCCAGAGTGCTGTTTAGGGCATCTGCCATTCTATGAGTCTGCTGTGTATCCGGCTTCCCATGTTGGATCATTCTCTCCTTTTTAATTCTATCAGTTAATGTTAGCAGATACTAGTCTTGCTTATGTGATCCCTTTGACTCTTAATCCTATCACTATGATCAATTCTGAACTGAAGGTGATTAGTTTGACTAGTGAGATGGCATTGGTACATGCCACCTTGATGGGATTGAATGGGAGTCCCCTGGTATGTTTCTAACTCTACCATTTGGGGCAAGTCCAATTGAGCATGTTCCAAATTGTACATCTCCTCCCTCTCTTATTCCCACTCATATTTAACAAGGACCACTTTTCAGTTAAAGTTCAACACTTAAGAATAACTGTGTGTTAATTACAGAATTCAACCAAAGTATTAAGTAGAACAATCAAAAAAAAAAAACTAAAAGGGATAAAGCACTAAGTTGTACATCAATAGTCAGGAAAAGGGGTGATCAAGTCACTGTTTCTCAAAGTGTCCATTTCACTTCAACAGGCTTCCTTTTAGGGGCTTGGTTAGTTGTCACCGATCAGGGAGAACCTATGGTATTTGTCCCTTTGGGACTGGCTTATTTCACTCAGCATGATGTGTTGCAGATTCCTCCATTTTGTTGCAAATGACCAGATTTCATTGGTATTGACTGCTGTATAGTATTCTATAGAGTACATGTCCCATAATTTCTTTATCCAGTCTACTGTTGATGGGCATTTGGGTTGGTTCCAGGTCTTAGCTATTGTGAATTGAGCTGCAATAAACATTATGGTGTGGACATCTTTATTATTTGCCAATTTAATTTCCTTTGGGTAAATCCCAAGGAGTGGGATGGCTGGGTTGAACGGTAGGGTTATCTTCAGGTTTCTGAGGAATCTCCAGACTGACTTCCATAGTGGCTTTACCCGTTTGCATTCCCACCAACAGTGGGTTAGTGTCCCTTTTTCCCCACATCCTCGCCAGCATCTGTTGTTGGTAGATTTCTGAATGTGAGCCATTCTAACTGGGGTGAGGTGAAACCTCATTGTGGTTTTGATGTGCATTTCCCTGATTGCTAGTGATCTTGAACATTTTTTCCTGTGCCTGTTGGCCATTTGGATTTCCTCTTTTGAAAAATGTCTATTGAGGTCCTTGGCCCATCTCTTAAGTGGGTTGTTTGTTTTGATGTTGTGGAGTTTCTTGATTTCTTTGTAGATTCTGGTTATTAACCCATTATCTGTTGCATAGTTTGCAAATATTGTTACCCATTTTGTCGGTTGCCTCTTCACTTTCCTGACTGTTTCTTTTGCAGTACAGAAACTTTTCAATTTGATGCAATCCCAAATGTTAATTTTGGCTTTGACTGCCTGTGCTTCTGGGGTGTTTTCCAAGATATCATTGCCGGAACCTATATCTTGCAGGGTTTTTCCAATGCTCTCTAATAATTTGATGGTGTCAGGTCGTAGATTTAGGTCTTTAATCCATGTTGAGTGGATTTTTGTGTAAGGTGAAAGGTAGGGGTCTTGCTTCATGATTCTGCATGTGGAAATCCAATTTTCCCAGCACCATTTATTGAATAGACTGTCCTTACTCCAGGGATTGGTTTTGGATCCTTGATCAAATATGAGTTGGCTGTAGATGTTTGGATTGATTTCTGGTGTTTCAATTCTGTTCCATTGGTCTATCCATCTGTTTCTGTACCAGTACCATGCTGTTTTGATTACAACTGCCCTGTAGTATGTCCTGAAATCTGGTATTGTGATGCCTCCAGCTTTGTTTTTGTGTACAAGATTGCTTTAGCTATTCGAGGTCTCCTGTGTCTCCATATAAATTTCAGCACCATTTTTTCTAGATCTGAAAAGAAGGTCTTCTTTATCTTGATTGGTATCGCATTGAATCTATAAATTGCTTTTGGGAGAATGGACATTTTGATGACGTTGATTCTTCCAATCCATGAGCCCGGAAGATTTTTCCATTTTTTGGTATCCTCTTCTATTTCTTTAAGATTTTGTAAATCTCATTGTAGAGATCTTTAATGTCCTTGGTTAAGTTTATCCCAAGGTATTTGATTGTTTTTGTAGCTGTTGTGAATGGGATTGATCTTAGCAGTTCTTTCTCAGCCATGGCATTGCTTGTGTATACAAAGGCTGTTGATTTTTGTGCATTGATTTTCGACGCTGCCACTTTGCCAAACTCTTCTATGAGTTCCAATAGTCTCTTAGTGCAGTTCTTTGGATCCCGTAGATAAAGAATCGTATCATCTGCAAAGAGGGATAGTTTGAGTTCTTCCTTCCCAATTTGTATCCCTTTAATTTTTTTTCTTGCCTGATGGCTCTGGCTAAACTTCCAGAACTATGTTGACTAGCAGTGGTGAAAGTGAGCATCCCTGTCTGGTACAAGATCTCAGTGGAAATGCTTCCAACTTTTCCCCATTCAATAGGATGCTGCCCCTGGGTTTTTCATAAATTGCTTTGATTGTATTGAGGAATGTTCCTTCTATACCCAATTTGCTTAGAGTTTTCATCATGAAATGGTGTTGTATTTTATCAAATGCTTTCTCTGCATCTATTGGGATAATCATATGGTTTTTCTTCTGCAGTTTGTTAATGTGGTGTATCACATTGATTTGCGAACTTTGAACCGTCCCTGCATACCAGGGATAAATCCCACTTGGTCTGGGTGGATGATCTTTCTGATGTGTTGTTGCATTCTATTGGTGAGAATTTTATTGAGGATTTTTGCATCTATGTTCATCAGGGATATTGGTCTGTAATTCTCTTTCAATGCTGCATTTTTTTCCAGCTTAGGAATTAAGGTGATGCTGGCTTCATAGAAAGAATTTGGGAGGACTCCCTCCGTTTTGATTGTTCTGAATAGTTTGAGAAGAATTGGAGTCAGTTCTTCTTTAAATGTCTGGTAGAATTCAGCAGTGAATCCATTTGGTCCTGGGCTTTTCTTTCTTGGGAGGGCCTTATTTGTATCTTAGTTATGGGTCTGTGTAGGTTTTCTATGTCTTCCTGGTTCAATTTAGGTAGATTGCATGTGTCCAGGAATCTATCCATTTCTGATAGGTTTCCCTGTTTGCTGGCATACAAGTCCTTGTAGTAATATCTGATGACTCTTTTTATTTCTTTGGTGTCTGTTGTTATGTTTCCTTTTTCATCTCTGATTTTATTGATTTGGGTCTTTTCTTTTTTTAGTTAGTTGGGCCAATGGGGTGTCAATTTTGTTTATTTTTTTAAAAAAAACAGCTGTTTGTTTGGCTGATCTTTTGTAATTTTTTTTTGATTCAATCCTGTTGATTTCTTCTCTGATTTTAAATATTTTTCTTCTCCTACTAGATTTGGGTCTTATTTGCTGTAGTTTTTCTCTTCCTTGAGATGAATTGAAAGCTCATTTATTTGGTGTTTTTCCAATTTCTTGGTGTAGGCACCTATTGCTATAACCTTTCCTCATAACACTTCTTTTGCTGTATCTCATAAATTTTGATATGTTGTGTTGTTATCCTCATTTACTTCCAGAAAGTTTTTGATTTCTCTTTTGATTTCTTGAATGACCCATTGTTCATTCAGGAGCATGTTGTTCAGTTTCCATGTTTTTGCATACTCTCTAGGGATACCTGAGTTGCTAATTTCCAACTTCATTCCTCTATAGTCTGAGAACCTGCATCGTATGATTCTAATTCTTTTAAATTTGCAGAGACTTGCTTTTTTTTTATTTTTTTTTAACTTTTATTTAATGAATATAAATTTCCAAAGTACGACTTATGGATTACAATGGCTTCCCCCCAATACCGTCCCTCCCACCCACAACCCTCCCCTTTCCCACTCCCTCTTCCCTTCCGTTCACATCAAGATTCATTTCAATTATCTTAATATACAGAAGATCAGCTTAGTATACATTAAGTAAGGATTTCAACAGTTTGCTCCCACACAGAAACATAAAGTGAAAAATAATAGATGATTTTTTTTAAATGATGATGAAATCAGATCAGACCTATTTTCATGTTTAATCCCAGTGAGAGTCAAGTTGGGAATTGATAATTTCTTTTTTTTTTTTTTACAGAAGATCAGTTTAGTATGCATTAAGTAAAGATTTCAACAGTTTGCACCCCCATAGAAACACAAAGTGAAATATATTGTTTGAGTACTCGTTATAGCATTAAATCTCAATGCACAGCACATTAAGGACAGAGATCCTACATGAGGAGTAAGTGCACAGTGACTCCTGTTGTTGACTTTACCAATTGAAACTCTTGTCTATGGCATTAGTAATCTCCCTATGCTCCAGTCATGAGTTTCCAAGGCTATGGAAGCCCTCTGAGTTCTCCGACTCTTATCTTATTTAGACAAGGTCATAGTCAAAGTGGAGGTTCTCTCCTCCCTTCAGAGAAAGGTACCTCCTTCTTTGATGACCTGTTCTTTCCACTGGGATCTCACTCACAGAGATCTTTTGCCAGAGTGTCTTGGCTTTGCATGCCTGAAATACTCTCATGGGCTTTTCAGCCAGCTCCGAATGCCTTTAGGGCTGATTCTGAGGCCAGAGTGCTATTTAGGACATCTGCCATTCTATGAGTCTGCTGAGTATCTCACTTCCCATGTTGGATCACTCTCCCTTTTATTTATTCTATCGGTTAGTGTTAGCAGGTACTAGAAGTGTTTATGTGCTCCCTTTGACTCTTAGTCCTTTCATTATGATCAATTGTGAACTGAAATTGATCACTTGGAGTAGTGAGATGGCATTGGTACATGCCACCTTGATGGGATTGAATTGGAATCCCCTGGTATGTTTCTAACTCTACCATTTGGGGCAAGTCAGCTTGAGCATGTTCCAAATTATACATCTATTCCCTCTCTTATTCCCACTCTTATGTTTAACAGGGATCACATTTCAGTTAATTTTCAACACTTAAGAATAACTGTGTATTAATTACAGAACTAAACCAGTCATATTAAGTAGAACAGACAAAAAAACTACTAAGAGGGATAACATATTAAGTTGTTCATTAACAGTCAGGGCTATGCTGATCAAGTCACCGTTTCCCATAGTGTCCATTTCACTTCAATAGGTTTCCTTTTTGGTGTTCAGTCAGTTGTCACCGATCAGGGAGAACATATGGTATTTGTCCCTTTGGGACTGGCTTATTTCACTCAGCATGATGTGTTGCAGATTCCTCCATTTTGTTGCAAATGACTGGATTTCGTTGTTTCTTACTGCGGTATAGTATTCTAAAGAGTACATATCCCATAATTTCTTTATCCAGTCTACCGTTGATGGGCATTTAGGTTGGTTCCAGGTCTTAGCTATTGTGAATTGAGCTGCAATAAACATTAGGGTGCAGACCGCTTTTTTGTTTGCCAATTTAATTTCCTTTGGGTAAATTCCAAGGAGTGGGATGGCTGGGTTGAATGGTAGGGTTATCTTCAGGTTTCTGAGGAATCTCCAGACTGACTTCCATAGTGGCTTGACCCGTTTGCATTCCCACCAACAGTGGGTTAGTGTCCCTTTTTCCCCACATCCTCGCCAGCATCTGTTGTTGGTAGATTTCTGCATGGAAGCCATTCTAACCGGGGTGAGGTGAAACCTCATTGTGGTTTTGATATGCATTTCCCTGATTGCTAATGATCTTGAACATTTTTTCATGTGCCTGTTGGCCATTTGGATTTCCTCTATTTGAAAATGTCTATTGAGGTCCTTGGCCCATCTCTTAAGTGGGTTGTTGGTTTTGTTTTTGTGGAGTTTCTTGATCTCTTTGTAGATTCTGGTTATTAACCCTTTATCTGTTGCATAGTTTGCAAATATTTTTTCCCATTCTGTCGGTTGTCTCTTCACCCTTCGATAGCTCAGTTGGTAGAACGGAGGACTGTAGAACAGACATGCATCGTATGATTCTAATTCTTTTAAATTTGCAGAGACTTGCTTTATGGCCTAGTATGTGGTCAGTCCTAGAGTAGGTTCCATGCACTGCTGAGAAGAATGTAAAATCTTTAGCTGTAGGATTGAAAGTTCTGTATATATCTGTTAGATCCATTTGGGCTATAGTGTCAATTGAATCTGCTGTTTCCTTGTTGATCTTCTGTTGGGTTGGTCTATTTCTGAGAGTGGAATATTGAAGTCCCCCAGTACCAATGTATTGGAGTCTATGTCTCCCTTTTAAGTCACTTAACATATCTTCTAAATAAACTAGTGCCCTGTAATTAGGTGCATATACATTTATAATTGTTATGTCTTCCTGTTGAATTGTTCCCTTAATCATTATATAGTGCCCCTCTTTGTCTCTCTTAATAGCTTTTGTGTTAAAGTTTATTTTGTCTTCGGCCGGCGCCACAACTCACTAGGCTAATCCTCCGCCTAGCGGTGCTGGCACACCGGGTTCTAGTCCTGGTTGGGGCGCCGGATTCTGTCCCGGTTGCCCCTCTTCCAGGCAAGCTCTCTGCTGTGCCCAGGGAGTGCAGTGGAGGATGGCCCAGGTGCTTGGGCCCTGCACCCCATGGGAGACCAGGAAAAGCACCTGGCTCCTGGCTCCTGCCATTGGATCAGCGTGGTGCGCCGGCTGCAGCGCGCCGGCCGCGCCGGCCATTGGAGAGTGAACCAACGGCAAAGGAAGACCTTTCTCTCTGTCTCTCTCTCTCACTGTCCACTCTGCCTGTCAAAAAAAAAAAAAAGTTTATTTTTTCTGATATTAACATGGCTACACCTGCTATTTTTTTGGTTTCTGTTGGCATGGAATATCTTCTTCCAACCTTTCACTTTCAGTCAGCATGCATCTTTGTTGGAAAGATGTGTTTCTTGTAGGCAACAAATAGATGGGTCTTTTTCCTTAATCCATTCGGCCAGTCTGTGTCTTTTAACTGGACAGTTGAGTCCATTAACATTCAATGTGACTATTGATAAGTAGTAACTTTGCCCTGCGATTTTCCCAAAGATATTTCTAATATATGCTTTGAACTTCCTGTGATCTTTTACTGGGAGATTTTCTTCCTTTACCTTTTTTCATATTTATGGCTGTGTTTCTGTGTGTAACACGTCTTGAAGCATCTTTTGTAGGGCTGGATGAGTGGTGACAAATTCTTCCAATGTCTGTTTGCTATGAAAGGTCTTTATTTCACCTTCATTCACAAATGAGAGCTTTGCAGGAGATAATATTCTGGGCTGGCATTTTTTCTCTCTTAGTACCTGGGCTATATCTCGCCATTCCCTCCTATCCTGTAGGGTTTCTGATGAGAAGGCTGCTGTGAGTCTAATTGGAGATCCTCTGAGAGTAATCTGACATTTCTCTCTTGCACACTTTAGAATCTTTTGTTTATGTTTCACTGTAGTGAGTTTGATTACAACGTGTCAAGTCAAGAATCTCTTTTGGTCATGTTTATTAGGGGTTCTATGAGCTTCCTGTACTAGGATGTCTCTGTCCTTCTCCAAACCCAGGAAATTTTCTGCTAGTGTCTCACTAAAAAGGCCTTTCTCTATCTCCATGCCTTCAGGAACTCCTAGAACCTGAATGGTGTGTTTTTTAATAGTATCCTGAGGATTCCCCACAATATTTTTTAGATTTCTAATTTCCTCTTCTTTTCTTTGGTTTCACTGTATGCTTTCCTGTGCTCTCTCTTCTGCTTCACAGATTCTGTTTTTAAGGCTCTCAAGTGCATTTGTCATTTGATCCATTGAATTCTTCATTTCATTTTGATTTCTCTTCACTATCTCAATTTCATGTTCTACTAATTGCTTCATTTCATTTTGATTTTTCCTTAAGATTTCATTTTCATGAGAGAGATTTTCTACCCTGTCTAGTAAGGATTTCTGTAGTTCAAGAATTTGTTTTTGAGAACTTCTAAGTGTTCTTATCATATATTTTTGGAAATCCGTCTATTGCATTTCTTCTATCTCATCACCTTTACAATCTTGGCTTGGGGTGTCTTGTTCATTTTGGGGCATCATAATGTCTTCCTTGTTCTGGTTTCCTCAGTTTCTGCATTTGTTGTTTGGCATTATGGAGATATTCTTTGGTGTCGTTCCCCCTCTTCGTGGAGGAACGACACTAAACCCTGCCTAGGCTTCATATCTGAGTCACGGCACCATTATGTCGCTCCCCCTCTTCGTGGAGGAACGACACAGGACCCTGCGTTGTTCTTTCATCTGCTCAGCCCTCCCCGGGTTTGCTGCTGGTTCTTCCCGGGTTGGCTACCGTCCCTTCCACCTCCGTGGAAGGGCGGCTCCCCCTGCCACTTTCCCCACTTCCACGGGGGAGCGGCACACCGCCAGCCGGCTCTCTCGGGGGCTGCACAGGTGTTCCTTCAGATAGATGTTCCTGGTGCATGTTGTCTCTCTCCTCCTTTATAGTCCTCTTCCACCAATCCCAACTCTGCTACCCACACGCCGAGTATGCTGCTCTCCTCCAATCAGGAGCAGCTCCTGCAGCTTGTCAAGTTGGTGAGAGGCAGCTGGGTAGAAGCTGTTTGCTCCTCTCCCAGTGCCATATTGTGGGAGAGCAGATGTATAGAATAAGTCTTAATTCCAGTAACAGTATAGTCTGAGTTGCTCCCCACACTTTGGTTGCTTCTTTTTTTTTTTTTTTTGCTGTTGTGGTTTTTCTTGTTATACTATGACTTGATTAAGTGGACTGTCTGCTTTTGATGGATCCTTAGAGGCTTGTGATGGGTGTGGCCAGAGAGCTCAGTTTGATTCTTCAGGGTTAAGGGTGACATACCCAGGTTAGGCGTATTAAATTTTTTCTCTTTCTCTCTCTCTCTCTCTCTTTTTTTTTTTATTAAGAAGGGAAGTAATTCCACACAGCTGAGTGGAATTGAAGGCAGTCAATGTCTGAGCTCTGGCCCCTGTGGGTGTAATATTCATCTGCTCTGTCCCAAGGACCACACAAAGGATCTGTTCAGTCCTCAGTGTAAGCTCAGATTCCCCTGCAGTCTTCCACCGGGTTGCCAAGGTTACCAAGTTTTCGGCGTCTCCCAAGAGTACTCACATCTCAGAAACTCCATGAGTTCTCTCACACACCCTCAGTTTTTTTTTTTTTTCACAGTCACAGTTCATAAGCTCCCACACATTCACTAGGTCCTAACCTCCTTTTATTTCTCCCCACCAGAGTCAGCACAGCTTTTACGTATGTCCAAAATGGTGCCTGCTCTTTGTCTTGCTCACCTTTGTAAGGTGAGTGGAGACAGAGAATCATGTCCATACTGGTCCCTTTTATTTTATTCTATTTTATTTTATTTATTTTATTTCTCTCTTTTAGTTAGCCTGGTAGACTTTCCCCCACAGGGTTTCAAGCCTCATTCCCTCTAGGCTCTTCCTGTGACTTCCCTGCAAATGTCTTGGGCTACTGAGGTTTTGCCTCACCTCCCTTTCCAGTGCTGGTGTGTAGACTCGGCAGCTGGGGTCCCGAGCCATGGGCACCTATGCCCTCCACGTAGGTCCACCATGTCCCACTAGTTCTGGAAGAGTTTCTTCTGCAGTTTTTCCCCTAACTTCCCTGAAACTATAGTATCTCCACTTTTATTAAACTATTTTTTCCTGGACTATCAGTGTGCTCCCTCCCTATTCCACCATCTTGGAGGACTCCTGCCTCCTGTATTCTAATAGTCCTTCCTGGTAGCTCAAGGAAGTTTTGCCAGGATCTCTGTAAAAAAAGATGAAACAAATTGTATTTCAGAAGAAAAGTGCTTTGTGTAGTTTCACATGATTTGTAAATACCCAGCACCTTAACTTCTGTCTAATGTTCTCTATCTTGCCACACTTAATTAAAAAACATTTATTTTTCAGATCCATTTCAGAAATTGTCACCAGTTCAAATAGTACTGCTTTAGAAAACTTTCATGAGCATGTCTTCCCTTTTGCTACTAATGCTATGTTTTGAGTGTATGACTTCAAAAAACATATCATGAGGCTGGTGCTGTGGCACAGTGGGTTAATGCCCTGGCCTGAAGTGCCCACATCTCATATTGGCATGGGTTCAAGACTCAGCTGCTCCACTTCTGATCCAGCTCTCTGCTATGGCCTGGGAAAGCAATAGAAGATGGCTCAAGTCCTTGGGTCCCTGCACCCCTGTGGGAGATCTGGAAGAAGCTCCTGGGTCCTGGCTTTGGTTGGTGCTGCTCCGGCCATTGCAGCCATTTGCAGAGTGAGCCATCAGATGGAAGATATCTCCCTCCCTCTCTCTCTCTCTCTGCATAAATTTGACTTTCACATAAATAATCTTTAAAAAAAAAACAAAAAGCATATCATAAAAATTTTCCCATTTCAGTAATTTCTTCTTGAATAATATGCAGTATACATGCAGCTACAGAAAATTACTGTGAACCTTTATCCTGCCTTCTGAGATAGTAAAATTATATTAAATTAGATTTCATATGATAATAAGCTTCTTAAAATATAAACCAAAAGAACACAATGAGCATATATAAGCCGAAATGTGAAGAACAACCTTATGGTCTCCAGATAATTTATTTTTATGAATCCCAGGACTCTTTTTTTTTATTTTTATTTTTTTGTATCAGCAGCTTTTCTAAGGTCTAATTGATAGGCAAAGATTTTGTTTATAGGAGCTTTTTTCTAAGTTTTTTAAAAAAATTATTTGAAAATATTGTATATAGAGGAGAGACCCAGAGAGATCTTCCTTCTGCTTGTTCACATCACAGATGGCTGCCTTGAGCAGGGCCAGGAAAGAATGAGGCCAGGAACCAAGATCTTCATCTGGGTCTCCCACATTGGTAGCATTTGCCCAAGTATTTGGATCATCTTCCATTGCTTTTCTCAGGCCATCAGCAGGAAGCTGGGTCAAAAGCAGAACAGCCAGAACATGAACCAGTGCTCATATGGGATGCTTGTATTGCAGACAGCAGGTTTACTTGTTTACAATGCTGGCCCTGCTTTATAGGAACTGCTAAATGAAATTTTGAAGTTGTATGCATTGTAGTTTGCATGTAATTCAACTTTCTGCCATACTTACTGATATATATCAGCATTTGATGTAGGACAAATCAGAAAACACAATGGCTTAACAAATAGCCAGTTGATTTGCAGTTCTGACTCTGTGTTATGGGCTGTAGTCAGCTGGGCAGTTCCTATGATCAGTCCAGGAGCAGAAATGAGAGTTTAGCCATTTGGGGAACTGATTGAGGCTTCACTTAAGTGTCTGGGGTTTGTGGTGAATCTTGGCTACATATTATCTCTTTTTTTCTTTTTTTGACAGGCAGAGTTAGTGAGAGAGAGAGACAGAGACAAATGTTTTCCTTCCATTGGTTCACCCCCCAAATGGCCACTATGGCCAGCATGTTGTGCTGATCCAAAGCTAGGAGACAGGCACTTCCTCCTGATCTCCCATGTGGGTGCAGGGCCCCAGAACTTGGGCAATCCTCCACTGCCTTCCCAGGCCACAGCCGAGAGATAGACTGGAATAGGAGCAACTGGGTCAGAACCGGCACCCAAACTGGGACTAGCACCTGGAGTACCAGTGCCGTGGGCAGAGGATTAGCCTAGTGAGCCACAGCGCCAGCCTACATACTATCTCTTCAACAGGCAGGCCCCAGGGTTTTTCAGAAGATAACTGTCAGAAAAAGAAATCTGAGAAGGAAAATACTTTACAAATTGTCTATTTCTGGGGCTGGTTCTGTGACACCACCTGTTGTGCCAGCATCCCATATGGGTGTCAGTTTGTGACTCGGCTGCTCCACTTCTGATCCAGCTCTTTGATACAGCCTGGGAAAACAGTAGAAGATGGCCCAAGTCCTTTGGCCCCTGCTCCCTTGTGGGAGACCTGAAAGAAGCTCCTGGTTCATATCTTTGGATCTACACAGCTCCAGCCATTGCAGCCATCTGGAGAGTGAACCTGCAGTTCAAAAACCTCTCTTTCTCCTCCTTCTCTCCCTCCCTCCCTCCCTCTCTCCATCCCCCTCTCTCTCTTCTCTGCCTCTCCTTCTCTCTTTATGTAACTCTTTCATACAAATAAATATTTTAACAAATTGTCTATTTCTATCACATTTACTGGTATCTCATTGGGTAAATCAAGTGAAATGGTGAAATTCAGGGTCTTTTTTTTAAAAAGATTTATTTATTTATCTGAAAGAGTTACACACACAGAGAGAGGGAGAGGCAGAGAGAGAGAGAGAGAGCTCTTCCATCTGCTGGTTCACTCCCCAGTTGGCTGCAATGGCCAGAGCTGTGCCAATCCAAAGCCAGGATCTAGGAGCTTCTTCTGGGTTTCCCACATGGGTACAGGGGCCCGAGGACTTAGGCCATCTTCTACTGCTTTCCCAGGCCATAGCAGACAGCTGGATCAGAGTGGAGCAGCTGGGAATCAAACCAGTGCCTATATGGGATGCCAGTCTGCAGGTGGCAGTTTTACCCGCTAGGCCACAGTGCCAGCCCCAATCCAGGGTTTTGTGAAGGGATGAATACAGGGAAAGGTGCTACTTGGAATCATTACTGGTAAAGTGCACTGCATTAAATATACATTATGTGCATTTGTTAACTTTCTTTAGTATAAACTTTAATAACAACATAATGTTTACCTCTGATAACCTCATTCATTTGAACACTCAACATTTCTTTTTACTTTTACATTATTATTTTACAAAATTCGTAGATAATGCTTTCGTTAAACCAATGATAACTTCTGTTTAATCTCTGCCACTTAATATAGGTGGGTGCATTTTCCTATGTATTTCTATTTTTACAGGTTTATTCCTCCACAGTGAAGCTGATGTTTTCTTGGTTAATGTATTTATTATTCTTTATTCATTCTATTATATCCTTTTTTTCCCACTGTTCAGTGCAGAAGGAAACCAGAGGGTTTTTTTTTTAAGATTTCATTTATTTATTGAAAGAGTTGCAGAGAGAGAAAGTCTTCTATCTGCTGGCTCACCCTCCAAATTACTGCAAAGGCTGGAGCTCAGCCGATCCAAAGCCAAGACCCAAGAGCTTCTGGGTCTCCCATGCAGGTGCAGTGGCCCAAGGACTTGGACCATGTTTCACTGCTTTCTCAGGACATAGCAGAAAGCTAGATTGTAAGTTGAGCAGGCAGGACTCGAACCAGAACCCATATGGAATGTTGGCACTGCAGGCAGCAGCTTTACCCATTATGCCACAGCGTTGGCCTCCAGAGTTTTCTTTGAACTCCTGCCATTCACCTTCTCTCCCAGGTATGATTCTGGGTCCTCCACATGTTTCTAAGAGGAAAGAAAATTAATATATCACCTGTAAGTGTTTTTTTTTTTATTATTCCCCAGCTTGTCAGTACTCATTTTAGGTGTTTAATGCTAGTTTATTTATTTATTTTTTAGATTTTTTTTATTTACTTGAAAGTCAGAGTTTCAGAGAGGCAGAGGGAGAGAGAGAGTCTTCCATCTGCTGGTTCACTCCCAGTTGGCCACAATGGCTGGAGTTACACTGATCCAAAGCTAGAAGTGAAGAGTTTCTTCTGGGTCTCCCACATGGGTTCAGGGGCCCAAGGACTTAGGCCATCTTCTACTGAATTCCCAGGCCATAGCAGAGAGCTGGATTGGAAGTGAAGCCACTGGGACTTGAACTGGCACCAATATGGGATGCCAGCACTGAAGGCAGTGGCTTCACCTGCTATGCCACAGTGCCGGTCCCAGTATACTAGTTAATTAAAATGGAAAACATGGGGTCAGCTCTGTGGCTCAGTGGGTTAATGTCCTGGTCTAAAGCATTGACATTCCATATGGGCACCAGTTTGAGACCCAGCTGCTCCACTTCTGCTCCATTTATTTATTTATTTGAAAGGTGGACTTGCAGAGATTGGGAGAGACAGGGAGACAAAAGGAGATATCTTCTATCTACTGTTTCATTCCCCAAATGCCCACAATGGCTGGGACTGGGCCAGGCCAAAGCCAGGAGCCTGGGACTCCATGGGTCTCCCACACTGGTGGAAGGATCCAAATACTCAAGCCATTTTCACTGCTCTTTCAATCAGATTAGCAGGGAACTAGATTGGAAGTGGAGCAGCAAGGACTCAAGTCCTCTGTTTACATGGGATGCCAGCATTGATGGTGGAGGCTTAGCCTGCTGGATCACAATTCTGGTGACTATTGCAGGTTCTGAAATAAATCTCTAAGCATTTTTCTCAGTGAGTCACAAATGCAGATTGTACTGCAGACATTCCCAGGTTCTCTTTTTGGGCAAATAATTCTATTGCTTTCACTTTAATTAGATATAATGTTATTTCTTTATTTCTTTCTTTATTTTTTTTTTTACAGGCAGAGTGGACAGTGAGAGAGACAGAGAGAAAGGTTTTCTTTTTTTTTTTTTTCTTTTTTTTTTTTGCCATTGGTTCACCCTCCAATGGCCGCCACGGCTGGCGCGCTGCGACTGGTGCACCGTGCTGATCTGAAGCCAGGAGCCAGGTGCTTCTCTTGGTCTCCCAGGGGGTGCAGGGCCCAAGCACTTGGGCCATCCTCCACTGCACTCCCGGGCCATAGCAGAGAGCTGGACTGGAAGAGGGGCAACCAGGACAGAATCTGGTGCCCCAACCGGGACTAGAACCCGGTGTGCCGCACCACTAGGTGGAGGATTAGCCTATTGAGCTGTGGCGCCGGCCGGTATAATGTTATTTCAATTGTTTATCAGTAGAATAATCATAGACAAGGGCAAAAGCTAATTTGTATTCTTTGTCTTACCTGTATTTTCTTACTTAAAAATATTTATTAGCTTGATAGAGAAAAAAGTTGATGGACTGAGAGAGCTTTGACACATTAATTCACTTCCTAGATAACCATACCAAATAGGTGGGGTAGGACTGAAGCCAGGATTGAGGAATGGAATCTAGGCCTCCTTCATTGGTGACATCACCATTGCTTCCCCAGGTTTGCATTATCTGGGAGCTAGAAACTAGAGCTGGCATTGGAAATCATAGATACTCTGAGGTGGCATCATAAACAACACTAAGCTAAATGTCTGCCCTGTCTTTTAATATATTTTTTCTCTGACATATTGGAAATGATATGCATGGTGTTTTCCTGGAAATTGTTTTCTGTTCATTCCCATCGTAATTTCACTGATGGTTTCTTGTCTTTTTTTCTGGATGCTTCTACATACTTCTCCTTGACATTGCCCATTCAAGAGTCAGTATTGCCCCTCTTCTAGCCTGCTGTGCAATTCCCCTTGACAGATGTGGCCTTTGTGATTTGAACCTCCTGTTTCCCTCTAGCTTGGGCATTTCTCACAGCCAGTAGATAAAGGGTTTGACTCTGTTGAATGCTCTGTGTGGCTTTCTAAACACTCAACAAGTCTAATGTGACACCATATCCTTCCTTTTTTCCTTCATAACCATACACAACTGTCAGTGTTTATTTTGTGTCAGAGTTAATATGTTGACTGGAAGTGTATTATTATAGGTGATGACAGCATTTGAAGATGTGGCTGTGTACTTTACGTGGGAGGAATGGCAGAAAATGAACAATGCTCAGAAAATTCTGTACAGAGATGTGATGCTGGAGACCTACAGCAGCCTCTTCTCCTTGGGTGAGTGACACCCTTCACATGCCCAGTGATAATATTTTTTGCTATTTGATAAATAAGGGAACAGTTTATAATGTTTAATATTGGGCAGGATTAGAATTTGAGTCCATGAATAATCTGAACATCTACCATCTAACAAAAGATTCAAATTGGAACATTTGTTGCATAGCTCCTGAACCAAACTGTAGTCCTTTAAATAACCCAAGATAGTGATTTCACAAAGTCTTACTTTGTTTCCATTAATAGGGCACTGCATTACCAAACCTGACTTAATCTTCAAGTTGGAGCAAGGAGCAGAGCCATGGATGGTGGACGAATGCTTGAATGAGAGCCTTCCAGGTCAGTCTGCACATAAGATACAGGGAGGCCAAGGCAGAAAGTGTGCAGGTGTTGACTGGTGTTCTTTCCATGAATTTTTCTCAAGCCTTACTCCTGATGACAGCTGGTTTTGTGCATCAGACACAGGCATTTAGAGATACCAATATCTTTCTAACTTTTGTTCTTAGTGAAGATGTTCTTTGATTAAAAAAAAATCCAGTCATTTTCTGATGTTACTAAGGCTTTTATTTAGGTTTGATACATTCCCCAACTTCTAACTTGTCCTTCTCTATACTTTCATACCTTTTCCTTCATGCACTTATTAGTTCCTTCTATGCATGTTAATTAGGCAACATAAAGAAACTTTTTTTTTAAGATTAATTTTTCTGGTTTTTTTTTTTTTTTGACAGGCAGAGTGGACAGTGAGAGAGAGAGACAGAGAGAAAGGTCTTCCTTTTGCCATTGGTTCACCCTCCAATGGCCACCATGGCCAGTGTGCTGTGGCTGGTACACCGCGCTGATCCAAAGCCAGGAGCCAGGTGCTTCTCCTGGTCTGCCATGCAGGTGTAGGGCCCAAGGACCTGGGCCATCCTCCACTGCACTCCCTGGCCACAGCAGAGAGCTGGCCTGGAAGAGGGGCAACCTGGACAAAATCCGGCACCACGACCAGGACTAGAACCTGGTGTGCTGGTGCCACAGACAGAGGATTAGCCTATTGAGCTGCCACGCTGGCCTGTTTCTGTTTTTTTTTTTTTTTTAAGATTTATTTATTTGAAAGTCAGAGTGTGAGAAGGAGGAGAGACAGAGAGAGAAAGAGAGAGAGGTCTTCCCATCTTCCATCCACTGGTTCACTTCCCAATTGGCTGCCATGGCTGGAGCTGTACTGATCTGAAGCTAGGAGCCAGGAGCTTCTTCCAGGTCTCCCACATGGATACAGGGGTCCAAGGACTTGGGCCATCTTCTACTGCTTTCTCAGGCCATAGCAGAGTGCTGGATCAGAAGTGGAGCAGCTAGGACTTAAACTGGTGCCCATAAGTGGTGTTGGCACTGCAGGTGGTGGCTTTACCTGCTATACCACAGTGCCAGCCCCTGGAAACTTATTTCTAACTCATTGCTCAGATTGAGTTCCCACTCATGATTTTGCCCAGGCATAGAACTTGCTCAGGACTGCATCAATAAATGTGAGCTCTCTCTTAGTCTCTTTCTTTTTTTTCCTCTGTGCCTCTCAAATAAATAAGAAAATTATAGTCTGTTGGAAACATTTGAGAAGTGAGCCTACAGTTGGCAAACCTCTGTTTCAGTCTGTCTTTATCTCTCATTCTGTCTCTCTGACTCTCAAGTAAGTAAATAAGTAAATGCTAAAAGATGATCATGTTTCTGGTGCTGTGGCATAGTGAATTAACACCCTAGCCTGAAGCACCAGCATCCCATATGGGCACCAGTTGTTCCACTTCTGATCCAGCTCTCAGCTATGGCCTGGGAAAGCAGTAGAAGATGTTCCAAGTCCTTGGACCCCTGCACCCGAGGGAGACCCAGAAGAAGTTCTTGGCTCCTGCCTTCAGATCAGCACAGTTCTGGCCGTTGTGGCCAATTGGGGAGTGAACCATTGGATCAAGACTTTACTCTCTCTTTGCCTCTCCTCTCTGTGTAACTCTGAATTTCAAATAAATCTTTAAAAATAAAAGATGGTCATGAGTAAGCCTCTGTGCTGTGACATCAGAAATTATGAAGCTAGGAATGATACTATGATGCAGTGTGTTAAAGCTCCAGCCTGCAACACTAGCATTGCATATGGGTGCCAGTTCAAGTCCCAGCTAGTCCTCTTCTAATCCAGCTCTCTGCTAATGCACCTGAGAAAAGAGCAGAGGTTGGCCCAAGTCTTTGGCCCCCTGTACCCATGTGGGAGACAAGAAAGACACTCCTGGCTCCTAACTTCATCTTGGCCCAGCACTGGTTGTGTCCATATGGGGAGTGAACCAGCAGATGGAAGACTTCTCTCTGTTTCTATCTCTCTATATAATTTTAGCTTTCAAATAAATAAAATAATTCTTTGAAAAAAAGAAATCCTAAACTAAGCATGAACTTATAAAAACCATGAAAATAAGTGATCCTAGACTCACCAAGAAAGTAATGAGATTTTGAGACCCAAGGTCAAGTAGCCTTGTGGGTTTATGTTGGGTGGCTCAGATTTCTTTAAGGGTGGAGTTTGAAGTATGATTTCTCTCTTATTTTTCAGTATCATTGAAAAATAAGCAAATAAAAAGATAAGAAAAGCATAGGAAATGGAGCTTTCAGTGAAAATAGGAGGCAACTGATCAAAAGCCTCCAGAAATTCAAATTATCACACAGGAATGCTTCTAGAAAGAATTGAGAGGAGGTAACCAGCACTGATGATTTCAGAATGAGCTAGAAAACACTTTTCAAAGAAGATGAGCACATCCCAGTTTGCAGAAACAAATTCTTCAAACTGATTGGGAGTGTGTAACTAAAGTGGTATATTGGGAATTTTCTGTACCTGTTGTACTTCTGAGAAGCTGAAGGTGTTGGGTGTCCTTAGGAATTTAGGGAAGCTGTCATAGAGTAGAGACAAAGTAGTTTTTCATTTGAAAAAATCCCACAAATGATGTTTACCTAGGAAGACTGAGCATGAGACACTCATAGATTCAAATCCTACTCCTTAAATGTTGTCCTGCTTAAAGTACAGGCACATTTCACTCTTCTCACCTGCAAGTAAATGATCAGTAAAACTTTTTCATGTTTATGGTTGAGATATCAGAGAAGCAAAAAGCACACAATTTTTATAAAAATAAACTGGAGAAAAAGGACAGGGAAAAAAATGGTTGCTAGGTAGTGGGTGAATATTTTTATTAAATACTTTTCCATTCTTTAAAATATTTTATAGATATTTCATCTTTGTGAAAGGCAGAGTGATAGTGAGAGAAGAGAGAGAAAGAGGTCCTCTATTAGCTCACTTCCCAGATGCCTGCAACACTTAGGTCTAACTAGTCTGAAGCCAAAACTCTAGAATCCCTCTAGTCTTCCCTGGTTTCTCACAGGTTCCCAGGCACGTGAACCATTATCTGCTTCCTTCCAGTTTACATAGGCAGAGAGCTGTACTGAAAGCAGAGTAGCCAGGGCTCAAACTGACACTGTTTTGAGATGCAGGCATCCCACACATCATAGCACAAATGTCATTCTACCATCCTTGACAAATTCCCATAGTAAAAAGGATCATGTTTGAACATTGGGAAACCTCATGGTATATTAATGTATTAAGGAGAAAAACCATATAATGGTCACAAATAAGTACTTCATACTGATTTTGTGAAAATCTTATGCCACTTGGATAACAAGTAACTTCATTGCCTTTACATGAGTATGCCAGGAGAAACAGTTACATGTGATTCAGTGACATGATTGCTTTTTTCTCATTTCAGTGGGCATGAAAAGGGATGACCTGATTAGGATCAACCAGGAAAGTCAGGACAACAATCTGAATCAGGATTTTATGAAAAATAAGAAGACATCAGCTCTCAAGAGAGTTGAATTAAGAAAAACACTTAGTTTAAATTCAAGCCATATTCCAACACTGATTATTAAAAAGGGAATCTATTCAGGATTGAAGCCTGAGGAATGCAATAAATGTCACACTGTGTATCCCCCCAGTGGGCCTGATCAACTACAGGGTGAAGAGAAATTTGATAACACTAAGATACCTGGAAAACCTCTCCAGTTCTGTGAGCCTCTTGGTCAGCATGACAAGATTCACATCATGAAGCAGCCATTTGGACCCACTGGACAAGCAAAAGTCTTCACAAGAAAGATGTTCTGTAAATCTGAGAGGGTTCATATGGCAGAAAACTGTAATAAATCAACTGTCACTTTTGGAAAAGCAACTCAAATAGAAAAGGATATCTATGGAAATTCTAGCCTCAATATGCATCAACAAACTCACACAAGAAAGAAATTTTATAAGTACATTATGTATGTTGAACCTGTCATTCACCAGTCACATCTTACAATAAACCAGAGACTAAATACAAGGGAAAAACTTTACACATGTAAACCTTGTGGAAAATCACTCAGTTTTAATTCACCTTCTGAATGTAATGACTGTGAAAAAGCCTTTGGACAAAAGTCAGTCCTCAGGAAATGCCAACAAATTCACACCGGGGAGAAACCTCATGAATGTAGTGACTGTGGAAAAGCCTTTGGACGAAAGTCATACCTCATAAACCATCAGCGAATTCACACAGGAGAGAAACTTTATAAATGCCTTCATTGTGGAAAAGGCTTTCTATGGAAGTCAGACCTCATCAAACACCAGAGAATGCACACAGGGGAGAAACCTCATGAATGTAATGACTGTGGAAAAGCCTTTGGACGAAAGTCACACCTCATTGTGCACCAACAGATTCACACAGGGGAGAAACCTCATGAATGTAATGACTGTGGAAAAGCCTTTGGACGAAAGTCACACCTCATTGTGCACCAACAGATTCACACAGGGGAGAAACCTCATGAATGTAATGACTGTGGAAAAGCCTTTGGACGAAAGGCAGATCTCATCATACACCAGAGAATTCACACAGGGGAGAAACCTCATAAATGTAATGACTGTGGAAAAGCCTTTGGACAAAAGTCAGTCCTCATCCTACACCAGCGAATTCACACAGGGGAGAAACCTTATAAATGTAATGACTGTGGAAAAGCCTTTGGACAAAAGTCACACCTCATCGTGCACCAGCAAAATCACACAGGGGAGAAACCTCATAAATGTAATGACTGTGGAAAAGCCTTTGGACGAAAGTTATGCCTCAAAATACACCAGCGAATTCACACAGGGGAGAAACCTCATGAATGTAATGACTGTGGAAAAGCCTTTGGACGAAAGGCAGATCTCATCATACACCAGAGAATTCACACAGGGGAGAAACCTCATAAATGTAATGACTGTGGAAAAGCCTTTGGACAAAAGTCAGACCTCAAAATACACCAGCGAATTCACACAGGGGAGAAACCTCATGAATGTAATGACTGTGGAAAAGCCTTTGGACGAAAGTCAGACCTCAGGAAACATCAGCAAAATCACATAGGGCAGAAACCTCATGAATGTAATGACTGCGGAAAAGCCTTTGTATGGAAATCACACCTCATATCACACTGGAGAATTCACACAGGGGAGAAACCCCATGAATGTAATGACCAAGGGAAAGCCTCTGGATAAAAGTCAATCCTTTGGAAACATCAGAGAATTCCCACAGGGAAGAAGCCTCATGAATGTAATGATTTTGGAAAAGCCTTTGGACAAAAGACAAACCTCATATCACAGCAGAGAATTCACACAGGGTAGAAAACTCATGATCGTAATAACTGTGAAAAGCATTGAGCCATAAGTCAACCTTCATCATGCATCAGAGAATTCACACAGGGCAGAAACCTTATGAATGTAATGACTGGAAAAGCCTTTGCACAAAAGTCAAACCTCATAATGCACCAGAGAATACACACAGTGTTGAAACTTCATGAGTGTAATGACTGCGGAAAAACTTGATTTTAAGTTCCAACTCCAAATGCATCAGAGGATTCACACAGGGAAATAACCTTATAAATGTAATGACTGTGGAAAAGCCTTTTTCTATAAGTTATACCTCATATCAAAACAATTCACACAGGGCAGAAACCTTATGAATCTAATGAGTGTGGAAAAGCCTTTATAAATCATATGTTATATGGAAATCATATGTTATACAGGAAAGTATACAGTCAAACCAAACACAAGACCAGGAGATTAGAAATCTAAAAAAGACTGTTGGGAATCTACAGGATACTATAAAAAAAAAATAAGACCAACATTCTGGTTCTAGGAGTTCCTGCAGGCATGGTGAGAGAGAAAGGATTAGAAGGCATTTTTAGTGAAATACTAGCAGAAAACTTCCTGGGTTTGGAAAAAGAAAGAGACATCCAAGTACAGGAAGCACACAGAACTTTGAATAGACATGGTCAGAAAACATCCTTGCCATGACACATTGTAATCAAACTGCCACAGTGAAACAAAAAGACAAGATTCTAAAACGCGTAAGAGAGAAACATCAGATTACTCTCAGAGGATCTCCAATTAGACTCACAGCAGACTTCTCATCAGAAACCCTGCAGACTAAGAGAAAATGGCAAAATCTAGTCCAAGTCTGAAGAGAATAAAGCTGTCATCCCAGATTATTATACGCTGCAAAGCTCTCATTTGTGAATGAAGGTGAAATAAAGACCTTTCATAACAAACAGAAATTGAAAGAATTTGCCACCACTTGTCCAGACCAGCAAGATTTCTTCTTTTTTATTTTTTTTCCACTGTGGCAGATTTTATCTTTGTACTATGACTGTAGATAAGTGGACTTTCTGCTTTCTCTGAATCTCTGGAGGCTAGTAGTGGATGTGGCCAGAGAGCTCTGTTCAGTCTCCAGGGTTAAGGGTGTGCCTCAGGTGACACACCCAATTTTGGCATGTCTTATTTCTCCTTTTTTTGATCAGAAGGGAAGCATCTTCTGCTCAGTTGGGCTCTTCTCCTCAATGGAGACCAGTGCCTGAGTACTAGCCCCAGTGGGTATAATATTTGTCTGCTCTGTCCAAAGAACCACACAAAGGATCTGTGTAGTCCTCAGTATAAGTTCAGATTCTCCAGAAATGTCTCTCATCCCCTTGGGCTAGATGGTGAAAGTGACATCTTAAGTTTTAATATATATATATATATATATATATATATATATATGATTAAGGTTAAAAGTGACTGTATTTGATTGCATTAAGTTTTAAGTTGGTCATATAGAAGGCACCAATTGTTAAAGTGATCATATCAATAGAATTAACAGAATTAAAGAGAAGTAAATGCTTCAACATGGGAAGCAGTCCATACAGCAGACTCATAGAATGGCAATTGCTCTAAGTAACACTCAATGACCTCAGAGTCCTCCCTAAAGGCATTCTGGTCTGGCTAAAAAGCCCACAAGAGCATTTCAGGCATGGAAAGTTAGGACACTTATGCAAAAAGGTGTGCCTACATGGAGAGTCTCCCTGGGTGAGAGTCCTGAGGAAAGAAGTGGTCATCAAAGAAGGATGTACTCTCTTCAAAGGGAGAACTTTCACTTTGCTTACAGCCTTCTCTAAATATTGATGGAGCTTGTGGATTCAGAAGGCTTCCATAGCCTAGACAGCTCATGTCAAGAGCCTTGGGTGATCACTGATAGCACACAAAAAAGTGTGAATTCTTAAATTAACCATAGGAGTCACTGTGCACTAACTTCCCATGCAGGACCTTAAGACTATGCTTAAAAAACAGAGGGGAGAGTACGGTACCCCCACTATGAGTGTATGAACTTTGCTCCTTTCACTGTAAAATTCTTACAGGTCTCACCCCATGGAGAGCCACCAGCAGTGAGACACTGGAGGCCTCTCACAGGTGCAACCCAATTGCCTCTGGTTTGATGGAGGGACCCAACCACCCAACAATGGAAGGGGTCTGATCCCCTCATAATGATGGGCAAAGGTTTTCCTTGTGTTTCCCAGGCAGTTAGACAGTGAGAGAGACAGAGAGAAAGGACTTCCTTCCATTGGTTCATCCCCCAAATGACCATTACAGCCAGTGCACTGCTCCAATCCAAAGCAAGGAGCCAGGTGCTTCCTCCTGGTCTCCCATGCGGGTGCAGGGCCCAAGAACTTGGGCCATCCTCCACTGCCTTCCCAGGCCACAGCAGAGAGCTGGACTGGAAGAGGAGCAACCAGGACAGAACTGGCACCCCAACTGGGACTAGAACCCAGTGTGCTGGTGCCACAGGCAGAGGATCAGCCCAGTGAGCCATGGCGCCAGCTTGAGTAGTAGTTTTACCATTAATTCACATAGTACAACACATTGAGGACAGAGATCCTACATGGAAAGCAGGTGCACAGTGATTCCCATTGTTGATTTAACAATTGACAGTCTTATTTATGATGTCAGTAATCACCCAAGGCTCTTATCTCAAGCTGCCGAGGCTATGGAAGCCTCTTGAGTTCACAAATTCCAACTTTATTTGGATAAGGCCATGATCAAAGTGGAAGTTCTCTCCTCCCTTCAGAGAAAGGTATCTCCTTTGATGGCCCGTTCTTTCCGCTTGGATCTCACTCACAGAGATCTTTCATTTAGCAACCTGGTTAATTTTAAAGTAACAAGCTGATATAAGTGCATATGAAAATGCAAAGAATCTAGGATAGCCAAAATAACTCTGAAAAAATAATAAAATCAAAGGGATGATTTTTAAGTGTTATAAATTTATACTAATCTAAAGTGTGCTGTTGTCATATAGAAAGCCAGACAGATGAATGGAACACAAAAGAGGTTCCATAGAAGATCCAAACACAAACGGTGAGCAGGTTTTCTACAGAGGCACTATCGCAGTGCAGGGGAGAAAGTGTAGCCTTTTCAACACAATGAGATACTAATTTCCAATAAAATAGCTTCTATTTACAAAATTGAAAAGAAAATATGCCACAGATCTAACTGTAGTACTGAAAACTACAATACTTCCAGAAAAAAAAATCATAGAAGAGTTTTTTTTTTTTTTACTTTAAGTTAGGCAAAGATTTCCTAGATACAAGAAAAAATTAAAATCTATAATTGAGTACAGGGATAATTTACACTTAATCAAAGTCTAAAACTTCTTTTCTTCAAGACTTATTTATTTATTTGAAAGGCAGAATTACAGAGTGGCAAATGCAGAGAGAGAGATTGATTGTCCATCTGCTGGTTCACTCCCCAGATGGCCACAATGACCAGAGTTGGGCTGATCTGAAGTCAGGAGCCAACAGATTCTTCTGGATTTCCCATGTGGGTGCAGGAACCCAAGCACTTGGGCCATCTTCTACTGCTTTCCCTGGCTATAACAGTGAGCTTGATCAGAAGTGGAGCAGCCAGGACTCAAAGTCATACCCATATGGAATGCCGGCACTGCAGGCAACAGCTTTACCCACTATGCCATAGCATGGCCCCAAAAACTTCTTTTCAAAATGCTGTTTAAAGAATGAAAGTCAAAGCAAAAAAAAAAAAAATCCTTGAAAAATATACTATGAGACCAGCTCTGTGGCATAGTGGGTAAAGCTACTGCTTAGAGTACCAGCATCCCATATGTGCACCCGTTTGAGTACCAGTTACTCAACTTCTGATTCAGCTCTCTGCTATAGCCTGGGAAAACAGTAATAGATGGCCCAAACCCTTGGGCCCCTGCACCCTCATGGGAGATCCGGAGGAAATGCTTGGCTCCTGGCTTTGGATAGGCACAGTTCTGGCCATTGCAGCCAACTGGGGAGTGAATTAGCAGTTGGAAGACCTATCTCTCTCTGCCTCTCCTTCTCACTCTGTGTAACTCTGACTTTCAAGTAAATAAATAACTCTTCTTTAAAAAAGGAAAAATATACCTGATAAATTAAATTTTATAGTGCAATACATAAGATGCCACCAAAACAACCCTTAACTCTAAAATAGTGAGCATGTTAGAAATAGTTCACCACAGAAGACAGGAGAGGGAGCTGTTGTTTAATAATGGGTTGAGCCATCTCCTATAATACTGGGATTCTATATGAGTGCTGATTTGAATTCTGGCTGCTCTACTTCCAAACCAGTTATGTTAATGCTCCTGGGAAAGCAGCAGTGGATTCCACACATATTCTAACCCCTGGCACTTATGTAGGAGACCGATATGCAGTGATCCTCACCAGGTAATCAGCGAGCCCTGAGTACATGTAACTTCCCACAGTGACTGCCCAAAGTCCCAGCCATACCCTGAGCCCTCCATGCAGCATCAGTGTTCTCACAGTCCCAGCACACAAGCCTCCCACAGTGATGAGCACCCAGCCCCCCATTAGTTCTTCCCACCAAATTCAAGTTTCTCTGCTCTGCTGTTTGCTGGGTGTACAGACACTGGTGCGTCTATTACATATGTCCAAAATGATGCCTGCTCTCTATCAGCTTGTTACAAAATGCCAGTTTCAGGGTGGTCAGGGAGAGAGAAACACAGCAGGTACACTGTCCTACCTAGGGCTCCTAGCTGGATTCCCACCAGGATCTTTCTGCAACTTTATCACCAGTGGCTTGGGTTGCTCCAGTCTGGTCTCACTTCCTGAGCTGCTGCTGAGGTTCTTGGCTGCTGGGTTTCTGAGTTGTGCATGTCCACATTCTGCACATGGTCCACAGTGTCCCTCATTCGTGTGGAGTTTCCTCTGCCATTTTTTCCTTAACTCTTCCTTGAGACTGTACTCTCTCCACTTTTTTCATACTATCTTCTACAACAGTAAGCTCCCTCTATTCCTCCATCTTAATCTAATCCTTGGTTTATTCTTTCTCAAGAAATTCATCAATAGGCTTTTACTCATCTGTCCAATTGTTTATTATTGGGTTCAATAAATACTTATTGAACAACCAATGCATGTCCATAATAGTCACAGTGGACAGAAACATGGCTTTTAAATTTCAAAATTTTATAATAAAAATGATCATCTGTAATAGATTGCCAATATTTTATTGTCTAAAGTACATATACCAAGTCTTCTCATTTTCCCTAGAGTATAAACAACTATTATACAGCACCCTGAAAAATCATAGCCATTTATGATAACAGGGTTAATGACACTGTCATACATATAATGCTAAGGAATGGCTAAATTTCATCTTTCAAATTGCTTTTATTGGATGCATGCTTGTGAGAACACTATTAGAAAGGCTTCACCCTTAGTTCATTTTTTTGACCACACCTCCCTCCCTACAAACAGCTCTCTCTAACTTGGATTCTGTATCATCTTCACTTTCTGAAAAAGAATGCACCTGCCAACTAATGTGAAGAGCAAATCACTTCATCTCCTGTTTAGATGCTGCTTTTTGGACACTTGTGTGCTTCTACCTCCAAAAACAGCCACTCTGTCATTCAAAGGTTACTGTTACCTCCTTCAACAAACAGGCACTAAAAAAAAAAAAAAAAAAAAAAAAAAAAAAAAAAAAAAAAAGGAGCAATCCCACACTTCATGGGTTTTGTGTCTTCCCAGAGCCTGTAGATTAAAATTCTCATGGTCACCAAGGAGTTAAATCAAGACAGACAGCATAGAGTTCCCTATTAAAAAAAAAAAAGTCAGGTCTTCCTCTAACACATTTGTGTTAGCCAATTAAAATTTATTAGATTATTAGATCAGCTACTTACTACATTAGGACAAAGAGATAACATAGCATCATGGAACGAATAAGAAAATGAACCTAGGGTGCTGCTATTTTTTCCTTTTTTCATGGAGGCAGCTGGCAGTTTGAGGAAGAAAAGAGTTTGGACAAGAGTGCAAGCTCTGAACCAGCAAAAGCCAATCCTACCTGAAGAGTGATGGTCCACACCAAAAGTTCTTGCTTTCCAAATTTCAGAAACAAGCTTCCCAGAAACTGAGATGCCCAGGAAGAAAAGACAGCTAGAGAATCCAGTTAGGCTGACTCCAATGAGACAAGAAGAGAAACATATTTTTCAGCATGATGCTTGAAGTATGTTCTGCACCTCATGAAGCATCTGTCCAGGGTCTGGTGCCCTCTTGGTAATGTCAGCCATCAAACAGCTGCCATACTTCCCCCTTAGCTGAACTGTAGCCATCATCATTCATCAGCTGGCCTCTACCCTGTTCAGCAGCATTGAAGACTATCCCCAAGCCCTACTTCAACATCCCCAGCTTCAGTAGCTGGATGGACTAGAGAGACTGGTAAGCCAAACTCGAGTGAAGACAAGGCACAATAAAAAGAAATATGGAGAAGTGTGTAATTCAGGTTTGAGTAGTAGAGACAACATGTGCTTAACTAACCAGTCCTGGTTCCAATACAGGTCCTGCAACATGTTAGTCTGTAACAAGACTTTGAGCCAATTATCTTGCTCCTCGGCATCTGTCTCCTCATCTGCAGAGATAAAACACCGACTTCGAGAACTACTATGAAATTTAAATACATATGAAGTTGGCCTTCAGAAAACAGTAATTAAAATTCTTATTTCTTTATTAAAAGACAATCCCAAATGCACATGAGGCAAGAATTAGATTTTACTTGACACAAATCCTACAGTATAAGAATATAAAAAAATCAAATCTGAATAACATATAGCAGCTACTTTGATGCAGCAAAATATACATGCACACATAACAGTTGTACAAACTCCCAGTTTGTGAGATCAGAATTATCTAAACAAAACAGATGTTAATAACCAAAGTGTATGATGAGTTCTGCTCATTTCTTCACCACAAGTAAAGACCTTCCAGGATGAAATCAATGTCATCATTTGCTTTCTCTAAGTTTGGGGGTGGTTAGGATCACTTCATTGGCCTCCTGGGGTTTCCAAGGCAACTGTTAGGGTAATTCTCAAAAGGATGAGAACACCAAGTCTGTGGCAACTATTCTGAAGACACTCATACAGTAATAGACATTATTACTGGAAATGCACTGCTCTCAACAGCAGCTCTTTCCTTTGAATAATTTACTACATTCAAAGCTCTAAGTAGGTAAATGTACACTTCTGCATAAAAAGTAATGATTATTACTACAAGAAACCATCAGAACTCTAAATGGAAAATAAAATTAATTTCATGAAAGTGAATTACAAAACCTAAAGTCCAAATTTGCAGCATAACCCAGTATTGTCTTTTCAAAAAAATAAAATAAAAAAAGTTAATTCTCATCTGTCTACTCCTAAGAGATTCCCACAGCTGCCTCATGTCATCCTTCTCCAGGAGTCCTAGGGAGGGAAAGAACTGGCTAAATTATATTCAGCATGTCCTTAGTGTTTCTGTTTATTATCAAATAAATTTATGATAGGTCAACTTTCAGTTCAGCATTTCAGTGTTCAGTTATAGAATATTTCATTTGTGGAGCAGGTATGTAACCTAGCAATTAAGATGCCTGCATCCCATGCTAGAGTACCTGGGTTTCATTTCTGGCTCTAGAACCTGACTCAAGCTTCCTGATAATCCAGACCCTGGGAGACAGATAACTGCTCTTGCTACCCACCTAGGCGACCTTGATTGAGTGCCTTTTCTGCTGACCTAACCCCAAGTGTATAGGCACTCATGGAGTGGACATGAAGAGTTTAACTCTTTCATTACATTCCTATCTCTTTGTCTCTATGCCTTCCAAATTAAAAAAAAGTAATTCTATTTCTGAGCCATTTAATAAAGAATCACATATAACCATGAACTATAAAGCAATTGAAGTTCTAAATAGAATTCTTTTTTTAACTTTTTATTTACATAAGGTCAACAAATTCCATGCATTTCATATGTACTGATTTAGGAGCATAGTAATACTTCCCACCAACCCTCTCTCTCACTCTTGCTCCCTTCTTCCCTCTTCCTTCTTTTCTTAATCTTTCTTTCAATTTTTACTATGACATACTTTTAAAACTCCACTAAATAAAGAATTCAATAGGTATCAAGTAAGAAAACCACTATTCTTCAAGAGTATAGACAAGGGCAGTAAACCATATTCACATTTTTTTTAACTTTTATTTAATGAATATAAATTTCCAAAGTACAGAACATGGATTACAATGGCTTCCCCCCCATAATGTCCCTCCACCCTGCAACCCTCCCCTTATCCACTCCCTCTCCCCTTCCATTCACATCAAGATTCATTTTCGATTCTCTTTATATACAGAAGATCAGTTTAGCATACATTAAGTAAAGATTTCAACAGTTTGCTCCCACACAGAAACATAAAGTGAAAAGTACTGTTTGAGTACTAGTTATAGCATTCAATCTCAATGTACAGCACACTAAGGACAAAGATCCTACATGAGGAGAAAGTGCACAGTGACTCCTGTTGTAGACTTTACAAATTGACACTCTTGTTTATGGCATCAGTAATCACCCTAGGCTCTTGTCATGAGCTGCCAAGGCTATGGAAGCCCCCTGAGTTCACTGACTCTGATCATATTTAGACAAGGCCATGGTCAAAGTGGAAGTTCTCTCCTCCCTTCAGAGAAAGGTACCTCCTTCTTTGAAGACCTGTTCTTTCCACTGGGATCTCACTTGCGGAGATCTTTCATTTAGGTTGTTTTTTTTTTTTTTTCCAGTGTGTCTTGGCTTTCCATGCCTGAAATACTCTCATGGGCATTTCAGCCGGATCTGCATGCCTTAAGGGCTGATTATGAGGCCAGAGTGCTGTTAGGACATTTGCCATTCTATGGGTCTGCTGTGTATCTCACTTCCCATGTTGGACCATTCTCTCCCTTTTTGATTCTATCAGCTAGTATTTGCAGACACTATTCTTGTTTATGTGATCCCTTTGGTTCTTAGTCCTATCATTATGATCAATTGTGAACAGAAATTGATCACTGGGACTAGTGAGATGGCATTGGTACATGCCACCTCGATGGGATTGAATTCAAATCCCCTGGTATGTTTCTAACTCCACCGTTTGAGGCAAGTCAGCTTGAGCATGTCCCGAATTGCACATCTCTTCCCTCTCTTATTCCCACTCTTATATTTAACAGCGATCACTTTTCAGTTAATTTTCAGCACTTAAGAAGAATTGTGTATTGATTACAGTATTCAACCAAAAGTATTAAGTAGAACAAACAAAAAAATACTAAGAGGGATAACATATTAAGCTGCTCATCAACAGTCAGGGTGAGGGCTGATCAAGTCACCGTTTCTCATAGTGTTCATTTCACTTTAACAGGTTTCCTTTTTGGTGCTCAGTTAGTTGTCACCTATCAAGGAGAACAAGTGGTATTTGTCCCTTTGGGATTGGCTTATTTCTCTCAACATGATGTTTTCCAAATTCCTAACAGGGATCACTTTTCAGTTAAAATTTAAACACCTAAGAACAATTGTGTGTTAATTACAGAGTTCAACCAATGGTACTAGAACAAAAAAAAATACTAAAATGGATAAAGTATTACATTGTACATCAACTGTCAGGAAAAGAGCTGATCAAGTCACTGTTTCTCACAGTGTCCATTTCACTTCAACAAGTTTCCCCTTTGGTGCTCAGTTAGTTGTCACCAATCAGGGAGAACATGTGATATTTGTCCCTTTGGGACTGGCTTATTTCACTCAGCATGATGTTTTCCAAATTCCTCCATCTTGTTGCAAATGACTGGGTTTCATTGTTTTTGACTGCTGTATAGTATTCAATAGAGTACATGTCCCATAATTTCTTTATCCAGTCTACTGTTGATGGGCATTTGAGTTGGTTCCAGGTCTTAGCTATTGTGAATTGAGCTGCAATAAACATTAATGTGCAGACTGCTTTTTTGTTTGCCAATTTAATTTCCTTTGGGTAAATTCCAAGGAGTGGGATGGCTGGGTCGAACGGTTGGGTTATCTTCAGGTTTCTGAGGAATCTCCAGACTGACTTCCATAGTGGCTTGACCAGTTTGCATTCCCACCAACAGTGGGTTAGTGTCCCTTTTTCCCCACATCCTCGCCAGCATCTATTGTTGGTAGATTTCTGAATGTGAGCCATTCTAACTGGGGTGAGGTGGAACCTCATTGAAGTTTTGATGTGCATTTCCCTGATTGCTAGTGATCTTGAACATTTTTTCATGTGCCTGTTGGCCATTTGGATTTCCTCTTTTGAAAAATGTCTATTGAGGTCCTTGGCCCATCTCTTAAGTGGGTTGTTTGTATTGATCTTGTGGAGTTTCTTGATTTCTTTGTAGATTCTGGTTATCAACCCATATCTGTTGCATAGTTTGCAAATATATTTTCCCATTCTGTCAGTTGTCTCTTCACTTTCCTGACTGTTTCTTTTGCAGTACAGAAACTTCTCAATTTGATGCAATCCCAATAGTTAATTTTGGCTTTGACTGCCTATGCTTCTGGGGTGTTTTCCAAGAAGTCATTGCCAGTACCTATATCTTGCAGGGTTTTTCCAATGCTCTCTAATAATTTGATGGTGTTGGGTATAGATTTAAGTCTTTAATCCATGTTGAGTGGATTTTTGTGTAAGGAGAAAGGTAGGGGTCTTGCTTCATGATTCTGCACGTGGAAATCCAGTTTTCTTAGCACCATTTATTGAATAGACTGTCCTTACTCCAGGAATTGGTTTTAGATCCTTGATCAAATATGAGTTGGCTGTAGATGTTTGGGTTGATTTCTGGTGTTTCTATTCTGTTCCATTGGTCTATCCATCTGTTTCTGTACCAGTACCATGCTGTTTTGATTACAACTGCCCTGTAGTATGTCCTGAAATTTGGTATTGTGATGCCTCTGGCTTTATTTTTGTTGTACAGCTTTTTTGTTTGCCAATTTAATTTCCTTTGGGTAAATTCCCAGGAGTGGGATGGCTGAGTTGTATGGTAGGGTTATATTCAGGTTTCTGAGGAATCTCCAGACTGACTTCCATAGCGGCTTTCCCAGTTTGCATTCCCTGCAACACTGCCTGCAGTGCTGGCATCCCATATTAGTGCTGGTCCCTGTCCTGGCTGTTCCTCTTCACATCCAGTTCTCTGTCTTGGCCTGGGAAAGCAGGAGAAGATGGCCCAAGTACATGGGCCCCTGCACCCATGTTGGAGACCTGGAAGAACATCCTGGCTCCTGGCTTCGGACTGCCTCAGCTCTAGACATTGCAGCCATTTAGGGGGTGAACCAGTGGATGGAAAACCATTCTCTCTGTCTCTGTCTCTGTCTCCCTCTCTGTAACGCTACCTCTCAAATAAATTAATAAATTTTTGAAAATAAATAAATAAAATCATTAAAAAATACCAGCATGGCTGATATCATATATAAGGTAATGAGTAGCAAAAGATAAAAGTCAACATATTGTTTTACATTTCATGGAATAATTTCAGTTACTCTTAGATTCTGAAAAGCAATGTAACTTGAAAACTTGAACATTCTATTAACAAGCATTTTACTACTGAGAATTAATGTAATTTGCTTTGTAGTTTTATATGCCTAAGTTGAAATGTTCATTTCAATCACTGAAAAGTAGAGCAGTGACAAACCTATACCATTCTGTACTGTTTTCTGAGAATGACTGCACACGCTTCTACAAGTTTGTGTCATACAATAATGCTTTTTTAAATGCTACTTAATGAAAAGTGAATATAAGAAAACTCTTAGCTTACTTCTAATTTCACTTGTTAAAAAAACACCAGAATATATAAAATTCCTATTACATGTTTATAAAGAGTATTTATAGATTGTTACCTCAGTTCCTTATTTTTCCTTCTATAGTTTTACCTACTTCTCTGTGGAAGACAGACTTTCAATTATCTATCACAATGTTTTTATTTATGTGTCCTGTATTCCACAATATTCAAAAATTCTCTTTCTCACCCACCTTAAGAATAAGATAGTTCATATGAAGAGAAGTAGCTCATGTTGGTAACCCCTTTATGCAGACTTAATTCTTTTTGCTCATTCAAATAATCTTGGGCAAAGGTTTATGAACTAGAGTCACACTGAGGAAAGGTCCTCTCCAGGCCTGTGAATATCCACTGCCATGGCTGTACTGGCTCTCCCCATCTGTTGGTTTCAAGCCAATACATTCAATATGGTACTGATTCAGAGAGTAGGAGTGAATACTATGTATAATGACAGTAGCTCCATCACTGGCCACTTTTATAATTTGAATACAGTATATCATGACTACTGGGGACTAAGAAAATATACCAAATAAGAATACATAAATAAAATTAGTTTTATTGAGATGTTAAATCCATTATTTTACTGTTCTCCCTGCTTTTCACTTCAATGTTCCATTTCTAATGTGCCAAAGTATAAACACTATATTTGTTAATTTTTGGAATTATCTAGAACAAATGGTTGTTTTTTTAACTTTTATTTAATAAATATAAATTTCCAAAGTGCAGCTTATGGATTACAATGGCTTCCCCCGCAATAACTTCTCTCCCACCCACAACCCTCCCATCTCCTGTTCCCTCTCTCATTCCATTTACATCAAGATTCATTTTCAATTCTCTTTATATACAGAAGATCAGTTTAGTATATATTAAGTAAAGATTTCAACAGTTTGCACCCACATAGAAAGAGAAGTGAAAAATACTGTTTAAGTACCAGTTATAGCATTAAATCACAATGTACAGCACATTAAGGACAGAGATCCTACATGAGGAGTAAGTGCACAGTGACTCCTGCTGTTGACTTACCAAATTGACACTCTTGTTTATGGTGTCAGTAATCACCCTAGGCTCTTGTCATGAGTTGCCAAGGCTATGGAGGCCTTTTAAGTTTGCTGGCTCTGATCTTATTTAGACAAGGTCATAGTCAAAGTGGAGGTTCTCTCCTCCCTTCAGAGAAAGGTACCTTCTTCTTTGATGACCTGTTCTTTCCACTGGGATATCACTTGCATGGATCTTTCATTTAGGTTTTTTTTTTCCAGAATGACTTGGCTCTCCATACCTAAAATACTCTCATGGGCTCTTCAGCCAGATCCAAATGCCTTAAGGGCTGATTCTGAGGCCAGAGTGCTGTTTAGAACATCCACCATTCTATGAGTCTGCTGTGTATCCTGCTTCCCATGTTGGATCATTCTCTCCCTTTTTTATTCTATCAGTTAGTATTAGCAGACACTACTCTTCTTTACTTGATCCCTTTGACTCTTAGTCCTATCATTATGATCAGTTGTGAACTGAAATTGATCACTTGGACTAGTGAGATGGCATTGGTACATGCCACCTTGATGGGATTGAATTGGAATCCCCTGGCACATTTTTAACTCTACCATTTGGAGCAAGTCAGCTTGAGCATGTCCCAAATTGTACATCTCCTCCCTCTCTCATTACCACTCTTATATTTAACAGATCATTTTTCAGTTAAATTTCAATACCTTAGAATAATTGTGTGTGAATTACAGAGATCAACCAATAGATTTAAGTAGAACAAAAAAATACTAAAAGGGATAAATTATAAGTTGTTCCTCGACAGTCAGGACAAGGGCTGATCAAGTCACTGTTTCTCAAAGTGTCCATTTCACTTCAACAGGCTTCCTTTTAGGTGCTCAGTTAGTTGTCACCGATCAGGGAGAACATATGATGTTTGTCCCTTTGGAACTGGCTTATTTCACTCAGCATGATGTTTTCCAGATTCCTCCATTTCGTTGCAAATGACAAGATTTCATTGTTTTTACTGCTGTATAGTACTCTATAGAGTACATGTCCCATAATTTCTTTATCCAGTCTACTGTTGATGGGCATTTAGGTTGATTCCAGGTCTTAGCTATTGTGAATTGAGCTGCAATAAACATTAAGGTGCAGACAGCTTTTTTGTTTGCCAATTTAATTTCCTTTGGGTAAATTCCCAGGAGTGGGATGGCTGAGTTGTATGGTAGGGTTATATTCAGGTTTCTGAGGAATCTCCAGACTGACTTCCATAGCGGCTTTCCCAGTTTGCATTCCCTGCAACAGTGGGTTAGTGTCCCTTTTTCCCCACATCCTTGCCAGCATCTGTTTGTTGGTAGATTTCTGAATGTTTGCCATTCTAACCGGGGTGAGGTGAAACCTCATTGTGGTTTTGATTTGCATTTCCCTGATTACTAATGATCCTGAATGTTTTTTCATGTGCCTGTTGGCCATTTGGATTTCCTCTTTTGAAAAATGTCTATTGAGGTCCTTGGCTCATCTCTTAAGTGGGTTGTTTGTTTTGTTGTTGTGGAGTTTCTTGATCTCTTTGTAGATTCTGGTTATGAATCCTTTATCTGTTGCATAGTTTGCAAATATTTTTTCCCCATTCTGTTGGTTGCCTCTTCACTTTCCTGACTGTTTCTTCATTTCCATATATAGCTAAGAAGTCCAATCTATGAATTGTTAACTCAGCTTTCTATCAACTCAGAACACCCTGGAGCTGAAACACAACTTCAATTTGTTTTTGGCCCTATTTCTATGAGTTTTTTGACTATTTTTTTCATGCTATTAGGGAACAGTAAAAAAATCTTTCACTACAAATATATCTCATAGTTAAGGGAGTTAGAATTCAAGTCAATAAGTACTTCTTAAATATAAGATTCAGTAATGTATTAAGTATAAACATAGTTATTCATAAAGCAGTAGTTACATGTAACTGTATATCATGTGTAACTAGTTTAAAATCTCATTAATTATTTACAACAGGGGCTGGCATTGTGGCATAGAATGTAAGGCTGATGCCTGCTATGCTGGCATCCCTCATGGGTGCTGGTTCAACTCCTGGCTGCTCCACTTCTGATCCAGTTGCTCTCTAATTGCCTGGGAAAGTAGCAGAGGATGGCTCAAGTGATTGGTCCCCTGCACTCATGTGGGAGACCCAGAAGCTTCTGGTTCCTGGCTTCAGTCCAACCCAGCCCTGGCTGTTGCAGCCATCTGGGAGAGTGAACCAGAGGATGGAAGACTTTCTATCTCTCATTCTTTCTCTCTCTCTGTGTAACTCAGACTTTCAAATAAATAAATTTTAAAAAATCTTCACAACAATCCAGTGAGGTATAAATATTTGTCACCAATCAACAGGTGAATAAGATGAATTACAAAACCTCTAAGTGATAGTGGTAAACTTGAACCTAAAGCCATTCAACTCCAAAGACTGCCTCTTCAGACACTATACTACATTTTCATATTCATTTGACTTTATAATCTATATGTGATTTCAGGTATAAAGTTTTAAAAAGATTTATTTATTTGAAAAGCAGAGATACAAAGAAGAGATAAAAAGACAGATAGAGATCTTCCATCCCCAAATGGCTGCAATGGCTGGAGCTGTGCCAGGCCAAAGACTGGAACCTAAAGCTTCTTCTGGTTCTCCCATATGGGTGTAGGGGCCCAAGTACTTGGGCCATCTTCCACTGCTTTCCCAGGCACATTAGCAGGGAGCCAGATCGAAAGCGGAGCAGCCTGGACTCAAAACAGATTCAATATGGGATGCCAACACTGCAGGCAGATTTTGCCACAGCAAACCCTGACCCCCAGGTATAATTTTTTAAATCATGATTTTTACAATAGCACTAGGTTCACATGATTAAAAAGTCAATAGCGGGCCAAGAAGAATCCTAAACTGAGAACAATAAGCATACCCAGTACTTAGATCATGATTTCAAGCATTAAACAAAACTAAGATTCCTTAGAGAAAATGCATATTTGAAGGACTAAGGCAAGAAATGTTTAAAATAAGCCTGCGATATCTCATTATACCAGAAAATAAGAAAATAATCAAATGACAATGGGGAGATTCAGAGGAACAAAGAGGCTTCTACTGGCTAACCTTGGGAACAATAGGGCATTAAAATAATGTGAAATCACTAGGTTCATACTGATACAGTTTTTTTAAAAGGAGAGAAGGAAAAGTTTTTCCCATAGCATAACACCAACTAATTAACAAAGAAACATTAAAACTAGAAAACAACATTTGGCTTGTATCATTTCATAGATTTAGTCAAAAAGCATCAGTATATAATGGTACTTCAAAAGTTTGTCAAAAACAGAAATAAAAGACAAGTTTATTTTCTGTGCAAAAATTTTGAAGCTTATGATGTTATTCATGATGGACATTTTCCACAAATATTTTGCAGGACATTCATATATATTTACAGAGAGAGAGGGGAGGGAAGGATGAAAGGGATTAGAGACAGTGGGAGGATGCTAAAAAACAAATATGGCAAAATGTTAACTTGGGCCATCTACTGCTTTCCCAGGCCATAGCAGAGATCTGGATTGGAAGTGGAGCAGCCAGGACTTGAACCTGCACCCATATGGGATACCTGCACTGCAGGTGGCAGTTTTACCCCCTATGCCACAGTGGTAGCCCCAAAAATTGCCATTTGTGAAAACATATGGAACTGGAAATGATTATGTTAAGTGAAATAAGTCAGACACAGAAAGACAAATACAACGTTCGATCAATTTTAATATAATCTAGAGAAGGGGTATGGTATGGAGTTATAGAGGAAATAGATGGACCATGTGTTGATAATTATGGAAACTGTTACATAATATAATGAAAAGATTTTAAACAGTCAATTATATATTTTTAAAATAAAAAATCTTACCCCCACTCTTACCATTTTCATATTTCCTACAAACTCATCCCAACAGGTAACTGTTTTATTAGTTGCTTTCTAGTTTCTTTACAAAAACATATGGAAATACAAATATATATTTTTATTTCTCCACTCTTCTTCCAAAAGGTAACAAACCAAACACATTGATGTCACTTTGTTTCCCCCCTCCCCACTTTCATGTATTCTGGACATCTCTCCATACCATTTATACAGGTCTATTTTTTGTGTGTGTGTGTTTGTGTGTGTGTGTGTGTGTGTGAGAGAGAGAGAGAGAGAGAGAGAGAGAGAGAGAAAGCTCATAATTTATTCAACCAGTCCCTTACCACTGGAATTTTATTTTGAATCTTGTATTCCTCCAACAATACTACAATAAATACCTTGTATAATTCTATCATTTTTGACCTGTGCAGATTTTGCTCTAGGGCAGATTACCAGAGGGGATTTGATGAATCAAAGATATGCTTGGCAGATTTTACTAGATTTTTTACCCTTTCTCCCACTGATATATGAGAGCGCTTATTTCCTCACAGCCTTGACAACATAATATATTATTGAACTTTTGTGTGGGTTTTTATCCATCTGATAGATGAAATATTTTGTCTCAGTATTTTTTCATTTGCATTTTTTCTATTCGTGGGCAATATAATTGCTATTTCCACTACCTTTCACACTAGAGGATCAGTATTATCTCCTAACTTATAAGTACCCACCTATGTCTTTGACTTACTTTCCTCCTTACCTCTCCAGAATTCTCTATCCCTTCAATACCTTTAATATCTCCCCTGCTCCATTTCTTTTCTTGCTAAGTTCAAGTATTTATCTTCATTTTTTGGCAAGATGTTACAATCCAACAACATGGTATAAAAGGCAAACCATGAAAAGCATGTTTTCATAATTTGGTTTTTTTTTGTTTTTATAATTTGAATATGAACACTGCCCACCCTTAGAATAGACCACCATCCTCACCTTCTTAGGAATTCCTTCAGCCACATTCAAGGCATACAGAAGCATACGTGGATACATTCCTTTCCATAGATAGATTCAAGTGGCAACATACTGCTCAGTTAAGGTAATGCCAGCTGCTGTAGTAACTTAACCCAAAGTCTCAGTAGTTTCACACAATGAAAGTTTATTTATGCACTCGCATGGCCGTCTGATGGTCAATGGGCAGATTTCCCTGTGGACTTAAGGGGCACAAGTCTGCCATAGTCTAGCATCTCAGTGTTTACTTCAGCATCACATTCACCAGGGTGGCTGCAGGAGGAATGGAAGGAAAAGATGAAACTGTAACTTAATGACCTGGCCCAAAGTCACCAGATCACTCAGCAAATATGCCCTTGGATATAACAGTCTTTTTAGATGTAAGAAAGGCTGGGAAATTTAGTAGCTGGCTGTGTACTTAAAATATGGAAGCATAACATAAATCTTTGGAGCTATTTGCCTCCTAAATGTATATTCTTTACACTGCTTTACTCCGTGGTGTGTTTTTTTTATTTTATCTTTGAGATGTTTCCAATAATTCATATAGGGCTGATCCATTTTAAAACCTTCTTCAATGGGGCTGGTGTTGTGGCATAGCGGATTTAAGCTGCCACTTGCAACACCAGCATACCACATGACTGTCAGTTTGAGTCCTAGTTGCTCTGCTTCCAATCCAGCTCCCTGCTAATGTGCCTGAGAAGACAGCAGAGGATGGTCCAAGTGCTTGGGCCCCTGCACCCACATGAGACACTTGTATGAAGTTCCTGGGTTCTGGCTTCAGTCTGGCCCAGCACTGGCCATTGTGGCTATTTGGGGAGTGAACCACCAGATGGAAGATCTCTGTCTCGCTCTCTCTCTCTCTCTCTCTCTCTCTAACTCTACCTTTCAAATCAATAAAATAAATCTGTAAAAAATGCTTTTTAACAGCTGCATAATACAGGCATTTCTAGCTGAACTAGACTTTCACCTACTCTACAAGATTGCAATAAATACAGATAATTTTGCTAGAGACAGTTCTGAAGTACTTCATTTTCTGATGGTCCAAGTCCTTGGCCCCTGCAATCATGTGGGAGACCCAGAAGTTCCTGGCTCCTGGCTTCAGGATTGGCACAGCTCTGGCTGTTGCAGCCATCTGGGAAATGAACCAGCGGATGGAAGACTCTCTCTCTCTGCCCCTCCTTCCACTGTGTAACTCTGACTTTCAGATAAATAAATAAATCTGTAAAATGTTTTTATCTTTCATTGAAAAGAGGTTCTATTTATTATCCCTGGTAGGCAATAACTCAGGATGAATGTAGAATTTCTTATGTATATGTTAATACTCTGAATGTACACTATATAGTGCTAAGCACTTTGTCAGTGGACATTACAGAAATAAAGCTGCCTACTGTTGATTTTATATCAGGCTTTTATTAACACATACTTTAAGGGGCTGGCGCTATGGTGCAGTAGATTAATCCTCTGCCTGTGGCACCGGCATCCCACATGGGCTCCGGTTGTAGTCCTGGCTGCTCCTCTTCTGATCGAGCTCTCTGCTATGGCCTGGGAAAGCAGTAGAAGATGGCCCAAGTGCTTGGGCCCCTGCACCCATGTGGGAGACATGGAAGAAGCTCCTGGCTCCTGGCTTCGGATCAGTGCAGCTCCAGCCAATGCGGCCACTGGGGAGTGAACCAACGGAAGGAAGACCTTTCTCTCTGTCTCTCCTTCTCACTGTCTGTAACTCTGTGAGCCAGTCAGCCAAACGGTGTCTTTTAACTGAAGAATTCAGACCATTAATGTTCAATGTGACAATTGATACGTAGTGACTTTGCCCTGCCATTTTCCCGGAAATATTTTCTAGTATATGCTTTGAGCTTCCCATGCTCTTTTACTGGTAGGTGTTCTTCCTTTCCCTTCTTTCATATTGATGGCCGTGTTTCTGTGTTTCTGAGTGTAGCACATCTTTAAGTATCTTTTGCAGGGCCGGACGAGTGGCCACAAAGTCTTTCAATTTCTGTTTGCTATGAAAGGTCTTTATTTCACCTTCATTCACAAATGAGAGCTTGGCAGGATATAATATTCTGGGCTGGCAATTTTTCTCTCTTAGCACCTGTGCTATGTCTCGCCATTCCCTCCTAGCTTGTAGGGTTTCTGATGAGAAGTCAGCTGTGAGTCTGATTGGAGATCCTCTGAGAGTAATCTGACGTTTCTCTCTTGCACATTTTAGGATCTTTTCTTTATGTTTCACTGTGGTAAGTTTAATTACCACGTGTCGTGGTGAGGATCTCTTTTGGTCATGTTTATTGGGGGTTCTATGAGCTTCCTGTACTAGGATATCTCTGTCCTTCTCCAAACCTGGAAAGTTCTCTGCTAGTATCTCACTAAAAAGGCCTTCTAATCCTTTCTCTCTCTCCATGCCTTCAGGAACTCCTAGAACTCGAATGTTGGTTTTTTAAATAGTATCCTGTAGATTCCCAACAATATTTTTTAGGTTTCTAATTTCCTCTTCTTTTCTTTGGTTTGACTGTATGTTTTCCTGTGCTCTATCTTCTAAGTCCGATATTCTCTCTTCTGCTTCACCCATTCTGTTTTTAAGGCTTTCTAATGTGTTTGTCATTTGATCTATTGAGCTCTTCATTTCATTTTGATTTCTCTTGACTATTACACTTTCCTGTTCTACTAGTTTCTGAGTTTCATTTTGACTCTTCCTTAAAATTTCATTTTCACGAGAAAGATTTTCAATCTTGTCCATTAAGGATTTCTGTAGTTCAAGGATTTGCTTTTGAAAACTTCTAAATGTTCTTATCATAAATTTTTTGAAATCCGTATCTTGCATTTCTTCTATCTCATCATCTTCATACTCTTGGCTTGGGGTGTTTTGCTTATTTGGAGGCATCATAGTGTCATCGTTGATCTTGCTCCCTCTATTTCTGTGTTTGTTACTCGGCATAGTTAATTCTTCTTGCGTCACTGTGCGCTTTTTTTTTCTTTTTTTTTTTTTTTATACTGTGTCCGTGTTAAGTGGACTGCCTGCTGTTGGAGGAGCCTTGGAGGCTTGAGATGGGTGCGGCCTGAGAGCTCTGCCTGGTTCTTCCTGGTTAAGGGTGTGCAAAGGTGACACCCTCAGGTTATGCGTGGTAAATCTCTCTCTTTTTATTTATTTATTTATTTTATTTAT
The DNA here is from genome assembly GCF_964237555.1 of Oryctolagus cuniculus. Taxonomy (NCBI): domain Eukaryota; kingdom Metazoa; phylum Chordata; class Mammalia; order Lagomorpha; family Leporidae; genus Oryctolagus; species Oryctolagus cuniculus. Next base: position 116,785,908 of record NC_091443.1, read on the forward strand.
TCAGGGGGTAAGTAACACCGCAGGGCAGGGCTGTACAGAATTGATGGTATTTAGCTTCCAGTCTTTGGCTCCTCTGGACTCCCACTGGGTTGCCTAGGCTACTGAATTGTAGTGACTCAGTTCCTTAACTCTCCCCCATTGATATGTAAATCCAAAGAGGAGGCCTGCTCTTTGTCTCTTGGGAATTCTTCAAGCCTTGCGGCCTTGTAACCTTTGCAAGGTTAGGGGGAAGAGAAACCCCGAAGCTTTTTTTTTTCCTTCTTTCCGGTAGTGAGTTTGCTGCACTTTCCGGCCCCCCTCTAGATTCTGACCCCCGTTTCCCCACCAATGTCTCGGGTTATTGAGCTCACCTCCCCTTCCAGCGCTGATGTGTGGACTCGGAGCCCTGAGCGTCCCAAGTCTCCCCGCTGTTTTCTGTGTGGCATGCACTCTCCTTGGAGCACTGTCGCGCAGACCCTGGGGCTTCTGCAGCTGGGTCCCGCGACTTGGCTTCCGCGCGGTGGGCGACTTTGTTCTCCCAGTAGGTCCTCCGATTCACGCCTGCTCCATTCAGAAGGGTTTCCCCTGCAATTTTTTGTTTGGTTCTATTTTCTGCGGCTACTGTAACTCCCCTTTTATTAAACTAAATTTTCCCGGACTATCGGTGCGCGCCCTCACTATTCCGCCATCTTGGCTCCGCCCCTGCTAATTGTCTGTAACTCTACCTCTCAAATAAATAAATAAAATCTTAAAAACAAAACAAAACATGTTTTAAAATATTTCTGGGTCATGCATTTTGACACTATGGGAAATGGTGGCTTGATCAGCATAGCCCTGACTGTTAATGAACAACTAAATACATTATCCCTCTTAGTAGTTTTTTTATCTGTTCTACTTAATATGACTGGTTTAGATCTGTAATTGATGCACAGTTATTCTTAAGTGTTGAAAATTAACTGAAATGTGATCCCTGTTGAACATGGTGGTGGGAATGGGAGAGGGAAGAGATGTATAATTTGGGACATGCTCAGGCTGACTTGCCCCAAGTGGTGGAGTTGGAAGCATACCAGGGGATTCCAATTCAATCCCATCGAGGTGGCATGTACCAATGCCATCTCACTGTTCCAGGTGATCAGTTTCAGTTCACAGTTGGTCATGGTGAAGGGACTGGGAGTCAAAGGGAGCACATAAACAAGTCTAGTACCTGCTAACGCTAACTGATGGAGTAAATAAAGGGGAGAGTGATCCAACATGGGAAGTGAGATACTCAGCAGACTCATAGAATGGCAGATGTCCTAAATAGCACTCTGGCCTCAGAATCAGCCCTAAAGGCATTCGGAGCTGGCTGAAAAGCCCATGAGAGTATTTCAGGCATGGAAAGCCAAGACACTCTGGCAAAAGATCTCTGCGAGTGAGATCCCAGTGGAAAGAACAGGTCATCAAAGAAGGAGGTACCTTTCTCTGAAGGGAGGAGAGAACCTCCACTTTGACTATGACCTTGTCTAAACAAGATAAGAATCGGAGAACTCAGAGGGCTTCCATAGCCTTGGAAACTCATGACTGGAGCATAGGGAGATTACTGATGCCATAGACAGGAGTGTCAATTGGTAAAGTCAACAACAGGAGTCACTGTGCACTTACTCCTCATGTAGGATCTCTATCCTTAATGTGCTGTACATTGAGATTTAATGCTATAACGAGTACTCAAACAATATATTTCACTTTGTGTTTCTATGGGGGTGCAAACTGTTGAAATCCTTACTTAATGCATACTAAACTGATCCTCTGTAAAAAAAAAAAAAAAAAAAAAAAAAAAAAAAAAAAATTATCAATTCCCACCTTGACTCTCACTGGGATTAAACATGACAATAGGTCTGCTCTGATTTCATCATCATTTAAAAAAATCATCTATTATTTTTCACTTTATGTTTCTGTGTGAGAGCAAACTGTTGAAATCCATACTTAATGTATACTAAGCTGATCTTCTGTATATTAAGATAATCGAAAATGAATCTTGTTGTGAATGGAAGGGGAGAGGGAGTGGGAAAGGGGAGGGTTGTGGGTGGGAGGGACGGTATGGGGGGGGGAAGCCATTGTAATCCATAAGTCGTACTTTGGAAATTTATATGCATTAAATAAAAGTTAAAAAAAAAAAAAACACCATTTGGATGCCTGTATCTCAGATCCGAGTTCCTTGAGTTCAAGTCCCAGTTTCATTTTTAATACAGTATCCTGCTGACATACACCCTCACAGGCAGCAGATAGTGAATGAAGTACTTGGGTTCCTGCCACCAACATGGCAGAACCAGATTGGGCTCAGACTCCTGGCTTTGGCCTCAGCCAGCTCACAGGCATTTCAAGATTGTAGCAGATGAATGATGTATCTCTCTGTCACTGTTTCTCTGTGTATCTTTGTGTTTCCAATACATAACTAAATAACAGTGTTTAAAGTATATTATATTAGGAATTAAAATTTTCTATATGTGCCCAGAAATTAAGTTCTAATTAGAAAGGGAAAAATTTGAGATGTATTTCTTTTTTTCCTTTTTTTTATTTAATAAATGTGAATTTACAAAGTGCAACTTTTGTATTGTTGTACCCCCCCAACCTCCCTCCCTCCCGCGACCCTCCCCTCTCCTACTCCCTCTCCCATCCCATCCTTCATTGAGTTTCATTTTCAATTACCTTCATATACTGAAGATCAACTTAGTATACACTAAGCAAGGATTTCAACAGGCTGCACTCACACAACCACACAAGGTATAGGGCATTGTTCGACTAGTAGTGTTGTTTTTAAGTTTCATAGTAAAACACATTAAGGACAGAGATCCTACATGGGGAGCCTGTACCCAGTGACTCCCGTTGTTGATTTAACAATTGACACTCTTATTTATGACATCAGCAATTACCCGAGACTCCTGCCATGAGCTGTCCAGGCTATGGAAGCCCCTTGAGTTCACCAACTCTGAACTTGTTTAGTCAGGGCCATATCACAGTGGAGGTTCCTTCCTCCCTTCAGAGAAAGGCGCCTCCCTCCTTGATGGCCTGTTCCTTCTGCTGGGGTCTTGTTCACCAGGAACTTTCATTTAGATTGCTTTTTGCCACCATGTCATGGCTTTCCATGGCTGTGAGACTCTCATGGACCTTTTAGCCAGATCCAAATGTCCCAAGGGTTGATTCTGAGGCAGGAGTGCTGTTTTGGGCATTTGCCATTCTATGAGTCTGCTGTGTGTCCTGCTTCCCCCGCAGAATCATTCTCTCCCTTTTAATTCTGTCCTTCATTATTTGCTTACACTGGTCTTATTTGTGAAATCTCTTTGACACTTACCCTATCTTTTTGATCGGTTGTGTATTTATACTTATCACTTTACCAAGTGCACTGGCATTGGTACCTGCCTCCTTGGTAAGATTGAGCTGAAATCCCCTGGCACATTTCTAGTTCCATCATTGGAGGTAAGTCCGAGTGAGCATGTGCCAACCTATATATCTCCTCCCTCTCTTATTCCCACTCCTATGTTTAACAGAGCTCACTTTTCTGTTAATTTTTAACACCTAAGAATGATTGTGCATTGATTACGGAGTTCAACCAGTGGTCTTATGTAGAACAAACAGAGCAACAACAACAGCAACAACAAAAATACTAAAAGGAATAAAATAGTAAGTTGTTCCTCAACAGTCTAGACAAGGGCTGATCATGTCATTGTCTCTCATAGTGTCCATTTCACTTTAATGGGTATCATTTTAGATGCTCGTTTAGTTGCCATCGATCAGGGAGGACATATGATATTTGTCCCTTTTGGACTGGCTTATTTCACTCAGTATGATGTTTTCCAGCTTCCTCCATTTTGTTGTAAATGCCCAGATTTCATTGTTTTTTACTGCTATATAGTGTTCCATAGAGTACATATCCCATAGTTTCTTTATCCAGTCATCCGTTGATGGACATTTAGGTTGATTCCATGTCTTAGCTATTGTGAATTGAGCTGCGACAAATATTGAAGTGCAAATGGCTCTTTTTTTCTCCCCTTTAATTTCATTTGGGTATATTCCAAGGAGTGGGATGGTTGGGTCCTGTGGTAACGCTATATTTAGGTTTCTGAGGACTCTCCAAACTGTCTTCCATAGTGGCTTTACCAGTTTGCATTCCCACCAACAGTGGATTAGTGTCCCTTTTTCCCCGCATCCTCACCAGCATCTGTTGTTGATTGATTTATGTAAGCCAATCTAACTGGAGTGAGGTGAAACCTCATTGTGGTTTTGATCTGCATTTCCCTGATGGCTAGGGATCCTGAGCATTTTTCATGTGTCTGTTGGCCATTTGGATTTCCTCTTTTGAAAAATGTCTGTTAAGGCCGGTGCCATGGCTCACTAGGCTAATCCTCTGCCTTGCAGCATCGGCACACTGGCTTCTAGTCCCGGTCAGGGTGCCGGATTCTGTCCCGGTTGCCCCTCTTCCAGGCCAGCTCTCTGCTGTGGCCAGGGATTGCAGTGGAGGATGGCCCAAGTGCTTGGGCTCTGCACCCCATGGGAGACTAGGATAAGCACCTGGCTCCTGCCATCAGATCAGTGCGGTGCGCTGGCCACAGTGCGCCGGCCATGGCGGCCATTGGAGGGTGAACCAACGGCAAAAGGAAGACCTTTCTCTCTGTCTCTCTCTCTCACTGTCCACTCTGCCTGTCCAAAAAAAAAAAAAAAAGAAAAGAAAAGAAAAAAAAAAGAAAAATGTCTGTTAAGGTCCTTGGCCCATTTTTTTTATTGGGTTGTTTGTTTTGATTCTGTGGTGTTTTTTGATCATTTTATAGATTCTAGGTGTTAATCCTTTATCTGTTGTGTAGTTTGCGAATAACATCTCCCATTCTGTTGGTTGCCTCTTCAATTTCCTGACTGTTTTCTTTGCTGTAAGGAAACTCTTCAATTTGAGGTAATCCCATTTGTTTATTTTATCTTTGATTACCCGTGCCTCTGGGGTCTTCTCCAGGAATTCTTCACCTGTTCCAATATCTTGCAGGGTTTCCCCTATGCTCTCAATTAGTTTCATGGTGTCGTGGTGCATCTCTAGTTCTTTGATCCATGTTGAGTGGATTTTCATATAAGGTGTAAGGTAGGGGTCTTGCTTCATACTTCGACATGTGGACATCCAGTTTTCCCAGCACCATTTGTTGAAGAGGCTGTCCTTGTTCCAGAGGTTGGTTTTAGGTCCTTTGTCGAATATGAGTTGGTTATAGATATTTGGATTGATCTCCGGTGTTTCTATTCTGTTCCATTGGTCTATCCATCTGTTTTTGTACCAGTACCAGGCTGTTTTGATTATAACTGCCCTGCAATATGTCTTGAAGTCTGGAATTGTGATGCCTCCGGCCTTGTTTTTATTGTAAAGGATTGCTTTAGCTATTCTGGTCTCCTGTTTCTCCATATGAATTTCAGCATCATTTTTTCTAGGTCTTTGAAGAATGACTTTGGTATTTTGATTGGTATTTTATTGAACTTGTAAATTGCTTTTGGGAGAATGGACATTTTGATGATATTGATTCTTCCAATCCATGAGCATGGCAGGTTTTTCCATTTTTTGTGTCATCTTCTATTTCTTTTTTAGTGTTTTGTAATTTTCATCATAGAGGTCTTTGACATCCTTGGTTAAATTTATTCCAAGGTACTTTATTGTTTCTGTGGCTATCGTGAATGGGATTGATCTTAGAATTTCTTGCTTGGCCCTGGCATTATCTGTGTATACAAGGGCTGTTGATTTCTGAGTGTTGACTTTGTATGCTGCTACTTTACCAAACTCTTCTATGAGTTCCAATAGTCTCTTATAGGAGTTTATCGGGTCCCCTATATATAGTATCATGTCATCTGCAAATAGGGATAGTTTCACTTCCTCCTTCCCCATTTGTATCCCTTTAATTTCTTTTTCTTGCCTGATGGCCCTGGCTAACACTTCTAGGACTATATTGAATAGCAATGGTGAGAGTGGGCATCCCTGTCTGGTGCCAGTTTTCAATGGAATTGCTTCCAACTTTTCCCCATTCAATATGATACTGGCCATTGGTTTATCATAGACTGCCTTCATTGTGTTGAGGAATGTTCCATCTAACCCTAATTTGCTTAGGGTTTTCATCATGAAAGGGTGTTGTATTTTGTCAAATGCTTTCTCTGCATCTATTGAGATAATCATATGATTTTTGTTTCTCAATTTATTAATGTGATGTATTACATTGATTGACTTTCGAATATTGAACCATCCCTGCATACCAGGGATAAATCCCACTTGGTCTGGGTGAATGATCTTTTTGATGTGCAGTTGGATTCAGTTTGCCAGAATTTTGTTGAGTATTTTTGCATCTATGTTCATCAGGGAGATAGGTCTGTAGTTTTCTTTCTCTGTTGTGTCTTTTCCGGGCTTACGAATTAAGGTGATATTGGCTTCGTAGAAAGAATTTGGGAGGATTCCCTCCCTTCCAATTGTTTTGAATAACTTGAGAAGAATGGGGGTTAGTTGTTCTCTAAATGTCTGGTAAAATTTGGCGTGAAGCCATCCGGTCCTGGGCTCTTCTTTTTTGGTAGTGCATTTATTACTGATTCAATTTCTTCCATGGTTATGGGTCTGTTTAGATTTTCTATATCTTCACGGCTCAGTTTAGGAAGGTTGTATGTGTCCAGGAATCTATTCATTTCTTCCAGGTTCCCCAATTTGTTAGCACACATCTCTTTGTAGTGGTTTCTGATGATTTTTTTTTATTTCTGTTGTGTCTGTTGTTGCATTTCCATTACTATCTTTGATTTTACAGATTTGGGTCTTCTCTCTCCTTTTTTTGGTTAGTCGGGCCAATGGTGTGTCGATTTTGTTTATTTTTTCAAAGAACCAGCTCCTGGTTTTGTTGATCTTTTGTATTTTTTTTTGTTTCAATTCTGTTTATTTCTTCTCTAATCTTTAGTATTTCTTTCACCCTGATGGATTTGGGCTTGATTTGCTGTTGTTTTTCTAAATCCTTGAGGTGCATGGAGATTTCATTTGTTTGGTTCCTTTCCAGCTTCTTGATGTAGGCACCAATTACTATAAACTTTCCTCTTAGCACTGTTTTTTCTGTGTCCCACAGGTTTTGATAGGTTGTGTTATTATTTTCATTTGTTTCTAGAAATCTTTTGATTTCTCTTTTAATTTCTTCGATGACCCACTGTTCATTTAGGATCATGTTGTCCATTCTCCATGTGTTTGCATATTGTGTAGAAATTCTTGGGTTGTTGATTTCAAGTTTCACTGCACTATGGTCTGAGAAGCTGCATGGTATAGTTTCAATTTTTTTGAATTTGTTGAGGCTCCCTTTATGGACTAGCATATGGTCAATCCTAGAGAACATTCCATGTACTGGGGAGAAATATGTGAACTCTGTGGGTGTGGGGTGGAAGGTTCTGAAGATATCTATTAGGTCTATTTGGTCTATAGCGTCAATTAGCTCTGTAGTTTCTTTGTTGAATTTCTGTCTGGTTGATCTGTCCATTGGTGAGAGTGGGGTGTTGAAGTCCCCTGTTACTATTGTATTTGAATCTATATCTCCCTTTAAATCCTTTAGTAATTCTTTCAGGTAGCCAGGCACCCTGTAATTAGGTGCGTATACATTTATAATAGTAAAGTCTTCTTGTTGGATAGATCCTTTAATCATTATATAATGCCCTTCTCTGTCTCTTTTAATAGTTTTTATGTGAAAGTCTATTTTATCTGATATTAGGCTGGCCACACCAGCTCTTTTTTGATTTCTGTTAGCTTGGAGTCTCTTTTTCCATCCTTTCACTTTCAGTCTGCGTGCATCTTTGCTGATGAGGTGTGTCTCCTGAAGGCAGCGTATAGATGGATTCTCTTTCTTGATCCAAACAGTTAGTCTCTGTCTCTTGGTAGTAGAATTAAGACCATTCACATTCACTGTGATTATTGTTAAGTACTGTCTTTTCTCATTCATGTTTCCTTAAACAAGCTGTTTATGTATTTTGAACTTTGTTTGTAGGTTACTCTACATTCGCTTTTTTTTGTAGTGAAGTTTTTGTTTTTGTATTTCTGTGTGCAGCACATCTTTGAGCAAGTGTTGTAGGGTTGGAAGCATGGATACAAATTCTTTCAGTTTCTGTTTGTCTTGGAAGATCTTTATTTCCCTTTCATTCATAAATGATAGCTTTGCAGGGTAGAGTATTCTAGGTTGGCATTGTTTGTCTTAAAACTTGAAATATATCATGCCATTATCTCCTTGCCTGTAGTGTTTGCAATGAGAAGTCTGGGGTGAGTCTGATTAACTTACTCCTGTATGTGATTTGTCATTTTTCTCTGGCACATTTTAGGATTTGTTCTTTGTGTGTCACTGAGCTGAGTGTTGCCACAATGTGTTGTGGTGAATTTCTCTTCTGGTCTACCCTGTACGGAGTCCTGGCTACCTGTTGAATTTGCCTGTTGTTATCCAGCTGCCTTTGTTTGAAGTTTTCTAGTCTTTCTTTCTTTCTTTCTTTCTTTCTTTCTTTCTTTCTTTCTTTCTTTCTTTCTTTCTTTTTTTTTTTCAGGCAGAGTGGACAGTGAGAGAGAGAGACAGAGAGAAAGGTCTTCCTTTGCCGTTGGTTCACCCTCCAATGGCCACCACAGCCGGCACACTGCAGCCGGCGCACCATGCTGATCCGATGGCAGGAGCCAGGTGCTTATCCTGGTCTCCCATGGGATGCAGGGCCCAAGCACTTGGGCCATCCTCCACTGCACTCCCTGGCCACAGCAGAGAGCTGGCCTGGAAGAGGGGCAACCAGGACAGAATCTGATGCCCTGACCAGGACTAGAACCCAGTGTGCCGGTGCTGCAAGGCGGAGGATTAGCCTAGTGAGCTGCGGTGCTGGCTCCTGATATTATTTCATTGAAAACACCTTCCAATCCAATCTCTCTTTCCACCCCCTCAGGGACTCCTATTATCCTAACATTACACCATTTGATTGAATCTTGTAGGTCTCTGACCATATTTTTTAATTTTTTAATTTCTTCTTCCTGTGTTTGACTGACTGTATTATTTCTGGAAGTTTGTCTTTGCATTCTGATATTCGGTCTTCTATTTCATCTGTTCGATTTCTGAGGGATTCCATGGTGTTTTTTATATGGTCAATTGAGTTTTTCATTTCCAGTATTTCATTCTGGCTTCTCTTTAGGATCTCTAATCCTCGGGCTTGTTTTTCGTTCAGCTCTCGACACTGTTTCTCATTATTTCTAAGTAATCTGATTATTAATTTTCGGAATTATTTTTCTGACATGCTTTCAATTTCTTCTTCTTCAGCCTCTGTTATGGTTCATTTAGCCTACTCCATTGGCGAGTTTATATGTTCTTCCATATTCTTATTGTGGGTTTTTTTTTTTTTGGCATTCCGTTTTTTGGCAGCCCTCCCTCACTGCCCGCCCCTGCATGAGGAGTGTCGTGTGGCTCCACTCCACCTTTGGGCTTCACCTCCAAAGGTTAATGTGGAGGCAGAGGCAGTTCTCCTTTAAGCCTGAATGTAAACAAACAAGATGGCTGCTTCCTGCCCACTGCAGCTCCGATTTGGGGGAGGGTAGAGGCAGCGAGGGTTCTTAGCTTGTTTAGTCCCTCAATTAGTCCCCCTGAACCGCACACTCTTTCCGCAGGCGCTACTCACTCTGTTCCGTTTTCTATTTCCTCCCCCACTCAGTCGTGCGTGTCTCAGTGTCCATCCCAGGGTGGGTTGGGGGAGAGGCGGCGGCTGCTGTTGCAGAGGTGCTGGGTGAGTGCCCTGTCTCACCTCGGCTTCCAGCGCTGGTGCGTACACACTCCTGCTGGTGTCCTGCGCTTCAGGTGTCCGTGTCCTCCTCGCAGGTCCACCCTGTCTCCCAAGTTTCGGAAGAGCTTCCCTTTCCCTGAAACTACAAATTCTCACCCCTCTTTGAACCTTCCCTTCCTGGACCATCGGTGTGCTCCCTCCCCATTCCGCCATCTTCAACCCGGTACTATGAGAGAGATGTATTTCCGAACTACATTTGTGCCGTGAAACAACAAAACTAGAAAATCATAATCTTTGTTTCAACTGTGTAAAATATAGCATAATACAAATGGTCCAGATGGTAATAGAATAATTAATTAACAGTTTGTCACCTGTTACAAACCACAACTGAAGTCTCTATGTGTGTGTATACTAGATGGGATTCCTGGTTCCTGGCTTTGGAGTGGCCCAGAACCTGCCATTGTGGTCATCTCAGGAGTGAAACAAATGGATGATCTCTTTCTCTGTCTCTTCCTCTGCCTTTCTCTGTTACTCTGCCTTTCAGATAATTAAATAAATCTTTAAAAATAAATCCATGAGCATATTAATATATTTTAAAATATGTATCATTAAAAATTTCACTTAATAAATACTTCTCAGGCTAAATGATACAAAACAAAATGAAAATTCTACCTAAAAAAGATTCTGTAATCCAACTGGAAAAAATTGTATCAATTATGGTACTGGGAATGAGCTAAGGTGCAGATTATTTTAAGTGCTGGTGATTCCCCCTACAGTTTTATATCTTCACTAGAATACACAGGAGATATGTTAGCAATGTGTGGTTTAACTTTCCCCTGTAGGAAGGGGAAAATATCAAAATAATTTGTAATAACAGGCCCAATTTTTTATAGCTAACAGATACTTGGTACATACTAATTAGTAGTTATATCATAGCTAAGAATAGAACCTTCTGACATGAAATTATCGAGCATTCTCAATTCACATTCTTCTATAGTTTCTGTCTTAATCAGTTCTCAAGCCCAAATCATTGACTGTAAGTTGATCATTGTGAGCTTCATATTTTACATTTCTATTTATCCAAATAGTAAACCAAGATATCATGAATAAAAGTTGTATAATTAAGATATGAAGCAATAATTTAAAAACCAATGTCCATGACTTTAGTATAAAATAAAATGGAACCTTTGTATAAGTCATTTAATTTACTGTGTCTATAATTAAAGTACTTTGAATAAAATTAAATAATACTAGCACATCAGCAGATAACTTAAAGCTAAAGCTATTATAATAGATCAAGGAAGTTATTAGATTGGTATTTTCTTTTTTAAACTTTTATTTAATGAATATAAATTTCCAAAGTACGATTTATGGATTACAATGGCTTCCCCCACATACCGTCCCTCCCACCCACTACCCTCCCCTTTCCCACTCCCTCTCCCCTTCCATTCACATCAAGATTCATTTTCGATTCTCTTAATATACAGAAGATCAGCTTAGTATACATTAAGTAAGGATTTCAACAGTTTGCTCTCACACAGAAACATAAAGTGAAAAATAATAGATGATTTTTTTAAATGATGATGAAATCAGATCAGACCTATTGTCATGTTTAATCCCAGTGAGAGTCAAATTGGGAGTTGATAATTTCTTTTTTTTTTTTTTTTACAAAGGATCAGTTTAGTATACATTAAGTAAAGATTTCAACAGTTTGCACCCACATAGAAACACAAAGTGAAATATATTGTTTGAGTACTCGTTATAGCATTAAATCTCAATACACAGCACATTAAGGACAGAGATCCTACATGAGGAGTAAGTGCACAGTGACTCCTGTTGTTGACTTTACCAATTGACACTCCTGTCTATGGCATAAGTAATCTCCCTATGCTCCAGTCATGAGTTTCCAAGGCTATGGAAGCCCTCTGAGTTCTCCGATTCTTATCTTGTTTAGACAAGGTCATAGTCAAAGTGGAGGTTCTCTCCTCCCTTCAGAGAAAGGTACCTCCTTCTTTGAAGACCTGTTCTTTCCACTGGGCTCTCACTCGCAGAGATCTTTTGCCAGAGTGTCTTGGCTTTCCATGCCTGAAATACTCTCATGGGCTTTTCAGCCAGATCCGAATGCCTTTAGGGCTGATTCTGAGGCCAGAGTGCTATTTAGGACATCTGCCATTCTATGAGTCTGCTGAGTATCTCACTTCCCATGTTGGATCACTCTCCCCTTTATTTATTCCATCGGTTAGTGTTAGCAGGTACTAGACTTGTTTATGTGCTCCCTTTGACTCTTTTTTTTTTTTTAAATTTTTGACAGGCAGAGTGGATAGTGAGAGAGAGAGACAGAGAGAAAGGTCTTCCTTTGCCGTTGGTTCACCCTCCAATGGCCGCCGCAGCCGACGCACTGCGGCCGGCGCACCGCGCTGATCCGATGGCAGGAGCCAGGAGCCAGGTGCTTTTCCTGGTCTCCCATGAGGTGCAGGGCCCAAGCACCTGGGCCATCCTCCACTGCACTCCCTGGCCACAGCAGAGGGCTGGCCTGGAAGAGGGGCAACCGGGACAGAATCCGGCGCCCCGACCGGGACTAGAACCCGGTGTGCCGGCGCCGCTAGGCAGAGGATTAGCCTAGTGAGCCGCGGCGCCAGCCTCCCTTTGACTCTTAGTCCTTTCATTATGATCAATTGTGAACTGAAATTGATCACTTGGACTAGTGAGATGCCATTGGTACATGCCACCTTGATGGGATTGAATTGGAATCCCCTGGTATGTTTTTAACTCTATCATTTGGGGCAAGTCAGCTTGAGCATGTCCCAAATTATACATCTCTTCCCTCTCTTATTCCCACTCTTATGTTTAACAGGGATCACATTTCAGTTAATTTTTAACACTTAAGAATAACTGTGTATTAATTACAGAATTAAACCAGTCATATTAAGTAGAACAGACAAAAAACTACTAAGAGGGATAATGAATTAAGTTGTTCATTAACAATCAGGGCTATGCTGATCAAGTCACCGTTTCCCATAGTGTCCGTTTCACTTCAGGAGGTTTCCTTTTTGGTGTTCAGTCAGTTGTCACCGATCAGGGAGAACATATGGTATTTGTCCCTTTGGGACTGGCTTATTTCACTCAGCATGATGTGTTCCAGATTCCTCCATTTTGTTGCAAATGACTGGATTTCGTTGTTTCTTACTGCGGTATAGTATTCTAAAGAGTACATATCCCATAATTTCTTTATCCAGTCTACCGTTGATGGGCATTTAGGTTGGTTCCAGGTCTTAGCTATTGTGAATTGAGCTGCAATAAACATTAGGGTGCAGACCTCTTTTTTGTTTGCCAATTTAAATTCCTTTGGGTAAATTCCCAGGAGTGGGATGGCTGGGTCGAATGGTAGGGTTATCTTCAGGTTTCTGAGGAATCTCCAGACTGACTTCCATAGTGGCTTGACCAGTTTGCATTCCCACCAACAGTGGGTTAGTGTCCCTTTTTCTCCACATCCTCGCCAGCATCTGTTGTTGGTAGATTTCTGTATGTGAGCCATTCTAACCGGGGTGAGGTGAAACCTCATTGTGGTTTTGATTTGCATTTCCCTGATTACTAATGACCTTGAACATTTTTTCATGTGCCTGTTGGCCATTTGGATTTCCTCTTTTGAAAAATGTCTATTGAGATCCTTGGCCCATCGCTTAATTGGGTTGTTGGTTTTGTTTTTGTGGAGTTTCTTGATCTCTTTGTAGATTCTGGTTATTAACCCTTTATCTGTTGCATAGTTTGCAAATATTTTTTCCCATTCTGTCGGTTGTCTCTTCACTCTCCTGACTGTTTTTTTTGTAGTACAGAAACTTCTCAATTTGATGCAATCCCAATAGTTGATTTTGGCTTTGAGTGCCTGTGCCTCCCGGGTCTTTTCCAGAAATTCTTTGCCTGTGCCAATATCTTGAAGGGTTTCTCCAATGTTCTCTAGTAACTTGATGGTGTCAGGTCGTAGATTTAGGTCTTTAATCCATGTTGAGTGGATTTTTGTGTAAGGTGTAAGGTAGGGGTCTTGCTTCATGATTCTGCACGTGGAAATCCAATTTTCCCAGCACCATTTATTGAATAGACTGTCCTTGCTCCAGGAATTGGTTTTAGATCCTTGATCAAATATAAGTTGGCTGTAGATGTTTGGGTTGATTTCTGGTGTTTCAATTGTGTTCCATTGGTCTATCCATCTGTTTCTGTACCAGTACCATGCTGTTTTGATTACAACTGCCCTTTAGTATGTCCTGAAATTTGGTATTGTGATGCCTCTGGCTTTATTTTTGTTGTACAAGATTGCTTTAGCTATTCGAGGTCTCTTGTGCTTCCATATAAATTTCAGCACCAATTTTTCCAGATCTGAGAAGAAGGTCTTCGGTATCTTGATTGGTATTGCATTAAATGTATAAATTGCTTTTGGGAGAATGGACATTTTGATGATATTGATTCTTCCAATCCATGAGCCGGAAGATTTTTCCATCTCTTGGTATCCTCTTCTATTTCTTTCTTTAATGTTTTGTAATTTTCATTGTAGAGATCTTTAACGTCTTGGTTAAGTTTATTCCAAGGTATTTGATTGTTTTTGTAGCTATTGTGAATGGGATTGATCTTAGCAGTTCTTCCTCAGCCATGGCATTGTCTGTGTATACATAGGCTGTCGATTTTTGTGCATTGATTTTATACCCTACTACTTTGCCAAACTCTTCTATGAGTTCCAATAGTCTCTTAGTAGAGTTCTTTGGGTCCCCTAAATAAAGAATCATATCATCTGCAAAGAGGGATAGTTTGAGTTCTTCCTTCCCAATTTGTATCCCTTTAATTTCTTTTTCTTGCCTAATAGCTCTGGCTAGAACCTCCAGAACTATATTGAATAGCAGTGGTGAGAGTGGGCATCCCTGTCTGGTACCAGATCTCAGTGGAAATGCTTCCAACTTTTCCCCATTCAATAGGATGCTGGCCGTGGGTTTTTCATAAATTGCTTTGATTGTATTGAGGAATGTTCCTTCTATACCCAATTTTTTTAGAGTTTTCATCATGAAAGGGTGTTGTATTTTATCAAATGCTTTCTCGGCATCTATTGAGATAATCATATGGTTTTTCTTCTGCAGTCTGTTAATGTGGTGTATCACATTGATTGTTTTGTGCACATTAAACCATCCCTGCATACCAGGGATAAATCCCACTTGGTCTGGGTGGATGTTCTTTCTGATGTGTTGTTGCATTCTATTGGCCAGAATTTTATTGAGGATTTTTGCGTCTATGTTCATCAGGGATATTGGTCTGTAATTCTCTTTCAATGCTGCATCTTTTTCCGGCTTAGGAATTAAGGTGATGCTGGCTTCATAGAAAGAATTTGGGAGGACTCCCTCTGTTTCGATTGTTCTGAATAGTTTGAGAAGAATTGGAGTTAGTTCTTCTTTAAATGTCTGGTAGAATTCAGCAGTGAATCCATCCGGTCCTGGGCTTTTCTTTGTTGGGAGGGCCTTTATTACTGTTTCAATTTTTGTCTCAGTTATGGGTCTGTTTAAGTTTTCAATGTCTTCCTGGTTCAATTTAGGTAGGTTGCATGTGTCCAGGAATCTATCCATTTCTGATAGGTTTCCCTGTTTGCTGGCATACAAGTCCTTGTAGTAATTTCTGATGATTCTTTTTATTTCTTTTTTTTTTGACAGGCAGAGTGTACAGTGAGAGAGAGAGACAGAGAGAAATGTCTTCCTTTGCTGTTGGTTCACCCTCCAATGGCCGCCGCGGCCGGCGTGCTGCGGCCGGCGCACCGCGCTGATCCGATGGCAGGAGCCAGGAGCCAGGTGCTTTTCCTGGTCTCCCATGGGGTGCACGGCCCAATCGCCTGGGCCATCCTCCACTGCACTCCCTGGCCACAGCAGAGAGCTGACCTGGAAAAGGGGCAACCAGGACAGAATCCAGTGCCCCAACCGGGACTAGAACCCAGTGTGCTAGTGCCGCTAGGCGGAGGATTAGCCTAGTGAGCCACGGCGCCGGCTGATTCTTTTTATTTTTCTGGTGTCTGTTGTTACATTTCCTTTTTCATCTCTGATTTTATTGATTTGGGTCTTTTCTCTTCTTTTTTTAGTTAGTTGGGCCAATGGGGTGTCAATTTTGTTTATTTTTTCAAAAAATCAGCTCCTCATTTGGCTGATTTTTTGTAATTGTTTTTGGATTCAATCCTGTTGATTTCTTCTCTGATTTTAATTATTTCTCTTCTCCTACTAGATTTGGGTCTGGTCTGCTGTAGGTTTTCTAGATCCTTGAGGTGAATTGAAAGCTCATCTATTTGGTGCCTTTCTAATTTCTTGATGTAGGCACCTATTGATATAAACTTTCCTCTTAACACTGCTTTTGCTGCATCCCATAAGTTTTGCTATGTTGTGCTGTTATCCTCATTTACTTCCAGAAAATTTTTGATTTCTCTTTTAATTTCTTCTATGACCCATTGTTCATTCAGGAGCATGTTGTTCAATCTCCATGTGTTTGCGTATGCTCTAGGGATTCCTGAGTTGCTAATTTCCAGCTTCATTCCACTGTGGTCTGAGAAGCTGCATGGTATGATTCTAATTCTTTTGAATTTGCTGAGACTTGCTTTATGGCCTAGTATGTGGTCAATCCTAGAGAAGGTTCCATGTACTGTTGAGAAGAATGTAAAATCTTTAGCTGTAGGATTGAAAGTTCTGTAGATATCTGTTAGATCCATTTGGGCTATAGTGTCATTTAAATCTACTGTATCCTTGTTGATCTTCTGTCCTGTTGATCTGTCTATTTCTGAGAGTGGAGTATTGAAGTCCCCCAGTACTACTGTATTGGGGTCTAAGTCTCCCTTTAAGTCCCTTAACAAATCTTTTAGATAAACCAGTGCCCTGTAGTTAGGTGCATATACATTGATGATTGTTATATCTTCTTGTTGTATTGATCCCTTAATCATGATATAGTGTCCCTCTTTGTCTCTCTTAACAGTTTTTGTGGTAAAGTTTATGTTGTCTGATATTAAGATGGCTACGCCCGCTCTTTTTTCATTTATGTTGGCATGGTATATCTTTTTCCAGCCTTTCACTTTCAGTCTGTATGGACCTTTGTCGGAAAGATGTGTTTCTTGTAAGCAGCCAATAGATGGGTTTTGTTCCTTAACCCAATCAGCCAATCTGTGTCTTTTAACTGGACAGTTCAGGCCATTCACGTTCAATGTGACTAATGATAAGTGGTAACTTTGCCCTGCCATTTGCCAAAGATAAGTTCTAATATATGCTTTGAATTCCCTGTGATCTTTTGCTGTGAGGTTTCCTTCCTTTACCTTCTTTCATATTGATGACCATGTTTCTGTGTTTCTGTGTGTAACACATCTTTAAGCATCTTTTGCAGGGCTGGACGAGTGGCAACAAATTCTTTCAATTTCTGTTTGCTATGAAAAGTCTTTATTTCACCTTCATTCACAAATGATAGCTTTGCAGGATATAATATTCTGGGCTGGTAGTTTTTTTGTGTTAGTTCCTGGGCTATATCTCACCATTCCCTCCAAGCTTGTAGGGTTTCTGATGAGAAGTCAGCTGTGAGTCTGATTGGAGATCCTCTGAGAGTAATCTGACGTTCCTCTCTTGCACATTTTAGGATCTTTTCTTTATGTTTCACTGTGGAGAGTTTAATTACAACATGTCGTGGTGAGGATCTCTTTTGGCCGTGTTTATTAGGGGTTCTGTGAGCTTCCTCTACTAGGATTTCTCTGTCCTTCTCCAAACCTGGGAAATTTTCTGCTAATATCTCACTAAAAAGGCCTTCTAATCCTTTCTCCCTCTCCATGCCTTCAGGAACTCCTAGAACCCGAATGTTGGGTTTTTTAATAGTATCCTGAAGATTCCTGACAATATGTTTTAGATTTCTAATTTCCTCTTCTTTTCTTTGGTCTGACTGTATCCTTTCCTGTTCTCTGTCTTCTAAGTCTGATATTCTCTCTTCTGCTTCACCCATTCTGTTTGTAAGGCTCTCTATTGTGTTTTTCATTTGATCTATTGAATTCTTCACTTCATTATGATTTCTCATCACTATCCCAGTTTCCTGTTGTACTAATTGTTTCGTTTCATTTTGATTCCTCCTTAATATTTCATTTTCAAGAGAGAGATTTTCTATCTTGTCCATTAAGGATTTCTGTAGTTCAAGAATTTGTTTTTGAGAACTTCTTAATGTTCTTATCAATTTTTTGAGATCTGCTTCTTGCATTTCTTCTATCTCATCATCCTCATAATCTTGAATTGGGGTGTCTTTTTCATTTGGGGGCATCATGGTGACTTCCTTGTTTTTATTACCTCGGTTTTTGCATTTTTTATTTGGCATATTGGAGATATTTGGTTTCTTCACTGTGGTGCTTTTTCTTGTTATACTATGACTCTAGATTAAGTGGACTGTCTGTTTTTGATGGAGCCTTAGAGGCTTGAGATGGGCGTGGCCTGAGAGCCCTGTTTGGTGTGCCAAAGGTGACACTCCCAGTTTAGGCATGGTAGATCTCTCTCTCTCTCTCTTTCTTTCTTTCTTTTTGATTCAAAAGGGAAGTAATTCTGCACAGCTGAACAAAGTTGGAAGTAGTTAGCAGGCAAATGATATACACACAGGAGCCAGAGATTGGAAGCTCTTTCCCAAGGACCACACAGGGAATCTGTTCTGCCCTCAGAGTGGGCTCAAATTCTCCTTCAGTCTTGCACTGGGTTGCCAAAGTGACGGAATTGTAGCGTCTCTGGAGAGTACTCACATGAATTCTGTGAGTTCTCTCCCCCACCGTCTCTTTTTTCACAGTCTCAGTTCAGTAGCACCACAAATTTACTAGGTCCTAATCTCCTGTTAATTCGCCCCGCCCAGAGTCAGGTTTTTCTGCTAGGCTCAGGGCCGGTGCAGATCTGAGGTCACTCTGCTTATGACGTATGTCCAAGATGGGACCTGCTCTTTGTCTTGCTCACCTTTGACAGGTGAGCAGAGAGAGAGAAACCCGTGTCCGTACCAGTCACCTTTTTTCTCTCTCTCTCTCTCTCTTCAGTTAGCCTGGTGAACTTTTCCCCCTGGGGGGTCATTCCCTCTAGTCTCCTCTTTCTGCTTGCCTGCCGGTGTCTCAGGCTATTGAGGTTCGGCTCACCTCACATTCCAGAACTGGTGTGTTGAATCTGCCGCTGGTGTCCCGAACTGTGGGCTCCCATGCTCTCCACACAGGTCCACTGTGAATCATGTGTTCCGGAAGAGTTTCTTCTGCTGTTTCTTCCCCTACTCTTCCTTGAACCTGCAGTATCTCCACTTTTATTAAACTGTCTCTCCCTGGACTATCAGTGTGCTCCCTTCCTATTCCGCCATCTTGCCTCCTCCCACCATATTCACATTTTAAAGTATCAATTTTGCTAACATACGTATATTTTGTCACAGTAAATTTATAAAATGTGTTTCAAGATTTGTACTGCCTACACATGCAAACAAAGGTATATAGAATAAACACAGCCTTCTCTACCAGATCACTTAAAGCACTGTAAAAACATATTGTAATTGATTAATTTTTAAAAGAAAACTTCTTAGAATTCCACATTCCTCAATTATCACCAACTTTTCTATTGCTTTTCTTAGTAAAAATGTTTTAAGTTCTCTGAACTTATCCATATCACTCAAAATTCTATAGCAACCATCTATTGAAATGGTTCCTTAACAAATTCAATTATCAGCCACCTGTAAATCATTCAAGGTCATTGATATAGTGAAATATTTTCTTGCTATGACCCAGGGAAGATACAATCCTGTTTTTATTTCCAGAAAAAGTTATCACTGCTAACATTTTTGCAAAAGAAAGAAAATGAAGGATTTAGTTTACTTTTTTTATCCTGATCACATAAACAATTTTCATCATTCATTTGTAGCAGACTCCTGCATTAAAATCAATTAACTGAGTATTTCACTTAAAAACAATGGAGAAAAGCAATTAGCCTACTAATATAGACTGCATCTGTTGGTGAACTAAAGGTAGATATTTTGCGCCTCTGGACACATTTTTGAGGTACGCTTGATAGGATTTGTTTACAGACAAGAGAGGAGTTGTGAAAGAGATTAATCAAGAATTGCACTGTGGGCCAGTGCTGTGGCTCACTAGGCTAATCCTCCACCTGCAGCACTGGCACCCCAGATTCTAGTCCCAGTTGGGGCACTGGATTCTGTCCTGGTTGCTCCTCTTCCAGTCCAGCTCTCTGCTATGGCCAGGGAGTGCAGTGGAGGATGGCCCAAGTGCTTGGGCCCTGCATCTGCATGGGAGACCAGGAGGAAGCACCTGGCTCCTGGCTTCAGATCAGTGCAGCGTACCAGCCATAGGCCATTTGGGGGGTGAACTAATGGAAGGAAGACCTTTATCTTTGTCTCTCTCTCTCACTGTCTATAACTCTCTCTCTCTCTCACTGTCTACTCTGCCTGGCAAAAAAATAAATAAGTAAATAATTGCACTGTGGATCTCAGCACAGCAACTGCAGAAGCTGCCATTGACTCAAGTAGGGAAGACTACCTAAATGACAGGTATGAGAAAGAATAACATTAGTAATATTTTGGACCTTTTGGGATTTAAATACACAATGGATAATCAAAGAGAAATCTCAAGTAGGCAGTGTGATATACCAATCTGAAATTAAGGAGGGGTTCCTGGGCTGGAGATACAAATTTGGAAACCATTAGTGCAAACAAGGATGTAAAAGTCATTAGAAAGAATATCAAAGATTGAGCTCTACAGCACTTCTGTTTAAAAAGGAGGAGATGAGAAAAAATCAAAAGAAGCAGGCTATTATGGATACACTAGAAAAGCAATAGGAAAACTAGGTGAGTGATAGTTTTAATGCTTATTTCAGAATATTTATGAGTGATATGACCAGCATTTTCCATTTTTGATTTTTGAATGATAGCATTCTAGCTGGGGTAAGGTGACACCACACTGTAATTTGTATTTGCATTTCCCTGATGGCAGTCATCCTGGAGTTTTTTCATCTGTCTGTTGGCCTTTTTTTTTTTAAGATTTATTTATTTATTTCAAAGTCAGAGTTACACACAGAGGGGGGGGCTTCTACCCAATGGTTCACTCCCCAAATGGCTGCAATGGCCAGAGCTGAGCCAGTCCGGAGCCAGGAGCCAGGAGCCAGGAGCTTCTGGGTCTCCCAGGTGGGTGCAGGGGCCCAAGGACTTGGGCCATCTTCTACTGCTTTCCTGGGCCATAGCAGAGAGCCAGATCAGAAGTGGAGCAGCTGGGACTTGAACCAGCACCCATATGGAATACTGGTATTGCAGGCGGTGGCTTTACCTGCTATGCCACAGTGCTGGCCCCATGTTGGCCCTTTTTATTTCATCCTTTGCAAAATGCTTGTTCCTGCCCTTGCACATTTTTAACTGGATTATTTTGTTGTTATTGAGTTTCTGGAACTCCTTATATATTCTTGATATTAATCCTTTATTGGATGCATAGTTTTCAAATATTTTCTCTCATTGTTTTCATTACCTCTTCACTTTGTTAATTATTTTCTTTTTTGTGAAACAATTTCTTAGATTGATGTAATCACATTAGTCTATTGGTATTTGTTTTATTACTCGTGCTTCTGCTATCTTATTCAAGAATTCATTGCTTAGGCCAATAGCCTTTCCCCTATGTTGTTCATCAGTAATGTGATGGTTTCAGGTATTAGGTTTAGATCCTTGATCCATTGTGAGTTGATTCTTGTATAGGGAGTAAGATATAGGCTTGATTTTGAACTACAGCAGTGGAAATCCAACTTTCCAAACATCATTCATAGAAGAGACAGAATTCATTTCTAAAATATTTATTTATTTATTTATTTACAAGACAGAGATACTGGTGGGGGGGGAGAGGAAGAGAGACAGAGAAAGAGTTTTACAGTCTGCTGGTTCTCTCTCCAAATTGCTGCAATGATCAGGGCTGGGACAGGTCAAATTCAAGAGCACAGAACTCCTTCTGGGTCTCTCACATGGTTGCAGAGACCCAAGGTGCATTAGAACAAAGGTGGATTGGAAATGGAGCAGCTGAGGCTTGAACCAGCACCCATATGGGATGCAGAAACTGCAGGTGGAAGCTTGACATTCTATGCCCCAGTGCCAGCCCAGAAGCAACTGAATTTTACCAAACTTTGAAGGAAGAACTGATTCCCATTCTTAAATTATTCAAAACAATTGAAAGGGATAAAATCAATCCAAATCTATTCTTTGAGACAAGAATTAGCTCAATTACAAAAGCACAGAGATGCAATAAATAAGAACTATATACCAATATCCGTAATGGACATAGATTCAAAATCCTCAACAAAATGGTGAAATAAATCAATAAAATCATTAATAATACATCAATAAGAACCCAAGTAGAATTTATTCAAGGGATGCAGGGGTAGTTCAACATATGCAAATAAATAAATATGTTATTTAAAATCAATAAAATGAAAGATAAAGTCATTTGATTTTCTCAATAGATGCAGAGAACCATTTGATAAAATGACATCCTTTCATGATAAAAACCCTTAAAATTCGGCCGGTGCCGCGGCTCACTAGGCTAATCCTCCGCCTAGTGGCGCCGGCACACCGGGTTCTAGTCCCAGTCGGGGCGCCGGATTCTGTCCCGGTTACCCCTCTTCCAGGCCAGCTCTCTGCTGTGGCCAGGGAGTGCAGTGGAGGATGGCCCAAGTGCTTGGGCCCTGCACCCCATGGGAGACCAGGAAAAGCACCTGGCTCCTGGCTCCTGCCATCGGATCAGCGCTGTGCGCCGGCCGCAGCGCGCCGGCCGCAGCGCGCCGGCCGCGGCGGCCATTGGAGGGTGAACCAACGGCAAAGGAAGACCTTTCTCTCTGTCTCTCTCTCTCTCACTGTCCACTCTGCCTGTCAAAAAAAAAAAAAAAACCTTAAAATTCAGGATAGAAGAAGCATACATTGACACAATCAAAGCAATATATGAGTAAACCACAGGCAGCATCCTATTGAATGAGGAAAATATGGGAGGAATTTCACTAAGTCTGGAACCAAAGATGACCATTTTCATTATTATTTTTCAGTATAATTCTGGAAGTTTTAGTCAGGCATTAGGCAAAAAAAAAAAAAAAAGTGATACAAGTTGGAAAGGAGGAATTCCAATTATCCCTGTTTGCAGATAATATAATCCTTTATATACAGGAACCAAAAGACTCCACTAAGAGACTATTAAAGCTCATAATAGAATTAAGAAAATTTTCAGGATGTAAGATCAACACACAAGAAAACCAGTGTCATTCTTATACATGAACAATTCTCTGCCTGAGAAAGAACTGTAGGATTAGGCCCATTCACAATAGCAAAAAAAAAAAAAAAAAAAAAAAAAAAAAAACCCTTGGGATAAATTTAATCAAGAATGTGAAACATCTCTACAATGAAAATTACAATACCTTAGTTAAAGAACACAAAAGACATAAAAATGGGAAAAATCTCTCATGTTCATAGAATGGAAAAAGTAATATCAAAATGTCCATACTACCCTAAGTAATTGATAGAGTCAAAGCAATCCTAATCAAAATACCAAGGACATTCTTCACAATTATAGAAAAAACTGATTTTAAATTCATATGGGAAAAAAAAAGACCCCAATTACTCAATTTTAAGCAGAAATGAAGCTGGAGGCATCAGAATACCAGATTCCAAGACATAATCGAGATCTGCTGTAATCAAAACAGCCTAGTACTGGAATAAAAATAGACATGTAAACAAATGGGACAGAATAGAAACCCCAGAAATGAACACACACATTGACAACCAACACTTGACAAATGAGCTAAAATAACTTCCTAGATGCAAATATTTTGAAAGACAAATGAGGAAGCTATTTTGGAGAAGAGTTTTCTGTTGAGAACAATAACTACTGACAGGTTGTATTAAATGACATTGAAGAAATGACCTCTAATTTTATAAAAATAACTGTCAATCTGGAGAGAACAAATTTTGAATGGTCAGGGGAGTGGAAATTACTGGAATCAGTTCAGGAGTAAAGGAAAAGGATATTTGAGACAATGTGTAAAGGCAGTCCTTTCACAGTCATCATTGCTAAATGACGTAATCATGCACAATCTAATTTTACTTATCTGTGTTTTCTAATCCTTAAATAATGGTTACAAATTATATTGGCAATACTTCAAAGCTTTTAAACTATGAAATGAATATATAGCAGTAAAAGGCAGATCAAGGTACTAAATGATGTACATCTAAAGCTGAAGAATAAAATGACTTCTTCAAAATTCCCAAATATGTATTTTTTAAAAGATTTATTTTATTTTTTATTTGAAAGCTTGAGTTACACAGAGAGGCAGAGAGAGAGACAGAGGTCTTCTATCCGATGGTTCACTCCCCAACTGGCCGCAACGGCCGGAGCTGCACCAATCCGCAGCCAGGAGCCAGGAGCTTCTTCCAGGTCTCCCACGTGGGTGCAGGGGCCCAAAGACTTGGGCCATCTTCTACTGCTTTCCCAGGCCATAGCAGAGAGCTGGATAGGAAGAGGAGCAGCTGGGACTAGAACCGGCGCCCATATGGGATGCCAGCTCTTCAGGCTAGGGTGTTAACCCGCTGAGCCACAGTGCCGGCCCCCCAAATATGTATTATGTATACTATTTATCATCTTGCTTAGATTTGTAGATACCATAAAATGTTTGAAAATCTTAAAGACTTGGTAATTCTACCCTAGTCAAATATAAAATTTCTTAATCATATTTAAATTTTGAATTACTTAAAAAATAAAAGAAAAAAGCAGAAAGAAACCTTATTTTATAATTAAAGATTTGAAAGTTTTATTTGAATTTCCACTTGAAAAATGTGGTGTGGCACACAATGGTATCCGTAAAATGGGTAATAACATGCATGCAAGATATTCTGAAAAGGAAGATTCACCACATTAGTAGTTCCTGTAGGCCAATTACATCTCTTTTTGTAAATAAAGAATCACTGGAATCCAACCACATCTGTTTATTTAAATCCCTTAAACTCAGGAACCTCATAGTACACAAGTTCTCAGATGTTGTCACAGGCTTGTTCTAGTTTTACTTGCAGCTTTGTATAGAGAATTATAATTCTTTTTTTTTTTTAAGATTTTATGTATTTGAGAGAGTTACAGACAGTGAGAAGGAGAAACAGAGAGAAAGGTCTTCCATCCAGTGGTTCACTCCCCAGATGGCTGCTGCAGCTGGAGCTGTGCCGATCTGAAGCCAGGAGCCAGGAGCTTCCTCTGGTCTCCCAATAGGTGTGGGGGCCCAAGGACTTGGGCCATCTTCTACTGCTTTCCCAGGCCACAGCAGAGAGCTGGATTGGAAGCGGAGCAGCTGAGACCTGAATTGGCACCCATATGGGATGCCAGCACTTCAGGCCAGGGCATTAATCCACTGAGAACTATAATTTTTAAAAATATAGAGCTGCTGAAAACCCAGTGAGAGCATTTCAGGCATGGAAAGCTAAGACACTGTGGCAAAAAAAATGATCTACATGAAGGATCTCTGTGAGTGAGATCCCAGTAGAAAGAAGAGGCCATCAAAGAAGGATGTACTTTTCTCTTAAGGGAGGAGAGAACTTCCACTTTGCTTATGGCCCTGTCTAAATACTGATGGAGTTTGTGGACTCAAAAGGCTTCCATTGCCTTGCCAGCTCATGACAAGAGCCTCAGGTGATCACTGACATCATATATAGGAGTGTCTATTATTAAATTAACAACAGGAGTCACTGTGCACTTGCTCCACATGTAGAACCTCTGTCCTTAATGAATTGTACTATGAGAATTAATAGTAAAACTTGTCTTCAAACAGTACTTTATACTTTGTGTGTCTGTGTGGGTGCAAACTGTTAAAATCTTTACTTAGCATAGAGTTGATCTTCTGTATATAAAGATAATTAAAAATTAATCTTAATGATGAATGGGATGGGAGAGGCAGTAGGAGGTGGGACGACCTGGGGTTGGGAGGGTGGGTATGGGGGGAAGAATTGCTATATTCCAAAAGTTGTACCTATGAAATTTATATTTATTAAATAAAAGTTTTCTTTAAAAAATAAAGATATAGTGTGTATTCCCTAAGAAGCTAAAAGGGCCTGATATCATTCAGACTAACCTTAGCATTTAAAGCTCTGGCTATATTTGAAATTGAATGATGACTACATGTGCTTGAAGATCCTCCCTCTTAGTTCCTTTTCAGTACATGTGGCTCAGGTAATCCTTGAGTGGGAAAAGAGAATGCTAAATCCTAACTTTCACAAGTTGGATTGTGGAAATGAGTGTTGCCACTTATCTGAAAATAACTGCAGTGCAGCTGTCATCCTACCACGGATTGTTCTGTATCAGTCAAATCCTGCACTTGGAGACTGCATGTATCTAACGTTCTCCCTTTGTGTATCTATTCCTTTGGGTATGTGCAGCCATATCTGTCCATCTTTTTTAAAGATTGGTTTACTTATTTAATTGAAAGGCAGAGTTACAAAGAGGGAGGGAGAAGAAAAAGAGAGAGATCTTAAATTAAAAAAAAAAAAAAGTAAAGCCACAATGAAATAGATCCGCTATGGCCTTTTTTATGAAATGCATTTTTCATTCTCATAAACTCCATATTTTTCAAGATTTTTGCAACTGTTAACCTGTTTATATTTTCTTTTTTCTTTTTCTTTTCTTTTTTTTTTTTTTTTTTGACAGGTAGAGTGGACAGTGAGAGAGAGAGACAGAGAGAAAGGTCTTCCTTTTGCCGTTGGTTCACCCTCCAATGGCCGCTGTGGCCGGCGCACTGCGGCCAGTGCACCGCGCTGATCCGAAGCCAGGAGCCAGGTGCTTCTCCTGGTCTCCCATGGGGTGCAGGGCCCAAGCACTTGGGCCATCTTCCACCGCCTTCCCTGGCCACAGCAGAGAGCTGGCCTGGAAGAGGGGCAACCGGGACAGAATCCGGCGCCCCGACAGGGACTAGAACCTGGTGTGCCGGCGCTGCAAGGCGGAGGATTAGCCTAGTGAGCCACGGCGCTGGCTGTTTATATTTTCATAATATGAAAATCATTGGTGTTCATTATTTTCTTTGCTTGAGTTCAGATCCAAAACTTGAAGAAAGAAACTATTATGGCAAATTAGGCACAGTTTTTATGCTTGAGAGATTTCAGTATGTTGTGTATATTCAAACTGCTACAGCTTCATGCCTCCTGCTTCTGAAGCAGTGTATGCTGAGCACTTGAGAGAGACTGGTATGCATTTGCTTGTGTATTTTAATATAAATATGTAACTTCCTTTACACTCTATGTTGCTAACTCATAGTTCACATGTGTTGTTATCCTATTAATAATGGGCCTTGTAAGCTTTGAACCATTTGCAAATAATAAATATGTACTGCTGCATATTAGTAATATTTACTTTTCTTATATTTACTTCTCTTTTATAAAGACCATTTTACATTCTTATGTAATATTTGATGCATACAAAAGAATATAATCAATATGCTGAGATACAAAACACAACAAACTAGCACTCCAAATCATTTAAGATTGGCACTGTATTTGTTTTTGGCAAGTGCTTGTTCTTTTATTATATATGTATATAATAAAATAAATATTACATATTAATATAATGAATATTTAATAACATAAAATCGTATAAATATGATAAAATATATTACATATATATATATAAAACCTTGTACATTTGGGAAAAAAATTCCTTAATGACATCTGATTTCCTGTTTATTCTACTTTGCTGAGCTGGCATGGCAAGGGATCTCAGCAATTATTCATTCCTCCCATTACTGGCACTTGTGAAGAGCATTGTGGTTATAAAATGAAAGCAGCATTCCCAATTCCTACCTGGAAACATAAAATGTTGCAAAAAAGGAATCTTTCCTGTAATGGAAACTAATCTGGGAGACATCTGTTGAAAAGGAATGAAAAGCACAAGTGAGCTCCACCTCTTACTGAATTGGGCAGGTTTTGCTATTGAGTTCCTCAGTTTCCATGAACTTACAGTATCAGCAGCAAACAAATGATAACATCAGTCACAACACACATTTTATATTATATGAATTTATGGTGGAAAGAAATTCCTACAAATATTTTTGTCAAAATATTGTGCTTGCTACCAAAATTAAGCATCTAAAAATGAAACCATCTAAACCTTGAATTATGTATTTAAAATAAATACTCAGGTGAATTTTTACAAACAGCATTTCAGTTACTCTGGGTAAATACAGTAAATCTCTATAATTCCATAGCATCTGGTTTCAGAGTCAACACAAAGTCAGAAAATTAAGCTGCCATGTACACAATAGCGAATCCATTCAAGAAACCAGGGCTGCTTGCTATGAGGCAAATGGTGGGAGCAGGCCAAGAGTGGGGGCAGGGAGGCATCAGCACCCTGTCCTGCAGCATAGACTTTGGCACCTGGGGAAATCTGGCAGAGCCTGGCAAGATGAGGCACCCCCAGCCTCCAGGACCTGCTGGGAAGCTGAGATACCTTGGCCAGCCCCAGAGTCCTTGGGTCTACTCTCAGAGCTGGACCCCATTGCTGAACTTGGTGCCTTCATTTCCAGCATCTAAGGCAGCCCACAAGGTGACCAATGGTCCAGGTGACTTCCTGTGTCCCCATGCCAACCCACTTCCCAAAGCCAATGCACCACAAGAAGATACAAAGATAAAGTTGTTTTAAAATGGGCAGTTTTAGCCGGCGCCGTGGCTCAATAGGCTAATCCTCCACCTTGCGGCGCCGGCACACCGGGTTCTAGTCCCGGTTGGGGCGCCGGATTCTGTCCCGGTTGCCCCTCTTCCAGGCCAGCTCTCTGCTATGGCCAGGGAGTGCAGTGGAGGATGGCCCAGGTGCTTGGGCCCTGCACCCCATGGGAGACCAGGAAAAAGCACCTGGCTCCTGGCTCCTGCCAGGATCAGCGCGGTGCGCCGGCTGCAGCGGCGGCCATTGGAGGGTGAACCAACGGCAAAAAGGAAGACCTTTCTCTCTCTGTCTCTCTCTCTCACTGTCCACTCTGCCTGTCAAAAAAAAAAAAAAAATGGGCAGTTTTGAGAACACATGCAAAGTCACAGCACCATTAAATCACAAACCGATTTAGGTTTGCGCACTGTTTCTCAGTCCTCCCCTTCCTCCCTGCTCCCATGACTGCATATTTTGCTGCTACTCTGATGGGGAAAAATGCAAAATGTGTTTTCTCTTTTGTGGTTTGAAGAGTTGTCTAGAGCTGGACTTGGGATCAAATCCAAGGTTTTCTTTTTCTGTGGAGTGTTGTAGCCATTACATCTACATGCTTGACTGTGAGCATCACTTTTCCAGGCCTCCCTGAGAGGGTGCAGTTTATTTTCACAAGTACTACTCAGATATTATCTTTCATCATAGAGCACAGCCACTGTTGGCATTCAGCTCATTTTCTTATTTGTAGACAATAAAATTCATTTGATCTGCCTTCTATATTGGATTTTTCCACTTAATATGTTTCAAATGATACATTTTCAGCATTTTGTCTGTTTTCCTCCTGTTACAAAGTTTACACTAGGACTGGAGGACCAATCCATGGCAGTTACTCATAAAGCCTCTATTAGACTTCAATATCTGACTGAGGCTTTCTGAAATGTTTTTGCCAAGTTGCAGTTTTTTCTCATCCTAAGCCACAAGCCTTCCCATATGTATCACCACAGTGACACCTTGAAGTTTAACAACAATTTGCTTGAAAATGTGGTGTTTTCAGAATTGGTGACTAATGATGGCACCATTCAAACACAAATGGGCTTGGGCTCACTTTCTGTTTCTCTGACCATTTCAGTTACTCAAGTGTATATAAACCCTGACAGCTCATGTGAATGCAAATTCTGCCATTTAGGGTTAGAGGTTAAGTGTAGGGCTAGGTATAGGATGAGTGAGTGTTAGGGTTAGTATTAGGACTAGGATGAGAGCTAGGATTGGTGTTAAGGTTTAGATTGAGTGCTATTATTAAGGCTATTGTTAGGGTTGGGGTTAGGGTAAGATTTAGAGCTAGGTTTATGTTTAGTGTTGGTGGTGTTAGTATTAGGCTTATGGCAAGAGTTGGGGCTAGTTGTAGGATTAGGGTTCTGTTAAGTTTAGGCTTAGGTCTAGGGTTAGATTAAAAGCCATGGTTAGGGTTATGGTTAGGGCTAGGCTTAGGGTTAGGGCTACACAAAGAGTTATGTTTAGCTTTTGGGTGAGAATAAGGATTAGGTCCAGGACTAGGGTTATATTTAGGATTCGATTTGTGATTAGAGTTATAGATAGGGTTAAGGCTATTGTTAGGCCTAGAGATAGAGCTAGGATTAGGGATAAATTTAGGTGTAGGGCTAGGGATAAAGTTAGAGCTGTGGTTTTATATACATTTTATATATATAATATAATATATAATATATTTTATATATATGGTTATAAATATTTATTGTTATAAATATGGTTATATATCTATAATATATAGAGAGAGCTGTGGTTATATATAATATACAGTTATAGTTGAAGTTAGGGTCATCATCACTAGGATGAGGCTTAGTCTTTGTGTTAGCATGATGGTTAGTTTAAGGCTGGTGTTAGATATAGCATTGAAGTTAGCATCAGGTCTATGGTCAAGTTCACACTGAATGCTAGTTTGTTTTAGGGTTAGGCCTAAGCAGAAAGATAGGATTAGTGTTGGGGTGAGATTTAAAATTAGTTTAAGATTAAGGTTAGATTTAGTTCTATGGTAAATTTTAGAGTTAGAGCCAGAGTTAGGACTATGGTTAGAGCTAGTGTGATAGTTAAAGTTAGGACTATGGATAGGTTTTAGGCCAGGGTTAGTGTTAGGGTTAAGGCAGAGTTAGGTTTAAATTTTGGTATTACTGTTAGGGTTAGAGTTGGGGCTCAGATTAGGATTAAGGTTAATGCTTGTGTTATTAAGGCTAAAGTTAGGGAAAGGATTAGTGCTAGTGTTAGAGTTTAGATTGGGGTAAAGCACCATGTTGGGATACAATTAGGATTTTGGCTAAGTATAGAGTTAAGGTAAGGTTATGGTTAAGATGAGGGCCAAATTTAGGGTTAATGCTTTGTCTAGCGATAGACCTAGTATTAGGCTTCAGAATGGGTTTAGATGTAGGATTAGGTTTAGGGTTAGGGCAAGGACTAAGGCTAGGGCTAGGGCCAGGGTAAGGATTAGGGCTTGGACTAATGTTATAATTTGGTTTATTTTTATAAAATAAAAAGCAATAAAGACATAGTAATCTGAATAGCAATCATATTAAAAACAACTTCCTCCTAATACATCTCATGCTGATTCTGAAACTGAGGTGAAACACTGGAATTTAGGTGGACCTACCGAACATGGACACAGGGACAGACCATATCATCCCAAACTGGCTACTGCCTAAAAATAGGTGTTCAATTCCAAGTTTTTAAAGGACATTTTAAAACTAACCAATGGCAGAGATATCTAGGTTAACATATCCCAACTATAACTAAACTAAGGAGAGAATTACTTGGTTACTTCCCAAGAATCTTTAGTTGATCTTTCTTAGTATTTGCTCTTCATTATGGTAGTTCAGTTATTTCCTTATGAACTATAACATTTGTTGAACCAGATAAACTAGAAAAGATAATATAAGGGCAGTTAAGAAAGGTTTGCAGAAAATGGAGCTAAAAGTTGTGTATTTTGTGAATTTTTTTAATCTATGTAGTTTTCTCAAAATAAACATTTCCATGAACTTTTTGAAGCATCCTCATCCATCTTAAGATACTCTTCCAGAAAGATATATAAACTCCACTGACTCATGTTACATATCCACATGAGTGGAGATGCAATCTGTAGGTTGTATCATCTTGATGTTTCTGTATGCCTTATACCACACAAAGAAGAGCCCTGTCTGTCTCTGACAAGATAATATTAATCTAATTCTCCAAGCGGGTACCCAGAATATCACAAAGGTCAGAAAGAAAGCCTCATTCAGTGTTACTGTGTTCACAGAGGATGGCATTTATTCCTTGGGAAGTAGCATCCAGACCATCATTATGGGACATCCCACCCCTGAGGTACAGGTCTGCTTCCACACCCTGCAGGACACTGCTCCCAGAACCAGCACACAGGGCCACAGCTTTGACTCATGATGCTAAGGTCCCTCCTACCCCAAGAGCTAATTGAATATGAGTTAGTTTGAGGTGTCTTTTGATTCGCTCAATCATGGTTGCCAAGGCAACAGATTCATCCAGGGTGCATGATCGACCCATTCCAGTATGTAGAGCAAAGGCTTCTCTGCAGTGACAGAATTTCAGATCTCTGGTAAAGTTATCTGTTTTGAGAGAGCTGAGCCACCACCTGCATCAAAGGCTTCTCAGTACAATTCAGGCGGATCCTTATTTTTCTCCTCACCAATCCTAGCAGAAAAAGAAGTGACAGGAACACCTTCAACTTCTCTCACTGCAGACACAACTTTGTCCATATCTTGGGTATGGTTAATGTTGAATTGTACTCAGTGGTTCCCTCTATAGGAAAGCCATGAGCTTTGGAAGGATATATATGCCTGGATGTGCAGGCTCCAAGTCCTTTGGAAAACCACTTTTTCAATCCCTGGGGTGCAGCATCATAGGCTGTGTGAAGAGAGTAGATGCCAACTCTGTTCTCCAAAGCCCGGAACACCAGGCGCCCCTTTCAGGATGTCCAGGTAATACACTTTATGTGTAGGAAAATAGGTGGAAGGTAGGAAAAGATGAGATCTGCCTTCTTATGCAGAGCCTCCCCCATCACCTGCTCAGTCAAGTCATTGGTCAGGAAGAGTGTATTTATAGTTTGTGGTGGGCTTGTTCCACCAGCAATCCAACATTGTCCCAACTCTCAGCAGAAGACAGTGATGCAAAGTCCTTCAAGGAGGAAACGAGAGTCTTCAGATCCATGAAGGAACGGGAAGAATTGAAGTTCAGAGAAAGGACAAACCAGACTGTCATGGGGACCAGGCGTAAGCAAGATGACAACATACAGCAATTTTTGGGCAAAACTCAATTTGAGTCCAGGTACATCTCCATAGCCTTTAATCTGTCTTTTTACATTGGATTTTGTTTTCTAAACATCGCTTTTCAAGTTGTTGTATATTTGGATTGCAGAACAATTTGTAAGATGAATTTTTTTAACGTGCATTGCTAAAATGTTCTGAGTGAAGCTAATTGTCAACTTTATTAAGGAGGATTGCTTTCTGTCCACCTAGTGTAAAAATAAAATCAAGCAATGAAAAATGAGATTACAAATTTAAAGACAAAGAAAGATCTGAAATTAGACCTGATAGAAAATGAGGAGTCCAACAAAAATCCCATTATGTTGATTTAAGTCATGGCTGGCTTGTACTAATACCATATACAAATAAAAAAGAATGAAAGCTGCAGGTTTCATTTGAGAATCAAGTGTGAGGTATTATTTGAACAGCTACAAAGAAGCATTCAAGATGGAGAAGGAACTATAGTCTAAAGGTCATGGAAGACGTTCAGACTGGAAAGAGAAGTGTCTGATTACAGATGGCAAAATCAGTCAAGCAGAATCAGAGATTGGGATCAATGGGGGAATACCTAGATGGGTAATGTTAAGGAGAATGCAGATGGTTTCAGGAGGAAAATACAAGAAACCATCAGTGGAGTTCTGATAGAAACAGAGAGGAATTACCAGGGGAAAATCATATATAGTACTTTCAAATATGCCAAAGAAAAACATTTAAATGGGCGTTATGCATTTAGTGTAGTGGTTATGATGCCAATTTTTTTTTTGACAGACAGACAGTGAGAGAGAGACAGAGAGAAAGGTCTTCCTCCCATTGGTTCACCCCCAAATGGCCACTACTGCCATTGTGCTGCACCAATCTGAAGCCAGGAGCCAGGTGCTTCCTCCTGGTCTCCCATGCAGGTGCAGGGGCCCAAGCACTTGGGCATCCTCCACTGCCTTCCTGGGCCACAGCAGAGAGCTGGACTGGAAGAAGAGCAACCGGGACAGAACCAGCACACCAACCAGGACTAGAACCCACAGTACTGGCACCGCAGGCTGAGGATTAGCCTAGTGAGCCACAGCACCGGCCTATGATGCCTATTAAGATACCCTAGTTCTACTTTAGAGTGCCTGGATGTGACTTCCAGAATCAATTAATTAGGCTTCTATCATTACCTCTGAGAGACTGGGACTACATTTCTGGCTCTTGTATTCAGTCTTGGCCCAGGTCTGGCTGCTGTGGGTGTTGAGGAATGAATTAATGCAAAAAAGTGTTCTCTCTACCTATATGTCTCATTCTTCCTAGCTCCCTTTCTCTTGAAGATAAAACTATTTTTTAGACATGACAAAAGATTCAATTAATGCAATGATTAGAGAATAGCCTTTGGCTCTGACTATAATTTATGTTACTGGTGTTTCAGGGTTTCAATTAAGACTAATTTGAGTAGGTTAAAATTCAAATGTATAGTAGAATGATTTGCCTGAAAATATAACATTAAAAAGTGTCTGTGCAACCTACATTAATAGACTGAGAAAAATGCATGGACAATTATTTAAGGCCACACAATAGATTTTGTCCTCCACATACTCCTGGTCTTATCTATATATAAGTACAGGCTCCAAAAGGCTATCAAAGATCATACTGTTTTAGCAATTCCAAAATAAGCTAAATAACCTGTTTATGCTTTTTTTTAATTTGACAGGTAGAGTTAGACAGTGAGAGAAAGAGAGAGAGGTCTTCCTTCTGTTGTTTCACCCCCCAAATGGCAGCTACGGATGGCACTGTGCTGATCTGAAGCCAGGAGCCACGTGCTTCCTCCTGGTCTCCCATGCAGGTGCAGGGGCCCAAGCACTTGGGCCATCCTCCACTGCCTTCCTGGGCCACAGCAGAAAGCCGGACTGGAAGAAGAGAAACCAGGACTAGAACCCATATGGGTTCCAGTGCCCATATGGGATACTGGCACCGCAGGTGGAGGATTAACCAACTAAGACATGGTGCTGGCCCCTGTTTATATTTTAACACTAGGTAATTCTTGGCTCTGCAGCATATTGAGTGTTTATTTCCAGCCTTGAACTAAAACACTATGCACAACATCATCTTTATGACTCATAAAGGTTCTGTTTCAGAATACATCTCATAGGTATTTAGCAAATTTCCTCTTAATTTTTAAATTAATTTTTAAATTGAAATGTAACAAATATATCTTTTTGCTATAGCATCAGAAAGACAAGAGACTATCTAAAGCCATACAACCCTGAACCTCCCACTCCCAATCTCATCTGATCTTGGAAACTAAGTTGGGTCAGGCCTGGTTAGTACATGGGTGGGAGAAAGACAAGATATTAATTTGCTCTCAGCTTACATGGCTCTATTTTCTTATAACCGTGCCAACTTTATCTTGTTCATGTGCATTCTCTAATGATGAATGTTGTGTTTGCCGTTCCATTTTAAGTAACAAATTTTCATAAAGGTCCTAAAGCACAATGTAAAATGAGCTGAGAAATGATGAAGTAGCAAGTTACTGAGATATATTAATTTCTCTGGTCTTAGAAACATGTAGACATGTAGAAGTCAATAGAACTATATCTGGAAGAGAAAGTGAAAGAAGGTGGTAGTTGTGGGGAGCAACTCGGACTAGACTAAGTTACTGGAATTAAGACTTATTCTATGCATCTGCTCTCCCACAATATGGCGCTGGGAGAGGAGGAAACAGCTTCTACACAGCTGCCTCTCACCAACTTGACAAGCTGCAGGAGCTGCTCCTGATTGGAGGAGAGCAGCGTGCTCCACATGTGGGTAGCAGAGTTGGGATTGGTGGAAGAGGACTATAAAGGAGGAGAGACAACATGCACCAGGAACACCTGAGAAACATCTGAGCAGCCCCCGAGAGAGCCGGCCGGTGGTGTGCCACTCCCCCGCGGAAGTGGGGAAAGTGGCAGGGGGAGCCGCCCTTCCACGGAGGTGGAAGGATGGCAGCCCACCCGGGAAGAACCAGCAGCAAACCCGGGAAGGGCTGAGCAGACAAAAGAACAGCGCAGGGTCTAGTGTCATTCCTCCGCGAAGAGGGGGAACAACAGTAGTGAGAGAACTGGTCAGGATTGTACCTACATTTCACTGTGCAAAACTAGATTATGATAGAAATGTATACAGAATAACAGATATATAAGCTGGAAGAACAAAAACAATAAACCTCCCTATGCAAGAATAGTGTTTTACCCATGATTACAGGCTGGAAAGAATTCTTGAAAGGGCATACACAATTTATTAATTAGCAAAGATTAAACACAACTTAGTTTCATGAAGACATTCATTTGCTACTGATTTTGTAAAAAATGTAAGTTAGTAAATGTGGTGGAATGAGAAGGCCATGCCAAGGTGGCCACTGGCAAGCGAGTGTCAGTTACTCAGGAATGGCTTTGAAACCCACTTGGCAATGGAGCCTGCCTGGCAACAGGCTGTGATTGGTTGGGGCATAGGTTACCCCTTGACCAGATTGGCTGGTCTTGGCTATATAAGATGTTATTCCAACTGTAATAAACAAGTTTGTGGGCTGCTCGCCTCAAGCCTGCTTTCACCTGACTCCTGGGGTCTATGTGGTGACTCCGCACCTCTTGCCCCCACCATGCTGCTCCTCTCAGAAATGAATCCACTGCAACATTGTTGAGAAATCAACAGCAACAAGTAAAGATAATATAATTTTAAGAATTATTACCCAAATTAATTACAGAATTGCAAAGAAAGATCATGTGTCACTAACAACTGAACAATGGACAATAATTCAATGATATTAGCTATGTTCCTCTTAATACAGGGATACCCTGGGGATGCCATGTTAGCATTTTTCAATAGAGTATCTCCAGATTTTATGTAGCTAAAATTCCATAAAAAGCATGCATGTTGGAGGATTCAAAGAAGGTGGAATAGGGAAGGGCATATACTAGTGGTAACTAGTTTCAAAAAATGTTGGAAGTACATTATTGGGGAAGAGTTAGAAAAAACTGCAGTGGAAATTCTACAGGAGAGAAACACCATGGATCAGTGTGGAAGATGCAGACATGCAACATGAACACAGACACAACATGATGCCAGCAGCCAAGAGGAGGAGAAAGCACCAGCTTTGGAGAGTGAGGTGAGATCAGACTGCAGCAACCCATACCACTGGTGATGTAGACAGAGGGAGATGTTAACATGAGTCTGGCCTGGAGCTCTGAGGGGAAAGTGTACCCACTGACCCAGTAAAAAACTAGGGGGGCATGTTTCTCTCACTACATTCACTAAGCAATGATGCCCAATAACCAGTTGAGAGAAGGTGGGCACCATTTTGGACAGAAACAGAAGATGCAGAAGCTCTTGTGCACGTGCCCAGTACCTGGCTGAGACAAGATGCCATCTACTACCAGTACCAGTGGCAGCAGCTTGAATGCATGCAACTTGCAACTGATGGGGAGAAGGAAGCATTTGGTTGGTGGCTATTGTGCATGTGTGTGATCTAGATTCTAACAGAAGGAAAACTCCATGTTTCCCACTGACTTTGAGTCTGGCTGGCAAATTGACTAGAGTCTGTGCACTCACATATTACTGAGGTCCCCCCAATCTCTCAACATGTCACAGGCTCCAATGCTCAAACTGTCAAGGCTCTTGGAATGTCTCTGCCTCTCTGTGAATGAGACAGTCTAGCAAGGTGGATCAAATCCTCTGCACCCATTGACAATGGGAGCCCTGTGTGCTGAGACTGTGGAAACCCTGTGACTGCATAAGAAGGCACAGGATATAGCTGGTTCTCTGGGCAACCAATGTGAGCTGCTCTACAGGCTCTTATCAAAAGAGAAAATTTTAAAAACCACAGGCAAGTGAAAAATGCTCAATATCACTAGTCACCAGGGAAGTACAAATCACAATCACAATGAGGTTTGACCTCACCCCTGTCAGAGTGGCTCTCAAACAGAAATCAACAATCAACACATGCTGGCCAGGATGTGGGGAAAAGGCATCTTAATCCACTATTGGTGGGAAAATAAACTAGCACAGCTGTTGTGGAAG
The DNA here is from genome assembly GCF_964237555.1 of Oryctolagus cuniculus. Lineage (NCBI taxonomy): Eukaryota > Metazoa > Chordata > Mammalia > Lagomorpha > Leporidae > Oryctolagus > Oryctolagus cuniculus. The sequence continues at coordinate 116,823,645 of NC_091443.1, forward strand.
ACGTATGGAGACACCTCAGAAACTTGAAAGTAGATATAGTATATGACTCAGCAATCTCAATCCTGGGAATTAATCTAAGTGAAATGAAATAAGCACATGAGGGGCCAGCACTGTGGTGCAGTAGGTTAATGCCCTGGCCTGAAGTGCCGGCATCCCATATGAGCACCAGTTCTAGTCTTGCCTGCTCCTCTTCCAATCCAGCTCTCTGCTATGGCCTGAGATAGCAGTGGAAGATGGCCCAAGTCCTTGGGCCCCTGCACCACATGGGAGATGTGGCAGAAGCACCTGGCTCCTGGCTTCAGATCAGTGCAGCTCTGGCCATTGCAGTCATCTGGGGAGTGAACCAGCAGATGGAAGACCTCTCTCTCTATCTCTACCTCTCTCTGTAACTCTGTATTTCAAATAAATTAATTAAATATTAAAAAAAAAGAAATAGGCATATGAAAGAGCTATCTGTATCCTCATGTTCATTGTAGCTCAGTTAACAATAGCTAAGATATGGATTCCACTAGACTTTTATCAACTGATGACTGGATAAAAACATTGTGTGTATATATATATATATATATATATATATATATATATAAAATAAATAACTACTCAGCTATAAAACATAACAAAATCCTTTGTTTTGCAACAAAATGAATCCAATTGAAAACCATTAAATTTAGTGAAATAAGCCAATCCCAAAAAGACAAACACCTTATGTTCTCCTTGATCTGTGGTAACTAATAGAGCAGCAAAAAATGGAATGTATAGGAGTGCAATTGACATTTTGAGAGTTTATGATTGTTTACAGCCCTTGTCTCTACTGCTGAACAACAGTGCTGTACTCTTTACTTAGTATAGGGTGAATCTTAAGAGTAAAAAGTCCACTGAAAGTAGATCAGTGTAGAAAGTAAGAGAAGTAGGGCTGGAGTCCACTGAAAGTAGATCAGTGTAGAAAGTAAGAGAAGTAGGACTGGCACTGTGGTGTAGTATGGAGAACTGTGCCCAGTTTCAGTCCCAGAGGCTCCACTTCCAATCCAGCTCCCTGCTAATGTGTCCAGAAAATATCAGATCACTCAGGGGCTTGGGCCCCTGCAACCACATGGGAAACTTGGAAGAAGCTCCTGGCTCCTGGCTTTGGACCAGCCCATCTGCATCCATCGCAGCCATGTGGGGAGTAAACCAGTGGATGAAAGATCTCTCTCTGTCTCTTCCTTCCTTTGTCTTTGTAACTTTGCCTTTCAAAAAAAAAATGAATGGATCTTTAAGGAAAAAATCAGACAGGGAATTAGAGAGAAAGGATGAGAGGGGATGTGTGGGTGGGAGAGAGGATAGGGTGGGAAGTATCACTATGTTCCTAAATCTGTATATATGAAATACATGAAATCTGTTTACCTTAAATTAAAAAAAAAACTGACATTTAATTTCAATAGCTGTAAAATAGAATAACTACAATAAAAAGTTCTACTTGTAGGCCTAATAAATTGGAATAGTAATAAAAATGTAATATAATTTTAAAAAAGGTCTGACTTTAACATGTATCATCCCAGATGATGCATTGAAAACCTAATATCTGGGACTGGTGCTGTGGCACTGTGGGCTGAGCCTCTGCCTGTGGTGCCAGCATCCCATATGGTTACCAGTTCACGTCCTGGCTGATCCTCTTCCAATCCAGCTCTCTGCCACTTGTGAAAGCAGTGGAGAATGACCCAAGTGCTTTGACCCCTACATTAATGTGAGAGACCTGGAGGAAACTCCTAGCTCCTAGGTTCAGATTGGGCAAGCTCCAGCCATTGTCACCATTTGAGGAGTGAACCATCAAATGGAAGACCCTTCTCTCTGTCTCTCCCTCTGTCTGTAGCTCTACCTCTCAAATAAACAAAATCTTAAAAAAAAAAAAAAGTCCCCAAGACAATAGTTTCAACCCTCAGGAATAGATTGACAGCAATTTTGAAAGGACCTTGAGGTGATAAGTTTTATCTCTTACACTCTCTCTCACCATGTAATGACTTCTGCCATGTTAAGTTACAGGAATATGGCCCTCTCCTGATGGGGCCTCATGATCATGGACTTCTCATATGGACTGTAAGATACACTTTTTCTTTATAAATACACATTGTACACTGGTTTTGTAACAACACAAAATAGACTAAGACTAAAAATAGATCAATACATATTTTCTCATCTTTAGGAAAGAGAGAAGGAAAATGGAGAGCCAGCGTGTGGCTTAGCAGGTTAAACTGCTGCCTGGAGTGCTGGCATCCTATTTGGGCACTGATTCTAGTCCTGGCTTGCTTTACTTCTGATAACTCCTTATTAATATGCCTGGAAAAGCAACAAAAGATGCCCTAAGTACTTGAGAGTGTGTACTCATGTGGAGAATTGGATGAAGATCCTGACTTCTGGCTTCAGCTTGACCCAGCCCTGGACATAGCAGCCATTGGTGAGTGAAACAATGGATGGAATATTCTCTCTCTCTCTCTCTCCCTCTGTCTCTCTCTATTTTTCCCTCTCTCTCTCTCTCCTTGTCTTTTTCCCTCTCTCTGTAATACTGCCTATTAAATAAATAAATCTTTAAAGCAAAACAGAACACTAGCTTCTGGAGGATATCATGTTAATTTAAAAAAAAGAGAAGGAAAATGCACAGAACGTTAGAAAGGCATGAGACTATTAAGTTTTTATTTTAAAAATTTTTTAAAGATTATTTATTTGAAAGTCAGAGTTACAGAGAGAAAGAAGGAGCAGCAGCAGAGAGAGAGGGGTCTTCTACCTGCTGGTTCACTCCCCATTTGGCTGCAACAGCTGGAGCTGCACTGATTTGAAGCCAGGAGCCAGGAGCTTCTTCCAGGTTTCCCAAGCAGGTGCAGGAGCTCAAGGACTTGGGCCATCTTCTACTGCTTTCCTAGGCCATAGAGAGAGCTGAATTGGAAGTGGAGCAGCTGGGACTTGAACCGGTGCCCATATGGATGCCAGCTCTGCCAGCAATAGTCTTACCAGTTGTGCCACAGTACCAGCCCCATTTTTTTTTAATTTAGTTCATGTCTGTTCTCTAATGAGAATAGGGAAGGATTTAAAATATTTTTTTATTTGAAAGGCAGATTTACAGAGAGGCAGAAAGAGAGGGAGAGGGAGAGGGAGGGAGAGAGAGAGAGAGAGAGAGAGAGAGAGAGAGAGAGATCATCTATCCACTTGTTCACTGCCCAAATGGCTACAAACAGCCAGAGCTGAGACAATCTGAAGCCAGGATCCAGAGCTTCTCCTGGGCCTCCCATGTGATTGCAGGGTCTCAAGGACTAGGGCCATCTTCCACTGCCTTCCCAGGCCATAGCAGAAAGCTGAGTGGGAAGTGAAACAGGCAGGACTTGAACCAGCATATATAGGGGATCCCAGCACTGCAGGCAGTGGCTTTACCCACTATGCCACAGTGCCAGGCCCATGAGATTATTTAGCAACCAACATAAGAAGCATACTTCAAAAAGTTTGCAGAAAGTTGAATTAAAAATAAGAGAAGACTGAAAATAAGCTGAAGAATAATTAAGTAATCACTTTACTGGAGAAAAATTAATTTTATTGGATCTTGGAAATATATAGATGTCCTTATGATCATAACGGAAGAGAAGATGAATGGAGAGAGTTGTGGTATGCTTTTGTACACTATTAACTATCTGTTTTAATTGAGTGGTTGCAGTAGCTCTGATTGGATCTGGCTCTGGTTGAAGATCTCAACTTGGTGGCTGTTTTAATTAGACTAGGCGCTATAGGAGGTTCCCAGCACTCTTGGTGAATCGGCGCACCTACCCAACCCCACGGCCAGTCCTGCTAGGCCCTGGCGTGTGCAGCCTTCCCTGTAAAAGAGGAACCATAGCCTTTCTCTGCGCTCCATTCCAGCCAATGTGGCCTGCTGCACCCATGCAGGCCTAGCCAGATATTTCCTGGGAGAGTGCTGCCCAGGGCTGCTTTTTTTCTCCCCATTTCCAATTCAATACAGCTCCTCACTAGGAGGGGGGCAGAGGAAGTGCCTTTGGCTAGTGCTGGCCTTACCTAAGGGAACAAGAACCTTAATCCATTAACCCTTTCCAAACTGATGGGTTTTTCTCTTTACAGTTAATGGAAACTTAAACAATGGGCTCATATGCTGATGATCAACTCTTTTCTGTGCTACTGTAGCTAACTTATCTAATGAGAGTTTTCATGTGTCTTGAAGGTTTCATGTTTTTCTATTGCCAGTATGAGTATTGATTGGAAAAACTGCAATGAGAAGCTGTTTAGGTTATTTTCCTGTTTTAATGTTTGAGTGATTACCTAACTGATCAGATCTAGCCCACAGTCTTGGTTAAACATACTAATTTTTAACTAAAGAAGTTTGACTCTCTGACATTTTAAATTCTAAACCGAGTCTTTCAACTTTGGGGCTTCCAGTTGGATCCCTGGAACTCTCAAAGGATGAGACTCAAAAATTTGTTAAAGTACAACTGTTTGAGTCCATTCAAATTATACAATGTTAGAGTTGGATTGCTCTTGCCACCCCAAAAACGCTCCAAGAGACTTTCTCTCATGCAATTAACAAAGGGTAAGGTTTATTGATGATCCGACATGTCGGGGCCCCCATCCCAGTACAGGCGAGTGGCCCCAAATAGTCTTGGGTTGGGGTTTTTATACACGTTTAAACAAAGAAAATCAATCATTGCATAGATCAGACAGAGGTATAGAGTAAACAATTGATACAAGTTAAGTGATTTTACAACCAGTTGATTTATGAATACAGGGAGTACAGGATATCAAGTAAGGGCCTGATTAGACCTCAGAGAACCATATGGCCTATACAGGGAGTATCAAAAAGCCTCCTATTGCCAAAAGGGAGGGCCACACAACAAACACAACAAGGTTGCAGGAACTGCCTTGATGATACCTAGGAATGCAGCCGAATGGCGATAAGGGACACATGGTGGGGTCAGGGTTCCAGGAGGCAAGGAGATATACGGTGACTTCTTCTATCTTACTTAGGTGAAACTAAGGTTAGGCTCACATTGGGGTAATTTACTGACTAATTAACTTTATAGAGAATGGCTATGCAGAGCAAGTCTAACGAGGTCAGGAAAGTTCACCAGAGGAGGTGGGGGGGGAGCGGCTTTTAACTTTTTAACCCTTCAACAAAGTGTATTAAAATGTAGTAAATGATGTCAGATCTATGTTGTATTCATGTTTTTGATTTTCAGCTAGAGTAGTCTTATAAAAATGAGAGTAAATTCTGTGTATACAAGCCTTTATGTTGTTAACTAAAGTAAGCCAATACAGATTGGTTCAGAAAATTGGGTTAATGCAAACGCCCTGCCCTTTGGTTCACTTGCTCAGTTTTACATTTCTTTGATATGCTTTAAACTTGTTTCTCTTAAGGATAAAGATCTTTTCAAAGCTGTAACCATGCACTAGTGACTGTGTTTGCTGCTCAGGAGGTGTTGTCCTTATGTTTCTTAAAAGCATGGAAATGTAATTTTGACTTTTAATTCAGATAATGGTGTGGTATTCATTAATAACTCAGTGTCTTAAGTCATCTAGGCATTGGTGCTAAGTAAAACATGAAAAACGTATTATGTGTACTTTTCACGTCTTTGATAAGAGACTGAGTTTGTCAGCATGTGTTCTCAGAGGTTGTCCATTCATGACAATTCAAAACTATGGAAAAGTAACTACGGGTGTAAAGTTTCAGAAGGTGTGAGCAAGTCATAAAAAGTTGTAAAAAGTTTATGATTTTAAAATATTGTTTACAGGGTTTTCTATAAGTTGAGTGTTAATGCCAAAATTACACTGACCTAAATTTACAACAATGGGGTTATTTTTTTTTTAAAAAAGTGTACTAATGTTAGTAAATATCTGAAAATGGTCTGAATCATAAATCTTAATCTGTTTTTGCAAAAACTATAACGTCTCTGTTTAACAGTGTCTGCTTAATCAGTTACTCTGCCATTTCTAAAGTTAGGTCCTGTAAGCTCTTTTTAACTCTGTTAAATAGTTCTGAGTTATGTGATGATTTTGTGTACTAACTCTTATGTTCAAGTTTCTTTTTATTATTTCTGGTCTATTCAACAACAAGAAATATAGAATCCATATTCTGCCAAAGTAATCTGTGTACTCTACTGTCTGTTAAGTTATGATTGATAAAAAGCATTAAGTCTTAAAAAGTTATGTTAAATGTTGTTATGATCAGATCAGTCTAAAAGTGTTAAAATTGCCCTAAATGTTAAGGAATTCTATTTTGACCAGATACTCTAAGTTCTCTAGGCACCTTCAACAGACTTTCTGAAAATCAAAGTTTTAAATTCTCTGGACTTTTGATACCTCCAGAGGGGCCCCTGGAGATGTCAAAAGATATATCCCTCATCTCACAGAGATAATAACCAATTGGGCTGTTTAGATTAAAAGTGGTGCCAAGATGTAAAATGATGCTAAACTTCAGTTTCTTTCTAGCTGCTCCAGTCTCTGGCTCAGAAGCCAGATCCTTTAAAGAAAGACTGACAAAATCTAAAAAGCATCCCGTGGTCCTGATTTACATCACCTTAATGCCCAGACCTTAGGACTAAGATATGGAATCACCCGGAAACAGGCAAGGCAAATTGTAAAATCCTGCCCTTCCTGTGTTACATTTCTCTGGGTCCCTCACTATGGTGTATAGCTTTGGCAGATGGATGTTACCCATTTCCCTAAATTTGGTAAGCTAAAATACATATATGTCTCTTTAGATAACATGTTCAGGTTTTGTTTTTGCCACCCCGCAATCGGGTGAGGCTGCCAAACATGTCATCTCTCATTGGCTTCAGGCCTTTGCTGTTTTAGGAACCCCTATACAAATAAAGACTGATAATGGCCCAGCGTATACTTCCAACTCTTTTAAGCACTTCTGTACTAACTTCCACATCTCTCATAACACCAGGCTTCCTTATAATCCCCAGGGACAAGGTATTGTGGAACATGCACATGCCACATTAAAAAAAAAAATCATTTACAAAAAATAAAAAAGGGGGAATATGGGGCCATAGCACATTCCCCGCAAAAATGGCTATCACATGCTCTCTTCATCTTAAATTTTTTAATACTGGATAACCAAGGGAAATTTGCAGCTGATCGTCACTGGCATCCTGAAACCGAAAGACAACAAGTCTATGTGAAATGGAAAGACCCTGTAACTGCTCAGTGGTATGGACCTGACCCTGTTTTAATATGGGGACATGGACATGTTTCTATATTCTCAAAGAAAGACAATGAAGTGCGGTGGTTACCTGAGCGACTGGTGCAGCAAACAATGTCACGAAGCAGCCCCTTGATCATCATGACAACATTGCTGATCGGGATCCTGGCTCGCCGGCTCACATCAAGCCAAACTTACGTTACCACCTCTGTTGGTTCGCCGGTAGTTCTAAATTGTTCATGTACTTATGATAATGGAATTAAAACAGCAGGGTTTGTACAATGGGTAAGGAACAATCAAACCTTGTTCCGTATTGGGAGGGATATACTTGAAAATCAATGGCTTAATGTGACTGATCAATCAAAAAGGGAGAATAGGGCCGGCGCCGTGGCTCACTAGGCTAATCCTCCGCCTAGCGGCGCCGGCACACCGGGTTCTAGTCCCGGTTGGGGCGCCAGATTCTGTCCCGGTTGCCCCTCTTCCAGGCCAGCCCTCTGCTGTGGCCAGGGAGTGCCGTGGAGGATGGCCCAGGTGCTTGGGCCCTGCACCCCATGGGAGACCAGGAAAAGCACCTGGCTCCTGGCTCCTGCCATCGGATCAGCGCGCACCGGCCGCGGCAGCCATTGGAGGGTGAACCAACGGCAAAGGAAGACCTTTCTCTCTGTCTCTCTCTCTGTCCACTCTGCCTGTCAAAAAAAAAATAAATAAATAAAAAAAGGGGGGGGAGAATACTGATTTTAGCATATTAAAACTGGTCACATTGTCAGACTCCGGGGTATACCTTTGTCAACTCTGGAAAAAAGGCCTCGTTGATGTATTGGTTAAAACTGTTAAAGTAACTCTATGGTCAATTCCTCCTTCTCTGTCGAAAGTAGCAATTTCTGGCTACATTTAGCTGCCTCAGCTAATACATCATCCTTTTGTGTAAATACAGCCGATTCTCCTACAGACCTGTTAACTAATAATATCCTGGGAGATCCTTCTACTAAAAAGGAGTTTACAAAAATTACCGGCATAAACCCTACTTCTCTAAAAATTAGCAATTCGACCAAAAGGTTATACTATGTGCCTTGGCAATTAAACAAAACTCAGCTTTCTCGATTCAATGGGAGCAAAGCTCCTAAAGGATGGGTTTTTCTGGGTGATTATTATGCATATAGCTCTCTAGCTCCTCATGATAGGGGTAAATGCTCCCTTGGATGGGTTGCACCCCTCCTCAAACCTGCTGATAAGAATCTGTACAAAAGAAGATATACGTGTATGATTTATGAAGGATGTACTGATAATTTCCATGTTCCCGGGGATTGGGAAGCTTTTTTTCTTGCTGCCTCCATGGCAGGAGCTGCTGGGCTTGCTTATGCAAATACGGATTAAGAGAACTAGCATGTATTGTTACGAAAACTGTGAACACCACTGCTGCTGCCTTAGCCAATATTGCTGAGGAACTGTTACTGGAGAAATTGCAGGGTTCTTGTCTTTGCGCAAGAAAGAATTCAGGCGTGAGACAGAGAGTAGTGGGAGGTAAAATAACAAGGTTTATTAGGGAAGGGACATCCTTAAGGATGGATGGGCACCCCTCCAGACAGAGCCTGAGAGACTGGGGGGGGAGTGAGGTTACATGATGAGAGGAGAGATTACACCTGGCCAGACCAGGCAGGTGGCTCAGCAGAGAGGCTGAGTGCACAGTCCGGTTGAGGCCCAGGGTTTTTAAGGAGATGGGTCTTTGTCTTCACACATCTCCTCCTGAAACAAAGGATTTTATGGCTGTAAATACTAAGAAGCTCCTATCTGAGTTTTCCCTTGAAGGTATCAGACAAGAGGAAGTCTAGCTGGAGCCATCCTGAGTTTAGAGGAAGGGTGAGCAGGACCCCCTAGAGAATGGGGATCCAGAGCATGGTGTTTGAAATGCAGATACTGGGCTGCACCTGGGAGATTGTGGAAGATTTGTCAGGCAGAAGGGGCAGGGATCTCTGCCTGGCAGGTTATCAGGTAGAAGGGGGCAGGGCAGGATGCAAACACTGGGCTGCCCCTGAAGCATTATTGGGATAACTTTGAGATGTAGATGCATATGCTGGACATAGAAGTCTTCTCCGGAGGCCTTTGTCACACACACATAAGCTCATACCTAACTTTCTGCCTAACAGAACTTGATCAGGTCCGGACAGGTGTGTTGCTCATCCGGGCTGCCATTGACTACTTACTACTGAAAGATTGTATAAGCTGTGACTTGATTCCTGGAGGTTGCTGCTTTAATATCTCAAATAATGTTCCTTACATAAAATATCTGGTACAGCAGCTAAAAGTTGAACTTCAGCATATGTTTCTAACTAATCCCTTTTCTTTTGGTGGATCTCAATGGACCCACTGGTTTTGACGTTGCTGGGTCCTTTATTGCTGCTCCTGCTTTTTCTTCTGTGCCTCCCCTGTATATTCTGAGGCCTCTCTGTGTCATTTGGTGCCATTTGGTCTGAGATTTTAAAGTTGCATTCACAGCTTCACCCCCAAGCCAAAAAGGGTGGCATTGAATTCCAATGATGGGTAAGACTTGGTCTCCTTGTACCAACCTAAGACAGGAGCCTCAGAGGATGTCTGGGGTGTCCAATGACGGGTAAGGACAAGAAGAGACATGGGCAACCTAAGACAGGAACAATGCCTCAAAAAATAAAAAAGGGGGAAATGTGGGCAGCCACAGGCAGTTGCCCCTTTTGTTTACACTTAAACATATGGATGGAGACATCCTGGCACAGACAAAAGGCTAAGGAGATTCCAGGAAGAGGCAGGAAGAACCATATCTCACTGCTAAACTTCTCACAAGAGATGGTGTAGATAATCAGTCACACCTGAAACCTGCATTTATCACCTAGGTGTTTTATTATACCCTTGTAATCAATGATTGATAACATTTTGTGATCTGTTAAGCAGAAGAACCTTATTGGGAACCCTTTGTAACACCAAAAGTCTTTTGGATATGTAAATCTTTTGTGTGCCTTCTTGTGTATGACTGGTCATGTTTAAATACTACTGGACTTCTTGAATAAACGAGCCTTGATCAGGATTTGTCTTGGCTCCATTCTTTGCGTCCTTGTCCCCACATTCCCACTCTCTGTTTCAGGAAACTCAGTTCTTTGTGCTGCATGCCAGCACATGCCACAGTGCCAGCCCCTATGTATAACTCTTATGGCATCAGTAGAGACATTATGTCATATTATCCATTCCACATGAAAAGGGAATGGTGATGTGAATATGTGAAAACACTCAATCCATGCATGATGATATGAAGTACTCATGAACAAAAAATTGTATAACTTTTAGATATAGACAGATACACATATTAAGTGATTTTGTAAAGATGAGTTTAGTTAGACCAGTATAAATACACTAGTCATATGCTCTGTCAGATGCAGTCACAGGATCTGCAAATGTTTGGAGTTACCAAGTTTACATCCTTAACCAGAAGACATGGTGAATGAGATTTTAGAGTCTTTTTTAATGTATGATTAAATGAATAACTACAGTGAACTGGAAAATATGAATAAGAGGTTGGTGTTATTGCAAATGGGTCCAATAGAGGGGGAATCCTCTTGCAGTACTACAAATGAGTCATATAGAACAATAGTGTGAATAAGCTAGAAGGTAATATTCCAGATAAAATTTGCATCTGATATGCACCCCTAAAGATGTACATGTTTAGGATTCTGAGCTTTGAAAATAAGTACACATGAATGCAAATTCTTGCCATGTTATATTTTGCAAGGCAATTTTGTTATATTACGAAAACTTTGACCTACATTTCTCCTCACACAGAATTAAGAATTCAATCCATAAGTAGAGGTGTACTTCAAAGATTAAATAAGAAAAAATATACAAGACCCCATGGATATGCTTTTAATTAAACAGCATTTGAAAAATTTGTTCTCTTGCCATAGGTCATGGGACTCCAAATCCCATTAAGTTGACATTTACCAATGCCATCTTACTAGTTAAAGTGATCAGTTTAAGTTCATAATCGATCATAAATATAGCATTAAATGTCAAAGGGATTACATAAAAAAGATCAGTGCCTGCTAATAATAATTGATAGAATTAAAAAGCAGAGAATGATCCAACATGGAAAATAGGATACACAGCAGACTCATAGAATGACAAATGCCCTAAACAGCACTCTGGCCTCAGAATCAGCCCTTAAGGCATTCAGATCTGGCTAAAAAGCCCATGAGAGTTTCTCAGGCATGGAAAACCAAGAGACTGTGGCAAAAAATGACCTAAATGAAAGATCTCTGTGAGTGAGATCCTGGTGGAAAGAACGGGCCATCAAAGAAGTAGGTACCTTTCTCTGAAGGGAAGAGAGAACTTCCACTTTGATTATGGCCTTGTCTAAATAAGGTCAGAGTTTGTGAACTCAAGAGACTTCCATAGCCTTGGCAGCGCATGACAAGAGCCTCGGGTGATTACTGACACCATAAATAAGAGTGTCAATTGTTAAATCAACAACAGGAGTCACTGTGCACTTGCTCCCCATGTAGGACCTCTGTCCTTAATGTGTTGTACTATGAGAATTAACTGTAAAAGTAATCTTCAAACAGTACTTTGTACTCTCCCTGTCTTCCTCTCTCTCCTTCTCCCTCTCTCTCTTCTGAAAAGTCTGACTTTCAGGTAAGTAACTCAATAATTTTTTAAAAAAGAAACTAGGAAAGCAAAACAGTTTCAAGAAAAAAAAACATTTTAATAAGGACTCCAGAACAAACTATAAATGTGCTACTACTGCAGTTTTGTCACTATGATATACTAAAAGAAAAGTAATTAATGTCTATTATCATGTACTAATTTGAATGATTGATTATTGGTAATTAGAATTCAGTTTTAAATGAAAACATTTCAAGTGACAATATTCATCAGCCTAGTAGCCACTCCTTGGAATTTACCCAAAGGAATTTAAATTGGCAAACAGAAAAGAGGTCTGCACCCTAATGTTTATTGCAGCTCAATTCACAATAGCTAAGACCTGGAACCAACCTAAATGCCCATCAATGATAGACTGGATAAAGAAATTATGAGATATGTTCTCTTTAGAATACTATACCGCAGTAAGAAACAACGAAATCCAGTCATTTGCAACAAAATGGAGGAATCTGGAACACATCATGCTGAGTGAAATAAGCCAGTCCCAAAGGGACAAATACCATATGTTCTCCCTGATCAGTGATGACTGACTGAACACCAAGAGGGAAACTGTTGGAGTGAGGTGGACACTATGGGAAACGGTGGCTTGATCAGCATAGCCCTGACTGTTAATGAACAACTTAATACATTATCCCTCTTAGTAGTTTTTTTATCTGTTCTACTTAATATGACTGGTTTAGATCTGTAATTGATGCACAGTTATTCTTAAGTGTTGAAAATTAACTGAAATGTGATCCCTGTTGAACATGGTGGTGGGAATGGGAGAGGGAAAAGATGTATAATTTGGGACATGCTCAGGCTGACTTGCCCCAAGTGGTGGAGTTGGAAGCATACCAGGGGATTCCAATTCAATCCCATCGAGGTGGCATGTACCAATGCCATCTCACTGTTCCAGGTGATCAGTTTCAGTTCACAGTTGGTCATGGTGGAGGGACTGGGAGTCAAAGGGAGCACATAGACAGGTCTAGTACCTGCTAACGCTAACCGATGGAGTAAATAAAGGGGAGAGTGATCCAACATGGGAAGTGAGATACTCAGCAGACTCATAGAATGGCAGATGTCCTAAATAGCACTCTGGCCTCAGAATCAGCCCTAAAGGCATTCGGATCTGGCTGAAAAACTCATGAGAGTATTTCAGGCATGGAAAGCCAAGACACTCTGGCAAAAGATCTCTGCGAGTGAGATCCCAGTGGAAAGAACAGGTCATCAAAGAAGGAGGTACCTTTCTCTGAAGGGAGGAGAGAACCTCCACTTTGACTATGACCTTGTCTAAACAAGATAAGAGTCGGAGAACTCAGAGGGCTTCCATAGCCTTGGAAACTCATGACTGGAGCATAGGGAGATTACTGATGCCATAGACAGGAGTGTCAATTGGTAAAGTCAACAACAGGAGTCACTGTGCACTTACTCCTCATGTAGGATCTCTATCCTTAATGTGCTGTACATTGAGATTTAATGCTATAACGAGTACTCAAACAATATATTTCACTTTGTGTTTCTATGTGGGTGCAAACTGTTGAAATCCTTACTTAATGCATACTAAACTGATCCTCTGTAAAAAAAAAAAAAAAAAAAAAAGAAATTATCAATTCCCAACTTGACTCTCACTGGGATTAAACATGACAATAGGTCTGCTCTGATTTCATCATCATTTAAAAAAAAATCATCTATTATTTTTCACTTTATGTTTCTGTGTGGGAGCGAACTGTTGAAATCCATACTTGATGTATACTAAGCTGATCTCCTGTATATTAAGATAATCAAAAATGAATCTTGATGTGAATGGAAGGGGAGAGGGAGTGGGAAAGGGGAGGGTTGTGGGTGGGAGGGACGGTATGGGGGGGGAAGCCATTGTAATCCATAAGTCGTACTTTGGAAATTTATATGCATTAAATAAAAGTTTAAAAAAAAAAAAAGAAAAAGGTTGAAACAGGCTGGCGCCATGGCTCACTAGGCTAATCCTCCACCTGTGGCGCTGGCACTCTGGGTTCTAGTCCTGGTTGGGGTGCTGGTTCTGTCCTGGTTGCTTCTCTTTCAGTCCAGCTCTCTGCTGTGGCCCAGGAAGGCAGTGGAGGATGGCCCAAGTGCTTGGGCCCTGCACCCACATGGGAAACAAGGAGGAAGCAACTGACTCCTTGCTTTGGATTGGTGCAATGCCGGCCGTAGCAGCCATTTGGGGGGTGAACCAATGGAAGGAAGACCTTTCTCTCCATCTCTCTCTCTCTGTCTAACTCTGCCTGTCAAAAAAAAAAAAAAGGTTGAAACAAAGCACTCTCTCTTAATCTTACAAAGTCATGTGAATAGAAGGCACATCTGATTCATTCTATTAGGCCTTCCTAAAATTTAAAATTTTTTTTCTGACAACAGTGAATTTGGCTCATCATAGAAAATACTTTGAAGGCTCTTGTTAAAATTGTCCCTCTTTGAAAAAGTAAATTTTACTGCATGAATCTACAAGAGGTAAATTTTTGATTTACAAAACATTGGAAAACCAATTATGCTTAGTCTCTAATTTCTGATTTACTTTATAGAACAGAAATTACACAGAAAAATTTCACTTTATCTATTTTTTTTAAATATTTACTTACTTATTTGACAGACAGGAGAGAGACAGAGAGGTCTTCCCTTTGCTGGTTCACTCCCCAATGGCCACAATGGCCAGAGCTGAGCCAATCCAAATCCAGGAGCCAGGAGATTTTTCTGGGTCTCTCACATGGGTGCAGGGGTCCAAGCACTTGGGCCACCATCCACTGCTTTCCCAGGTCATTAGCACAGAGCTGGATTGGAAATGGAGCAGCCGAGACATGAACTGGTACCTGTATGGGATACCAGTGCCACAGGCAGAGGCTTAATGACTGTGGCACAGCACCGGCCCCCACTTTATCTAAATTTATGGTAAACCCATGAGTTGTATCACAACACAATTTTTTCCTTCCTTCCTTCCTTCCTTCCTTCCTTCCTTCCTTCCTTCATCCCTCCCTCCCTTCCTTCCTTCCTTTCTTCCTTCCTCTGTCTTTTTCTCTCTTTTTCTTTCTTCTTTCTTTCATTCTTTCTTCCTTTCTTTCTCTTTTTCTCTTTTTTTCTTTCTTCTCTCTCTTTATTTCTTTTTCTTTTCTTCTTTCTTTTTTCTTCTTTCTCTTTATTTCTTTTTCTTTTCTTTGTTCTTTTTCTTTTTTTTCTTTCTTTCTTTTTGTTAATTTTTCTGTGTCATGAAGCTTGCACATTGCATCCAAGGACATGGACCAGGGAGAGAGGCTTATGATTACTGTGTGCAAGAACTCTCCTCTTGAGGGTCAAAGCATCTGACATGGAAGCTCTCCTAGATTAAGTCCTCAAGTGCCTCTCTCAATAACAAGCAAGAGAAGGTGTGCTAACTGGAGAGCCTCTTTGGTTGAATTAACTCTGGGAGGTCTGAGTGTTGCTGGGGTCCTCATTGGGCTATAATAATGGGTCATGAATCATTTGAATGTGACTATTCACCACTAGAGGGCTCTGTAGGGTCGATTAAATTTTTACAATCATTGACACCTGATTCCCCACTGTTGTCCCTAGCTGCTCTTCTGGGGAAGAAAATCTGCTCCACTTACAGGATACTTAAGTCCAGCAGTGGAGGAAGCATAATTGAAAGAGCCCACAGCTGAGATAAAGGCAAAAAGACACTTGCTTCCATGTGAGAATGACTGAGAATACTGTCTTGGTTGGGTAAAACTCATCCTGAAGAGGATAAGGGACCTCTGCATCTCCAAGTGTATTTCTACCTCCCAGCTGTGAACCCAGACTAGGGCATCCATTGAATAAACAATGATTGCATACTTCTATGTGGTGATTCCCTGCTTAACATTGCCTGCTGAAATCTTGTTCCCATATACTTTTACCCAGCATGATTTGTCTTAATTTTTTCACTTCTCCCTGATAATACTCAACAATTTGCACACTGTGCTCTACATTTGACACCCTGACAGCACTTTCTTTTTGTGTGCACTATAAACCTGATAAATTGCTCTAATGATTTTTATTATTCCATCATTGTAAAAATTCCTGTATCATGTTCTTTAATAAGTTTGGCATAATACTGAACAGTGTTTGACACTGAAGACACTGTGTTTTTGCTTGCTAGTATTACCTAGATTGGGAGTAGTGATATCCTCTGATTATACCTTCAAATTGAACTAAAGAGAGCCTAAATTCTAAAACAGGAATAAAATTGCTGATAGTGGAGGTGAAGCTGAAGAGAAGGAAGCCAAGATTGGGCACTCTGGTGGTGTGAGTGAGCTGTTTATGGGTGATCTGTTCCTTATATAAAACCTGCAGGTTTGCCAAGTTATGTACCACTCAGTAACCTTCTTTCACATATCTTTAAGAATTCTGTCTCAAATCTCTCCCTTAATTTCATTTTCACAGTTACAGAAAATGAAGTTTTGAACAAAGCTGATGGTTATGGATTTAAATTATTTGCAGAAATTCTTTCTTTCTAATGCATGACTCACTGATGCTGAAAGTTCCCTCTTATCTCTCCCAGCAAGAATCCTTCATGGCCCACACTGCTGTTGGTGCTGTAGAAACTTACAGTGCTGAAGGGGTAGTCCAAAATGGAGGCTGTCATGATGAAATTCTCTGAGTGCACTATTTTAATATCAGGCAGTGGGTTAACGCCCAGGCCTGAAGTGCCAGCATCATTTATGTGAGCCACTTTAAGACCCAGTTGCTCCACTTTTGATTCAGCTCTCTGCTATGGCCTGGGAAAGCAGTAGAAGATGGCTCAAGTTCTTGGGCCCTTGCACCCACAAGTGAGACACAGAAGAAGCTCCTGGCTCTTGGCTTCTGATTGGCACAGCTCCGGCCATTATGGCCAATTGGGAAGTGAACCATCAGATGGAAGACCTCTCTCTCTGCCTCTCCTCTGTGTTACTCTGACTTTTGAATAAATAAATCTTTTTTTAAAAAGTTATTTGGCATATCACCTTTATTATAAAAATCACATCTGGGCAAGTTTTCGGCTCTGGATGCAACAGACTGTCACTGGCTAAGCGGTAATTACAGTGTACTGACTTCTTCCAGATGGCAGCAGAACCCACCAGCACAGCCCCTTCTCTGTGATGACACCACTCCACATGCCCACTGCTCTCCTGCATGCTGCTCTTGAGCTCTAGCCTTTTAGTTAGCAACCAATCAACCGCAGTTGGCTCTAATCACACATGCACATCATGCTGCAAATATCACCTGTTGAGAAAGGACTTACTGTTACAGACCCACTGGTGTGTGGGGACGGGGATGGCTGAGCACACCCTGGCACCTGCTCCTAAGAAGTGACACAAAGGGCCCCAGGTCTCAGAGCTTGCCCTTTGAGTGTTTACAGCATCTCTTGGTTTGGTTTGAAGAGGTCAATTATTTCTGAGTTTTCGGTCCAGTGATTTGACAGCTACCAAGAAATTAATTCTCCCATTCCTTAATCAGGCATTTGAAACTTATTAGCAATATGTGTATTTCTACATCTTTGAATAATGACTACTTCTCTGAAGGAAACAGTGAGAAACACCATGGAGGTTTCCTCTGGTAGGGTAAATCACACTTAGTAATATATGATTCGAATTAGTAGATCATTTTCCATTTTGACTTAAAGATCCTACCAGTTTCTGCTTACTACATTGTACTTCAGAACTCTTTCACATTAAATATGACTAATATGCATTTCCATATTTTGAAAGAGAGTATAAAAACATCTCACAGCTTTTAATAAAACTTTCCATTTCCCTTTTGCAGCAAAGAGACAAAATCAATTCAACACACCAGAATGAGAGGGGGGAAAAAAACTCAACTACCTATTTAATTGTTTTATTGGTAAATAGTTTAATTTGCGATTAGTGTTTCTTTTCTTTTTTTAATAACCAGAGATGCGCCGATCTGAAGCCAAGAGCCAGGTACTTTTTCCTGGTCTTCCATGTGGGTGCAGGGACCCAAGGACTTGACCATCCTCCACTGCTATCTCAGGCCATAGCTGAGAGCGGGATCAGAAGAGGAGCAGGTGGGACTAGAACTGGTGCCCATATGGGATGCCGGTGCCACAGGCAGAGGATTAACCTGTGCCATGATGCTGGCCCCTGGGATTAGTGTTTCAAGATATGAATTTTGAGGACAAACAGTTCAGCCCAGAACAATGAAAAGGGACCCACTGCTCTGCCTCAGAGGTGGGCAGTTCTAAGGAGGACTGAATATTTGAAGTTAGGAGTAGGGCTCCTCACAGCATTTTCAATACAATCGCTGTCTTATATGGCACCTGCATGAACACACATACACACACAGACACTTACACTTGTATACACATACACAAACCAGTATGGGATGTCTAAGTGTTTTGTATAGGTAAAATCAATATAATATCTGATATGATGAAATTAGGGAACAATTAACTGTGATGAGAAGTAGAAAAATGGTAATAAAATCTGCAGTTACACATATATATGCATCCACCATTCATTGTTCCTAAAAATTAAACATTAGAATACATGATTTCAAATACATGATTTCTAGAAATCATGCCTTACATCAATACAGACTAGTCTACATGAGAGATGTTTTCTTAAAGACCTTGCAAATTTTAACTTGTTGCTCTAAATTAGCCATTAGGATTATAGAACACATAGGAAAGAAACAATCCAAAAAGGCATAATCTATTGATGCAACTAAAATTTTGGCATATTCTCTCGTTTATCTTTTCATTACCTATTAAATTAAGTTCATACTTCATTATCAATGAATTTTCAATTCCTTGAAATTTTATGTATCATCTAAGGTTTTCAAAATTATTGTCAAAGGTGTTTTAAATACGTGAATGAATTTTACTAATTCAATGAACTTGGGGTGACTAGTACAGAATTTTTTTCTAAAGATGTATTTATTTATTTGAAAGTCAGAGCTACACAGAGAGAGAAGGGGAGGCAGAGAGATAGAGAGATCTTCCATCTGCTGGTCCACTCCACAACTGTCTGCAATGGCCGGAGTTGTGCCGATCCAAAGCCAGGAGCCAGGAGCTTCCTCCAGGTCTCCCACATGGGTGCAGGGGTCCAAGGACCTGGGCCACCTTCCACTGCTTTCCCAGGCCATAGCAGAGAGTTGGATTGGAAGTGGAGCAGCCAGGACTTGAACTGGCACCCACATGGGTTGCCAGCACCACAGGCGGCGGCTTTACCTGCTACACCAGAACTCTGGCCTCTAGAATTTTTTAATTGCTGAAGTATAACAACACATATGACACTTTGGCTTCCTCAAAGCCTCCAAAGGATGTCAATAACAATGTGACTCTCAGGATATTGACAATTGATTGATGAT
Source organism: Oryctolagus cuniculus (assembly GCF_964237555.1). Taxonomy (NCBI): domain Eukaryota; kingdom Metazoa; phylum Chordata; class Mammalia; order Lagomorpha; family Leporidae; genus Oryctolagus; species Oryctolagus cuniculus. The sequence goes on from NC_091443.1 coordinate 116,842,822, forward strand.
GTTAATTGTCAGAGTTAATGTGTCATTACTGTATGACAATTACAAGTAATTCATGAATTACTTGTTCATTACAATTCATTACAATTGAAAGATCTTTATAAAGATTTCTTATAGGCCAGCAAGTAGTTATATAGACCTACATTATTCTTAAATTGGTGAAAATTCCTTAAATATAAACAGAAATCCAACCCTCTAAATGCTCTTTAAATGGTCTCAAAAACAGCCGTGAATGAAAACATAACTGCTAAAATCTACTAAGATTGAGGCTGGTGCTGTGGCATAGTGGGTAAAGCTCCACTTCTGATCCAGCTCTCTGCTATGGTCTGGGGGAGCAGTAGAGGATGGCCCAAGCCTTTGGGCCCCTGAACCCTCTTGGGAGACTTGAAAGAAGCTCCTGCCTTCTGGCTTTGGATCAGTGCATGTCTGGTAGTTGCAGCCATCTGGAGAGTGAATGAGTGGATGGAAGACTTTCTCTCTCTCTCTCTCTCTCTCTCTGCCTCTGACTCTCTGTAACTTTACCTTTCAAAATAAATAAATCTTTTTTTTAAAATCTTCTGAGATTAAGTAACAGCATGGAAATTCAGTGATATTTGAATTTAGATTTTCTCTTTCCCTCTCCTCTCCTGAATCATTGTCAGTAAACTGCAGTCCAATTGTGTGAAGCCAAGAATGGGAAGTTTTCCTTTCTGCCAGTTGACTGGATACCTTGGATGTGAGAAATCATCTCTACTTCTCCTCCTTTCCATGGGCCTGTTGCTGTTCCTGTGCACTGTGAGTGCAATTGTGAGGTGGGCCCCAGGCCCAACTTGTGGATGGGCTCCACATTGGGCATGAGAACTCTTGGATACCTGCATCCATCAAATGGGATGTTCACAGTACAAAATTCTATGAAAAAAACTAACTAGATTTGTGTTTAGTTCAGGTTGGAGGGATGAAGCCATCATTAAGGAACAGTTATAGGGTACTGAGTTTGTAGCTGAAGTGGTAAATGTGTTCTTAATTGACAGCCATCATGATTCCATATATCTGTTAAAACCACTCAATTGTACACTCTGAATGGAAAAGTTACATGATAATTAAGTGAACATAATATCTCCATAAGTAATTAAAAATTTGTATTTCAGATCATTTTAAAACATGTACATTTAATTATTTGAATTCATGTAACACTTTATACACTAATATTCCAAAATCAAGTATGCATAAAATGAGAATTCTCATCTTTGTTATGCATTCTATATGTAGACATGGCTAAAAATGCTTGAGAAAACTAAACTTAATAGAATGATTAACTCAGGGAGCAGGTTTTCTGTGGATGGTGAAGAGGAAAGTGGTATTTATCTTATCTATGTCTGTTTCTAAAGAATATTAAATGAATTAATATAGGACTAAATATAATCAGACATGAGATGCATGAATGTATATATTTTCATTAATGATTATTACAAGATTGACTTGGATCTTAAGTCTTGTAAGATCCTCAGTCAATTCCACTCTGATTATCACTCTTTTTATGTTTACCACAGCAGCTACATTATATACATTTTTGTAGATTTAACACAAAATATGTATTAGTACTCAGGTCATTGATAAGCGGCTTGAAATTACAAGCGCTAATCACTATGTGGGAGGTATAACATTAATTCAGACAGAGGAATTGAATTGACAAAGGGAAGTCAGCAACAATTGAGTGTGGCTTTCCCACTTTGTCTTCTCAAGGATCCCCATTGAATCTATATCTCCAATTTCAAAATAAACAACTCCTGCTGGCACATTGTAGGGAATCCTGCAGGAGTCCCAAAAGAGTTACAGAGCACCACTAGCCCAAAAAGAAAGAGAAAAATCAAACCAAGATTGAGTTACTTTAGCTAATGCTACTAAGCACGAGGAACTGCCCAGATCTTCTGCCAGAAACAGACACAGCTTGTCAGCACGATAAGGACAGAAGAACATTACATCATAAAGAAGCAGCCAACCAGCTGGCCACTACTTTACTCCACCCACTTTACCGTATCACAATTGGTCTCACTCAGAAGGCTTCTATCACACCATTGGCCACACCCAAAACCAACTTCTGGTTGGTGACACCCAAAAAGGATGGGCCTGTGATTGAGGATGCCCTAGATCACAATCACTGCCCACCTACCCCAGAGAGGGGATAAAAATCAAGCCTCACAACTGCTTTCCATCCTCTTGGGCAACAATGGCTTATTGCAAGTGATGGCTGAGTGGATCTGCTGCATCTTGTCAAAGCTCTGCCAAATTGTTCACTGGCCAAAACTCTGCTTGCCAGACACTATATCTTCTATTTGCTTTGCAGTATTCTTTGCATTGTTCTGTATAAACATACTGACTTACATAAAAGCAGAAGGCATATTTGGCATAAAAGTTATTAATGTTATAAGAGATGTTTTTGGCAAGCTATTTATGATCAAAGTGCCCAGCCACTTTGGTAATATTTTCATCAAGATGTTTCCAGATTGTCAGTATGATTGTAGATTGGAGTAGCAGGGTTGGTGGTGAAATATGGGACGGGGGGCTTGAGATTGAAATTTGAAGAAATTGAAGGATAATATAGGAAATGATGAGGCATCTCATACTATTCTGTTTCTGTCTCAGGAGCAGTAGTAAAGTTTGTCAAGATGTCTTCTGATTGGTCATCCCAATAATTGGTATACAATGGTGAGATGATGAATATTTAATTGTGGAAGTAAGTCATCATTATAGGTTATTATATTTTTGATGAACTATTCTTGATTTATACCAATGCCATCTGTCTCATCATCAATCAAGATGAAATCTTCATAATTTTCATCTGTTTCCATACACTCCTGGGCTCTTTATTCACATTCCTGGGTTGTGTATCCAATTGGGAATTGATCCAGTGTAAAAGGTGATGAATGGAATCTTTGTATAATTCCATCTGGGCTCTGCAGTTCTACCATATATGTATATGGGTTTGTACTGATTATAGTCCAATTATTAATATCCATTGAATTTTATTCTTTTAAGGTTTTGATCAAACAGAAGGTGTAGTTGGAGATGAGCTTTCTCTACCAGTCACTGCTGTTCACTGACTGTTCATAAAATGTTAATGTCAAGACAGGACAACCACAGTAAAGGTTAAACAGGTTGTATATATTGTAGGAAGTATGTTTGGAAGAACCTTGAAGTTGATCTCATGGGGTTGCACAGGCAGATTGGCATCCCATCATCAGGGTAGATCAGTGTTATTGAGTGTTAAATTTAATGTCTGTGTCAGTGTAAATGTTGAAGATGTTGGGCTCAAACTCTGAGGTTGGACTCTTGTGCAGGATACTCACCAGGATGTCTAGTAGTTGGTTGTCATAAATCCATCCAAGGGCAGTAATGGTTTTATGAAGGTAGTGATGGCCTGTATTGTTGATGGATCCAGGTTGGGTTGGCTATTTCCTGGCATGATCCTACTTCAGATAAGCACAAGTTTTTTTTTTTTTTTAAAGATTTATTAATTTATTTGAAAGTCAGAGTTACACAGAGAGAGGAGAGGCAGGAAAGAGAGAGAGGTCTTCCATCCGTTGGTTGGCCAAAATGGCTGGAGCTGTGCCGATCTGAAGCCAAGAGCCAGGAGCTTCCTCTGGGTCTCCCACATGGGTGCAGGGGCCCAAGGACTTGAGCCATCTTCCACTGCCTTCCCAGGCCACAGCAGTGACCTGGATCAGAAGTGGAGCAGCTGGGTCTCAAATGGTGCCCATATGGCTTGCTGGCACCTCAGGCCAGGGCATTAACTTGCTGCACCACAGTGCTAGCCCCAGCACAAGAGTATTGACCTGAGTTTACAACAAATATTAACTCATCTCTCCTTGGGAGTTTTAATTGTTCTTTATTGCTTGTAGTCCAGTATGTGTTTCCTGGTCTGTTAGCTATAATTTCTTGTGAGGGTAACATTTGATCCTTAAATGTTTTTTTAAACTAACTTATAAGGTTTGACTTTGTGTTTTGAATTTTGTTGTGGTGTTACTTCTAATAAATCATTGGCATTTTGTGTTATGCTTTATGTGGGTGTTCTGTGTTTATTCTTGTTCTGGAGTTTAATTCAAAAACTGCAATGTCTAGGACATTTTGCAATTTTTTTTATTATTATTGTCTTGAAGTATTTCAGGTTTAATTCATCTGTTAAACCTTTCTATGTTACCACTAGCATGTGGATTATATGCCATATGGTAGTTCCATATTATTTTTTATTGATTGATTTATTTGAAAGTCAGAGTTACAAAGAGAAAGGAGAGGCAGAGAGACAGAGAGAGAGAGAAAAAGAGAGAGAGAGAGAAAGAGAGAGGTCTTGCACTCAATAGTTCACTCCTCAATTGGCCTCAATGACCGGAGCTGCACCAATCTGAAGCCAGGAGCCAGGAGCTTCCTCCAGGTCTCCCATGCAGGTGCGGAGGCCCAAGGACTTGGGCCATCTTCTACTGTTTGTCCAGGCCATAGCAGAGCGCTGGATAGGAAGTTGAGCAGTCAGGACTAGAAACCGGCACTCATATGGGATGCCAGTGCTTCAGGCCAAGATGTTAACCCATGGCGGCACAGCACCAGCCCCAGTTCCATATGATGTCAAAATTTTCTGCCCATCTTTTATATCCCATAAAGTGGGATCCTTGATCACTTTCAATCACTATTGGGACTCCCAAGAGTGAAATCCATGTCCGTAAATACTAATAGTGTTGTCCTGGTTTGGGTGTTTGCATTCTCTAGCAATTTCCAGTCCTGTTTCAGTGTCTACTATTGTACATGCATATTTCTTTTGGAGCTTGAGTAATGGATCTATAAAGTCTATTTGTAGTAAACAACTAAATGTTCTAATTTTATAATTTAATGGTGGTTCTCTGTGTATAAATCTTGGTGATATATTTGGACAATCTGTACACATTTTAATAGCATTCTTACACTGTTGCTACGTAATGGGTAGGTTTCAATCAGGAACCCATTTGTACATTGCATGTGTTCCTATATGTCCTAGCCATTGATGTAATTGAAGAGTTTCTTTTGTTATCTCTAATGGATCAGTATTAACTATTTTCCATTTGGATTTTTCTTTAATTTTAGTGTATTTTTACTTTATAGTCTCAATTTTGTTTAGTGATTTTCAATTTAGGTATGTTAATTTACCAATTATTAGGGTTTTTTTTTTAGCTTAATAGTTGCTATTTGATCTAAATCTGTCTACCACCTCATTGTATTGTGCTTCATGATTGGGTTTATTAGTACTGGCATCTACATGAGTAATCATTATTTTAAGTTTGTTAAATCATTATTTTAAGTTTATTTGGACTCAGATATCCTAGCACATGTCTCATTGGACCATATATCTTTACCACAGATTTGCCAATTATTTTTCTTCCATTTACTAGGCGAAATTGTGACTGCATTGTATGAGCACTGTGAATTATTGCAAATGTAAATGTGTTTGTGTCCTTCTTGGATTGTTTTTTTCTACTGCTAACCAAATTGCAAGCGTTTCTGCATGTTGTGCTGAATTGTCTATTCCCTCTTTTGTCAGGATCATTCTATCTGAGGGTCTACAGGCTGCACCTTTCCAGGGTCTACCAAGGCTGAGCCACCTGTAAACCAGGCATTCCTGAGTTGCTCTGATCAGGTTGGTCCCCAAGTGCCAATGGGTTTAGGTGGTGGGTTTTGTGTTTGTGGTGGTGGAGTTGTCATCTCAGCCACCTGTGCAGTGACTTTTGATATGTTGCCACCTGTCTTTGCCTGTCTTTGCAGCTATTGGGATTGATCTTACAAGTTCTTTCTCAGCTGTGGTATTGTCTGCATTTGCAAAGGAAGATAATTTTTGTGTGTTGATTTTATATCCTGCTACTTTATCAAGCACATCTGGGAGTTCCAATAGTCTCTTTTTTAAAAGAAAGCTTTTATTTAATGAATACAAATTTCATAGTACAGCTTTAAGAATATAGTGGTTCTTCCTCCCCATTTCTGCCCTCCAAGCCCACTGGCTACTCCCTCTCCCATCCCATTCTTCATTAAGATTCATTATTAATTAACTTTATATATAAAAGACCGACTCTGTACTAAGTAAAGATTTAAACAATTTGTACACACATGCACACAGTATACAGTACTGTTTGAAAACAAGTTTTGCAATTAATTATCATAGTACAACTCATTAAAGACAGAGGTCCTACATGGGGAGTTAAGTGCACAGGACTCCAGTTGTTGATTGAACAATTAACTCTTATTTATGGTGTCAATGATCACCTGAGTCTCTTCACATGAGCTGCAAAGTCTATGGAAGTCTTTTGAGTCGACAAACTCCAGCAATATTTAGACAGGGCCATAAGCAAAGTGGAAGTTCTCTCCTCTCTTCAGAGAAAAGTACATCCTTCTTTGATGGCCCCTTCTTTCCAATGGGATCTCACTCACACAGATCCTTCATGTAGAACATTTTTTGCCACAATGTCTTGGCTCTCCATACCTGAAATGCTCTCATGGGCTTTTTAGGAAGATCTGAATGCCTTAAGGGCTGATTCTGAGGTCAGAGTGCTGTTTAGGGCATTTCTCATACTATGAGTCCGCTGTGCGGTCTGCTTCCCATGTTGGAACATCTCTGCTTTTTAATTCTATCTATTGTTATTACCAGACACTTGGTCTTATTTATTTGATCCCTTTGACACTTAACCCTATCTATATGATCAATTATGCACTTAATATAATCACTGTAATACATAAGGTGGCATTGAAGCCATCCAGCTTAATGAGATTGAGAGTCTCATGGCACATTTTTAGGTTTACCCTTAGGTAAGTCTGTGGGAATGTGCTCCAAACTGTACAGCTTGTATCTCTCTTATTTCCACCCTTATTTTTTACTGGGATATATTTTCCATTGAATTAATACACCTATGATTAATTCTATTTTAAGTAAAGAGTACAACCAATGGTATTATGTAGAAAAAAATGAGATAATAAGCTGTTCCTTGACATTCAAGACAAGGGCTGTTCAAGTCTTTGCTTCTCATCGTATCAATTTTACTTCTACAGGTTTCCTTTTAGGTGCTCTGTTAGTTGTCACAGAATAGGGAGAACATATGGTATTTGTCCCTTTGGGACTGCCTTATTTCACTAAGTATGATTTTTCCAGATTCATCCATTTTGTTGCAAATGACCCATCTTCCATTGATGGGTGACTAGGTTGTTAATTCCATATATTAGCTATTGTGAATTGAGGTGCAATAAACATGAAAGTGCAGATAACTCTTTTGATGGCTGATTTCATTTCCCTTGGGTAAATTCTAAGGAATGGGATGGCTGGGTCATATGATAGGACTATATTCAGATTTCTGAACTATCTCCAAACTGTCTTCTATAGTGATTTTACCAGTTTGCATTCCCACCAACAGTGAATTAGTGTACCTTTTCCCCCAAATCCTCACCATCATTTATTGTTTGTTTATTTCTGTATGAAAGCCATTCTAAACAGAGTGAGGTGAAGCCTCATTGTGGTTTTGATTTGCACTTCCATGATAGCTAATGATCCTGAACCTTTTTTCATGTGTCTGTTGGTCATTTGGATTTCCTCTTTTGAAAAATGTCTGTTTAAGTCCTTGGCCCATCTCTTAACTGGGTTGATTGTTTTGTTGTTGTGGAGTTTCTTGATCTCTTAGATTCTGGTTATTAATCCTTTATCAGTTGAATAATTTGTGAATAATTTCTCCCATTCTGTTGGTTGCCTCTTCTTTTTCTTGACTGTTTCTTTTGTCATACAGAAACTTGTCAATTTGAAGTAATCCTGTGTGCTAATTTTGGTTTTGACTGCCTGTGCCTCCAGGGTCTTTTCCAAGAACTCTGCCTGGCCAATGTCTTGCAGGGTTTCCCCAATGTTCTCTAATAATTTGATGAAATCAGATCATAGATTTATATCTTTAATGCATGTTGAGTGGATTTTTGTGTAAGGTGTAAGGTAGGGGTCTTGTCTCATACTTCTGCATGTGGAAATCCAGTTTTCCCAGCAGCATTTGTTGAAGAGGCTGCCCTTCCTCCAGGGATTGGTTAGCTCTTTGGTCAAATATAAGTTGGTTGTAGATGTTTGGATTGATTTATGGTGTTTCTCGTCTGTTACACTGATCTGTCCATCTGTTTTTGTACCAGTACCAGGCTGTTTAGATTATAATTGTCTTGTATGATGTCTTAAAGTATGGTATTGTGATGTCTCCAACTTTGTTTTTGTTGTATAAGATTGTTTTAGCTATTCAAAGTCTCCTGTGGATCCATATGAATTTAAGCACCATTTTTTCTAGATCTGAGAAGAGTGACATTGGTATTTTGATTGGTATCACATTGACTTTGTAAATTACTCTCTGAAGAATGGACATTTTGATGTATTGATTCTTCCAATCCATGAACATGGAAAATTTGTCCATTTTTTGTGTCTTCTTTTATTTCTTTATTTAATGTTTTGTAATCTTCATTGTAGAGATCTTTGACATCCTTTGTTAAGTTTATTCCAAGGTATTTGACTTTTTTGTAGCTATTGTGAATGGGATTGACCTTAGAAGTTCTTTCTCAGCCATGGCATTGTCTGTGTATACACAGGCTGTTGGTTTTTGTGTATTGATTTTATATCTTGCTACTTTATCAAACTCTTCTATGAGTTCCAGTAACCTCTTAGTGGATTCTGTTGGGTCCTCTATATATAGAATCATGTCATCTGCAAATAGGGATAGTTTGACATCCTCTTTCCTGAATTGTATCCCTTTGATTTCTTTTCTTGCCTTATGACTCTGGCTAAAACTTCCAGTACTATATTGAATAGCAATGGTGAGAGTGGGCATCCCTGACTGGTACTGGATCTTAATGGGAGTGCTTCCAACTTTTCCCCATTCAGTATGAGTTGGTCGTGGGTTTGTTATGAATTGCCTCGATTGTGTTGAAGAATGTTCCTCTAAACCCAATTCGCTTAGATTTTTCATCATGAAAGGGTGTTGTATTTTGTCAAATGCTTTCTCTGCATCTAATGAAATAAGCATATGGTTTTTGTTCTTCAATTTGTTGATGTGATGTATCACATTGATTTGCAAATGTTGAACCATCCCTGCATACCAGGAATGAATCACATTTGGTTCAGGCGAATGATCTTTTTGTCGTGTTGTTGGATTCAATTGGCCAGAATTTTGTTGAAAATTTTTGTGTCTATGTTCATCAGGGAAATTGGTCTGTAATTCTCTTTTTCTGTTACATCTTTTTCAGCTTTAACAATTAAGGTGATGCTGGTTTCATAGAAAGAATTTGGGTGGATTCTTTCCCTTTCAATTTATTAAAAATTTTCAGAAGAATTGGTTAGTTCTTTAAGTATTTGGTAGAATTCAGCAGTGAATCTATCCAGTCCAGGGCTTTTCTTTGTTGGGAGGGTCTTCATTACTAATTCAATTTCTGTCTTTGTTATGTGTCTGTTTAGGTTTTCTACATCTTCATGGCTCAATTTAAGTATGTTGTAAGTGTCCAAGAATTTATCTATTTCTTCTAGGATAAGATGAGTAAAAATAGAGGCATACTTGTGTGCCTCACAGTAGAAAATAAAGAAATTACATGTTTACATGTCTTTATATTTAAAAATGCAGTCAGAATGACAATACTTATTGCACATCTTGGAGTACCAATGGTATTTATTTATTTATTTATCTATTTTGACAGGCAGAGTGGACAGTGAGAGAGAGAGAGACAGAGAGAAAGGTCTTCCTTTGCCGTTGGTTCACCCTCCAATGGCCGCTGAAGCTGGCACACTGCGGCCGGCGTACCGTGCTCATCCAATGGCAGGAGCCAGGTACTTATCCTGGTCTCCCATGGGGTGCAGGGCCCAAGGACTTGGGCCATCCCTAACTGCACTCCCTGGCCACAGCAGAGAGCTGGCCTGGAAGAGGGGCAACTGGGACAGAATCCAGTGCCCCAACTGAGACTAGAACCCAGTGTACCAGCACTGCAAGGTGGAGGCAATGGTGTTTTTATATTTTCCATATACAAAATAATCATATGATATTCAGCTTTAAAATACTAGTATGCTTGTGAGAAAGTTAGAATTGGAGTCATTATAGAAGATAACCAATTTTAAAATTAAAATATTTTAATTCTAAAATAATTTTAATTAAAATAAAGATGAAGGAAGAGGGGCAGATGACATCAGGTAATAGTTATGAAAATCTAGTTATATAGGAATAATCAGTTCTTAGCTTTCCCAGTACAGCAAAGTAACTATAGATCACAATATTGCATTGTATACTATATGAACAATTAGAGGGGAGGAGCTGATGAGCTTAGAAAAAAACTATAAGGAAATGGAAACACTAGAGGGTCTACGCGACAGTGCTCCAAGGGGAGTGCACGCCACACAGACAACAGCGGGGAGACTTGGGACGCTCAGGGCTCCGAGTCCACACATCGGCGCTGGAAGGGGAGGTGAGCTCAATAACCCGAGACATTGGTGGGGAAACGGGGGTCAGAATCTAGAGGGGGGCCGGAAAGTGCAGCAAACTCACTACCGGAAAGAAGGAAAAAAAAAAAAGCTTCGGGGTTTCTCTTCCCCCTAACCTTGCAAAGGTTACAAGGCTGCAACACTTGAAGAATTCCCAAGAGACAAAGAGCAGGCCTCCTCTTTGGATTTACATATCAATGGGGGAGAGTTAAGGAACTGAGTCACTACAATTCAGTAGCCTAGGCAACCCAGTGGGAGTCCAGAGGAGCCAAAGACTGGAAGCTAAATACCATCAATGCTGCACAGCCCTGCCCTGCGGTGTTACTTACCCCCTGAATAAATAAAATAAATAAATAAATAAAAAGAGAGATTTACCACGCATAACCTGAGGGTGTCACCTTTGCACACCCTTAACCAGGAAGAACCAGGCAGAGCTCTCAGGCCACACCCATCTCAAGCCTCCAAGGCTCCTCCAACAGCAGGCAGTCCACTTAACAGGGACACAGTATAAAAAAAAAAAAAGAAAAGAAAAAAAAAACGCACAGTGACGCAAGAAGAATTAACTATGCCGAGTAACAAACACAGAAATAGAGGGAGCAAGATCAACGATGACACTATGATGCCTCCAAATAAGCAAAACACCCCAAGCCAAGAGTATGAAGATGATGAGATAGAAGAAATGCAAGATACGGATTTCAAAAAATTTATGATAAGAACATTTAGAAGTTTTCAAAAGCAAATCCTTGAACTACAGAAATCCTTAATGGACAAGATTGAAAATCTCTCTCGTGAAAATGAAATTTTAAGGAAGAGTCAAAATGAAACTCAGAAACTAGTAGAACGGGAAAGTGTAATAGTCAAGAGAAATCAAAATGAAATGAAGAGCTCAATAGATCAAATGACAAACACATTAGAAAGCCTTAAAAACAGAATGGGTGAAGCAGAAGAGAGAATATCGGACTTAGAAGATAGAGCACAGGAAAACATACAGTCAAACCAAAGAAAAGAAGAGGAAATTAGAAACCTAAAAAATATTGTTGGGAATCTACAGGATACTATTAAAAAAACCAACATTCGGGTTCTAGGAGTTCCTGAAGGCATGGAGAGAGAGAAAGGATTGGAAGGCCTTTTTAGTGAGATACTAGCAGAGAACTTTCCAGGTTTGGAGAAGGACAGAGATATCCTAGTACAGGAAGCTCATAGAACCCCCAATAAACATGACCAAAAGAGATCCTCACCACGACACGTGGTAATTAAACTTACCACAGTGAAACATAAAGAAAAGATCCTAAAATGTGCAAGAGAGAAACGTCAGATTACTCTCAGAGGATCTCCAATCAGACTCACAGCAGACTTCTCATCAGAAACACTACAGGCTAGGAAGGAATGGCGAGACATAGCACAGGTGCTAAGAGAGAAAAATTGCCAGCCCAGAATATTATATCCTGCCAAGCTCTCATTTGTGAATGAAGGTGAAATAAAGACCTTTCATAGCAAACAGAAATTGAAGGACTTTGTGGCCACTCGTCCGGCCCTGCAAAAGATACTTAAAGATGTGCTACACTCAGAAACACAGAAACACGGCCATCAATATGAAAGAAGGGAAAGGAAGAACACCTACCAGTAAAAGAGCATGGGAAGCTTAAAGCATATACTAGAAAATATTTCCGGGAAAATGGCAGGGCAAAGTCACTACATATCAATTGTCACATTGAACATTAATGGTCTGAATTCTTGAGTTAAAAGACACCGTTTGGCTGACTGGCTCACAGAACACAACCCAACTATTTGTTGCCTACAAGAAACACATCTCTCTAACAAAGAGGCATGCAGACTGAAAGTGAAAGGTTGGAAAAAGATATTCCATGCCAACAGAAACCAAAAAAAAGCAGATGTAGCCATATTAATATCAGACAAAATAAACTTTAATACAAAAACTGTTAAGAGAGACAAAGAGGGACACTATATAATGATTAAGGGTTCAATTCAACAGGAAGATGTAACTATTATAAATGTATATGCACCTAATTACAGGGCACCAGTCTATTTAAAAGATATGTTAAGGGACTTAAAGGGAGATTTAGATTCCAATACAATAGTACTGGGGGACTTCAATACTCCACTCTCAGAAATAGACAGATCATCCGGACAGAAGATCAACAAGGAAACAGCAGATTTAATTGACACTATTGCCCAAATGGATCTAACAGATATCTACAGAACTTTCAACCCTACATCTACAGACTTCACATTCTTCTCAGCAGCGCATGGAACCTTCTCTAGGATTGATCACATACTAGGCCATAAAGCAAGTCTCAGCAAATTTAAAAGAATTAGAATCATACCATGCAGCTTCTCAGACCACAGCGGGATGAAGCTGGAAATTAGCAACTCAGGAAACCCCAGAAAGTATGCAAACACATGGAGACTGAACAACATGCTCCTGAATGAACACTGGGTCATTCAAGAAATCAAAAGAGAAATCAAAAACTTTCTGGAAGTAAATGAAGACAACAACACAACATATCAAAACTTATGGGATACAGCAAAAGCAGTATTGAGAGGCAAATTTATAGCAATAGGTGCCTATATCAAGAAATTGGAAAGGTACCAAATAAATGAGCTTTCAGCGCACCTCAAGGACCTAGAAAAACTGCAGCAAACCAAACCCAAAGCAAGTAGGAGAAGAGAAATAATTAAAACCAGAGAAGAAATTAACAGGATTGAATCCAAAAAAACATTACAAAAAATCAGCTAAGCGAGAAGCTGGTTTTTTTTTTTGAAATGGAAACACTAATTACTTGATTGATCTACTTATACATGTTTTGAAATATTGGATTATACTCCCTAAGTTTTACAAGTACCACATGTTGATACAAAAGACGAAATAGTTGTTTTCTGGGAAAAAAATAAAAGCTTTATAGAAATGATGTATATGTGGGGCCAGTGCTGTGATGTAGTGGGTAAAGCTGCTGTCTGCAGTGCTGGCATCCCATATGGGCACTGGTTTGAGTCCTGGCTGCTCCATTTCCAATCCAGCTCTCTGCTATGGCCTGAGAAAGCAGTAGAAGATGGTTCAAGTCTTTGGGCCCCTGTGCCCATGTGGGAGACCTGAAAGAAGCTTCTGGCTCCTGGTTTCAGATAAGCACAGTTCCGGCCATTGTGGCCAATTGGGAGTGAACCAGTGGATGGAAGACCTCTCTCTCTCTCTGCCTCTCCATCTCTCTCTGAGTAACTCTTTCAAATAAAGAAATAAATCTTTAAAATAAAAGAAAATTGAGAGTCACTAATTAAACAAAAACTTTAAAAAAATGCATGTATAAGTAATGAATATTTATAACATTTATTATTTTTATTTACTTATGTATAGTATGCATAGTTTTGGAAGAAATGCATGACATTTATATGTACAAGAGTGCATGTATGTGAACACAAGCATCATTTTTACTGTACGAGTTTAACACTAAGAGATTACCTGTCACTTCAGGATGAAATAAAATGTCTTCCCTGTACCTCTTTAAGAGAAAAACTTACACTATATTGACAATATTTTAAATTGTTTAGGGGTGGGGTGGCAAGGTGCTGCACTAGGTTAATCCTCTGGCCACAGCACCGGCACCCCATATGGGCACCAAGTTCTAGTCCTGGTTGCTCCTCTTCCAGTCCAGCTCTCTGCTGTGGCCCAGGAAGGCAGTGGAGGATGGCCCAAGTGCTTGGGCCCCTGCACCCACATGAGACCAGGAAGAAGGACTTAGCTCCTGGCTTTGGATTGGCATAGCTCTGGCCATGGAGGCCATTTGGTTATTGAACCATTGGAACAAAAAGCTTTCTCTCTCTCTCTCTCTTCCTGCCTGTAACTCTACCTGTCAGATAAATAAATAAATAAATAATCTTTAAAAAAATTGTTTAGGGGCATTTATTTTCATTTTATCAAAAATGTTCAAAATATTTGCTGACATTCATTTTCTATGAAATTATTTTTGAAACTAATGAAAGTATCCATTGAAATGCTTTTAACACATTGACTATCATATTAATGTCTGTTGTTAAGGTAAATGAATTTACTATAAATTCAAGAATAACACTTCTTTTGTCATCTTTGTTTAAATGAAAAATGGTCTTAGAGAATACCAGGGGCTGACTTTTTAAGAAATAATTTTTACTTATTTATTTATACTTGGATTTTTAATGTTAGATCATTAAAATGTAGAAATAAATTTAATGTTGAGTCTAACATATTGACTTTTCATAAGATTTATAGGTTTTTCTTTTGTTATTTAAGTTTTTCTCTTTTGGACTATCAGATTGATATGGGTGGGGTTATGTTAATTTTGTTCATCACTATGTAACTTTAGTACTTACCATAACATCTGATGCAAATATAATGTTTGGTAATTTTAAACCTGCAAATATCTTACATTGCACTTAATTAGTGGTTGGGTCACTCATGAATATTAACATTTTAAATCATGATTTTACATGTAAAATGGCTTAATATGTTTTACATGTTAGATTTTCCATTAAGCTTTTTATTTTAAAATACTGTCCCACTGCTGAAAATATTTGTGCCGCTAGAGCCACCGATCCGATTAGAAAAAAGAATTTTCATTAACATTTTCTACTTTCTAATGTTCTTTATCAAAGAAAATCATTCAAGAACTTGAACTTCATGGCTCCTACATGGGCATATCAGTAACGGGAGACCAATCACACTATGCAAAGTAAACATAGATTAAAACATTTCATCTAAACCACTAGTTTCCAAGCAATGATGTTTGAAGACTTTGATAGTTCCTCAGGAACTGCATGCAGTGCAGGTGTGGTGAGGTTAAGCTATTACGGTTCTGAGAGCTCTCTTTGTTTGAATCAGTTGATATTATCTGCATGATCAATGAGAACTGGACATTGGGTTTTATTTTATACAAGGGTTTGGAGAAAATGAGCTTGAAGAAAAATGTTTGACAAACAGTGAAATAAGGATGTAAATCAAAAAATAGATCTTATAACTACTGACATTTTAATTACATTTTGTTTTGTCTAAAAGAGTCTAGAGTTTAGTATCTGTAGGGTATGTCATACTGGAAGAAACAGGGAAAACATCTTCATTTAGCCAACCAATTTAAAACATGTTCTTTTCTTACAACACTGACTCATCTAATGACTGAGGAATGTTCCCTTTTGAAAAATGATAAAGAAGTAATGTGGGGCCATGAATCCATCTTGCAGCCATTACTGGCACATATCACATGGCCCCCATGGCTGGAGGGGGTGTGGCATATCCCTCATGATGCCAGAGGCACTCCTTCTGGTAGAGCTGATGGAGCTGCTAACTGCTCGTATTTCTTACTCAACCAGAAGATAGCATTTCTTCCCTAGAAACACCATTGTCTTTGGTGCCCTCTGACTTACAGGAGACTCCCTGAATGTGATGTAGTGCTTGAAGATCTCATGTGCCCAATTTGTTGCAATCTGTTTGATGATCCTCAAGTTTTTCCTTGCTCACATAGCTTCTGCCAAAAGCGCCTGAAAGGTCTCATAGAGGGAACTGTGCAGAATTTATTGTGGAGACTATCATCATTCAAGTGTCCCTCCTGCCATAAGAAAGTGTCAGCTGCTGGAGTTAGCAGGCTGCAGGTTAATTATTCCCTGATGGGTATTGTGGAAAAGTAGAACAAGGTCAAGATTTCTCTCAAGATGCCAGTGTACAAAGGACTCTTGGGGCAGTCCCTCATTGTTTTCTGCCTGACTGATATGCAGCTGATTTGTGGGATCTGTGCTATTCCTGCTGACCACACCAAGTATGTCTTCTGATCTATTGAAGATGCCTATGCTCAGGAAAGGAATGCCTTTGATTTCTTCTTCCAGAGCTTTGAGACAACGTGTAGGGGAGATGCTCTTTCTCACTTGGATACCTGGAAACTAGCAAGAGAAAATACTCACAGTTACTGACTAAAGATTAAGATGAAATTAAGAAATTTTTTGAGAAGTTGAAACACACATTGGATCAAAAGGATAATGAAATCCTGTCTGACTTGGAGATCATGAAAATTGCAGTTCTGCAAGCTTATGACCCAGAGGTTAACCAACTCAACACCACCTTACAGGAACAATGATTGGCCTTTAACATGGCTGAGGCTTTCAAAGACTTGGAAGAACCCATGATATTTCTGCAACAGATGTAGGAGTTCTGGGAGAAAATCAAGGTCATCAAGGAAATCCCTTTACCTGCCTCTTCATTTTTCCAGAAGCCCTTTGATGAAGAACATTGACCAGTTAGTGTGAGAACATCAAATTAGTAGATGTGGATACTTTCTTTGCCTCAGGGCACTGTCACATTCATTAGCAAGATTCCCTGGCACTTTTATCAGTTATTTGCAGTAGTCCTTCTGCTTGACTTTCTCATTTTCTTCAGTCCCACTGCATCCCTAAAGTGATCTTTATTTGATGAATATGCAGGCAATTCACTCTGTCAGCCTATGTTCTTTGGGTGTGTGCACCTTATTAGCTGTGGTCTCACCAATCCTTATCCACACTAACACAGAAGGCCTCTATAGCAATCCTGACAGCCAGAATAAGTACAATGGCGTACTGAACTCCTGGAGAAAGATCGATCTGTAAGGGCAGTTTATGACATCAAAGCCACAGATGTCAGGTTAGATAAATAAGATTTAATGCAGAAGTACATTTTGATGGATGAGTTGTTATAAGACTTTATTTGGAAGGACAAGATTTTTGACTAAGTGATATATGAAATTGAAGATATGAAACACTAGAACTAGAGACCTATGCACTTAAACTTAGAAAAAATACCATTGATGCCTTAGGAACTGAAGTCCATAGACTTGAGAATGAACCAAAAAAATGAAACCCTGAAGTTCCATGTGTAAATCTAGAGATATTATAAAATGATACAATGAATCACTTTGGAAGCATGTTTGCCCAGCCACTCTGAAAAGCCATTTCCTACCCTTTCATGCTGACTGCAGAGCCATTCAGAAGACATTATTTCTAAGAAGAAGAAAATATTCTGTGTGAAGAGCAATTGAAGATCCACAGAACCAGAACAACTTCCTAAATTCTATGAGACAATACAAGTTGGATTAATCTGAAAATCCCGTTTTTGTGATTCAGCATGGAACATTTTGGTATTTGAATTGCTTATAGTTTCTCATTTTAGCCTATCAATGTGTGTTGTACCTTGAAATATTGATTCTTCTCTTTACATTGGTAAAACTAAGTTCATCCCCAGGATTATGACTTTTAGTTTTGTTTCCACTGAAGTTTTCATTTCATCCAAATCTGCCCATCTGAATATGTTGGCTATATCTCAGTATGTGATTTTTAAACAGTCCCTGTTTCAGAGTCGATCTTTCCTCATAAAATGTGTAAATTGTTACTACATACTTTGTGACTTTGACCTGAGTCCTAACAGAAGCACTATCCTAACCTAATTATCCACATTGTTCATTCCAGAAATGATTTAGTTGCTGAACGGCATGAAGGTGTTTTAGGACACTCTTTTAGTCCATAGTTGTTATACCTTTGTAAAATGTCTTCTTTATCTTTGTTAATTTTTCATTTAATTTTCCTTCTTTTATAATCCTACCTTGACTTTCTTTTTTTTTCTTTGACAGGCAGAGTGGATAGTGAGAGAGAGAGACAGAGAGGAAGGTCTTCCTTTGCCGTTGGTTCACCCTCCAATGGCCGCCATGGCCGGCGCGCTGCGGCCGGTGCACCGCGCTGATCCGATGGCAGGAGCCAGGTACTTATCCTGGTCTCCCATGGGGTGCAGGGCCCAAGGACTTGGGCCATCCTCCACTGCACTCCCTGGCCACAGCAGAGAGCTGGCCTGGAAGAGGGGCAACTGGGACAGAATCCAGTGCCCCGACTGGGACTAGAACCATGTGTGCTGGCACCGCAAGGTGGAGGATTAGCCTAGTGAGCCACAGCACCGGCTCTACCTTGACTTTCACATTGTTGTAGTAACATTCTACTGAAGGGAAAAGTTTTCATCATCAGCTGGATGTATTAATAATTCCCAAACTATGGTTCCTAATCAAAAAACAAGAAGGCAGGAGCAATACTTCCATAACAAGAACTTCTATTTCACTTTTCTCAAATGGTCACAGCCCAAGCACCATGACTCCCAAGAATAGAGTATCTTGTCTGATGAAAGAATAGAATGATTACATTCTTTTACCCAATAATTTCATTTTTAGGAATTTATTCTAAGGAAATGAAAGGAATAGACCACAAAGACATAATGGGCACATAATGTTTCTCTCAGTGTTTCTTAAAATAGTAACCCACCAACAAATAAGCAGGAAAAAAATAGGGGGAAAATTCAAATCTCTATCAGAAAAGAATATATAAGTCATTGTTGGAGCACCCAACAAGATTAGTCTACACATTAGATCCTACAGTCCAGTGTCAACAAGAGAAGTGATCTCTTAAAATCACCAGAGACAAAGAAAGATCTCCATCCTTAAAATTCACTAATAGAGTTTCATTTATGCTTCTTATTTATTTATTGCAAAAATAGATTTCAATTAAAAATAAAATATATACATCATACATTCATTTACTATGAACAATGTGTGTGTGTTTTTTTTTTTAATTTGACAGGTAGAGTTATAGACAGTGAGAGAGAGAGAGACAGAGAGAAAGGTCTTCCTTCTGTTGGTTCACTCCCCAAATGGCCGCTATGGCCGGTGCTGCATCAGCCCAAAGCCAGGAGCCAGGTGCTCTTCCCAGTCTCCCATGCAGGTGCAGGAGCCCAAGCACTTGGGCCATCCTCCACTTTCCTCCCAGGCCACAGCAGAGAGCTGGACTGGAAGAGGAGCAACCAAGACTAGAACCCGGTGTCCATATGGGATGCTGGCACCGCAGGCAGAGGATTAGCCAAGTGAGCCACAGCGCTGGCCCCAACAATGTGTATTTTAAAAAATAAGATGGAAATGGGATTCAAAGGTAAGTTTATTTTGGTGCATTAAAATTTGAAATTCATGAATCTGGGTGATTTTTAAAAACTCATTGAAAATGTCCATTATAAAAATCTATATGGATATAAGTGTTTTTGAATCAAAATAATCTCTCAATGCATTTTACATGAATTTCTTGAATGGCCATTGTACATATTGTTTTGAAATTTATATACATTGTAAAATGGTTTAATAAAGTGAATTACCGTATAATCATAATGCATATTTTTAAAAGTTAAAATTCTTTAAATTTTTCTCAAAAATTTTGGAGAAAACATTTTTAAGTGCAGTCACCATGTTTCACTTTTTTGTTCATCTTCCAAATCTTTCCTCTTTTATCCATTAATTATACATCTATATTTTCCCCTCATTAAAATCTTTAAATTTGCTTTTCACTTCTGCAGCTTAGATGCTCTTTTCCTAGCTTCTGCACTGAAAGTTACTCCCCATTGCTATGTTTTAAGATCACGTATTATCCATTAGTGAGGACTTTCAAACTCTTCTGGCTAAAGCAACCCTTGTCCTTTCCACTGGGATCTATCACATTATTTTATTTTTTATCCAGAGCACTTCAAATATTTAAACTATTTTACACAAAGCTATAATTTATACCACTTTCTTCAAATATGCTCTATGAGGGCAGAATTTTGACATTCAGGCCACTCCAGAATGTCAAATTAATTAATAGAAAAATCAGGTATGTGAATCTCACTAGCATCAACGCAAGTTAGTAATTAGCCGGTAACACCATAAAGAAAAAAAACTGACAATCAGAGCAGTTCTGTTTGCTACGAAAGATTGATTTAGAAGCAACAACTCAGATGTAGCCAGTCTGGGCTGTCTGGGAAATTTTATCTGCTTCTCTAAAAGAAATCAAGATGTGATATATTTTAAGGGACCGTAGCCCTTTTGCAGACATGGAAAGGGTAGCTGATGGGCTGTGATTACCTGGGCACACAAGTGTAAAAAGTGGGTCTCTACTGGCTGAAGCACTAATTTACCAGTCAGTACATGTGGGTTTCAGAACTGGAGACACACGCAGCCTGTGATGGAAACAGGTTGGGAACACATGAAGGAATAAAGAGGATGCAGTAAACCAGTGCTTAGAGATTGTTTATAACCTTAAATGCTTATGTTAGAACAAAACACTGAAAATCAATCATTACAGCCCCCTTGTTAATTATAAACAAAAAATATCAGAGTATTGAAGAAGAGGAAGAAAAAAGAGAACGGCAGACATGTATGAAATGCTATACAATGTACCACAAATAAACAAGGACACAATGACTTTTTTTAAGAAAAATGTTAACAAAGTTAACCATTAGGAAAAAACAATTAAGGAACAAATGGGGAAAGTAACACAAATAACCAGTTTAGGAATTAAAACAGTATCATTCTTTTGTAGAGATTATAGCTTTGGGCAAGATACTAGAGAAAGATATGAAATTCCTAGGAGTAAAATTTGACTTCAGAGATCAATATCCACCCTATTTTGAAAATCAGGTTTCCAAAAAACAAATATAACATAAAATAGAAAAACTCCTATATAACCCAAATAAGTTGAATCACATTTTGAAAACTCCAAACAGTCAACCCAGAAAGTCACACAATGACAATTTCAGGTCCAGAATTAGAGAATACTTCAAAACTTTACAGAAGAAAAAACAAATTTACATTTCAAAGACCTACCCAAAGTGAAAATAAGCAAAGCCTATTTTTTAGTTTCTTTTGGAAAACCACCATTACAGTGAGGATGGTGCAAGCAGGCCAAGACTTGAAATTAAAAAAGGGGGCTGGCGCTGTGGCACAGCAGGTTAAAACCCTGGCCTGAAGTGCCAGAGTCCCATATGGATGCCGGTTCTAGTCTTGGCTGCTCCTCTTCCAATCTTGCTCTCTGCTATGGCCTGGGAAACGCAGTAGAAGATGGCCCAAGTCCTTGGGCCTTTGCGCCCATGTGGGAGACCCAGAAGAAGATCCTGGCTCCTGGCTTTGGATCAGTGCAGCTCTGGCTGTTGCAGCCATCTGGGGAGTGAACCAGTGGGAGGAAGACCTCTCTCTCTCTGTCTCTACCTCTCTCTGTAACTCTGTCTTTCAAATACATAAAATAAATCTTTAAAAAAGGAAATTAAAAAAAATAAATTTTTGGATCAAGACTTGAAATAAAAATTAAGTTTTTAAAAGCATCTCTTTTCGGCCGGCGCTGCGGCTCACTAGGCTAATCCTCCGCCTTGCGGCACCGGCACACCAGGTTCTAGTCCCGGTTGGGGCGCTGGATTCTGTCCCGGTTGCCCTTCTTCCAGGCCAGCTCTCTTCTGTGGCCAGGGAGTGCAGTGGAGGATGGCCCAAGTCCTTGGGCCCTGCACCTGCATGGGAGACCAGGAGAAGCACCTGGCTCCTGCCATCGGATCAGCGCGGTGCGCCGGCTGCAGCGCACCAGCCGCGGCGGCCATTGGAGGGTGAACCAACGGCAAAGGAAGACCTTTCACTCTGTCTCTCTCTCTCACTGTCCACTCTGCCTGCCAAAAAAAAAAAAAAAAAAAAAAAGCATCTCTTTTATAAACAGAGCTACTAATATCCTCAGAAAAGTATTAATGTAATAAATGAATTCATCTAAGAAAATATATCAATAGGAAGCAGGGACATAATAAAAAATGCAAGGGTGGTTAACATTCCCAGACAGGCCTTCCAGGCAGGTAAAAATCACAAGAAGAAAATCCCATGGTCATTTAGATTCCGTGTTGGAAAGCATTTAGTGAAGTTCAGCAGCTAGGAAAGAGAAAACTGCTAGCAGAGCAACAACAAAAAAGCCAGCGACTTCTTTACTGTGCCTGACAGTGAAATGAACCTACAGGAAATGACACAAATAATAAAGGCTCATTGAAAGCTTTTTTCCTTACAGTAAACCTAGGCCATGATTCCTGCACTCTCTCTCAGACTTTCTACTACAGGTGTAATAAAGGAAATAAAACAGCAAAAAGTAATTACATGGTATAAAGATCAATTTCTAAGTCATAAAATGTGAATATACTGGGTGATGCTTATATACAGAGATAATCCATAAAAATCTAAAAACTGATAAATGAGATTACTGGAAGAATTATACATACGTGTGTGTGTGTGTGTGTGTGTTCTAATTACTAAGTACTAGCAGAAAACAGAAAATAATAATAAAGGACAGGCAGACTAAAAAAAAACAAGTGAAATTGGAGGATTCAATTTTGTGATATCCTTAAATATTCTTTAAATCAATACTTAAAAAACTACAGATGATTCAACAGAAAAAGTATCACATAGATGATGAAAAAGAAAGGCTCTGAAGCCAATAAACAGCCATTAAATGGTAACCGACCTGAGTTAGTTTACTGCAAGCTCCAAGTAGGATCCTCTCAGGAAGATGAAGGTGGGAGCCCAGCAGTGAACAGGACCAGAGAGGAGATCCCACCTCTCGCTGCAGGGAGGGTGGCGCACAAGAGGATGAAGTTTCAGAAATGAGCCCAAGACTCCTTCTTGCTTCTGCCTCCAGCAAGACCTGGAGTTATGCAGCACACTGATTGGCTGCATCTTTTATGACGTGGTGCATCCTCACAGCTAGGCAAGCTGTCCAATCAGGTGTGGTAGCATAAGTGCTACGTAATCCCATGGAATCTTGACATCATAGTAGTCAACCAGTTCCGTGGTGGAGAGGCCCTAGGAGGGGCTCCAACACTCAGAACTCTGAATGTAGCCCACGTCCATTGTTCTCGTACCTTCTTCCATCGCAGGAAGCTGCTCATCTAGGACCTCGGGACATGGTGTGTGGGGCCGAGCTTGAGGAGAGGGGAAGGCAGGGTGGGGAAGTTGTCAGAAAAGGCTGGCAGGATGTGGGTTTCCCAGAAGTTGTCGCTGGAGCCTGTAGGCCCCCTCTCGTTGCTGATACAACCCTCCACTCAGCCCCTTCTGGTCTGCAGTACGGGGCCTGGACTGGCACCTGGGACCCCAGCGTCCTGTTCCTTTCCTGCTCACAGTCCAGGGGCCATCCCTGGGCAGCTGTTGGTGGCATCCCCTTGTCTTCCCCGATTGTGCAGTGGGGACAGGATGGTCATTATGGAGCATATGGGTTGTGTGCTGGGTTCCTGCAGCGAAGAGCTGTCACTTATGGGATCCTCAGTTCCTCTTCTCCCCGGGGTGACAGCATTCCCCAAGTTTTCTGAATAGTTCAGAAGCTGAGTCTCAGTTCATGGCCCCTGACTTCTTAGCGTACCTCTTTCTGGGAGTCTCACCACGTTTTCTGTTGGTAACAACAGCGTCACAGACCAGGTAAGTTAATGAAACAGTTTTATTTTGATCAGGGCTTTGGTTGAGGTTTTAGGGGGACAAGACGACACTGTATTTTGGTCTTGGATGTCATCTGAGCCTTTACATGTTCCCTGAATTTTCAAATAAGAAATTTTAGCTAGTCACATTTATCAATGTTTTTAAAACTGTTTCTGTTCCATGAAAACCTTCCCAACCCCAAAGATATAAACCTTTTTTTTTTTTGAGTTTTAATTTTGATGTAGGGTGATTGTTTTCAAAGTTATTGGAGTATAATTGACAAACAAAATTTGTATATATTCAAGGCCTGCACCTTGATGTTTTGATATGTGAAGAGACTTTTTAAAAATTTATGGAAATTTCACTGTTTAATCCTGTTTTTCCAAACCTTTTGAAGTTCCCTTGTACATATACATTCTGAAATGATTAGGAAAATCAAACTAATATATCCATCACCTTACATAGTTTTTAAAAGAAAACCTAGTGCCTTAACAAGTTGTGAATATCTAATCATATATTCATAACATTTCTGAGCTGTACATTATCTCCTAACTGTAAATGTGTGTCATTCAACTAACATCTTCCATTTCCTTCTCTCTCAGCACCTAGCAACCACTATTCTCTTCTGTGCTTAAGTCTGACTTTCTGAGATTCCATAAATAAGGGAGATTGTGTGGTATTTATCTTTCTGTGACATTTCAATCAGGCCAATGATATATTCAAACTTTTCAATCCAGATTGTGACAAAATGTCAGAATTTCCTTGTTAAGGTTGAATGTGACTCCATTGTGTGTGTCTGGCATTTTCTCTACTCATCTGTTGATAGACAATGTTTGTTTATATATCTTATTCGTGTGAATAATGCTCACATGAACATGGTTGTGCAGTTGTATCTTTGAGATAGTAATTTTATTTCTTTAGATGCACATCCAATAGTGGGAATGCTTTATCATTTGTTAGCTCCATTTTTAATTTTATTTGAGACACCTCCATAGTGTTCTCCATAGTGGATGTACTAATTTACTTTCTATAAACAATTTATATGTTCCCTTTTCTCCAATGCTGGTTCAATATTTATGTTTTTTTACTTTTTTATAATAGCTATTTTTACATACGTGTGATCATAACCATTGTGGTCTTGAGCGCAGTGCTGAGACCCTTTTAAATGCCTGTTGGCTGCTTATGGAAAAACTGATCCGATCCTTTGCCAATTTTTTATTACAATATTTCCTTTTGAATTGTGTCTATTCTTTATATTAATCCTTTAATCAGCTATGATTTGCCAGTATTTTCTCTCATTCCTTGCTTTTACTTTTCAGCTTTTCCTTTAGTATGTAGAACTTTATTTTTTTGCAGTCCTACTTCCTTATTTTTGCTTTTGTCACCTGTACATTTGCAGTCATACCTAAATCATTATAAAAGTCTGGCAAAGCCACAGTTTTAGATGTTGGTGATTTGAATCAGTGGATGAGAATGTCCTCTCTTTCTCTCTCCTTCTCCCTCTCCCCCTCTCTCTCTCTGTTTCTCTGTGTGTCTCTTTTTCTTTGAAACTAATTAATTGAGAAATTCTTTAAAAACTTCATGGAGTAATTGGTACCAAATCAGAGCTAGATGATAGTGAGTTCCTTGTGTTACATAGCATTGTGGGTGACTATAGTCCACTGTAAGCTATCCCATATTTTAGGAACAAATAGAGGAAAGGTGCTCCAAGGCCCTGAAGTATAATGTCAGAGAAGGGAAAATGTTGTTTACTCCAATCTATTCAGTACAAATTGTATGCATGAATTAAAATCTCTCACTGCAGTCCATAGGTATGCATAATTATTGTCAACAAAATAAACTCAAAACATCGTTCTTGGTGTATAACATTAAGGGGTGTTAAAATACTTAAATTAGTATCACAACTAAAATTCTGATCTTTGGAAGCAGTTTATTCATACAAACATAATCTAGAAATATGTGAATTGGCATTTTTTAAAGATTGATTTTATTTATTTGATAGAGTTACAGAGAGAGGTAGAGACAGAGAGAGAGGTCTTCCATCTGCTGGTTCACTCCTCAAATGTTCACAATGGACTGAGCTGAGCCTATCCAAAGCCAGGATCTTCTTCTGGGTCTTCCACATGAGTGCAGGGGCCCAAGGACTTGGGCCATCTTCTACTGCTTTCCCAGGCCATAGCAGAGAGCCGGATCAGGAGAGGAGCAGCAGGACTAGAACTGGTGCCCATATGGGATGCCGGCATTCAGGCCAGGGCTTTGACCCACTGTGCCACAGCACCATCCCCATGAATTGGCATATTGTCATTCTAAATGGAGTGATTAGGAGGCAGTATTTTACCTTACAATGGTAATTAATACAACTTTTTAATTGTTTCATATAAGAAAAATGAAGTATTTCTTTAAGAGTATATGGAATTAGGGGTGGAGCCAAGATGGCAGAATAGTGAGGATGCGCACTGATAATCCGGGAAAAGATAGGTTGATAAAAGAGGAATTACGGTAATCACAGGGAAAGGCTTGGGGGAAAAAATGTAGAGGAAACCCTTCTGGATCTAGTGGATGTGGCACAGACCAGCGGGCAGAGCAGGGACGCCCACAGCTCTGAGTCCACACATCGGCACTGGAAGGGGAGGTGAGCTCAGTAACCTGAGACATTGGTGGGGAAACGGCGGACAGAGTCTAGAGGGAAGCAGGCTTTTGGAGGGAAAGTTCATCAGACTGACTACAGGAGAGAAGGAAGAAAAAAAAAAGTCGGGAGGTACTGGTATGGGCAAGTTTCTCTCTCTACTGACCTTGCAAAGGTGAGCAAGAGACAAAGAGCAGGTGCCATTCTGGATATACATAACAAAAGTGTAGAGCTAATGAACTGAGGTGCTACAATTCAGTGGCCTAGGCAACCCAGTGGGAGTCCGCAGGAGAAACTGAGCCCACACAGATTCTTTGGGCAGAAGCCAGAGATTGGAAGCTAAATACCATCAATTCTGCTCAGCTGTGTGGTATTACTTACCTCCTGATAAAAAAAAAAATTATGGTGACTTGATCAGCCCTCACCCTGACTGCTGATGAGCAACTTGATATGTTATCCCTCTTAGTATTTTGTTTGTTTGTTCTACTTAATGCTTTTGGTTGAATACTATAATCAATACACAATTATTCTTAAGTGCTGAAAATTAACTGAAAAATGATCACTGTTAAATATAAAAGTGGGAATAAGAGAGGGAAGAGATGTGCAATTCGGGACATGCTCAAGCTGACTTGCCTCAAACGGTGGAGTTAGAAACATACCAGGGGATTTGAATTCAATCCCATCGAGGTGGCATGTACCAATGCCATCTCACTAGTCCCAGTGATCAATTTCTGTTCACAATTGATCATAATGATAGGACTAAGAACCAAAGGGATCACATAAACAAGAATAGTGTCTGCAAATACTAGCTGATAGAATAAAAAAGGGAGAGAATGATCCAACATGGGAAGTGAGATACACAGTAGACCCATAGAATGGCAGATGTCCTAAGCAGCACTCTAGCCTCAGAATCAGCCCTAAAGGCATGCGGATCCAGCTGAAAAGCCCATGAGAGTATTTCAGGCATGGAAAGCCAAGACACTCTAGGGAAAAAAAAATGACCTAAATGAAAGATCTCCGCGAGTGAGATCCCAGTGGAAAGAACGGGTCATCAAAGAAGGAGGTGCCTTTCTCTGAAGGGAGGAGAGAACTTCCACTTTGACCATGGCCTTGTCTAAATATGATCAGAGTCAGTGAACTCAGGGGGCTTCCATAGCCTTGGCAGCTCATGACAAGAGCCTAGGGTGATTACTGAGGCCATAAACAAGAGTGTCAATTTGTTAAGTCAACAACAGGAGTCACTGTGCACTTACTCCTCATGTAGGATCTTTGTCCTAGTGTGCTGTACATTGAGATTTAATGCTATAACTAGTACTCAAACAGTATTTTTTTTTTAAACTTTTATTTAATGTATATAATTTTCCAAAGTACGACTTATGGATTACAATGGCTTCCCCCCCATACCGTCCCTCCCACCCACAACCCTCCCCTTTCCCACTCCCTCTCCCCTTCCATTCACATCAAGATTCATTTTCGATTATCTTAATATACAGAAGATCAGCTTAGTATACATTAAGTATGGATTTCAACTGTCAAACAGTATTTTTCACTTTATGTTTCTGTGTGGGAGCAAACTGTTGAAATCTTTACTTAATGTATACTAAACTGATCTTCTGTTAAAAAAAAGAAGAAGAAATTAGCAATTCCCTACTTGACTCTCACTGGGATTAAACATGGCAATAGGTCTGATCTGAATTCATCATCATTTAAAAAATCATCTATTATTTTTCACTTTATGTTTCTGTGCGGGAGCAAACTGTTGAAATCTTTACTTAATGTATGCTAAACTGATCTTCTGCATATGAAGAGAATCGAAAATGAATCTTGATGTGAATGGAAGGGGAGAGGGAGTGGGAAAGGGGAGGGTTGTGGGTGGGAGGGGCGTTATTGGGGGGGAAGCCATTGTAATCCATAAGACGTATTTTGGAAATTTATATTCATTAAATAAACGTTTAAAAAAATTAAATAAATAAATAAATAAATAAAAAGAGAGAGATTTACCACGCATAACCTGAGGGTGTCACCTTTGCACACCCTTAACCTGGAAGAACCAAGCAGATTTCTCTGGCCACACCCATCTCAAGCCTCCAAGGCTCCTCCAACAGCAGGCAGTCCACTTAACACAGACATAGTATTAAAAAAAAACTCACAGTGAGGGAAGAAGAACTAACAATGCCAAGCAACAAACACAAAAATCAAGGGAACAAGATCAACAAAGACACTATGATGCCTACAAATAAACAAAACACCCCAAGCCAAGAGTATGAAGATGATGAGATAGAAGAAATGCAAGATACGGATTTCAAAAAATTTATGATAAGGACAATTAGAAGTTTTCAAAAGCAAATCCTTGAACTACAGAAATCCTTATTGGACAGGATAGAAAATCTCTCTCGTGAAAATGAAATTTTAAGGAAGAATCAAAATGAAATGCAGAAACTAGTAGAACAGAAAAGTGTGCTAGTGAAGAGAAATCAAAATGAAATGAAGAACTCAATAGATTAAATAACAAACACATTAGAGAGTCTAAAAAACAGAGTCAGTGAAACAGAAGAGAGAATATCGGACTTAGAAGACAGAGCACAGGAAAACATACAGTCAAACCAAAGAAAAGAAGAGGAAATTAGAAATCTAAAAAATATTGTCAGGAATCTTCAGGATACTATTAAAAAACCAACATTCAAGTTCTAGGAGTTCCTGAAGGCATGGAGAGAGAGAAAGGATTAGAAGGCCTTTTTAGTGAGATATTAGCAGAAAAATTCCAGGTTTGGAGAATGACAGAGACATTCTAGTACAGGAAGCTCATAGAACCCCTAGTAACCCCTAGTAAACATGACCACGACACGTTGTAATTAAACTCACCACAGTGAAACATAAAGATCCTAAAATGTGCAAGAGAGAAACATCAGATTACTCTCAGAGGATCTCCAATCAGACTCACAGCTGACTTCTCATCAGAAACTCTACAAGCTAGGAGGGAATGGCAAGACATTGCCCAGGGGCTAAGAGAGAAAAATTGCCAGTCCAGAATTTATATCGTGCTAAGCTTTCATGTGTGAATGAAGGTGAAATAAAGACCTTTCATAGCAAACAGAAATTGAAAGAGTTTGTCGCCACTCGTCCAGCCCTGCAAAAGATGCTTAAAGATGTGCAACACTCAGAAAAAACAGAAACATGGCCATCAATATGAAAGAAGGTAAAGGAAGAAAACCTACCAGTAAAAGAGCATAGGAAGCTCAAAGCATATACTAGAAAATATCTTTGGGAAAATGGCAGGGCAAAGTCACTATGTATCAATAGTCACATTAAATGTTAATGGACTTAACTCTCCAGTCAAAAGGTAGACTGGCGGAATGGAATAAGGAACAAAAACCAACTATTTGCTGCCTACAAGAAACACATCTTTCTGACAAAGATGCATGAAGACTGAAAGTAAAAGGTTGGAAGAAGATATTCCATGCCAACAGAAACCAAAAAAAAAAAAAAAAAATAGCAGGTGTAGCCATATTAATATCAGACAAAGTAAACTTTAATAGAAAAACTGTTAAGAGAAGACAAAGAGGGGCACTATATAATGATTAAGGGTTCAATTCAACAGGAAGATGTAACTATTATAAATGTATATGCACCTAATTACAGGGCTCCAGTCTATTTAAAAGATATGTTAAGGGACTTAAAGGGAGACTTAGATTCCAATACAATTGTACTGGGGGACTTCAATACTCCACTCTCAGAAATAGACAGATCATCCGGACAGAAGATCAAGGAAACAGCAGATTTAATTGACACTATAGCCCAAATGGATCTAACAGATATCTACAGAACTTTCAATCCTACATCTAAAGACTTTACATTCTTCTCAGCAGTGCATGGAACCTTTTTGAGGATTGATCACATATGAGGCCATAAAGCAAGTCTCAGCAAGTTCAAAAGAATTAGAAGCATACCATGCAGCTTCTCAGACCACAGCAGGATTAAGTTGGAAATTAGCAACTCAGGAAACCCTAGAAAGTATGCAAACACATGGAGACTGAACAACAGGCTCCTGAATGAACACTGGGTCATTCAAGAAATCAAAAGAGAAATCCAAAACCTTCTGGAAGTAAAGGAGGATAACAACACAACATATCAAAACTTATGGGATACGGCAAAAGCAGTATTGAGAGGCAAGTTTATAGCAATAGGTGCCTATATCAAGAAATTGGAAAGGTACCAAATAAATCAGCTTTCATTGCATCTCTAGGACCTAGAAAAACTGCAGCATACCAGACCCAAATGTAGTAGGAGAAGAGAAATAATTAAAATCAGAGAAGAAATTAACAGGATTGAATCCAAAAAAAATTACAAAAAATCAGCCAAGCGAGAAGCTGGTTTTTTGAAAAAATAAAAAAAATTGACATCCCATTGGCCCAACTAACTAAAAAAAGAAGAGAAAAGACCCAAATCAATAAAATCAGAGATGAAAAAGGAAACGTAACAACAGACAACACAGAAATAAAAAGAATCATCAGAAACTACTAAAAAGAGTTGTATGCCAGCAAAGAGGAAAATCTATCAGAAATGGATAGATTCCTGGACACATGCAACATACCTAAATTGGAACATGAAGACATAGAAAACCCAAATAGACCCATAACTGAGACAGAAATTGAAACAGTAATAAAGGCCCTCCCAACAAAGAAAAGCCCAGGACCAGATGGATTCACTGCTGAATTCTACCAGACATTTAAAGAAGAACTAAATCCATTTCTTCTCAAACTATTCAGAACAATTGAAAAAGAGGGAATCCTTCCAAATTCTTTCTATGAAGCCAGCATCACCTTAATCCCTAAGCCAGAGGAAGATGCAGCACTGAAAGAAAATTACAGACCAATATCCATGATGAACATAGACACAAAAATCCTCAATAAAATTCTCACCAATAGAATACAACAACACATCAGGAAAATCATCCACCCAGACCAAGTGGGATTTATCCTTGGTATGCAGGGATGGGTCAGTATGTGCAAATGAATCAATGTGATACACCACATTACCAGACTGCAGAAGAAAAATCATATGATTATCTCAATAGATGCCGAGAAAGCATTTGATAAAATTCAACACCCTTTCATGATGAAAACTCTAAAAAAATTGGGTATAGAAGGAACATTCCTCAATATAATCAAAGCAATTTATGAAAAACCCACGGCCAGCATCCTATTGAATGGGGAAAAGTTGGAAGCATTTCCACTGAGATCTGGTACCAGACAGGGATGCCCACTCTCACCACTGCTATTCAATATAGTTCTGGAGGTTCTAGCCAGAGCTATTAGGCAAGAAAAAGAAATTAAAGGGATACACATTGGGAAGGAAGAACTAAATCTATCCCTCTTTGCAGACGATATGATTCTTTACTTAGGGGAGCCCAAGAACTCTACTAAGAGACTATGGGAACTCATAGAGGAGTTTGGCAAAGTGGCAGGATATAAAATCAATGCACAAAAATCAACAGCCTTTGTATACACAAGCAATGCCACAGCTGAGAAAGAACTTCTAAGATCAATCCCATTCACAGTAGCTACAAAAACAATCAAATACCTTGGAATAAACTTAACCAAGGACGTTAAAGATCTCTACGATAAAAATTACAAAACCTTAAAGAAAGAAATAGAAGAGGATACCAAGAGATGGAAAAATCTTCCATGCTCATGGATTGGAAGAATCAACATCATCAAAATGTCATTCTCCCAAAAGCAATTTATAGATTCAATGCAATGCCAATCAAGATACCAAAGACATTCTTCGCAGATCTAGAAAAAATGATGCTGACATTCATATGGAGGCACAAGAGACCTCGAATGGCTAAAGCAATCTTGTACAACAAAAATAAAGCCAGAGGCATCACAATACCAAATTTCAGGACATACTAAAGGGCAGTTGTAATCAAAACAGCATGGTACTGGTACAGAAACAGATGGATAGACCAATGGAACAGAATTGAAACACCAGAAATCAACCCAAACTTCTACAGCCAACTTACATTTGGTCAAGGATCTAAAACCAATTCCTGGAGCAAGGACAGTTTATTCAATAAATGGTGCTGGGAAAACTGGATTTCCATGTGCAGAAGCATGAAGCAAGACCCCTACCTTACACCTTACACAAAAATCCACTCAACATGGATTAAAGACCTAAATCCACGACGTGACACCATCAAATTATTAGAGAACATTGGAGAAACCCTTCAAGATATTGGCACAGGCAAAGAGTTTCTGGAAAAGTCCTGGGAGGCACAGACAGTCAAAGCCAAAATCAACTATTGGGATTGCATCAAATTGAGAAGTTTCTGTACTGCAAAAGAAACAGGAGAGTGAAGAGACAACCAACAGAATGGGAAAAAATATTTGCAAAGTATGCAACAGATTAGGGGTTAATAACCAGAATCTACAAAGAGATCAAGAAACTCCACAACAACAAAACAAACAACCCACTTAAGAGATGGGCCAAGGACCTCAATAGACATTTTTCAAAAGAGGAAATCCAAATGGCCAACAGGCACATGAAAAAATGTTCAAGGTCACTGGCAATCAGGGAAATGCAAATCAAGACCACAGTGAGGTTTCACCTCACCCCGGTTAGAATGACTCACATACAGAAATCTACCAACAACAGATGCTGGCGAGGATGTGGGGAAAAAGGGACACTAACCCACTGTTGGTGGGAATGCAAACGGGTCAAGCCACTATGGAAGTCAGTCTGGAGATTCCTCTGAAACCTGAATATAACCCTACCATTCAACCCAGCCATCCCACTCCTTGGAATTTACCCAAAGGAATTTAAATTGGCAAACAAAAAAGTGGTCTGCAGCTTAATGTTTATTGCAGCTCAATTCACAATAGCTAAGACCTGGAACCAACCTAAATGCCCATCAATGGTAGACTGGATAAAGAAATTATGGGATATGTACTCCTTAGAATACTATACCGCAGTAAGAAACAACGAAATCCAGTCATTTGCAACAAAATGGAGGAATCTGGAACACATCATGCTGAGTGAAATAATCCAGTCTCAAAGGGACAAATATCATATGTTCTCCCTGATTGGTGACAACTGACTGAACACCAAAAAGGAAACCTGTTGAAGTGAAATGGACACTATGAGAAATGGGGACTTGATCAGCCATAGCCCTGACTGTTAATGAACAACTTAATATGTTATCCCTCTTAGTAGTTTTTTTGTCTGTTCTACTTAATATGACTGGTTTAATTCTGTAATTAATACACAGTTATTCTTAAGTGTTGAAATTTAACTGAAATGTGATCCCTGTTAAATATAAGAGTGGGAATAAGAGAGGGAAGAGATGTACAATTTGGGACATGCTCAAGCTGACTTGCCCCAAACAGTAGAGTTAGAAAGACACTAGGGGATTCCAATTCAATTCCATCAAGGTGACATGTACCAGTGCCATCTCACTAGTCCAAGTGATCAATTTCTGTTCACAATTGATCATAATGATAGGACTAAGAACCAAAGGGATCACATAAACAAGACTAGTGTTTGCTAATACTACTGATAGAATAAAAAAGGGGAGAATGATCCAACATGGGAAGTGAGATACACAGTAGACTCATAGAATGGCGGATGTTCTAAACAGCACTCTGGCCTCAGAATCAGCCCTAAAGGCATTCGGATCCAGCTGAAAAGCCCATGAGAGTATTTCAATCATGGAAAGCCAAGACACTCTGGCAAAAAAATGACCCAAATGAAAGATCTCTGTGAGTGAGATCCCAGTGGAAAGAACAGGTCTTCAAAGAAGGAGGTACCTTTCTCTGAAGGGAGGAGAGAACCTCCACTTTGACTATGACCTTGTCTAAATAAGAGTTGGTGAACTCAAAAGGCTTCCATAGCCTTGGAAACTCATGACTGGAGCCTAGGGAGATTACTGATGCCATAAACAGGAGTGTCAATTTGTAAAGTCAACAACAGGAGTCACTGTGCACTTACTCCTCATATAGGATCTCTGTCCTTAATGTGCTGTATGTTGTTATGTAATGCTATAATGAGTACTCAAACAGTATTTTTCTTTTTTTAACTTTTATTTAATGAATATAAATTTCCAAAATACGTCTTATGGATTACAATGGCTTCCCCCCCCATAACGTCCCTCCCACCCGCAACCCTTCCCTTTCCCACTCCCTCTCCCCTTCCATTCACATCAAGATTTATTTTTGATTCTCTTCATATACAGAAGATCAGTTTAGCATACATTAAGTAAAGATTTCAACAGTTTGCTCCCACACAGAAACATAAAGTGAAAAATAATAGATGATTTTTTAAATGATGATGAATTCAGATCAGACCTATTGTCATGTTTAATCCCAGTGAGAGTCAAGTTGGGAATTGTTATTTTTTTTTTTACAGAAGATCAGTTTAGTATACATTGAGTAAAGATTTCAACAGTTTGCACCCCCATAGAAACACAAAGTTAAATATACTGTTTGAATACTCGTTATAGCATTAAATCTCAATGTACAGCACATTAAGGACAGAGATCCTACATGAGGAGTAAGTGCTCAGTGACTCCTGTTGTTGACTTTACAAATTGACACTCCTGTTTATGGCATCAGTAATCTCCCTAGGCTCCAGTCATGAGTTTCCAAGGCTATGGAAGCCTTTTGAGTTCTCCAACTCTTATCATATTTAGACAAGGTCATAGTCAAAGTGGAGGTTCTCTCCTCCCTTCAGAGAAAGGTACCTCCTTCTTTGAAGACCTGTTCTTTCCACTGGGATCTCACTCACAGAGATCTTTCATTTATTTATTTATTTTTTTTTTTTTTTTTTTTGCCAGAGTGTCTTGGCTTTCCATGCTTGAAATACTCTCATGGGCTTTTCAGCCAGATCGGAATGCCTTTAGGGCTGATTCTGAGGCCAGAGTGCTCAAACAGTATTTTTCATTTTGTGTTTCTATGTGGGTGGAAACTGTTGAAATCTTTACTTAATGTATACTAAACTGATCTTCTGTATATAAAGAAAATTGAAAATGAATCTTGATATGAATGGAAGGGGACAGAGAGCGGAAATGGGGAGGGTTTCAGATGGGAGGGAAGTCATGGGGGGGGAGCCAATGTAATCCATAAGCTGTACTTTGGAAATTTATATTCATTAAATAAAAGTTTTAAAAAAAGAGTATATGGAATTAATTTTAATTAGGACAATATCACAAGAAGTATGGAATTAAATTGCATGTTAATTTTGGTGTAAAATTTTATTGAAAAACATGCATGGTTATTTCATACTAAACAATGTCCATGAATTGTAAGGCCTTTGCATTTATGGGTTTAAATATATTTCAACCCAAATGAACATATTTCAATTTCATGTTCCAGAAAATATGTGAAACCCCCTCATATTTGTTCATTTTATTTTCTGCCATGAGGCCCAAATTCAGTCTGCCCAGTCCTGTCTCCTATTTTCAGTGAATAGTCTATGCTTTGTGCTGTGTTGCAAGTTATGTAATCATAAGCACATTCTAATATAAACACATTTCCATTAATCCCAAATGCTTCATATTATCTATAGCACTCCTCATTTACCATCAGCCCCAGCACAGGCATTAATCTAAACCTATCTCCAGAGATTGACCTTTCCTGGACATGTCTTAATGGGAAATGGGATGTTAGAGTATATGGGGATGGCTTTGCATTTCTTCCCTTTCTTTGTCTTTTGAATTGCATTATTTTGTGATCTATAATTTGATTGTCAAATTGTATAGCAGTATAAAAGATATACTAAACATTGCTTTCTTTACATATCAGTATTTGGGTTGCTTTCACATTTGGTTTCATAAATATTGCTTCAGTATTCATGTGCCTGTGGATTGTGTCTCTCTTAGTGGCATGCCTGGCAGAGAAACTGCTGAAGCAATAAATAATCCCATGTAGAAATTGCTTGGAAACTGCCAAATTATTTTTAGAGTGGCTGCAATATTTTACTGGAAATGTATGAGGGTTCCCTGTTCTCCACATCCATGTCAACATTCATCTATAGTGAATCAGAGTCATTTGACTTAATAAGAAGTGTTATTTCCCTAAGGTTTTGATTTACATTTCCACAATGATTTATATTAAGTATAGTTTTTTAAAAGATTTATTTTATTTTTTTGAAAGACAGAGTTACAGAGAGAGGTAGAGACAGAGAGAGAGGTCCTCCATCCACTGGTTTACTCCCCAGATGGCTGCAACAGCCAGAGCTGTGTTGACGCAAAGCCAGGAGCCAGGAGCTTCTTCTGGGTCTCCCACATGGATGTAGGGACCCAAGGACTTGAGCCATCTTGCACTGCTATCCCAGGCCATAACAGAGGGCAGGATAGGTAGTAGAGCAGCCAGGACTAGAACCGGCACCCATATGGGATGCTGGCACTTCAGGCCAGGGCTTTAACCCACTGCAACACAGCACTGGGCCCAGAAGAATATACTTTTGCAGTATTAAAATCTCTTACTGAAATCAATGCTTCATTTAAAAATTGTATGTTTTTTTTTGTAATTTTTCAGTATAAAATTCAAGTTTTGTGGGGCTGGCGCCATAGCTCACTTGGTTAATCCTCCACCTGCGGCACTGGCATCCCATATGAGTGCCAGGTTTTAATCCAGGTTGCTCCTCTTCCAGTCCAGCTCTCTGCTGTGGCCTGGGAAGGCAGTGGAGGATGGCCCAAGAGCTTGGGCCCTGCACCTGCATGGGAGGCCAGGAGGAAGCACCTGGCTCCTGGATTCGTATCGGCATAGCTCTGGCCGTAGTAGCCATTTGGGGGCAGAGCCAACATAAAAAAGACCTTTTTCAGCTGGCACTGTGGCCCAATAGGCTAATCCTCCACCTTGCAGCGCCGCACACTGTGTTCTAGTCCCGGTTGGGGTGCCGGATTCTGTACCAGTTGCCCCTCTTCCAGGCCAGCCCTCTGCTGTGGCCAGGGAGTGCAGTGGAGGATGGCCCAGGTGCTTGGGCCCTGCACCCCATGGGAGACCAGGAAAAAGCACCTGGCTCCTGGCTCCTGCCATCGGATCAGCGCGGTACACCGGCCACAGCGTGCCGGCCGTGGCGGCCATTGGAGGGTGAACCAACGGCAAAGGAAGACCTTTCTCTCTGTCTCTCTCTCTCACTGTCCACTCTACCTGTCAAAAAAAAAAAGTAGCAGTCTTATTCCCATTTTACAAGAGTTTATTGTAAATTTCCCATAGGTGCCCTTTCTGTGGTGGAAGTTTGCCTCAGTTAACAGTTTATTTGGGGTTTTAATCATAAATTGAATTTAGTCAATTTTTTTCTTTATTGATGAGGTTATCAAATCTTGATTTTCTGATTATTACATTAAATATTTACACTTAATATTTTTATTTTTTAATTTGAGAGGCAGAGAGAGCTAGAACCCCTATCTTCTGGTTCACTCTGCATATGTCTGCAATGACAGGTCTGGACTGGAAACAAAATCCTGGCCTCCAATGTGGGTGACAGGGTCCCAGTTACATGTCCCATCCCCACAGCCTCCCATATTTTCCATTGGCAGGCAGCTGGTTTCAGAAGCCAGAGGTGAGAGTTGAACATAAACACTGTAGTATGCAATGAAGATATCTTACCCAGACTCTCAACTGAGACCAAATCTGTGCCTGTATGTCTGGTTTTGTTCAAATATCACACTTTTTAGATTACATTTGCTTTTGAATTAAGAGAATGTGAGGCCTTTAACTTTGATCTTATGTTCAAGAATATTTGGGTATTTAAATACTTTGACATTCCATATTAATTTTCTGTATAGTTTTTTAAATTTTTGACTAAAATAACTATTGGGATATTATGAAGAATGATATGAATCTGTAGATCACTAGGAACATTGATTTATTATATATATTTTATAATCCATGAACAGAGTGTATATATACACATTTATTTGTGTGATCTTTAATTCATTTCAGTAATCTTTTATAGTTTTCAATGTTTAGGTATTTTATTTCCTTGGTTAAGTTTATTCCTAAGTATTTTATTACCTTTGGTGCTTTTGAAATTGAATTGTTCTCTTGATTGCTTTAATTTATTTATTTTTAATTTTTTATTTATATAAGGTGAACAAATTTCATGTGTTTCATATATTCAGATTTAGGAACAAATTGATACTTCCTATCCTACCCTCTCCTGCTCAGGCTCCCAACCTTCTTCCCTCCATTATGATTTTACTTTTAATTTTTACAAGACATACTTTCAGTTTATGTTATAATCATGTTTGACCCTCCACAAAGTGAAGGATTCAAGAAATAGAATGTAGAAGAAAACCACTGTTCCTTGAGAGTAAAGAAAATGTTATAAACAATAATCTCAAAATGCAAATTTTGCTCCTACACATTACATCTTTTATACTCTGTATATTAGTAATATATATCAAGGAAAACATACAATATTTGTATTTTTTGAGACTCACTTATTTCACCAAGCATGATGGATTCCAGTTGCATCCATTTTATTGCAAAAGACAGAATTTCATTCTTTTTTGTGGCTGAGTAGTATTCCATAGTGCATAGATACCATATTTTTTTATCCAGTCATTACTTGATTGGCATCTGGGTTGATTCCATATCTTAGTTATTATGAATTGAGCTGTAATAAACATGGGCATACAGGTAGCTTTAATATGCCAATTTAACTTCTTTTGGGTACATTCACAGTGTGGGATGGCTAGGTCATATTGTAGATATACTGTCAGATTTCAGAAGAATCGCTATACTGACTCTAGTAAAGGTTGCACAAGTTTACATTCCCACTAAAAGTGTACTTGGGAACTTTTCTCCCTACATCCTCACCAGCAGTCATTGCTTCATATTTTTTGTATGAGAGCCATTCTAACTCTGGTAAGGTGTAACCTCATTGTGGTTTTTATTTGCATTTCCTGGCCAACAGCCAAGAGTTTCTTCTGGGTCTCCCACAAGGGTGCAGGGGCCCAAGGACTTGTGCCACTTCTACTGTTATCCCAGGCGATAGCAGAGAGCCGGATCAGAAGTGGAGCAGCCAGGACTTGAACTGGCACTCATATGGGATGCCAGCACTTCAAGTCAGAGCTTTAACCTGCTGTGCCACAGATAGGTGCAGCTTCGGCCATTGCAGCCATCTGGGGAGTGATCCATCAGATGGAAGATCTCTCTGTGTCTGCCTCTCTCTAACTTTGTCTTTCAAATAAATAAAATAAAGCTTAAAAAAAAGAATAACTAAAAAAACCTGTATGGTTATCTCAATAGATGCAGAAACCATTTGATAAAATACAACACTCTCTCAGGATGAATAAACAAACAGTTTTCATTCTTCTATTTGTTATTGTGATGTGTCACATTTGTTAATTTGCATATGTTGAACCATTCCTGCATACCAGGGATACCACTAGGCCCAAGTGAACAATCATATTTTGTTCATCTGTGATACTGGTTTATAATTCTCTTTGTTGTATGTTTTTCTGGTTTTGGAATTAAGGTTATGCTGGTCTCATAGAAGCAGTGTGGGAGAATTTCCTCCATCTCAGTTGTTTGAAATAGATTGAGGGGAATTGGAATTCATTTTTTTTTTTAAAAGTTTGGTAGAGCTCAGCATGTTACCATCCAATCCTGGGCTTTTTCTATGTGGGGAGGGTCTTTATTTCTTATTCAGTCTCCATCTTGGTTATTGTTTTGTTTAGGTTTTCAGTGTCTTCATGCATCAATGTTTGGTAGTTTGTGCTGTCTATGAATCAATCCATTTCTTCTAAATTTCCCTATTTGTTGGCATATAGCTTTTTTCATAATTTCTGATGAATTTTATTTCTGTGGTATCTAACATTTCCTTTTTATTTCTGAATTTATTAATATGTGTCTTCTCCACTCTTTTTTTTTTAAATTATTTAGGCTTGTGGTGCATCAATTTTAATTTTTTCAAAAATAATTGCTCTTCATTTCACTGATCTTTTGTTTCTTTTTTGTTTCAATTTTATTTCTTCTTTAATTTTAAGAATTTCTTTCCTCATACTAACTTGTGATTTGGTTTATTGTTTTTCTAGGTTTTTGAATGGATTGTTAAATCATTTGTTTGATCCGTTTCCAATTTTGAGGTAAGCACTAATTGCTATAAACTTAACTCTCAGAATTGCTTTTGCTGTATATCATAAGTTTTGACATGTATGTTGTCATTTTCACTTCTTTCCTGTAATTTTTTATTTACTTTTTGATTTCTTCTATGACCCACAGTTCATTCAGGAGCAGGCTGTTCAGACTCCATGTGCTTGCATGCTTTCTAGAGTTTCTTATGTTCTTAATTTTCAGATTCATTCCATTGTGGTCAGAAAAGATACATGGTATGATTTCATTTTCTTTTAATTTGCTGAGATTTGCTTTATGGCCTAACATATGATCTGTCCTAGAAGGAGTTCCATGCACTGGTGATAAGAATGTGTATTCTGCAACTATGGGATGAAATGTTCTGTATATGTCAATTCTGTCACTTTGGTCCATAGTGTAGATTAGTTGTCTTCTTTGATTTTTCTTTGTCTAGTTGTCCTGTGTATTGATGTAACTGTGATATTGCTGTCACCCATTACTATTGGATTGAAGTCAATGTTTCTGTTAAGATCCATTAACCTTGGTTTTTAAATAATCAGGCATTGGGGCTGGAACTGTGGCAAAGCAGGTTAAGCATTCCATATGGGCACTGGTTTGAGACCTCACTGTTCCACTTCTGATCCAGCTCTCTGCTGTGGCCTGGGAAAGCAGTAGAAGGTGGCCAAAGTCCTTGGGCCCCTGCATCCATGTGGGAGACCCAGAAGAAGCTCCTGCCTCCTGGCTTCTGATTGGCTCAGCTCTGGCCACTGGCCATTTGAAGAGTGAACCAGCAAATTAAAGAACTCTCTCTCTCTCTCTGTAGCTCTGCTTTTCAAATAAATAAATGAATCATAAAAAAATGAAAAGCAATCATACACCTGGCATTGGGTACATATACATTTAACATAGTTTTATCTTTCTGTTGGATTGATTCCTTCATTAATACAAAATGCCTTTCTTTGTCTTGTTTAATAGTTTTTGCTTTAAAGTCTGTTTTGCATGATATTATCATGGCTAATATTTCTCTTTTTTACTTTTTGTTATCATGGAATATCATTTTCCATCCTTTAACTTTCAAAGTCTGTATGTATCTTTGTAGCCGAGATGTGTTTATTACAGGCAGTAAAAAATGGATCTTGTGTTTTAATACATTGAGCTAGTCTGTATCTTTTTTTTTTTAGATTTATCCCTCCACTTGAAAGTCAGAGTTACACAGAGAGAGAAGGAGAGGCAGAGAGAGAGAGGTCTTCCATCTGCTGGTTCACTCCCCCAATTGGCTACAATGGCTGGAGCTGTGCCAATCCAAACCCAGGGGCCAGGAGCTTCTTCAGGTCTTCCTCATGAGTGCAGAGGCCCAAGGACTTGGGCCATCTTCTACTGCTTTCTCAGGCCATAGCAGAGAACTGGATTGGAAATGGAGCAGCAGGGACTTGAACCAGTGCCCATATGGGATGCTGGCACTGCAGGCAGCAGCTTTGCCTACTACACCACAGTGCCGGCCCCTTGATTTATTTTATTGTTTTTCTTTTGGGAACTTCATGGTTTTATGATTGAGTTAATCTTACTCCTTATTGTGATGCATGCTCACCACTTATCTAGACCGTATATGTAATTACTAACAGTTTTCACTGGGCACAACTAGTTTACAAAAGTCTCACACACTAACATGACATGCAAGAAGTTGTAGCTCATACTGATTATTAATACAGGACTGAGTTTCACCTGAATATGAAATGAAGCTGTTAGTTTCTCCAGACTCCTTCACAATGTATTTTGCTGTCACTTGCTGCTATTCAGGGGTATTAGATTGTGGCCTGTATATTCCTGCTATTTTTCTGTGCCTCCGCGGTTCCCCCAACCTCCCTTGGGCCGGGACAAGGTGCAGTCCCAGGAACCCTGTGCCACCTGGCTGGCGTGTGGAGGCCCCGCCCACGGGCAGGGCAGCAAGCTCCATAGGCCCACGGCCAAGCCCGACCCTGCAGCCTGCCTGGACGGCCGGAGGCACAGAGATGGGAGGGATTCCCCGGCCAAGCCAAGGTTGGCACAGCGCACCCCCAAAGCCTCCTTTGGCACTTCCCGGGAGGATGGACCTGGCTGCTCCTCAGCTGGCTGGCTCCCTCCCTCTGGTCGGGCATTGCAAACCCAGACCCACTTCTGGTCCCTGTATTCCTAGCTCGAGAATGCGCTGTCTAGGATTCCCAGCACCTGTGGCCTGTATGCCCCCCCTCTTGGCCATTAGTAGAAGCCAGGTGGCCTCATGGCCTAACCACTGGTGTGAAGCTCCACTCTCATTCTAATGGGATTCACTGCTCCTGCTTCCCTGCCTGCCCTCCAGCTAAGTTTTAAAAGGAGCTGTTCCTGAACATGTGCTTCTCTGCTCT
The DNA here is from genome assembly GCF_964237555.1 of Oryctolagus cuniculus. Taxonomy (NCBI): domain Eukaryota; kingdom Metazoa; phylum Chordata; class Mammalia; order Lagomorpha; family Leporidae; genus Oryctolagus; species Oryctolagus cuniculus. The sequence continues at coordinate 116,885,640 of NC_091443.1, forward strand.
GTCTTGCTTCCTTCTCTCCTTTCCCCTTTCCTCTCAGCTGTTCTCATCTTCTGTCTCTAGCTCTCTCCTCTCTCCCTCTTTCTCTCCATCTCCTGGCCTCTATCTCTCACATTCTCCTTCTCCTTGTTTTCCTTCTTTGCTTCTCCCCTCTGGCCTGCTGTGTTTTAGTCAATAAATCCTTTCCCTTACTCCAGTGTTTGGTGTGTTTTGTGGTGACCTTACAATAAGGGAATCTCCACGAGAAGGAGACCTGAAAAATGGATGGAGTTTTTTAACTGCAATTTGGATGAGCAGAATAATCACAGCTAACAATCAATCAGAGGCTGGGGACAAAATCCTGTCTAGTTTGCTCTTGTAAAACAAAAATCCAGCTGAATAGTAGGATAGGCACATTCTTTCTATTCTCATGATAAAACTAGAAGCTCAGAAGGGTGGGATCATTGCTTCCTGGATATTCTCATGATAAAGCTAGAAACTGCTAATAGACAGGTCCTGGGGAGAAGCAAGCATCTTGTCCACTCTTACAAGGACTCCCCATTAGGTCATCTAGTCCTTACACCAGCACCCCCTGCCTTAGAACCTCTTTATAAACCCCCAATCACCCTCCTCCAACAGCATGGTAGTCCTAATGAAAGCACCCTACATTCCCCTCATCTTGTGAGTAATATTTGCAGAAGAGTTTCAGAAGCCTACAGAAAAAAAGGAGATGATTTGGAAGGGCAGGCTTTTGACCCAGCTGACAGAGACCCTCCCCCCAACTGAGGCAGAATGCACCTCCCACCTGACACCCTGGACTCCCCTGACTGGCTGGTGGGAGCTTCCTCAGAACAAAGTCTGAAAATCTGCATAATTATCAATTGAATAGACTCATTGTTTTATTTCAAGCCTGGTGCTCCAATTACCCCTGTCCCTTTAAACATCCTCTGTGCTGCACAGTTTGGTAGCAAAAGGCTTCTTTGGTTTGAGAGGACTTTCTTTCCCAAGACTGTAGCTGCCTTCTGGAAATACACCCTTTCCTCTGGCCAGCACTCAGCTATGGCGAATTGAAGCGGTGAGCATCAAGAGCCAGATTATGTGTCTGGAAACAACATTGGTGAGCTAGCCCAGAAGTCTGCAATGTATTGTTGTTGTTTTTTAAAGATTTTATTTATTTATTGGAAAGTCAGAGTTACACAGAGAGGAGAGGCAGAGAGAGAGAGGCCTTCCATCCAATGATTCACTCCTCAATTGGCCATAATAGCTGGAGCTGCACCCATCTGAAGCCAGGAGCCAGGAGCTTCTTCGGGGTCTCCCACACAGGTTAGGGGCCCAAGGACTTGGGCCATCTTCTACTGCTTTCCCAGGCCATTGCACTGAGTTGGATGGGAAGAGGAGCAGCCGGGACTAGAACTGGTGCCCATATGGGATGCCAGCACTTCAGGCCAGGGCATTAACCCACTGAGCCACAGCACTGGCCCCTGGAATGTATTTTTCAAGTGGCTTAACCCTTTCACATTAGTAAGGAGGGCAATGGTCACTTGTACCTCCACCCCAGAGCTGCTCTTGAGCTAATATTTTAGCTGGGACTCTGGGGACATCCCAGCAGCTTCTGAGAGCACTTTCTCTCTGGGACTTTCTTTTATCTTCCTGCTGTGCATTAGCTACCTTGCAGGGAGTCCATGGCTCCCCTTTGTGCCTAGAGTCAACAGCTCAGAGACTGGGTAAGTTGAACCAGGGGCATACCTGCAATTTCTGCCTCTGCTCTTTGGGCTCATGGCATTTGGACCTGGTTTAGGTCATTTTTTGTGATACTGGTGTGTGGGAGACAGATTCTAAGATTTTTACTTCAGCCTCCCTGTGAGGAAATTTGGATATTTTTTGGAAGAGTTCTCATTTGATTGTTTGTATGAGGATTTCTTCCTCTTTGGTGAAATATGAGTGGTTCAATTTAATTTCCATCCAAAATCACCTTGAGTTGCATCGTGGCTGATTGGGCAAGATATAGTCAGGATCTTATGACTAAGAAAAAAATGGTGTTCTACTGTAATATTGCATGGCCTGCATATGTGTTAAATTTAAGAGAAGGTGGTTGTTAAGTGGAATTTTTAAATGTTTATTTTATTTGAAAAGCAGAATTACAGAGAGGCAGAGGCGGGGGGAGGGTGTCCTGTTAGGAAAAGAGTCACAGAATAGAGAGGAGGCAGTGTACCAATTTATATCCAGACCGAATTTATTCAGAGAAAATAAATCCGTAGAGATGGGTAACCAACTGCCACTGTCAATGTGCCCATGATGGAACACCTGACTGAAGGCCCTGACCCCCAGGGAAGGTGGGGGATGGGGGTGAGGTAGGGGGCAGCAAGCAGAGGGGAATTCCTGGAACTGGTCTTTCAGGTGGCTGTAAGGGGTGGAGTATGAAGACAATAGAGTGTGAGACCCAATTGAGTTTTTTCTTTAAAATTTTTTATTTACTTGAAAGTCAGAGTTACACAGAGAGGGAGAGAGAAGGCTTCCATCCTCTGGTTAACTCCCCAGATGGCCACAATGGCCAGAGAGGTACATCGATCCGAAGCCAGGAGCCAGGAGCTTCTTCTGGGTCTCCCACATGGATGCAAGGGGCCCAAGGACTTGGGCCATCTTCCATTGCTTTCCCAGGCAATAGAAGAGAGCTGCATTAGAAATGGAGCAGCCAGTGAAGTAGGCAGGCATACAGGTTAAAATTGATCAGATTTATGAACTGGAAGACCATGCCTTCACCACGCTGCTGTGTGACCTCATCCCCCTACCTGGCCACACCTGGATGCCCACCAGCCAATCAGGTTAATTAACCACTCTCCTTTGGAAGTGGGTTAAAAGCTGGGCCACCCCTTGGCACAGCCAGCTTTTTTTCCCTGGCCTCTTGCTAGGAAGGGGGATTGCTGTAGCCCCACACCTCCAGGGCGCATGGCCTTTGGGCCATGTGCTCTAGGCTTCCTGGCCTAGATGCTCATCCACATGGCTGGTTCCTGGTGCTTGGTATGAACCCCTATTTACCTCTCTCTTAAATAAAGCTCTCACTCTCCTATGTATTTTTCTCACTAAATAAAAGCTTAAAATGTACCATGCTGCCTCATTTATCTGTGCCGGTATTTAGAATTCTCCTCTAAATATTAGGCAAGAACCCTCTTGGGCTTATTAATATTGGGGATTTAGTAATAAGCCCGTGGTGAAATCGTAAGGCACCCAAAATTCCAGTAGCACATATGGCACCCTAGATAGCATTTCTAGGGAACTTTAAGGGGCCACATTTTAGTGTAAAATTTAGGGGGTCTTCTCCAATTTCACCAGAACTCAAACCGGTGCCCATATGAGATTCTTGCACTGCAGGCAGCGGCTTTACCTGCTATGCCACAGCCACAGTGCAGGCCCTCCAATTGTGTTTCAAGGACAAAGAATACATTCCAATGTTTATCTCTTTTGGGCAATGCAGGAGAATGGCTGCCCAAGCTTCAGTTCTACCTCTGTAGGGTTAAAAAGTTAAAAGCCGCTCCCCCCCACCTCCTCTGGTGAACTTTCCTGACCTCGTTAGACTTGCTCTGCATAGCCATCCTCTATAAAGTTAATTAGTCAGTAATTACCCCAATGTGAGCCTAACCTTAGTTTCACCTAAGTAAGATAGAAGAAGTCACCGTATATCTCTTTGCCTCCTGGAACCCTGACCCCACCATATGGCCCTTATCGCCATTCAGCTGCATTCCTAGGTATCATCAAGGCAGTTCCTGCAACCTTGTTGTGTTTGTTGTGTGGCCCTCCCTTTTGGCAATAGGAGGCTTTTTGATACTCCCTGTATAGGCCATATGGTTCTCTGAGGTCTAATCAGGCCCTTACTCGATATCCTGTACTCCCTGTATTCATAAATCAACTGGTTGTAAAATCACTTAACCTGTATCAATTGTTTACTCTATACCTCTGTCTGATCTATGCAATGATTGATTTTCTTTGTTTAAACGTGTATAAAAACCCCAACCCAAGACTATTTGGGGCCGTTCTCCTGTATTGGGACGGGGGCCCCGACATGTCGGATCATCAATAAACCTTACCCTTTGTTAATTGCATGAGAGAAAGTCTCTTGGAGCATTTTTGGGGTGGCAAGAGCAATCCAACTCTAACACCTCAACCCAATAGTAGAGCAGAGACCTTGGGGCTCCCTGATCTCTTAAACATCTATTGTATGGGTCAGCGCCATGGCTCACTTGATTAATCCTCCACCTGCAGCACCAGCATCCCATATGGGCACCGAGTTCTAGTCCCAGTTGTTCCTCTTCCAGTCCAACTCTTCTGTGGCCCAGGAAGGCAGTGGAGGATGGCCCAAGTGCTTAGGAACCTGCACCCACATGGGAGACCAGGAGGAAGCACCTGGCTCCTGGCTTTGGATCTGCACAGCGCTGTCCATAGTGGCCATTTGGGGGGTGAACCAATGGAAGGAAGACCTTTTTCTCTGTCTCTCTCTCTCACCATCTGTGAAATAAATTTAAAAAATTTAAAAAAATCTATTGTAAATTTCCAGATGCCTCTGATAAAATTGACTATGAGGAACAAGAGTTAATAATGCAATAAAAGATGTTTCTCTAACAGAGTGCCTACTGAATATGAAATGAAGATATAATTATGTTTATGTATGTTAGTGTCCAGTACCATCACTGGGACTAGAGTTGCTTTCCGAGTTAAATGCTGAAGTAAAGTTTTCAGGTTTCCACTGAGGAACAATAGGGTTAACTGAGGTTACCAATAGAGGAAATAATTATATTCAGTTGATTGGAGCTTTTAAAAAGGAATTTTAACCATACTAAAGCCATCCTCCTTCCCTTTTCCTTTTCACATTTTATATAGCAAAAATCAATTACTGATATTGTATATTGCCTGAATTACTCTGGTGAATAGTAGCATTTGTATAATGGTGGACTTTTGCCCCAGTTAACAAAGAAGCCTTCACCCAACTGATGCTGAGCCCCCTGGTTAAGAGGCCTCATCAGAAAAAAAGCTTGGGCATTTACATATTGTCAATTAAGGTGACTCATTGTTTTATTTACCTTCCCCTGAAGCTACCCTTGTCCTTTAAGAAACCCTTTAGCAGTTATGGCCTGGGATAGCAGTAGAAGATGGCCCAAGTCCTTGGGCTCCTGCACCCAAGTGGGAGACCCAGAATAATCTCTGGCTCCTGGCCTCGGATTGACACAGCTCTGGCCATCACAGCCAATTGGGGAGTGAACCTTTGGATGAAAGACCTCTCTCTCTACCTCTCATTCTCTGTGTAACTCTGACTTTCAAATAAATAAATAAATCTTTTAAAAATTTAACCTGTAACAGAGATATTACATTTTATATCAAGAGCTCTCTCTCTCTGGGGCTGTACTGTGGCATATAGAGCTGGACCTCCACCTGTAGTACCACCATCCCATGTGGGTACCATTTCATGTCCCTGTTGGTCCTCTCCTGCTCTGGATCTCTGCTTTGTGGCCTGGGAATGTGGTGGGAGATGCCCAGGGGGGCTTGGGACCCAGTACCCGTGTGGGGGATATGGGGGAGGCCCTGGCTCCTGGCTTTGGATCAGACCAGCCCTGGCCATTGTGGCCATTTTGGGGGTGGTCTTGCTGGTAGAGGACCTTTATCTCTGGCTTTCCCACTCTCTGTGGCTCTGTCTCTCAAATGAATAAATAAAATCTTAAAAAAAGAGAGATATTTCTTTCCCCAAGATGCCAGCTTGTAGAAATAAGCTCTTTCCTCTTATCAACATTCATATCTGTACAATTGGCTACCCACATGGTGAGCCATAGGGCCTGATTAAAAGATTTAAAAAGAATTGCAGAGATTTCTATATTTTTCTGTGCCATAATGTATGCTATGCATTATATGTGTGTACTGTTGTATGTGTAAAAGTTGGTTGTGCTTATTTGTGTGATTTAAAATCACAACGTAATTTTCACCTAAGCACAAACAATAGATGAAAAGATGATGCAATGTTCATTGCTTCCTATGAAGTCCAATTTAAAGTTGTTCTTTGGCAAGATCATGACTTAAGAGATTAGCCATACTTATCTAATGTTTTAGTTTCTAAGGCAATGTAAGTATAATTGCTAAAAAATGAATTGGTGGTCTTTGCTGTGGCACCTTGTGCATCATCAGGTCCCTGCAACCTAAGGGATGTCTCCCTCTCCTCATCTTCCTGAGATATAAACTCAAGTATTCACTGACTGGAGAGGAGGTAGAGAAGATAATGTAGCAGTGCTGGGTCAGAATCCACAGCAAGGTTCAAGCTGATGCTGCAAGCCTTGCTGGATTCATGGATATGTGTGAGATGGAGCAAACATCAGCATCAAGCCAACAGGTGAGCATTTCTGCCTGATCTTTGACACCAAGGGGCCATCTTGCTGTTCACTACATCACAGCAGAAGCCATGTGGTGGCAGACATGAGCTGGAGGTGGTATACAAACTGAACACACACTGAAGAGAATGCCCAGTACAAGCTGTGCAAGGTGAGGAGGATGACTGTGGGTACAAAGGGAATCCGACTCCTGATGGCCCATGATGCTTGTGCCATGCGCAACCCAGATCCTCTCATCAAGGTGATCACGGGATGGATTACTGATTTGGGGCCCCTATCCAATTTGACATGAGGTAATGAACCTCAGGTTTTCCTGCCCAGGGATAAGAGCATCTCTGACTTACAGTGGCTGCAGAGAGATAAAGCAGTGTAGCAGCTAGAGAGACCAAGGGCTACTCTGCAGTAGGATGATTTTTTTTTGAATTGCTAAGTGTAAAAGATAGAGTTTTCTAAATACATGTACTCTTGGCTTCTTAAAATATATAGAAGGCATTGGGCCTTTTGGTAAATGTTTTCATAAGTTGTTAACATATAACTGTTCAAAGTTACCTGCTAAGTTTTCACTAAACAGTAAGTTACCAAGGATAAGAAATAATTTTTTAAGATTTATTTATTTTAATATTTGCAAATCAGAATAACAGAGAGAGGGAGAGGAGAAGGAGAGAGAGGGAGAGAGAGAGAGAGAGAGAGAGAGAGAGAGAGGTCCTCCATCCACTGGTTCACTCTCCAGATGGCTGCAATGGCTGGACCTTGCAGATATCAAGCCAGAAGCCAGGAGTCTCCTTCCACTCACCCACATGGGTGCAGGGGCTAAAGGATTCTGGACCACCTTCCACTGCTTTCCTAGGTCATTAGCAGGGAGCTGGATTGGAATGGAGCAACCAGGACTTGAACCAGTGCCCTTATGGGATGCCAGCACTCCAGCACTGCAGGTGGAGGCTTAACCTACTATGCCACAGCACCAGCCCCAATAAGAAATAATTCTAAGTCAACATCCCAAAGTTTAGAATTTTTGAAAGATTTATTTATGTATTTGAAAGGCTGAGTGAGAGAGACAGAGGCAGACATCTTCCATCTACTGGTTCATCCCCAGATGTCTGTAATAATCAAGCACTGGGCCAGACTGAAGGCAGGAGCCTGGAGCTCCATTCAGGTCTCCTACATCAGTAGCAGGGGCCTAAACACCTGTGCCATTTTCCTCTGCTTTTCCCAGGCCATTAGCAGGGAGCTTGATCTGAGGTAGAGCAGCTGCAATATGAACCAGTGCCCATATGGGATGCCAGCATCACAGGTGGTGGCCTTACCCATACATCACAACACTGGCCCTGACATTAAAAATTTTCAAAGTGGGGGGCAGAATCATCGGTTAAATGCAGTCTATCATACCTGCATCCCATAAGAGTGCTTTTTTGAGTCCAAGCTGCTGCACTTCTAATCCAGTACCCTGCTAATATGCCTGGGATAGCAGAAGATGGCCCAAGTGCTGGGACCCCTGCCACACATGTGGGAGAACCACATGGACTTCCCTGACTTCTGGCTTCAATCTGTCCCAGCTCTGGCTGTTGTAGATGGATGGGGAGTGAACCAGATAGACAATCTCTTTCTCATTGGCTTTATTTTCTGGAATTCTGTCTTTCAAATAAATAAAACTAGGATTTAGTCCCCTATGTTAAATCAGTAAAGTTTTTTTAGAATATATAAATAATGATAAATATTTGCTAGAGGTGTTTAATATTTGATTTTAAAGTCTAATAACTTTCTAAAAAAAGATTTATTTATCTGAAAGGCAGAGATACAAAGTGAGAAAGAGGAAAAAAAGAGATCTTCCATCCAATGACTCACTACCCAAATGGCCTCAATGGGTGGGGGTTGGGTCAGGCAGGAGCCAGTAAGCAGGAGCTAGGAGCGCCTGCTGAGTCTCCCACACAGGTGCAGGGACTCAAGTACTTAGCCCACCTTCCTCTGCTTTTCCCAGGTGCATTAGCAGAGAGCTGGATCAGAAGTAGAGCAGCTGGGACTCAACTGAGCCAGAGTCCACATGAGATGGTGGCACTGAGGAGGAGGCTTAACCTTCTATACCACAGTGCCTAAAATTTTGAGAGAGAGAGAGAGAGAGAGAGAGAGAGAGGGAGAGGGAGAGGGAGAGGGAGAGGGAGAGGCAGAGTGAAATGTCTTCCATCCATGGGTTCACTCCCCAAATGGCCGTAATGGCTGGAGCTGAGCCAATCCAAGAGGAGCCAGGAGCTTCTTGTGGGTCCCCCATTCTCAAGCACATCTTGCACTGCTTTCCTAGGATTAGCCTACTACGCTCCAGTGCCTGGCCCCTCTAATAACATTTTCAACCATCTTCTCAACTGCAGCTTCTTACAATTTCCATTTGATTGACTCCTTTCCAACAACTAGCCATCTCTTATAAGCTATTTTCTCCTCCTTTATTGTTTAGTTATGGCCTGTCATGAGAAATGCTTGTCTTTACAGCTGATATTGTGGCACAGCGGGTTAAGATGCTGCCTGTGATGGCAGCAACCCATATGGGCACTGGTTTGATTCCTCGTGGCCCACTTCTGATTCATCTCCTAGCTAATGCACCTGGGAAAACAGGAGAGTATGGCCCAAGTCCTTGGGACCCTGCACCCATGTGGGAGACCTGGATGAGTCTCCTGGCAGTGGCTTCTGTCTGGCCCAGTTCTGGTTGTAGTGGCCATTTGGCTAATGAACTAGCCAATGGAAGATCTCTCTCTCTCTGTAACTCTACCTTGGAAATAAATTAATCTTGAAAGAGAAATATTTATCTCAGGAGACTGGGGATCATAAGGGTACTTGATTCTTTACACCTAATTTTTTAAAAAGCTTCATTTATTTATTTGAAAGTCAGAATCACACAGAGAGAGGAGAGGCAGGAAGAGAGAGAGACACATCTTCCATCTGCTGGTTCACTCCCCAGATGGCCGCAACAGCCAGAGCTGTGCTGATGTGAAGCCAGGAGCCAGGAGCTTCTTCCAGGTCTCCCAAGGGAGTGAAGGGACCCAAGGTCTTGGGCCATCTTCTAATGCTTTCCCAGGCCATAGCAGAGAGCTGGATAGGAAGTGGAGCAGCTGGGACTCAAACCAGTGCCCTTATGAGACGCTGGCAGTGCGGGCAGTAGCTTGACCTGCTGTGCCACAGTGCCAACCCCTACACCTAATTTCTTTAAGCTTTCTTTTTATTTGGAAGGCAGAGTTTACAGAGAGAGGGAGAGACAGAGATCTTTGGTCTACTGCTTCACACCCCAAATGGCCACAATGGCTGAACTTGAGCCACAATGGCCAGAAATCAGGAGCTTCTTCTCAGTCTCCCACCTCACTGTCAGGGGCCCAAGGACTTGGCCATTTTTCATTGGTTTCTTAGGCACATTAGCAGGGAAGTGTATCAGAAATGGAATAGTCCAGGACTACAATCAGTGCACATGTGGAAGCCTGTGTCACAGGTGGTGGCTTTTACACACCACACCACATCACTGGCCCCTACACATGATTTTTCTAGATGTATTTAAATTGTTCTATGGGATTTTTTTTCTGCTTGTGTTTCTAAGGTGTATTATTTTCTTTTATTTATTTATTTATTTGAAATGCAGAGTTACAGAGAGGCAGAGAGAGAGAGAGAGGTCTTCCATCTGATAGTTCACTCCCCAGATGACCACAATGGCCAAAGCTGCACTGAGCTGCAGCCAGGAGCTTCTTTTGGGTCACCCACAGGGATACAGGGGCCTAAGGACTTGGGCCATCCTCTTCTGCTTTCCCAGGCCATAGCAGAGAGCTGGATCAGAAGTGGAGCATCCAGGACTTAAACTGACACCGATATGGGATCTCAGCACTGCAGGTGGTGGTTTTACTTGCTAAGCCACAGTGCTGGCCACTGGTGTATTCTTTTCTAAGTTTTCTCATTCTTTTATAATGCTGAATTTATATATACCTGAGAGAGAATGAGAAGTAGATGGAAATATATAGAGACTTTTTAAAAAAAAAAAGAGATTTTATTTATTTATTTGATGGGCATAGTTACCGGGAGAGGAGAGACATAAATTTTTTATCCACTGGTTCAGCCTCCAAATGGCCAAAACAGTTGGAGATGGGCTGAACCCAAGCTAGGAGCCAGGAGCTTCCTCTGGGTCTCCCAGGTGGGTTTAAGGGCCCAAGGACTTGAGCTATCTTCCACTGCTTTCCCAGGACAAAAACAGAGAGCTGGATCAGAAGAGGAGAAGCTGGGACTAGAACCGATGCCCATATGGGATGCTGGCGCTTCAGGCCAAGGCATTAACCTGCTGCGCCACACACTGGCCCCTTTTCTCTGTATTTGTGTTAAGCACTATGTATTAAAAATTCCATAGATATAACCCATGGACTTGCAGTGCTATCTATCTATGAGCGCCATCTACTGCAGCTAATGGTCTTTTAATGGCTTTCTCAGGTAACCAATGACCCAGCTTCTTCAAGGCTTCCACATTTAAGCTGTGCATCAGCTGTCATTTTGACCTCAGGCTGATAGAATGGTGTCTACTGATGGTCACTGTGGCTTCAGTATTCTTTTTTTATTGAACCAACCAAATAGGTGTTTTCAGGAGATTCTTTGAGTCTTGCAGGTATAAATTGTGTGCAAACAATCTTTTTTTTTTCAAGACTTAAAAGTTAAGCTATTGCCTGTAGTGCCAGCATCCCATATGGGTACCAGTCTCACTTCTTTGCATCATATTCTTGTTGATTTTTTTCCAAATTTCAACTTCCTGTGCCAGTGTCCACAGAGTCTTTCATGCACACATCATGGAACTGAACACTTTCAACCCTCTGCGTAACCAATTAGTACTGAATTGCGTTCACACTTCCTGTCTTTTTCTTCACTATTCTGACTACTCTATGTCTAATGGTTAGTGATCACGTCTTCTCCATTTTTCCTCCCTATCTCTCCATTCTCCTTCCAGACGTTGGCTCTTAAATTCAAATTTTCTGGGGGCTGGTGATGTTGCACCAGCATCCAATATGGGTACCCATTTGTGTCTTGACTGCTCATCTTCTGATCCAGCTCTCTGCTTGTGGCCTGGGAACATAGTGTAAGATGGCCCAAGTGCTTGGGTTCTGGCACCCACATGGGAGACTTTGAAGGAGCTCCTGGCTCCTGGCTTCTGAGTGACTCAACTCTGGCCACTGAGGCCATTTGGGGAGTGAACCAGCAGATGGATGAAATATTTTCTATCCCTCCCTCTCTGTGTCTGTAGTTGTACCTCTCAAATAAATCAATAAAATCTTTTTTTTAAATCTTGTCCCTTTTATCTGTTCTTTTTAAATTTTTATTTTTATTTATTTGAAAGTTAGAGTTACAGATAGAGGTAGAGCCAGAGAGAGAGAGGTCTTCCTTCCACTGGTTCACTCCCCAAATGTCTTCAACAGCCAGAGTTGAGCTGATCCAAAGCCAGGAGCCAAGAGTTTCTTTTGGGTCTCCCACATGGGTATAGGGGCCCGTGTACTTGGGCCATCTTCCACTGTTTTCCTAGGCCATAGAAGAGAGCTGGGTTGGAAGTAGAGCAGCTTAGACTCAAACCGGTGCCCGTATGGGATGCTGGCACTGCAGGCTGGGGCTTTAACCCACTGTACCACAGTGCCAGCCCCAATAAAATCTTTAAAAAAATGCTAATCTTCTAAGATTATTTTCCATGTTTCTGTGCCCTGTTTGAGGACATAGGCAATATCTTTTATGTAAGCAATAGCAATTACATTGATTTTTGGAAGAAATATGAAAAAGATTATATATATACTTTTGTTTATAAATAATTTTCAAAAACAGTGATTCATTCAGTTAACACTTCTTTGAACATGTTTACTGTTTTTTTCTACTCACAGTCCAGGACCACTCACCTAGATATGGTGCAGTTTGTAGTTCCCATCCCTTGGCCTAGTTTTTTCTTTGTCTTTTTGCCAGTGTGTTTTGCAATTTTGTATTCATGAGAATACATTGCTGAAGAGACAACCATCTATATCTTTTTTGTGAAGTGTAACCTGATGACACAAAAAATTTTTATTTACTACTTATTTATTTATTTGAAAGAGAGTTACAGAGAGAGAATGAGATAGATCTCCCATATGCTGGTTGCCACAAATTGCCACAATGGCTGAGAGAGAAGGAAGCATGGAGATCACCCATCAACTCGTCTTCTCCACAACTGCTCTACAATAGCCTGGGCTCAACCAGCTTGAGGCCTAGTGCCTACAACTCAAGCCAGGTTTGTCCCATGAATGGCAGGGTTCCAGATACTTGGCCCATTCCTGGATCTCTCCTAAGAGCACATTTCCAGGAAACTGGAATGTAGTGCTGAGGCAGGATTCAGAATCAGGCACTCAAATATAGGATGTGGGCATTCACAGAGGCATCATTAGCACTAGACCAACTGCATCCCTGATTTTCCTGTGAGATACATTGTGGGCAGAAAATATCATATCATAGTTCAATTCTACAACAACTATGGAGGCTATTTGATGACCCAGCATATCATTTCTCTGGAAAATATTGCATACATACTTGCAGAGACTATGCATTCTCTTGCTGAATGAAGCGAGGTGGGATGTGTATGTGTGTAATCAATTAAATCAAAATGTTCCATGGTTTTTCAGTGTGTTTTAGTTGTCCTGTCTCTTATTCCAAGTAGTATATTGTCATGTTCAGGTACTGCTCTTGACCGGTCTACTCTTTATTTTTACTCATTTTTCATGAACTGTTCAACATGTTTCCTTAGAAACGTGTGTTCATATAATTGTCATTTTGACCAGATTCACTGATGCTCTTGCTAGAGAAAATATGTCTTATTTGTCTCCATTAATATCTTTTGTTTTCAAGTCCATTCTGTCCAGTATTGGATTGTCCATATAGTATAGCCAGTTCTCTTATCATCATTCTGTTTTTTAAAAGAATAATTCATTTGAAAGGCAGAGTTGCAGAGAAGCAGAATGAGAGTGTAATGGCATTAGAAAGCACAGCCTGTAATAGATTAGTAAGATGCTCACCAGTGGCAACACTAAACTTATGGTTTCTTCTGAAAGAGTTCAATGTTCAGGACAACTTCAGGTAGGCAAGACAACTTATTTTTTTTAAGATTTATTTATTTATTTATTTGAATGGCATAGCTGAGAGACAGAGAGAGGGAGAGAGAGGGAGTGAGAGAGAAAGGTCTTCCATCCACTGGTTCAATCCCCAGATGCCTGCAGTGGCTAGAGCTGCATTGAGCCAAAGCCAGGAGCCAGGTGCCATCTTCCACTGCTTTTCTAGGCCATAGCAGAGAGCTGGATCAGAAGTGGAGCAGCCAGGACTCAAAGCAGAGCTCATATGGGATGATTGATTTATTTGAAAGGCAGAGTCACAGAGGAAGAAAAGGTAGGGGAAAAGGTCTTCCATCCAGTAGTTTACTCCCCAAATGGCTGCAAAGGCTGGAGCTGAGTCAGTCTGAAGCCAGGAGTCAGGAGCTTCTTCCAGATCAGCCACACATGTACAGGTTCCACACACTTGGGCCAAATTCCATTGCTTTCCCAGGCCATGGCAGAGAACTCGATCAGAAGTGGGCAGCTGGGACTCAAACCAGCACACATATGGGATGTCGGCACTGCAGGCAGTGGCTTTACCCACTATGCCACAGTGCTGGCCCCTCAAGTTTTATCCTGCTATGGATTGCATGGAGCATTTCTCTTTGTATTAATACAAAAAGTTTTTAAAAACATTTTAATCCTATACACATTATATTGTTTTGTTTTTTAGTGTAACCTGATAATCTTTGCCTTTTTAAAATATTCTACTGAGAAATAGTTGTACATGTTTGTAGGGTATGATGTATTCATTTGATGAATGTTAATTCTGGGATTTGGGATTCTCAAATGAGAATTGTTCACATTCTTCACCTCATATTCTATGGTGGGAACATTTAAAAGCCTCTACAAGAGGGGAGGGAGTATTGAGTAGTTGCCCCTCTGAAGCCACACTATTTTTTTAGATTCATTTTGTTGGAAATAGGTACAGAAAAAGGTAGGGAGATCAATAGCTAGAAAGATAGATGTGTCTTCTATGCACTGGCTCACTCACGAAATGACAATTGCCAGAGTTGAGCTAATCCAAAGCCAGAGTCTTCTCCTGGGTCTCCTACATCAGTGCAGGGGCCCAAGGACTTGGCCATCACCCACTACTTTCCAAGGTGCCTTGCCAGGGAGCTGGATTGGAAGGGAGCAGCCAGGCTCCCATATGGGATGCAGATGCTGCAGGCTGGTACACCACAGCACAAGCCAAATCACTAATTTACAACTTCAAAATATTTCTACATGTCTTCAAAAGCAGAGGTGTTGAAATTAATATAATCATGACTGGTGCTGAGTTGTCATCCTAAACAATAAACAGAGTTACAAGGCAATAGCAGAATATTATACTATAATTGACATTATATAAGAAACTAGAAATGTTGATTAATCATACATTAATAAGCCCCATAACACATTTTTTGAAAAAAGATTTATTTATTTATTTGAAAAGCAGTTACATAGAGGCAAAAGCAGAGAGAAAGTCTTCCATCCACTGTTCACTCCCCAAATAATTGTAACAGCCAGAGATGGGCCAATACAAAGGCAGAAGCCTTGGAGCTTCTTCCAGTTCTCCCCTGTGGGTGCAGGGTCCCAAGGACTTGGGCCATCTTCTACTGCTTTCCCAGGCCACAGCAGAGAGCTGGATTGGAAGTGGAGCAGCTGGGACTAGAACCAGCACCCATATGGGGTGCCGGCACTTCAGGCCATGGCATTAACCCACTGTGCCACAGTGCCAGCCCCTTAGTGCTTTTTTTAAAAAAGTTTTTTCTTTCCCTCAGAGTTCTGGAAATTTTTATCAAAATTAGTCAAAAACCTGCAATTAAGAACATTTGGGTCTGGCACTGTGGCTTAGCAGGTAAAGCTACTGCCTGCCATGCCAGCATCCCATATTGGGTGCTGGTTCGAGTCCCAGCTGCTCTGCTTCAGACCCAGCTCTCTGCTGTGGCCTGGGAAAGCAGTAGAAGATGGCCCAAATCCTTGGGCCCATGCACTTGTGTGGGAGACTCAAAAGAAGCTCCTGGTTTCAGGTTGGTATAGCTCTGGCCATTCATCTGGAGTGAACCAGCAGATGGAAGACCTCACTCACTGCCTCTGCCTCTCTGTAACTTAGGTCATATATAAGGACTTTTGAAAGTCTTAATCTTGGCCCAGCACTGTAGCATATCAGGTAAAGCCATTGCAAGCAGCTTTGGCATCCCTATGGGCTTTGGTTTGAGTCTCAGCTGCTTCACTTGTGGTCCAGCTCCCTACTGATATGCCTGGGAAGGCTGTGAAGGATGGTCTAAGTGCTTGAGACCCTGCAACGAAGTGGGAGACCCAGAAGAAACTCCTGGCTTTGGATCAGCCCAGCTCCGGCCATTGCAGCCATTTGAGGAGTAAACCAGTGGGTTGGATCTCTCTCTCTTTCTAACTCTGCCTTTCAAATAAGATAAATTTTTTTTAATCTCTCTTCTTTTCTCATATTCCCAGGTAAGAAGTCAGATTGCTTCACTTGCTCACCTGTCTGCCTTGCAAATCCCATGCCCCACTCTCCCTCTGTCAGAGCCTCATTCACATTGTAGGTCAGAGGAGCATAAAGGGAAAGACATGGGGTCAGGAGACCAGCTCACCTTCCCAGGGCTGTCCCTGTCACATCAACCCCTGAAAGTGTTGTTGCTATGGTAACTCTCCAACCTTGAAGCTAGTGCTTCAGACTTCCTCTGACTGTAGGTCCCCATGTATCCCCTGGCCTCAGCAGGCACTCTAGATGCAGATTTGGTCCATGAGTACTGAAGTGCTGGCCAGGCAGAGGCAGGGCTAGCTCAAACTCCTGCCTATCACCCATTCTTTGTGTGTCAACAGCTGGAGCCAGCACCATGAGGCCACAAATATCTTCCCGCCTTCTGTGCCCTGCCTACCCTGTTGGCAAATGTGCAATGAGGCCAGCCTGTGAGGCTTCTGCTGTATCCTTGGATGAATGGGTTCTAGTGGGTTGGGGCTTTTTCTCTTCACATGGTTTTGAAAGTGTCAACATAGTGCTTGCCCACCTCTAGTCTTAGGGGATTTTTCATTTTCTGGGAGCTTATACTCAGGAGGTTGGCAGCTGGGCACTTCTGAGCTGCGAAAGGGATTATTTATTTATCTTTTTTGCCTTTTAAAAATTTTTATTTATTTGAAAGAATTATTTATTTATTTGAAAGAGAGAAGTAGAGACAGAGAGGTCTTCCATCCAATGGTTCACTCCCCAGATGGCTGCAACTGCTAGAGCTGCACTGATCCAAAGCCAAGAGCCAGGAGCTTCTTCCAGGTCTCCCACAAGGGAGAGAGGGTCTTAATAATTACTTCATAATGCATGACAGTTTAGATAAGATGGTCTTGATGTTTGATCTTACCTAGAGGGACATACCTGTCGCTCCCCCTCTTCGCGGAGGAATGACACAGGACCCTGCACTGTTCTTTTGTCTGCTGGGCCCTCCCTGGGTTTGCTGCTGGTTCTTCCCGGGTTGGCTACCGACCCTTCCACCTCTGTGGAAGGACGGTTCCCCCTGCCACTTTCCCCACTTCCGTGGGGGAGCGGCACACCACCGGCCGGCTCTCTCGGGGGCTGCTCAGATGTTCCTCAGGTGTTCCTGGTGCATGTTGTCCCTCTCCTCCTTTATAGTCCTCTTCCACCAATCCCAACTCTGCTACCCACACGCCGAGTACGCTGCTCTCCTCCAATCAGGAGCAGGATCAGCTCCTGCAGGTCATCACTCAAGTTGGCGAGAGACAGCTGCGTAGAAGCTGTTACTCCCTTCTCAGCGCCATATTGTGGGAGAGCAGATGCATAGAATAAGTCTTAATTCCAGTAACTTAGTCTAGTCCGAGTTGCTCCCCACAATACCTTTCCTTATGAGCATAATCTTATCTTTCTTTTTTATTTTTATTTATTCTAAAGGTTTATTTTTATTTTATTTATCTGAAAGAATTACAAAGAGAAAGAGAAGTTCCCCATATGCTGGTTCACTCTGCAAATGGCCACATGAGCAGAACTATTCCAAAGCCAGGAGCAGAGCTTCTTCCTAGTTCTCCCACATGGATCCAGAGGCTCAAGGAGTTGTGCCATCCTCTGCTGCTTTCCCAGGTGCATTAGCAGGGAGCTGGATCAAAAGTGAAGCATCTGGGTCTTGAACTGGCATCCATATGGTGAGCCAGCACTGCATGCTGGGGCTTTAACCTGCTGTGCCACAGTACCAGCCCTGGAAAACACTGTGATAACATAGCTGTGACCACAGATTTCTAGCTCTGGCCACCAAGGATTAGGGATGGGATTGAGCACCCCCTTGGCTGACCTTCCCAAAGGCTGCCTCTGTAGTCCACTTTAACAGAGATTAGGAGGAAGAAGAATTATTTAGGCAGCAGGACCAATGTAAGGATAGATGGCAGGCCAATTAATGGCTGCCTTACATAGGAGTCTTCCACCAAGGAGACCCAACAAAGCCGGTCTACCTCAAATGGTACTGATTGGCAATATGAGCAATCTGGGCATTGGGCAAGCAGCAGTCATGCTAGAAGATGGCTCGTGAAGGGGCCTGACAACTCTACCAAGAGCGACACTACTGGAAATGGAACTGCCCTGGAGGTTGAAGGACTCCAGGGTCAGAGCTGCAGACCCTGTTGGCCCTCCCTAAACTGAAAAAGCCCTTCACTCTTCCCAACTTCCAAAGTAACCAGCATGGTTGAAGGGATGACCTAGGATCAGTAACATTGCAGGTAGAGCTCTAAATTTCTTTTAGAGATGTCACCTATTAAAACTAATCTATTCAGGCCAGCTCTCCTCCCAGGCCAGCTAGGTAATGGAAGTCAACAGGGTGTCTTCTCTAAGGAGGTTCCCACCTCATTTATGACGTCACTTCCAGTACCCCATGTGAAGAGTTAGATAGGTCTGGGCCTCACTTATACCTGGCTAGGCCTTAACATCAACCTGATAATTATCAAGCCTTTCTTGTCAGTTTCCTTTTATCCCTCAATGGGAAAACTCCCTCTTGGTTTGGACAGCACCTTTCTTAGATACTCTAATACTGACTGTCTTGGTCTCTGTGTATCTAATTTGCTTGTTAGATTCATTTTCTCCAGACTTAGGCAGAGAAATTCTAGATGGTCATGCACATGAAACCTTGAATGGAGACAGTTTCTGTGAGCTGGCACTGCAACCCCCTTGAGAGGCCAGCTTCTGCTGGAACGCTGTCTTGATCACAGGTCCCTACTTTGCCCCTATTCAGCTGGAAGAAAGCAGAACAGTCTTCGCCTTAACCCCTGACAGCAGCCAGGGTTCCATACACAGAGGGAGGAAATGAGGGGCCCCAGAACTAGAAGCAGGCCAGACTAACTACCCCACAGTTCCTTGACTGCACATACACACTAAACAAAGCAGGAGCACTCAGGCGTACATCTGTCTTCACATTAACTGGGCAGGACTCTTTTGCTCTCCTATATCCCTCTTTGTTCTCCTCATTTTGGCCATCTTTCCCACCATGGGCAATGTTTCTAATTTCTCCTTTTATCCTCATAATCATAATGCTTCCATTATTACCATGTACAATTAATATATTTCAAAAGTCTTTACAGGAGCACATGACTACTATATCCCCAGCAATTATGCAGGAAAAACCCAAGACTGCTCTTCAGTCAATCCAATCCAGAGTATAGATACCCACCCCATGTCAATGATTCATATCAGCAAGAAGTAACCAGAAAGAAACTGGCACCCCATATCCTTATCTATACTCAGAGTCAGGACTGATGGAACAAGGACATAAGCCTCAGTCATTTCAGGTTCTTGTTATTTCTTTTGTTTCCTTCCTTCCTTCCTTCCTTCCTTCCTTCCTTCCTTCCTTCCTTCCTTCCTTTCTCCCTCCCTCCCTCCCTTTCTTCCTTCCTTTAATTCATTCATTCATTCATTTCAGATTCTTCTGTTTCCTTCCTTCCTTCCTTCCTTCCTCCCTTTCAAGATTTATTTTTAATTTGAAAGAGTTACACAGAGAGAGAAGGAGAGGCAGAGAGAGAGAGAAAGAGGTCTTCTATCTGCTGCTTCACTCCTCATATGTCTGCAATGGCCAGAGCTGAGCTGATTGGAAGCCAGGAGTCAGGAACTTCCTCTGGGTCTCCCACGTGGGTGCAGGGGCCCAAGAACTTGGGCCATCTTCTACTGCTTTCCCAGGCCATAGCAGGGAGCTGGATAGGAAGTGGAGCAGCCATGTATCAAACCAGTGCCCACATAGGGTGCTGGCACTGCAGGTGGTGGCTTTACTCACTATTCCACAGTGCCAGCCCCTATATTTTATAAGAAGTTATTTTAAAAGTTTCATGGACAATACACGTTATCATTTAATTTTATAACCATGAAATTTTGAGTACTTTTATATAAAGCATTGTTAAAGAACTAAAAATCATGAGGGTTATAGAATTTATGTATGTAAATTCCACAGAAGAGAAAAAGCTGCCTAACCTGGACCTCCATATCTGTTCAAGCTGATGTATTAAGACATTTAAATTGATGTAATGATTGAAAGTTTTAGAAGTTCCCAAAACAGATGTGCCTATTTTTATTCTATTTGATTGTAAGTAAAATATGCAACTTGTTTTTTATTATTATTATTTTTAAAATAAAATTAGGCCCAGCACTGTGAAAATAGTGGGTAAAGCCAGCAACTATGGTGCTGGTATCCCATATGGCCACCAGTTCAAACCCCAGATGGTCCAAGTATTTGGGGTCCTGCACCTCTGTGGGCAACCCAGAAGGAGCACCTGGCTTCTGGATATGGATTAGCCCAGCCCTGGCCATTGTGGCCATTTGGGATGTGAACCAACAAATGGAACCAATCTCTCTCTCTCTCTTTCTCTCTATTTCTCTATACTCTCGCTATAGCTATCTCTATAATTCTTTCAAATACATTTAAAAAATCTCCATCAAAATGGGTTTAAATATTTTCAGCTATTTCCTACAATACAGAAGTATAAAGGACCTTTGAAGAAACATGAAAGAATTCTTTTTTTTTTTTTTTGACAGGCAGAGTGGATAGTGAAAGAGAGAGAGACAGAGAGAAAAGTTTTCCTTTGCTGTTGTTTAACCCTCCAATGGCCACCGCGGCCAGTGCGCTGCAGCCGGTGCACCATTCTGATCCAAAGCCAGGAGGAAGGTGCTTCACCTGGTCTCCCATGTGGGTGCAGGGCCCAAGCACTTGGGCCATCCTCCACTGCACTTGCTGGCCACAGCAAAGAGCTGGCCTGGAAGAGGGGCAACCGGGACAGAATCCAGTGCCCCGACCGGGACTAGGACCTGGTGTGCTGGTGCCACAGGTGGAGGATTAGCCTATTGAGCCGTGGCACTGGCCTAAAGAATTCATTTTAACTTTGGATAAAATCACCTATTTTTTCTCTTTTTAAGGATATATTGCACTCATTTGAAAGGCAGATTTGTAAGGAAGGAGAAACAGAGTCAGAGACTTTCCATCTGCTGCTTCACTCCCCAGATGGCTGCAATGGCCAGAGCTGGGTAAAACCAAAGCCAGGAGAAAGAAGCTTCATCCTGGTCTTCCAAGTGAATGGCAGGGACCCAATCATGTGGGTCATTTCAGCTGCTTTCCCAGGCCATTGGCTGGGAGCTGGATAGAAGTGGAGCATCAGGACCTGAACAGGTACCCATATGAGATGCCAGCATTGCAGATAGGACATAACCTCTTCAGCCACATTGATGAGCTCCTAAAATCACCTATTTCTAAAGAGTTTATTTTTATTTATATTCTTTTTATAAAAGACTTATTTGTTTATTTCAAAGTCAAAGTTTACAGAGAAGAGGGAAAGACAGAGAGATCTTCCATCATCTGGTTCATTCCCCAAATGGCTACAAAGGCAGGGGTTGGGTTAGGTCAAACCAGGAGCTTTTTCCAGGCCTGCCACATGGATGAAGGAGCCCAAGCACTTGGCCAATTCTCTGATGTTTCCCCAGGCCATCATCAAGGAGCTGGATCAGAAGTGTAGCAGCCAGAACTTGAACTGGCACCCATATAGGACTTCATTCTCACAAATGGTGGCTTAAATGCTAGCCCCTCCTTATATCATTTATAAAATTATTTTAAAAGTCTCCTTCTAAATAAACAAAAGATATCTCTATTATTTACCAAGGTTAGTGTTCAATTTATTAACTGTCTCTATTTACAAGTCAAACTAACACCAGCATTTGTTCGAAGACCCAAATGGGGGGCAGTGCCATGATGCAACAGGCTAAAGCCCTAGCCTGCAGCACTGGCATCCCTTATGGGCACCAGTTCGAGTCTTGGCTGCTCCTCTTCTGATCCAGCTTTCTGCTATGGCCTGGGAAAGCAGTGGAAGATGTCCCAGGTCCTTGGGCCCCTAACCCACATGGGACACCTGGACGAAGCTCCTGGCTCCTGGCTCCTGGCTCCTGGATTGGATCAGTTCAGCTCTGGCTGTTGCGGTCATTGGGGAGAGAACAAGTGGAATGGAAGACATCTTCTCTCTCTCGCTCTGGCTCTGGCTCTGGCTCTACCTCTCTCTGTTACTCTGTCTTTCAAGCAAATAAAATACATCTTTAAAAAAGAAACTTAAATGAGTCCTACCCCTTGGGCATAAACTCAGCTAAATCTACAGTGTCGTGTCTGTAATCTGTCCATAGTGAAACTCAAGTCTGGTGCATATCTCTCTTCTGCTAGACATTACTGTGTCCTTCCTTTAAGAATCAATAACAGGGGCCAGCATTTGGTGCAGATTAAGCAGCTGCTCACAATGCTGGCATCCCAGATGAACTCAGGTTCAAGTGCCAGTTCTGATCCAGTTCACTACTAATGTGTGTAGGAAAGCAGCAGAACATTGCTGAAGTACTTGCGCACCTCCCACCTATATGAAAGAACCAGTTGGAGTTCCATGCTCCTGGTTTTTGCCTGGCCTAGTCCCAGCAATGGTAGTTATTTGGGGAGTGAACCAGCAGGTGGACAATCTCTCTCTCCCTCTATCTCTCTTTCTCTCTCTCTCTTTCCCTATCTCACCCTCTCCCTCCTCTGTAAATCTGACTTTCAGATAAGTAAATAAATAAATCCTTTTAAAAAAAGAAACCAAGAAAGCAAAATAGATTCAAGAATAAACTAAATAAATATTTTAATAGAGTCCAGAACAGACTATAAATGTGCTACTACTGCACATTTGTCACTATGATGTGCTGAATAAAAATAATTAATGTATATTATCCTGTACTTATTTGGATGATTGATTACTGGTAATTAGTATTTAGTTTTAAAGAAAAAATTTCAAGTGACAATACTCATCAACAGGAAAAAGTTGAAACAAAGCACTCTCTTAATCTCACAAAGTCATGTGAATAGGAGAAGACATATCTGATTTTTTTTTTTAAACTTTTATTTAATGAATATAAATTTCCAAAGTACAGCTTATGGATTACAATGGCTTGCCCCCCATAACGTCCCTCCCACCCGCAACCCTCCCCTTTCCCACTCCCTTTCCCCTTCCATTCACATCAAGATTCATTTTCGATTCTCTTTATATACAGAAGATCAGTTTAGCATACATTAAGTAAAGATTTCAACAGTTTGCTCCCACACAGAAACATAAAGTGAAAAATACTATTTGAGTACTAGTTATAGCATTAAATCTCAATGTACAGCCCACTAAGGACAAAGATCCTACATGAGGAGTAAGTACACAGTGACTCCTGTTGTTGACTTAACAAATTGACACTCTTGTTTATGGCATCAGTAATCACCCTAGGCTCTTGTCATGAGTTTCCAAGGCTATGGAAGCCCCCTGAGTTCACTGACTCTGATAATATTTAGACAAGGCCATGGTCAAAGTGGAAGTTCTCTCCTCCCTTCAGAGAAAGGTACCTCCTTCTTTGATGACCCGTTCTTTCCACTGGGATCTCACTCGTGGAGATCTTTCATTTTTTTTTTCCCCAGAGTGTCTTGGCTTTCCATGCCTGAAATACTCTCATGGGCTTTTCAGCTGGATCCGCATGCCTTAAGGGCTGATTCTGAGGCCAGAGTGCTGTTTAGGACATCTGCCATTCTATGGGTCTGCTGTGTATCTCACTTCCCATGTTGGATCATTCTCTCCCTTTTTGATTCTATCAGCTAGTATTTGCAGACACTATTCTTGTTTATGTGATCCCTTTGGTTCTTAGTCCTATCATTATGATCAATTGTGCACAGAAATTGATCACTTGGACTAGTGAGATGGCATTGGTACATGCCACCTTGATGGGATTGAATTGGAATCCCCTGGTATGTTTCTAACTCTACCGTTTGAGGTAAGTCAGCTTGAGCATGTCCCGAATTGCACATCTCTTCTAATGAAGAACTGGATTAAGGATTCCTCTGGGTTGCCTTTAGAAATCCCTCTTTTTTTTTAAATAATAGGTAAAATCCAACAATTTTATGTAGTACAAGCAAGTGGTATTTATCCCACGTAAGCAAGGCTGTCAGCATTTTAAAAAATCAATAAATTGGACATACTACACAAACTGCAAAAATGTTAAATGGTTACATCAACTTTTGTAAAAGATATTTGGCATAAAAAAACTGAGCAAACAAGAAACAGAAGAGAAATTCCTCATCTAGATAAAGAATATCTACCAAAACCAACTTTAATAGTGAAATTGGACAGTTTTCCCTTAAGTTGGGGAAAGGGGGAAGTGTCTTTTTCTCACCACTACTTTTCAATATTATGGTGGAATTACTAGACAGTGCAGTAACACAAAGAAAGGATACAAAATGCATACATATTGGGAAGGAAGACATAAAACTGCTAGCAAATGTCATTATTGCATGTATAGAAAATTCAAAAGTACATCATAAGTACCCCTGGAACAATGTTAGTGTAGCAAAGTGGCAAATTACATGTACAATTTAATTGTTGTTCCATGTATGGGTAAGAGCTAGGATTTGAAATTTAAAAACAAAATTAAGCATCATTTAAAATTGCATCAGGTTAAAAAGCAAATCCCAATCGGTGTCTTTTAACTGGACAGTTCAGGCCATTAACGTTCAATGTGACTAATGAAAAGTGGTAACTTTGCCCTGCCATTTGCCAAAGATAAGTTCTAATATATGCTTTGAATTCCCTGTGATCTTTTGCTGTGAGGTTTCCTTCCTTTATCTTCTTTCATACTGATGTCCGTGTTTCTGTGTTTCTGTGTGTAACACATCTTCAAGCATCTGTTGCAGGGCTGGACGAGTGGCGACAAATTCTTTCAATTTCTGTTTGTTATGAAACGTCTTTATTTCACCTTCATTCACAAATGATAGCTTTGCAGGATATAATATTCTGGGCTGGCAGTTTTTCTCTCTTAGTACCTGGGCTATATCTCGCCATTCCCTTCTAGCCTGTAGAGTTTCTGATGAGAAGTCAGCAGTGAGTCTGATTGGCGATCCTCTGAAAGTAATCTGACGTTTCTCTCTTGCACATTTTAGGATCTTTTCTTTATGTTTCACTGTGGAGAGTTTAATTACAACGTGTCGTGGTGAGGATCTCTTTTGGTCGTGTTTATTAGGGGTTCTGTGAGCTTCCTGTACTAGGATTTCTCTGTCCTTCTCCAAACCTGGGAAATTTTCTGCTAATATTTCACTAAAAAGGCCTTCTAATCCTTTCTCCCTCTCCATGCCTTCAGGAACTCCTAGAACCCGAATGTTGGTTTTTTTAATAGTATCCTGAAGATTCCCGACAATATGTTTCAGATTTCTAATTTCCTCTTCTTTTCTTTGATCTGACTGTATCCTTTCCTGTTCTCTCTCTTCTAAGTCCGATATTCTCTCTTCTGCTTCACCCATTCTGTTTGTAAGGCTCTCTAATGTGTTTTTCATTTGATCTATTGAATTCTTCACTTCAGTCACTATCACAGTTTCCTGTTGTACTAATTGTTTCGTTTCATTTTGATTCCTCCTTAATATTTCATTTTCACGAGAGAGATTTTCTATCTTGTCCATTAAGGCTTTATGTAGTTCAAGAATTTGTTTTTGAGAACTTCTTAATGTTCTTATCAATTTTTTGAGATCTGCTTCTTGCATTTCTTCTATGTCATCATCTTCATAATCTTGAATTGGGGTGTCTTTTTCATTTGAGGGCGTCATGGTGACTTCCTTGTTTTTATTACCTCGGTTTTTGCATTTGTTATTTGGCATATTGGAGATATTTGGTTTCTTCACTGTGGTGCTTTTTCTTGTTATACTATGACTCTAGATTAAGTGGACTATCTGTTTTTGATGGAGCCTTAGGGCTTGAGATGGGTGTGGCCTGAGAGCTCTGTTTGGTGTCCCAAAGGTGACACTCCCAGGTTAGGAGTGGTAAATCTCTCTTTCTCTCTCTTTCTTTTTTTGATTCAAAAGGGAAGTAATTCCGCACAGCTGAACGAAGTTGGAGGTATTTAGCAGGCAAATGATATACCCACAGGAGCCAGAGATCGGAAGCTCTTTCCCAAGGACCACACAGGGAATCTGTTTGGCCCTCAGAGTGGGTTCAAATTCTCCTTCAGTCTCCCACTGGGTTGCCAAAGTTACGGAATTGTAGCGTCTCTGGAGAGTACTCAGGTGAATTCCGTGAGTTCTCTCCCCCACCGTCTCTTTTTTCACAGTCTCAGTTCAGTAGCACCACAAATTTACTAGGTCCTAATCTCCTGTTAATTCGCCCCGCCCAGAGTCAGGGTTTTCTGCTAGGCTCAGGGCCGGTGCAGACCTGAGGTCGCTCTGCTTATGACGTATGTCCAAGATGGCGCCTGCTCTTTGTCTTGCTCGCCCTTGAGAGGTGAGCAGAGAGAGAGAAACCCGTGTCCGTACCAGTCACCTTTTTTTTTTCTCTCTCTCTCTCTCTCTTCCAGTTAGCCTGGTGAACTTTTCCCCCCCGGGGGTCGTTCCCTCTAGTCTCCTCTCTCCGCTTGCCTGCCGGTGTCTCGGGCTATTGAGGTTCGGCTCACCTTGCGTTCCAGCGCTGGTGTGTTGAGTCTGCCGCTGGTGTCCCGAACTGTGGGCTCCCACGCTCTCCACACAGGTCCGCTGTGAATCACGCGTTCTGGAAGAGTTTCTTCTGCTGTTTCCTCCCCTACTCTTCCTTGAACCTGCAGTATCTCCACTTTTATTAAACTATCTCTCCCCGGACTATCAGTGTGCTCCCTTCCTATTCCGCCATCTTGCCTCTCCCGACATATCTGATTTTTTATAATCAGCCTTCCTAAAATTTACAATTTTTTTCTGGCAACAGTTAATTTGATCATCATAGAAAGTTCTTTGAAGACTCTTGTTAAACTTGTGCCTCTTTGAAAAAGTAAATTTTACTGCACGATACTGCAGGAGGTAAATTTTTGATTTATAGGAAATTTGAAAACTAATTATGATTAGTCTCTATTTTCTGATTTACTTTATAGAACAGAAATTACACAGATAAATGTCACTAGGTCTAATTTTTTAAAAATATTTACTTATTTATTTGATAAGCAGTCACAGATAGACAAGGGGAAAGACCAAGAGAGAGGTCTTCCATTTGCTAGTTCACTCCCCAAATGGACACAATGGCCAGAGCTGGACCAACTCAAAGCCAGGAGCCATGAGCTTCTTCATACATGGGTGCAGGGGTTCAAACACTTGGGCCATCTTCCACTGCTTTCCCAGGTCATTAGCACAGAGCTGGATTGGAAGTGGAGCAGCCGAGACATGAACCAGCACCTGTATGAGATACCAGTGCCACGGCAGAGGCTTAATGACTATGGCACAGCACCAGCCACCACTTTATCTAAATTTACAGTAAACCCATGAGTTGTACCACAATGCTGTTTTGTTTTCTTTCTTTCTTTCTTTCTTTCTTTCTTTCTTTCTTTCTTTCTTTCTTTCTTTCTCTCTTTCTCTCTTTCTCTCTTTCTCTCTTTCTCTCTTTCTCTCTTTCTCTCTTTCTCTCTTTCTCTCTTTCTCTCTTTCTCTCTTTCTCTCTCTCTCTCTCTCTCTCTCTCTCTTTCTCTCTTTCTCTCTTTCTCTCTTTCTCTCTTTCTCTCTTTCTCTCTCTCTTTCTCTCTTTCTCTCTTTCTCCCTTTCTCTCCCTTTCTCTCCCTTTCTCTCCCTTTCTCTCCCTTTCTCTCTTTCTTTCTCTCTTTCTTTCTATTTCTTTTCTTTCTTTCGGTTAATTTTTCTGTGTCATGAATCTTGCACATTGCATCCAAGGACATGGACCAGGGAGAGAGGCTTATGATTACTGTGTGCAAGAACTCTCCTCTTGAGGGTCAAAGCATCTGACAAGGAAGCTCTCCTGGATTAAGTCCTCAAGTGCCTCTCTCAATAACAAGCAAGAGAAGGTGTGCTAACTGGAGAGCATCTTTGGTTGAATTAACTCTGGGAGGTCTGAGTGTTACTGGAGTCCTCCTTGGGATATAATAATGGGTCATGAGTCATTTGAATATGACTATTCACCACTAGAGGGCTCTGTAGGGTCAATTACATTTTCACAGTCATTGACACCTGATTCCCCACTGTTGTCCCTGGCTGCTCTTTTGGGGAAGAAAATCTGCTCCACTTGCAGGATACTTAAGTCCAGCAGTGGAGGAAGCATAATTGAAAGAGCCCACAGCTGAGATAAAGGCAAAAAGACACTTGCTTCCGTGTGAGAGTGACTGAGAAAACTGTCTTGGTTGGGTAAAACTCATCATGGAGAGGATCAAGGACCTCTGCGTCTCCAAGCGTATTTCTACCTCCCAGCTGTGAACCCATAATAGGGCATCCATTGATTAAACAATGATTCCATACTTCCATGTGATGCTTCTCTGCTTAACATTGCCATATATTTTTACCTAGCATGATTAATTTTATCACTTCTGCCTGACAACACTCAACAATTTACACGCTGCGCTCTGCATTTGCACACACTGCCAGCACTTTCACTTGATGTGCATTATAAACCTGATAAATTGTCCTAATGATTTTTATTATTCCATCATTGTAAAAATGCCAGTGTCATGTTCTTTAATAAGTTTGGCATAATACTGAAAGGTGGGAGCCTTTGCCATTGAAGACACTGTATTTGTGCTCACTAGTATTACCTAGATTAGGAGTAGTGCTATCCTCTGGTTATACCTTCAATTTGAACTAAATTCTAAAACATGAATGAAATTACTGATAATGAAGATGAAGCTGAAGAGAAGGAAGCCAAGACTGGGCACTCTGGTGGTGTGAGTGAGCTGTTTATGGGTGAACTGTTCTTAATACAAAACCTGCTGCTGCAGGTTTGCCAAGTTATGTACCTCTCAATAACCTTTTTCACATATCTTTAAGAATTCTGTCACAAATATCATCCTTTAATTTCACTTTCACAGTTACAGAAAATGAAGTTTTGAACAAAGCTGCTGATTATGGATTTCAATTATTTGCAGAAAATCTGTCTTGCTAATGTGTGAGTCACTGATGCTAAAATATTCCTCTTATCTCTCGCAGCAAGAAACTTTCATTGCCCACACTTTCGCTGGTGCTATAGAAACTTAGAGTGCTGAAGGTGTAGTCCAAAATGGGGACTGTCACGATGAAATTCTCTGAGTGCATTATTTTAATATCATGCATTTTAAATAATCATTTATTGCATTTTTGTGTTGCTATTGACTAACTCACAGTATCATGTTATCCTTTGCCTGTTCAGCTGAGCTATACTGCAATCTTCTTTAGGGACATGATCATCACTTTTTACCCAGAGATCAGTATTCATTACACATCTCCTCTGAGTTAGGCAAGTATCAAGGAATGAGGTTGTGTTGGTAAATAATTTACTTATACTGTGTGTTCTGTGGAATTTAAAGTTTAAAAGAGATAATTTATCATAACCACCTCAAAGGTCCTTTGGTACATCTTTCTGAATCACTTATGGATGAGAACTCCTTTGAAAGAAGAAATGAAGTAGGTGACATGTGGAGCCACTGCCTGTAATGCCAGCATCTCATGTGAGCACTGGTTTGAGTCCCAGCTGCTCCATTATGATCCATCTCCCTGTTACTGCATCTATTTGGGGAATGAACCAGCAGATGGAAGATCTCTATCTCCACTGCAACCTTCTCTCTCTGTATCTCTGCCTTTCAAACAAATACTGTAAATCTTATTTTAAAAGAACTTAGGGTCCAGCACTGTGGCATAGTGGGCTTAGCCTCTGCCTGTGGTGCCAGTTTGAGTTCCATCTGTTCTTCTTCCTATCCAGCTCTCTGCTTTGGCCCAGAAAAGCAGCAGAAGATGGCCCAAATGCTTGGGCTCCTGCACCCATATGGGAGAGAAGAGTGAAGCTCCAGGCTTCTGGCCCCTGGCTTCAGATCAACCCAACTCAGTCTGTTGTGTCTACTGGGAAGTAAACCAGTGGACAGAAGATTTTTCTCTTTGTCTCTCCCTTTGTTTGTAACTCTACCTCTCAAATAAAATAATAATTTTTTATAAAAAAGTTGAGTCTCACATTTGGAAGTTTTAGTAATTTTGATGGGTTGAGAGGAAATTTGTAAAGTTTGTGATACAACTGGGAGCCTTCTGAGTCCTAGCATGTACGAAGAGAATAGCAAGCAGACAGTTGGTAGACAAGACCTAATAGCATTGTCTTTCTGAAGACCACAGTAAGTCCTATGGTCCCTGTTCAAAGGTCATGGGAAACCATCCACACGGTTGAAAGAGGAGTGTGACTTGATGAGATTTTTGTTTGTAAAATGGCCTTAGTACTAAAGAACATCTCCAGAGAAAACATAGAGGAGTACAGCTGAATGGTAAATCTTCATTAATAGTAACAAGATTTGATGAAAGAAATGGCACCTTTAAGGGAAATGTAATTCAGGGAAGGGAGATAAGAACTAGTGAATCTTTTCTCCTAGGATGGTACTTACACCAACTGTA
Organism: Oryctolagus cuniculus; assembly: GCF_964237555.1. Classification (NCBI taxonomy): domain Eukaryota; kingdom Metazoa; phylum Chordata; class Mammalia; order Lagomorpha; family Leporidae; genus Oryctolagus; species Oryctolagus cuniculus. The sequence goes on from NC_091443.1 coordinate 116,915,940, forward strand.
GATATTGGGGCCCTAATTTGGTGTGTTGAAGAGGATTCCACTAGGATCTGGAATAACTTGAGCATCAGAACACATAATTTCAGACTGTAATACATTTAACAAGATAAGAATCTATGAACTCCTAGTGATATAGTACATAATGACACACTAACTAGGACAGAAGAGTGAGCCCTTAGCTTTGATGCTAGATCAAAATATAATAAATATAAATGACATGCTTATTAACATTTCTATGGTCCTGTTTCTAAGAGGAACCATAAATAATTAGAATTTGCAGACACTAAACACACAAAATATGTCATTAAAACAAAAATTATTTTAACACCCATTATAAATTAAACCTGTTTGATTTAAAATGACCAAAAACTCACAATTGTAGCCAAATTTACACACACACAGAGTTTATTTGCTTTTCATATCCAATGTAGTGCATCTCACTATAGTATGCTACTTCAAGACCAAAGATGCTTCTATCTTATAAGTTCACCTAGGCAGAATACATTGGTTTCATTTGCTCAGGCTAAAATGAGAAATTTTGGAAAGCATGAAAATAATTTCTTAACATTCTTATAGAGATAGGCATATGATATTTTGATGTTTCTACTGGAAGTCAAGATTGTCCAGTTGAGCTACTTAGTGCCATAGGGGCTATATAAAATGAATCATGCGGATATTTAGAAAGTATAAGTCTTCCGGTCACCAAATAGTTTTTTGATTCTTTTAATGTAAAAAGATTCTCATAATGTAAAAAGACAAATTGTATAATCAACTTTAAATATGAAATGAGAAAAAAATTGTAGTCACTAACATGTACACGTTTCAAAATGTCTGTAGGCTATTAATATAAAAGTTTTTGCAAAAAATTAAATTCATGCATTATGAGAAATCTTATAAAGTTCAGAAAAAATACTTATTATGAAAAAACTGCATGGAATTCAAAGTTTTCAACAAAATAGATATCTTTTAGTTTCATTTACTTATGATTTTTAAAATTAGTCTCATATATAATATATGCATCAAAACCATATATAGTGGAAAAACCTTCATATATTTATTTTTCTAGATACATACATGCATGCTCTAACATTAGAACAGGATAATGATAGGAGATACTAAGCAGTCAGTAATCTGGAGGAATATAAATGTTCTCAGGAAGTCATGAGTAGAAGCTTTCAAGTTTACAATAATTGGTAGGAACTTTCTTAATTAGAACTCCTGATCTGGCTTCTAAAAGTGGCTTCCTAGACTTTACCTAGTCCCTCAGATAATTTTTTAAATATCTGGAATCTTCCTTTTTTCCTGATCAAATATAGCAGTGTCTGAAATTAGTGTTGGACCTCATACTCCTTGAGGGTCTACATAGCCTTGCAAGCATGCTTTATGGACGTGAGTGAGAAGACACATAGCATTGTTTTAAACAGTTTCTTTTTTAATGATATATATTCATTTGAAAGTCAAATTTAGAGACAGAGGGAGAGACAGATCTTCCATCCACTGTTTCATTTCCCATATGGGAGCAGTAGTCAACTGGCTGGATCAGACTAAAGCCAGGATCCAGGAACTCCATCCATGTCTCCCAAGGTATGCAAAGGCCAAAGTACTTAGGCCACTTTTGGTTTCTCTCCCAGGTGTATTAGCAGGGAGCTGGATTGAAGTGGAGCAACTGTGCCACAGAAAAGCACCCGTACAGGATACCTGAATTGCAGGTGTTGGCTTAATCTGTTGTGCCAAAGTGCCAGTCCCAGATACTGTGATAGTTCATCTTAGACAATATGTGCTACTCAAACTGTGTCAATTTTCTTATTGTTTTGTGTTGAAGTATCACATCGTAAATATAGATATATTTTAATATATATTAAGTATATAGATATTTCTCAAATCTCTATAATTTTTGAGTCCTCATATATCCATCTCTTTCATCCTCCTCTTTCCCTCACTCTACATTATTATTGTCAGTGTTTAATTATATGAGAAACAAGTGAAATGCCAGATACCAAAACAAATTTAATTCTTAAATTATTACCTTGAGTTGGGGTTTTCTTGTGGCAGCTATTTATTTTGAGGTTTTGGTTTTTTAAATTTAAGAATAGACTTAGCAATCTCTACACATGATTATCTAAGTGTGTCAATTGTTTCCATTTTGCAGCTTTGGCAGCATCATTCTCTCATGTGTGCATGTATTTTTCCTAAACCATTGAAGAGAAGTGAAGACTACCCTTTTACTATCAAGTAGTTCTGTGTCTAGTTTCTACGAAAAATATGACTTTTTAAAGTAATATCCATATAATAATGATTATGAAAGCCAAAAAAGTTAATATTCATGCAACATTATTACCTAATTCAAAGTAATCTCTTCTAAAGCATAGCCATATGAATACTTAATGTGCCAACTCTACCAAAGCACAAGGACATCCTTCTTGAGTATTTGTGGAAAATTATGTAGTTAAAAGTGATTGTGGGTGACTTTCGACAATTCTTTATCTAATCATATAACTGCATGTACACACCAATATATGTAAAATATTATCAATATAAAAATTTGGAAAGTTCAGAAAAATTAAAAAAGAAACTATATCATTTGAGATAAACCTCTGTGCCTTTACACACATATATATTTCAGTGTGAATATAATATATAATAGACTTGATATTTTTATTTTTGTTTTACATTTGATGAGAGCAGTATTTTTATTTCATATTATATATTCAACAGGCAGAGAGATGGTAGGGTGGATGACATAAAGACAGACAGAACTCTCACTGTCTGGTTTGTTCCCCAAATGCTTGCAAATTCTGGGGTTGACCTGGGACCAAAACAAGAGCCATGAGCTCAGCCTATGTCTCCCATGTGAGTGGCAATAACTCAGGTACTTGAATTATCATCTGCTACCTCCAAGTATGTATACTAGTAGGGAGCCTGAAATGGCAATAGAACTGAGACTCAAAGCCAGCCACACTGACATGGGATATAAGCACCCAGATAGGCATCTAAACTGCTAGGCCAAAGGCTTGACCCTGAGAACAGTATTTTAATATGTTGCAACATATCATAAAATATTTAACCAGTCCCATACCACACTATTCAGCAATATATATTTTGAGGTTTTAAAACAATGAAGACATTTATATATATGCATTTTTAGCTCTTAATGTTTCCTTAGGTTAATTATTAAAAATATGATTTGATTTTCATTTCACTGATTGCTAGTGATCTTGAACATTTTTTCATGCATCTGTTGGCCATTTGGATTTCCTCTTTTGAAAAATGTCTATTGGCCGGCGCCACGGCTCAATAGGCTAATCCTCTGCCTTGTGGCGCCGGCATACCGGGTTCTAGTCCCGGTTGGGGCGCCGGATTCTGTCCTGGTTGCCCCTCTTCCAGGACAGCTCTCTGCTATGGCCCGGGAGTGCAGTGGAGGATGGCCTAGGACCTTGGGCCCTGCACCTGCATGGGAGACCAGGTGAAGCACCTGCCTCCTGGCTTCGGATCAGCGCGCTGCACTGGCTGCAGCGTGCCAGCCGCGGTGGCCATTGGAGGGTGAACCAATGGCAAAGGAAGACCTTTCTCTCTTTCTCTCACTGTGCACTCTGCCTGTCAAAAAAATTAATTAAAAAAAGAAAAATGTCTATTTAGGTCCTTGGCCCATCTCTTAAGTGGGTTGTTTGTTTTGTTATTGTGGAGTTTCTTGATCTCTTTGTAGATTCTGGTTATTAATCCTTTGTTGGTTGCATAATTTGCAAATATTTTTCCCATTCTGTTGGTTGCCTTTTCACTTTCCTGACTGTTTCTTTTGAAGTACAGAAACTTCTCAATTTGATGCAATCCCAATTGTTAATTTTGGCTTTCACTGCCTGTGCCTTTGGGGTCTTTTCCAAAAAGTCTTTGCCTGTGCCTATATCTTACAGCATTTCTCTGATGTTCTCTAACAATTTGATGGTGTTGGGTCATAGATTTAGATCTTTAATCCATGTTGAGTGGATTTTTGTGTAAGATGTAAGATAGGGGTCTTGCTTCATGCTTCTGCATGTGGAGCTCCGGTTTTCCCAGCACCATGTGTTGAATAGACTGTCTTTGCTCCAGGAATTGGTTTTAGGTCCTTGATCAAATATAAGTTGGCTGTAGATGTTTTGATTGATTTCTGGTGTTTCTATTCTGTTCTATTTTTCTATCCATCCCTTTCTGCATCAATAAAATGCTGTTTTGATTATAACTGAATGGCTTACATAAAGAAATCAACTAACAACAAATGCTGGTGAGGATGTGGGGAAAAAGGGACACTAACCCACTGTTGCTGGGAATGCAAACTGGTAAAGCCACTATGGAAGTCAGTTTGGAGATTCCTCTGCAACCTGAATATAGGTCTACCATACAACCCAGCCATCTCACTCCTTGGAATTTACCCAAAAAGGAAATTAAATTGGCAAATAGAGAAGAGCTGTCTGTACCTCAATGTTCATTGCAGCTCAATTCACAATAGCTAAGACATGGAATCAACCAAAATGACCATCAACAGAAGACTGGATAAAGAAATTATGGGATATGTACTCTATAGAATACTATACAGCAGTAAAAAAAATGAAATCTGGCCATTTGCAACAAAATGGAGGAATCTGGAAAACAAGCTGAGTGAAATAAGCCAATCCCAAAGGGACAAATATCATATGTTCTCCCTGATCTGTGACAACTAACTGAGCACCTAAAAGGAAACCTATTGAAGTGAAATGGACACTATGAGAAACAGTGACTTCATCAGCCCTTGTCCTGACTGTCGTGGAACAACATATTATTTTATTCCTTTTAGTGTTTTTTTTTAATTCTTCTTAATACTGTTGATTGAACTCTTTAATTAACACACAATTATTCTTAGTCATTTAAATTTAAGTGAAAAGTGGTCACTGTTAAACATAAGAGTGGGAATAAGAGAGGGAGGAGATGTACAGTTCGGCACATGCTCAAATAGAATTACCCCTCATGATAGAGCTAGAAATGTGCCAGGGGAATTCCCATTCATTCCAATCAAGGTGGCATGTACCAATGCCATCTTATTTGTTAAAGTGATCCATTAAAGTTCATAATTGATTGAAAAGATAGGATTAATTGTCAAAGGGATTACATAAATCAGACCAGTGTGTGCAAATAATTGATAGAATAAAAAGGAGAGAATGATCCTACATAGGAAGCAGGATACACAGCAGACTTATAGAATGGCAAAAACCCTAAGCATCACTCTTGTCTCAGAATCAGCCCTTAAGTCATTCTGATCTGGCTAAAAATCCCATGAGAGTTTCTCAGGCATGGAAAGCCAAGACATTGTGGCAAAAAATTGACCTAAATGAAAGATCTCTGTGAGTGAGATCCCAGCGGAAAGAATGGACCATCAAAGAAGGCAGTACCTTTCTCTGAAGGCAGGAGAGAACTTCCACTTTGACCATGGCCTTGTCTAAATAAGATCAGAGTTGGTGAACTCAAGAGGCTTCCATAGCCTTGGCAGCTCATGTCAAGAGCCTCGGGTGATTACTGACATCATAAATAAGAATGTCAATTGTTAAATCAACAATGGGAGTCACTGTGCACCTGGTCCCCATGTAGGACCTCTGCCCTTAATGTGTTGTACTATGCGAATTAGTGGTAAAACCACTACTCAAACAGTACTCTATACTTTGTGTGTCTTTGTGGGTGCAGTCTGTTGAAATCTTTATGTAGTATATACTAAGTTGATCTTCTGTATATAAAGATAATTGAAAATGAATCATGATGAAGAATGGGATGGGAGAGGGAATGGGAGATGGGATGGTTGCAGGTGGGAGGGAGGTTATTGGGGGGAAAGCTGCAATAACTCAAAAGTTGTACTTTGGAAATTTATATTTATTAAATAAATGTTGAAAAAATATAATTTGGGGTGGGTGCAGTGGTGCAGCCTGAAGTGCCGGCATCCCTTATGGGCACCAGTTTTAGACCCAGCTGTTCCAATTCTGATCCAGCTCTCTTCTATGGCCTGGGAAAGCAGTAGAAGATGGCTCAAGTCCTTGTGCCCCTGAACCCGCATGGGAGACCCAGAGGAAGCTCCTAGCTTCTGGATTCAGATCAGCACAGCTCCAGCCATTGCTGCCAATTGGTGAGTGAATCATCAGATGGAAGACCTCTCTCTCTCTCTCTCTGCCTCTGCTCTCTCTGTGTAACTCTGACTTTCAATAAATAAATAAATCTGAAAAAAAAAACAGAATTTTGAGTTCAAATGCATCAGGAGCTTTTAAAGGTTGACAATATATATTGTAAAACTGCACAGAGAAGTATTTTCCTTGATATATTCAGCATTGATGATCATTCTCTTTTCTCCTTTCAGCTGAAAGAGTATGCTGGAGAAAACTAATAACTTTGTTTATTTACTCATAGACAATTATAGCATTATTAAAATTCTTGGTGTGAAAAGCAATAGGAATTTAGAATATGAGTATCATATATAACTGACCTTAATAAATCAATTATTTACTGTCTGATATTTGTATTATAAGCCAATTGATGCTACTTTTTATATTTCCAAAAATGCAAAAAGATTATCATACAACTGACATATCAGAGTTTTCAACACTTCTAAAATTTATCATATTATTTTATGATAATATATGATATTTTATCATTTATTTGAAAGGCAGTGAGAAAGAGAGTTTCCATCCTCTTGTTCACTCTCAAAGGGGATGCAACAGCTAGGGCTAACCAGGCTGAAGCCAGGAGCTGGGAGTTTCTTTTGGGTCTCAAATATTTGGGCCATCATCTTCTGTCTTCCCAGATGTATTATCAGGGAAGGGAGATGGCTACTTATTTCTGTGGCAATATGTGTTTTTGCATATGGCAAGTGGTCAGAAGAAAAAAATTACTAGACTTTGTTGAACATTTTGAGTTCTTTTTATTTTATCCACTTATTCTCCAAAGTTACGCCATCATAGTTACTATTTATTTTCCTCTTCCCTTAGTTGGAGGTGAGGTGGGGCTTTCGTTGTGTATACTTATATTTGAACTGTCAGCTGTTCTTTTTTGTGCATTCATTGTGTATGTTGTATTTTGCTTTTGTTTTTACTTTTATTGCCGTTTCACTTGTTAAAATGGGTGTCCTTAATTTATTTTTAAATACAATTCTTTATTAGTTGCATGTTTGGCAATGTTATCAGGCTGACATATTAATTATTATATGGTATTATTCTTGAATCAAATTTTATGTTTTAGGGTTGTCATGTTTGTGAGTACTTTAATGTATTATTGACAGTTTCATTTTTTACAAAAAAGAGAGTTTCTTCAGCATTAAAAATGTGTTTACTTATACTTCTTTCCCCCTCTAGTATGTAAAGTTTTCTGTGTTAACACAGATATGTTTCTGGCTTACTTGGCTTTTCCATTATTGATTCAAACATCACATTTTTTTTAATTACTATAAATATTTACATTGAACTTAATAAGAAGCTTTAGCAGCTACTAGGATATTTTCATACACTCATTCATTTTGAAAATGATCTTGAGAGTTCTTGATCTTTTTAATCTTTAAGGATGTTAGGGCGTGCTTGAAAAATAAATAGAAAGCATTAGTATTACTTTGATTTGATAAGCATTGAATTTAAAGATAAATTTATAGACAATTAAGGTCTCCAGTGATTTTTCTTAAATTTTGCATTTTTATCACTGTTTTGTTTTCATTGTCTTTATGCTACAGTGGCATCTTTTTTTAAAAAAATAAAAACTCATAAAATTCCAATTTTCAATAGATTGTGTTAAACTCTATTACTGTTGAGTACCAGAATAGATTGTGTTACTACCCAGTTATTGCTCATTCCATATCTTACTGTGTTCTGAGAGAAATTTGCTATATGTATATTAGCAAGAATGAGACAGTTTTCAGCCAGTCATGTTACCCACTATCCTGCATGGAATGTTTGGAATCCTGCAGATTGGCTTTTTTTTTTAACTTTTATTTAATGAATATAAATTTCCAAAGTACAGCTTATGGATTACAATGGCTTCCCCACCCCATAACTTCCCTCCCATCTGCAACCCTCCCATCTCCCACTCCCTCTCCCCTTCCATTCACATCAAGATTCATTTTCAATTCTCTTTATATACAGAAGATCAGTTTAGTATATATTAAGTAAAGATTTCAACAGCTTGCACCCACATAGAAAGAGAAGTGATCACAATGTACAGCACATTAAAGACAAAGATCCTACATGAGGAGTAAGTGTACAGTGACTCCTGCTGTTGACTTAACAAATTGACACTCTTGTTTATGGCTTCAGAAATCTCCCTAGGTTCTTGTCATGAGTTGCCAAGGCTATGGAAGCCTTTTGAGTTCACTGACTCTGATCATATTTAGACAAGGTTATAGTCAAAGTGGAAGCACTCTCCTCCCTTCAGAGAAACATTCCTCCTCCTTTGATAACCTGTTCTTTCCACTGGGATCTCACTCATGGAGATCTTTCATTTAAGTCATTTTTTTGACAGAGTGTCTTGGCTTTCCATGCCTGAAATACTCTCATGGGCTTTTCAGCCAGATCCGCAAGCCTTAAGGGCTGATTTTGAGGCCAGAGTGCTGTTTAGGACATCCACCATTCTATGAGTCTGCTGTGTATCCCGCTTCCCATGTTGGATCGTTCTCTCCCTTTTTTATTCTATCGGTTAGTATTTTCAGACACTAGTCTTGTTTATGTGATCCCTTTGACTCTTAGTCCTATCATTATGATCAATTGTGAACTGAAATTGATCACTTGGACTAGTGAGATGCCATTGGTACATGCCACCTTGATGAGATTGAATTGAAGTCCCCTGGTATGTTTCTAACTCTACCGTTTGGGGAAAGTCAGCTTGAGCATGTCCCAAATTGTACATCTCTTCCCTCTCTTATTCCCACTCTTATATTTAACAGGGATCATTTTTTCAGTTAAGTATCAACACTTAAGAATAACTGTGTATTAATTACAGAATTCAACCAATAGTATTAAGTAGAACAAACAAACAAACAAATACTAGGAGGGATAAAGTATTAAGTTGTTCATCAACAGCCAGGGCAAGGGCTGATCAAGTCACCGTTTCTCAGTGTCCATTTCACTTCAACAGGTTTCCTTTTTGGTGCACAGTTAGTTGTCACCGATCAGGGAGAATATATGATATTTGTCCCTTTGGAACTGGCTTATTTCACTCAGCATGATGTTTTCCAGATTCCTCCATCTTGTTGCAAATGACTGGATTTCATTGTTTCTTACTTTGGTATAGTATTCTAAAGAGTACATGTCCCATAATTTCTTTATCCAGTCTACTGTTGATGGGCATTTGGGTTGATTCCAAGTCTTAGCTATTGTGAATTGAGCTGCAATAAACATTAATGTGCAGACTGCTTTTTTGTTTGCCAATTTAATTTCCTTTGGGTAAATTCCCAGGAGTGGGATGGCTGAGTTGTATGGTAGGGTTACATTCAGGTTTCAGAGGAATCTCCAGACTGACTTCCATAGTGGCTTTACCAGTTTACATTCCCAACAACAGTGGATTAGTGTCTGTTTTTCTCCACATCCTCACCAGCATCTGTTTGTTGGTAGATTTCTGAATGTGAGCCATTCTAACCGGGGTGAGGTGAAACCTCACTGTGGTTTTGATTTGCATTTCCCTGATTGCTAGTGAACTTGAACATCTTTTCATGTGCCTGTTGGCCATTTGGATTTTCTCTTTTGAAAAATGTCTATTGAGGTCCTTGGCCCATCTCCTAAGTGGGTTGTTTGTTTTGTTGTTGTGGAGTTTCTTGATTTCTTTGTAGATTCTGGTTATTAACCCCTAATCTGTTGCATACTTTGCAAATATTTTTTCCCATTCTTTCGGTTGCCTCTTCACACATCTGACTGTTTTTTTTGCAGTACAGATCTCTACGATGAGATCTCTATGATGAGAATTACAAAATCTTAAAGAAAGAAATAGAAGAGGATACCAAGAAATGGAAAAATCTTCCATGCTCATGGATTGGAAGAATCAACATCATCAAAATGTCCATTCTCCCAAAAGCAATTTATAGATTCAATGCAATACCAATCAAGATAACAAAGACATTCTTCTCAGATCTGGAAAAAATGATGCTGAAATTCATATGGAGACACAGGAGACCTTGAATAGCTAAAGCAATCTTGTACAACAAAAACAAAGCTGGAGGCATCACAATACCAGATTTCAGGACATACTACAGGGTAGTTGTAATCAAAACAGCATGGTACTGGTACAGAAACAGATGGATAGACCAATGGAACAGAATAGAAACACCAGAAATCAACCCAAACATCTACAGCCAACTTACATTTGGTCAAGGATCTAAAACCAATTCCTGGAGCCAGGACAGTCTATTCAATAAATGGTGCTGGGAAACCTGGATCTCCACGTGCAGAAGCATGAAGCAAGACCCCTACTTTACACCTTACACAAAAATCCACTCAGCATTGATTAAAGACCTAAATCTACGACCTGGCACCATCAAATTATTAGAGAACATTGGAGAAACCCTGCAAGATATTGGGACCAGCAAAGACTTCCTGGAAAAGACCCTAGAGGTGCAGGCAGTCAAAGCCAAAATTAACTATTGGGATTGCATCCAATTGAGAAGTTTCTGTATTTACCAGGGTTTTACTAGTAAAGTGGAAAAAAACCCATAATATTAAATAAAACATGCTTCAAAAATTAAAAATTGATTTTGGGGAGGTGAGAATGATTTATGTAGTGATTGGTGATGTTTAAATAAGGCAGATAACAAGTACGTTGTGATTACTATTAAAATGGAAACTATGAATCCAAGAACTATTATAAGTGACCTCTAAGGATGGGAAATGTTTTATGGGTTCTCTGATATGTTTGCAATCAAGCTACAGAGGAAATGAAAACTGCCATCAGTGATGGATGAAGCAACTATCTTACCCTCAGTCCTGCCTAGTGGAGCAATTAATCCCTGTTCCTGGTGACAAAAATAGAAGAAAATCCATTTGATTTCTACCCACTTTCAGCAAGGTCTTCTGGCTGTATTCATTCATTCACTCATTTATTCATTGCTATTACATATGCCACAAGTGATGTTCCTGCAACAATAAGAAGGTACAGGGGCTTCCTTCACTGCTTGTGACTAATTATGTGTACTATTCTATTGCTGAATAGTACTGGGGAATGTTAAGTTGTCACCAAACCAGAGAACAAATAACAATAAAAATAGCTACATGATCCACAGTATGGTTCAACGTAAAGGACAGGATCTGTGGTCTGTGCTGGGACCAAGAACTCTAATCCCAGAGACTGCACAAATGCAATTTTCCTACTTCCTTTGGGGATGTACATAACAGGATATTTGGGCTTTATGATATTATTTACTTTCTGAAAATTCATGAGAAAAACAAATAGCAACTAATGAGTTAGTTCTAGAACACCATATTTTGATTATGCAATGTTCATATAGTTTAGCAAAAATTAGACCACACTGCATTAGCATTTATACTGATTTTTCAGCCGAGGCGAGGGCATGACTGTTGATCAAAGGCATTACACAGATTGCTTTTATAGAAAAAGGGAGTTGAATAGGCCTACATGAGAAACTTATTTTGATTTCCTTTTAAAAATATTTCTGTCATAGTTAAATTGCTATTATTACACCAAAACTAGGTACTTAATAAAATTTTTAAGAAAGATAAATTTATACACAGAAATGATTAATAGAGATACTAAAGAAATAATCCACTGACCAGTGGCTAATGACTCATAATTAAAAATGTTTTATGAAATATCTTCAAAACACTGAATGTTCTAAAAAAACTCAATATTTTAAAGGCCGACATGAATATCTCAAAGCAGTATCTTTGAAATAGCCAATATTGGCTGGCGTGACAGCTCACTAGGCTAATCCTCTGCTTGCAGTGCTGGCACTCCGTGTTCTAGTCCCTGTTGGGGTGCTGGTTCTGTCCCGGCTGCTCCTCTTCCAGTCCAGCTCTCTGCTGTAGCCCAGGAAGGCAGTGGAGGATGGCCCAAGTGCTTGGGCCCTGCACCCACATGGGAGACCAGGAGGAAGCACCTGGCTCCTGGCTTTGGATTGGCACAGCGCGCTGGCTTTAGCAGCCATTTGGGGGGTGAACCAACAGAAGGAAGACCTTTCTCTTTCTCTCTCTCACTGTCTAACTCTGCCTGTCAAAAAAAAAAAATAGCCAATATCATAGTTTCAGAAAAAATAAATTTTCCAGTACTGCCTTTCTCTTTTTACTCCTCTTCCTTTATACTTTTTAGAATTGTGATACCATTTTCTCAAATAACTTATGCTAATCCTTTTCTGTACATATAAAATATGTGATCTAATTATACCAAGGCTAAATAGAACCTTCCATTAAACAATTTTTTCAAACTTCACTATTTTGTCTAATTATACATATTAGATATAACTAATATTTATGAAAAATGTTTTAAGCAGTGTCTAACACAATGTCAATTTTTGGTTGACAAATGAACATCAAATTCATGTAGTTACAAAATAATTTCTTTACATGAGTAACAAGTCATTTTAAAAATTGTGTTATAAGTGATACCTACCCCATTTTATCTCTCACCCCTGTTTTTCAAGGCTTAATTCTCAAAACCTTTGAGTATGAAACATATCACAGAAACAATTAGGGATGTGATTGATTTCAGGGTGTTAACCAATTGATCACTTAAGCGACAGGTTATTCTGTATTACCTGTCTTGGTCCAATGTAAAAGTACCTGCCCTTAAAAGTGAAAGAAGAAACAAGAAGATTGGCTCAGAGAATGTAGCAATGGATAAAGAGACAGGGGAAATTTGAAACATGTGATGTACCTCACCTACTGTGTCTGGTTTTTGAAGATGAGGGGACTGGGTATAGCCAAAGGATGCAGGTGGTATCTAAAATGCTGAGAATGGTCTTTAAGTGACAGGCATCCAGGAAACAAGGATCTGCACTCTACAGTCATAAGGGATTGAATTCTTCCAACAACCTGGAAGCACAAAGAAATAGATCCTCTCTTGAAGCCTCCAAATAGGAAATTAGTTCTCTGGGGCCCTTGATTTTCATTTGATCTCATCCACGTCAGACTTCTGACCTCTGATATGCACACACAAATACATTTGTATTTCTATGTTTCTTTTCAATCACAAAACTTGTGATGGTTTGTTAGAGCTGTGACAGAAAGCTAATAATAGTATCTTTTTTTATTTGATAGATAGAGTTAGACAGTGAGAGAGAGAGAGAGAGACAGAGAGAAAGATCTTCCTTCTATTGGTTCACCCCCAAAATGGCTGCTACGGCCAGCACTGCACCAATCTGAAGACAGGAACCAGGAGCCCCCTCCAGGTCTCCCACATGGGTGCAGGGGCCGAAGCACTTGGGCCATTCTCCACTGCCCTCCTGGGCCACAGCAGAGAGCTGGACTGGAAGAGGAGCAACTGGGACTAGAACCCGGGGCCCATATGTGATCCAGGTACTGCAGTTGGAGGATTAACCAAGTGAGTCATGGTGCCAGCCCCACAAGTATCTTTTCAAGTCCTTTGTTTTGTATGTGAGAAGACTGAGACTTCCAGAGGAGCAATGGCTTAACTATACCATAATTAAGAGAGTTGATTCTGAACTTTATGTTGCCAATCACACATTCTTATGTCATCCAATCCATTGTACTCAATATAATCTGAATACAGGTAAGCCAGATCAGATCATGTACATTCTATGGATTCTATGAATGACCCTTTTCATGCCCTGAAAGGCAGTTTGGCATCTGCCTCTTCCCTTACCTCATCCAGCTCATAGACTTCCTTGCAGCATGGCTCTGCTCTAGGGGCATGCTTACTGCTTCCTGATGGCTGCTCTTTCTTTCCACTTGTCCCAGTGTCCAGACACATATCCTTGTCTACAAAGTTCTCAGCAGAGCTGGTGAATTTTCATAATCAAAGTGTCAATTTAGATATCAGTTCCTTAGAAAAAGTTCTCATTTATATACTTTAACTCACCGTATAAATTTCTATCATTGCAATCTTTTCAACCATTATTTGTTTCTTTTCTCACTTATAATCTGCTTCTTCTAGAACTTAAGAACAGTTGGTATAAATAGTTATCTTTTATATAAATAAATGACATTTTATAAGAGTATCTAATCAAATAATTTTATTATAATAAATGTATTAAAGTCACTTCATACTCATAGTTCATAGTTCATGGCTTTTATCCACTGAACACTATTTGCTACTTTAATTATAATTACCATTCAAATACCTCCACAATCAAATGTCTATTTTTATTGAAAGTATGTACTTGTATTTGCCCATCAGTTTTTCTAATTAAGATAAATAATGTAAACTCATGAAATGTACTTACACACAAAAAATTGCCTCTTTTATCTCATGCTTGGGAAATTTAAAGAGTTTCCTCTATCTTTGCTGTTACAATGAAATGTGGTTCTGATGGATATAAATATAGTACAACTTATAAAAAGCAGTAAAAAGGAGAATTAATCAGGAACAGTTAGAAAATATTCAATAGATAAAAACTCAGAGGCAAGGTGACCAGACTCAGATATATTTTACACAGAAGGATGGCAGGTCTCAGGTCCTGGTAAGTCAATGAGAAGATAGAATATGGTGGGTTATGGGACTATTAACCAGAAATATGGAGTAGCTATCAGTATATCTTATGATAGGATTTATCATAGGTTCAAATATTAGTCAAGAAGGACAATCACCCAGTTACCAAGCTTAAAAAAATTACTTGATTAATTCACACTGCTTGTACAGAACTGATAGAAAAGTTTTCATTATTCCAAATATCAAGTGAATAGAAAAATTACATACCACAAAACATTGTGGATCTAGTGGATGATAATCTGTCCTGAGATAGATTTGTTGAATATTTTTGGAGTTTCCATCATCTAAGTTGGAAATGCTCAGGAGTCTTTTCATTTCCATGAATGGATTGAAAATTTAAGCAATATTTTTATTTTTCTGAAAAGAGAGTATAGGAGCCAGTGCTGTGGCACAGCAGGTTAGGCTGCCATCTGCCACACAGGCATCCTATATGGGTGCTGGCTCAAGGCCTGGGTGCTCCACTTCTGATCCATCTTCCTGCTAATGCACCTGGGAAAGCAGCTTAATATGGCCTCAGGGTTTGGTTCTGTACCACAGGGGAGACCTAGAAGAACCTCCTGACTCCTGGCTTTGGCCCGGTCCAACCCTGGCTGGTGCAGGCATTTGGGGAATGGATCAGCAGATGGGAGAACTCCCTCTCTATGCAAATCCACATTTCAAATAAAACATTTTTAGCAGAGTAAAAATAAAGTATAATTTTAGAATGCATTGCTAAATGAATTTTTTAGAATGTTACCTTATTGCTATCACTTAAGTTATCTTCAATAATTTATAATTTTCTGAATGTATTATCTAGTTTAAAATTTCTAGTATTGATGAAAAACACTTCTTAGATTATATTGCTTAGATTTATTATTTATACTATTATTCATTTGACCATTCAACCTACTAGCTGGACATTAAAACACAGAAAATAGACATGAATTTATTCTTAAATTTGGCTTTAAAATATATGTCCAAAGGTCTCAGTGCTCCTTAAAATAAAAGCCTGTTTGAATCTGATGAGTCTTATCCTTTCTTGTTGCATTCCATGGAAAAAATAAATTCAAGAACCACATTTATGGTTCATTTAATGATGGGACACATTTTGAGAAATGTGTCGTTAGGCAATTTCATTGCTGAATGAATCTCATGGAGGACACTACATAAATGAAGAGGGCTAGAATGTCATTAGGGGATAAAATTTCACAGGGCACATTGTTGTGTATCTAGTGCCTCACAGATCGAAATGCTATCGTATGTTATGTGGCACATGATTGTATGCTATTTTGTTGATCACTTATACACAAATGTCAAGATTCACTAACTTGGATAAGTGTATTCTGGAACTGTCTCTGAAAATATGATATTTACACTGACAAGCACAGAATAAAGGGGGATGCAATCATGTAAGGAAATGTGGAAGGACGGTACTGGAAAAGACCATACATGCCATATTTTGTTATAGCATTGTGGCCTGTGGGTGAATTAAATCATCAAGTTCAAGTCAGGACATGCACATTGTGCTTAGCAAATATTTATTCATTAATTCAATGTACACCTCTCTATGTAATTTTAAGTCTTTGATGGAATATAACACTGTTCAATTATATTCCATGGCTCTCTGTGTAATGCTTACATCCTTGCTGTAAGGAACTCAAGAGTGATCATGTCATCAGCTGGGGCAAAAACATATATAAGTGCATTTATACACATGTATGCATATATGCACATATACACACATGTAAAATATAAATGCTATATATTATGTAGATATAAAGTATAAAGGATGTATGAAAAAATATATACACATAAATTATGTGTGACAATAATGATCGGAAGTCCTAATAACTACTGGGACATGTGGTTTTACAAGCTTCCTTTTGCTCTACAAGAACAAGTAGCAATGTCCCAGACAGATTACTCTGTGGCTTGGCTCCCAGCTTGAAAACAAAGTGGAAAATTGATTGTGAATAGCAGTAATAAATTTCTTTTTTTAAAAAATAATCCAGTGGGATTCTAGGATGTAAATGTTTAGTATTTTCCTAGCAGTATTGCTTTTTTGATGTTCTTTTTTAAAAAAGATTTTTTTCTTCTACTTGAGAGATACGATGGTTTGGGTTGGGGAGACAGAGGCATTGAAGGAGACCAGAATGGGAGAAATCTTCCACCAGCTGGTTCACTCTCCAAAGTTATATCTGAGCCAGGCGATACCCAAAAGTCTACAATTCCATCCATGGCTGGCCATGCATGGCAGGAAACCAACAACGTGTGCCATTATATGCTGTCTCTGTGATGCATTAGCAGGAAGCTGGATTGGAAGTGAGATAACTGGAACTTGAACCAGGAATTTGGATATGGAATGCAGGCATTGTAATCAGTGGCATAAAATGCTGTGCCATAATGCTCAACCTACTGCAATATCTCATAGAGCATCTTTATTGATATAGTCAGATTTGAAAGTTTTGAAAGTGTGTTGCTTCTTATTAAGAAAGTATTCCTACCCTTCCTTTCCAAACTAACCACTAGCCATTAGCTTATTTTAATCTAAATTAAATAATTCATTATATAATTTAAAATTAGTTTCTAAATGAAACAATTTATGTGCTCAATAGCCACACAAAGGTAGTGAGTAGCATCTAAAACAGCACAGTTACTGGACATTCCACCATCCAAGAAAGTTCTACTGAGAAAGAGTGATTCAAAATGTGAAGTATCTGGACATTTTTCCAGGTTGCATCATGTTTCCAGTTTATATTAATTCATCTACCTCATTTCTCTGGGGGCAATTAAATGTCATCAAGGAAAGAGCTTTAGTTCTCTTAAGCATCTTAAATCTCATTGCCTTCATCTGAATTTTTATTCCTTTTTATCTAAATCTAACTGAAGTTGTTACTGGACCAATTTAAACCTCACTAACGGCCAGAGTCCCTGGAATTCACTAATGCTGTTACACACTAATCAATAACAACTAACATCCTCACTTCAGCTTGATCTCCTGGTTCCAGAATTAGCAGCCTGACACTCTTGATTTAATTGATAAATGAAGGAATTTCTGAAGCCTCTTAGACTAAATTGATTTCAACATTAAAAATGATAATCCTATTACTCATCTGTGTATCCCAGCGAAAATGAGGTTGAGAAGAATCTATGAGCCAGTTAACACACTATCTACTCTAGGCATTCCAATTGTGGCTCTATCTCATTTTAAATTTTCAGGGCTCCTATTTTTCTAAAGAATAAATGGTATGCTTTGATCAAAAGATCAATGTTCTTGTTCCACCTAAACTTTTTAAAATCTGTATTTTCTCCTTATTCCTCTAAATATTTCTTTACTTCAATTGGTATTATTTTGTCACTGTTTACCAAATTTCCTTTACTCTTTCAAGTGTGGATAATGAATAAATCTGTTTACTTCCATCTAGCTACCTGTTAAGATCCAATGTATCTCAATTTTCACGATTATTTCCCAGATCTTTTTAAACCACATCGATTAGTGTTTCTTCAGAAACATTGTGGTAGTTTCATGTACAGTCACTCCCTATGCATCTTACTCATTTATTCAATGATTATTTTTGTATGTCAGAAAGTGAGATGATTATTCTTTTTGTATGTAGATAGTGATATAAGGACTCCAAAAATATCAATCAAAAATTAAAATAAATTAATCCCTGGGTCTTTTAATTTAGGAGAATCTGTTATGCTTTGAGTTACTAGACATTTTAAGTTAAATTCGATATGATGTCCTCGAATGCAGGTGCTATTTATTATATATTTTAAAAAGTCACTTTAAACACTGCTTTGAGGCAAGTAATATGTTAATGATAAACTTATATGTAACATACTTCCACGTACATAGATTTTTTTTTAACTTTTATTTAATGAATATAAATTTCCAAAGTACGGCTTATGGATTACAATGGCTTCCCCCCCATATCGTCTCTCCCACCCGCATCCCTCCCCTTTCCCACTCCCTCTCCCCTTCCATTCACCTGAGGATTCATTATCGATTCTCTTTATATACAGAAGATCAGTTTAGCATACATTAAGTAAAGATTTCAACAGTTTGCTCCAACACAAACATAAAGTGAAAAATAATAGATGATTTTTTAAATGATGATGAAATCAGATCAGACCTATTGTCATGTTTAATCCCAGTGAGATTCAAGTTGGGAATTGATAATTTCTTCTTTTTTTTTTTTTTACAGGAGATCAGTTTAGTATACATTAAGTAAAGATTTCAACAGTTTGCACCCCTATAGAAACACAAAGCGAAATATACTGTTTGAGTACTCATTATAGCATTAAGTCTCAATGTACAGCACATTAAGGACAGAGATCCTACATGAGGAGTAAGTACACAGTGACTCCTGTTGTTGACTTTACAAATTGACACTCCTGTTTATGGCATCAGTAATCTCCCTATGCTCCAGTCATGAGTTTCCAAGGCTATGGAAGCCTTTTGAGTTCACCAACTCTTATCTTATTTAGACAAGGTCATAGTCAAAGTGGAGGTTCTCTCCTCCCTTCAGAGAAAGGTACCTCCTTCTTTGAAGACCTGTTCTTTCCACTGGGATCTCACTCACAGAGATCTTTCATTTAGGGTTTTTTTTTTTTTTTCAGAGTGTCTTGGCTTTCCATGCCTGAAATACTCTCATGGGCTTTTCAGCCAGATCGAATGCCTTTAGGGCTGATTCTGAGGCCAGAGTGCTGTTTAGGACATCCACCATTCTATGAGTCTGCTGAGTATCTCGCTTCCCATGTTGGATCACTCTCCCCTCTATTTATTCTATTGGTTAGTATTAGCAGGTACTAGACTTGTTTATGTGCTTCCTTTGACTCTTAGTCCTTTCATTATGATCAATTGTGAACTGAAATTGATCATTTGGACTAGTGAGATGGCATTGGTACATGCCACCTTGATGGGATTAAATTGGAGTCCCCTGGTATGTTTCTAACTCTACCATTTGGGGCAAGTCAGCTTGAGCATGTCCCAAATTATACATCTCTTCCCTCTCTTATCCCCACTCTTCTATTTAACAGGGATCACATTTCAGTTAAATTTCAACACTTAAGAATAACTGTGTATTAATTACAGAATTAAACCAGTCATATTAAGTAGAACAGACAACAAAACTACTAAGAGGGATAATGTATTAAGTTGTTCATTAACAGTCAGGGCTATGCTGATCAGGTCACCGTTTCTCATAGTGTCCATTTCACTTCAACAGGTTTCCTTTTTGGGGTTCAGTCAGTTGTCACCGATCAGGGAGAACATATGGTATTTGTCCCTTTGGGACTGGCTTATTTCACTCAGCATGATGTGTTCCAGATTCCTCCATTTTGTTGCAAATGACTGATTTCATTGTTTCTTACTGCGGTATAGTATTCTAAAGAGTACATGTCCCATAATTTCTTTATCCAGTCTACTGTTGATGAGCATTTGGGTTGATTCCAAGTCTTAGCTATTGTGAATTGAGCTGCAATAAACATTAGGGTGCAGACCGCTTTTTTGTTTGCCAATTTAAATTCCTTTGGGTAAATTCCAAGGAGTGGGATGGCTGGGTCGAATGGTAGGGTTATCTTCAGGTTTCTGAGGAATCTCCAGACTGACTTCCATAGTGGCTTGACCAGTTTGCATTCCCACCAACAGTGGGTTAGTGTCCCTTTTTCCCCACATCCTCACCAGCATCTGTTGTTGGTAGATTTCTGAATGTGAGCCATTCTAACCGGGGTGAGGTGAAACCTCATTGTGGTTTTGATTTGCATTTCCCTGATTGCTAATGACCTTGAACATTTTTTCATGTGTCTGTTGGCCATTTGGATTTCCTCTTTTGAAAAATGTCTATTGAGGTCCTTGGCCCATCTCTTAAGTGGGTTGTTGGTTTTGTTGTTGTGGAGTTTCTTGATCTCTTTGTAGATTCTGATTATTAACCCTTTATCTGTTGCATAGTTTGCAAATATTTTTTCCCATTCTGTCGGTTGTCTGTTCACTCTCCTGACTATTTCTTTTGCAGTACAGAAACTTCTCAATTTGATGCAATCCCAATAGTTGATTTTGGCTTTGAGTGCCTGTGCCTCCCGGGTCTTTTCCAGAAATTCTTTGCCTGTGCCAATATCTTGAAGGGTTTCTCCAATGTTCTCTAGTACCTTGATGGTGTCAGGTTATAGATTTAGGTCTTTAATCCATGTTGAGTGGATTTTTGTGTAAGGTGTAAGGTAGGGGTCTTACTTCATGCTTCTGCACGTGGAAATCCAGGTTTCCCAGCATCATTTATTGAATAGACTGTCCTTGCTCCAGGAATTAGTTTTAGATCCTTGATCAAATATAAGTTGGCTGTAGATGTTTGGGTTGATTTCTGGTGTTTCTATTCTGTTCCATTGGTCTATCCATCTGTTTCTGTACCAGTACCATGCTGTTTTGATTACAACTGCCCCGTAGTATGTCCTGAAATCTGGTATTGTGATGCCCCGCCTTTGTTTTTGTTGTACAAGATTGCTTTAGCTATTCGAGGTCTCTTGTGCCTCCATATGAATTTCAGCACCATTTTTTCCAGATCTGAAAAGAAGGTCTTCAGTATCTTGATTGGTATTGCATTGAATCTATAAATTGCTTTTGGGAGAATGGACATTTTGATGATATTGATTCTTCCAATCCATGAGCATGGAAGATTTTTCCATTTCTTGGTATCCTCTTCTATTTCTTTCTTTAAGGTTTTGTAATTTTCATCGTAGAGATCTTTAAAGTCCTTGGTTAAGTTTATTCCAAGGTATTTGATTGTTTTTGTAGCTATTGTGAATGGGATTGATCTTAGAAGTTCTTCCTCAGCCATGGCATTGTCTGTGTATACAAAGGCTGTTGATTTTTGTGCATTGATTTTATACCCTGCTACTTTGCCGAACTCTCTTATGAGTTCCAATAGTCTCTTAGTAGAGTTCTTTGGGTCCCCTAAATAAAGAATCATGTCATCTGCAAAGAGGGATAGTTTGAGTTCTTCCTTCCCAATTTGTATCCCTTTAATTTCTTTTTCTTGCCTAATAGCTCTGGCTAGAACCTCCAGAACTATATTGAATAGCAGTGGTGAGAGTGGACATCCCTGTCTGGTACCAGATCTCAGTGGAAATGCTTCCAACTTTTCCCCATTCAATAGAATGTTGGCTGTGGGTTTTTTCATAGATTGCTTTGATTGTATTGAGGAATGTTCCTTCCAAACCCAGTTTGCTTAGACTTTTCATCAGGAACGGGTGTTGTATTTTATCAAATGCTTTCTCGGCATCTATTGAGATAATCATATGGTTTTTCTTCTGCAGTCTGTTAATGTGGTGTATCACATTGATTGTCTTGCGCACATTAAACCATCCCTGCATACCAGGGATAAATCCCACTTGGTCTGGGTGGATGATCTTTCTGATGTGTTGTTGCATTCTATTGGCCAGAATTTTATTCAGGATTTTTGCATCTATGTTCATCAGGGATATTGGTCTGTAATTCTCTTTCAATGCTGCATCTTTTTCCAGCTTAGGAATTAAGATGATGCTGGCTTCATAGAAAGAATTTGGGAGGATTCTCTCTTGTTCGATTGTTCTGAATAGTTTGAGAAGAATTGGAGTTAGTTCTTCTTTAAATGTCTGGTAGAATTCAGCAGTGAATCCATCTGGTCCTGGGCTTTTCTTTGTTGGGAGGGCCTTGATTACTGTTTCAATTTCTGTCTCAGTTATGGGTCTGTTTAGGTTTTCGATGCCTTCCTGGTTCAATTTAGGTAGTTTGCATGTGTCCAGGAATCTATCCATTTCTGATAGGTTTCCCTGTTTGCTGGCATACAAGTCCTTGTAGTAATTTCTGATGATTCTTTTTATTTCTGTGGTGTCTGTTGTTACATTTCCTTTTTCATCTCTGATTTTATTGATTTGGGTCTTTTCTCTTCTTTTTTTAGTTAGTTGGGCCAATGGGGTGTCAATTTTGTTTATTTTTTCAAAAAACCAGCTCTTCGTTTGGCTGATTTTTTGTAATGTTTTTCTTGATTCAATCCTCTTGATTTCTTCTCTGATTTTAATTATTTCTCTTCTCCTACTAGATTTGGGTCTGGTTTGCTGTAGGTTTTCTAGATCCTTGAGGTGAATTGAAAGCTCATCTATTTGGTGTCTTTCCAATTTCTTGATGTAGGCACCTATTGATATAAACTTTCCTCTTAACACTGCTTTTGCTGCGTCCCATAAGTTTTGGTATGTTGTGCTGTTATCCTCATTTACTTCCAGAAAATTTTTGATTTCTCTTTTAATTTCTTCTATGACCCATTGTTCATTCAGGAGCATGTTGTTCAATCTCCATGTGTTTGCGTATGCTCTAGGGATTCCTGAGTTGCTAATTTCCAACTTCATTCCTTTATAATCTGAGAAGCTGCATGGTATGATTCTAATTCTTTTGAATTTGCTGAGACTTGCTTTATGGCCTAGTATGTGGTCAATCCTAGAGAAGGTTCCATGTACTGCTGAGAAGAATGTAAAATCTTTAGCTGTAGGATTGAAAGTTCTGTAGATATCTGTTAGATCCATTTGGGCTATAGTGTCGTTTAAATCTACTGTATCCTTGTTGATCTTCTGTCCTGTTGATCTATTTCTGAGACTGGAGTATTGAAGTCCCCCAGTACTATTGTATTGGGGTCTAAGTCTCCCTTTAAGTCCCTTAACAAATCTTTTAGATAAACCGGTGCCCTGTAGTTAGGTGCATATACATTGATAATTGTTATATCTTCTTGTTGTATTGATCCCTTAATCATGATATAGTGTCCCTCTTTGTCTCTCTTAACAGTTTTTGTGGTAAAGTTTATGTTGTCCGATATTAAGATGGCTATGCCCGCTCTTTTTTCATTTCTGTTGGCATGGTATATCTTTTTCCAGCCTTTCACTTTCAGTCTGTATGGATCTTTGTTAGAAAGATGTGTTTCTTGTAAGCAGCCAATAGATGGGTTTTGTTCCTTAACCCAATCAGCCAATCGGTGTCTTTTAACTGGACAGTTCAGGCCATTCACGTTCAATGTGACTAATGAAAAGTGGTAACTTTGCCCTGCCATTTGCCAAAGATACGTTCTAATATATGCTTTGAATTCCCTGTGATCTTTTGCTGTGAGGTTTCCTTCCTTTATCTTCTTTCATATTGATGACCGTGTTTCTGTGTTTCTGTGTGTAACACATCTTTAAGCATCTTTTGCAGGGCTGGACGAGTGGTGACAAATTCTTTCAATTTCTGTTTGCTATGAAAAGTCTTTATTTCACCTTCATTCACAAATGATAGCTTTGCAGGATATAATATTCTGGGCTGGCAGTTTTTCTCTCTTAGTACCTGGGCTATATCTCACCATTCCCTCCTAGCTTGTAGAGTTTCTGATGAGAAGTCAGCTGTGATTCTGATTGGAGATCCTCTGAGAGTAATCTGACGTTTCTCTCTTGCACATTTTAGGATCCTTTTCTTTATGTTTCACTGTGGAGAGTTTAATTACAACGTGTCGTGGTGAGGATCTCTTTTGGTCGTGTTTATTAGGGGTTCTGTGAGCTTCCTGTACTAGGATTTCTCTGTCCTTCTCCAAACCTGGGAAATTTTCTGCTAATATCTCACTAAAAAGGCCTTCTAATCCTTTCTCCCTCTCCATGCCTTCAGGAACTCCTAGAACCCGAATGTTGGTTTTTTTAATAGTATCCTGAAGATTCCCGACAATATGTTTTAGATTCCTAATTTCCTCTTCTTTTCTTTGGTCTGACTGTATCCTTTCCTGTTCTCTGTCTTCTAAGTCCGATATTCTCTCTTCTGCTTCACCCATTCTGTTTGTAAGGCTCTCTATTGTGTTTTTCATTTGATCTATTGAATTCTTCACTTCAGTCACTATCACAGTTTCCTGTTGTACTAGTTGTTTCATTTCATTTTGATTCCTCCTTAATATTTCATTTTCACGAGAGAGATTTTCTATCTTGTCCATTAAGGATTTCTGTAGTTCAAGAATTTGTTTTTGAGAACTTCTTAATGTTCTTATCAATTTTTTGAGATCTGCTTCTTGCATTTCTTCCATGTCATCATCTTCATAATCTTGAATTGGGGTGTCTTTTTCATTTGAGGGCTTCATGGTGACTTCCTTGTTTTTATTACCTTGCTTTTTGTGTTTGTTATTTGGCATATTGGAGATATTTGGTTTCTTCACTGTGGTGCTTTTTCTTGTTATACTATGACTCTAGATTAAGTGGACTATCTGTTTTTGATGGAGCCTTAGGGCTTGAGATGGGTGTGGCCTGAGAGCTCTGTTTGGTGTGCCAAAGGTGACACTCCCAGGTTAGGCGTGGTAAATCTCTCTCTCTCTCTTTCTTTTTTTGATTCAAAAGGGAAGTAATTCTGCACAGCTGAACGAAGTTGGAGGTAGTTAGCAGGCAAATGATATACCCACAGGAGCCAGAGATCGGAAGCTCTTTCCCAAGGACCACACAGGGAATCTGTTCTGCCCTCAGAGTGGGCTCAATGTCTCCTTCAGTCTCCCACTGGGTTGCCAAAGTTACGGAATTGTAGCGTTTCTGGAGAGTGCTCACGTGAATTCCATGAGTTCTCTCCCCCACCGTCTCTTTTTTCACAGTCTCAGTTCAGTAGCACCACAAATTTACTAGGTCCTAATCTCCTGTTAATTTGCCCCGCCCAGAGTCAGGTTTTTCTGCTAGGCTCAGGGCCGATGCAGACCTGAGGTCGCTCTGCTTATGACGTATGTCCAAGATGGCGCCTGCTCTTTGTCTTACTCGCCCTTGAGAGGTGAGCGGAGAGAGAGAAACCCGTGTCCATACCAGTCACCTTTTTTTTTTCTCTCTCTTCCAGTTAGCCTTGTGAACTTCCCCCCCCCCCCGGGGGTCGTTCCCTCTAGTCTCCTCTCTCCGCTTGCCTGCCGGTGTCTCGGGCTATTGAGGTTCAGCTCACCTCGTGTTCCAGCGCTGGTGTGTTGAGTCTGCCACTGGTGTCCCGAACTGTGGGCTCCCATGCTCTCCACGCAGGTCTGCTGTGAATCATGCGTTCCAGAAGAGTTTCTTCTGCTGTTTCCTCCCCTACTCTTCCTTGAATCTGCAGTATCTCCACTTTTATTAAACTATCTCTCCCCGGACTATCAGTGTGCTCCCTTCCTATTCTGCCATCTTGCCTCCTCCAGATTTTTTTTTTTGACAGGTAGAGTGGACAGTGAGAGAGAGAGACAGAGAGAAAGGTCTTCCTTTTTTCCATTGGTACACCCACCAATGGCCACTGTGGCTGGCGCGCTGCAGCCGGCACACTGCGCTGATCCGAAGCCAGGAGATAGGAGCTTCTCCTGGTCTCCCATGTGGGTGCGGGGCCCAAGGACCTGGGCCATCCTCTACTGCACTCCCGGGCCACAGCAGAGAGCTGGCCTGGAAGAGGGGCAACTGGGACAGAATCCGACGCCCTGACCAGGACTAGAACCCGGTGTGCCGGTGCTGCAGGTGGAGATTTAGCCTATTGAGCCGCAGTGCCAGCGATATTCTGTTTTTAAAGAGCAGTTTGGTTTCTCCTTTTATTAGGCCACCAAAATAATCAAAATATCTGGGCTCATCCAGACTGCCACTGGGCATTTTGGCTTTCAGAACCACTGTTCTGTCACTCTCTTTGTGATTCACCTTTTCTGTCTCTGAAGAAATAGCAGAGAGCCATCCATCAAGGGGTTGAGCTCACTTGTTTTGTCAGTATTGAAGTCTAAATTGTGCAGTGTAACAATATCTGATTTTTGAAAGGAAAGCAGTATGATTGTGTTTTGTTAAAGATCAACAGAGTTTTCTAACCAACTGGCTAACTCTGATAAGTGATGGAAGCTATGTTGACATTTGGCTAATCCTCCGCCTTGCGGCGCCGGCACACCAGGTTCTAGTCCCGGTCGGGGTGCCGGATTCTGTCCCAGTTGCCCCTCTTCCAGCCCAGCTCTCTGCTGTGGCCCGGGAGTGCAGTGGAGGATGGCCCAAGTGCTTGGGCCCTGCACCCCATGGGAGACCAAGATAAGCACCTGGCTCCTGCCATCGGATCAGCATGGTGCGCCGGCCGCGCCAGCCATTGGAGGGTGAACCAACGGCAAAGGAAGACCTTTCTCTCTGTCTCTCTCTCGCTGTCCACTCTGCCTGTCAAAAAAATAAATTGCTTACTTGCTTAGTTTGTCTCATAAGAATTGACTGACTGGTAAGCACATCTTCCTGTGGCCTCTAAATTATGATTCTGGTTTATAATGTATTTAAATGCTATTTGCAACCAACCTCAAAAATACTGGATAAGTCATATATATATATAAAATCTCTATAGAGTGAGATATTTAATTATGAAATATAGAAAATATATATAGTGATATTTTTAACTATGTGTTCAAAGGGTAGCCTCTGGAGATATGATCCTTAGATATCAAGCTTTGCTTTCTTTTGGTGGGGGCAGGTAAAAACTGTTGTAGCATCTATATTTGGTCTCCTTTGGGGACTAGCAGTGAAGAACTCAGATATCTGAATATATGGAGTTCCTTGGCTTAACAGTGATTCCCAATTTTCTAAAGTATTTCACATGTTTTACATACTCCTACTGACTATCTTTCAAAACTCACCATACATGTCATAGTTCTCCATGAAATACAATTAAAAATATAAAATATGACTATGATTCATCTCATGTCTATTATGTGATTGGGACCTAGTTTTCAA
Source organism: Oryctolagus cuniculus (assembly GCF_964237555.1). Classification (NCBI taxonomy): domain Eukaryota; kingdom Metazoa; phylum Chordata; class Mammalia; order Lagomorpha; family Leporidae; genus Oryctolagus; species Oryctolagus cuniculus. The sequence continues at coordinate 116,943,261 of NC_091443.1, forward strand.
AATGTTGTTTCTGTGTAGAATGTGATTACAGAAGCCTAGTCATTTTCCTAGCAGTTCATAGAGAGTTCCTACTTGAGAAACTCAACATTTTTACCTTCACGGAAAATAGATGGCATGCGGCAAGCTGTGAAATTCACTAATTAATTACTAGACTTTGTGTATATTTTCAAGATAAAGTTCAAAGAAGCAGGACTATCAAATTGTGTGTAGCCAGAATAGCCTAATGAGTGTAATGATTACAGCAAGACTTAGCCATTTGCACACACTGGAATTCATTTTCTGATTTACTCCTTTACTAATAAAAAATTCAAACTTAAAAACCTTTTGGGAAAAAATTTTCATTTAATTCTGGATGAATTACAGAATATTGTAGTTCTTTTTCCTCTGTTTTAGAGCACTTGTTTTCACATGTTATTTACAGACATACAGAATATATGTGTGTGTGTGTGTGTGTATTTACAGATACAGAATATATCAGGGATTTTGTCATGATTGCTACACTGGGATTTTAACACTACTTGACATCTATAGCATGAAAGTAAATAACTGAGTAAAATGTGAAAAAGTCATTCTACAAATAAAGTTTAATATCTTAAGTGCGATGTTTACCTAAAGAAAAAAGCTGGTGGATTCTTGAAACTTTCATTTTAGGGTAAGCACACACCTGGTGGCCAACTCGTGCTTGATTTACTTTTTCAAAGAGAGGAACACATGTATTAGGAATACCATGAGAAATCAGAGACACCCCTTGCCTTTAGTCTTCACAGTTCATCTTACAGTTTATTAGGACATATGACTTCATCTCTAAAATACCCAAATTTCACAGAACCTGTCTGTAAGGTATAATTCTATTTTGGAAAATGGATAATAGGCTGAATGACAACTTGAAGAAATAGAGGTCAGAGACTACTCTTTTAAATTTATTTCATAATAGATTCTGAACAAAATATATGGACCCCAAAATCCACAAAGACAATATATCTATTTCCAGGGATTTTTCTACTTTATTTTATTTTATTTTTAAAGATTTATTTATTTATTGGAAAGTCAGTTACACAGAGAGAGAAGGAGAGGTGGGGGAGGGAGAGAGAGAAAGGTCTTCCATCTGTTGGTTTACTCCCCAACTGGCCCCAATGGCCAGAGCTGTGCTGATCTGATGCCAGGAACCAGGAGATTCTTCCAGGTCTCCCATGTGAGTGCAAGGGCCTGAGGACTTGAGCCATCTTCTACTGCCCTCCCAGGCCACAGCAGGGAGCTGGATCAGAGGTGGAGCAGCCAGAACTTGAACTGGCATCCATATGGGGTACAGCTTTACCTTCTACGCCACAGCACCAGCCCTTCTACTTTATTTTAAACTACTTGCAATTATGCCAAGAGATAAATTTGTGCCATAAAGGGAAAGAAATAGACCTATTGGAGTTGTCCAAAAAGCAGGAAGCCAGCAAGCATGAATTTTTATTTAATTAATTTGGACACTTAACTCTTCATTTTACAATCACCCTGATTAAAATTTAATGTATGTTGAGAGTTAATCACATGCTATATGTGTGTATTTTATATTATTTATATTTTATGATTTTATTATAGTGTTATGAAAGGAAAACTTAGAAGTATAAAGTTGAAAAACGTGTTCCAAGTGACTCAGAGAACAAGTATTAGTGTCCAATTATTACTCTTGCTTTCTGCACATAGTTCCTAAACACGATCTATCAACCCTCAAAGAATATGACACCGTTTTTAGTTGACAAGTTAAAAAAGAATTGTTTGCCCTTTGGTGTATTTTAATTTTCTTTTCCATACTGAATTCAGTTGCCATATTCTACCAGAAAAAATGGGAAACCTGGACAAAACAAAGACTAAATACACAAGTTTATTCCTACAGAGGATACTATCTTAATTGTGGGAATTGTGAGGTGAAAATTCTCCAGGATACCACTACCATCTTGAAACATTTTTGAAGGTAGGAAAAAAGATATCAGTGGATGAGTTTTGTCATAGCACAAAATAAGGGGTCCACTTTCTTTCTTTTCTGTTTATGCATTAGATACTATAAGCACAATTTATTAAAAAGATAGCCCTTTTGCAAATGTTTATTCTTGCTACTCTTGTTAAAAATAATTTAATACAGTAATAATCATGGTACTGACATAAAAATAGACACATTGACCAATGGAAAATTATGGAGATCCTAGAAATAAATTTATGTAAATAGCCAAATATTTTCCAAAGTGCTACCAGGAATATACATTCAGGAAAATGATTGTTATCACCAATAAATGGTTCTGGGAAAATCAGATATTAACACAGAGAACAAGGAAAGAACAAAATCCTCCCTCCATTTCTCACCAAATACAAAAGTCAAGCCAAAATAAATTACAGTGTAATACTAGAAACTAGGAAATTCCTATAAATAACATAGGGAAGTGCTCCATACAATTATTCTGGTTAAGAAAATTCTGGGTAAGGTTCAAAAGCATAAGAAACAAAAGTAAAAACAATTGTATTACATCAAACTAGAAGACTTCTGTGCTGTAAAGGAAAAATGGAGTAAACAGACAATCTATAGAATGGGATAAAATAATTGCAAATAATAACCTGAGAAAGCTTTAATATTCAGAAATTGTAAGGAAATCAGCCAACAATAGCAGAAAAAATGTTCTGATGTAGAAATGGGTAAAATACCTGAGTAGATATATTTCAAGTAGAAGATATACAAATGGTTAACAGGTATATGAAAAAATGCTTAGATGGATTGATCATAAAGGAAATGGAAATCTAAACAACATAGTTATTACTTTAGTCCAATTGCACAGGCCATTATCAAACAGACAAAAGATAAAAAGTATTTGCAAGGATTTAAAAAAGGAAATCTTTATGCTCTTTTATGTGGGAACATCCATCAGTGAAGGAACGGATTTAAGTACAGTGATATAGGGGCCAGCATTGTGGCAGAGGTTAATCCTCTGCCTGCAGCACTGGCATCCTATATGGATACCAGTTCTAGTTACAGCTGCTCCTCTTCTGATCCAGCTCTCTGCTATAGCCTGGGAAAGCAGTAGAAGGTGGCCCAATGCATGGGCCCCTTCTCCCACGTGGGAGACCTGGAGAAGGCTTTTGGCTTTGGATTGGCTCAACTTCCACGTTGTGGCCATTTGGGGAGTGAATCAGCAGATGGAAGACCTTTCTCTCTGTCTCTTCCTCTCATTGTCAGTAACTCTACCTCTCAAATAAATCAAATCTTTAAAAACAAAAAAGAACAGTGATATAAATAGACTGAGATGTTAGTCATCTGCAAAAATGGAAGAGAATCTTCTAATTTAGGACAACATAGATGACCCTTAAGGACACCATACCTAAGTCAGTCACAGAAGGACAAAGGCATGATTCTGTTTAAATGAGGCATCTAAAATTGTCAAATTAAAACAAGCAAACAATAACATTGTTTTGGCCATGATCTGAGTGTGCTAATCAACAAGAATATAATTTCAGTTATGCAGAATAAAAATTTCTAGAGATCTGTTCATTTTACCAATAAATAACAATAGTATATTGTACACTTAAAATCTGTTAAAAGAGTAGGTCTCATGTTAAATATTTTTATAAGAATGAAATTCAAAAGGAAGAGGGGAAGGCATTTAGTCTAGCAGTTAAGACACCCACATTCCATATCAGTGTACCTGGATTTGATTTATGGCTCTTGCTCTGATCCAGTTTCCTGCTAATTTGGATCCTGGGAAACAGTAATAATAGTTTAAGTAGTTGAGTATCTCACCCTTGTTGGAGAACTGGATTGAATTCTTGGCTCTGATCCATGCTGATGTGGTCTTTCAGGGAGTGAGCCAGGGAATGGAAGCTCTATCTCTATGCCTTTCTGTCTTCCTTTGTGTCTCTTTGTCTCTCTTTTAAGAAAAAAAATAAATATTTATATTATTATATATTTATATTATTTTATATTTATATTATGTTATATGGCTAATGATTGAAGAATAAATCTCAAACAGTTCTGGAGTTACTGAACACATGTGTGAATATTGTTTTGTCTGAGTAATGCTTCATAAATGGGTAGGGCATCATTTTCACTTGGGAAAATAGTTGACAGTTGATACTCTTATGTTCTAATGCTTGCCTTGTAGGGTTGGAGCTAAAGTCAGCTCTCCATGTTCACACTTTCTGCATCCTCAGATTTAACCAACCAAGTGCTGCAAGTACTCTCTTAAAACAGTGTGTCTGAATATTATTACAAAACTAGAGATGATTAATTTATGAGAGGATTTATATAGCTATGTAAAAATACTATGCCATCTTATGAAAGATAGAATTCATGGATTTTTGGAGTATAAGGATGCCTAAAATCAATCTTCCATGGATATCAGGAATTACTGTAAACATACAACAGCATTGCTTACTTATTTATACATGTTTTCCAATGCTGCTATATTTTTCTTTTGTAAAAATTACCATTTAAAAATCCAGAAGCAAAAAGCCTAGAGATAATTAAGCCTTAGATGATATCTATCTTAAAGATGCAGAACTCTAGCCTGTGCATTTGCTAATGAAGAGCCCACACAGAATTAATCATTTGAGAGTTATGGCAGACTACTTTGTTTAATTTTGAAAAGTAAAATCATTCATATTTGCATGTTATTTAGGAACACTTAAAGCATATTTGATCAATGACTATCTGCAATTACATTTTATAACAACTCACTTAAATTATCTTTATAATTCTCTAGAACATGTTATTTTATTGTATATTTCCATTTTTACTCTTCCTTCCATCTTTTTTCTCATACATTTATTAGGAAATATTATTTACATTTCTATGTATTCACCAATGAAAGTATTTTTACCACCTATTCTCTGTATATGCAAACATTCACATTCACACACACACACAAACATAAATCTACACATACTTCAGCCATTGAAAATTGAGTTGCAGACATCATGATATTTAATCCCATCAAAATAAGAATGTCCTCCCATATAAATACCCCACCAAATACCAATATCATATTCAGTCATATTGAAACACTGTTAATAATGGGTTCAAATTTAAATTTCCATACTATACCATGAATGCCCTTATATTTATTCATCTATGTTCAGTCCTGTATTCAATAAACTGTACAATGAATATACTTTTTATATATCATCTCATTTGAATTAGATTGGTTAAATAATATTTTTATATGGAATTGATATTCTTCATTGTGTATTTCTCTTGTCTTGCAATGCGTCCTACATTCTTGATTTGTCTCATGGTTTCCTCATTAACAGATTTAGATTTATGTTGCTGTCATTAGCACTACAGAGACAAGGATGTCTGCTCCCCATCTCATTAGGTTAGGAGGCTGTTGAGTCTCATGCCTTCCTTACTAGTGATAGAAAGCTTGAGCCCTTGTTCTTGTACTCCAGATTTCTCCATTGTCAAGTCAACTGGTCTCTGTTAACTAGTGGTTTTGAAGGAATTATTTGAGACCGTGTCTTTCCTGTTCTCCAGTGATATCCATAAATGCTTTACTGCATTCACTAATATTCCTTGCTTGAATAAATCATTGCAGGATTGACTGCATAACTGGTAATTTCTCATTCTATCCCTTCTTCCACAAATATTAACTGGCATACTTCTCTAGTTAGGCACATTTATCTTTTATTAAACTTATTTTTTTTTTAATTTGACAGGTAGAGTTATAGACAGTGACAGAGAGAGACAGAGAAAGGTCTTCCTTCCATTGGTTCACTCCCCAAATGGCCACTATGGCTGGTGCTGTGCCAATCCAAAGCCAGGAGCCAGGTGCTTCTTCCTGGTCTCCTATGTGGGTGCAGAGGCCCAAGCACTTGGGCCACCATCCACTGCTCTCCCAGGCCACGGCAGAGAGCTGGACTAGAAGAGGAGCATCCAGGACTAGAACCCAGCACCCATATGGAATCCTGGTGCACAGGCCATGGCGCTGGCCCCTATTAAACTTATTTCTAAAGTTTCATAGCTATTTTATTCAATGTATTAAATACTGTTATTGGGGACTGGCACTGTAGCTCAGCGGGTTATCACCCTGGCCTGAAGTGCCAGCGTCCCATATGGGTGCCAGTTCTAGTCCCTGCTGCTCCTCTTCTGATCCAGCTCTCTGCTATGGCCTGAGAAAGCAGTGAAAGATGGCCCAAGTCCTTGGGTCCCTGCACCCACATGGGAGACCTGGAACAAGCTCCTGGCTCCTGGCTTTGGATCGGTGCAGTTCTGGTCATTGTGGCCAATTGGGGAGTGAAACATCAAATGGAAGACCTCTCTCTCTCTGCCTCTCCTCTGTGTAACTCTGACTTTCAAATAAATAAGTAAATCTTTTTTAAAAAATCTGTCATCATAGTTACTGTTTTTTGTGAATAGGTTGTCCAAAGTGTCACTAGTGAAGTGCTTCCATGATGGTGGCTGTTTTTTCAGCACATCTCTAACAATCTTTGAGCTCCTTTCCATTTTTTGGTGCTACAAATTAGGTTAGACTCTCTTGTGTTTTCTCTGACCTGTTCATATTAGAGAATATAGATTTTCTTTTTAAATTAAATACTGTTTTATAAAATTATTGAATTTCAGTTTTTTGAGATGAGACCATAATTCTTTGCTGTGAGTGCATTTCTTTCTTTCTTTCTTTCTTTCTTTCTTTCTTTCTTTCTTTCTTTCTTTCTTTGACAGGCAGAGTGGATAGTGAGAGAGAGAGACAAAGAGAAAGATCTTCCTTTTGCCATTGGTTCACCCTCCAGTGGCTGCCACTGCTGGTGCCACGGATGGCACTTGGGCCATCCTCCACTGCCTTTCCGGGCCACAGCAGAGAGCTGGCCTGGAAGAGGGGCAACCAGGATAGAATCTGGCGCCCCAACCAGGACTAGAACCCGGTGTGCCGGCACTGCTAGGTTGAGGATTAACCTATTGAGCCGCGGCACCGGCCAAGTGCATATGTTTCATTGTTTGGTTGTACAGTTCTTTATTTACACAATCAGGTATTTTGTTTATAAAACTAAAAATACACAACTAACATATTTGTAGAACCATCCTATAATTTAATGTTAATGTATTTTTATTAAAAAGTATATCAAGAATATATATGCTCAGAAATTATGAAATCATGTTCACCACTTAATGTATTCTTAATTAAAGGCAATTTTTTTAAAACCCAAATGTACTACTTATGGGGTTTTATCTGCATCATATAGTACCCGTATTCTCTGTTTTGTGATTGCTGCTTAAGGGTTATACTTTGTATATGATTCTTTAATTTTAAACTTTGAGCTTTAGAAACCGTGGTCTACTTAAGTGTAACAATTTCTGTACTGGGTATTTATTGCATTTTTCTTGTATTAATGTAGAACACTGAAGTTTAAAAAGGTTAATTAATGAGGTTCCAAGATGGCAGAATAGGGAGAGTGCTTACTGATCTAGTCCAGGAGAAGATAGTTTAATAAAAGTGGAGAGAGTGTAGTCTCAGTGAAAAATTAGGGGGAAAATGACAGAGGAAACTATTCCAAAATTAGAGGAACATGGTGGGCCTATGTGGAGGGCATGGGTGCCCATGGCTCAGGACCCCAGCTGCTGAAAGCTTCCGCACCTGCACTGCAAAATGAGGTGAGATGAGACCACAGTAGCCCAAGACACTGGTGGAAAAGCAACAGAGTCTAGAGGGAACAAGGCTTGAAGCCCCATGGGGGAAAGTACATCAGCCTAACTAGAGGAGAAAAAAATAAAAGGGATGGCACAGACATGATTCTCTCTCTCCAATCACCTTACAAATGCAATGAGCTGATAAAGCAGGTGCCATTTTGGACATATGTAACAGCTGTGCCAGCTCATGTCTGTGCCCAGCAATCAGCAAATCAGCAGAGTGTAGAAACCTAACTCTGGTGGGGAGTAATAACAGGAGACTAACATCTAGTAACTGTGTGGAGCTTCTGAACCGGGACTGAGGAAAAAAAAAACAGGGTTTGTGGGAGAACTCATGGTGTGGCCAAGACTTTGAGTAGTCTCAGTGGGAGATGCCACAAGCTCGGGTGGCCCTGACTACCCAATGAGAGACATGGCAGGGGAATCTGAGCTTACACTGAGGACCACACAGATCCTTTGTGTGGTCCTTGGGACAGAGCAGATAAATATTATACCTACTGCGGGTAGTGCTCAGGCACTGATCGCCATCAAGAAGGGCTCAGCTGAGTGGGATTATTTCCTTCTGATTAAAAATAAGAGAGAGAGAGAAAGAAGATTTGCAACACCAAACCTGGGTGTGTCACCTTAGGCACACCCTTAAACCTAAAGAACTGAACAGAGCTCTGTGACCCACCCACCACAAGCCTCTAGAGATACACTGAAAGCAGACAGTCCACTTTTCTACAGTCATAGTACAACAAAAATAACCATCGCAGTGGGAAAAAAAGAAGAAACCAATGAGTATCTCCAGAAATGCCGAATAATAAATGCAACAACCCAAGAAACAAGAATAAAGAAGACAACATCATGCTCCCAAAAGAACATGACACTTCAATACAAGATTATGAAGATGATGAGACAGAAAAAATGCAAGGAATGGAACTCAAAAAATTGATGATAAGAATACATAGAAGCAATCAAAAACAAACACACGAACTACTGAAATCCATGCAGGATATGAAAGAAAATCTTTCTCATGAAAATGAAATCTTAAGGAGGAATCAAAATGAAATGAAGAATTCAATAGAACAAATAATGCAGTTGAGAGCCTTAAATCAGAAAGAGTGATGCAGAAGAGAGAATATCAGACTTACATGACAGAGCACAAGAAAGTATGCAGTCAGACCAAAGACAAGAAGAGGGAATTAGAAATCTAAAAAATATTGTTGGGAATGTACAGGATACTATTAAAAAAACCAACATTTGAGTTCTAGGAGTTCCTGAAGTCATGGAACGAGAGAAAGGATTAGAAATCCCTTTTAGTGAGGTACTAGCAGAAAACTTCCCAGGTTTGGAGAAAGAAAGAGACATCCAAGTACAGGAAGCACACAGAACTCCCAATAGACATGACCAGAAAAGGTCTTCGCCATGGCACATTGCAATCAAACTCACCACATTGAAACATAAAGAAAGATTCTAAAATGTGCAAGAGAGAAATGCCAGATTACTCTCAGAGGATCTCCAATTAGACTCACAGCAGACTTCTCATCAGAAACCCTACAGGCTAGGAGAGAATGGTGAATATATTCCAAGCACTAAGAGAAAAAAACTCAAAGCCCAGAATATTACATCCTGCAAAGCTCTCATTTGTGAATGAAGGTGAAATAAAGATGAAACAAAGAGCTTTCATAGCAAAAAGAAATTGAAAGAATTTGTCTCTACTGATCCAGACCTGCGAAAGGTGCTTAAAGATGTGTGACACACAGAAACACAGAAACACAGTCATCAATACAAAAGAAGGTAAAGGAAGAAAATCTCTCGGTAAAAGATCACAGGAAGTTCAAAGTATAAATTTGAAATAACATTGGAAAAATGGCAGGGCAAAGTCACTACTTAGCAATAGTCATATTGAATGTCAATGGCCTCAACTCTCCAGTTAAAAGACTCAGACTGGCTGAATGGATTACAAAACGAAACCCATCTCTTTGCCCCTTAAAAGAAACACATATTTCCAACAAAGGTGCATGCAGACTAAAAGTAAAAGGTTGGAAAATGATATTCCCTGCCAACAGAAACCAAAAAAGAGCTAGCTTAGCCAGCTCTTTTGTTAACACAAAAACTTAAATAAGACAAAGAGGGTCACTATATAATGATTAAGGGATCAATTCAACATGAAGATGTAACTATTATAAATGTATATGCACCTAATTACAGGGTACCATCTATTTAAAAGATATGTTAAGGGACTTAAAGGGAGACATAGACTCCAATACAATAGTATTGGGGGACTTCAGTACTCAACTTTCAGCAATGGACAGATCAACCAGACAAAAAATCAACAAGGAAACAGTAGATCTAATCAACAGCATAGAACAATTGGATCTTATTGCTATAACCGAACTTTTTTTTTTTTGAGAGGCAGTGAGAGAGAGAGAGACAAAGAGAAAGGCCTTCTTTTCCTTTGGTTCACCCCCTAAATGGCTGCTACAGCTGATGCACTGCACCGATCCGAAGCCAGGATCCAGGTGCTTCCTCCTGGTCTCCCATGTGGGTGTAGGACCCAAGCACTTGGGCCATCATCCACTACCTTCCTGGGCCACAGCAGAGAGCTGGACTGGAAGAGGAGCAACTGGGACAGAATCCAGTGCCCCAACCGGGACTAGAACCCAGGGTGCTGGTGTTTGAGGATTAGCCAAGTGATCCATGGCACCGGCGTATAACAGAACTTTTCATCCTACACTTGAAGAATTTACATTCTTCTCAGCAGTGCATGGAACTTTCTCTAGGATTGACCACATGCTAGGCCATAAAGCAAGTCTCAGTAAATTCAAAAAAATCAAAATCATGCCTTGCATCTTCTCAGACCACAATGGAATGAAGCTGGAAATTAGCAACTCAACAATCCCTAGAGAATATGCAAAAACATGGAGACTGAACAACGTACTCCTGAATGAACAGTGGGTTATAGAAGAAGTCAAAAACTTTCTGGAAGCAAACGAAGATAACCACACAAAATATCAAACCTAATTGGATACAGTAAAAGCAGTGGTAAGAGGAAAGTTTATAGCAATAAGTGCCTACATCAAGAAATTGAAAAAGTGCCAAATAAATGAGCTATCAATGCATCTCAAGGATCTAGAAATCTATGGCAAACCAAACCTAAAACTAGTAGGAGGAGGGAAATAATTAAAATTAGAGAAGAATTTAACAAAATGGAATCCAAAAAAATTATGAATGATCAGCAAAACAAAGAGCTGGTTTTTTGAAAAAATAAACACAATTGACACACCAGTGACCCAAGTAACCAAAAAAAAGGAGAAGCCGGCGCCGCGGCTCACTAGGCTAATCCTCCGCCTTGCGGCACTGGCACACCGGGTTCTAGTCCCGGTCAGGGCGCTGGATTCTGTCCCAGTTGCCCCTCTTCCAGGCCAGCTCTCTGCTGTGGCCAGGGAGTGCAGTGGAGGATGGCCCAAGTGCTTGGGCCCTGCACCCGCATGGGAGACCAGGAGAAGCCACGGTGGCCATTGGAGGGTGAACCAACGGCAAAAGGAAGACCTTTCTCTCTGTCTCTCTCTCTCACTGTCCACTCTGCCTGTCAAAAAAAAAAAGGAGAGAGAAGACCAAAATCAATAAAATTAGAAATTAAAAAGCAAATATAACAACAGACACCATACAAATAAAAAGAGACTTCAGAAATTACTACAAAGAATTGTATGCCAACAAACTGGGAAATTATCAGAAATGAATAGATTCCGGGACACATAAAACCTACCTAAATGGAACTATGAAGACACAGAAAACCTAAACAGACCCATAACTGAGACAGAAATCGAATCAAGTGAAATGCACAAATTATGAATGAAGAAAATAGTTATATTAGTACAAATTCTTGAGATATTAATAATAGAGATGTTCAAGAGGAAACATGCTAACATAAATAAAATAGACAAGTTCCTTGAAAGATAAACTCAGTCAAGAAGAAACTCACCACCTGTATTAACCTATTTCTATAAAGCAAAATACAGTCAGAGTTACAAATCTTCCTAGAAAGCATCACCTGGCCCAGATATCCACACTGATGCATCCTTTCAAATATTTTAGAAAGAAATTATATAATTCTACGTGCTTTTCAAAAGATGAGGAGGAACACATCTGAACTAATTCTATAATGAAAATATTATCCTGTAAAAACAAACACAGATATTGAAGAAATCAAATTTCCTCATGAGCAATAATGTAAAAATACAAACAAATTTTGAAATAATGAAGATATTCTCATATAGGTGAATGTATGAGTGAACTGTGCTGTATCATACAAAAAATAGTTTATTGCTAAAAGGAAATGAGCTAACAAATCATGAAAACACACAGAGGAATCTTTGGTATATTACCAAGTAAAAGAAGTTGATGTGAACAATTATACGTGGTCATCACTATGTAACATTTCAGAATGGCACAATCATGAATCTAGTAAAAAGATCAGTTGTTGACAGGATTGTAGAGGGAAGAAATGGATGACTAGGCAGACAAGATTTTAGGGTAATGAAATGCTGTATAATAAAATGATAGATACACATTATTATAACTTTGCATGAATTCATAAAGTTTACAATACAAAATCCTAATGTCAATTATGGATTTGAGGTTTATTAATATAATAATATAAACCACTAGTGAGGTTTATATTAATAAGAGGAGTGATTATGCCACTATGGGAGCAGTTAATTTTGGAAAATCTCTGTACCTTCCTCAACCTAAGATATCACTAAAGATAAGATGTGTTAAAAATTTAGGACATCATAAATAGCACTCTGGCCTCAGAATCAGCCCTAAAGGCATTCGGAGCTGGCTGAAAAGCTCATGAGAGTATTTCAGGCATGGAAAGCCAAGACACTCTGGCAAAAGATCTCTGCGAGTGAGATCCCAGTGGAAAGAACAGGTCATCAAAGAAGGAGGTACCTTTCTCTGAAGGGAGGAGAGAACCTCCACTTTGACTATGACCTTGTCTAAACAAGATAAGAGTTGGAGAACTCAGAGGGCTTCCATAGCCTTGGCAACTCATGACTGGAGCATAGGGAGATTACTGATGCCATAGACAGGAGTGTCAATTGGTAAAGTCAACAACAGGAGTCACTGTGCACTTACTCCTCATGTAGGATCTCTATCCTTAATGTGCTGTACATTGAGATTTAATGCTATAACGAGTACTCAAACAATATATTTCACTTTGTGTTTCTATGGGGGTGCAAACTGTTGAAATCCTTACTTAATGCATACTAAACTGATCCTCTGTAAAAAAAAAAAAAAAAGAAATTATCAATTCCCAACTTGACTCTCACTGGGATTAAACATGACAATAGGTCTGCTCTGATTTCATCATCATTTAAAAAAAAATCATCTATTATTTTTCACTTTATGTTTCTGTGTGGGAGCAAACTGTTGAAATCCATACTTAATGTATACTAAGCTGATCTTCTGTATATTAAGATAATCGAAAATGAATCTTGATGTGAATGGAAGGGGAGAGGGAGTGGGAAAGGGGAGGGTTGTGGGTGGGAGGGACGGTATGGGGGGGAAGCCATTGTAATCCATAAGTCATACTTTGGAAAATTATATGCATTAAATAAAAGTTTAAAAAAAAATTTAGGACATCAAATTCAATAAATAAACTAAATAAATGTCTAAACAAATGGGATATATTCCAGGAATGCAGGGCTTGTTTAACAATAACACAACAATAAATTTTATTATGGTATTAATAATATGAAAGAGAAAAACTGCAGGGTTACTATTGTTTCGCTCCTCTGGGGGATGCCAGATACCCTGGTCCAGGACTCTCTCTCAGTATAGAAATAATGGGCTGAGTCCAAGATGTGCAAAGCAAAAGTGGATTTATTGTGTAGAAAGGAGTACAGACTCCTGAGAGAGAGGAGGGGCTCAAAGCTGGGAGTTCATTATCAGAAGAGTGAGCCTGTTTTTGAGCTTTCAATTTTATACTTTACCACTCTCCATGGGATGTGTTTCGTTTTGTTTTGTTTTGTTTTGTTTTGTTTTTGTGGGAGACATGCAAAGGTTCCTGCTTTAGGACTGCACCCCCTACTTGGGTCTACAGTCACAGATGTACACTTGACTGTACACTTGACCCTTAGCCTGCATTCCAAAGGGCAAAACATCTTTGGCCCACATTGTGACATATGGTTGCTAGGCAGGGGGTCTTTGTTTAAGGTTCTGAACACATGAGCTTTTTGTGAAAAAATTTTCTGTGGCTAAGGTAGGTGAGACTTGGCTCATGTGGGCTGTCAGCATTAAATACCTCATCCTGTTTCATGGCATGAACATGCAGGTGAGTGTCTGTGAGATGGGATAACTTCAGTCAGAGTAAAGGTAGGTCTCAAGATGGAATCTGAGTTCCTGTCACTGTTTTCCGCCCTTACCAAGACCTGAGGCAGCTTTCATAGTCTATCCATGGCTGTGTAGGGGTGTCCAGTCCCTATAACGCCTCAGTGGATAGAGGCATTTGACAAAGTTAACAATCTTTCCTGACTTCACAAATCTCAGGAAACTAAAAATACAAGAGGACTTCATCAGCATAAGAAAGAGCATGGATAACAAACTCCAGAAAACATAATTAATGACAGAAATTAAAATACTTTACCTTTAATATCAGAAACAAGATAGTAATTTGTTTTCACTACTGTTATTCAACATTGTAGTTAAGATTCTAGTCAGTATGCTGAGGCAATAAAAATAAATAAAAGCAGTCAAGTTGAAAGGAAGTATTGAGGATCTCTACTTACAACAATGACCACATAATAGGGGTGTGAATTCTCCATCTTCAAACTCATTTGTAGGCCAGCTTCAGGCTTTAGTAACAAAGTTTTATTGAAACACAGATATGCTCATCAATTTACTTATCTATGGATGCTTTAATACTAAAGTGATAAAAAGTTGTCACAATAATTGTATTGTTACAAATCAGAAATATTTACTATCATTAGTAAGACAATAATTTGAGAAAGGAAACAACTGGGCCAGCACCGCAGCTCACTAGGCTAATCCTCCACCTAGCGGCACCAGCACACCGGGATCTAGTCCCAGTCAGGGCGCCGGATGCTGTCCCGGTTGCCCCCTCTTCCAGGCCAGCTCTCTGCTGTGGCCAGGGAGTGCAGTGGAGGATGGCCCAAGTGCTTGGGCCCTGCACCCCATGGGAGACCAGGAGAAGCACCTGGCTCCTGCCATTGGATCAGCGTGGTGCACCGGCTGCAGCACGCTGGCCGCGGCAGCCATTGGAGGGTGAACCAATGGCAAAAGGAAGACCTTTCTCTCTGTCTCTCTCTCTCATTGTCCACTCTGCCTGTAAAAAAAAAAAAAAAAAAAAAAAAAAAAGGAAACAACTGACAACCTTTGGGCTACACAAAAATTCTGATGCATAAGCCAAAATTGTAATGAGCAAAAAGTGAGTTTAGTAAAACTAGAAGATACAAAATCAATACAGAAAAGTAAAATAAATTTCTATATACCAGCAATAAAAAATCAAAATTTTAGAATCACCACTATTTCATTTAAAATATAAAATATACATCTGATGAAATATTGACAGACCTACAAAAACAACTTAATATTCATATGAAATTAAATATTTCTAAGTGGAGAGAGACATTTTACTCAAAAAAAAATCTCAGGATTTATCTTAACATTATAGACTCAACACAATCTCAATCCCCTTCCCAGCAAGCAATCTGATTATTTTTAAAAGTAACATGTTGATATCAACTCATAGGAGAATAACTCTGAAAAAAATAATAAAATCAGAGAAATGACTACAAGAATTATAAATTTATACTAAAGTGTGATGATGTCATACAGAAGGTCAGAAGAATGGACACAAAAGAAGATCTATAAAAGTTCGAAACACAAACGGTGAACAGGTTTTCTACAGAGTCACAATTGCAATGCAGGGGAGAAAGTATAGTCTTTTCAATATGGTGCTGGCGCAATATAATTTCCAAAAGAAATTTCCACTAACAAAAATGTAAAAAATTCACGACATATCTAACTGCAGTATGAAAACTATAATTCTTGAAGGAAAAAAATCATAGAATAAAACTTTTGTGACTTTAAATTAGGCTTGGCCGGTGCCGCGGCTCAATAGGCTAATCTTCTGCCTTGCAGCGCCGGCACACCGGGTTCTAGTCCCGGTTGGGGTGCCAGATTCTGTTCCGGTTGCCCCTCTTCCAGGCCAGCTCTCTGCTGTAGCCCAGGAGTGCAGTGGAGGATGACCCAAGTGCTTGGGCCTTGCACCCCATGGGAGACCAGGAGAAGCACCTGACTCCTGGCTTCGGATCAGCGTGATGCGCTGGCCACAGCGCGCCAGCTGCAGCAGCCATTGGAGGGTAAACCAATGGCAAAAGGAAGACCTTTCTCTCTGTCTCTCTCACTGTCCACTCTCTCTGCCAAAAATAAAATAAAATTAGGCAAAGATTTCCTAGATATGACAAAAAATAAAATGTATAATTGCATAAAGGGATAAATTATATTAATCAATATTTAAATGTTCTCTTCAGAGATAAAGTTTGGGCAATGGCGATTCAGGAGGCCTTGTTCTGGGCTGACCGGAGGCTATGGTCCTCCCCACAATTGACTGAATCTGAATGGCTGGCTCTAGGGCCCCAAGATGTGGATGGGGTCCAAGATGCCCACCAGCACCATTCAGGTGAGCTTTGTGTGCTAGCGCTGCAGCCAGCCTCTTAAGCTGGACACGAGCTTCAAGATCCTGGACCAGGTTGCCATCCAGGAACTCACAGCTCCATTACTTGCCACAGCCCAGGTCAAACCAGGAGATACCCAAGAGGAAGAAGCTAACTCAGGAGAGGAAGCATTTATTGAAACTCACCAGGATGGTGTCTAGCAGATTCATCCCCCCAGCCATTATGATGGCTACAGAAAGTGCCAAGAGCTTCACTCTGATGGGAAGGCAACCGATGGCGGCACCAAGGAGAACCTCAGCCCAAGACTGGAGGTCACTGGGGACCTTTTTGACATCATTTCAGGCCAGACAGGTGTGGATCACTCACTTTGTGTGGAATGCACAGATTCTCAGACCAGCTGGACACTCAGCTTCATGTCACTGACAGTGAGTGTCAGAACTAATGTTGTTTGGAGATCTTAGAGCAGATGAATGAGGATGACAGGGAACAGTTGCAGAAGGGGATAAGGGAGCTAGCCTTGGAGGAGGAAAGGCTAATCCAGGAACTGGAAGATGTGGAACAAACCACAAAATAGTGGCAGAAAATCTGGAGAAGGTCTAGGCTGAGGCTGAGAGACTGGATCAGGAGGAAGTTGAGTATCAGACAAAATACAATGAATGTAAATAATAACAGGGGGCAGTGCTGTGGCACAGAAGGTTAATGCTCTGGTCTGAAGCACAGGAATCCCATATGGGCACTGGATTGAGACCTGGCTGCTCTACTTCTAATCTAGCTCTCTTCTAGGGCCTGGGAGGGCAGTAGAAGATGGCCCAAGTCCTTGGGCCCCTGCACCCACATGGGAGACCTGGAAGAAGTTCCTGGCTCCTGGCTTTGGATTGGCTCAGCTCTGGGTGTTGCAGCCAATTGGGGAGTAAACCAATGGATGGAAGACCTCTCTCTCTCTCTCTCCCTCTCTCTCTCTCTCTCTCTCTCTCTCTCTCTCTCTCTCTCTCCTCTCCTTCTCTTTCTATGTAACTCTGACTTTCAAATAAATAAATATTTTAAAAAATGACAGCAGCTGGAGCTGGATAAAGAGCTGAAAAGTGTAGAAAACCAGATGTCTTATGCCCAGATGCAGCTGGACAAGCTGAAGACCAATGTCTTCAACACGACCTTCCATATCTGGCACACTAGACTCTTCGGCACAATCCATAACTGCAAGCTGTGCTGCCTGTCCAGTGTTCCTGTGGAATGGAATGAGATTAATGCTGCTTTGGGCCAGATGGTATTGCTGCTTCATGCCCTGGACAATAAGATGGGTCTGAAATTTCAGAGGTATTGACTGGTACCCTATGGAAATTATTCATATCTGGATTCTCTGACAGACAAATCTAAGGAGCTGCCATTATACTGTTCTGGGGGGTTGTGGTTTTTCTGTGACAAAAAGTTTAACCATGCAATGGTGGCTTTCCTGAACTGCATGCAGGAGTTTAAAGAAGAGGTTGAAAAGGGCGAGACATGTTTTTGTCTTCCATAAGGAAGAATGTGGAGAAAGGCAAGACTGAAGACACAAGAGGCAGTGGTGGCTCCTATTCTATCAAAACCCAGTTCAATTCTGAGGAACAGTGGACAAAAGCTCTCAAGTTCATGCTGATGAATCTCAACTGGGGTCTTGCTTTGGGTATCCTTAAAATTTTATAGCAAATGACTTTTTCCTTAGGGATGCTGTCTCAAATTTGCTTCAAATTTTTTTTGCAGAAAGTTTAAATTTGGGTAATATTAAACAGCATATGTCTACAATACCAAAAAAGACAAAAAGCCACAAAAGCCACTTTATTTTAAAGTATCATGACAGTCTCCAGAGCTACCACATGCCATGGACAGCCACTGACCCTTGCCAAAGTTTTAACTCTTATCCCTTGCCTGCCTTTTCCTCTTTCCCCTGAAAACAACTTAGTTGAACTGAGATCGACATGTTCTCACTGGACTTCAGCTCTCTCCACTTCCTGCACTTAAAATATGAAATAGAAACTTTTGTCTGCACTGAGAGAGATGTTTGAGGTACAGTTGGAATATATGAAGAACTCTTAGAGTGCAACACAAAAGGTACCTATAGCACAACCCCTAGTTCTGAAATAGTAAAGCATTTTAGAAATAGCTCATCACAGAAGATGGAAGAGAGGACTGTGGGGGCACAATGGGATGAATCACCTCCTATAATACTGGCATTCCATATGAACACCAATTTGAGTTCTGGCCACTCTTCTTCCAAACCAGCTCTGTTGGAGTACCTGGGAAAGCAACAGTGGATTCCCCACGTGCTTTGGCCCCTGGCACATATGTGGGAAACTACGTGGAGTTGCTGTCTCCAGACTTTGGCCTGGCCCAGCCCAGGCCTTGGGGCCATTTGGGGAGTGGACCAATGCATGGAAGACACTCTCTCTCCCTCTTTCTTTGAAATAAAACAAGGATTTAGAAAATAGAGAAAGGAAAGGATGATGTGAAGGA
Organism: Oryctolagus cuniculus; assembly: GCF_964237555.1. Taxonomy (NCBI): domain Eukaryota; kingdom Metazoa; phylum Chordata; class Mammalia; order Lagomorpha; family Leporidae; genus Oryctolagus; species Oryctolagus cuniculus. The sequence goes on from NC_091443.1 coordinate 116,962,086, forward strand.
AGCAGAGATTGATGGAGATTCTATTTAATGCTTCATACCCAAAATGGCCACGAAATCTGGATCTAGGCCAGGACAAAATCAGGAGTCTGGAAAATCATCATGGTCTCCTACATGGGAGGCAGGTTCCTAAGTACTTGGGATATCTTCTGTGTACTTCCTAGGCACATGGACATGAAGCTGAATCAGAATCATTCTGATGAAAGATGCCAGTGTCACAAGTATTGGCTTGACATACTGCATTACAACAGCGGCCCCAAAATCTGCATATCTTAGAGGAAGGCCACTGAAAATCCTCCAAGGCTGTTTCACATGACTGGGACATGCATCATTGCCATCTGTAGGATTTTTGTGCTTTTTTCCAGTAACATAAATAACCCTGTTTCAAAAATATAATTAAATATTTACTATATGTTTAAGTTTACAGAAGTAGAAATTTTCTATTTTCATGTGAGTAAAACCACAAGTTCTTCCAAAAGAACTGATTTCTTTTCATAACTATCTTATTTCCCAGCTAATATTTTTAATCATTTTCTCAAAGTAAATATCTTCACACAAATGAGGTTATCTAGTATTGCACTTTATAACTGATGGTATTTTTTTAATTTCGTAATGTAAAACCTGTGCTGTAATCATGTATATTTTTCAGCATAGTAATACTTTTTTGTTTTTTAACTTTTATTTAATGAATATACATTTCCAAAGTACAGCTTATGGATTACAATGGCTTTCCCCCCACCCATAACTTCCCTCCCACCCACAACCCTCCCCTCTCCTGTTCCCTCTCCCCTTCCATTCACATCAAGATTCATTTTCAATTATCTTTATATATAGAAGATTAATTTAGCATATATTAAGTAAAGCTCTCAACAGTTCAGCATAGTAATACTTTTAAATATTTTTTAAACCTTAAATGATATAAAATAATTTTCCAGGTAAACATTAAATATACAAAATTCAAAGAATATTTAAAACTATTACATTTTATTCATTATCTGTGCCTTTAAAATTGATTTCTCCTATTCATAAAGCACATAGGCAATTTAATATATAGTAATATTCTATAAGTGAGATTAAATTTAAGAGCAACATGTAGGAACAGGAAAATACACTACTAATAATAAATAATTAACTTTACATCAAACTTTCTATCAAAGCAAAAGCGAAAAGACAGTGTTACCTTCATTATATGTAGGAATAAATAAACCAGGCTTGATTGTCATTGCTATTTTCAAGATTGTGTGTCATTAAAATCTATTTTGGAAGGTGTTACTCTGAGAGAAACCTTTGTATTGATGATAATAGACTTTTCAGGACATAATACAGAATTAAAAGTGTTGTGTTAAGTATTGTTCATGTGTTAAACCGTTGTTAATCCTCACAGTTCTGTGAGTAGGTAACATATTAGACATCCTGTACAGGAATTAACTAGGTACAAGAAAGCCAAGAGATTTGCCTAAACTCATACAGCCCACATGCAGCAGACTCCAAATTAAAATCCTGGAATTCTAGCCAGAAGACAGGTTTTTTTATTTTTAATTTTTATTTTTTTAACTTTTTTAATAAATATAAATTTCCAAAGTACAACTTTTGAATTATAGTGGCTTCCCCCCCCCTAAACTCCCTCCCACCCACAACCATCCCATCTCCCATTCCTTCTCTCATTCCATTCACATCAAGATTCTTTTTCAATTATATTTATATTCAGAAGATCAATTTAGTGTGTATTAAGTAAAGACTTCAACAGTTTGCACCCACACAGAAACATAAAATATAGAGTACTGTTTGAGTACCAGTTACACTGTTAATTCACACAGTACAACACATTAAGGACAGAGATCCTACATAGGGAGTAAGTTCACAGTGACTACTCTTGTTGACTTAACAATTGACACTCTTATCAGTAATCACCCGAGGCTCTTTGTTGTGAGCTGCCAAGGCTATGGAAGCCTCTTGAGTTCACCAACTCCGATCTTATTTAGACATGGTCATAGTCAAAGTGGAAGTTCTCTCCTCCCTTCAGAGGAAAGTACCTCCTTCTTTGATGGCCCCTTCTTTCCACTGGGATCTCACTGACAGAGATCTTTCATTTAGGTCTTTTTTTTTTTTTTTGCCACCGTGTCCAGAAGACAGGTTTTAACACATACTGAAAGTAGATTTTACTTTTAGAGTTTTAAATAAGAAAAACTATATAGGGACAGGTATGAGAAAGAATAACATTAGTAGCATTTTGGACCTGTTAGGATTTAAATACACAATAGATAACCAAAGAGAGATCACAAGTAGGCAGTATGATATACCAATCTGAATGATGGAGGGTTCCTGCTCTGGAGAGACAAATTTGGAAATCATTAGTACATACAGGGTAGTAAAAGTCATTAGAAAGAATATCAAAGATTGACCTATAGAACAATTCTATGTTTCAAAAGAGGGAGATGAGAATAAACAAACCAAAGAAGAAGACTATGATGTATACACTAGAAAGCACTAGAAAACTAGATAAATGGAGGTAGTTTTAATGCTTATTTCAGAATGCTTATTATTGATTATGGCCAGCATTTGTCATTTTTTGATTTTGGATGATAGCCATTCTAACTGGGGTGAGGTGACACCTCATTGTGATTTTTATTTGCATTTCCCTGATGAGTATTGATCCTGAGTTTTTTTTTTTTCATCTTCTGGTAGCTATTTTTATTTCATCCTTTGAAAAATGTTTGTCATGTCATTTGTCCATTTTTAACTTGATTGTGTGTTTTGTTGTTAAATTCCTTGAGCTCCTTATATATTTTGGATATTAATCCTTTATTGAACGCAAATATTTTTCCCATTCTGTTGATTACCTCTTCACTTTGTTAATTATTTCATTTTTTGTGCAGCAAATTCTTGCTTGATGTAATTACATTTGTCTATTTATATTTCCTTTATTACCTGTGCTTCTGGGATCTTACACAAGAATTCTTTGCCTAGACCAGTATCTCATAACCTTCCTTATATGTTTTTCTCTAGTAATGTGATGGTTTTGGGAATTAGGTTTATTTTTTTACATATTTTATTTTTTTAACTTTATTTAATAAAAATAAATTTCCAAAGTACAACTTTTTAAACTTTTATTCAATAAATATGAATTTCCAAAGTACAACTTTTGGATTATAACAGCTTTTTCCCCCCATAACCTCCCTCCCCCCCACAACCATCCCATCTCCCATTCCCTCTCCCATCCCATTCACATCAAGATTCATTTTCAATTATCTTTATATACAGAGGATAAATTTAGTAAATACTAAGTAAAGATTCCAACAGTTTGCACCCACACAGAAACACAAACACTGTTTGAGTACTAGTTATACCATTAATTCCCATAGTACAACACATTAAGGACAGATATCCTACATGGGGAGTAAGTTCACAGTGTCTCCTGTTGTTGATTTAACAATTGGCACTCTTATTTATGACGTCAGTAATCACCCTAGGCTCTTGTCATGAACTGCCAAGGCAATGGAAGCCTCTTGAGTGCGCCAACTCTGATCTTATTTAGATGAGGCCATAGTTGAAGTGGAAGTTCTCTCCTCCCTTCAGACAAAGGTACCTCCTTCTTTGATGTCTCGCTCTTTCCTCTGAGATCTCACACACAGAGGTCTTACATTTAGGTCTTTTTTTTTTTGCCACAGTGTCTTGAGTTTCCATGCCTAAAATACTCTCATGGGCTCTTCAGCCAGATCCAAATGCCTTAAGGGCTGATTCTCAGGCCAGAGTGCTGTTGAGAACATCTGCCATTCTATGAGTCTGCTGTGTATCCTGCTTCCCATGTTGGATTGTTCTCTGCTTTTTAACTCTATCAGTATTAGCAGACACTAGTCTTATTTATGTGATCCTTTTGACACTTAATACTATCAATATGATCAATTATGAACTGAAACTGATCATTTTGAGTAGTTAGATGTCATTGGAACATGCCACCTTGATGGGATTGAATTGGAAACTCTACATTTCTAACTCTACTATTAGGGGTAAGTCCAATTGAGCATGTGCCAAACTGTACATCTCCTCCCTCTCTTATTCCCACTCTTATATTTAATGGGGATCACTTTTCAGTTAAATTTCAACACCTAAGAATAATTGTGTGTGAATTAAATACTTCAACCAATGGTATTAAGTAGAACAAACAATAAAAATACTAGGAGGGATAAAGTATTAAGTTGTTCATCAACAGTCAGGGCAAGGGCTGATCAAGTCACCGTTTTTCATAGTGCCCATTTCACTTCAACAGGTTTCCTTTTAGGTGCTCAGTTAGTTGTCACCGATAAGGGAGAACATATAATATTTGTCCTTTGGGACTGGCTTATTTCACTCAGCATGATGTTTTCCAGATTCCTCCATCTTGTTGCAAATGACCAGATTTCATTGTTTTTACTGCTGTATAGTATTCTATAGAGTACATGTCCCATAATTTCTTTATCCAGTCTACTGTTGATGGGCATTTAGGTTGATTCTAGGTCTTAGCTATTGTGAATTGAGCTGCAATAAACATTAAGATGCAGACTGCTTTTTTGTTTCCCAATTTACTTTTGTTTGGGTAAATTCCAAGTAGTTGGATGGCTGAGTTGTATGGTAGATTATATTCAGGTTTCGGAGGAGTCTCCAAACTGACTTCCATAGCGGCTTTCCCAGTTTGCATTCCCTGCAACAATGGGTTAGTGGCCCTTTTTCCCCACATCCTCACCAGCATCTGTTGTTTGTAGATTTCCTTTTGTAAGCCATTCTAACCGGGGTGAGGTGAAACCTCATTGTGGTTTTGATTTGCATTTCCCTGATTGCTAATGATCCTGAACATTTTTTCATGTGTCTGTTGGCCATTTGGATTTCCTCTTTTGAAAATTGTATATTTAGGAATGACATTCATTCTAACTGTGGTGAGGTGAAGGATTTAATTAATTCCTTAGAAGTCCGATCTCCAAATATTGCCACACTTGAGATAAAGGCTTCAGCATGTGAATTTTGAGGTGGGTACAAAACTTCAATCCATAACATCCCATTTCCAGCTTTTCTGTTAAATTGTTTTTCACGTACTATGCATTTGCTCCAATAGTTTTCATAACCTCCAGTATTCTCAGTGTTCAACTACTGCTACTTCTTGTTTTCAATAAGTCTCTCAGAGGGGAAGAAACCTTTTCTTACAAGGTTAGCCATGGGTTGGCTCAAATTCAGACAGGCCTCCTAGTGGGATTTCCAGAGAAAAATCACTTTGGTTAAGAAAAGGCAGCCCTTTCTTAATGTTGCCTCCTCTAATGACTGCTCAGCTGCTCATTTTTCCTGTTAGTCTGGACTTGTTGATTTTCAATCTTCATATAAAAAGATTGGAAATAGATTTTTTAAATTTTGTAATATTTATAGATTTCTTAGTGAAAAATAATGGATAGGACTCAAGTCTAATCTTGAAACTCATTTAAATGTGGACTGTTCATAGGTTTATATAATATTTTTAGTGTGCTTACAATTTTACCAAATACCTCATATGATGTCAGGTCTGGAATTTCTCTCTTATGGTGAGCAGGGTTTGAACTTTGGAGGTTTGGGGTTTTGGATTTTTGCTTTAGGGAAGTTCAATCTTATTCTACTATGCAGAAAGGGGAAGGAAGATCTAAATACAAAATTATTCAGTTTCCCAAATCTCACTTTTACCAAAATTCATATAACATTTTTTAATTTATTTCATTTTTTATTTATTTAACAGAGTTAGACAGTGAGAGAGCTAGAGACAGAGAGAAAGGTCTTCCTTCCATTGGTTCACCCCCCAAATGGCCACTACAGCTGGAGCTATGCCAACCCGGAGCCAGGAGCCAGGTGTTTCTTCCTAGTCTCCCACGTAGGTGCAGGGCCCAAGCACTTGGGCCTTCCTCCACTGACTTCTCGGGCCACAGCAGAGAGCTGGAGTGGAAGAGGAGCAACTGGGATGAGAACCTGGCAACTATATGGGATGCTGGTGCTGCAGGCAGAGGATTAACCAAGTGATCCATAGCGCCTGCCCCTCAGATGCCATTTTTAAGTACTCCTCAGGTTATGGCAAGTTTTTAAGTAATTTCCAAATTTCTATAGACATATATATATTGACAGCTTTTGACATATTTCATATTGCTTTTGTAGAGGAAAGCATTACTCAGATAATCATGTTGAGTAATTTCCAGTTATCCCTCACTTCCTCATTTTAAAAAAAAATCATTTTGTACTACATTTTTTTAACTTTTATTTAATGAATATAACTTTCCAAAGTAGAGAATATTGATTACAATGACTTCCCCCCCATAACGTCCCTCCAACCCGCAACCCTCCCCTTATCCACTCCCTCTCCCCTTCCATTCACGTCAAGATTCATTTTCGATTCTCTTTATATACAGAAGATCAGTTTAGCATACATTAAGTAAAGATTTCAACAGTTTGCTCCCACACAGAAACATAAAGTGAAAAATACTGTTTGAGTACTAGTTATAGCATTAAATCTCAATGTACAGCACACTAAGGACAAAGATCCTACATGAGGAGTAAGTGCACAGTGACTCCTGTTGTTGACTTAACAAATTGACACTCTTGTTTATGGCATCAGTAATCACCCTAGGCTCTTGTCATGAGCTGCCAAGGCTATGGAAGTCCCCTGGGTTCACTGACTCTGATAATTTTTAGACAAGGCCATGGTCAAAGTGGAAGTTCTCTCCTCCCTTCAGAGAAAGGTACCTCCTTTTTTGATGACCCATTCTTTCCACTGGGATCTCATTCGTGGAGATCTTTCATTTAGGTTTTTTCCCCCCCCAGAGTGTCTTAGCTTTCCATGCCTGAAATACTCTCATAGGCATTTCAGCCGGATCTGCATGCCTTAAGGGCTGATTCTGAGGCCAGAGTGCTGTTAGGACATTTGCCATTCTATGGGTCTGCTGTGTATCTCACTTCCCATGTTGGACCATTCTCTCCCTTTTTGATTCTATCAGCTAGTATTTGCAGACACTATTCTTGTTTATGTGATCCCTTTGGTTCTTAGTCCTATCATTACGATCAATTGTGAACAGAAATTGATCAGTGGGACTAGTGAGATGGCATTGGTACATGCCACCTCAATGGGATTGAATTCGAATCCCCTGGTATGTTTCTAACTCTACTGTTTGAGGTAAGTCAGCTTGAGCATGTCCCGAATTGCACATCTCTTCCCTCTCTTATTCCCACTCTTATATTTAACAGTGATCACTTTTCAGTTAAGTTTCAGCACTTAAGAAGAATTGTGTATTGATTACAGTATTCAACCAAAAGTATTAAGTAGAACAAACAAAAAAATACTAAGAGGGATAACATATTAAGCGGCTCATCAACAGTCAGGGTGAGGGCTGATCAAGTCAGTTAAAATTTAAACTCCTAAGAATAATTGTGTGTTAATTACAGAGTTCAACCAATGGTACTAGAACAAAAAAATACTAAAATGGATAAAGTATTACAAATACATCAACCTTCAGAACAAGAGCTGATCAAGTCACTGTTTCTCACAGTGTCCATTTCACTTCAACAAGTTTCCCCTTTGGTGCTCAGTTAGTTGTCGCCAATCAGGGAGAACATATGATATTTGTCCCTTTGGGACTGGCTTAATTCACTCAGCATGATGTGTTCCAAATTCCTCCATCTTGTTGCAAATGACTGGGTTTCGTTGTTTTTGACTGCTGTATAGTATTCTATAGAGTACATGTCCCATAATTTCTTTATCCAGTCTACTGTTGATGGGCATTTGGGTTGGTTCCAGGTCTTAGCTATTGTGAATTGAGCTGCAATAAACATTAATGTGCAGACTGCTTTTTTGTTTGCCAATTTAATTTCCTTTGGGTAAATTCCAAGGAGTGGGATGGCTGGGTTGAATGGTAGGGTTATCTTCAGGTTTCGGAGGAATCTCCAAACTGACTTCCATAGTGGCTTTACCAGTTTGCATTCCCTGCAACAGTGGGTTAGTGTCCCTTTTTCCCCACATCCTCTCCAGCATCTATTGTTGGTAGATTTCTGAATGTGAGCCATTCTAACTGGGGTGAGGTGAAACCTCATTGTGCTTTTGATTTGCATTTCCCTGATGGCTAGTGATCTTGAACATTTTTTCATGTGTCTGTTGGCCATTTGGATTTCCTCTTTTGAAAAATGTCTATTGAGGTGCTTGGACCATCTCTTAAGTGGGTTGTTTGTTTTGATGTTGTGGAGTTTCTTGATTTCTTTGTAGATTCTGGTTATCAACCCTCTATCAGTTGCATAGTTTGCAAATATAGTTTCCCATTCTGTCGGTTGTCTCTTCACTCTCCTGACTGTTTCTTTTGCAGTACAGAAACTTCTCAATTTGATGCAATCCCAAATGTTAATTTTTCCTTTGACTGCCTGTGCTTCTGGGGTGTTTTCCAAGAAGTCATTATCGGCACCTATATCTTGCAGGGTTTTTCCAATGCTCTCTAATATTTGATGGTGTCAGGTCATAGATTTAAGTCTTTAATCCATGTTGAGTGGATTTTTGTGTAAGGTGAAAGGTAGGGGTCTTGCTTCATGATTCTGCACGTGGAAATCCAATTTTCCCAGCACCATTTATTGAATAGACTGTCCTTACTCCAGGGATAGGTTTTGGATCCTTGATCAAATATAAGTTGGCTGTAGATGTTTGGGTTCATTTCTGGTGTTTCAATTCTCTTCCATTGGTCTATCCATCTGTTTCTGTACCAGTACCATGCTGTTTTGATTACAACTGCCCTGTAGTATGTCCTGAAATCTGGTATTGTGATGCCTCCGGCTTTGTTTTTGTTGTACAAGATTGCTTTAGCTATTCGAGGTCTCCTGTGTCTACATATAAATTTCAGCATCATTTTTTCTAGATCTGAGAAGAATGTCTTTGGTATCTTGATTGGTATTGCATTGAATCTATAAATTGCTTTTGGGAGAATGGACATTTTGATGACGTTGATTCTTCCAATCCATGAGCATGGAAGATTTTTCCATTTTTTGGTATCCTCTTCTATTTCTTTCTTTAAGGTTTTGTAATTTTCATCATAGAGATCTTTAACGTCCTTGGTTAAGTTTATTCCAAGGTATTTGATTGTTTTTGTAGCTATTGTGAATGGGATTGATCTTAGAAGTTCTTTCTCAGCCATGGCATTGCCTGTGTATACAAATGCTGTTGATTTTTGTGCATTGATTTTATACCCTGCTACTTTGCCAAACTCTTCTATGAGTTCCAATAGTCTCTTAGTAGAGTTCTTTGGGTCCCCTAAAGAAAGAATCATATCATCTGCAAAGAGGGATAGTTTGAGTTCTTCCTTCCCAATTTGTATCCCTTTAATTTCTTTTTCTTGCCTAATAGCTCTGGCTAGAACCTCCAGAACTATATTGAATAGCAGTGGTGAGAGTGGGCATCCCTGTCTGGTACCAGATCTCAGTGGAAATGATTCCAACTTTTCCCCATTCAATAGGATGTTGGCCGTGGGTTTTTCATAGATTGCTTTGATTGTATTGAGGAATGTTCCTTCCAAACCCAGTTTGCTTAGAGTTTACATCATGAACGGGTGTTGTATTTTATCAAATGCTTTCTCGGCATCTATTGAGAGAATCATATGGTTTTTCTTCTGCAGTCTGTTAATGTGGTGTATCACATTGATTGTCTTGCGCACATTAAACCATCCCTGCATACCAGGGATAAATCCCACTTGGTCTAGGTGGATGATCTTTCTGATGTGTTGTTGCATTCTATTGGCCAGAATTTTATTCAGGATTTTTGCATCTATGTTCATCAGGGATATTGGTCTGTAATTCTCTTTCAATGCTGCATCTTTTTCCGGGTTAGGAATTAAGGTGATGCTGGCTTCATAGAAAGAATTTGGGAGGATTCCCTCTTTTTTGATTGTTTGGATTGGTTGAGAAGAATTGGAGTTAGTTCTTCTTTAAATGTCTGGTAGAATTCAGCAGTGAATCCACCTGGTCCTGGGCTTTTCTTTGTTGGGAGGGCCTTTATTACTGTTTCAATTTCTGTCTCAGTTATGGGTCTGTTTAGGTTTTCGATGTCTTCCTGGTTCAATTTAGGTAGGTTGCATGTGTCCAGTTATCTATCCATTTCTGATAGGTTTCCCTGTTTGCTGGCATACAAGTCCTTGTAATAATTTCTGATGATTCTTTTTATTTGTGGTGTCTGTTGTTACGTTTCCTTTTTCATCTCTGATTTTATTGATTTGGGTCTTTTCTCTTCTTTTTTTAGTTAGTTGGGCCAATGGGGTGTCAATTTTGTTTATTTTTTCAAAAAACCAGCTCTTCGTTTGGCTGATTTTTTGTAATGTTTTTTTTTTCTTTTGATTCAATCCTCTTGATTTCTTCTCTGATTTTAATTATTTCTCTTCTCCTACTAGATTTGGGTCTGGTTTGCTGTAGGTTTTCTAGATCCTTGAGGTGAATTGAAAGCTCATCTATTTGGTGCCTTTCCAATTTCTTGATGTAGGCACCTATTGATATAATCTTTCCTCTTAACACTGCTTTTGCTGCGTCCCATAAGTTTTGGTATGTTGTGCTGTTATCCTCATTTACTTCCAGAAAATTTTTGATTTCTCTTTTAATTTCTTCTATGACCCATTGTTCATTCAGGAGCATGTTGTTCAATCTCCATGTGTTTGCGTATGCTCTAGGGATTCCTGAGTTGCTAATTTCCAACTTCATTCCTTTATAATCTGAGAAGCTGCATGGTATGATTCTAATTCTTTTGAATTTGCTGAGACTTGCTTTATGACCTAGTATGTGGTCAATCCTAGAGAAGGTTCCATGTACTGCTGAGAAGAATGTAAAATCTTTAGCTGTAGGATTGAAAGTTCTGTAGATATCTGTTAGATCCATTTGGGCTATAGTGTCGTTTAAATCTACTGTATCCTTGTTGATCTTCTGTCCTGTTGATCTGTCTATTTCTGAGAGTGGAGTATTGAAGTCCCCCAGTACTATTGTATTGGGGTCTAAGTCTCCCTTTAAGTCCCTTAACAAATCTTTTAGATAAACCGGTGCCCTGTAGTTAGGTGCATATACATTGATAATTGTTATATCTTCTTGTTGTATTGATCCCTTAATCATGATATAGTGTCCCTCTTTGTCTCTCTTAACAGTTTTTGTGGTAAAGTTTATGTTGTCCGATATTAAGATGGCTACGCCTGCTCTTTTTTCATTTCTGTTGGCATGGTATATCTTTTTCCAGCCTTTCACTTTCAGTCTGTATGGATCTTTGTTGGAAAGATGTGTTTCTTGTAAGCAGCCAATAGATGGGTTTTGTTCCTTAACCCAATCAGCCAATCGGTGTCTTTTAACTGGACAGTTCAGGCCATTTACGTTCAATGTGACTAATGAAAAGTGGTAACTTTGCCCTGCCATTTGCCAAAGATACGTTCTAATATATGCTTTGAATTCCCTGTGATCTTTTGCTGTGAGGTTTCCTTCCTTTATCTTCTTTCATATTGATGACCGTGTTTCTGTGTTTCTGTGTGTAACACATCTTTAAGCATCTTTTGCAGGGCTGGACGAGTGGTGACAAATTCTTTCAATTTCTGTTTGCTATGAAAAGTCTTTATTTCACCTTCATTCACAAATGATAGCTTAGCAGGATATAATATTCTGGGCTGGCAGTTTTTCTCTCTTAGTACCTGGGCTATATCTCACCATTCCCTCCTAGCTTGTAGAGTTTCTGATGAGAAGTCAGCTGTGATTCTGATTGGAGATCCTCTGAGAGTAATCTGACGTTTCTCTCTTGCACATTTTAGGATCCTTTTCTTTATGTTTCACTGTGGAGAGTTTAATTACAACGTGTCGTGGTGAGGATCTCTTTTGGTCGTGTTTATTAGGGGTTCTGTGAGCTTCCTGTACTAGGATTTCTCTGTCCTTCTCCAAACCTGGGAAATTTTCTGCTAATATCTCACTAAAAAGGCCTTCTAATCCTTTCTCCCTCTCCATGCCTTCAGGAACTCCTAGAACCCGAATGTTGGTTTTTTTAATAGTATCCTGAAGATTCCCGACAATATGTTTTAGATTCCTAACGGGACAGAATCCAGTGCCCCAACCGGGACTAGAACCCAGTGTGCCGGTGCCACAGGTGGAGGATTAGCCTAGTGAGCTGTGGCGCCGGCCCTTATCTTTCTCTTAATGGTTCTCAAATTTGTTGGCATGTGGTTTTCACAATCTATAATGGGCAGTGATGTTTCTGTGTTATCATATGCATTGTCGCATTTTCATGTCTGCTATTGACTTGAGTCTTCTCTGTTTTTATTGTCTACCTAAAAATTTGTTCAAGTGTATTTTTTTAGAGATTTATTTTATTTATTTGAAAGAGTTACAGAGAGACAGAGGCAGAGAGAGGTCTTCTATCTGCTGGTTCACTCCCCAGTTGGCCATAATGGCTGAAGCAGCACTGATCCAAAGCAGGAGCCTCTTCCAGGTCTCCCACGTGGGTGCAGGGGCCCAAGGATTTGGGCCATCTTCCACTGCCTTCCCAGGCCATAGCAGAGAGCCGGGTTGGAAGTGGAGTGGCTAGGACTTGAACATGCACCCTTACGGGATGCCTGCAATGCAGACTGGGGCTTTAACCTGCTGTGCCACAGCACCAGCCCCCACAACAGTATTTTTTCCTTCATACTATCTGAACTCTTAGTGTAGAGTTACCCTTAGGAATATAAAGTAAACTGAAAATAGATTTTTGTAAAAATTAATGGAAATAGGAGAGGGAGGAGGAAGAAGGGTTGGAACGTGGGTGGGAGGGAGGGAAGGATGGGGAATATCACTATGTTCCTAGATCTGTATATAGGAAATACATGAAACTTGTATACCTTAAATAAAATTTAGCCTCCGAAGCGGTCAGCTGCTTCAAAATGAAGCTGAATATCTCCTTCCCAGCCACTGGCTGCCAGAAACTCATCGAAGTGTACAATGAACGTAAACTTCGTACTTTCTATGAGAAGTGTATGGCTACAGAAGTTGCTGCTGACGCTCTGGGTGAAGAATGGAAGGGTTATGTGGTCTGGATCAGTGGTGGGAATGACAAACAAGGTTTTCCCATGAAGCAAGGTGTCTTGACCCATGGGCGGTCCACCTTCTGCTGAGTAAGGGGCATTCCTGTTACTGACCAAGGAGAACTGGAGAAAGAAAGCTCAAATCAGTTCGGGGCTTCATTGTTGATGCCAATTTGAGTGTTCTCAACTTGGTCATTGTAAAAAAAATAAAATAAAAAGAGAGAGAGAAAGATATTCCTGGATTGACTAATACAACGGTGCCTCGTTGCCTGGGTCCTAAAAGAGCCAGCAGAATTTGTAAACTTTTCAGTTTCTCTAAAGATGATGATGTATGCCTGTATGTTGTAAGAAAAGCCCTTAAACAAAGAAGCTAAGAAACCTAGGACCAAAGCACCCAAGATTCAGTGTCTCGTTACTCCACGTGTCCTGCAACACAGACGCCAGTGAATTGCTCTGAAGAAACAGTGTACTAAGAAGAACTAGGAGGAGGCTGGAGAATATGCTAAACTCTTGGCCAAGAGAATGGAGGAGGCCAAAGAAAAACGCCAGGAACAGATTGTCGGGAGATGTGGGCTGTCTTCTCTGAGAGCGTCTACTGCTAAATCTGAGTTCAGTCAAAACTAAGGTTTAATAACAACAGATAAATAAGATTGTGTTTCAGATCTCAAAATAAAATTTAAAAATACAAATTTTGTTCACCTTTTCAAAAAACCTAATCCACTCATCTTTTTAAAAATTTATTTCATGTTTCAGTTCTGATATTATTTCTGTCTTCTAACTCTGGGATTTTCTTGCTTTTTGCGGTCCTTGAGGTGCATTGTTGTGTTTGTTGCATTTCCATTTCTTAGGCCATCCTCTGCTGCTTTCCCAGGTGCATCAGCAGGGAGCTGGATCAAAAGTGCAGCAGCTGGGATTTGAACTGGCACCCATATGGGATGCCGGTGCTGCAGACAGAGGCTTAACTTGCTACACCGTGGTACTGGCCCCTCAAATCAGTTTTTCAAAGTTCATTCTGATGTGCCCTGACCTCCACTGCTGCCTGGAGGCGCTCACAGCCTGAGCCCTGAGGGGCCGTGTGGTGTCCTGGCCAGCCTCGAGCACCCTTGGTATGGCTTTGGCTCACAGCTAGTTAAATGCCCTTGAACTTGTCCCCCATGTACACAAAAATTATCTAGGGGCTGGTGTTTGTGATGTAGCAGGTAATGCTGCTGCCTGTGATGCCAGCATCCCATATGGCACCAGTTCAAGTCCTGGCTGCTCCACTTCCAGTCCAGCTCCCTGCTAATGCACCTGGGAAATTAGTGGAGGATGGCACAAGTGTTTGGGCCCCTGCACCAATGTGAGATCTGGAAGAAGCTCCTGGCTCCTGGCTCTTGACTTTGGCTGGGGCCAGCTTCAGCCGTGAGGCCATTTGGGTAGTGAACCAGTGGACAGAAGATCTGCCTCTCTTCCCCTCTCTCCCTGTAACTCTGCCTTTCAAATAAATAAAGTAAATCTCTAAAAGATTATCAAAAATATGTTGATACTGAGATCACATACAGCATCCTAAATATATAGCCCCTTAGTTGAGTCAATGCCACCTACAATAGCATACACAAATTCTGCTCCTGTGTGCCCTGGTCCAATACTGCTTTTCTTGTTATTGATAACATAGTCATGCCTTGTGTGCACAAACTTGCCTGTGTATAATTAATTTTATGTAATTCCCTCTTAAGTGTTATAGGAGTAAAAGGTGGATTCCTGGGGCAGCAATAAGTCACCTCCTGGTGTCCACATCCCACATAGGATTTCCTGGGTTTACATCTGGTCCAGTCCTGATTCCAGCTTCCTCCTGATGTGCACTGTGGGAGACAGCAAGTCTCACAAGGGCCCAAAACACAGCCCACAGTTCTTTGTGGGCTCCTGTGTTGGAGTGTGGGTGGGCGTGGATGATACGGGACTTTGCTTGTCATGGAATGGGAGCTGGAAACACAGCTGCTTAGAAGCTGACAACCAAGGCACAGAGATGAGTCTGAATCCCATTGTTTCAAGCATGTGGGGGCAAAACCCCCAAGTTACTTCTGGGAATCTGTGCCACCACTGGGAGAAGTACTAGGCTAAGACTGTCGGGGGGTGTGTTTGGGCATTTGTAATTTGCCGGAGGATACAGACATGCAGGCAGTTTACAATAGACCCTTTCCGGGCCATATTCAGGAGTGGGAGAGGTTAGTGATTTCCCACAGATGAGAGTGTGAGTTTTCTACGTGAGTGCAGATTTGTGTTAGCCAATATAGTATATCTTCTCCTAGACAAGCCCTTGTTCACCCCTCATACACACTGCTCTGCACAAAGGTGCCTTGCCCAAGAACTCCTCTTCACTATTCCTCCCTGTGAGAAGTAAACACTTGGTTCATTTTCAAAGTAAGAATGGTAGATTCCATGCACCTGAGTTTTTAGGGACCCAGGAAGGTTGTGGCCAAACAACTGAAGCAAATGCCAGGAAGATTGTCACGCTGTTGTTACTCAGCCAATGAGGAACTGGGGGAGGGATCTGCTTGCTAGGAAATAAATAGCTTGCTGGAACCTTCTCCTGGTGTGCTGGCACAAGGTGTTGCAAGATCGGAAGTTGGGTCTCGCTCTTGTTGCACTCACTGAGTCGAGTCCATCACTTGAGCGGATGGGTGAGGCTGTTTCTCACACAGACCAAGCTTTAGGAATCATCTGTCAGCCAATGGAGAGCCACCCGTGGTGAGTGTGTGTGTTCTGCAAGAGGCAAACATGCATGGCCTTGCCTTCATTACTTGGCTGTGGTTTCCTGGGCTGTCCTGGGCTTCAAAGACCCCCAGGGATGAAAGAAGGCAGGGACCGCAGTTTCCTTGCTGTGGGAACTGAGGCGATGCCTGTGAAAGCACATTTTGTGCACATGCGAGGGTTGTTAGGAAATGGCTGTACATCTCTGCTAGCTGCTTCCTGAGTTCAGGAAGCTTGGCCCTGGTTGCAGTGCTGGTCACGATGGGGTGAGGGTGAGGGTGAGGGACTGAGCTAGAGCTCGGGGCTCCGCTTCAGGGGGCTGTGCTCAGTCTGAAGTTTTACTCTTTCTGCTGATGCTTTTTTTTTTAATTAAAGATTTATTATGTATTTGAGTTACACAGAGAAGGAAAGGCAGAGAGAGGCAGAGAGAGAGAGGCAGGCAGAGGCAGAGACAGATGTCAGTCTTCCATCCGCTGGTTCACTCCCCAGTTGGCCACAATGGCCAGAACTGTGCTGATCTGAAGCCAGGAGTCGGGAGCTTCTTCTGAGTCTCCCACGCAGGTATAGGGGCCCAAGGACTTGGGTCAGCTTCTACTGCTTTCCCAGGCCTTAGCAGAGAGCTGGATCGGAAGTGGAGCAGCCAGGTCTTGAACTGGCACCCATATGGGATGCCGGCACTGCAGGCGGCGGCTTTACCTGCTATGCCACAGTGCTGTTCATCCTTATGACATTGTTGTGTTTTTTCTTTTTTTGAAGATTTATTTATTTGAAAGAGTTTTACACACACACACACACACACACACACACACAGGTCTTCCATCTGCAATTGGCTGCAACGGCTGGAGCTCTGCCGATCCTGAAGCCAGGAGCTTCCTCCAGGACCTGGGCCATCTTCCTCTGCTTTCCCAGGCCATAGCTGGATCAGAAGTGGAGCAGCTGGGTCTTGAACCAGTGCCCATAGGGATGCTGGCCCTTCAGGCCAGGGCATTAAGCCGCTGCAGTACAGCGCCAGCCCCTGTGTTGTCTTCTGATTCCTGGTGTTTCCAAACTCTCCATCTTCTTGTCCTCCAGTGAGCCCCTCCCCTAGCCTGCCTTTTTCACCCCTTCTCCCCTCCAGCCCTTCCTCCTCCTGTCTGCCTATGGGTATCAACTGTTATGGCTGTGAATGCTAAAGTCCTGCCTTACTCCTGGTGTTTTATTTCATGTTTGATCCTAGTATGAAAGGTGATTTTATGTAATGACTGGAGGGGGCCACCAAGTGCCCACACATTTGGCCAGGCATAAATTTGATGTTTCTGTGTGGGTACTTCTGGCTAGGTTTAACATCTATAGACTTTGTCAAGGAAATTGCCCTTCCTGGTGAGGTTTGAGTAGAGCAGAAGGGCTACTCAGTCCGTGAGCAGGAGCGGACCCTCCTACCTTAATGCCTTAGATAATTGACCAATACTCTGATAGTGTCCTAGAATTGAATGAATGGCTCTCCTGGGTCTCCAGATGGGGACATGGGCATCTTGGTCCCTGGGATCCTCCCCAAATGACTCAGGAGCGTCAGTAGCTGTATAATGCATCTTTCTTTGCCAATACAGGCAAATGCCAGATACATAGAGGGATGAATGGATGGTTACATAGATCAACAGATGCATACATGGAGATTTCTGCATTCTGTTGTGTCTACTTACATTGGCATTTCTGGTTAATTTCCACAGAAATCTTGAGGATCTGAATTATGCTAAGGTGTCAGGCAGTGTGGTTTTGTAAAGATGAAAGAAACGGAAGTGTACCCTGAACGCACAAGCTTGGTGGGTAGATAAAGCAAACTCACCTAAGAAGACAAAGAACAAATCAAAGTAGAGCACAGGGAGATGCTTTGTCTCGCAGAACAGGAGCACAGTTGAAATTTGTGCCTGTGTAATCCGCAATGAGGCCAATTGTGGTCAGAATAAAATTAACTCACCTGTTTTGGGGATCAGTAGGAGCAGTAAGACACCTTGGTTTTTCCTTAAATGAGCTGATTCCTCCACGTTGGATGTCCATCAGCCACACCTGGGTAGACCCCTGAGCTGTGATGACCCGAAGATCTCAACACGTTTCAGCCTTGCCTGAGCCTGTGGGTCTGGCCAGGCATTAGATTCCCTCCTTGCAAAATGCCCTGCACAGTGCTGAAATAGTTTGTCCAAGCTCTCTGTCTGATGGCTGAACTGCTAGTGGTGGTGATGTACTAGTCTGTTCTCATCCCAGATTAGATCCATGGTCACAGCTTCAGTGAGATACTCTTGGAATCGAGGAGCTAAATTTTTCATGCTCCCCTGGGACCTGTCTAACCAAATCTAGTTGCAAATGATACAGTAGCTTCTCTGGGGAAGGAAGATTGTTTCTTTGGTTTCTAGGAATAATCTGTTACACCTAGAAGAAGAGTATTCCTGGGTGGAATCCAAAACTCCCCAGCCAGCTATCTGAGTGGCACACAGGGAGGTGTATACAATGTACCATAGTGATTCCTTTTTTTATGATTTATTTTATTTATTTGAAATAGGTAGAGACAGAGAGGTCTTCATCTGCTGTCTCACCCCCCGACCCCCCAGATGGCCACAATGGCCAGAGCTGTGCCGATCTGAAGCCAGAAACCAGGAGCTTCCTTTGGGTCTCCCATGTGGGCAAAAGGGCCAAGGACCTGGGCCATCTTCTATTGCCTTCCCGGGCCATAGCAGAGAGCTGGATCAGAAGAGGAGCAGCTGGGACTTGAACCATATGGGATGCTGAAACTTCAGGCCAGGTTTTTTTTTTTTTTTTTTTTTTTTTGAGTTAAAGAGAAAGGTCTTCCTCCCATTGGTTCACCCCCCAAATGGCTGCTATAGCTGGAACTATGCCGATCTGAAGCCAGGAGCCAGGTGCTTCCTCCTGGTCTCCCAGGTGGGTGCAGGGGCCCAAGCACTTGGGCCATCCTCCACTGCCTTCCTGGGCCACAGCAGAGAGCTGGATTGGAAGAGGAGCAACCGGGACTAGAACCGGTGCCCATATGGGATGCCAACGCTGCAGGCAGAGGATTAACCAAGTGAGCCATGGCGCTGGCCCCAGGCCAAGGCTTTAAACCCACTGTGACACAGTGCCGGCCTCACCATAGTGATTCTTTAATATGTAGAAATGACTTTTTTTCTTAGGGATGTACTGTTTAAAAGTCTTCCTGTAATCCTTGCTGGTATATAGGAGAATCAACAATAGCCTTTGGGCATTGTTGTAAAATGGACCTCATGGTGTTTAATTTTTCACATTATGCTTGGGATTATCTCAAAGACCACTGGCACTGAAGTCAGTGTTCACGTAGCCAATGGATGAATATAATCCAATTTAGCATGTTTTAGCTGTCTCCACATTAGTTATTCTGCATCTGGCATCTGTTAAATACTAATCAATCAATGCTATTGATGTAAAGATCTTCAACCACTGGTGTTTACTGAACACTTTATTCCAGGTTCTCTACCCCTTGTTGCTAAAGAGAGCCCCTCTCTGCTTTCCCCTTGTTCCTCAGGAGGGCCTGGTCCTATTCTGATCTGGTTGGGGCCTCTCCCTCTCATATCTTCATGGCACCATGCTGGGAGGCACTTCCTGAATGAAGCATCTGGTGCAGTATTTACCCTCTTAGTCCTGTGTCTTCATGATCTGCCCTCAAGGCCTCAACCTCACCACATTTGGCAGGCTAGCTTTGTGGTAAAGTGTCTGGAATTAGGTTTGTGAAGGGGAGTGGGGAGAGGAGCATAGGTTCTTAGTCGTATGTCCCAGAATCCAAGCAAGACACTAAATGGCAGTATCCTTAGATATCTTTAAATGGCGCCTGTTTTAGAAAGAAAAAGCCTATCATGGTTTGAGGGTTCTTGTTTCCCACTTAAGTGCAGTGTAAGAACTTTTGCTCTCAGGTTGTAGAATTGCCAGGCTCTTACGGAGTCTTGAAAATCAAGGTTTCTTTAGCTGTGTCTCACTGATCCCCTTTCCTCAGCCAGAAGCTTCCAAGAAAGGATGGACACCTTCAAAACCGTCCTCTTGTGACCATCCTCTCACCTAGGTGGGGGAGAGGAGGATAATGGTGAACCTTGTTTTCACAGTGGTGTTAACTTTACTGTTTCCTCTCTACTCTGAGGAATGCTTTCAGTACAACAACTCCATTTCCCAAAGTTATCCTGGTCTTCAGTATTTGAAAGGCACAGTTACAGAGAGGCAGAGGAAGAGAGAGAGGTCTTCCCACCGCTGGTTCACCCCTCAAATGAAAGCAATGGCTAGAGCTGGGCCAATCCAAAGCCAGGAGCTTCTTCTGGATTTTCCATGTGGGTGCAGGGTCCCAAGTACTTGGGCCATCTTCTACTGCTTTCCACAGCAGAGATCTGGATCCGAAGGGGAACATCCAGGACTTGAACCAGTGCCTGTGTGAGATGCCAGCACTGTAGGAGGTGACTTTAACTGCTGTGCTATAGCACCAGCTCCAAAATATTTACAGAAATACTAATATACATTGACATTTTCTTATTTATTTTGGAATCATACTTTTTGTCTTTTAAAATTTAAGCTCCTATCTATAAGGGAGAAAATGTAGTATTTATCGTTCTATGTCTAGCTTATTCACTCTTATTATCTCTTTGCAGCCAAGTCTTCTGGCAACAAAGTAGAGATTTTCAAATAAGTTCTGAGCAGACAATGTTATCCAGTAGAAGAAGTTAACAAAGGTAATGCTGCAGTCTACAGCTAAGATTGGCCCTTCTGAGGCCATTGATACATTCCATTTTATGAATATCAAAAATCTTATCAAAATGAAAAATACTTTAAAATTTAATTCTAAATGCTTTTTAAAATACATTGATACTTTGAGTGTCTACCAGATGCCAGCTGCTACAAGAAGAACTACAGAAAAGGTATACCCAAAGGAGGGGCATAATTTCTGTCCCTAAATTCTGCTACCAAATCTGCAATCTGGACATGATCCAGAAGCAACAGAAATTGTTTGTAAATTTATATTTATTAAATAAAAAAAGAAAAAGTACAACTTTTGCATTGTTGTGGCTTTTTCCCCCATAACCTCCCTCCCACTTGCAACCATCCCATCTCCCACTCCCTCTCCCATCCCATTCTTTGAGATTCATTTTCAATTATCTTTATATGAAGATGATCAACTTAGTATATACTAAGTAAAGATTTCAACAGACTGCACCCACACAGCCACACAAAATAGAGTATTGGTCGACTAGTAGTTTTACCGTTAATTCTCATAGTACAACATATTAAGGACAGAGATCCTACATGGGGAGCAGGTGCACAGTGACTCCCGTTATTGGTTTTTTTTTTTTTGACAGGCAGAGTGGACAGTGAGAGAGAGAGACAGAGAGAAAGGTCTTCCTTTGCTGTTGGTTCACCCTCCAATGGCCGCCGCTGCTGGCGCGCTGCGGCCAGCGCACCGCGCTGATCTGAAGGCAGGAGCCAGGAGCCAGGTGCTTTTCCTGGTCTCCCATGGGGTGCAGGGCCCAAGCACCTGGGCCATCCTCCACTGCACTCCCTGGCCACAGCAGAGGGCTGGCCTGGAAGAGGGGCAACCAGGACAGAATCCGGCGCCCCGACCGGGACTAGAACCCAGTGTGCCGGCGCCGCTAGGCGGAGGATTAGCCTAGTGAGCTGCGGCGCCAGCCCCCGTTATTGATTTAACAATTGACACTCTTATTTATGATGTCAATAATCACGAACTGTCGGTGCTATGGAAGCCTCTTGAGTTCACCAACTCTGATCTTATGTAGTCAAGGCCGTATCACAGTGGAGGTTCCTTCCTCCCTTCAGAGAAAGGCGCCTCCTTCTTTGATGGCCCGTTCTTTCTGCTGGGATCTCTCTCACCGAGATCTTTCATTCAGGTCATTTTTGCCAGTGTCTTGGCTTTCCATGCTTGCGAGACTCTCATGGGCCTTTTAGCCAGATCCAAATGCCCCAAGGGTGGATTCTGAGGCTGGAGTGCTGTTTAGAGCATTTGCCATTCCATGAGTCTGCTGTGCATCCTGCTTGCCCCGTAGGATCATTCTCTCCCTTTCAATTCTATCCTTCATTATTCCAGAAGCAGCAGAAATTGTATTTATCTTTTGCAAAGATGGGGCTTGGGCTGGAAGGGTTTTGCTCTGACTCCATTGTAACTGTTCAATCAATTTACTTTATGTAAATTACTTTACTTCATTGTTTAATAGAGTAAACTTGATTATATTGTCTATTATTTGACATTACTGTGATTCTCTCGAGAGAGTTACAATATACATATAATATACATTATATTTCCTATAATATTTAAATATTTAATATTTATATATTTATATATTTGATTATTTAAATATTAAATATTCAAAGTGTGTACTGTTCTAATATTCACTTTGTGGAAGTATTTAAAATAGATGTTTAAAAATTAAATATTGGCTGGTACACCTGAGCATTCAACCACTCACCCTATTCCCAACTCCCACTACAAATGCTTCTCAAACTATTCCAAACAATTGAAAGGGAAGGGGTACTCCCAAACTCCTTCTTTGAGGACAGTATCACCTTAATTACAAAACCAGAAAAAGATACAGGAGAGAGAACTACAGACCAATATCCTGATTAACACAGATGCAAAAGTCCTCAAAAAAAATTCTAGCTAATCCAATTGAACAACACATCAGAAAGCTTATTCACATAAACCACGTGTGATTTTTTCCCTGGTATGTAGGTTTGTTTCAACACATGCAAATGAATAAATGTGATGTGTCACATGGACAGACTGAAGAATAAATACCATATAATTATATCAGCAGGTGTGATAAAGCACTTGATGAAGTATAACATCTTTTCATGACAAAAATCTTAAGCAATTTGGTTATAGAAGGAACATACCTCAACTCAATCAAAGCAATATATGACAAACACACAACCATCATCATATTGAGTGGGAAATGTTGCAAGTATCTCCACTAAGATTTGGAAGCAGACAAAGATGCCCACTCTTACATCTGCTATTCTGTATACTTCTGGAGCTGTTAGCCACAGCCATAGGCAAGAAAATCAATTCAAATAGATAGAGATTAGAATTGGAGGAAATCAAATCATCCCTGTTTGCAGACATCATGATTCTGTATACAGGATCAATGGACTCCAACTTGGTATAGTTCCAGCATATAAAGTCAACACATGACAATCAATAGCCTTAATAACAAATACAATGTCATGGCTGTGAAAGACGTTCTAAGATCAATTCAATTAGCAGTAGCTCCAGAAATATTTTAAATATCTTATAAAATTAACCAAGAATGTGAAACATCTCTACAGTGGAAACAAAAAGCAACCAACAGATTGGCAGAAAATGTTTGCAAATTATGCAACTGATAAGTGATTAAGAACCAAGATATGTAAAGAGTTCAAGAAACTCCAAAACAATAAAAACAATACAGTGAAGAAATCTGACACGACATGAACAGTCAGTTTTCAATGCATGAAATACAAATGATCAATAGACACATGAACAATTCCTCAGGATCACCAGCCAACAGGAAAATACAAATAATCACAATGAGGTTTCACATCACCCCAGTTAAAATGTGTACAATCCAAAAATTAAAAAAAAAATGCTGGCAAAGATGTGGGGGGAACAGGTACCCTAATACACTATTGGTGGGAATGTAAACCCATACAATTATTATTGAACACAGTATGAAAATTCCTTGGAAATATGAAAATACATCAAATGTATGACCCAGCCATTCCACTCCTGGTAAGTGACCAAATGAGATGAAATTGGTACGTGAGACATATTTCTACCACCACGTTCATTACAGCTCAATTCACAATAGCTAAGCTATGGAATCAGTTCAGATGTCCATCAGATGATGACTGCATAGAGTGAATGTGGCATATATACACGACAGAACACTACAGATAGAAAAAAGGGGTGACATCTTGTCTTTTCTAAAAAAGTTAATGCAACTGGAAACCATTATGTGTATTGAAATAATCCAGTTCTTGAAACACAAACATCATAGGTTTTCTTTTATATGTAGTAAGTTAGAGTACAAAAGTCTATTGAAATGACATGGTCCTCTTGCGATTGCACTGTTGTTTTTAGCCCTTGTTTGTACTGCTGTGGACCTGTGGTCTTTCTGCTTTTTACTTGTTGACTATTATGGTTCGTGGTGCACTAAGCCCGTGATTACATACTGAAATTGTTTTTATAAAAATTAAAGGAAAAAAAGATGAAAGAGGAGGGTTATGGGAGGAGAGATGGGGGATGAACTACGGTTATCAGAACTGCACCTACAAACACATGAAATCTGATATTTTGTTAATAAACAAAAAAAAAAGAATACTACTGAGTCTCTTGAAAGAAAATACGTGAAGGGGCTGATCAGATTACATGAATGATCAATTTTTATGTTGCCTGACAAAAGACAAAGTTAGAAAATCTTATATAGACTTATTGGAAAAAAAGCTACCTTCATATGGCCTAAGTTCAGACACAGGTGGTTTTATCTTTAACAAAATAGAAAATCATGATTGTAGTTTAAATAAAAGATAGTAGAAAGTTATTTAGAATGTTACTGAGCCATGATAAATATGTAATTCATCAACAGGATATGAAAATTCTAAGTACACATTCCTGAGTACGAGGCAAATATCAAGAGGACAGAGGTGAAAGACAGTAATATACTGGTAATAGTGGGTTCTCATATGTCACATTGAACACAGGACCCATGTTCAAGACAATAAAGCAATAAGATAGTGGACTTGGACTACTCTTTAAACAAAATGGACCTAATAGAGAGCTGAGCACATTTCACTCAGCAGTACAGAATACACATTTTCTCAGACACACAGAATGCAGTTATCAGGACATCCTATGTTATGCCCAACTGGAACAATTCATCTTTTTCCAGACACACATCCAGGTTGCACATGGCATCCTTCAGCTCTCCAACAGAGATGTGTCCGAGATCCTCTCAGTACCAGACAAGGTCTGAGCTTGACCGTGACTCGTTACACTTCACCCTTCTCATCCTGTGGGTAACAGTCGTTCTCCTGAGTGCCTCCTATTTTTTTTTTTTTTGACAGGCAGAGTTAGACAGTGAGAGAGAGAGAGACAGAGAGAAAGGTCTTCCTTTACCGTTGGTTCACCCCCTAAATGGCTGCTATGGCCAGCACGCTGTGCCAGGAAGCCAGGAGCAAGATGCTTCCTCCTGGTCTCTCAATCGGGTGCAGGGCCCAAGCACTTGGGCCATCCTCCACTGCCTTCCCTGGGCCACAGCAGAGTGCTAGACTGGAAGAGGAGCAACTGGGACAGAACCGGTGCCCCAACTGAGACTAGAACCCGGAGTACTGGTGCCACAGGCAAAGGATATGCCTAGAGAGCTATGGCACCAGCCAATCTCCTATTCTTTCACTCCCTTTAAGTACATGCCCTTCCACACTGGCACTTAAACAGTAGTTTGTCTCCAAAACTGACAATATTTACCAAAGGATGACTTGGGAATTCAGAGCAGAGCTGGACTGGAAGAGGAGCAACTGGGACTAGAACCCGGCGCCCATATGGGATGTTGGCGCTGTAGGTGAGCCACAGCGCCAACCCCTAGCAGAGATAGTTTTTAAAAAGTGGAGGGAGTGCAGTCTCAGGGAAGAGTTAGGGAGAAAATTGCAGAGAAATCTCTACACAAATTAGAGGGACACAGTGGACCTATGTGGAGGGCGAAGATGCCCACATCTCAGGACCCCAACAGCCGGGAGTTCTGCACCAGCATTGGAGAGTGAGGCAAGACCAGACTACAGCAGACCAAGCCACTGGCGATAAAGCTGCAGGGAAAGCCTAGAGAGAACCAGGCTTGGAGACTTGTGGGGGATGGTGCACCTGCGAAACTAGAGGAATAACCAGGACATATAAAGAGATCTAGAAACTCCACAAAACAACCCAGTTAAGAAATTGGCAAAGGACTGAAATATTTTTTCAAAAGACAAAATCCAAATGGCCGACTGTTGCTCCCCCTCTTCGTGGAGGAACGACACTGGACCCTGCGCTGTTCTTTTGTCTGCTCGGCCCTCCCCGGGTTTGCTGCTGGTTCTTCCCGGGTTGGCTACCGACCCTTCCACCTCCATGGAAGGGCGGTTCCCCCTGCCACATTCCCCACTTCCGCGGGGGAGCGGCACACCACCGGCCGGCTCTCTCGGGGGCTGCACAGGTGTTCCTTCAGATGTTCCCTTTAGATGTTCCTGGTGCATATTGTCTCTCTCCTCCTTTATAGTCCTCTTCCACCAATCCCAACTCTGCTACCCACAACGCCGAGTACGCTGCTCTCCTCCAGTCAGGAGCAGGTCCTGCTGTTTATTGGTTGAACTGGAGGCAGCTGTGTAGAAGCTGTTTCCTCCTCTCCCAGCGCCATATTGTGGGAGAGCAGATGCATAGAATAAGTCTTAATTCCAGTAACTTAGTCTAGTCCGAGTTGCTCCCAGTTGCTCCCCACAGCCGACAGACTCATGGAAAAATGCTCAGGATTGCCAGTGCCACGGCTCACTAGGCTAATCCTCTGCCTTGCAGCGCCGGCACACCGGGTTCTAGTCCTGGTCAGGGTGCCAGATTCTGTCCCGGTTGCCCTTCTTCCAGGCCAGCTCTCTGCTACGGCCAGGGAGTACAGTGGAGGATGGCCCAAGTCCTTGGGCCCTGCACCCCATGGGAGACCAGGATAAGTACCTGGCTCCTGCCATCGGATCAGCATGGTGCGCTGGCTGCAGCGCGTGGCCGCGGCGGCCATTGGAGGGTGAACCAACGAAAAAGGAAGACCTTACTCTGTCTCTCTCTCACTGTCCACTCTGCCTGTCAAAAAAAAAAAAATGCTCAAGATCACTAGCCATGAGGGAAATGAAAATCAAAACCACAATGAAGTTTCACCTCACCCCAGCTAGAATCGTGATTTCTGAATGAAATCCACGTGGGAGGCCTGAATGAAGCCACTGTCTCTGGGTTTCAGTCCCTCAGTCTGAGCCAGCCTGGGCTATTGGAGCCACCTGGGGAGTGAGCTGGTTACCGGAAAATCTCTGTGCGATTCTGCCTTTCAATCAGAATCAAAGTTTAAGAACCAAAATCATCACAGTGAGATGAGGGGCACATTGTGAATGTTTTAGACCAAATGGGAAACATGTTGATAGAGGAAATGCCCTTATGAATTTTCTAGGGAACTCACAGAATTCCACAGATAACGAAGTAAAAGAAGAGGTTATTCCTTACAGTTCTGGAGGAAGGGTTACAGAGACCACACTAAGGGCTACTATCATGTCTTCTGGCCTCTCTCCTGGTTTGCAGATGGCTGCCTCCTCACACTGTCCTCACCTGGCTTGCTGTCAGTGCACAAAGCTCCCTGCTGATTCTGTGTATGTCCTAATATTCCCTTCTTCAGTGAACACTCCAGCTGGATTATGGCCCACCTGAACGATCTCATTTTAATTCAACAGCTCTACTAATGCCTAATATCTTTACATTTGAAATCCTGGGAAGTTGAGCTTCAACATGAATTTGTGTCTGAGGAGAAATGCAATTCAGTTTAACATGCTTTGGAAATTCCGAAAAGACTTTGGAAATAGAGTGATAGAATTTTTGGAATGGAAGGCCTGTATTCATCTGACAGGCTGATCTGCTCAAAATAGTTTGTTTCCTAAACAAAAATGTTTTGCCCAATAGCCACAGAGCCTCTGGGTCACCTGGCCAGGAATTCTCATTGCGGAATGCCCATCTTTTACTAATGATGCATTTCTAGGGGTTAAGGAGTCTTTGGGTGAAAACAGACATCACATTGCACTCATCTGAATGACCTCAGCCACACGTGTTAGACCCATTTTCGTAATCAAAAGTACATTCATGGTAACATCACTAAAAATTCCCAAGCAGGGAGATCTAGTGTTCCATTGTGCCCCAGCAGCAACAAAACCTAGAAAATCCACAGGAATCAAGTTTCCGGAACCTGGGATGGATTTACCACCTTACAGCTGTCAGGGGAAGGGTTCACACAGAAAGCTGCAGCTTTAAGAAAGCGCTGCTGCAGTTTAAATCCCTGCCCCATGTTCCATTCTCAGGTGAGCAGCAGTGCTAATGGCAGCAATACAAACTCCTGACGCAAGCTTCCGAGACCAGAAGGGGCAATTCTGACATCAGTCTCAAAGACCACACTTCTCCACTGGACTGTGAGAAGGTCTCTGAGGTGTGGCACGGAGGCTGCTTGCCTCTGGTGTGCCCAGCTTGAAGCCTTTCCAAGGATGTGATAGCTTCTCAGGCGACATTTGCAGAAAGTCCATAAAGGCACAGCATTGGCCCCAGAAGGCCGAGGGACCAGAGATCAGATGGGATGAGCCACAGATACTCTGAAGAGGGGTAAGTGAGGGGACGGGTCAGGAGCTACTTGGGATAACAGGACATTTAAACTTCTTGTGTATGCCTTGTAATCACGGACATCATCACATCTGCGAGGTGGGCTGTGTGCACAGGAGATGAGAGAAGTGTCCCAAGATTTCAGCTCTGGCTGATGTGCAGGATGCACACAGGAGGTGTTGAGTGTGGCACAGAGGACAAGTTGCTGAAAAGCACTGAAGGAGTGGAGCAACATGGAGTCAATCTGCAGGACTGAAAAAGGATTTTCTTTTCCTCAGTTTCCTTTGACTTAAAGAATTTTAGGAACAGAAACTGAACACTTCAGTAGACACAGAAAACATAAGACAGACATTCCAAAAGAGATGATAGAAGAAAATGAACACATAGGCCACACAAAAAACGGGAACAATGAACCTGAGGTGGGGTTGGGGCAGAGATGACAAGAGCTGTATGTCTTGCATAAGAAATTGTGTGCCATACAAAGAAACATGAAAGC
Source organism: Oryctolagus cuniculus (assembly GCF_964237555.1). Taxonomy (NCBI): domain Eukaryota; kingdom Metazoa; phylum Chordata; class Mammalia; order Lagomorpha; family Leporidae; genus Oryctolagus; species Oryctolagus cuniculus. Next base: position 116,990,719 of record NC_091443.1, read on the forward strand.
AAGTCTCTCTTGCAAGAAGAAAATGAAAACATAGAAATATTCTACAAGGACAAAAACAAGTCAATTTTATTTTGTGCAAAAAAATCAAATCATAAACATCTAGAGCAAATGAGCAAATTGGGAAAACCACACATGAACAAAATGAGAATGTCTTCAAAGAAGCAAATTTTAAACAAGAAGCAAACAATTTATAGAGCTGCAAACATAGCTGAAATGAAAAAAAAATCACAATAAATGCTTAAAAGTTGATTTGAGTGTGATGAAGAATAGTGAGCCTGAATGCCAGATAATTGAGATGTCCCAGTGCAAGGAACAGAGGAAAAATAATGAAGAACAGAGTTTAAAAACAGTGAAACTGTATCAAATATACCATGACTTGTACAAGATAAGCTGCATAAGAAAAGGAGACTTTAAGAAGCAGAAACAGGCCGGTGCCACAGCTCACTAGACTAATCTTCCACCTGTGGCGCCAGAACCCCGGTTCTAGTCCCAGTTGGGGCACTAGATTCTGTCCTGGTTGCTCCTCTTCCAGTCCAGCTCTCTGATGTGGCCTGGGAAGGCAGTGGAAGATGGCCCAAGTGCTTGGGCCCTGCACCTGCATGAGAGACCAGGAGGAAGCACCTGGCTCCTGGCTCCGAATCGCCACAGTGCACTGGCCATAGCAGCCATTTGGGGGGTGAATCAATGGAAGGAAGACCTTTCTCTCTGTCTCTAACTCTGCCTGTCAAAAAAAAAAAAAAAAGCAGAAACAATAATGACATGACATAAACACTATCTGAGGAAAAGCTTGAGCCTATACCTCCAAGATGCATGAGAAATCCATGGCAGAATAAACCTCAAAGACATCCAAATTGAGATATTTTATATTCAAATTGTAAAAAAAAAAAGATTTGGGAAACATATCTGCCCATCTCCATAAGATGCCAATGAGCACACCCCCATCCCACATCAGAGTATGTCTTCAGCTCTAACACTTAGTCTTTGACCTTGATGCTTCTAGGTAGATTCCTGGAATTCACAAATGTTGACATTCTCAATTGGAGCAATTCAGAACGTCAACATGAAGTAGGGGAGAGATAGTAATTCCCTTACATGCTTTGTTTTATCCAGGACTAAACAACCAGAATCAAACAGTAGGAAGTGCTCCAGATGACACCCCTGAGGCAATCTGCCTTCTAGTGGGGACCTTAGATCAACACTCAGAAGGATGCCCTTCTGTCCCTTAAGGATGTCCCATTTTAGCATGAAGCCATCAGTATGGTAGCAGTCCCCATATCCCTAACACTGCTGTTAGGGTCCATTCTTCTGGTGGGGGGGTGGTAATGTGAGGAGGTATTTGAAAGAACAGGCAGTTAGGTCAGTTCCCCACTGAAATGGGGAAAGAGGATGTCCCTTTAAGCATGGACAAGATGCATTATTCTGCTGAGAAGCTGCCGTTAGCAAGACAAAAGTGCCAATTCCATGCTTCTGGGTCTCTAGCTTTATCATGAGAATATAAATAAGTTTACTATCGTACACTTCTGACGGCTTTTGTATTTTATCATGAGCAGTCTATAGGGGACTGCATTTCCAGGCTTCTGTTGAGTTGGGCCCTTACCATCTGTTACCTGAAATCCTGTACCTCAACTCAATTGTACTTAAAGGACCCCGTCTGTCATTTCCAGAATTTTCCTCTCTTGAAGGCCCCTTCTGATCTCTGTGGAAAGAGCATCCTGACTTAAATACATCTTGCTTGCCACAGGTATGGAAGTGCACATACACACATACACACAGTAGGTTAACAAAGATGTCAAAAAGAGATTGCAAAACACTTAGAATTTTAATTGCAATGAGAACAAAATACAATCACCTGTGAAATCAGGGCCTAGAAGAAAATTTATACCTATAAGCAACTACAATAAAAACAAATATCTGAATTCAATTCAATGTACATAGTTAAGAACAAGCAAAAAGAACCTAAATCCAACAAAAACTAGCAGAAAAAAAAAACAAAAGTAGAGACACATAAAGTGCCACACAGTAAAACAACATTAAGAAATCATTACCAAGACAGAAACTGAATCAGTAATAAAGACCCTTCCGACAAAGAATAGCCCATGACTGGATGGCTTAACTGCTGAATTCTAACAGGAATTTGAAGAAGGTCCAATCCTTCTCAAGCTATTCAAAAACAATTTAAAGGGAGAGAATCCTCCCAAATTCATTCTGTGAAGCCAGCATCGCCTTAATTCATAAACCTGAAAAAGATGCAACAGAAAAAGAACTACAGACCAATTTCCCTGATGAACATAGACACAAAAATCCTCAAAAAAGTTCTAGCCAATTGAATCCAACAACACATCAGAAAGATCACTCAGCTGGACCAAGTGGGATTTATCCCTGGTATGCAGGAATAGGTCAACATTCACAAAGCAAACAATGTCAAACATCACGTTATCAACCTGAATAACAAAAACCATGTGATTATCTCAATAGCTGCAGAGAAGCCATTGGATAAAATACAACATCCTTTCATGATGAATACTCTAAGAAAATTGGGTAAAGAATCAACATTCCTCAATACAATCAAGGCAATTTATGCAAACCCACAGCCAGCATCCTATTGAATGAGAAAAGTTGGAACCATTCCCACTGAGATATGGAACCAGACAAGGATGCCTACTCTCAACATTTCTGTTTAAAACATTCATGGAAGTTTTAGCCAGAGCCATTATGCAAGAAAAATAAGTCAAAGGGATACAAAATGGGAAGAAGGAAGTCAAATTACTCCTATTTGCACATGACATTATTCTATATAGAGAATCCAAAAGACTCCACTAAAAGACTATTGGACCTCACAGAAAAATTTGGTAAAGTAGCAGGATATAAAGTCAATTCAGAAAAATCAACAGCCTTTGAATACACAAAGCCATGGCTGAGAAAGAACTTTCAAGATCAATTCCATTCATAATAGCTGCAAAAAAATCATACCTTGGAATAAATTTAACCAAGGATGTCAAGGATCTCTATGAGAATTACAAATTATTAAAGAAATAGAAGATACCAAAAATGGAAAAATCTGCAATGTTCATGGATTAGAAGAATCACCAAAATGTCCATTCTTCCAAAGACAATTTACAGATTCAATGCAATTCCTATCAAATACCAAGGATAAAAAAATGATGCTGAACTTCATATGGAAACACTGGAGACCTCAAATAGCTAAAGCAATATTATACAAAGAAAGCTGACGGCATCACAATACCAGATCAAGACATACTACAAGGCAGTTGTAAGCAAAATAGCCTGGTTCTGGTACAAAAACAGATGGATAGACCAATGGAACAGAGTAGAATTGCCAGAATTCATTTCAAGCATCTACAACCAACTTATATTTGACCCAGGATCTAAAACCAATCCCTGGAGCAAGGACAATCTCTCCAACAAATGGTGTTAGGAAAATTGGATTTCCATATTCAGAAGTATGAAGCAGGACCCCTACTTTACATCTTAACCATGCACTCATCATAGATTAAGGACTTAAATCTGTGACCTGATACCATCAAATTATTAGAGAACATTGGGGAAATCCTGTAACACTTTGGAACAGGCAAACAATTCTTGGAAAAGACCCCAGAGGCACAAGCAATCATAGCCAAATTAACAAATTGGATTATATTAAATTGAGAAGTTGTGCAGTGCAAAAGAAACATTCAGCTATTTGAAGAGGCAAATGACTGCATGGGAGAAATTATTTGCAAACTATACAATCTATAAAGGTTTAATAACCAGAATATATAAAAAGATCAAGAAGCTCCACAACAAAGCAAACAACCTAATGAAGAAATGGGCAAAGGACTTAGACATTTTTCAAAAGAGGAAATCCAAATGGCCAAAAGACGCAGAAAAAAAGGCTCAGGATCACTAGCCACCAGAGAAATGCAAATCAAAACCACAATGAGGTTTCACCTCACCCCAGTAAGAATGGCTTCCATACAGAAATCAACAAATGCTGGGAAGGATGTGAGGATAAAGGTACCCTAACCCACTGTCGGTGAGTATGTAAACTAATAAAACCACTGTGGAGGACAGTGTGGAGATAGCTCAGAAATCTGAATATAGATGTTCCATATGTCCCAGCCATCCATTCCTGGGGATTTACCCAAGGGAAATGAAAACAGCACATGAAAGAGTTATCTGCACCCCCCCCCCCATGTTTATTGCAGCTCAGTTTACACTAGCTAAGTCATGGAAGCAACTCAAATGCCTATCAACTGAAGACTGGATAAAGAATTTATGGGATATGTACACCATCGAATACTACACAGTGGTTATAAAAATGAAATCTGATCATTTGCAACAAAATGAATGAATGTGGAAAACATCATACTTACTGAAATAAGCCAGTTCCAAAGGGATAACTCCATATGTTCTCCCTGATCTGTGATAACTAATAGAACACCTAAAAAGAAATCTGTAGAAGAGAGGCAATGACTAATAGCCTTTGTCTTGATTGTTGAGGAACGGAGTTTTTTTTTTTTTTTTTTTAAATACTATTTGTCAAACTCTTAACAGAGTTTAATATATGTGTATATAGTCAATTGAAAATAGATCTCAGTAAAAAGAGTAGGAATAAGAGGAGGAGGAAGAGGGGTGGGAGTATGGGCATGAGGGCGGGCACAGCGGGAAGAATCACCATGTTTCTAAAGTTGTAATTATGAAGCATGTGGAGTTTCTAACTCTAAAGCTGTATAGTTCTGCATACTTTCCTATGGACTTACTGACAGTTTAAATACTTGCCATGGGACCTCAAATACCATTAAACTGGTGGTAAATATATCATCTTCAGTGTTAAGTTGATCATATGGATAGGATTAAGGGTCTGGTAATAGAATTAAAAAGGAATGGATGTTTTCAGACCATAGTGCAGTGAAACTTGAAATCAACAACCCAAGAATCTCTACACCATATGCAAATATATGGAGAATGGACAACATGATCCTAAATGAACAGTGGGTCATCGAAGAAATTAAAAGAGAAATCAAAAGATTTCTAGAAACAAATGAAAATGATAACACAACCTATCAAAACCTGTGGGACACAGCAAAAGCAGTGCTAAGAGGAAAGTTTATAGCAATTAGTGCCTACATCAAGAAGCTGGAAAGGAACCAAACAAATGAACTCTCCATGCACCTCAAGGAACTAGAAAAACAGCAGCAAATCAAGCCCAAATCCAAAAGGAGGAAAGAAATACTAAAGATCAGAGAAGAAATAAACAGAATTGAAACCAAAAAAACAATACAAAAGATCAACAAAACCAGGAGCTGGTTCTTTGAAAAAATAAACAAAATCGACACACCATTGGCCCAACTAACCAAAAAAAGGAGAGAGAAGACCCAAATCTGTAAAATCAAAGATAGTAATGGAAATGTAACACCAGACACAATAGAAATAAAAAGAATCATCAGAAACTACTACAAAGAGATGTATGCTAACAAATTGGGGAACCTGGAAGAAATGGATAGATTCCTGGACACATACAACCTTCCTAAACTGAGCCGTGAAGATATAGAAAATCTAAACAGACCCATAACCATGGAAGAAATTGAATCAGTAATAAACGCACTACTGAAAAAGAAGAGCCCAGGACCGGATGGCTTCACTGCCGAATTTTACCAGGCATTTAGAGAACAACTAACACCAGTTCTTCTCAAATTATTCCAAACGATTGAAAGAGAGGGAATCCTCCCAAATTCCTTCTACGAAGCCAATATCACCTTAATTCCTAAGCCCGGAAAAGACACAGCAGAGAAAGAAAACTACAGACCTATCTCCCTGATGAACATAGATGCAAAAATACTCAATAAAATTCTGGCAAACCGAATCCAACTACACATCAGAAAGATCATTCACCCGGACCAAGTGGGATTTATCCCTGGTATGCAGGGATGGTTCAATATTCGAAAGTCAATCAACGTAATCCAGCACATTAACAAATTGAGAAACAAAAATCATATGGTTATCTCAATAGATGCAGAGAAAGCATTTGACAAAATACAACACCCCTTCATGATGAAAACCCTAAGCAAATTGGGGTTAGAAGGAACATTCCTCAACACAATTAAGGCAATCTATGATAAACCAAAGGCCAGCATCATATTGAATGGGGAAAAGTTGGAGGCATTTCCATTGAGAACTGGCACCAGACAGGGATGCCCACTCTCACCATTGCTATTCAATATAGTCCTAGAAGTCTTAGCCAGAGCCATCAGGCAAGAAAAAGAAATTAAAGGGATACAAATGGGAAAGGAGGAAATCAAACTATCCCTGTTTGCAGATGACATGATACTATATATAGAGGACCCAATAAACTCCTATAAGAGGCTACTGAAACTCATAGAAGAGTTTGGTAAAGTAGCAGGATACAAAGTCAATGCTCAGAAATCAACAGCCTTTGTATACACAGACAATGCCAGGGCCGAGGAAGAACTACTAAGATCAATCCCATTCACAATAGCCACAAAAACAATAAAGTACCTTGGAATAAATTTAACCAAGGAGGTCAAAGACCTCTATGATGAAAATTACAAAACACTAAAGAAAGAAATAGAAGATGACACAAAAAAATGGAAAAACCTGCCATGCTCATGGATTGGAAGAATCAATATCATCAAAATGTCCATTCTCCCAAAAGCAATTTACAAGTTCAATGCAATACCAATCAAAATACCAAAGTCATTCTTCAAAGTCCTAGAAAAAATGATGCTTAAATTCATATGGAGAAACAGGAGACCCAGAATAGCTAAAGCAATCCTTTACAATAAAAACAAGGCCAGAGGCATCACAATCCCAGACTTCAAAGCATACTACAGGGCAGTTATAATCAAAACAGCCTGGTACTGGTACAAAAACAGATGGATAGACCAATGGAACAGAATAGAAACACTGGAGATCAAACCAAACACCTATAACCAACTCATATTTGACAAAGGACCTAAAACCAACCCCTGGAACAAGGACAGCCTCTTCAACAAATGGTGCTGGGAAAACTGGATGTCCACATGCTGCAGTATGAAGCAAGACCCCTACCTTACACCTTATACAAAAATCCACTCAACATGGATCAAAGAACTAGAGATGCGCCACGACACCATGAAACTAATTGAGAGCATAGGGGAAACCCTCCAAGATATCGGAATAGGCGAAGAATTCCTGGAGAAGACCCCACAGGCACGGGTAATCAAAGATAAAATAAACAAATGGGATTACCTAAAATTGAAGAGTTTCTTAACAGCAAAGGAAACAGTCAGGAAAGCAAAGAGGCAACCAACAGAATGGGAGACGTTATTCGCAAACTACACAACAGATAAAGGATTAACAACTAGAATCTACACAATGATCAAAAAACACCACAGAATCAAAACAAACAACCCAATAAAAAAATGGGCCAAGGACATTAACAGGCATTTTTCAAAAGAGGAAATCCAAATGGCCAACAGGCACATGAAAAAATGCTCAGGATCCCTAGCCATCAGGGAAATGCAGATCAAAACCACAATGAGATACCACCTCACACCAGTTAGATTGGCTTACATACAGAAATCAACCAACAACAGATGCTGGCGAGGATGTGGAGAAAATGGGGCACTAATCCACTGTTGGTGGGAATGCAAGCTGGTAAAGCCACTATGGAAGACAGTCTGGAGAGTCCTCAGAAACCTGAACATAGCACTCCCACAGGACCCAGCCATCCCACTCCTTGGAATATACCCAAATGGAATTAAAGGGGAGAAAAAAGCCATTTGCACCTCAATATTTGTTGCAGCTCAATTCACAATAGCTAAGACATGGAATCAACCTAAATGTCCATCAACGGATGACTGGATAAAGAAACTATGGGATATGTACTCTATGGAACACTATACAGCAGTAAAAAACAACGAAATCCGGGCATTCACAACAAAATGGAGGAAGCTGGAAAACATCATGCTGAGTGAAATAAGCCAGTCCAAAAGGGATAAATATCACATGTTCTCCCTGATCGATGGCAACTAAACGAGCACCTAAAATGATACCCATTGAAGTGAAATGGACACTATGAGAGACAATGACATGAGCAGCCCTTGTCTAGACTGTTGAGGAAAAACTTACTATTTTGTTCCTTTAGTATTTTTGTTGTTGTTGTTGTTGTTGCTCGGTATGCTCTACACAAGACCACTGGTTGAACTCTGTAATCAATGCACAACCATTCTTAAGCGTTTAAAAATTAATAGGAAATTGATCTTTGTGGAACATGGGAGTGGGAATAAGAGAGGGAGGAGATATATAGGATGGCACATACTCACTCAGACCTACCTCCAATGGTGGATCTGGAAATGTGCCAGGGGATTTCAACTCAGTCTTACCAAGGAGGCAGGTACCAATGCCAGCACACTTGGTAAAGAGACAAATATAAATACACAACTGATCCAAAAGACAGGGTAAGGGTCGAAGAGATTACACAAATAAGACCAGTGTAAGCAAATAATGAAAGAATCAAAAGGGTTGAGAATGATCCTGCGGGGGAAGCAGGTCACACAGCAGACTCATAGAATGGCAAATGCCCAAAACAGCACTCCTGTCTCAGAATCAACCCTTGGGACATTTGGATCTGACTAAAAGGTCCATGAGAGTCTCTCAGGCATGGAAAGCCATGACATGGTGGCAAAAAACAATCTAAATGAAGGATCCTGGTGAACAACACTCCAGCAGAAGGATCAGGCCATCAAGGAGAGAGGCGCCTTTCTCTGAAGGGAGGAAGGAACCTCCACTGTGATATGGCCTTGACTAAACAAATTCAGAGTTGGTGAACTCAAGGGGCTTCCATAGCCTAGACAGCTCATAGCAAGAGTCTCGGGTGATTGCTGACATCATAAATAAGAGTGCCAATTGTTAAATCAACAACGGGAGTCACTGGGTTCATGCTCCCCTCGCAGGATCTCTGTCCTTAATATGTTTATCTATGAAACTCAAATACAACACTACTAGTCGAACAATACCCTATACCTGGTTCGGTTGTGTGAGTGCAACCTGTTGAAATCCCTGCTTAGTATATACTAAACTGATCTTCGGTATATGAAGGTAACCGAAAATGAAACGTGATGAAGGGGGGGGAGGGGAGAGGAAGTGGGTGAGGGGAGGGCCACGGGAGGGAGGGAGGTCGGGGGGAAGCCACAACAATGCAAAAGATGAATTTTATATTCTACTTAAAACTATTGGTTGAGCTCTGTAATTAATACACAATTACTCTTAGGTGCTTAATTAATGCTATAACTAGTACTCAAATAGTATTTTACACTTTATGTTTCTGTGTGGGAGCAAAATGTGGTAATCTTTACTTAACATACGCTAAATTGATCTTCTGTATATAAAGATAATTGAAAATTAATTCTGATGTGAAGGGGAAGGGGAGAGGGAGTGGGAGAGGGGAGCGTTGTGGATGGGAGGGAAGACACGGGGGGGGAGGAGGCTATTGTGGTCCAGAAGCTGTACTTTGGAAATTTATACTCATTAAATAAATTAAAAAAAAGAAAAAAAAATAAATAAAATTAGTGGCTATCTTCTGAAAAAAAAAAAAAAAAAGGAATGGATGTTCCAACATGATTAGCAGTTCACACAGCAGACTCAGAATCTGAGTAGATTATGATAGACAAACCCTTTAAGTAGCACTCTGACCTCAGAATCAGCCCTTTAAGTATTCCTGGTCTGTCTGAAAAGTCCATGAGAGCATTTCAGGCATGGAAAGCCAGACACTGTGCAAAAAATGTCTGACAAGAAGGACCTTGGTGGGCGAGACCTCAGTGGAAAGAAGTGGTCATCAAAGAAGGAGGTACTTTTCTCTGAAGGCAAGAGAGGACTTCCATTTTACTTATGGCCTTGTCTAAATACTGATGGAGTTTGTGGATTCAAAAAGCTTCCATAGCCTAGGGAGCTCATGTCAAGAGCCTCGGGTGGTCATTGACATTACACATAAGAGTTTCAACTGTTAAATTAACACAGGAGTCGCTGTGCACTAACTTCTCATGCAGTACCTCTAAGATTTGTATTATAATTATGTTTAGGTGCTCACAAAAAGATGTATCATTCTTCAGTGCTTCTTTAAAGTTAATCAAGTTTCTAAAAAAATGAAGTGAAATTAACTTCAAGATGAAAGGACTTTGAACAGTCCTTGTCTCAACTGTTGAGGAACAGTTTTTTGGTGCAAACTGTGGAACTCTTAACTTAGTAAAGAGCTGGTCTTCTGTGTATAAAGTTAATTGAAAATGGACCTTAGTGGAAAATGGGACTGGGAATGGGTCAGGGAGCAGGAGGTGGGATGAGAGAGTGGGTGGGAGGGTGGGTATGGTGGGAACAATCACTATATTCCTAAAGCCGTACTTATGAAATGCATGAAGTTTGTATTCCCTAAATGAAAGTCTTTGGGAAAAAAAGAAATCATTGATGGGATTGGTGCTGTAGCATAATGTTGCCACTTGGCATTTCAAGTTCCAGCTGCTCCACTTCCAATCCAGCTCCACAATGCACCTGGGCAAGTCAGAGAATGCTCAAGTATTTAGGTCCTTGCACCCTTGTGGGAGACACACAAGAATCTCCTGTCAGGATGGCCCAAGTGCTTGGGCCCTGCACCCACATGGGAGACCAAGAGAAGCACCTGGCTCCTGGCTTCAAATCAGCACGATGTGCCAGCCGCAGCGCGTTGGCCATGGCGGCCATTGGAGGGTGAACCAATGGCAAAAAGGAAGGCCTTTCTCTCTGTCTCTCACTGTCCACTCTGCCTGTCAAAAAAATAATAAAAATTAAAATTAAAAAAAAAGAATCTTCTGTCATCAGGCCTAGCCCCAATCACTGCAGTCATTTGGGGAGGGCACCAACAGATGGAAGATCTTCTCTTTGTCTCTGAATCAATCAATCAATCTCTTTCAAATAAAGCTTTACAAAGAAAAATCAGAGTGGGTGTTGTGGCATAGCAAGTTAGGCTTCTGCTGCTCACCTGACATCAGAATGGCAGACCAAGTCCCAGATGCTCTTTCCAAGCCACCTCCATGTTAACATCCCTGGGAGGCAGCAGACCATGGTTCAAGGACTTGAGTCCCTGGCTCCCACCTGGGAGATCCCCATGGAATTCCTGATTTCTGGATTCTACCTGTCCAGCGCTGGTTGAACCTGTGGGTTGAAGACTTCCCTCATTTCCTCCCTTACTCTCTCTCCCCCTCCCCGCCTCCCTGTCCCTCCCTTTATACCCACCCCCCCGGTGTGTGTGTGTGTTCCTTTGTCTCTGTCATGGTCCCTTTTAAATTAATAAATCTTTAAAAAATAATCAGTGGAAGCAGACAATGTGGGATGTTGTTCTTGGTATCATGATGTGATACTATGGATCCTTTTGTGTCAAAATATTTTAATCCATTTTCTTCATCCCCCTCTCCTTTTGCAGTACATAGCTAGTTCATGAAGAGGGTAATCTGCTAAGAGCAAAGTGAGTTGTTTTTCTCCTGTCCATCCCAGAGCCATGAGGAGACTGAAGCAAGAGAGAGATGAGGTGCCTGTGGGCCCGAAATCTTGGAGGATGGCTCTCCACAATTCAGAATGGCTTAAACATGTCATGCAATATTCTACACCTTCTGCTTCTATCCCCAACCTTTACTTCCCTCTGCTCAAGTCAACCAGAGACAGCATGAGGCCCCTGCTAAAATGTCTCCATCCACAGATCTCCTTGGTACTATCCCAAACCATGTAAACAGAAGCTTCTCAGGCCCATCCACCATAAGTAGACTCTCTGGGAGACAGATCTGTGTTGCTGCCTTGGCATGCCCTCCACAGCTCATTCTGAGATTTTACAAGGAGGTGACTTCAAGCTGGACAGACCTCCAGGGAATAAGAAAGACAAGTTTCCCAATTTCCCTGCACATGAGAAGTGGGGTGCAATATTGGGTCAGTGATAATGGCTTGCTGGACACAACTGCTCTCATGATCCCCACCGTTGGCCTCTTCCTCAGGTGAGGAGAGACTGGAGGGAAATCTGAGAATGTGGGCTACCTGCTACACCATTTAAATAAACACATATACATGAATCAACATGCAAAAGTGACAAGTGTAGTTTATATACATTTTGTGAGGATGCCTGTAGCAGATGCCTTGTTTTCCTTTTCAGTTTGAGAAGGTTTCACATTGCTCACTTGATTAAGCCATGCTCAAGTTCAAATCTGCCTCCTATTCAGAGTCAGGAAGCACTTCTCTGTCCCCTGCATTGAGCTTCTCCAGAGACTCAAGAGGGAAGATAGTAAAAAACAAAATATAGGCCTCAGAGTACGAAGGTGTAAGAACAAGCTATAATTTTATTTCCTTGTGCATATTCCAGTTCATACCACCCCTTCCAGAAAGAGGCTCAGAAATAGTAGGCACAATCTAGACTCTGTAAACTCAATACACGGACTTGAGAATCTGACGGGATTATCAGATGGTGCATACTAAGGACAGCATAACAAGGCAGACCACAAATGCAGGCTGGGAGGCTGAATGCATCCTATCAGGTATGTGTATGACACAGTCCTTATTGCTACATTTTCTGCAGTCTGGGACAGACAATGGCCCAAGTTTACAAACAATGTGTCTTGGGGCCAGTGCTGTGGCATAGTAAGTAAAGGCAAACCCTGCAGTGCCAGTATCCCATAGGGGCACTGGTTTGAGCCCTAGCTGCTCCTCTTCTGATCCAGCTCTCTGCTATGGCCTGAAAGCAGTAGAAGATGGCCCAAGTCCTTGGGCCCCTGCACCCACATGGGAGACCTGGAAGAAGCTCCTGACTCCTGGCTCCAGATTGGCCCAGCTCCAGCCATTGCAGCCAACTAGAGAGTGGACCAGCAGATGTAAGAGCTCGCTCTCTCTCTCTCTGCCTCTCTTCTCTCTGTGTAACTCTTTCAAGTAAATAAATATTTAAAAAAGTTTCTCATGTATACATGTTTTTGAAAGGACAGAGATGTCCCTGGCACCTCAGATGCTGTGGTTAATAAAACAGGGCTCCTCTTTTGCATGAGCTTAGACTAGTGGTGAGTAACTTTAGAGATGTACATTTTTTGTTAGCATTTGAAAAGCAAAGTAACAGGGAAAGAAGACAGGGAGAGAGCTTGAGAGACAGACAGATATCTTCTATCCCCTGGTTCATTGTCCAAATGGCCACCGCAGCAGTGGTTGGGCCGAGCCGCAACCAGGACATGGAGCTCCATCTGGGTCTCCTACATGGGAGGCATGCACCCAAGGAATGGGGCAATTTTCTGCTTTCTTGCCAGGCATTATCCAAGGGAGCTAGATAGGAAGTGGGGTTACAGGTACTAACATTCATGACCTTATGGGTGCTGACTTTGCAAGCAGCTGCTCAGACTGCTGCTCCACAACATAGCACCCTAGTTATGATTGTGTTAAATGCTTGATAGAGCAAGTGAATTCTAATCCATTAAGTCTGGAGTGCTGAGACATGTCTACATAGTCAGAGGTGGAATGAGGTAAAGGGGACCAGGGCATTGTTTTAGGAGAACAAAAATGAGAACTCAAGGGCAGGAAGGTAATGGATCGAAGCCAGAAGAAGGCAAGCAGGGAGAAGGAAATATTCATGTTTGGGAACACTGGATGACAGGATGTTTGTCTAAAGACAAGTGTGCTCACAGGAGGTTAGGCGCATGCATCTCACTGAGGCCCACTGCAAGGTCCTGCATCTACTTGCAGAAGAAGCTAGAGCACAACTTCTCTTTCCTGTAAGGGCAGGAATAGAGTTTGCAACTGGCAGACAAGAAAGCAAAAGTGAAGGGGGTGGGCAGGGTCAGACAGCTAAGCTCCAGTCAGATCACAAAGACTAGAAAGGATGGCTTCAGGTGCCTGGGCCCAGCCCTGTCCCATCTTCCTTAGACCCATCTGCTTTGGTCCAGGGACCAATGGGAGAGTATGAATGGAAGCAGCTCTGCTTTGCTGAACTTGATGCCCAGAGATGACCCACCAGGCTTACACTGGGTGTCCGAGCCATACCTTGGGGAGCCTTGGAGTGGCATCCAAGAGCCCCTGCAGCCGTGGGAAGATCTCCATTGCCATGGGCCCCAGAAATTGTGCCCATGACACATCAGAGTACAGGACCTTGGAAATATTTCTTGGTAGTACGTGAACAAATCCTGTCACTGTGCCTTGGGCCAACTCTTACTAAGGCCTTGCATAGCCCTTTAACCCTGTGGGGAATGCCAAGGAACCCACAGCACCTCAGGGATTCCAGCATGGAGGCAGCACTGAGGGAAGCAGGGAGTGAAATGTGCACTGAGTTTGCAGCAGGTTCATGTTGCACCATCAAGATGAGGACGGAGCAGCTGCCACCAAGCCAAGGATGATGGCAGGGATGCAACAGAGGAGTTTAGCACAGCTTCCCGCCACTCAGCTGCCAAAGGCTGCTGGCTAGACAGCAGTGGCAGCTGTGCTGGAAGTGGTGCGGTGGAACACTGTTCTCCACCCTGCACTGGGGCTCGGCCATGGCGATGTCCTCTGCTGCCTTGAGCAGCATGGAGGAGGAAAAGGAGAGGCTGGAGCACTAGCACTTCTAGAAGATCACGAATGCTCTCAGCCACTATGGCCCCAGAATGTAAGAGTTGGCACATTGAATAGAAAGAGAATTTTGCTACCAGACATTTAAAGAAGAACTGACTCCAATTCTTCTCAAACTATTCAGAACAATCGAAGAAGAGGGAATCCTCACAAATTCTTTCTATGAAGCCAGCATCACCTTAATTCCTAAGCCGGAAAAAGATGCAGCACTGAAAGAGAATTACAGACCAATATCCCTGATGAACATAGATTCAAAAATCCTCAATAAAATTCTCGCCAATAGAATGCAACAACACATCAGAAAGATCATCCACCCAGACCAAGTGGGATTTATCCCTGGTATGCAGGGATGGTTTAATGTGCGCAAGACAATCAATGTGATACACCACATTAACAGACTGCAGAAGAAAAACCATATGATTATCTCAATAGATGCCGAGAAAGCATTTGATAAAATACAACACCCATTCATGATGAAAACTCTAAGCAAACTGGGTTTGGAAGGAACATTCCTCAATACAATCAAAGCAATCTATGAAAAACCCACAGCCAACATCCTATTGAATGGGGAAAAGTTGGAAGCATTTCCACTGAGATCTGGTACCAGACAGGGATGTCCACTCTCACCACTGCTATTCAATGTAGTTCTGGAGGTTCTAGCCAAAGCTATTAGGCAAGAAAAAGAAATTAAGGGGATACAAATTGGGAAGGAAGAACTCAAACTATCCCTCTTTGCAGATGACATGATTCTTTATTTAGGGGACCCAAAGAACTCTACTAAGAGACTATTGGAACTCATAGAAGAGTTTGGCAAAGTAGAAGGGTATAAAATCAATGCACAAAAATCAACAGCCTTTGTATACACAGACAATGCCATGGCTGAGGAAGAACTTCTAAGATCAATCCCATTCACAATAGCTACAAAAACAATCAAATACCTTGGAATAAACTTAACCAAGGACGTTAAAGATCTCTATGATGAAAATTACAAAACATTAAAGAAAGAAATAGAAGAGGATACCAAGAAATGGAAAAATCTTCCATGCTCATGGATTGGAAGAATCAATATCATCAAAATGTCCATTCTCCCAAAAGCAATTTATAGATTCAATGTAATACCAATCAAGATACTGAAGACCTTCTTCTCAGATCTGGAAAAAATGGTGCTGAAATTTATAGGGAGGCACAAGAGACCTCGAATAGCTAAAGCAATCTTGTACAACAAAAACAAAGCCGGAGGCATCACAATAACAGATTTCAGGGCAGTTGTAATCAAAACAGCATGGTACTGGTACAGAAACAGATGGATAGACCAATGGAACAGAATTGAAACACCAGAAATCAACCCAAACATCTACAGCCAACTTATATTTGATCAAGGATCTAAAACTAATTCCTGGAGCAAGGACAGTCTATTCAATAAATGGTGCTGGGAAAATTGGATTTCCACGTGCAGAAGCATGAAGCAAGACCCCTACCTTACGCCTTACACAAAAATCCACTCAACATGGATTAAAGACCTAAATCTACGACCTGACACCATGAAATTATTAGAGAGCATTGGAAAAACCCTGCAAGATATTGGCACAGGCAAAGAATTTCTGGAAAAGACCCGGGAGGCACAGGCAGTCAAAGCCAAAATCAACTATTGGAATTGCATCAAATTGAGAAGTTTCTGTACTGCAAAAGAAACAGTCAGGAGAGTGAAGAGACAACCGTCAGAATGGGAAAAAATATTTGCAAACTATGCAACAGATAAAGACTTAATAACCAGAATCTACAAAGAGATCAAGAAAGTCCACAACAACAAAACAAACAACCCACTTAAGAGATGGGCCAAGGACCTCAATATACATTTTTCAAAAGAGGATTCCAAATGGCCAACAGGCACAGGAAAAAATGTTCAAGGTCATTAGCAATCAGGGAAATGCAAATCAAAACCACAATGAGGTTTCACCTCACCCAGGTTAGAATGGCTCACATGCAGAAATCTACCAACAACAGATGCTGGCGAGGATGTGGGGAAAAAGGGACACTAACCCACTGTTGGTGGGAATGCAAACTGGTCAAGCCACTATGGAAGTCAGTCTGGAGATTCCTCAGAAACCTGAAGATAACCCTACCGTTCGACCCAGCCATCCCACTCCTGGGAATTTACCCAAAGGAATTTAAATTGCCAAGCAAAAAAGCGGTCTGCACCCTAATGTTTATTGCAGCTCAATTCACAATAGCTAAGACCTGGAACCAACCTAAATGCCCATCAACGGTAGACTGGATAAAGAAATTATGGGATATGTACTCTTTAGAATACTATACCGCAGTAAGAAACAATGAAATCCAGTCATTTGCAACAAAATGGAGGAATCTGGAACACATCATGCTGAGTGAAATAAGCCAGTCCCAAAGGGACAATTACCATATGTTCTCCCTGATCGGTGACAACTGACTGAACACCAAAAAGGAAACCTGTTGAAGTGAAATGGACACTATGGGAAACGGTGACTTGATCAGCATTGCCCTGACTGTTAATGAACAACTTAATACATTATCCCTCTTAGTAGTTTTTTTTGCCTGTTCTACTTAATATGACTGGTTTAATTCTGTAATTAATACACAGTTATTCTTAAGTGTTGAAAATTAACTGAAATATGATCCCTGTTAAACATAAGAGTGGGAATAAGAGAGGGAAGAGATGTATAATTTGGGACATGCTCAAGCTGACTTGCCCCAAATGGTAGAGTTAGAAACATACCAGGGGATTCCAATTCAATCCCATCAAGGTGGCATGTACCAATGCCATCTCACTAGTCCAAGTGATCAATTTCAGTTCACAATTGATCATAATGAAAGGACTAAGAGTCAAAGGGAGCACATAAACAAGTCTAGTACCTCCTAACACTAACCGATAGAATAAATAAAGGGGAGAGTGATCCAACATGGGAAGTGAGATACTCAGCAGACTCATAGAATGGCAGATGTCCTAAATAGCACTCTGGCCTCAGAATCAGCCCTAAAGGCATTCGGATCTGGCTGAAAAGCCCATGAGAGTATTTCAGGCATGGAAAGCCAAGACACTCTGGCAAAAGATCTCTGTGAGTGAGATCCCAGTGGAAAGAACAGGCCTTCAAAGAAGGAGGTACCTTTCTCTGAAGGGAGGAGAGAACCTCCACTTTGACTATGACCTTGTCTAAACAAGATAAGAATCGGAGAATTCAGAGGGCTTCCATAGCCTTGGAAACTCATGACTGGAACATAGGGAGATTACTGATGCCATAGACAGGAGTGTCAATTGGTAAAGTCAACAACAGGAGTCACTGTGCACTTACTCCTCATGTAGGATCTCTGTCCTTAATGTGCTGTGCATTGAGATTTAATGCTATAACGAGTACTCAAACAATATATTTCACTTTGTGTTTCTATGGGGGTGCAAACTGTTGAAATCTTTACTTAATGCATACTAAACTGATCCTCTGTAAAAAAAAAAAAAAAGAAGAAATTATCAACTCCCAACTTGACTCTCACTGGGATTAAACATGACAATAGGTCTGATCTGATTTCATCATCATTTAAAAAAATCATCTATTATTTTTCACTTTATGTTTCTGTGTGGGAGCCAACTGTTGAAATCCTTACTTAATGTATACTAAGCTGATCTTCTGTATATTAAGATAATCGAAAATGAATCTTGATGTGAATGGAAGGGGAGAGGGAGTGGGAAAGGGGAGGGTTGTGGGTGGGAGGGACGGTATGGGGGGGAAGCCATTGTAATCCATAAATCGTACTTTGGAAAGTTATATTCATTAAATAAAAGTTAAAAAAAAAGAAAGAGAATTTTGATCACTTCCAGTTAATCAGCAGAAACTGCTTCCTCAATATCTTAACTTGGACAAGATCTCAAACTGCACTGATCCTAATCAAGACATGCTTCTGACCATTGTGAACGACTTTATAAATATGTTTGGAAATAAAGGATATGAAGAATACGGAAAGAATGGAAAGATTTCGCCAGCATCTACACTTCACATGCAAGTTAAAATCCATACTGAGACATTTTGTGAGACTGTAGTGAAACTGGCGAAGCAGGATGGGATTCCTGCTGCCAGCCAATCATTATAAAAATGTTTTTTAAATTTTCCAAGATATGGGTTCCTTCAAAAACAAATATTCCGGTACATGGTGCTAGACTATAAAGATTGGTCTGGAAAAATATCTCTGCTAGGTTGTGAGTGTCAAGGAAAGGAATGGACACTTTTGTGCTTTTCTTTGAGGTTTATACTAGAAAGATGCTCTGAAATTAATAAACTTTATCCCTTGCCCTTAGTTCCCTCAAATGTTCTATGAAGAAAGTACATAATCTGCATGCATCTAGACTGTTCATCATTTTTCCAGACAAAAGTTTCAGAAAAAATCTGCAATGTCACAGCGGGTGTGCATGTGGGAGGGACAAAGGCTGACATTGAAAGCCCCTGAAACTGGCACCTGAGCCACCTCCCAAAGGCATTGAAACAAGTGTGGTATGTGGAAGACACCCAGGACTAGAGAATATTCACATAGAGGTGTAGGCAGAGGTCCTATGAAGGAAAGATCGAACATTGCTGCAGAAACCTTTGTGTGTGCCCATTTCCCAATCTGGATACCCAGGAGAGTCATTCATCAAAATCTAGAACACTATCCAGAATATTCTGACGTCAATTATCTAAGACAGTGAAGGAAGGAGTGTGACCTCTTGATTACAGACTGCTCTGTCCTTTTGCTCTATTCAAGCCTCCCCAGGAAGGGCCATTTCCTTTGTACGCTGTAGCTGTTCAGATGTTAAACCAAGCCAGAAATACCCACCTAGACACAGAAAGAATGAGGTTAGGCCAAAGGTATGGGCACTCGGTGGCCCAATCCAGTCATTATGTAAAATTAACTATCATACTATGACCACACAGAAAATAAAAAATAAAAACAAGATTAAGGCAGGGTTTCTGCATCCATAGCCATAATCCTTGATATGCGTAGTCAGGCATAAAGAAGGGGGCTGGAAAGGGAGAAGAGGTAAAAATGGAGCCAAGAGAAGGGGTATACTAGGGGTCAGGAAAATGATGAGACTGAAAAGGCAAATGACAAAAGAGAAAAGAGTTCCTGAGGGGTGAGCAGAAGGAGTAAAACTCTAGGGTGAGAGCTGTATCTGAAGCCTGAGCCCCCAAGCTTACCTCAATCCCTCCTCCCTCACCCCATGATGACCAAAAATATCACTGGGCCAACCAGGGCCCATTTCCCAAAATACAGGAAGAAGGTATCAGAGTAGACATGGGCAGCCATCTCCAAACAACTCTCTCACTTGCATAAAAGGTTCATCCAAAGGCAGCTCCTCAGGACCCACAGCAGTGAAATGGGGGCTCCTGCCTGTCCTCATTTCTGGGCGTCTTTGGAATTCAGTTTAGTATAGTAAACCACAGCCAAGTAATGAAGGCCAACACATGTGT
Source organism: Oryctolagus cuniculus (assembly GCF_964237555.1). Taxonomy (NCBI): domain Eukaryota; kingdom Metazoa; phylum Chordata; class Mammalia; order Lagomorpha; family Leporidae; genus Oryctolagus; species Oryctolagus cuniculus. The sequence goes on from NC_091443.1 coordinate 117,010,779, forward strand.
GTGTGTGTGTGTCTCTCTAGGGACACATACTCACCGTGGATGGCCCTGCATTTGTTGACTGATGCTTCATAGACTCGTCTGTGTGATGAACAACCTCACTCATCCAGTCAAGTGATGGGTTCAGGAAGTGCATGCACCAACATCGAAACTTGGTTAACAATCTTGCAAGATTTCCAGCTTGGTAGGTCAGCATACCTGGGGCGGTTAGAGCCAACTATTGATTTCCTAGCATGGAGATCCCTCCCCTGCTTCCTCACAGGCTGAAACACTGGGGTTACAAGCTGTCCTGCATTCTCTTCACCTGTTCTTGCCACTATACTCCTGTTTATCTTGTTTGCCTAAAAGCTTTCAGGTGCTTGTAACCTAGCAGTCTCACTTTAAAACATAAATCAAGTTTTATTTCAGAATCAGGCTAAAGCCAGGAGCTCAAAACTTCTTCTGTGTCCTACAAATTGTAGCAAATACCAAGTATTTGAACCATCATCTGCTGCATCCTGGTTGCACAGCAGTGAGCTGAATTGAGAGCAGAGCAAACGGAGTGTTCACATCTCAAATATTCAAGAGAGTCAGGTCCTGGCCAGGCCATAGTTTGGAACCAGGTGGACATCTCCCACTTTTGTGGCAGGGACCCAGGTTCTTCAGCCATCACATGCTGCTGTCTGTGAACTACATCAGCATGAAAAGCAATCTGTAGCCATAGCTGTGACTAGAGCCCAATGCCCTCAGCTACAGGGAGGTGCTTGGTGTCATGAAATTGGCTTTGAGCCCTTCCCAGAAAAGCAGACCCAGGTGGGAATTTCTGCTAAGGGAAAAGACCTATCACTTCAACCCAATTCACCTGGCTTCTGCTCAGAAGAAATACAGTGAAAAGGGATTGCGAGCCCTTCTTGCATGTCCGCCTGACCTTCCAAGCAAAGCAATGCAGAGCCTTCTTGCCAAAACTGTTAGCATAAGCTACACAATGTAGACAAAGCCAAACATGGACAGGAGTGCACCTTAAATGAATCATGAGTATCTGACTATGCAGTCAATACAAACCAAACTGAAAACAATGTTGCTCCCTCATGTATCTCTCCTATTAATTTGGCTTTGTTGTAAAGAACTCTCAGAGAAGCATCTTATTTCTTTGGTCAAGAGGTCCACAACATACACAGCTGTATGGTAAAATCGCCAGTGTGAGATTATGCTTTCTCATAGGATTAATAAGGATGGGAAGCTAGAAATCCCGGGAGACTAGCCCCTGCCTGGATCATGCAAGTCAGATCAAGGTTGTGTTGTTTATGTGACTTTGATATCCCCAAGGTTTTCCAGACCTCACACATTTCAAGTAACCAGATGCATTGATAACTGTTCGTCATCATCTACCAGGCTGCGAGGGTCAACTAACTTACTTAAGTGACATTCTCATGGGCCTCCGTCAACAGTCCCTAGTTAATCACCCCATGAATCCACTTGGTGTTTGTGACTGAATGCTTAGCATCTGACATCAGCCCTTTATATTATCTGCAGTGTACAATCAATGTGAGGGAAAGTATTAATTGTATACATGTCTCCTATCCCTTGGTTGAGAGGTATCACAAAAGTCACCCAGGAAACTATTCTACCAAAAACAAACAAACAAACAAACAAACAAAACAAAAACCTGATAGGGTTTAAATAGCACTGTGGTTTCAAAGTGTCCATTAAAAGTTCATGGTTTGGGCCGGCGCTGCGGCTTAATAGCCTAATCCTCCGCCTGCGGCACCGGCACACCAGGTTCTAGTCCTAGTCGGGGCACCGGATTCTGTCCCAGTTGCCCCTCTTCCAGTCCAGCTCTCTGCTGTGGCCCAGGAAGGCAGTGGAGGATGGCCCAGATCCTTGGGCCCTGCACCCCATGGGACACCAGGAGGAAGCACCTGGCTCCTGGCTTCAGATCAGCGTGCTGTGCCAGCTGCAGTGGCCATTGGAGGGTGAACCAACAGCAAAAGGAAGACCTTTCTCTCTGTCTCTCTCTCTCACTGTCCACTCTGCCTGTCAAAAAAAAAAAAAAAGAGTTGCCAACTTACACTGTCATGAAAACAGCTGAAATGGTGGACTTACATTCTGGGAAAAAGAAAAAAAGTTCATGGTTTGGAACTTTAATTATTCAATGGGACAGTTTTTGGACATGGCACCTAATAGGAAGTGTGTCAGTTATAGAAGTGGAGCCTCGATAAATGAATTAAGGTCTTTTCCCCAAGAGGGAACTCTTGTTCTTACAGAACTAAATTTGCAAGTGTGAGCCAGGCATGACGAGCCTGCTTCACACCAGCAGAAGCCAATTCATCCAGAAGTCGTTAAAGATATTTGAGAAGCATCACCAGCAACAGCAGACACACAACTGTTGTGTTGGTTATTTGCTCGAGTGGTACTATATTTATTTCCTGTGTGCTCTATTCAAAATTTCTCTTTTTTTTAAATATTTATTTATTTATTTGAAATTCAGAGTTACATAGAGAGAGTAGGGGGGAGAGAGAGAGAGAGAGAAAGAGAGAGAGAGAGAGAGAGAGGTCTTCCAACCACTGGTTCACTCCCCAATTGGCCGCAATGGCTAGAACTGCACCGATCCAAAACCAGGAGCCAGGAGCTTCTTCCTGGTCTCCCACGTGGGTGCAGGGGCCCAAGGACTTGGGCCATCTGCTACTGCTTTCAGGCCATAGCAGAGAGCTGGATTGGAAGTGGAGCAGCCAGATCTTGAATTGGTGCCCTTAAGGGCTGCCGTTGCTTCAGGCCAGGACATTAGCCCACTGCGTCACAGTGCCGGCCCCTCCAAAATCTCTTTACACTCTGTTGATTGAACCAGTTGTAGAAGTGTCTCATTTTAATTAAATTTGAGCTTAGAAAACTAATTTTATGACAATGCAATTTCTGTCTGCCGAGTATATTTTCATAAATTTCTTAGAAAGATAAGCTTAAATTCTCTCCTCTGTTTCAAACATAATATTCTTATTTGACTTTAATGTCAACCACTGCTATAGCAGCAGTATCCAAATCATATTCATAAACAAGGAAACTAGAAAGATGCTGAAATGATGGGCTTGTTGTGATGTAATCTGGTTTAAAAAGCATTCTTGGCCGGCGCCATGGCTCAATAGGCTAATCTTCCGCCTGCGGCGCCGACACACCTAGTTCTAATCCTGGTCGGAGTGCTGGATTCTGTCCCGGTTGCTCCTCTTCCAGGCCAGCTCTATACTGTGGTCCGGGAGTGCAGAGGAGGATGGCCCAAGTCCTTGGGCCCTGCACCTACATGGGAGACCAGGAGAAGCACCTGGCTCCTGGCTTTGGATCAGCGCAGCGGCCATTGGAGGGTGAACCAACGGCAAAGGAAGACCTTTCTCTCTGTCTCTCTCACTGTCCACTCTGCCTGTCCAAAAAAAAAAAAAAAAGCATTCTTAAAATCAAGCCTATTCCTTTGTACTTTGACAAGATTATGTTAAGAATTACTATATCTATATTCTCTTCTGGATTCAAGATGGTATTCAGAGTGCATTAAAATTTATAAATCTCAGGCAGAATTTTAGAGTTTGAAAGAACCTCAGGGTTTTCTATTATCAGTTCATCAGCATCTTAGGGACAAATTACAAAGCTTCAGAGAAATTGCTGTGACTTGCTCAGGGTTCCCCAGCAGTAATGGAAGCATGGCAGGGACAAGGCTAGAACAAGGTCTTGTGGGTGTTTTGGGTTTTTTTTTATGTATTTTTTGAGAGGCAGAGAAAACAAGCTCCTGTCTGCTAATCCAATTCCTCAAATGCCAGAAATTACCAGGTCTTGGCCAGGCTGAAACTGAGAGCCAAGAACTCCATCCAGGTCTTGCCTGTGGGTAGCAGGAACCTAACTACTTGACCCATGACCTGCTGCCTCTAAGGGTGCACATTAGCAGGAAGCTAGAATCTGAAGCTGTGACTGGACTTGAACCCAGATGTTCCAATATGAAATATGGGCATCCCAACCACTGTGTTAACCAGTAGGCCTGTCCTGGACCAAGGCTTGCTAGTTCCAAACTCTGTTTGCTCCATCTCCAGTGTCTGGATTGCAGTCACAGCCTTCTATGCCATTGCTCTCTGCTCCAGTTTCTTCCTACCTCTGTAAATCCTTTATAAATGCTACCAGCCAGCTCTTCCATGTGTTTTCATCAAGGTATTCTCTGGTTGAGAAACCTAAAAGGATGGTGCAGATTTGCAGCATTACAAATTTTCTATATCAAGTCCAAGTTGGCTATTTTTTGTCCCTGGTTTTGAGTCCTTCTTTGCTAAAACAAGTTCCTTTACCTCTGTGAGCCTCAGGCTTCTCACCCACAGAGTGAAGATAATGATGCCTGCACCTTGGGGGTGATCTGAGGATGGAGTGAGGGGCTGTGTGGATGATGATGGAAAACTCACCTCATGCCTGCTTCCAATAGCACACACTGGCTCTGCTCATTTCTCTCTTGGGTTCCAGATAAATACAAATTGGAATTATTCATCTGAAACAAAACAAAAACAAAATGTCAAACATGTACCTGCAATGGCTTCTCCACCAAGGAAACACCCAGAAGGGGGAATCCAATGCTCCTACTTCCTCAGGAGCATCTGGGACATTTCCCATTTCTACATATCCAGAGATCCCTAGTATCTCTTTCAGTAGCATTCATGGTTCAGGGCATCATATGGCTCATGTGCAAATGTAAAACAGTGCTTCTTGGAATCATTTGTCATCCCTAAGTTATATGCCAACCAGCCCTGTTACAATGAATCTTTGTTGAAGAAGGCAAGCAGATAATGGTTCCTATGCTCAAATTTTGTGACATTCATACCCAGAATGTTGAGAGGAACCATCACCAGGAAAATTCAATGGCTGTCAGCTGTGTCAACTGGGGTGAGGTCTTTCACTTCCCTGCCCCTAAGTTCTCTCACATGTTCTATGAAGGGAGGGGGTGCCCTCTTGATCAGACTGTTCAGTCCTGTTGCTCTATTCAAGGTTCACCAGGAAGAGCAATTTCCTTTACAAACTCTAGCTGTTCAGATGTTAAATCTACTCAGAAATTCCCATATAGACACATTGAGAATGAGGCTGGGCCAAATGTATGGGCGGTTGGTGGTTCAGGCCAGTTATATAAAATTAATGTTCATACTATGAGCACACAGAAAATAAAACTCCAAGATTAAGGCAGGATTTTGGCATTCATAGCCATAACCCTAGATAAGCAAAGACAGGCAGGAGGAGGAAGAAGGGTTAGGAAGGGGAGAACAGGTTCACAAGGGAGCCGAGGGAAGGATTTTACTAGGGAGCAGGAAAATGATGAGGCTGGAAAGGTGAATAGCCAAAGACAAACAGTCCCATAGGGTCAAGCAGAAAGTGTAAAACTCTAGAGTAAGAGAGCAGTTTCCTAAAGCCTGAGCTCTTGTGGTTCAGGCTATCCAGCAGCTCATGTGCAAATGTGACACACACCCTTTCTTGGGATCATTTTTCCTCCCAGTGTATATGCCAACTGACTCTGGTGTGATGAATTTTTGGTGAAGGAGGAAAGAAGACAATGGTTCACATTTTATAAGATGAGAAACAAAATGTTGTGAGGATCTGACCATCTAGAGAACACCATGCCTGCCTGCCAGCTGTGTCACTTGTGGCCATGGCTTTCACCACCCTGACCTGTAGTTCCCTCAAATGTTGCATGAAGCAGGTACATGATCTGGATTCACCTTGACTGTTCATTGTTCCAGAGAAAAAGTTTCAGAAGAAGCTTGTAATGACACATTGTTCTGCATGAGGAAGGGATTCGGGCTGGCCATTGGGAACCCCTGAAATTGGCACTCTAGCTACCCCCCAAAGCATTTTAAAAAAGTGTGATGTATGAAGAACCCCAGGACCAGTGCACATTCAAGCATAGTGGCCATGTGTTTATTGTTAGAAGGAAAGTTGGAGAATCCAGATGACTGAGAACAAAAACAAAAGATCAAGGTAACTCTGGGAAATACCTGTTGCTCTGAAGGTGTTTCCTGAATGTAGAGAGGGAACAAAGTTTAATGCCACCATGAAAACCAACTACACCACGACCCTCCTCAGCTCCTGCTCTATTTGAGAGGATGGTGAATCGAGGATGGTTTTATAGTTGTCCATACTTTCCTTTTATTTCTTATTACAATTAAAAGAGAAATACATAAACATAATTAGAAATAAGCATGTTCGTGCACAGAAGTTATAATAATGTTATTTTTGACCAAGAAAAAAAAAAGGGTTGGACTGAGGCGTATAGGAACATTGTCTTTGTGTGCTATTGCAGGTGGCATCAACTCAGGTTAAGTGGCTATGTATTTTAGAATGTTATACATAATATACATTTGAGATTTTTTACATATTTGGGGCATGCATCCTTACTGGTGCATTAACTAACAGGCCCAATTCAAACCCCATATTGTCTTCTTGACCCAGTAATTTTCCTCAATAATGTTCTTCTTTGTCTCCCATATTAATCTTGCCAAGGTAAGTATTGGTAATAAGAACAAAAGTATCCTAAACATGTACAAATAGGAAAATGAGAAGGGAATAAAAAGTGTTCACTACAAAATCCAAGGAAATGAAGAAAATGCTGTGTGGGTTGAAATGAGATAAAAATAGTCTAAGAGAGAACAAAAAGCAAATGTAAAATTTCAGAAGTAATGTCATAATTATTCCAATATAAATAGTGTCAACACTCTAATGAAAAAGCAGATATCAGAATGCTTTAAAACTAAATCCAACTGTATACTGTCTACATAAAATCACTGTAGATTCAATAGAAAGGAGGTTCAAAGTGATGGACAGAAAAGGAAATGTAGAATTGTATCATAGGTAAAAAATCCAACTGGTGTGGTTATACTACCATCAGACAATTATCTGAGAGACAAAAATCATTGCAGGAGACAAAAAGGACATTACATATTGATACAAATTACTGTGTTAAGAACATATAACACGGAGGGGCCAGTGCTGTGGTGTAGTGGGTTAATCTTTCTACCTGCAGCACTGGCATCCCATCTGGTTGCCGGTTCTGGTCCTGGCTGCTCCACCGCCAATCCAGCTCCTTTCTCAGGCCTGGGAAAGCACTGGAAGATGGCCCAAGTCCTTGGGCCCCTGCACCCATGTGGGAGACCTGGAGGAAGCTCCTGGCTCCTGGCTTCAGATTGGCGCAGCTCTGGCCATTGCAGCCATTTGGGGAGTGAACCAATGGAAGGAAGACCTTTCTTTCCTGATTCTCCTTCTCACTATCTGTAACTCTGCCTCTCAAATAAAATAAATAAAATGTTTTTTAAAAGAACATACAATATGGAATAGGCATTTTGCCTATTGGTTAAGATACCAACCAGTTAGGATGCCTAAGTGCCATATGCAAATACTTGGTTTCTAGTCACAGTTATGGCTACTGGTACCTGTTCTGCTAATGTAGATCACAGAGAGAAGTATGTGATGGCACAGGAACCTGGGTCCTGGCCACCAATGTGGGATATAGCTATAGAGTTTCAAGCTTCTGGCTTTCGGCAAACCTGGACCTGACCGTATTGAGTATGTGGGAAGTAAACAATCACATTGCTTTGCTACCCATCCAGCTCACTGCTGTGCAAATAGGAAGCAGAAGATATTCGTTCAAATACCTGGGGTTTTGCCACCATTTTGAAGACCCTGATTGAGTTCTGTACTCTTGGCTTTGGCCTGATTATTCCCAGGCTACTGTGCTGATTTGGTGATTAAATCAGAAAGTCAAAGATATCTCTCTCTTTCCCTCCCTACCCCCCCTCCATCTTTGCCTTTAAATAAGTACATCTTTTTAAAAATCACCAGAATCAAACTTGATTCTTTGACAAATGAACACATATTACAAACACTTAGATTACAAAGGAGAGACTCAGAATCTTAACTCAGAAATGAAACATAGACTGTTACCAACGAATTCACAGAAACAGAATTATAAGAGAAGTCTATGGAGAAGGAACTCCAAAAAACCAGATAATGAATATAGGGAAAAATTCCCTGCAAACATGAACACCATCGAAATTCTTTACAGAATAATTATTAATCATCATAGACATAGTACAAAAATGATGGTTAAGAACAATGCCATGGCATTCATGTTTTATGTGTAGTATACCAGAGTTAAAACACAAATTTAACTGGTTGTGATCTCTGAGTTTTGTGTTGTAGAAGCAATCAAACCTTCCTACCATGGAGGATAGAACAGAAAAAGAGGTGTTGGTAGGAGAGGGGCTACATCTTGGCCTCCCAGTGCAACCTGTAGTTCTCAGCACAGAGAAGCTGTTGTAGAATTGGTCAGCTGCAGCCACCACACTCAGTCAGCAACTGAAAAAAGAATCTTAGGAATGGGAAAGATATGCCCATTTCTCATTTACTATTATGAAGTTAAATACTTCTCTAACTCCAGTTTCAATAACTGAAGATAAACCTCAGTTGCCAAAAGTGGGCAATTCTGTAGTCAGATGTTCCTATGTGTTTCTTTGTGCTTATTGTTGCTGGTGCTGCAGTTGGATATCTATGGCCTTCTCATCTCACATCAGTCAGCAGATCAACTATTCATTGTAAAGGTAGCAGCGGGGTGCTCCTTGAGTAACTATCTTGTGAGAATGCAGTAAGTGAAATACCAACAGAAAGATAGGAAAATTACGGGTTCTGGGATATAGAAGTGTCCTTTTTTCTTAAATAACTACAAGATACCAGGTTCTGGTGTCGGAGCAGACCACCACATTTTCTTTTTTCTTTTCTTTCTTTCTCTCTCTTTCTTTCTTTCTTTCTTTCTTTCTTTCTTTCTTTCTTTCTTTCTTTCTTTCTTTCTTTCTTTCTTTCTTTTTTGACAGAGTGGACAGTGAGAGAGAGACAGAGAGAAAGGTCTTCCTTTTGCTGTTGGTTCACCCTCCAATGGCCACTGCGGCCGGCATGCTGTGCTGATCCGAAGGCAGGAGCCAGGTGCTTATCTTGGTCTCCCATGGGGTGCAGGGCCCAAGGACTTGGGCCATCCTCCACTGCACTCCCTGGCCACAGCGGAGAGCTGGCCTGGAAGAGGGGCAACTGGGACAGAATTCGGTGCCCCAACTGGGACTAGAACCCGGTGTGCCGGTGCCGCAAGGTGGAGGATTAGCCTAGTGAGCCACGGCACTGGCCAGACCACCACATTTTCAACCTGTCAGGAACAGTTTCCAACTATGGCATTTCTATAGTGATCAGTGAGGTAACGTCTTTCAACTCTTTCTACTCAGAAAGATGGCATTCTCAGCTCATCAGAGACCAGGACCACTTTCTTGATGTATAGAATGTTCTAGGTATTGGAAGCCAGATCAGACCTCAATAGAGAGATAACCTGGTCAGAGACAATGACCACTTCCTGAAATGTATGTAAGGAAGCCATTTCTCAATTCACCAGAAACCAGACCCCTGAAGAAAACATATGCAAACATGAAACAAAACAACAAAGCAGGCCCCAACATAGGCGATTGATCAATCAACAGGCAATTGCTAAATAAGCTGTGTTGTCCACAACCTTACTGGAACACTCCCTTGGATCCCCTCCTCAGTGAAACTTTACTTCTCCTTTTTCTCACACTCATTATCCAACCTGAAATAAAAAACTGACTCAAACTCCTGCAACAATTTGATTCTGTAATTCTTAATTGTGATTTCAAATAAATTATTTTCCTAGGACATGCTGACAAATATGGAAACAATTATGGTTGAAATAATTTGTCAAAATTGCTGAGGGCTGTTCAGAGAAGAAACAGCCAAGTAATGTTTAAGACATAGGGTTCTAGGCTGGCACTGCGGCTCGTTTGGCTAATCCTCCACCTGCAGTGCCGGCACCCCGGGGTTCTAGTACCAGGGGGGCCATTGGATTCTGTCCCAGTTGCTCCTCTTCCAGGCCAGCTCTCTGCTGTGGCCCAGGAAGGCAGTGGAGGATGGCCCAAGTGCTTGGGCCCTGCACCCTCATGGGAGACCAGGACGAAGCACCTGGCTCCTGGCTTCAGATAGGTGTAGTGGCCATTTGGGGAGTGAACCAATGGAAGGAAGACCTTTTTCTCTGTCTCTCTGTCTCTCTGTCTCTCTCTCTCTCACTGTCTAACTCTGCCTGTCAAAAAAAAAAAAAAAAAAAAGAAATCATCAAAAAACAAAAAAAAAAAAACCATAGGGTTCTGTTGTAAGAGTGACCATATCATTTACCAAGAACCCCAGTATTGAAGACTATCACAACAGGCTAAATATACCAACAGATATATTTGAGGAAGCCATGAACATTCACTCTATAGTGCAGTCATGGAGCAGCATTTGATAGCAGACTAATACATTTGTGAAACTGTAATTTCTAGAGGAATAAGGACCCTCATGTGATATCTTTTTTTTTTTTTTTTTGACAGGAAGAATGGACAGTAAGAGAGAGAGACAGAGAGAAAGGTCTTCCTTTTGCCGTTGGTTCACCCTCCAATGGCCGCCGTGGCCGCTGCGGCCGGCACGCTGTGGCTGGTGCGCTGCGGCCGGTGCACCTGGCTGATCCGATGGCAGGAGCCAGGTACTTATCCTGGTCTCCCATGGGGTGCAAGGCCCAAGCACTTGGGCCATCCTCCACTGCACTCCCTGGCCACAGCAGAGAGCTGGCCTGGAAGAGGGGCAACCGGGACAGAATCCGGTGTCCCGACCGGGACTAGAACCCGGTGTGCCAGCGCCACAAGGCAGAGGATTAGTCTAGTGAGCCGCAGCGCCAGCTTATCTTTTTCATATTCATTAAGATACTCCAAGATATTTTGCTTCTCCTTATCATACAGAAGCAAGATGTCAAATAGAATACATAAACTTATGTTCAGTAATTACTGTTTCAGTACTTTATCTGGCTTAGAAAGGATCTAGACTCTACTCTAGAGAGAAATAATATTAAAGAAAGCTAGCCATTGTTTTCAGTAATTTCCTAGTAACTTTTTATAACATGTACGTATGGGGAGATGGAGCTACTATTATTAAGCCTATGATACTACTATTTTACTTACCAAACATTTAAATAATCACAAGCATTTGAAAGCAATTTGTTTCCTTTATTTATTTCTTGGAGGTTTAGAAATATATATCTATATATTTTTTCATACATTAAACACAACTGTTCACATGCTAACCAAGACTAGGAATACAGGGTTACCACATGCTCACAGCACCTTCAATAATGGTCAGCTTATAGCCTACAAAAACACTCTACAAGCTCTAGTTTTTCAGAACTAAAGGAAGAACCAAGTGGCTTTTACCAGGTATCATGGGATAACCATTTATGCATGCCTTGCCAGTGAGGTAGCCTGCTGTCCGTGACTCAGAAATGAACAAATCATGTTTCTGATCTTTGAAACAGGATTTCATTCACTTACGGAATAAAGCAGGAAGGCCACACAGCCGTCTCAACACAGCAAGTGCCAGAAAAACACCATCTCTGTGCTGGGCCATGACATTAAGACAGAAGAGTTTCCAGAAACTGAGGCCAAAGAACTAATACTTAAAACCACTGGGGAAGTGACATTTCTAGGCTCATGCTCTATAAATGAAAATGCCACCCAAAGGTCTCTGACACACGACAGAGCAGAGCCACCATGCAGCAGAAGGCAGTGATGTTAGACACAGAAGCTGTACGGGTGGGCCAGGATCATTCAAGCACCGAAGAAATATACTCAAGCTGCTCCACACTGTTGACTCCTCCATGGTTTCCACCATCCAAACCTGTAGCTTTGCTGTCACAGGAGCCATGGTCACTAAGAAAGAAGGGCTGACTGTATGAAGGAGGCAGCCCCAGCAGATGGCCCTGCTGGTGAGGCTAAGCACTGCCAATGCAGAAGCCAATGCAGCATGGCCTAGCTCCCGGCAACAGTAAATTTCCATGGCATTGTTTGCTGTGCCACTGTCCTGCTACCTTGTTGCCTGCATGCAGGGGGCGAGGCTGCTTCCAGGGACACGAAGGGAAGTTCACACTGTCAAGTAAACCCATCGGCTCTACTCCAGGCTGCTTAGTGGGACAACAGTAACACATACATTCATCTCCACTGCTGCCGTTCCTAACCAAAAATAGGCCTGAATTATAACAGGCATTCAAAGGAACCTGCAAAGCAATAACCTGGAGGAACAAATAGCTAGAATAGTTGGACTCCTAGAAAGCAAAGCAGACCAGAGAGAAGCATGAATTTATCACTGACCCAGGTCCAAATCACCAAGAAGCCAGACAGAGATGGAACATCACCCAGAAACTCTCCCTCCACACCCTATTTTTTACAACACATGGTTTAACTTCTATCCACAGCAATGGACTGAGATATGTTAATTCAAATTGTGATGTTTATAAAAAGCAAAGGAAACCCGGCCGGAAGCTGAGCGCGGGCTGGCTCGGGCCTCCACCGGCGGGAGGGCGGCCGTTGGGGCCGTTGAGGTGGCGGCGACTCTGCGCCCAGGGCTCCAGATGGAGGTGGCCCGGGATTCCGGGCCCAGGCTCTGCTGCAATCCTGGCGGGTGGCTGGACATGAGCCACGGCTTCGTGCACCACATCGGACGGAACCAGATCGCCCGGTACCTCCCCGCCCAGCGCCACCGCCACCCTTGGCCTGGCCCAGCCGGCTGTCCCTGACTCCCGCTCGGCTCCCCGCAGGGATGACTACGACAAGAAGGTGAAGCAGGCGGCCAAGGAGAAGATGGCTCTACCCGCCCAGGCAACCCAGACTTGGAGGAGTCCAGTGAAAGCAGCAGTAGTGGTGGCTCTGAACTAGAGCCTTCTGGCCATCAGCTCTTCTGCTTAGAATACGAGGCGGACAGTGGCGAGGTCACATCAGTTATCGTGTATCAGGACGATGACCCAGGAAGGGTGAGCGAGGAGGTGTCTGCCCACACGCCTCTGGATCCGCCCATGCGAGAGGCTCTCAAGTTGCATATCCAAGAGGAGATTGCAAAGTGCCAGAACCGCCACTGACCAACTTGAAAGCATTCTTTGCAGGCTAGATTCACTGCCAGTGGAAGAATTCTGCCCAGGGAGCTCAGCCGTAGCCTGAGGGCACCTGCACCACTGTTTGATCTTGACACTGCCAGAGCTGCTGCATCCCCAGGGTCATTCCAAGACTCCACCTGGCCCATGTCCCCCACAACCGTTTACTGGTTGGCCTGTTGACCAGCCTCATATTCTGGAATTCTCTGAGAATTCGGTGTGGCTGACTTGGTGTTCTGGGAGCACAGGCTTGAGGGCGAACCAGGGTCCATGAAGCCTTTCGCCATCATGCTGCGTTCTCAGAGGTCACATGCCTGGCTGCTTCGTGTCCCACCCAGCTCCGTGAGCGCTGTTATGTCATAGTTCCTTTCCTTCGTGTTGTGCTCACTTCGCTTCCACCCGTGTTTCCCTGGACTTTTTTTTTTTTTAGCTTTATTCTTTGTTTTTCCTTTTCTTCATCTCTCTGCCTCAGGTCGAATCTCTCAGTTCTCTCCCCACCCCCTCAACAGGACTGTGCACCTGCAGCTGCTCAGGACCTTGGAGGGGGGGACTGTGAGGCTCTGCCTTTCCAACAAGTTCTCCAAGTAATTCTGACACCAGAATAAAGTGGGAGACCTTTATTTCTGAGGCCCACTCACAAGCACGTCTCCCTCCCCTCCCATGCTTTCGTGAGCTGCTTGCATGTGCCACACCACTGTCAGACAGCAGACCTAGGAAGAAGATCCTGGTGCTAAACTGCAAGGATTTCTTGCAGCAAAACCTGCCTGGAGCTGCAGAATTCCAGCTGCAAATAGCTGCGAATAGACTCCTCTGCTCAGGACAACCAATGGAGAATTATCAAAGCAAGCTTGAAACTAACTCTCCAACCGTGACTTAAAAGTCTAGACCGTAAGTACAAAGGGAAACTCAACATTAACAATAATTGCCTGTTTGGAGCCCTAGTTGCAAAAAAAAGGTGGAGTGGGGGACTACACAACTCTCCTTATCTGTTCCCTCTTCCTGTCCAATGTCCTGTCCCATGCTTCCTCCCTCGCTATCTCAAGGATATGCATAAGGCAGCTTCAAAAAGTTCATGGAAAGTGGAATCGAAAGACAGTCTGAATTGTCTGTGAACTTCTTGAAGCCCTCTGGTGTACGTATAACTGAGGTCCTGAAAGAGTCCCAGGGTAGCGCTGCTCTTCCCGAGGGAACATTTTTTTCTACCACAGGGTTAGGCTAAGGTCTGAAGTCCACAAGACATCGTGTGCACCAAAGTTTCCAAGGCACGTCTATCTGCGAGCAAATCGGCGTGACCTCAGTGACTTGAAGTTTACAGCTTAAGTGAGCCAGTGAGCCCTGGAACTTCCTGAAACCAAAGCCCCCTGGCCCCCTGGTTTCTCCACATCAGGGTCTCAGGATCAGGTTGGCAGTTCTATTGCAGCAGTTCTTCTCCTAAAAGACACCCAAGAGAACTGTTGGTTTGTGCCCCGCACTCCTGAAAATCATCTCCCTCCAAATGGGGCAAGGCGGCTCCTTCAGCTACGCCATTAGAACGTGGAATGCTGAGTTGCAGCCTGCAGCGCCAGGGAACGCTGGGACAGTGAGTGAGGCAGATAAGGTCGAGGGGCCTGGTTGTGAAAGCCAGTGAGCAGAGTGCTGCAAACCCTCAAAGCTGCACCAGGTTAAGTGCCTTGAACTTACCAGTCCTGGGCTCAGGTCTACTTTCAAAGGAGAAAAGTCTTTGCCCTCTACTTAGGCAGCTGGCTAAAAGTGCCTTCTGTTCACTACCCTCCACAGCCTGGGTCATGGAGGCTGTGTCGAGCCCTACCCCCGTTCTTCACACAGCCTAGAGGACCAGTCACTCTAGTCCTCCAGCTCCTCAATGGATCCTATGGTTGGGACATAGGACTTCACTGGAATTCCATGACGGCTTAGAAGGAAATACTTTCTGGATTCATCTCACAACTGGATCACCTGTGTCCTATTTTTATAGATCTCAGAACACCAGAGGGTTGAAGTCTGGGGGCGTGACCCCTGACATTTGAGCTTCTGTTCCTGTTTTGTGTGGAGGGAAGTTGTCAGTGTTTACACATCGTGTCCTTTCGTGTGTTTGTCATGGGATCCTCCGAGATCCCCTCAGGTAGATGGATTGAAACTCCTTGCCTCTAAACTTGCTTTTCTTGCAGCACTTTGCTTATCAAGTGTATGTAAAACATTTTCTACCCAACAGAGCACTCTAATCCGTGTAGCATGACCTGTAAAGCACTAAGCCTTGTACCTGGAAGAGAGCCTGTCCATCAGAACTGGGCTCTTGGAGGCAAGGCTGCCTCTCTGCAGACGGACAGCCTCAGCCTTACCGCTGACTGCCACCCCCTACTGGAAGCCCAAAAATGGTACTATCTCATCACCGGACCTGCCTCCAGACACCTTCCACCAGTTACAAAAATTGGTGCTTTGCCATCCAGGACTGTGTTCTCCCACTGACTCCAGGATGTCTCAGGACTGCCCTGTGTTGTGTGGGACAGTGGCAACACTTTTGGACTAAATAGAACTTTCCAACTGGCTGCTTCATAATCAGTGTTCGTTTGATTAGATAAATTCTTAGCTGTCTTAAAAAAAGTCTGATAGGCATATCTCTCAGCATTCAATATGTAGTATTAATTCTTAACTGAAGGTAAGCCTGGATTTTAACGCTTTGTGTTTCCTGAGCCAGCAGGTGATGTCATAGGTACAAGGAACTTAGGCTTGCAGGGACTTTGGGCTGTGCAAGAGTAAACACTAAACCTTGAATCATAGCCAGTTGGCAGAGGTAGTGCTTAAAGAATGTAACACAAGAAAGGAAGGGAATTATACAACTTTTTGGTTTGTTTTTGTTTTGTTTTGTTTTTTAATTTGAAAGAGCTCCCATCCATTGGTTCACCCCCCAAATGTCCACAATGACCATGGCCTGAGCTGGGCTAGGCCAGAGCCAAGCTTCAGTCAAGGTCTCCCATGTGGATGGTAAGAATCCAGTTACTTGAGCCATCACCGCTGCCTTCCAGAGTCTGTATTAGGGAGCTGGAGCCAGGAATTGAAACCAGGTATTCCTGGTGGGACATGGGCATCCTAACCACTGGGCCAAACCACCTTTCTCTAGAAAACCTTGTACCCATTGAGAGAGCCTCTGGAGGCCAACCAGCCAGTGGGCCCTTGTAGGCAATTACAAGCGCATCTCCCTGTGGAAAGGATGCTCATGTGGTCGGTCCCCTCTGAGGGGCACTGCCTGCTAGAGATGAGCCCATGTGGAAGCGTTTGGAGGTAGTATGTATCCAGTCTGCCATTCATTTGGCAGGACCAGTGAATGGTTGGTAGATCCCCAGCCAGCTCACAAATTTAGGGGAACCTTTCTAAGAAGAAAGAACAGTAAGGACATCACTTTCCTACCTCTGAGCTGCCTTTTGGGAGAATTGCCACGGCATGTTGACAGTTAACTACTTGAAACGTCTTAAATCCCCTCATTGAATTCCTGCCCTGTTGAGGAATCAGCTGGGAGGAGCCATAGGCACCCACCCCAAACGTCCCCAGGAGTTGGAGCAATGTTCAAAACGAAAACCTGAGTGACAACTCCACTGCCTGCAACAGATGAGACTGCACTGCTTGTGTTAAATGTATAAAAAGCCATATGTTCTGTTTCCTCATTTCCAGTGTTTCTGCTGTGTGGATTAATAAAATTAAGTGCAAATTATGTGACTGGCCCAAGAAAAAAAGGTTCTTTTAAAATACAGTATTTTTTTAAACAATAAACTTACTCTTTTTACAGCAAAAAAAAAAAAAAAGCAAAGGAAAAAGCAGTCTGAAAATCAGAAACCAACACAGTGCTCTGATGTGCTTATGCTTTATACTGCAGAACTATTACTAGGCGTCAGCTGACTACATCTAAGCAGCTTCTCATGGCCACTCTGGAAACACAACTAATGGAAACTTGTGCTATTAAAACCATGCTTACACCAGAGAGGTGGGAAAGTAAATAAAATCGAGCAAATGAAGGGAAAAAGGAAACTACCTCAAGATTATCTGTCTTTAATGTTAAAATGATCTCCTTAGGTTCACATTAAAATGAGTTTATGCTTTCATCCCTTCATGAATGACAAGAGGGAACCTCATATAATGTTTGCAGTCAATAATGCAGAAGGGTTGGTATCCCAAAGAGCAAATGCAAATTCACAGAGAATAAAGAAATGACTGGAAAAATCAAGGATGAATAGATTTATTAATTCATTAACAAAGGCAATGTTTAAAAATAAAACTACTTTGGGCTGACATTGTGGTATAGCAGGTTAAGCTGCTGTCTGTGATGCTGGCATCCAGCATGGGCACAAGTCCAGGACCTGACAGTTTCATCTCCTGTCCAGCTCTGGGCTAATTTGCCTGGAAAAACAGTGGCAGACGACTCAAGTGCTTGGTCCCCTGTACACATGCAGGAGACTTGGGAAAGATCTCTGGGCTCCTGACTTTGGCCTGGACCAGTCTGGGCCATTGTAGCCTTTTGGGGACTGGGCCAGTAGATCTAAGACCTCTCTGTCTTTCTCTGTTACTCTCATATAAATTTTAAAATCTTTAAGAAAACTAAAAAAAGAAAAAGGTCACCTCTAAATCTTGAAATTTACAGTTAATATGCAGTGGAATTTGATCCTTCAACTCTCACAATAAGCAAGCTTCCTGGGTTTTTCAGTGCCTCATGTCTGGAGGGTTTTATGGCAAGCTCTTTGGTCATCAGAGCTGATATCATGATTTTTTCTACATAAAGTAGAGAATCATTCAATGTTGCAAAGCTGTGTGCTTGTCTAACATATGTATACATCTCTGTTAGAGATGAAGGTACACATGAAGATATACAATAACAACACTAACAGAGATGTATACATATGTTAGACAAGCACACACATCACAATGCATGCATGTGAACACTAACATATACTCATGCACATGTGCACACAGATACAGACACAGATGCACAATCAGAAGGTTCCAGAGAAAGTAAATTTATCTCTATTAAGATGTTTGAGAATTTTAAAATGAAGAAAAGGAGACATTAACACAAGAAAGGTGGAATAAATATTCCCAAGCCTCTGAGAAACAGGGGTGCAGATACTAAAGCCTACGTCTTACTGCTCTCTTGTGGTGGTTCTAAAGAACACCTTTCTGAGCACTGAACAGTCTCTCCTTCCTTCCCAAATGTCTAAAAAATAATAAGCCGCTCCAAATGTTTTGGAATCCACTATGAGAAACTGATGATATTTGACAATTATTACAAAACCAATAATGGAGTATCATTTGGTCAGAACTAATTACCTCCTGATTGCCATGTTCTGCATTCAAGGACAATCATATACCAAATGCTTGGATTGGTTTAAATTATTATCCCCTAAGAATTCCCTCACTATATTTGTTAGCCATTTGCATTTCTTCTTTAGAGAACTGTCTTCTGACGTCCTTTCCCCATTTCTTAACTCGATTGGTTGTTTGTTGTTGAGTTTTTTATGTTGCTGATATATTCTGGATGTTAACCCCTTATCAGATAAGTAGCTCATAAGTATTTTTGCACTTTCTGTTGGACGTCTCTTCACTCTATCTTTTCCTTTGACATACAGAAGCTTCTGAGTTTTGATATAATACCATTTGTCTAGTTTTGCTTTTGTTGTCCATGCCTTGGAGACCTTAACCAAGAAGTCACCATCTACACCAATGTCTTGAAGTGTTTCCCCTATATTTTCTCCTAGCAAATTTAGTCATAGGCCTTAAATTCAGGTCTTTAATGCATCCCCAGTAAGCTTAGGAGCCCCAAAATTATTCAGCTATCTGATGGTAATAAGGTATATAACATGCAATATCTTTTAAGATGATTTATTTACTTTATTTGCAAGATAGAGTTAGAGGAAGAGAGAGAGAGAGAGAGAGAGAGAGAGAGAGAGAGAGAAGAGGAGAGAGAGAGAGAGAGAAAGGGGGACATCTTTTATCTACTTCACTCCCCAGATGGCTGCAATGGCCAAGGCTGGGCCAGACCAAAGCCAGGAGCTGGGAGCTTCTTCCAGGTCTCCCACGTGGGTGCAGGGGCCCAAGCACTTCTGCTACTACCCCAGGTATATTAGCAGGGAGCTGAATTGGAAGTGGAGCGGCCAGGACTCAAACTGGCACCTGTATGTGATGCTAGCACCTCAAGCAGTGGTTTAACCCACTGCACCACAGTACCAGCCCCCAAATGCAATCTTATTGTAAATACATCCTTAAGATGAACATTTTCAGAGAAAGAAAACAATTAGGAAAAATATTTTAATTCGGTGCGATTGCAGCATACCACACAATGAAAAATGGCTCTCAGATGAAAGGCAATCTTCCCTCATCAAAGCACAGACAAACCAAAGAGAAATTGTTTATTGATATTTCTCATTTCTAAAGTAAGTGCACTCCGAAGTCCCTTGTATGTTGATTTTCTACCAGTGTCTTGCATCAATCTCTTTGCATGGTCTAAGCATCGTATGCAATGTTCATCTGTGAGACAAAACCTCTGCATCACATGTCTTTGTGAACACTTGACTCTCTTTTCAGCAGGAAGCATGGACTCGTGTGTATACTCTTGTCCATGCTTCTGCCATTCTTTCTTGGGCTCATCCTATTTGGGCATTTACCACCGTTCTAGGGACACTTCCTGTATGGTCACTAACAACCATGAGTCCCGTAGCGCCGCCTCAGCTCCTGACTTGTCCAACCTGGAGCTGATGCTAAACTTTTGGTTGCCTAATAGTAACTATTGTAAAGGACTCAGCCTAGGTATTATCCATTGTGATCCAATATTGTTGTTTCAAAATATTTGGCATAGCATTCCTTATGTTTTCCTTTAAGAACTCCCCCTCCCTCAGACCCTTTGAGTGCACCATAGTCTATTATGACACATGTTCAACCATTGCGTTGCTCTACCATTCCCAAATGAATATCATTCTTTACAAAACCTGATTATTTTTGCTTTTGAGATTGCCATTGTCCTGGGGATATCACAGAAAACCTGGCCAGGTGGCCCAAGGCATCATGTTCTCTCCCAAGAGGCCCCTTCTTTTCCTACATGCCCCAGACAGGTTCCAAGAGGCCTGACTGCTGGCCTTGGAGTTGTCACTGAGATCATATGTGAAGTGGGGGCCAGGATGAGCTCATTCTGGTGTTGAAGGTGCTGACCTTTTGAAAGGATGAAAGAGAGGTTGTTCTCTAGTCACTGAGCTGCAAGGGGCATCTCTACTCCTAGATTCAATTAATCCATAGCCTGGGGGAGAAAAAAACAATTTCCTGCAGCCTCAGGCCCCCATAGGCAAAAGTCCCTTCTGGCTCAGTCATCCTGCCCTCCCTGTGTACTCTCAGAGCCTCCAGAGGTTTTGTGGGGAGTCTCAGAATACCCTGATGCTGGTCAGTGGTGGTGAGGCAGGCCTGAGAATGGATCTTAGGCACCCAGGGTGTGGGGCTGTGTGAGTGGGCAGAAATGAGTGCAGGCATCCTCAACTCTAGCCAAGTACAAAGCACTAGAGAGAATCCTCTTCCTGGATCCAGGCCTTGGGGAGCTCCGGGCTGGTCTATGTATCAGTGTGTGCAAAGCTCATGAGTATTCACGTGGGGCCCAAATCACCTCATCGTTAGAGAAGTAACACCAGTAACTGGAACATCTCTTCTATGTGGTGTGGATACCTGTTCATTTGTCAGGCACCCCCAAGTGGCACCTGGAGACCTGGCTTGGACTGGAAGCTGAGTATGAATCCTTGGATAACAACATCCAGGTGCAGTTTCTCTCTGAATAAAGGAGAGAAGATAAAAATTTGGATGGGGGAATGAAGTAGCAGGGTAAGACCCTTCAAGCTAATCAAGGGTGGGTTATCAGGTAACTAACTAACAGGAGCTACCCTGCAGATTCTCTCTGGCAGGTGTGTTCCTGCAGGGCTCCTGGAGCTACATCCAGGCCTGGCTGTCCTCAAAGAGGCACCCCTGGTCCAGAGTGCAAATCTTGAGTTTTAATCCACATTCTGAGGCAGCCCCTGCTTCCCCCCTGAACTTAATTGTTACTGTGGATTCATTCTGAGAAGAGGAGCGTGGTGGGGGCAAGAGGCACGGAGTCACCACACAGATCCCAGGAGTTGGGTGAAAGTGGGTGAAAGGCGAGCAGCCTGCAGACTTGTCTATTTCAGTTGGTACAACAGCTTATATAGTCGAAGCAGCCAATCCAGTCAAGGGGCGGTTTATGCCCTAACCAATCATAGCCCGTTGCCAGGCAGGCTCCATTGCCATGTGGTTTCGGAAGCCATCCAATCACAGCCTGTTGCCAGGCAGGCTCCATTGCTATGTGGTTTCCAAAGCCATCCAATCACAGGCTATTGCCAGGCAGGCTCTGTTGCCAGCAGCCATCTTGGCATGGCCTTCTTGTTCCACCACATTGCCCCCTTTTTGTTTATTTTCGAGCAACGGGAGGCATGATTCTTGGCCATACCATTGTTGACCCCGTTTCCATGTGGTCTCCGTTCATGGCTGTGCCTGTCTTAGGTTGTCCGCCAGGGGATCTTACCCGTCATTGACTAACCAGCACTCAAAATGGGAGACCATAGGAGTGCTTGTTCAGATGGGGGTAGGAATGAGGAACAACGGTAACTGCATGCAGGCTGTGGGCCATTTGAGTGGCTGACCAGAGCTAGTAGGCGTATAAAACAGTAGCAAATATGGCTATGGGCAGTTCCTCAGGGTAGGATGATAGGGCAGTAGCTTGACAATTGGTAGCAGGTGCATCCACTAACAAGGTGGGCTCTGTCTTGTTCAGCTAGTTCTGGTTGACTATCAGTTGCAGGCTTGATGTTTCTGGCTGGTACCCAAATGGGCTATCCTGCATTCTCTGGATAGACACAAGCATATCCTTGGCCCTTGGTCAGCAAAAGCCTTTCTATGGGTGTTGGAATCCAGGGCCTGAATTCCACATCTGCTGCTACATTTAGGGCAAACATGCAGGTGGGATGGGGTCTAGCAGCTGCTCTGAGAGCCTGGGGTACCTGGGAACTGCCACAAACATGGGGATCCTCACTGGGTGCAGATGGGATGACCTCACATGGATTATTGCCTCAAGCTCGTCTAAGTTCATCCCATGGGTATCTGGGGGGTGTCTAACTAGGCATTGCTGCGTTGTCTGCTGACATGTCATTTTCACTGTCAGAGCGCTCTCTCCCTAAGTCATCAACTGATGTCTGTGAGACAGGGACCTGGAGTGACAGGCTCTCATCACTCACAGATTCATTATGTTTGGTCATCTGTGTGGGTTTCTGAGAGGGGGTATCTTTCCCATGTTTGAGTGCTTAAGAGCAGAACAGCACGCCAACTCTAGCCAAAGGAAAGACACACACAGCACTGCTGCCATAACAAAACAAATTCCTAGCACCTCAGTGGTTGATGGCATTATGCAGGGGTTCCCTACGTTAGACAGACAGACAGTGGTGTATCAGGTCGTACGTTCGTCCTGTGCTTAGTGGGGGACTTCCTTGATTCGTTAGGTCAAGGCCGTATGCTCACACGGTGTCTCCGGAGCGTCAACTCTCTCAAGGGAGGGTAGATGACTTGGTTCCAAATTCTGGGATGATCAGTCCCTTATGTGAATTCACCAGGTGAACTGAAAGTAAGAGGAGCTGAGAAGCGGCGTACGCTTCTGGGCGATGTGTGCTTAACCTGAGGTCACTTAGACCGAGGACAAGGACAAGGAAAGGGGCGTAGGAGGGGGTTCTGTGCTCACCCTCACAGAACCGAACAGCACACAAAACACCGAGGGGCCTACTTGCCAAAAATCAAGGGAGGACCTCACCGAGTCCGACACAGTGTCTCTCTCAGTCATGTTGGTGCCAGATGTTTCTGTGGATTCATTCTGAGAGGAGGAGCGTGGTGGGGGCAAGAGGCGCAGAGTCACCACACAGATGCCGGGAGTTGGGTGAAAGCAGGCCAGAGGTGAGCAGCCAGCAAACTTGTCTATTTCAGTTGGTGCAGCAGCTTATATAGCTGAGGCAGCCAATCTTGTCAAGGGGCGGTTTATGTTGCCAGGCAGGCTCCATTGCCAGGTGGTTTCCCAGGGAGTTTCTGAAGCAATTCCTGAGTAACTGATGCTTTCTTGCCAGCAGCCATCTTGGCATGGCCTTCTCATTATACCACACGATCCCTTAAGGGTGCAGGGGCCCCGACATGTGGTGCCAGTGCCCCCCGAGCCATGAGGGTGCCAGCATCCCCAGCCCCATGAGTGTGCCTGAACTACCAACCCCATGAGGGTGGCTGCTGCCCCTGACCCTGTGAGGATAGCTGCTGCCCGACCTGGTGAGGGTGGCTGTGGCCACCGACCCTGTGATGGTGCCCATGCCCCCTGATCTGTGAGGGTGCCTCTGTCCCCCGACCCATGAGGTTGCCAGTGCCCGCCAACCCCTGTGGTGCCAATGTCCTCCATCCCCCATGAGGATTTCTGAGCCCACCCAATGGGGAGAGGTTGTCTACATGCCCCCCCACACAGTGGCATCATGGCTACCCCCAGCCCTCCCCTACCCCAACCACAGCCCACAGTTGGGCCTTCCTCAGTCTTCCTGGGCAGACAGAACTCCAGGAGGCTCCCAAGCTGTCTTTCAGAATCCCTCTCAGTGGTCCCTGAGGAGCGTCAGCCAAGGTAGGCACCTGCCACTCTACCTGCCTCAGGACCGCATCTGCCCCACTGCACCAGCCCCACACTGGGGGGCGCCCCTGGGATCTCAGGGCCAGGCCCCTCCCTCTCCCTGCAGCTCCAGACTCCCTCTTTCCTGTTTCTGTCCTTGGGCCAGCTGGCTCTCTCCTCTCCCTTCCCAGCCAGCCTCGGGACTCAGTGTCGCTGCCCAGGGCCTCTGTGGCTGAGCCTGGGGGTTCTCGGTACAGGATCCGAACCACTGGCAGAGAGGCCAGGGAGCTTGTGGTTGATGGTGTAGGGGCTGGGAACTTGGGGGGTGTTGTTGTGGAACAGCCAGAGGTCTTTGAACTTCCTCCTGGGCGTGCCACACCTGCCCCAATCTGAGTTGTGCTGCTGGGGGCAGGGGGCAGGGAGTACTAAGCCCCCCAGCCTGGGAGCCCCAGCACAGGCCAGGGTGAAAGGCTGGGGGTCACCTCGTCCCTTGGGTGTGCAGTTGAGAGTGGCCGGGGGTGAAGCCTTCGGTTGCTTGATGACCTCAAAGCCTGAGAATCCTCTGCACCCATCAGCCCAGGTGAGGCGGGGACACACAGCCTCCTGCCTCCCATCTGGGCATTGTCACACCTGCTACTGGCTGAAGGCAGGGTCCTCAGCCCCAGATGAAGCCCCGTAGCCAGGGCAGGTCAGCTACTCTGAGTTCCGCCTGGCCGGGCCGCAGAGTTGGCCTAGGGCCCCACCTACCACTCTTTGCTGGCCTCTGACTCTCCCTCTTCTGCTTTTCCCCAGCAGGGAGGGCCCAAACTCGCCTCCACGACCTGCAGCCCCCAGACCAGCCGAGGCTCCCTCTTAGATTTATGAGTCTGTGGCCCCCTGCCCGCCCTGCCTCCTCAGGGTCCCCTCAGAGGACTCCTGGGGTTTTTGAGTACCCGAGGGGCCTCCGGCACCCCCTCCAGCCATCTGTTTTAGCTGCACGCTCCTGGTTCAAGCAGGGTTCTTCCTCCTGTCTTTCTCCATCAGGCCTGCTGGCTGCCACGTGAGCCTCCCAGGCTAGTGCTGGCCCTGGCCAGTGGGTCCAAAGGCAGGGCCATCAGTGAGGAGGGAAGCCCGAGAGGGCCAGGCAGTGTCAGGACTGTGGCACTGCTGCCTGGGAGGTGAGTGAGAGGTGGCATGAGTGGCAGGGGAGGCCCTCTCCAGCCTCCACCTCGACTCCCCGGAAACTCTGGTCATCTACTCCAGCTCCTCCTCCCATCTTCCTTCCCCTTCCTGTCCATGGCCTTTTCCAGAAAGCTCACCCACATGCCCACCTGCTGCTGCTTCCCACCTCCGCCCTGCCCACCAGTGCCATGGCCTGGCTGCTCTTGCCTTACTACCTGTCTCCCTCCTCTCTCTCTGCTGTTCTCTCTGCTTTCTCTCCCACTGCCAGCCGATTGGGTCAGGCAAGGCCATCCCATCCTGAGAGCCCCAGGCCCCCCTTTGACATCTAACCAGATCCTTTCTCTTCCTCGGAGACCTCCCTGTGCCAGTCTGTCCAGAGAGCTGTTCTGTGACTTGACAGTGGCCCCTCAGCCCCTAAGCCTCCCCTTCATCTGTGACTTTCTGTTGTCTGGTGAGCTCACAACTCCAGGCATGACCTTGGTGAAAATTTGTGCCCCTCTGCGGTCCTACTCCTGCCCTGTTCTATAAATATCTATAAATACTCATAAATACACACACACACACACACACACACACACACGTGGCAGTGCCCCTGGAGTTGCAGTGTAAGGAGACCAGCCTGGAAGAGGCCTCTTCACCCCACTGAACGCTCAGCACAGCACAGAGGCTGCCCACTGCTGGCAGGCCCTGCTGCCCTGTGCAGTGCCCACCTGCAGCAAAGTAAACCCTGGGCCCTGTGACAAAGCTGCTACACATGGGCCAAGCAGTATGGCTCTATCTCTTTATTTCAAGATAATAACAGGAGCCACATCACCATGGTGCCACAACCCTATCTCCGCCTCTTTCCTGGGCCATAGACTGTCAATAAATAAGTTTCCCAGCCCCAAATAATTATTATGACCTCCTCCTCATTTGCGAGCTCCAGCCTCAGCTATGATACAGGGGAGGCCCTACCCCCAGCATATACAAAATATACACAAGTACAATATGTACGTGGGGGTGGGGGTGGGGAGGCCCACTGGAGGCAGCCTCTTCCCCTCATCAGGCCTAGAGTTAGCCCCAACTGTCCTAGGGCCTGACAGAATGCTGCCTACTGCCCTGCCCCAAAGTGCCTCCAAAGAAAAGGGAGTCCCCTGAATGCCTGCCTAGCCTGCCTCGGCCCTGCCTGGCTGGTGTGCCTCTCTTAGTAAGGGGACAGGCGCCCCTGCATCGCCTGCTCCAGCCGACCCTTTGAGGGCTGTTGACCGTGCCTCCCAGCTGGCCTGCCTGGGGGCACAGGCACGGAGTAAAGAGCTGGACCACGCCTGGCCTACCATGAGCGCCACCTGTGGTAAGCACCCGGCCTCCCATTAGCCTCAGCTTGCCCAGGCCACCCTGCAATTCGGGACCGGGAGCCCAGAGACGACCCTCATCCTATTGTGCCCTCCTCGCCCATATACCCTTACCCATGATGCCCTGGCCCAGAAGTGACCCTTACCCATGATGCCCCTGGCCTGGAAGTGACCCTTGCCCATGATGATGCCCCTGCCCCGGAAGTGACCCCTGCCCAGCGATGCCCTTGCCTGGGTGCCCCCGCCCAGCAATGACCCTCAATCAGATGCCCTCCTCGCCTGATGCCCTCATGTCCATGCCCTTCTGATGCCCCCATGTGATGTTCCTGGCCAGATCCCAAGAGGGGCGATGAAAACTGCCTGGCTGACTTGCCCAAGTGGTTGAGCATCCCCTGTTCTTGGCTGTTCTGGGGGCCACACGAATGCTGCCTGTGTTGGTCACGGCCTCTAAAGATGGAGCTGGAAATGAGGAGGCCCCAGGAGCCCCCGGGGTCCTCCAGAGAGGCAGCCTAAAGAGGCCTTTCTCTCCCCATCAGGGGTTCTGGCTAAGGAGGGAAGGGAACTGGGAAGGAACGGCAGGGGATAGGGTGGCTAGCAGGGGTGGAGTGGCAAGGATGGGGTTGGGGCTCTCCGGGCTGACGGCATCTGGTGTTTAGACGATAATTTCGTCATGCTCGTCAGCCCAGTAGAAGAAGGGGATGCAGTGGTTGGTGCCCAAGCCTGGGCACTCCCGGGGGTTCTGCATCTCCTGTGGCTGCTTCTTGAGCTGCTGCACAGTAGGGTGCTGCTTGTGTAGTGCCTTCTTCTCAGAGTGCAGCTGTTTGTAGGCGGCCACGTGCTGCTGCAGGTGGAACAGGCACTGGTCGCGCTGTTGGTGCAGACCCTGAGGC
Source organism: Oryctolagus cuniculus (assembly GCF_964237555.1). Lineage (NCBI taxonomy): Eukaryota > Metazoa > Chordata > Mammalia > Lagomorpha > Leporidae > Oryctolagus > Oryctolagus cuniculus. Next base: position 117,037,785 of record NC_091443.1, read on the forward strand.
TTCTGGCTCTTCAGCTCCATCTGCGGAAGACCAAGGCGGGTGGGGGGAGCATGAGGGCAGGTGGTGGCTTGCTAACTGATTCCACTGGTTGCAGGGGAGTGGCGCAGAGCCCTGCGTCTCCTGCACCCAGCCTCACACCTCATCCCCTTCTTTCCCATCACTTTAACTTGAGGCCACACACGAGAGGGAAGGCATCATCTTTAGGGGAACACTTGTGCCTAATACTTTACATGCACAATCTCAGCTCATCCTCAACACCTGTGTAAGGAAAAAATGCTAAGTTCCTTTGTCAGGAATCTGAGGCTTAGCAAAGGGTAGCTAAGGTGGGTGAAACACCTCTCGTGGGACAATGATGTCCAGGCCTGGGAGGATCCCGGGGCTACCAGCCCTAAGAGAGGCAGGACAGTCGATATGGAGGTCACCTGTCACTCCAGACTGGAGCGGCCTCCCTCCTGGGCCTAGCACTGCCCTCCCCAGAGACTTGTCCCCATGGCCCAGTCCTTCACAGTCAGGCTGAGCATTACCGTTTCCTTCAGCTCCCCCAGCTTCTCCTGCAGCTGGCCGAGTTCCCTGGCCAGCTCGTTCTTGATGTGCTGCTCTGCCTGCAGCGAGAGGGTGAGCCGCATGTTGTCATTGCTCTGCACAGAGAGAAGCAATCCGTTGCCACCCAAAGCGGCTGCATCCGGATCCCAGCACCAGGTGTCCGCCTCCCATAGTGCCTGGAGGGCTGGAAGCTCAGCCCCTCTCCTCCGACAGACATTTGAGCAGGGTCCTGGCTCACAGGGCACCTGCCTAGGTCATCACCGTCCCCTTTGGTGGGGGGGAGTGAAGGCCCAGAGGGAAGTGTTTTGTGCCAGAGGCCTTGCCCAGGGAGGCCGAACGCACCAGTCTCACGAAGCCATCCTGCAGCTCGGCCAGCTGCTCCTTGAGCTCCCGGTTCTGCAGGAGCACGCGGCTGATGGTCACGCGGTCGCTCTGCTTGCGCTCCTCGGCCTGGCTGCCCCACAGCTCCACCTCCCGCTCCAGCTGCAGCAGCCGCTGTTCCTGCTGCTGGTTCAGGCGACTCAGGCCTGCGTTGTCCTGCACCTGGGCCTGCAGCTGTCCCGCCAGGCTCTCCAGCTCCTTCTGCAGCTGCTCAGCCTGCACCTGCAGCTGCTGTTCCGCCTCCGACGGCCCCGTGGGGGAAGCTGGGGACTCTGGGGTGGGAGGCTCAGCTGAGAAAGGAAGCAGCCATCAGGGGCCCTGGCCCCTGGGTTTTCAAAAAGCTCCTGTCTTGGTCCTTAGCTCCTCAGGCCAACTCTTGCCCCCACCCCGGTGCTGGCTTCTTGGCTAACAACTTTCCATATTCAGATGGTCATTACCCTTCCAAGCCAGGACACAGAGTGCTTGACAGTGCATGGTGGACAGTGGGTACGCCACCCCTATTTACAGATGAGGTCACCTATGCTCAAAGAGATAACAAGACTTGCCATCCACCGGCACAGACCTGCTTCCCTCTGCCACAACACCCCTCGCCGGGGCACCCGACACCCATCCGGCTCCCAGGCCACCTCTGCCCCTGCTTACCCATCTGGCTCTTGAGCTCGACCACGGTGGTCTCCAGCTCCCGCACCTGACTCAGGCTGCACTCCTTCTCCTCCCTCAGTGTGCAGAGCTGCCCAGAGCACAGGGAAAAGAGCCATGAGCAGGGGCCACTGCCTCCCTCTGCACCGACGCTGCCCCCAAAACCCAAACACGCAGCCACCTCTGGCTGCAGGCCACAGCAGGTGCACTTGCTGTACTGTGCAACTTAGGAAGCAGCAGGGGACGGCCTCCTGGGATCCTGACACCCTACACAGGAGGTCTGGATTGAGTTTCAATCTCCTGGTTTCAGCCCTGGCTGTTGAAGGCATTTGGAAAATGAACTAGTGGATGGCAGATCTCCCTCCATCTCTGTCTGCCTGCCTCTGCCTTTCCAACGGAAACCGAGATGCTTAAATACACATTTTTGAAAAGCTGTATCACTGAGATTCTGATTGTGTAGGTCCAGGCAGGGACTCTCTCTGCAGAATTCTAGCAATTTCTGGAGGATTCTAGGGCAGGACCAGAATAAGGATTCAGAATTTCCATCTCTTGGCTGGGGGCCTCCCTGACAGTCCCTGGGGATGGTGGCCCCCGCGGGCTAGGGCTGGGGCTTCGTGGGCTGCAGCCTCTTACTTGTTGCAGCAGCAGCTCAGACATTTCCAGCTTCTTCTGCAGCTCCTCCGTGCCCAGCTGCAGGGTCTTCTTTTCGGTCACGAGGACTCGAAGCCTCTCTTGGAGCTCAGAGTTCTGCTGCTTCAGGTCCTCATTGTTTTTGCTGTGGTGAGAGGAATGAGCAAACAGAGTGGACCACTTTGGTGACCAACCCACCTTCTTGCTGCACCTGCCAAGAACCTTGGTGTTGGAGGGGTCCCCAACAATCAGGTCACTCCCGTGGCAGGCCAGAGAGAGGACCTGAGCTGCCTGAGGCCATCGCATGAGCTGGTGGCACAGCTGGGACCAGAGCTTGGCTCTGCACACGTCCCAGCCTGTACAGCCACTTCCTCCTCATGCTCCCCGGCACCCCTCCCCTCGTCACCTGTACTAAGGTCCCCCAAACTCCTCCCGCCACCTTCCCCGTCTTACTTGTTCTTGTATAACAGCAGTTTCAGAGCATCTCGCTCTTTGGTCAACTCCTTGGTGTGCTGCAAACACAGAAAAGCTACATCAGTTCTCAGGGACCCTGGATGGGGAGGGGGTGGGGTGCAGACCCAGCAGCCGTGCCATGAGCAGACACAGAAATCACATTACTTTTTCCGCTTGCTCCATAGTTTCTTGGTTCTGTCGTTTCTGTGGGGAGAGTCAAAGAAGGGAAGATGACTAAGGATGTCCCCTCTACTCCACTCCCAAAGCAAGAGGGGGTGGGCAGGGGGCCAGGGCGGGATTGGCATGTTCTCAGACCCTATGGGCACAGGACCTGTCCCGAGGCTCCCAAGGAAAGAGCATGTGGGTCTTTGCTGGTTTTTGCTCACAGCTATGGAACCGCGTCTGAATCGGGATTCTTCTTAGGGGACAGTAAGGTGAGCCTCCAGAAACGGAATGTGAGAAAAGATGGGCCTTCCACTAGGTTTGGATTTACAGGGGTGTGCGCATCGTTCGACAGCTCAGCACGTGTTACATAGGGGTTGGGGCTGCTCTTAACAGCAGGGACACAGGAATGAAAAGCACAGGTAAGATCCCTTCTCTCCCTAAGGTTGACGTCCCAGGGAGCCTGGAAATCTTGGATTCTTAGAGCTAAAAGAGACCTTTGACAACCGCCATTTCAACCTCCTTGGGAAACTCAAGCCCAGGGTGGAGAGGCGCTTGTCCAAACTCAAAGCTCAAGTCAGGGCCTGAGTCAGGGCAGGGACATGAGGCTCGTGGCCAGCGCTGAACGAGAGGCCACAATCCCAGGGCCAATGTGGCCAGGGTGGAAGCAGGGGTGTCTGGAGAAGAGAGGAGGCAGAGAGGGCAGTGACAGGACGAGAGCCATGCTGCATGCTCCATGCTCTGGGGTCCCTCCAGCTGAGACCTGGCCCACCCAGCACCCCACTCTCCCTCTGCACCAAGGGGCCCCCAGTCCCTTTCTTCAGAGCCCATGGGGAAACGGAAGTCCAGGGTGGGCAGCATGGAATCAGGGGACCCCACTGGGCTCTTACCAATTCCTCTATGGTGTTACTGAGATGTTTGTTTGTTAGATAGCTGGAGTCCAGGGCTACTGCCAGCTCTTGGTACCGGCTCTGAGGCGCATGCAGAGAGGAGGAGTTGCAGGAGGGTTGGGGGAGAGGTAGAGAGAGCAGTCATTAGGGCTGGTGGGGGGCACGGGCTATCTCAGCTGGCAGTGGGGCACTCAGCCCCCGCTGTGGGAGAAGGGGGGTGCTGGCCCTGCAGAGCCACTCACCTCCAGATCCTTCATGTAGGAAGATGTGAGGCCCTCTCCACCGATGTAGGACGTTGACTAGAAGAGACAAGAGCTCCCATGGAGATGCTATGTCCTCCACCGCCAAGTCCCTACCCTCAGACTACCTCTCCACCCCACCTCCACCTGGCAACTCCTCTGCCCAGCCTGCCCTCTTCCTCTCATCACCCTCTATGCCTACCCTCAGACTACCTCCCCCCCCCCCACCTGGCAACTCCTCTGCCCAGCTTGGCCTCTTCCTCTCATCACCCTCTATGCCAGCTTCTCCTGGGTCTCATCACCATCCCCCTCCCTTCCCTAGTGATGCTCTCCCTATGCTTCCTGCGCTGAGATACATTGTCACCGTTCCGTTCGCATGGCCATGTCCTTCATCTGTATGGCTTCCAAGAAGAAGCCATCACCCAGCCTGCCCAACATGGCCCAGCAGGTCAGTCTCTCCCAGGATCTCCCCATCTCTCAGGAATCCCAGCATCCATTTCTGTCCTTTCCTCTCTCTCCTCCCTTCCTGAGTCCCAGTGTCTGGGGTACCTCGGAGACAAGACCATTGAGCTGCTGAGCAGGTTGACGCAGGCTCTCCGTGGAGGACAATGTCCTAGGGACAGACACACAGAGGTTAGGGGTGCAGGGGCTTGATGCAAAAGAGGTCCTTGGGCCGTGGCCTGCCCTCACTCCCATGGCTTAGGGACTGCTGCCCGCACAGGAAGACACTCACTTGGTCTCATCTATGAGGACAGGGCCATAGTCAGCATCATGGATCTGAGGGAGAAGAAAGAAACAGTGATCACCTGATTTCCAGTAAGAACCACCCAGGGGTGGCAGGAGCCCAGCTCCTTCCAGCAACCTGCCACTGCCACAAGCTCAAGAGAAAGCCCCGTCTTGGCCTCCCCCACCCCAGTGCCGGGAAGGGTGCCTGGCACTGGGAACCAAGCTGCGGGAAGAAAGGAGACGAGAATGCACAGCAGGCGCAGTCCTCTGGGAAGGGAGATGGTGCAAGCATACCGGGGTAGCAGGCACAAGGACAGAGGCACAAACCTGAGTTGGTGCCATGCTAGTTAGACTAGCGCCAGGGGACGCTACACCTCCAGGTAACACGGTGGCATCAGCAGAGGGTGGTGCAGGAGCAGCGCGGTCTTTGGGCGCCTGTCAGGGAACAGAGCAGGGGGTTAGGGGGCCATGCAGGAGAGGATGTGCCTCGCTGCCATGGACACAAGGGCGCAGGGCAGGTAGGAAGATGTTGTAGCAGTCAGAGTGACAGTCACACATGCTGGGAACCACAGGGGTTGTGGGAATGGCTTGCCCAGGCTTGGGGACATGTGGCATCTTTTCAGGTGGCCAAAGCTCAAAGGAGGGGGGGGCTACGACCTCCGTGGACACGAGGCCCTGGTTCTCCCTGGACCTCTGCAAGGGCTCTGACCTCCGGCAGCCACAGCAGGCAGAAGGAACGGGCACCAACATCAGGGAACACGGCAGTGTTCTTCTAGAAAGCCAGTCTCTGCCGCACAGTGACCCTAACTCTAGGCCCCTGCTGGGCCGAGGCTGCTGGTGGTGACGGGGCTCCCTCCAGGTAGCTCTCTGCCGCTGCCCTCTCCTGCTCTCCGCCCTTTCTCCCTGCCCTCCTCTCTGCCTCAACCATCAGCTGCATTTCTCTGATTCAGGCCTTTCCAAGGAGAAATGTTGCCCAAGAAGCCCCTCCCTGCTTTCTGGAGATAAAATCAACCACAGCCGCCTCATGGGCATACCTCTCAGCCCAATCCCGCAGCTCCAGAAACACCTACTCTACCAAAAGAAGCCAGGAAATCACAGGTAAGACATCTGCTCTTTGACTTGGCACATGGAGGTCATGGCGCCTCATTGCCAGAAAAACTGCTAGGGAACAATGTGGGGATCTAGCACTTGGAGCCATGGAGAAGCCTCTCCTCCTTCTCCCGCAGCGGGACCCCCTCCCTCGGCCAGCCCCATCCAGCTTCTTCCCAGGCTCAGGCCTAACTCTCGGTCCAAGCATCTGGCTCTAGAGACCACCTCATGTCAGCAGGCCAGACGGCCACACACAGCCAAGATGGCTGAACAAGTGACAGCAGCCAGAGGAGCTGAGTGGAGGCATGGAGTTGCTGCCTGCTCTCTGGACCCTTCAGCCCTGGCCTCTGAAAACCCCAATCGGCTGCCTCCTTAGAGTCCAGGCTGCAAAGCCTATAGATGAGGATGAGGCGTGCTGAGTCTGCAGTTATACCGTGACCATGGCCTGGAACCCACCGCCCACAGTGATTGTTGTCCTCAGAACCCACTGTTGCCTTGACAATGTCTGTGACTGCATCTATCAGGTAAGAGCAGCGGGCCAGGCATGAGACTTTAGAGAGGCTGCACTCCCAGCCATGGACCCAGGCTCCAGGTCCCTCTTAGCATCTTAGTTCCCACTGAGCTCTATTTTAGACACAGAAACAACAGGGGAGTGGGGAGAACACTTCTCTGAGCAGTTTCCTTGACTTGTTAGGTTTATTTTATTTATTGGAAAGGCAGAGTGACAAAGAGAGAGGGGAACTCAGAATCTTCCATCCACTGGTTCACTCCTCAAACGGGCACCATGGGCCAGACTGGGCTGGGCCAAGCCAAAGCCCAAGAGTCAGAAACACCAATCAGATCTCCCACGTGGGTGCAGGGGCCCAAGCACTTGGGCTACCTTGTGCTGCTTTCTCAGGCACATTAGCAGGAAAGTGGATCAGAAATGGAGCAGCTAGGACTCAAGCACTCATATGGATGCCAGTATCATAGGAAGTAGCTCAACCCACTGTGCCACAACACCAGCTCCTCTGAGCAATTTTAAATATAGGTACCATGGCCAGTGCTGTAGTTTAGCAGGTAAAGCCACCGCCTGCAGTGCCAGCATCCCATATGGGCACCAGTTCAAGTCTCGGCTGTTCTTCTTCCGATCCAGCTCTCTGCTATGGCCTGTGAAGGGAGCAGATGGCGGCCCAGGTCCTTGGGCCCCTGAACCCATGTGGGAGACCTGGATGAAGCTCCAGGCTCCTGGCTTCCGATCAGCCTAGCTCCGGCCAGCGCAGCCCTTTGGAGAGTGGACAGCGGATGGAACACTTTCTCTCTCTCTCTCTCCTTCTCTGTAACTCTGCTTTTCAAATACATAAATAAGTAAATAAAAATTGAATCTATATATCGTGATTATTTCGTGAACAACCAATTCACAATTCTAAGTCTTAAGGTGGGAGCTTAGCCTAGGTGTCGGGATACCAGATGCGAAGGCTACACCTCGCTTCAGAGTGCCCGAGCCTGATGTCTAACTCCAGCTTCCTGCTCATGCCAACCTAGGGAGACATGGTGATGGCTCAAGTACACTGAGCTCCTAGAAGTCATATACACAGCTGTCAGGACTTCTCCGTGCCTGGGCCCTGCCCAGACTATGCCACTTGGTGTCTCCTCTGAGGCCATAGAGTGAGTCACGGCCCCTGGCCAGACCTAACTGGGTGGGAGCAGCCATGATGGCTGACCAGCCACCTGTCCCTTTCCCCAGGCCCATCTCTGGATCAGCCCTGCTACACTGGCTTGGCTGAAGGCCCTGGGGCAGTTAGACAGGAAGTGCCAACATCATCTGCAGGTTATGGCCTACCTAGCCCCATGTGCCTGTGCCCTGCCCCTCCCCCAACCCAGGCTCCCTGCAGCCCTGAAAGGTGTTCTATGACCTCACAATGCTGCCTATGACCTCTTTGCTCCCTCTGCCTCCCCCACTCACCACGTGGATGAATATTACCCACTTTTAATCTTCACACTGGCCTCAAATGCCACCTCCTCAAGCTGCAAGTCCATTCCGAACCCACCTCCCTCACCTAGCCACGCAGCTGGCCTATTGCCGCCTTTCCCCTGCCCCTCTCAGAGGACTCTGTCACCCCCACGGTGTCTCCTGTCTTGTTCTTCTACTTCCACCACTGTGCAGCCAATGCCTTTGCCGTCCACGAGCCCAGTGAATACGGTTGAGCGTCCCATCTGATTTGTCAAAGAGATGAGGGGCAGGCAGAGTGTCCTAGCACTGGTCTGTCTGGGTAGCCTCACATCCTTGCTGGTTAGTTCCTCTGAAAAGCTGACCTCCATCCTTGCGATTATAAAGCCAATTCATTTTCTCTTAATTCTACCTTCTCACTCTCAAACCAAAATGGAATTCATCAAGTTGAAAAATCACTCACTTCCATCTGGTCTACTTGCCCAGAGGGCAAAATGTAACAGAGTTTGTATTTTTTCAAATATCTCCTGGTCTGACCGCACCGGGCATTCAAAGCCCAAAACCCCACAGACCCGCTCTGAAAGTTATTCCCAAATTACCGAATCTTTGAGGTGTGCCTTACCCTCTCCAAGATGATAAAAGACACGAGGGAAGGGAAAAAATGCAATTAACCAAGCAGGGGAGGAAGCAGACATAAGCAGGCCGAGGGTTAATGGCAGCAACATAAAACAAGCCGGGGCAGAGGCTCCCCCAAACGAGACAAGCCTCAGGGACATGCACACCTGCGAGGCAGCAAGCCAGAGAGGGGGTCTCGGCACTGCCTCCCCTTCCACTTGTCCTATGGGGCAGCGCTACCCCATCGGAACGGTTAAGGTCAGACACCAGCACCTTCAGTATGGCCTGCATCTAGAGGCGGTGAAAAGGGGAAAACAAGGGCAGGGGAAGACACAGAGACGTGGCTTAGAGAGAGGTGAGGATGTCGGGGAAGGAAGAGGTGGAGTCAGGAAACGGAAGCTGAGGAAGAGCAGAGATCCACACCGTGGCCCCCAGGCCATCCTCTCAGACTGGCCATTGCTGCCTCGCCAGACAGAGGGAAAAGTCCCCAGGCCCCAGAGTCACATGAAGCGCAGTCACTGACCAGCGCGGCTCTCAGACCCTCCCCCAGACACGACCCCCACTCTCCATGTTAAAACCAGACTTCTGCAGAAGGGTTCTCTTGAACAAGGGAGGCTACAGCTCAACAATTAGAAGACACTGTTCCAATCCAATAATATCTGACAGCCTGAAACTGAAGCCCAGGGGAGGCTGTGACTTTTCTGAGGTCACCCAGAGCCAAGGCCGAATCCCAGTGCCTGGGGCTTCCTAAGGGGACAGCCTGATGGCCAGGCTGCTCTCGCTGACCTGGCTTTTCCTGAGGCCAGGGATGAGGAAGTCGCAAATACCAGCGACTATGAATGTTACAAGACCCTGTATTCTGGATTAATATGAGAACAGCAAAAACTCTCAAACTTTGTGAGTAAAACATCAGCCCTATCTATTTTACAGATGTGGAGAGAGAGGCCCAGAAAGCTTGAACAATTTGCCTTACATCATATCCCTAGCAGAGGGAAAGGGAGCATTCAGACCCAGAATCCTTGACCAGTATCTAACACTCCCTTCCTCCATCTTCCACTGTCCTCTGGATCCCCAACCCCCCACCCCCCATTGCCCCTTAGCCCCCGAGCCCCCAGCAGCCTGGCCAGCCAAGACTCACATCCTCAGTTGAGTGACAACCCCGAGAAGTGGTTGTCTCAGGGCTACTGCCGTTTTCAAGGTTTTTCTTCTTTTTTCCTCCTGCAGGACCACCAGGCCTGTTCTTCCGCTGATACTCTCTTAACTGTGGAAAGGAAAAGCAGTTGATTCTCTGGAATGCCCTAAGCCCCTGCGGTCACATCCTACTTCACAGTGTTCACAAGAACTCTCATGCCCACCACTGACTTCATGCCACCGACAACCCTTCAAGGGGCTGGAACGATCAGTTAACGTCTGAAGAACTGACAACATGGCTTCAATAAAAGGGAATGATGGAATTTAAAATCAGCTTCCAACTCTCACTTCTGGGGTTCTGCCAAGAATCAGCAGCTGCTGGGAGCAAAACCAGAGGTAGAGGTAGAAGGTTAAACATTATGGGGTCAGGAATTGTACTTTGTGTGGTTTGGAAACAAGACATTGGGTCCTTTCTTCCATATCAGAACCTCACAGAACTTCGAGGGGCACCCCGAGGAACCCTGGACACCGAGGAGAAAGAGTAGAACCCAGGCATTATTCCAGTCAAGGGCCCATTATGATGTCATGACAGGTTCCGTCCCAAGCCACAGGGCAGCCTCACCAAGCTGCTCCCTCGCTCCTCTGTGGCAGTGCCCTCACCCAGCTTCAAAAACTCCCCTGGGGAGGGTTCAGGCTATAAAGTTTAGTCTCCCAAGGTCTGTTCCACAGACGGTCACACAGCTGTCACTCCAGAGAGCCTGAGTGTGGGGCACTCTGCTCCCAGGGTCAGGGAAATTGAATGTGAGCCTGAGAACTCGCACACCCCCCAAAGTCTCTGGAGAGTCGAAACCTGGGGGAAAACCAAACCAGTTTTCCCGCGGTCACCCAGAAACACTGCCCACACTTCCAGCTCCCCGGGAACGGGACACATCTCACTGTCAGTGTCCGAGCTGAGGAAGGGGGTCCCCAAGCCCCCAGTCCCCTTGCAGGCAGAAGCAGAAAGGGGGTGAGGACTTAGGGGACTGGGCCGGGAGATCAAAGCCCGAGCTGGAGGTAATGCCAGTCCCAGGGGGATTTGACCTCACCACATCCCACTCTGCCCTACCCACGCTCTGCGCAGGGGGAGGTGGGGCACAGGGTAGGGACCCGAGTCCTTGGAGACTGAGCCCACAGACCCCAAGGAGGTCCGGCTTCGGGAGGCCGGAGGTGAGGTCTGAGGCTGGGCCGAGGAGCCCCAGGAGCCAATGGCCCAAAGTCACCCAGGGGCGACAAGCCAGGGCGGGGGCTGGGTGCTGAGGGGGCGGTGCTGGCTGAGAGGACTTGGGTGGGGGAAGCCAAGGGGCGCTCGGGCTCGACCCGAGTGTCTGAGGAGCCGCACAGACCCCGCCACGGACCGACCGTCAGAGGGGCAGTGGGCTGGGCCGGGGGGCGCGACCCGATGTTTTACCTTTTTCTTGGCCGCAGCCAGTTTGCTCTGTCGGGTTTCCTCCGACATCGCGGGGCGAGGAGGGGGCGGGGGGAGGGGGGGCCACATCACCACGATCCCGGCAACCAATGCGAATTGCTCCCAGCAGCTACCGCGCAGATGTGTGACTGAGCCAGGAGACGCAGGTTCAGGGCAGAACTAGGCGGGGCTGGGTGGGCGTGGTCGCCACACTTCAAGCCCATTGGTCAGTGAGAAAGATGAAACAAAGAGGGGCGTGGTCCGAGGCGTCAAAATGGGAGCTGCGCATGCAGCTCTGTCACCGCCCACTCTGGGGGCGGGGCGATTTCCCTTGGGTGCGCGCGCAGCTTTCTCTAGTTAGTCTGCGGACCCCAGAGGCCGCTCTCCGGCCCGCGCCCTGGACCCCCTTTCTCCACAGGCACCCCCGAACCGGGGCCTTCGGAACCCAGGGCTCAGGAGGTGGGCGGAGCGCAGAGCAGGGGACACTGCATCAGTTCACGAGCCCTTTCTGACTCCTCCCAGATGTGCCCCAGACGTTCTCGTTTCAGAAATCCCCTCGGGGGTCCCTTTCACGTCCTCCATACACTGCCCCTCTCACACCCAGCCCTTCCTCGAGGGGCCCCACACTGATCCCGAAAGCGCGTCTGTCCCCGCCCAGCTGGATCCAGTCGGGCGCGCCCAGTTCCCGGCGGCTCCTCCTCCCGCGCCCCCACGGGCTCCCTTTCCCCTCAGAGCAGCTCCGGGGCCTCAGCCTCTCCCATGCTTCCCTCCAGGGCTGAGCAGACCCGGCCGCAGCTGCCGCGGGGCCTTCCGGTCACGGTGAGTAGCCCGCGCCCCCCGACCCTGTGCGTGTGTCTGCACCCCCCGACCCGTGAGGAGGTCTGTGCCCCCGACCCGTCCGTGTGCCTGCGCCCCCCGACCCGTGTGGATGGTTGCAGACCCCATCCCGTGAGGTTGTCTGTGCCCCCCGACCCGTGTGTGTGCCTGCACCGCCCAACCCCATGAGTGTGCCTGCGCCCCCCATCCGTGAGGATGTTTGCGCTCCCGAACCGTGAGCATGGCTACGGACCCAGACCCCGTGAGGATGCCAGCACCTCCCGACTCCGTCATGGTGGCTGCACCCCCCGACCCGTGAGGAAGTCTGTGCCTCCAGACCTCGTGCATGTGCCTGCGTTCCCAGATCCGCGCGGATGTCTGCGCCCCCAACCAGTGAGGGTGCCTGCGCCCCCTGACTCCGTGCATGTGCCGGAGCCCCCAGACCCTGTGAGGATTTCTGTGCCTCCCGGACCGTGAGGGGGCCTGCGCCCCCCGACCTGTGAGGAAGTCTGCGCCCCCCAACCCCATGAGTGTGCCTGAGCCCCCCGACCGGTGAGGATGTCCAGGCCACCGAGCCGTGAGCATGGTTGCGGACCCCGACCCCGTGCGGGGGGCTGCAGTAGACATCAACCCGTGAGGGTGCCAGCGCCTCCCAACCCCGTGAGGGTGCCAGCGCCTCCCAACCCCATGAGGGTGGCTGCACCCCCGACCTCTTGAGGTTGCCTGGGCCCCTCGACCCGTGAGAGTCCACCGACCAGAGAAGATGCCAGCACTCCCGACCCTGTGAGTGTGCCTGGGCCCCCAACACTGTGAGAATGCCCGTGCCCCCCGACCCGTGAGGGTGCCCGTGCCCCCTGACCCGTGAAGTTGCCAGCGGCCTCCAATCCGTGAGTGTGCCAGCACCCCCGATTCTGTGTGGGTGCCAACGCCCTCCATCCCGTGAGGATTTCTGAGCCCACCCAATGTGGGGAGGATGTCTACGTGCCCCCCCCCACAGTGGCAGTCACAGCTACCCCCAGCCCTCCCCCACCCCAACCACAGCCCACAGGTGGGCCTTCCTCAGTCTTCCTGGGCAGACAAAACTCCAGGAGGCTCCCGAGCTGTCTTTCAGAATCCCTCTCAGTGGTCCCTGAGGAGCGTCAGCCAAGGTAGGTACCTGCCACTCTACCTGCCTCAGGACCGCATCTGCCCCACTGCACCAGCCCCACACTGGAGGGCGCCCCTGGGACCTCAGGGCCAGGCCCCTCCCTCTCCCTACTGCAGCTCCAGATTCCCTCTTTCCTGTTTCTGTCCTTGGGCCAGCTGGCTCTCTCCTCTCCCTTCCCAGGCAGCCTCGGGACTCAGTGCAGCTGCCCAGGGCCCCCGTGGCTGAGCCTGGGGGTTCTCTGGACAGGATCCGAACCACTGGCAGATGTGGGTGCCTGTTGCTGTTGATTTCTCAACAATGTTGCAGTGGATTCATTTCTGAGAGGAACAGCGTGGTGGGGGCAAGAGGCGCGGAGTCACTACACAGACCCCGGGAGTCCAGTGAAAGCAGGCTTGAGGTGAGCAGCCGGCAGACTTGTTTATTTCAGTTGAAACTACCTCTTATATAGCCAAGACAGGCCAATATGGTCAAGGGGCAGTCTATGCCCCATCCAATCACAGCCTGCCAGGCAGTTTCCAATGCCATCCAATCACAGCCTGCTAGGCAGTTTCCAAAGCCATCCAATCACAGCCTGCCAGCAGCTTCCAAAGTCATCCGGTCACAGCCTGTTGCCAGGCAGTTTCCAAAGCCATTCAATCACAGCCTGTTGCCAGGTGGGTTTCAAAGCCATTCCTGAGTAACTGATGCTCCCTTGCTAGTGGCCACCTTGGCATGGCCCTCTCATTCCACCACACCAAGCCATAACAAAGAGCTGGATCAAAAGTGGAGCAGCTGGGACTCAAACCGGTGCCCATATGGAATGCTGGCACTGCAGACAGTGGCTTTACCTGCTACACTACTGTGCCAGCCCCAGAACAAGCATGTATAACACAGCAAGTTAGAATATTGGATTTTGAATATGAATTCACATTAGGATATGCTTTATATTGTAGGAGTTTATGGATAGAGGTTATGGGCAAACACAAGACTTGTGTAGGTAAGTTTTACATAGATACTTAGGCATGAAGATAAATTTTTCATTACCTACACAATCATATTATTGAAAAATAAAAATAGAGATAAAGGATGGAAAAAGAAAGCAGAGGAGTCATATGTGATTTTTTTTCAGGGCCCATATAAATAGTGACACTTTGGTAAGGGATTTTTCATGAGATTGTTTTAAGGAAGAAATTTTTCTGAAAAGGAAACTCAAATGTAGCACACACTTATTTTCTATGATATTTCTGCTTAAGCAAAGTGCTTATGCATGTATTACTTTCTTGTAAATTCAAAATTATCAGACAGTTCATCGAGAAAAACAACAGGAGAAAGTAAAAAAATTGATTTAGAGTTCACTTTTCTTTTACAATATAGACTGACAAAATATTTTTAAAATAAATGTAACCCTTGATATTGTAGAAATATTGCCATATTGCAAATGTGTGAAATATGGGAAATACTTATAAATAGTAAAAACACAAAAAGACATACACACACACACATAAACTGTACACATACTAGGGTCCATTCTTATCTTTAGGGGGAAAGGACTCAAAGACAAATGTCTCCCCAGTTTTTTAACTCAGAACTACTCTCAGTGGTTCACACATTTTACTGATGAGTAAACTTGCTTCAAGTTTTCCGTGAATAGAAATTGAGAAATTTGTCAATTGTACTCTATGGAGCATGTAAGTGACCATACCATAAACTCTCAAATGCAATGGTGTGTTGGAGTTCTTTCCTGGATATTGTTCCTGACCTTGTGGGCAGTGAGAGCCACAGGAGAGTTAAAGGTACTTCAACTGACAGATCTGTTACTTGGAGGCTCCACAAGGAATCAATGACATCTTTGTGCAACTTGAGGGCTTGGCTGCTCCTCTTCTGATTCAGCTCTCTGCTATGGCCTGGGATAGCAGTAGAAGATGGCCCAAGTCCTTGGGCCCCTGCACCATGTGGGAGACCTGGAAGAAGCTCCTGGCTCCTGGCTCCTGGCTTCGGATTGGTTCAGCTCCAGCTGTTGTGGCCAATTGGGGAGTGAACCATCAGATGGAAGATCTGTCTCTCTCTCTCTCTCTCTCTGCCTCTCCTCTCTCTGTAATTGAGACTTTCAAATAAATAAATAAATCTTTTTTAAAAAAAACTGTCAAATAACCCAGCTTACAGGTCTTAAGAGTACCTGAAGATGTAGAAAGAGAGAATGGAATAGAAGGCCTATTTTTGTGAAATAATCACAGAAAACTCCCCCAATTTGGAGAAAGAAAGGGATGCCAAGTACAGGAAGCACATAGAACACATAAGAAACATGACCTGAAAGGATCTTCACCATGACACATTGTAGTCAAACTTTCCACAGTAAGGCATAAAGAAACATGTTCGTATGTGTTTTCTGCTGTAATCAATTTCTAAAGTGTATACACTGACAAGAAGAACTACACAAAGTACGGTCATTGAACAAGGTATATCTCCTGAGAGGGGCTCCAGGCGGCTCAGCCAGTGCTACTGTTTGTGTTTCCCACACCGCAGGAGCCCTCAGGAGGATGCTAGGACTCCGGTATGCAGTGGGCTGGCCGTCAGGACCACGGGGTGGTGTGCAGTCCCCGCCTGCAGCTTCTTTGAACCCTGGGGCATCAGCTTTCCAATCTCTGTGTGGTGAGGAAGAACTTGAACTTCCTGTATGACCCGATTTCCTTGAGTGAGGCAGCAGATCTCAAGCAGGCCTCTCGGCGTAGGGGTCTGGGTCAGTTTTCTTGTTGCTAATCGTGCAGCAGCACAGGCTCGGTGCGTGAGAAGGAAGCAGTATTATTGACCTCATGGTTTTGGTGCAGGTCTAGGGGCAGCATCTGGTGATGGTCTTCTTGTTGGTAGAGGCCTGGGTGGCACAGAGACCAGTGGACAGACAGAAGGGGTGCAGAGGGGGCCAATCCAAAGTGGTCTATGTTGCAGTCCCCTAGGGATAAGGCATTAATCCATGAACACATGAGTGGATTTATCCTGATCACTTCCTGCAGGGCCTCACCTGTTCTCACTGCTGAATTTCTCATCACTGGATTAACTGTGCCCATGAGTTTCAGAGGGGATAAACCATGTTTAATAGAGAGCATGCAGGCTTGCAGGAGGTCCCTAAATTTCCAGGTCTCCTCCCACCTAGTTTTGAGATTTAGTGCTTCTGCCCCTCATGTGGAAGAAGGCACCCTTTCTTAGGGCTTTCAAGGAAAGAAGGAAAGGACTTCAAGCTTTTCTTCCTACTAGGATCACCTATTATTTTCATTGCTTGCAACCTCATCCGATTTTCTGAATCACGAACATGCATATTGCCTGAGTATTACCAAGAAAATCTTACAAGTTGTCATGTGACATGCTAGAAAGGACCCGTGTGTGTTGAATGTCCTTATGTACTTCTGTTGCCATATCAGGGATTTTGTGCCTCAAAAAATGTTCCTAAGGTCATATGTTTATATTTGTTTTTGACAGGCAGAGTTAGACCTCGAGAGACAGAGAGAAAGGTCTTCCATCCATTGGTTCACCCCTCAAAATGGCTGCTATGGCTGGCATGCTGCGCTGATCCAAAGCCAGGAGCCAGGTGCTTCCTCCTGGTCTCCCATGCGGGTGCAGGGCCCAAGCACTTGGGCCATCCTCCACTGCCTTCCTGGGCAGCAGCAGAGAGCTGGACTGGAAGAGGAGCAACTGGGAATAGAACTCGGGGCCCCAACTGGGACTAGAACCCAGGGTACTGGCGCTGCAGGCAGAGGATCAGCCAAGTGAGTCATGGCGCCAGCCTATGTACTTTTTTTAAGCAGTTCATAGTGAACAACATTTTCATTATTTTCAGTTCAGGAGAGCCAAAGTGTTATCTTGTAGTTTTTTTTTTTTTTAAGAATAAGCTAAGAAAAATCCTGTAGTACTTATAATATACAAATGAACTATACTATTAGATATAAATTAAATGTTATATTTTTATGAAGATAAATGCCTAGTAATAAAAGCAAATTTTAAGTTTATTGATTTATAGAATTTCTCTTTTGGAAGGGAACCTTCAATATCAGCCATTTTCATTCAAATTATAATATTTTTTCACTTTTAAGCAATCTCTGGTGTTATTAAGATTTCTTCACTAAACTTACACATGAATAGAATTATCTTAAAATACATTATTAATTACTTAAATACATTAATATAACACATCGGAAAACAAGTCTTACTACCTGCTATTGATTATAGTTATCAGAAGTATTAAGATGTTGTCACAAATTTGAAACAAATAATTGTTTTGTCTCTGAAGTGATTTTTCAGGAATAATGAATAATGGAAATCTATAAGAGATGTTTGGATAACATCTGCCTCATGGACAATTCATAGAAATATAGTTATTTATCTCTAGTTGTAGGCTTAATTTTGAAGTTATCATTTTTATGGCAATTGTGATAATACAAATGACCACAAACCAAATAATAAAATAATTGAAATTCCTATACTTTGAGAAAATGGATAGCTTCTGTTAATGTACCAAACATAATTTTTCTATACTAATTTATTAGAAACATTTCAAAAATATTTCTTTCAATTTGGGGAGAGGTAAAGTAATGAAAAAAATCAAAATTTCTGAAAATTAAAGTATTTGCATTTAATTTGTTCATTTTCTGCCTCATCACCAATGTAGTTCTTTAATTGGATAGAAAAAAAGTAGATTCAGAATCTACATTTGTTGACCACTAATAACAGAGTAGGGCAGTGAAGCATCATTAGCCCAATGAAACTTACAGGATTTCAGTGGTGGGGAAATCAGGACTCTTTCTGAATTTTGTTAGGGAAATGTGTTCTCATTTTATGTGGCGCTGTCTACTTTTGGTATTTTTATTTTAATATATATTTTAAAGTTTCAGCAGAACTCAGCACTAGGAGTGTCTACCTTATTTTTTTGGGAAAAATCTGACTAATTTTTAAGAATGGGGCATCAATATTGTTTCATTTTCTCAGTTTTGAATATAGTGTGTCATTCTGTGAAAACCACCTTGCCAGTGTGCTTTTTGTTTAGTTTGCTTTTTAAGTACAAACTTGAAAGTTTTACTTATAAAAAGTGACCTTTATGTTTTTCCATATGATTGACAGAGCTTTTACCCAGTTATCTTCATTGTATGACAATAAATCTATTCAATAAAGGTTAACAAATGCATTAAAAGTGCAAATAATCACTATGGTATGCTTGCTGGTTTTATTTATGATGATGTATTGATCATCTCTGTCAGGTACTGTGATAGATATGTCTATTGGAAAATATAATTTCATTTCCCAAAAAGGCAAGCAAGTTAAAACCCTTCTGCAATTATGAAGTCATCCTCTGATAACCTACTCATTCATTTCTTGGTGTCAAAATCAAGAACCAATTATCTGTTTGACTTGGAGATATTAGGTCCCTGTGGTACTATGAAGAAAATTATTTAGTGCCTTTCAGCTAGTGAAATGATGATTGGTGGGTCTGTTTGTTGAACAAAAGGGGGGAGGGGAAGAGCACACATTAGCTATAAGGCTGTAGCTATCTCAGTGGAGGTAGTCATTTCAGTCTTTGGAATTAATTCTAGAATTTAATGATAACTTTAAGATTGTGTAAAAAGTGGTTAGTAAAAAATTTATTTACCTCATTATATAAACATAAGACTATGTTTTAAAACCTTCTTTCCCAGCCAAGATACTCATTTTAATACAAAATGGGAAAATATTCAATACAGTGTCTCCTTTTGGAGGCTTCCTACAAGTGAAAGCAGATTTGTGGGGGATGATTGGGTTTTGAGCAACTTCCTTGCTTCCAAGACAAAACCCACATTGCCTTCATCTGTCCCTAAAGTGCCAGACCCAAGATACTTTTAAGAAGCTACTGTACTCCACCTGCCTTGGATGAAGCAAGCAGCCCCTTTGCTACCAGAATTCCCCAGAAACAGCATGGGCATTTTCCATGGTAGAGACAGCCCTTGTGAATTCTGCAACTGCAGGAGCTCTGGAGCTCTACTTGCTTGCTCTGTACAATATAGAGAAATTCTCACGGCCTCATATGGCCGTGAGAACCAGTAGCATCTCATACAGAATTCCAGAGTACCAGAACTAAAGAGGCCTCTTCTGAAACTCTTGGCACATGGTGCTGGAAGGCAGGACAGTGCATCATTTTTGCATGCCTTGTAGGCACAAAGGAAAGTTCTCTCCAATATCTGAAGCTCTAGGATTGCTGCTGCTGGTGTTATAAACCCTGGAATAACACTCATCTGTGGGAGTTATACAATCCTATCTTTGTATGCTTCAGGCTGGAATTCAATCCCTGGAATAATTGGCAGTCAACCTGAGAGACCTGGATAAGGACCCCGCTGTATCCTGTAACTCCAGGGCTGTCACTCTGTGTACTGTATTTCAGAGAGTCATGTAAATACACCTAGACCCTAGGAAATGGAGCCTTATATAAGCATTCCAGTGCTCCAGACCCAGACCTGCTGATACACAACCCTCAGCATAAACTGTATTCACCCTGTAGGACTCAGGGAATGTCTCCTTAACATTTCCCAGCTTGGGACTTGAACTCATGATGCTAAATTTCTGGGTATTAGTCAGGCTAACATATCAGGACCTGGGGAATGTCTTATCCACATAGTATAGTAAAAAGGCCATAAATTTTGCTGCCACAAACACCAGAAATATTCATATTTGCCTGGTAGAAAAGGGTAGCATGACCAGAAATGTGGATACGGACATCACAAACCCCAGTATGGCTGACAACTCTAGGGACTAAGAACCTATGGAAGCTCATGCCACTTCAAAGTCATACTGTAACATCCACAAAAGGCTGAAGAACGGAAACCTGTGGCACATGTAGACAATGCTGACACTGATTACTAATGAAGAAATCAAGTCTCAAGAACTTCAAAAGATTGAAATCATACCATGCGCCTACCTTCTCAGACTGAAATCAATCTAACTAGACATCAATAATAATAAAAAAGGGCACTGGAAAGTTCACAGGTACATGAAAATTAAACAACATGATGACCAATGCATCATTTTAAAAAATTAAAAAGAGGTCAGAAAATTTCTTAAAACAAATGAATATGAAAGCACAACATATCAAAGCATAGAACACAGCAAAAGCAGTATTAAGAGGGAATTTTATAATGACAAGTGCTTACATTTAAATTTGAAAGATCTTAAATAAATGGTCTAATGCTGCATCTCAAAAACCCAGAAAAAGTGGCCAGCACTGTGGTGCAGTGGTTTAACACCCTGGCCTGAAGTGCTGGCATCCCATATGGGCACCGGTTGGAGACCCGGCTGCTCCACTTTCTATCCAGCTCTTCTTCTTTTTTTTTTTTTTGGACAGGCAGAGTTAGACAGTGAGAGAGAGAGAGAGAGATAGAGACAGTTATAGACAGTGAAAGAGAGAGACAGAAGGGTCTTCCTTCTGTTGGTTCACTCCCCTATTGGCTGCCACAACTGGTGCTGTGCCAATCTGAAGCCAGGAGCCAGATGCTTCCTCCCAGTCTCCCATGTGGGTGCAGGGACCCAAGCACTTGGGTCATTCTCCATTACCCTCCCGGGCCACAGCAGAGAGATGGACTAGAAGAGGAGGAACTGGGACTAGTACCAGGTGCCCCAACCAGGACTAGAACCTGAGGTGCCAGCGCCACAGGTGGAGGATGAGCCAAGTGAGCCATGGTGCCGGCCTCTATTCAGCTCTTTGCTATGGCCTGGGAAAGCAGTAGAATATGGCCCAAGTCCTTGGGAACCTGCACCTGTGTGGGAGACCTGGAAGAAGATCCTGGCGTCAGATTGGCACAGCACTGGTCGTTATGGCCAATTGGGGAGTGAACCAGTGAATGGAAGACCTCTCTCTCTGCCTCTTCTCTCTGACTTTCAAAAAAAAAAAAAAAAAAACTCTGACTTTCAAAAAAATATATAAATCTTAAAAAAAAAAACACAGAAAAAGAAAAACAAGCCATAGGCAAAAATTAGCAGGGCACAAGAAAAAATAAATATAAGAACAGTCATAAATGAAATTGAAACTAAAAGAATATTAGAGATATAAAACAAATAGCTGGTTCTTTAAGAAGATAAACAAAATAGAAAAGCCTTTATCCAGAGTAACAAAAGAAAGAAGAAAAAAACCTCAATAAATAAAATTTGAGAAGAAAAGTAGATGTTACAGTTGATACTACAGAATATGATGGGTCATAAAAAGCTGCTATGAACTGTGTGTTAACAAATTAAAAGCCTCAAGTAAATTCCTGAATATGTGTAACATATTAAGATTAAACAAGGAAGATATAGAAAATATAAATAGGCCATAGGAAGAAATACTACTGAAGTAGTAATTAATAAAAGTTTCCCAACAAAGAAAACCCTAAATTCTATAAAACATTTAAAAAGGAATAACTCAAATACTCTTCAAATTATTGCAAAATATTTTAGAGTATACAAAACTGTAAGGGGCCAGCACTGTGGCAGAAGCAGGTAAAGCCCTGGCCTGAATGCCAGCATCCCACGTGGGTGCCACTTTGAAAATTTGAAGCCTGGCAGCTCCACTTCAGATCCAGCTCTCTGCTAATGGCTTTGGAAAGCAGTAAAAGATGACCCAAGTCCTTGGACCCCTGCACCCATGAGGAAAACCCAGAAGAAGCTCCTGGCTCCTGTCTTAGGATTGGCTCAGCCCTGGCCATTGCAGTCATTTGGGAAGTAAACCAATGGATGAAAGACTCTTTCTTGCTCACTCTTGCTTTTGCTATTTCTCTTACCCCTCCCCCGCCTCTGTGTAACTGCCTTTCAAGTAAATAAATATTTTTTAAAAAGAAAACTATAAAATACTTTTCAGAAAGCTGGCATTACCAATACCAATACCAAAGACACAACACAAAAAATAAAACTACAGACCAGTATGCTTGATGAACATAAATGCAGAAGTTTTCAACAAAACATTAGTAAACCAAATCCAAAGCTACACCAGTGATTATACATAACAGTAAGTTTGATTTCATCTAAAGATGCAAGGGTGATTCAACATTTGGAAATCAAAAACCTCATAAATCACATCAACAGAATGAGGGAAAAATCATGTGAGCATTTTAACAGACACAGAAAGTAGTTGATAAAATCGAATATCTCTATAGTAAAAAAAATCCTCTACAAATTAGAATAAAAAGAACACATCTCAAAATTATAAAGCCTTTATGAGACAGACCAACAGCTACTTTTATACTGAAAAATATAAAGCAGAAATCACTTCTTTTCAAATATGGAATAAGAGAAAAATGTCCATTTTTCACCAGTCTTATTCAGTATATTGTTGGAAGTACTAGCAAGAACATTTTGGAGGGAAAATAAATAAGGTAATTAAAATTGGAAAGTAGTAATTCAAAATAGCCATATTTGGGACCAGCTCTGTGGCATCGTGGGTAAAGCCACCGCCTGCAGCATGAGCATCCCATATGGTCACCAGTTGGATTCTTGGATACTCCACTCATGGTCCACCTCTCTACTGATGCACCTGGGAAAGCAGCAGAGGATGGACCAAGTGCTTGGGCCCCTGCACCCATGTGGGAGACTTGGATAAATCTCTAGCTCCTGGCTTCAGACTGACCCAGGCCTGGTTGTTGCAGCCATTTGGGGAGTGAACAAATAGATGGAATATTTCTCTTTCTATGCCTTGCCCTCTCTGTAATTGCCTTTCAAATAAATAAATAAACTTTTAAAATTAACATTTGCAAATTTCATGATGTTGTACCTGGATGAAAACCAAGCACTACAGCAAAAAGCTGTTAGAATTTATAAATCAGTTCAGTGAAATCACAGTTACAAAGGGAGCAAACCAAAACAGTAGGATTTTTATGTACCAACAATGATCTCACTGAAAGAGACATCAGGTTTGAAATCCCATTCACAATATCACAAACACAATCCAATATTTAGGAATAAATTTAACCAAAGAAATGAAAGATCTCTACAATAAAATTTATAAAATATTGATGAAAGAAATCATCAAGGACATAAAAATGTGAAGATATTTCTTGCTCATGGATTGTAAGACTTATTGTCATTAAGAATCTATAGCATCTTAAGTATGCATTCCCTGCAATCCCTGTCAATATACCAATGACATTCTTTATAGAAGTAGAAAAACAATCCAAAAATATGTATTAAAAACACCCAAAATAGCAAAGTAAACTTGAGCAAAAAAGCAAAAACAAAAACAAAAACATGCTGGACAGACACAGAAAGACTAATACCACAGGTTCTCCTTCATATGTGGGAGCTAAAATCACCAAAAAGAAATGCCTGTATCAATTTTGATGAAAATACAATGTTTTCTCAAACTTCGTTTAAAATCTTTGTCAAACAAACTGATAGGAATTATGTACTACTGTATATTTTTTTAAATAACACTTGAAGATATTACATAGATTAGTCCTTCCTTGTTTCATTTCTCGTATGGGTATGCATTTTCTAGTCTGTCTGTGTCCTTTAAAATTGTTTCCTATTTGTGTCTTCTATGTTTTTTTTTTTGGGTGGAGAAGGGTTTTTTGTATTATTATTTTTTATTTAATGAATATAAATTTCCAAAGTACAGCTTATGGATTACCATGGCTTCCCCCGCATAACGTCCCTCCCACCCACAACCCTCCCCTTTCCCACTCCCTCTCCCCTTCCATTCACATCAAGATTCATTTTCGATTCTCTTTATATACAGATCAGTTTAGCATACATTAAGTAAAGATTTCAACAGTTTGCTCCCACACAGAAATATAAAGTGAAAAATAATAGATGATTTTTTAAATGATGATGAAATCAGATCAGACCTATTGTCATGTTTAATCCCAGTGAGAGTCAAGTTAGGAATTGCTAATTTCTTTTCTTTTTTTTTATTTTACAGAAGATCAGTTTAGTATACATTAAGTAAAGATTTCAACAGTTTGCACCCCCATAGAAACACAAAGTGAAATGTATTGTTTGAGTACTCGTTATAGCATTAAATCTCAGTGTACAGCACATTAAGGACAGAGATCCTATATGAGGAGTAAGTGCACAGTGACTCCTGTTGTTGACTTTACAAATTGACACTCCTGTTTATGGCATCAGTAGTCTCCCTATGCTCCAGTCATGAGTTTCCAAAGCTATGGAAGCCTTTTGAGTTCTCCGACTCTTATCTTGTTTAGACAAGGTCATAGTCAAAGTGGAGGTTCTCTCCTCCCTTCAGAGAAAGGTACCTCCTTCTTTGAAGACCTGTTCTTTCCACTGGGATCTCACTCACAGAGATCTTTCATTTAGTTAGTTTTTTTTTTTTTTTTTTTGCCAGAGTGTCTTGGCTTTCCATGCCTGAAATA
Organism: Oryctolagus cuniculus; assembly: GCF_964237555.1. Lineage (NCBI taxonomy): Eukaryota > Metazoa > Chordata > Mammalia > Lagomorpha > Leporidae > Oryctolagus > Oryctolagus cuniculus. The sequence goes on from NC_091443.1 coordinate 117,061,947, forward strand.
TTCTCATGGGCTTTTCAGCCAGATTGGACTGCCTTTAGGGCTGATTCTGAGGCCAGAGTGCTGTTTAGGACATCTGCCATTCTATGTGTCTGCTGTGTATCTCGCTTCTCATGTTGGATCACTCTCCCCTTTATTTATTCTATTGGTTAGTATTAGCAGGTACTAGACTTGTTTATGTGATCCCTTTAACTCTTAGTCCTTTCATTATGATCAATTGTGACATGAAATTGATCACTTGGAACAGTGAGATGGCATTGGTACATGCCACCTTGATGGGATTGAATTGGAGTCCCCTGGTATGTTTCTAACTCTACCATTTGGGGCAAGTCAGCTTGAGCATATCCCAAATTATACATCTCTTCCCTCTCTTATTCCCACTCTTCTGTTTAACAGGGACCACATTTCAGTTAAATTTCAACACATAAGAATAACTGTGTATTAATTACAGAATTAAACCAGTCATATTAAGTAGAACAGACAAAAAATACTGAGAGGGATAATGTATTAAGTTGTTCATTAACAGTCAGGGCTATGCTGATCAAGTCACCATTTCTCATAGTGTCCATTTCACTTCAACAGGTTTCCTTTTTGGTGTTCAGTCAGTTGTCACCGATCAGGGAGAACATATGATATTTGTCCCTTTGGGACTGGCTTATTTCACTCAGCATGATGTGTTCCAGATTCCTCCATTTTGTTGCAAATGACTGGATTTCATTGTTTCTTACTGCGGTATAGTATTCTAAAGAGTACATATCCCATAATTTCTTTATCCAGTCTACCGTTGATGGGCATTTAGGTTGGTTCCACATCTTGGCTATTGTGAATTGAGCTGCAATAAACATTAGGGTGCAGACCGCTTTTTTGTTTGCCAATTTAATTTCCTTTGGGTAAATTCCCAGGAGTGGGATGGCTGGGTCGAACGGTAGGGTTATCTTCAGGTTTCTGAGGAATCTCCAGACTGACTTCCATAGTGGCTTGACCAGTTTGCATTCCCACCAACAGTGGGTTAGTGTCCCTTTTTCCCCACATCCTCGCCAGCATCTGTTGTTGGTAGATTTCTGTATGTGAGCTATTCTAACCGGGGTGAGGTGAAACCTCATTGTGGTTTTGATTTGCATTTCCCTGATTGCTAGTGATCTTGAACATTTTTTCCTGTGCCTGTTGGCCATTTGGATTTCCTCTTTTGAAAAATGTCTATTGAGGTCCTTGGCCCATCTCTTAAGTGGGTTGTTGGTTTTGTTGTTGTGGAGTTTCTTGGTCTCTTTGTAGATTCTGGTTATTAACCCTTTATCTGTTGCATAGTTTGCAAATATTTTTTTCCCATTCTGTCGGTTGTCTCTTCACTCTCCTGACTGTTTCTTTTGCAGTACAGAAACTTCTCAATTTGATGGAATCCCAATAGTTGATTTTGGCTTTGATTGCCTGTGCCTCCTGGGTCTTTTCCAGAAATTCTTTGCCTGTGCCAATATCTTGAAGGGTTTCTCCAAAGTTCTCTAATAACTTGATGGTGTCAGGTCATAGATTTAGGTCTTTAATCCATGTTGAGTGGATTTTTGTATAAGGTGTAAGGTAGGGGTCTTGCTTCATGCTTCTGCACGTGGAAATCCAGTTTTCCCAGCACCATTTATTGAATAGACTGTCCTTGCTCCAGGAATTGGTTTTAGATCCTCGATCAAATATAAGTTTGTTGTAGAAGTTTGGGTTGGTTTCTGGTGTTTCTATTCTGTTCCATTGGTCTATCCATCTGTTTCTGTACCAGTGAATAGCAGATACAGGACCTACCTTCCCCCCATCCCACTCTAACTTTCAAATAAATAATTTTAAAAAGGTAAATAAATACGTTTTCCAACCATGAATATGGGAGGCCGTTCTTCTGTTTTAGCTCCTTCATTTCTTTCATTAGTGCTGTGTCATTATCACTGGTGGAGTCTTTACTATTTATGGTTTAATTTATTCCATTTAAAATTTTTTGTAATTATTAATGGAATTGGTCTTGTAACTTCTTTCTCACAGTTCATCGTTTGTTTATACAAATGCTAATTAGCTTTGCACATTGAATTTGTACCCTGCAGCTACTGGATTTGTTTTCCAGTTCTAATATTCTCTTGCGGGAGTCTGCAGGTTTCTCCCAAGTAGAATCCTGTCATCTGCAAACAGGGACAGTTGGACTTCCACCTTTCCTATTTGTATGCATTTTACTTGTTTCTCTTGCCTAATTGCTTTCATGATAACTTGTACTGTATTAAGAGTGGTGGTTGTAGACATTCTTTTCAGATTCCAGATCTTTGAGGAAATCCCCTTAGCTGTGAGTTTGTCCAACATAGCCTGTACCGTGTTGGGACATACCCCTTCTATGATGAGTTTGTTCAAGGTTTCTTTTTTTTTTAAAGATTTATTTATTTATCTGAAAGTGAGAGTAAGAGAGAGGAGAAGCAGAAAGAGAGAGAGAGAGGGGTTGGTCTTCCATCCGACGGTTCACTCCTCAATTGGCCGCAATGCCCAGAGCTGTGCCAGTCCGAAGCCAGGAGCTTCTTCCAGGTCTCCCATGTGGGTGCAGGAACCCAAGGACTTGGACCATCTTCTACTACTTTCTCAGGCCATAGGAAAGCTGGATTGGAAGAGGAGCAGCCAGGTTTCGAACCAGTGCCCATATGGGATGCAGGCGCTTCAGGCCAGGGTGTTAACCCGCTGCGCCACAGCGCCGGCCCTATGTGCAAGGTTTCTAAATGAGGAGAGATTGTTGAATTGTATCAACTGATTTCTCTCTGTCGAGGTGATCATATGAGCTTTCTCCTTCCTTCTATTGAAGTGATTTGTGATAGGTTTCTTGGTGTGTACAGGTTGAATGTACCTGAATCCCTGTGATAAACCCCACTTGATTAGTATGAATGATTTCTTGTTGTTAAGTTTATTTTTGCGATAGTTGGTTGAGGATTTTGCAGCTGTGTCCACTGGGGACACTGACTTGTAATTTTATTTTTTGGTTGTGTCCTTGCCTGGTTTTGAAGTAGAGGTAATGCTGTCCTCCTAGAATGAATTGGGAAGGTTTCCCTCCCTTTGAATTTTTAGGGGCTACTTTGAGATTAACCAGTTTGGTTCTTACTGAGAGTTTGCTAAAATGAAGCCACAAAGCCATCTGGTCCTGGGCTTTTCCTTGCTGGGAGCTTTTTTCTTACTGCTTCCAATTCTCAGCTTATTGTTGGTCTCTCTTCATGCTGCAGGTGTGGTAATTCACACCTACAGAGTTTTATCTTTCTTTCTTTTTTTATTTTCTTTCTTTCTTTCTTTTTTTTTTTTTTTTACGGGCAGAGTTAGAGACAGAGAAAGGTCTTCCTTTTTCCGTTGGTTCACCCCCCAAGTGGCCGCTACGGCCAGCTCATTGTGGCCGGCATGCTGTGCCGATCCAAAGCCAGGAGCCAGGCGCTTCCTCCTGGTCTCCCATGCGGGTGCAAGGCCCAAGCACTTGGGCCATCCTCCACTGCCTTCCCGGGCCACAGCAGAGAGCTGGACTGGAAGAGGAGCAACGGGACAGAATCCGGTGCCCCAACCGGGACTAGAACCCAGTGTGCTGGCGCCACAGGTGGAGGATTAGCCTAGTGAGCCGTGGCGCTGGCCCTTATCTTTCTCTTAATGGTTCTCAAATTTGTTGGCATGTGGTTTTCACAATCTATAATGGGCAGTGATGTTTCTGTGTTATCATATGCATTGTCGCATTTTCATGTCTGCTATTGACTTGAGTCTTCTCTGTTTTTATTGTCTACCTAAAAATTTGTTCAAGTGTATTTTTTTAGAGATTTATTTTATTTATTTGAAAGAGTTACAGAGAGACAGAGGCAGAGAGAGGTCTTCTATCTGCTGGTTCACTCCCCAGTTGGCCATAATGGCTGAAGCAGCACTGATCCAAAGCAGGAGCCTCTTCCAGGTCTCCCACGTGGGTGCAGGGGCCCAAGGATTTGGGCCATCTTCCACTGCCTTCCCAGGCCATAGCAGAGAGCTGGGTTGGAAGTGGAGCGGCTAGGACTTGAACCTGCACCCTTACGAGATGCCTGCAATGCAGACTGGGGCTTTAACCTGCTGTGCCACAGCACCAGCCCCCACAACAGTATTTTTTCCTTTATACTATCTGAACTCTTAGTGTAGAGTTACCCTTAGGAATATAAAGTAAACTGAAAATAGATTTTTGTAAAAATTAATGGAAATGGGAGAGGGAGGAGGAAGAAGGGTTGGAACGTGGGTGGGAGCGAGGGAAGGATGGGGAATATCACTATGTTCCTAGATCTGTATATAGGAAATACATGAAACTTGTATACCTTAAATAAAATTTAGCCTCCGAAGCGGTCAGCTGCTTCAAAATGAAGCTGAATATCTCCTTCCCAGCCACTGGCTGCCAGAAACTCATCGAAGTGCACAGTGAACGTAAACTTCGTACTTTCTATGAGAAGTGTATGGCCACAGAAGTTGCTGCCGACGCCCTGGGTGAAGAATGGAAGGGTTATGTGGTCTGGATCAGTGGTGGGAATGACAAACAAGGTTTTCCCATGAAGCAAGGTGTCTTGACCCATGGGCGGTCCACCTTCTGCTGAGTAAGGGGCATTCCTGTTACTGACCAAGGAGAACTGGAGAAAGAAAGCTCAAATCAGTTCGGGGCTTCATTGTTGATGCCAATTTGAGTGTTCTCAACTTGGTCATTGTAAAAAAAAATAAAATAAAAAGAGAGAGAGAAAGATATTCCTGGATTGACTAATACAATGGTGCCTCGTTGCCTGGGTCCTAAAAGAGCCAGCAGAATTTGTAAACTTTTCAGTTTCTCTAAAGATGATGATGTATGCCTGTATGTTGTAAGAAAAGCCCTTAAACAAAGAAGCTAAGAAACCTAGGACCAAAGCACAAAAGATTCAGTGTCTTGTTACTCCACGTGTCCTGCAACACAGACGCCAGTGAATTGCTCTGAAGAAACAGTGTACTAAGAAGAACTAGGAGGAGGCTGGAGAATATGCTAAACTCTTGGCCAAGAGAATGGAGGAGGCCAAAGAAAAACGCCAGGAACAGATTGTCGGGAGATGTGGGCTGTCTTCTCTGAGAGCGTCTACTGCTAAGTCTGAGTTCAGTCAAAACTAAGGTTTAATAACAACAGATAAATAAGATTGTGTTTCAGATCTCAAAATAAAATTTAAAAATACAAATTTTGTTCACCTTTTCAAAAAACCTAATCCACTCATCTTTTTAAAAATTTATTTCATGTTTCAGTTCTGATATTATTTCTGTCTTCTAACTCTGGGATTTTCTTGCTTTTTGCGGTCCTTGAGGTGCATTGTTGTGTTTGTTGCATTTCCATTTCTTAGGCCATCCTCTGCTGCTTTCCCAGGTGCATCAACAGGGAGCTGGATCAAAAGTGCAGCAGCTGGGATTTGAACTGGCGCCCATATGGGATGCCGGTGCTGCAGACAGAGGCTTAACTTGCTACACCGTGGTACTGGCCCCTCAAATCAGTTTTTCAAAGTTCATTCTGATGTGCCCTGACCTCCACTGCTGCCTGGAGGTGCTCACAGCCTGAGCCCTGAGGGGCCGTGTGGTATCCTGGCCAGCCTCGAGCACCCTTGGTATGGCTTTGGCTCACAGCTAGTTAAATGCCCTTGAACTTGTCCCCCATGTACACAAAAATTATCTAGGGGCTGGTGTTTCTGATGTAGCAGGTAATGCTGCTGCCTGTGATGCCAGCATCCCATATGGCACCAGTTCAAGTCCTGGCTGCTCCACTTCCAGTCCAGCTCCCTGCTAATGCACCTGGGAAATTAGTGGAGGATGGCACAAGTGTTTGGGCCCCTGCACCAGTGTGAGATCTGGAAGAAGCTCCTGGCTCCTGGCTCTTGACTTTGGCTGGGGCCAGCTTCAGCCGTGAGGCCATTTGGGTAGTGAACCAGTGGACAGAAGATCTGCCTCTCTCCCCCTCTCTCCCTGTAACTCTGCCTTTCAAATAAATAAAGTAAATCTCTAAAAGATTATCAAAAATATGTTGATACTGACATCACATACAGCATCCTAAATATATAGCCCCTTAGTTGAGTCAATGCCACCTACAATAGCATACACAAATTCTGCTCCTGTGTGCCCTGGTCCAATACTGCTTTTCTTGTTATTGATAACATAGTCATGCCTTGTGTGCACAAACTTGCCTGTGTATAATTAATTTTATGTAATTCCCTCTTAAGTGTTATAGGAGTAAAAGGTGGATTCCTGGGGCAGCAATAAGTCACCTCCTGGTGTCCACATCCCACATAGGATTTCCTGGGTTTACATCTGGTCCAGTCCTGATTCCAGCTTCCTCCTGATGTGCACTGTGGGAGACAGCAAGTCTCACAAGGGCCCAAAACACAGCCCACAGTTCTTTGTGGGCTCCTGTGTTGGAGTGTGGGTGGGCGTGGATGATACAGGACTTTGCTTGTCATGGAATGGGAGCTGGAAACACAGCTGCTTAGAAGCTGACAACCAAGGCACAGAGATGAGTCTGAATCCCATTGTTTCAAGCATGTGGAGGCAAAACCCCCAAGTTACTTCTGGGAATCTGTGCCACCACTGGGAGAAGTACTAGGCTAAGAATGTCGGGGGTGTGTTTGGGAATTTGTAATTTGCCGGAGGATACAGACATGCAGGCAGTTTACAATAGACCCTTTCCGGGCCATATTCAGGAGTGGGAGATGATTTCCCACAGATGAGAGTGTGAGTTTTCTACATGAGTGCAGATTTGTGTTAGCCAATATAGTATATCTTCTCCTAGACAAGCCCTTGTTCACCCCTCATACACACTGCTCTGCACAAAGGTGCCTTGCCCAAGAACTCCTCTTCACTATTCCTCCCTGTGAGAAGTAAACACTTGGTTCATTTTCAAAGTAAGAATGGTAGATTCCGTGCACCTGAGTTTTTAGGGACCCAGGAAGGTTGTGGCCAAACAGCTGAAGCAAATGCCAGGAAGATTGTCACGCTGTTGTTACTCAGCCAATGAGGAACTGGGGGAGGGATCTGCTTGCTAGGAAATAAATAGCTTGCTGGAACCTGCTCCTGGTGTGCTGACACAAGGTGTTGCAAGATCAGAAATCGGGTCTCGCTCTTGTTGCACTCACTGAGTCGAGTCCATCACTTGAGCGGATGGGTGAGGCTGTTTCTCACACAGACCAAGCTTTAGGAATCATCTGTCAGCCAATGGAGAGCCACCCGTGGTGAGTGTGTGTGTTCCGCGAGAGGCAAACATGCGTGACCTTGCCTTCATTACTTGGCTGTGGTTTCCTGGGCTGTCCTGGGCTTCAAAGACCCCCAGGGATGAGAGAAGGCAGGGACCGCAGTTTCCTTGCTGTGGGAACTGAGGCGATGCCTGTGAAAGCACATTTTGCGCACATGCGAAGGTTGTTTGGAGATGGCTGTACATCTCTGCTAGCTGCTTCCTGAGTTCAGGAAACTTGGCCCTGGTTGCAGTGCTGGTCACGATGGGGTGAGGGTGAGGGTGAGGGACTGAGCTAGAGCTCGGGGCTCCACTTCAGGGGGCTGTGCTCAGTCTGAAGTTTTACTCTTTCTGCTGATGCTTTTTTTTTTTTAATTAAAGATTTATTATGTATTTGAGTTACACAGAGAAGGAAAGGCAGAGGCAGAGAGAGAGGGGCAGGCAGAGGCAGAGACAGATGTCAGTCTTCCATCCGCTGGTTCACTCCCCAGTTGGCCACAATGGCCAGAACTGTGCTGATCTGAAGCCAGGAGTCGGGAGCTTCTTCTGAGTCTCCCACGCAGGTATAGGGGCCCAAGGACTTGGGCCAGCTTCTACTGCTTTCCCAGGCCTTAGCAGAGAGCTGGATCAGAAGTGGAGCAGCCAGGTCTTGAACTGGCACCCATATGGGATGCTGGCACTGCAGGCAGCGGCTTTACCTGCTATGCCACAGTGCTGTTCATCCTTATGACATTGTTGTGTTTTTTTTTTTTTTGAAGATTTATTTATTTGAAAGTCAGAGTTTTATACACACACACACACACACACACACACAGGTCTTCCATCCGCAATTGGCTGCAACGGCTGGAGCTCTGCCAATCCTGAAGTGAGGAGCTTCCTCCAGGACCTGGGCCATCTTCCTCTGCTTTCCCAGGCCATAGCTGGATCAGAAGTGGAGCAGCCGGGTCTTGAACCAGTGCCCATAGGGACGCTGGCCCTTCAGGCCAGGGCATTAAGCTGCTGCAGCACAGCGCCAGCCCCTGTGTTGTCTTCTGATTCCTGGTGTTTCCAAACTCTCCATCTTCCTGTCCTCCAGTGAGCCCCTCCCCTAGCCTGCCTTTTTCATCCCTTCTCCCCTCCAGCCCTTCCTCCTCCTGTCTGCCTATGGGTACCAACTGTTATGGCTGCTAATGCTAAAGTCCTGCCTTACTCCTGGTGTTTTATTTCATGTTTGATCCTAGTATGAAAGGTGATTTTATGTAATGACTGGACGGGGCCACCAAGTGCCCACACATTTGGCCAGGCATAAATTTGATGTTTCTGTGTGGGTACTTCTGGCTAGGTTTAACATCTATAGACTTTGTCAAGGAAATTGCCCTTCCTGGTGAGGTTTGAGTAGAGCAGAAGGGCTACTCAGTCCGTGAGCAGGAGCGGACCCTCCTACCTTAATGCCTTAGATAATTGACCAATACTCTGATAGTGTCCTAGAATTGAATGAATGGCTCTCCTGGGTCTCCAGATGGGGACGTGGGCATCTTGGTCCCTGGGATCCTCCCTCAATGGCTCAGGAGTGTCAGCAGCTGTATAATGCATCTTTCTTTGCCAATACAGGCAAATGCCAGATACATAGAGGGATGAATGGATGGTTACATAGATTCAACAGATGCATATACATGGAGATTTCTGCATTCTGTTGTGTCTACTTACATTGGTATTTCTGGTTAATTTCCACAGAAATCTTGAGGATCTGAATTATGCTAAGGTGTCAGGCAGTGTGGTTTTGTAAAGATGAAAGAAACAGAAGTGTACCCTGAACGCACAAGCTTGGTGGGTAGATAAAGCAAACTCACCTAAGAAGACAAAGGACAAATCAAAGTAGAGCACAGGGAGATGCTTTGTCTCACAGAACAGGAGCACAGTTGAAATTTGTGCCTGTGTAATCTGCAATGAGGCCAATTGTGGTCAGAATAAAATTAACTCACCTGTTTTGGGGATCGGTAGGAGCAATAAGACATCTTGGTTTTTCCTTAGATGAGCTGATTCCTCCACGTTGGATGTCCATCAGCCACACCTGGGAAGACCCCTGAGCTGTGATGACCCGAAGATCTCAACACGTTTCAGCTTTGCCTGAGCCTGTGGGTCTGGCCAGGCATTAGATTCCCTCCTTGCAAAATGCCCTGCACAGTGCTGAAATAGTTTGTCCAAGCTCTCTGTCTGATGGCTGAACTGCTAGTGGTGATGTACTAGTGTGTTCTCATCCCAGATTAGATCCATGGTCACAGCTTCAGTGAGATACTCTTGGAATCGAGGAGCTAAATTTTTCATGCTCCCCTGGGACCTGTCTAACCAAATCTAGTTGCAAATGATACAGTAGCTTCTCTGGGGAAGGAAGATTGTTTCTTTGGTTTCTAGGAATAATCTACTGTTACACCTAGAAGAAGAGTATTCCTGGGTGGAATCCAAAACTCCCCAGCCAGCTATTTGAGTGGCACACAGGGAGGTGCACATGTACCATAGTGATTCCTTTTTTTATTATTTATTTTATTTATTTGAAATAGGTAAAGACAGAGAGGTCTTCATCCGCTGTCTCACCCCCCGAGCCCCCAGATGGCCACAATGGCCAGAGCTGTGCCAATCTGAAGCCAGAAACCAGGAGCTTCCTTTGGGTCTCCCATGTGGGTAAAAGGGCCAAGGACCTGGGCCATCTTCTATTGCCTTCCTGGGCCATAGCAGAGAGCTGGATCAGAAGAGGAGCAGCTGGGACTTGAACTAGTGCCCATATGGGATGCTGAAACCTCAGGCCAGGTTTTTTTTTTTTTTTTTTTTTGAGTTAGAAAGGTCTTGCTTCCATTGGTTCACCCCCCAAATGGCTGCTATAGCTGGAACTATGCTGATCTGAAGCCAGGAGCCAGGTGCTTCCTCCTGGTCTCCCATGCAGGTGCAGGGGCCCAAGCACTTGGGCCATCTTCCACTGCCTTCCTGGGCCACAGCAGAGAGCTGGATTGGAAGAGGAGCAACCGGGACTAGAACCGGTGCCCATATGGGATGCCAATGCTGCAGGCGGAGGATTAACCAAGTGAGCAATGGCGCTGGCCCCAGGCCAAGGCTTTAAACCCACTGTGACACAGCGCCGGCCTCACCATAGTGATTCTTTAATATGTGGAAATGACTTTTTTTCTTAGGGATGTACTGTTTAAAAGTCTTCCTGTAATCCTTTCTGGTATATAGGAGAGTCAACAGTAGCCTTTGGGCATTGTTGTAAAATGGACCTCATGGTGTTTAATTTTTCACATTATGCTTGGGATTATCTCAAAGACCACTGGCACTGAAGTCAGTGTTCATGTAGCCAATGGATGAATATAATCCAATTTAGCATGTTTTAGCTGTCTCCACATTAGTTATTCTGCATCTGGCATCTGTTAAATACTAATCAATCAATGCTATTGATGTAAAGATCTTCAAACCACTGGTGTTTACTGAACACTTTACCCCAGGTTCTCTACCCCTTGTTGCTAAAGAGAGCCCCTCTCTGCTTTCCCCTTGTTCCCCAGGAGGGCCCTGGTCCTATTCTGATCTGGTTGGGGCCTCTCCCTCTCATGTCTTCATGGCACCATGCTGGGAGGCACTTCCTGAATGAAGCATCTGGTGCAGTATTTACCCTCTTAGTCCTGTGTCTTCATGATCTGCCCTCAAGGCCTCAACCTCACCACATTTGGCAGGCTAGCTTTGTGGTAAAGTGTCTGGAATTAGGTTTGTGAAGGGGAGTAGGGAGAGGAGCATAGGTTCTTAGTTGTATGTCCCAGAATCCAAGCAAGATTTGGTAATGGCAGTATCCTTAGATATCTTTAAATGGAGCCTGTTTTAGAAAGAAAAAGCCTATCATGGTTTGAGGGTTCTTGTTTCCCACTTAAGTGCAGTGTAAGACCTTTTGTTCTCAGGTTGTAGAATTGCCAGGCTCTTACAGAGTCTTGAAAATCAAGGTTTCTTTAGCTGTGTCTCACTGATCCCCTTGCCTCAGCCAAAAGCTTCCAAGAAAGGACAGATACCTTCAACACCATCCTCTTGTGACCATCCTCTCACCTAGGCGTGGAGAGAAGACTAATGGTGAACCTTGTTTTCACAGTGGCATTAACTTTACTGTTTCCTCTCTACTCTGAGGAATGCTTTCAGTACAACTCCATTTCCCAAAGTTATCATGGTCTTCATTATTTGAAAGGCACAGTTACAGAGAGGCAGAGGAAGAGAGAGAGGTCTTCCCACCGCTGGTTCACCCCTCAAATGAATGCAATGGCTAGAGCTGGGCCAATCCAAAGCCAGGAGCTTCTTCTGGATTTCCCATGCGGGTGCAGGGTCCCAAGTACTTGGGCCATCTTCTACTGCTTTCCACAGCAGAGATCTGGATCCGAAGGGGAACATCCGGGACTTGAACCAGTGCCTGAGTGAAATGCCAGCACTACATGTAGGAGGTGACTTTAACTGCTGTGCCATAGCACCAGCTCCATAATATTTACAGAAATACTAATATACATTGTCATTTTCTTATTTATTTTGGAATCATACTTTTTGTCTTTTAAAATTTAAACTCCTATCTATAAGGGAGCAAATGTAGTATTTATCGTTCTATGTCTAGCTTATTCACTCAACATGACATTCTCCAGTTGCATCCATTCTGATGCAGATGTTAGAATTTCATTTTTATGTTACTGAATAATCGCATTGTATATGCAGAGTGCATTTTCTTTATTCTGATGTTGACAGTTGATTTCAGATTTTGCTATTGTGAACAGTGCTGCTATAAACATGGTTGTGCTGGTATGTTTTTAATACAACATGATCAGAAGAGGGATTGCTGGCTCATATGGAAATTCTATTTCTACTTTTTAAAAGATGTTTCCATGCTATTTTGCACAGTGGCTGCACTTACTTCCACTCCCACCAACAGTGTGTAAATGTTTGCTTTGAGCAACATCCTCCCCAGCATTTGTTACTCTGGGTCTTTTGTGTTTCAGTCATTCTGATGGGGTGATGGGATATCTGATTGTGTTTTGGATTTGCATTTACCTGACATTGAGTGATGTTGAATATTTTTTCATGTATGTGTTGGCCATTTGTTTTCTGTCACTCTCTATTGATGTCTTTTGTCCATTTCTTCACTGGCAGGCTAATTTTTGTTGAGTTTTTTAAGTTGATATATTCTGGATATTTATCTTTTGTCAGCTAGGCAGCACCCAAACATTTTCCCCACTCTGTTGGCTGTCTCTGCACTCTATGTATCATTTCTTTTGCTGTGAAAACCTTCTGAGTTTGATATAATTCCATGTGCTTAGTGTTGCTTCTATTGCCTGTGCTTTGGGTGTCTATCCAAGAGATTATCACCTACACCGTGTCTTGGAGTGTTTCCCTACATTTTCTTCAAGTAACTTCATAGTCTCAGGTGTAAAATTTGGTCTTTGCTGCATCTTCACTCCATTTTTGTATATGATCAGAGGTTTGTGTCTCATTTCATTCTGTTACATCCAGGTTTGCCATCACCATGTATGATAAGAGCACTTTTGGCTGCATGAATGTGGATTAATTTCTGGGATCTCTATTCTGCATCAGTTTTTATGCCAATATCATGTCTTTTAGTTACTCCAACTTTGTAGTATGCCTTGAAATCAGATACTGTGATACATCCAGATGGATTTTTTTTTTCTTGCTAAGCATCAGTTTGGTTATCCTGGTTATTTTGTGATTCCATATAGATTTTAGGGTTTTTTTTCTAATTCTGAAAACAATGGTATTTTTTTTTAAGATACATATTATTTATTTGAAAGAGTTACAGAGAAGTAGAGACAGAGAGGTCTTCCATCTGCTGCTTCACTCCCCAGATGGCCACAACAGCTGGAGCTGTGCCAGTCCGAAGCCAGGAGCTGCTTCTGGGTCTCCCACAGGGGTGCAGGGGCCCAAGTACTTGAGTCATCTTCTACTGCTTTCTCGGGCCATAGCAGAGATGGATTGGAAGAGGAGCAGCCGGGACTAGAACTGGTGGCCATATGGGATGCTGGCACTTCAGGCCAGGGCTTTAACCCGCTGCACCAGAGCACTGTCCCCAGTATTGGTATTTTGATGGGGGTTGTATTGAATCTGTAGATTAGTTTTGACAGTGTAGACATTTTAATGATCCAAGTAGAAGTAGAAAGACTACTGTTTCTTAAGTGTATGTACAAACTCTATAACAATAATCAGATCTCCAGTTGTTGTATATGGGTGAAACCATTAATTTTTTGTATTCTATGTATTAACTGTCACAGATCGGAGAAAACATACAAATTTGCCTTTTGGTGACTGGCTTATTTCACTAGTAATGGTTGCCAGTTGTATCCATTTTGTTGCATAAAACAAGGTTTCATTCTTTTTTATGGCTGAGCAGCATTCTATTACATATATTATGTATAACATCTCATGTATACATATACATACATACATATATCTCACATTTTATTTTCTTTGTGCAATCATCAAATGATGGGAATCTGGATTGCTTCCATATGTTAGCTATTGTGAGTTGAGCTGCTACAACCGCAGGGGTACAGAAATTTTTTATGTGCAAATTTCTTATCCTTTGTGTAACTTCCCATTAATGGAATTACTGGGCATTGTGGTTGTTCGGTTTTAAAAGTTGTGAGGAAGGTATGAACCCAGATTGCTCTTTTAGATAGGGATCTCACGTTCCTATACATTTCTCCCACTGAATAAAAGCTTAAAAATTAAAAAAAAAATTGTGAGGAATCACTGTACTGTATTTCATAATGGTTGAGATAGATAACATTCCATCCACCAGTGTGTTGGGATATGTTTTTCTCCACATCCTCGCCAGCATTTGTTATGTTTTGGTTGTGGGATGATGGCCACTTTGCCTGAGATGAGGTGAAACCACACAGTGGCTTTTATTTCCGTTTTCCTGATAGTTGGTGAGCCTAAGCATCCTTCCTGTATCTATTGGCTGTTTGTGCTTCATCCTTCAAAAAATGCCTGCTAATCCCTTAGCCTGTTTCTTAACTGGAATGCTTTGTTTTTTGTTGAGTTCCTGAGCTCATTACATATTCTAGAATTCATCCTCTATCACAGGTATAGTGATATTTTCTCTGATTGTGCCGGTTGCTTCTTCACTTTGTTGAGTGAGTCATTGCTATGCTTCATAAAGCTCCTTAGTTTGATGTAACCCCATTTGTCTATATTTGATTTTTATTTCCAGTGCTTCTGGAGTCTTATCTAAGAAGTCCTGTATGCCAATGCCTTGCCATATATCTCCTATGTTTTCTGCTAGTGATTTGCTGGTTCCAGGTGTTAGGTTTAGATCATGGATCCATTGTGGTTGGTTTTGTATAGGATGTAAGGTATGGGTCTTGCTTCACACTTCCACATGCAGAGATCCAATTTTACCAACATCAGTTGTTAAAGAGCCTGTCCTTTTCCAGGGAGTGATTTTATCTCATTTGCCAAAGATTAGTTGGCTGTGGATGCGTGGATTAATTTGTGGGGTTCTGATGTGTTATATTCATCCACATGCCTATTGTTATGGCAGTAATGGGGTGTTTTGCTTGTAACCGCTCTGTAATATGTCTTGAAATCTGGTATTGTAATGCCTTAAGCTTTATTTTTACTTTTTAAGAATGCTTAGATTGCTTTAGCTGTTTTGGGGTCTCATGTTTCCATAATAACTTTGCTATATCCCATAGGGTTTCATATGTTGTGTTTTGATTCTCGTAAATTTCAAGGAAGTTTTTCACTTCATTATTCATTTCTTCAGTGACCCATTGATATTTCAGAAGCATGTGTAATTTTCATGTATTTACAAATGCCATGTTCATGTTGCTGACTTCTACTTTTATTCCTTTGTGGTCTGAGAACATACATGGTATGATTTCATTTATTTGAGAGGCAGAGTTATAGACAGGGAGAGGGCAAAACAGAAAAGTCTTCCATCCACTGGTTCACTCCCCAAATGGCACAATAGCTGGAGCTGGGCTGATCCAAAGCCAGGAGCCAGGAGAGTCTTTTGAGTCTCCCACATGGGTGCAGGGGCCCAAGGACTTGGGCCATCCTCCACTGCTTTCCCAGGCCACAGCAGAGAGCTGTATCAGAAGAGGAGTGGCTAGGACTCAAACCGGTGCCCATATGGGATGTCTGCACCACAGGCAGAGACTTAGCAACTGTGCCACAGTGACCCCCCTATGGTATGATTTCAGTCTTCTAGAATTTACTGAGACTTGATTTCCATCCTAGAAAACGTTCTTCACTGATGACAAGAATGAGTATTCAGCAGCTGTTGAGTGAAATGTCCTCCAAATGTCTGTTCAGTCCATTTGCTCAACACTGTGTTTCACTGGATCTTAGCCAAAGACCAAGAAGATATCAGTACCATGCTGTAACTCCAATCTATCTTTTTTAAAAAAAGATTTATTATTTGAAAGACAGAGTTATAGAGGTGTGTGTGTGTGGGGGGGTCTTCCATCCACTGGTTCACTCCCCAGATGGCCACAATGGCTGGAGCTGGATAGATCTGAAGCCAGGATGCCAGTAGCTTCTTCTGGATCTCCCACGTGGGTGCAGGGGCCCAAGGACTTGGGCCATCTTCTACTGCTTTCCCAGGCCATAGCAGGGAGCTGGATTGGAAGTGGAGCAACCAGGGCTCGAACTGGTGCCCTTATGGGATGCTGGCACTTCAGGAAGCAGCTTTCCCACTGTTCCACAGCACCAGTCCCTGATGTGTCTTTATTGATTTTTTCACTGGGTGATTTGTTACTTTTCTCTTAGAATCTTTAGACTTCTCTCCTTGTCCCTGTATTTTGAGAATGTGACTGTAATGTGCCTTGGATAAAATCGTCTCTGGGTTGGGGTCCTTTGAACTTCTTGTATCTGGATGTTTGTCTCTTTTAAGAAACATGGCACTTTTTTGTTCTTTTCATATCCTAGGTAGCTGAAGTCGGAAGTCAGCATGGCTATACACTATCTGGCCATCTTGGATATCCTCCTATGTGGGGATAATTAAAATATCTATCACTTTATCGTTTCTTGGTGGTGATGTAGCCAGGCAGAAAACCCATGGGATCTTGCCCAGTGCCTTTGCCAATGGAAACACACCTGCTCGGATCCATGCTGCTTGGTTCTAATCAGAAGCAGGGCAGCTGGAGCAGCAGTTCTTCCCATAAAATCCTAGATGAATTCTGATTTTATTTTGCCAAAAAAGGAAGAATAGATTAAAAAAAGAGAAATAAAAGACCATGAAGAAGACTGCAAGGAGACTGAATGAGAGGCAGCAGCTGGAGCGTGCATCCCTCACTCCGCGTCTCAGACTCACCTGAGCACCTCATGTGGTAGGGAAGGGCTGGGCCTGCTGCACCCTCCCTGTCCACCTCTGCCCATGGAGAAGTCCTGCTTCCGTTCTTCCACCCTCGTCACTGATGCTTCATTTCTAGCATTCTTCAGCCATACTCAGTGTGGCTAACTCCCGTTGGCTTAGCTAGGCCCCCGTGGGAATGCGTTTGGTTGTTCTTATTTGGGGTTACTATGGATACGGCTGCTAGGAATATTCCTGTGCATGTGGTCTGTGCACCTGCCCTCAGGAGTCAGTCACGCATTGGTCACATGGTGACCCTGCTCAGAGACCAGTAACGTTGTGCCAAGCAGCAGTTCCTGCTGTCCTTCTGATCCCCTTCACTCTGATGGCTTCCATTCCCACTCACTGCACAGGACCCCTTCCCTCCCATTTCCCCTCCCCTCACTCTGCTCCCTGGCTCCAAATCCATGAGCCCTTCCTCATGGCCTCTTGGACCCAGTGAGTGACCTGGGTCAATGTCTAATACTGGCCCCTCCTAACTCTGCACCTGTGTGGGCCCTGTCGGGGAGGATGTTCATGATCAGTGTCAGGCCCCTGGAGCATCTCCTGCTGTGCTGGTGGAAGGTGGGTGGTCTTGTCACCTGTGTCACACCCAGGGCCTGATGCTCAGGCCTCTGCAGAGCCAGGCCCCTCCTTGTGCTGTATGGGGCAGCCTGGGCTGAGCTGCCCTTTGTGAGCCAGTCCCCCTCAGGAGGGATGAGCAGGGGTTGCTTTGTTCTCCAGCACAGTGAGTTACAGAGCTTTACCCTAAATCAAGAACAGAGGCCTCAGCGTGCCCTGATGTGCACGGAGCTCTTACCGTCCAATGCATGTTTGAACAGGGTGGTTGTGAGTACCCTGATTGGAGGAAGCCATTCAGAAATGCTCATGGATTCAGAGTGAGAGGGTCTGTCACTCAGGCAGTGATAGGTCAGGGAGTCGATCTCGTGCGTTCTGTGCAGTGAGGCTTCCCAAAGGGTGACTGTTCCACTGCTGCTTTTCCCATCCATTTGAACAATGCCAAACTCACCTGCCTACTCAACCTTGGGAGGGAGGGTGGGGTGTGTTTGTGTATTCAAAATTTGTTTGGGTAGCAGAGGGACAGACACAGAGGGCATCCATCCCTTCATCCTGTCCTCAGATGTCTGTGTGGACACCGTTTTCTCTGTTCATGTGTAGGAGGGCCCAGTGATAGCCCCCAGTATGAGTTGAACTGCTGACATAGTGCCATGCTGTGACTTGGACACCCTCTTCAAGGCTGTGGCCTCAATTCTTAGAATGGTGAGTGTGGGAATATCTGAGACCGTGTTTAATTTTGGAAAACGGCCAGACTGTTCACCAGAGTAGTGAGCTCTCATGCATCCACCAGCAATGAGTGAGAAATCCTGTTCTACATCCTTCACAGCAGTTGTGATGTTTAAAAAAGAAAGAGTTCATCCATCTTAAGAGATGTGTATTGTAAAACAGTGACCATTTTGACACCATCAGGAGTTTCCTCCTCAGGCCTGGGCAGGGAGGCATTCATCGCTCCTGTCTGCGGGGGCTCGGAAACGATGAGGCGAAGGCAAGGAAAAGGTGAGGGAACGGGCAGAAGGCAGGAGACAGAGCCGCTCCGCCCTGCTGTGCTCTCCCCTCCCCACGTGACAGCGCAGGGGTCACAGCACGCTGCTGTGTGTGGCCTAGGTCTGTCTGCTGGAATTCCATGCACAGAGGAATGGGAATGAGAAGCATGGAGCCGCCTTCTTGGGGGTCCCAGAAAGTGAGGGTGACCCCGAGGCAGGGCAGGATCCATAGTGCCGGCTCTCAGTGGCATTGTAGAGGCTTGTGCTTCTTATGGCGTTAAATATGGGAAAATTCATTGTCATAACTCTACACACCATTCAAAGTGTGAACATAGATCTGTGCAAAGAAGACTGTGGGCAGAATAGTCTACTTGAGCCAGAGGCTCACGCATGGTGTGCAAAGCCAACAGGAACTTGAGCACCAGCCCTGTGCAGTGCTGTCCGTGTGCATCTCTGATCTTAAGCTGGGAAAGAACCTGCCTGCCAGGGCCCAGCCATCTCTGCCCCATTTTCTGGGTGGCTCCTTGGAGGTCCCTGGGGACTCCAACAATGGCTGCGGGATTTTGTGATCATCTGAGGTGGTTTTATTTTATTTTTTTAAGAATTATTTATTTTTATTTGAAAGTCAGTTACACAGAGAGAGGAGAAGCAGAGAGCAAGAGGTCTTCCAACCAAAGGTTCACTCCACAACTAGCTGCAATGGCTGGAGATGGACGTGGTGTCTAAAGCAGGCTTTGTGCTCTCCCTACCTCTCGGCTGCCAACCCTGTGGCTTGGTCTCGCAGCTCCCATTTGGGATTGTCGAGAGGTGAACTTCATCTCGTCCATCCACCAAGCGCATGGTTCTTATGAAGGCATAGCTGGAGGCAGCCAGAGCAGGGACGGTGGCTGTTACTAAAGAGGAACAGGGCGCATCAACACTGATCCAGAGTACATTCATCCAGCCAGGGCAGATGAGGAAAAGAACTCGGGGAATTGTGGAAAGTAGCCCCAGGGCCTCTGAAATGCCGTTCTCAAGCTCCCAGCTTGGAGAGCAGACTCTTAAATGGCAAAGCACAGCGGGGTTCACCTCATGCTTGGTTTGCTGGAGGTTCCTGGAGGTGGTTAGGATTAAGAGACCTGAGGCAAGCCCCAGGCAGTGACGATGGGAAACTATCTTCAGTTCTTAAGGTTAAAAACTGATGGGCAGGCAATTCTCTCCAGTGTGATAGAGAAGGTGGCACTGCGAGAGCATATGGAGGGATGTTTGGGGCTTGGGGGGAGGTTCTTTCTCACCTCCAGGGATTCAGATCTGTGTAATGGATGCTCACTGCCATGGACTGCTGCAGATTCAGCTGCTGCCTCCCTGTGGGTTGCAGACCTGTGGTGGTACCCTTACTGTTAGCACAGTCAGGGTGAGCCTTTGGCACAGCAGTTAAGCCACTGCTCGGGACGCATGTATCCCTTGGCAGAGTCCTGGGCTCCAGTCCTGGCTGTGTTCTGGTTGCTCATTTGCTGCTAACACGCATCCTGCTAGGCAGTAGTTGAGGGCGCACATAAGAGTCCCTGCCACCCATATGATGTTCCAAGCTCCTGGCTACAGCCTGGCCTCACCCTGGCTGCTTTTGGGATTTTGGGTATGAGCCAGCAGAAGAAAGCTCTCTCTCTCCATCCCTCAAACCTCCCTCATTTGCCTTTTCAATAATTTTGTCTTTCAGGGTAATGCAGTGGAGCCGGGTGCTGATTGTAGTCACAGAAGATGGTTATGTGTGGGTGCTGAGCTGCATATCAAAGAACCCCATCACTTCACTTACGCTTTGAAGCAAGTTAGTAGCTCTTATTTCTTAACATGTAGTGTTGTCAAGGTAGCTGGAGGGTTTCATCTCCAAGCCTATCAGATGCAGAAGCTCTTCAATGAAACCTACTCACTTTTTAGTCAGAGGATAAGCCTGGGAGCCACCTGCAGCTCCACCCACCTGCATGGCCCAGTCAGGTCGGTGACTCTGCAGAGGCCCCTGGAGTGGCCATTTTGATCATTGCCATCTGCAGGATACACACAACATGCTCCTTTCTTGGGCACACTGTCTGGGCAGGTTCTTGTGAAGTGACACAAAGAACCTTTCCCCCCAACACAGGATCTCAGGTGGAAGCCAGCAAAGGTGTTTGCTGCTGTGCACTCAATACAGACCTGGAAAGATACTTTGTCCCAGTCAACGACATTTACTTTTAGTTGCCTTGGTGCCAGAGAGATTTCGGCTGGCTGATAACTCATACTCATCACTTCAGAAACTGCAAAAGCTTCAAGTGGCTTTGCTGCACTAATCAGTTTTCTCCTAGCAATGTAAGTGATTATATTTTTTTCCATAGAAACCAGAGACACAAGAAGGCTGGGGACGAGAGGTACCTTACATGACACATTCACTATGGCTGCATGGCGCATTCCGTGCACACCATCTCCATCACTCTCCACAAGAAACGCAGGCCAAAGGCAGAAGGATGAGATACTTTGGCCTTGGCCACAAAGCTTGTAAAAAAGTGGCAGAGTAGGTACAATGAATCCCAGGTCTCTCAAAGCCTAGGATAACCCCGTTCCTTCTTGCTAATCTCCAGAAAGCTGGAACTGGACTGAAAAGGATTCCCCAAAACAGCCCCATGAAAGGAAACCTGGCCAGTGGCCACCGTGTAGGAGCTTTCAACCAGGTGCCTTGGGGTCTCCCACTATTCCTAGTGCCATCTAGGTGCCCTGAGACCTGAAATGCCCAGCTCTGCCGTTGGTGGTCAGGGGGACCTCACCTCCTTCCTAGCTCCAGCGCTGCCTATGGTGTCCACACAGTGGGCGGCTTTCAGGGTCAACAGGCAGATCTCCTGGATGGCAGTGTGGCTTTCAACAATCCGGTGAGCCACCACTTCCTGCCGGGGAGCAGAAGGTGGCACGAGAGGGAGGAGGTGAGCTGGTTTTGGAGGTCTGCAGGAAACAACACAGCCTCGAGGTCAGGTACAAACACTGTCGAGGTCAGGTCTTGCTCTATGCATTTTTAAATGGAGGAGCAAGTTTGCTTGATATGCACTAGCCCAGCCACGTACCTCTGGAATGCTCCAGAGGTGGAAGATTTCAGAAAGAAATTCTATTTTGCAAAATGCATTCTTTTGGGTATTTTAATGTTTAAAGTCAAGATGGTGGAATGAGTCACCTTCTGATTGCCAAACTACTCTTCTCCAGCCCTACTGAATGTGGATCACAAGCTCTCACTGAAACATGGTTAAAGGGGTGGAGGTGGAACTGCTTGTAGACAAACTAGATCATTCTCAGAAGTCCAGGGTTGGCACTGCCCAGCAGCCTCTGGTTGCTGTTCTCAACTTTTTCTTGGGATTTTATAGACATATATGTTGGTGTAACCACACTCAGGAGAACAGTTCCATCTCCACACAAAACTTACCGGTACTGCTCTCTTGTAGGCACACGCTCCCCCAGCCCCTACACCCTTGTCAACCACTGGCAGGTTGTCCATTATGATACTTTTGACTTTTTCTAGAATGTCCTAGAAATGGGATCATACAGCATCTACTCTTTGGAGACTGGCTTCTTTCACTCAGCATAGGGCCTTGAGTTTTATCCAAATTTTGCTGGGAATTGACTGTAGATTCCTTTTACTGCCGACTCTAGTCCCTCATAGGGCTGCACCCCAGTATCCAAGCAGCTGTCAAACAGCTTTCCAAGGTGGCTTATTTACCATCTGATTATTTTCTTTGGTGCTGTGTCTTTTCATGCTTTTTGCTGATTTTCCTGCTCTTTGTTAATGCCCCTAGGAAGGCAGCAGGAGACCCAAATGGAGTTCCAGGCTCCTAGGTTCAGCATGGCCCAGACCCAGCTATTGTGGCCATTTGGGAATTGAACCAGCAAATGAAGATCTCTGTCTCTCCCTCTCTGTAACTCTGCCTTTCAAATAAGTATGTATATAAATAAATAACATTTTCAAATAAAGATTGTTATTTCTCCAACTTCCTTCCTTCTAGCCTTAGAGGGGACAAAGGGAAGAATTAATAAAATGGCTGACTGGACAACTGAAAGTGCCCAATCTGAACTCAGAGGAAACGAAATGAGCGATGTGTCCAACCCTGTTCCCCAACAGGAGCTGTATGTAGGTCTCTCCAGTCACCTTTCTTACCACATCCTCAGTGCCCTTCAACACCTGAACCCTTGCCCTGGCCCTAGACTACAGGGTACAGGGGTGCCCACAATGTAGTCCCAGGTGTGGTGTCAAAGCAGGATGTAGCTTTTCTTAATACTATTGCAAGTCAGTTATATAAAAGAACATATATGTTGATTGAGCTTATAACATTTGGCTAAAATAATAGCACTAACTATTGCTAACATTGAGTACAGAATAATACACAAGGAAGCAAATACAGCCTCTAACGAGGCAGAAAGGCCCTGCAGACTTTTCTAAGATGGTCACAGATGCACTTTCACACGGGTGATAATGTACAGAAATAAACAATTCTGTCACCAGAGATTTGACCTACACTGACATTTCAACAGTAAATGCTAAGAAATAATTACTTTTCTTGTTTTCTTAAAAATTAGAAGTAGGGGGACAGCGCTATGGTGTAGTGAGCTAAGCCTCTGTCTGCAGCGCCAGCATCCTTTATGGCACCAGTTTGTATCCTGGCTGCAACTCTTCTGATCCAGCTCTCTGCTGTGGCCTGGGAAAGCAGTAGAAGATGGCCCAGGTGCCTAGGCCCCTGTACCCACGTAGGAGACTGGGAGGAAGCTCCTGGCTTTGGATCAGCTCTGACCATTGCAGCCATTTGGGGAATGAAACAGCAGATGGAAGCCCTTTCTCTCAGTCTCTCCCTCTCTCTGCCTGTAACTCTGCCTCTCAAATAAAAAGCTTTATTAACATTAGAAGAAATTTTTGGGGGGATAATTAAGTAACCCCATTTCTCTATAAATTTTTTTCCAAAGAAGTCTAAAATAATACCTTCTTTTCCCTCTGAATACACATTTCCATTTTTTAAAATGGTGTATTTATTGGATCTGGCACTTTGACATAGTGGGTTGAGCCAGCATCTGCAGTGCTGGCATCCCAAATGAGCATTGATTCGAGTCCTGGAGGCTCCATTTACAATCCAGCTTCATGGTAATTTGCCTAGGAAAGCAGCAGAAGCTGGTCCGAGTGTTTGGGCCCCTTGCTCCCACTTGGGGACCCAGATGAAGCTCCTGCATCCTGGCTTTGGCTTAGTCAAGCCCTGTTTTTTTGGTCATTTGGGAAGTGAACCAGCAGATGGAAGAATCTCAATCTCTCTCTCTCTCTCTCTTTCTCCCTGTAATTCTTTCAAATAAATTAAATACTTTGTTGTTTTTTAAAGATGTATTTTATATTCAAAAGATAGATTGGCAGGGAGATAGAGTGAGAAAGAGATCTTCCATCTGCTGGTCTACTCCACAAATGCCCACAACAGCCAGGGCTGGGCCAGGCCCAAGCTAGGAGCCAGGAACTCCATCTGGAAGGATTTGGGCCATCAGCCACTGCCTTTTCAGGCCTATTAGCAGGAAGCTGGATCAGAAGTGGAATAGTTGGGACTCAAACCAGCACCCCAATATGCGGCACTACTCACGTGGAACTAAATTTATGGTGCCTTGTAAACAAGCTCAAGAGTGTAAAATTTCTAGATGAAGATTCAAAGAATCATCACAGCCCTCTAAATGCTGGTCCTATGTCTTCGGTGACAAGGGACCCACTTCTTCCCAAAGCAGTCCATTCCGTCTTAAAAGAGCTGTTGAGCTGGCACCACGGCTCACTAGGCTAATCCTCCGCCTGTGGCACTAGCACCCCGGTTCTAGTCCCGGTTGGGGCACCAGGTTCTGTCCCGATTGCTCCTCTTCCAGTCCAGCTCTCTGCTGTGGCCCGGGAGTGCAGTGGAGGATGGCCCAAGTGCTTGGGCCCTGCACCCACATGGGAGACCAGGAGGAGGCACCTGGCTTCAGATCGGTGCAGTGCGCTGGCCTCAGCGCGCCAGCCGTAGCGGCCATTTTAGGGGTGAACCAACAGAAAAGGAAGACCTTTCTCTCTGTCTCTAACTCTGCCTGTCCAAAAAAAAAAAAAATTTTGTAGGAATATTCCTCTGAGTTTTGAACTCTTCTCCTGTGTCTTTACATGGCTGTGTCCTAACTTCTTCCAGAAAACCAAAGGACATGACAAGTCCCCCTACCCATGACAGCCTCTTCTTGCTGCTCTTCATGCTCATGGGGAGCTCAAATGCTGCCAGTTGTACAGAACAGAAAGTTGATGGAACTGTGTGTGCTTTGTGTGCTGAGTACTTTGGGAGCTACGTAATCTTTCACAAAGATAAAGACCTCCCCTCAGACCACATTTAAATGCAGCCATTAAGTATAGAATAAAATCACCCTATCGCTTTTTGGCCTTCTGGCTAAGATCAGATGTAGAATAAAATCACCTTATTCACATAGAGGAAACTGTTCCCCAAATAATGTTTGTTTTTTTTTAAATTAACTTTCCCTTTATTTGACAAGCACAGAGAGAAAGCACACTTCCATTGCTTGTCCACTCTCTGAATGTCCACAGCAGCCAGGGCTGGGCCAGGCAGAAGGCACAGGGGTCTAAATTTTAATCTGGGTCTCCTACTTGAATGACAGGAGCCATCCCCTGCTGCCTGTGTTAGCAAAAACTGGACCAGAGTGGAATAGCAGGACTCAAACCAGGTCCTCCTATATGGGATAATGGTGTCCCAAGCAAATGGCAGCTTATTTGCTGTGACAAATGCCCAGCCCAGTAACATTTTGTAACTGGACTAGGATAGATACAAGTGAGTGATCACCCTTACGTGTTTGTAGAGTTTGTTCTTGAAGGCTCTGCTTTGTGTTGCCATTCACACACGATCTGCAGAGCACGCGCCACCACACCTGCTGTTCTCCTACAGTGGTGGATTCTGCCAGGTCCCAGGCAATCTTGGGAAGTTTCAAATTCCCTGCCTTCACCTGGGAGAAAGAAAGGAGAATGGGAACGTGGCCCAGGGCATTCCTTATTTACAGAAATCCTGGGGAAACGATGCACTGTCTTCAATAAGAATGGCATCGTCAGTCCCAAAGGGACTAATACCATATTTTCTCCCTGATCTGTGACAACTAACAAAGCACATAAAAGGAAACCTGTAGAAGTAAAACTGACATGACAAGAAGCAAGGACTTCAGCAGCCCTTGTCTTAAGTGTCGAGGAAGAGTTTAGTACTTTTTTTTTTTTTATGATTTTCTTTTTCAACATAATACCATTGGTTGAACTATTTACTTAGCACAGAATTATTCATACGTGTGTAAATCCAATTGAAAATAGATCCTGGGAAAAAATAAAAGTGGAAACAACAGAGGGGAGAGATGCACAGTTTGGCACATGTTCCCACGGACTTACCCCTAAGGGTAAAGTTAAAACTTGCATTGGACTCCCAATCCCATTAAGCTGAGTGAAACTAATGCTATCTTACATGCTAAAGTGATCATTTTAAGTGTGTAACTGCTCATATAGATAGGAATAACTGCCCAAGTGACCACATAAATAAGACCAAGTGTCTGGTAATAACAATAGATAGAAATAAAAAGAGTATTCCAACATGGGAAGCTGGCCATACAGCAGACTCATAGAATGACAAATGCCCTAAACAGCACTCTGACCTCCGAATCAGCCCTTAAGGCATTTGGATCTGGCTATAATGCCCAAGAGAGTTTCACAGGCATGGAAAGCCAAGACACTGTGGCAAAAAATGATCTACATGAAGGATCTCTGTGAGATCCCAGTGGAAAAAGCGACCACCCGAGAAGGTGGTACTTTTCTCTGAAGGGAGGAGAGAACTTCCACTTTGGTTATGGCCCTGTACAAATACTGATGGAGTTTGTGGACTCAAAAGGCTTCAATAGCCTTGGCAGCTCATAACAAGAGCCGCCAGTGATCACTGACATAAGTAAGACTGTCAATTGGTAAATCAACAACAGGAGTCACTGTGCACTTACTCCTTATGTAGGGCCTCTGTCCTTAAAGAGTTGTACTGTGAGAATTAATGGTAAATCTTGTCTTCAAACAGTACTTTATGCTTTGTGTGTCAGTGTGGGTTCAAACTGTTGAACTTTACTTAGTGTAGAGTTGGTCTTCTGTATATAAAGACCATTAAATATGAATCTTAATGAAGAATGGGATGGGGAGGGAGTGGTGTGGGAGGGTAGGTATGGGGGTAAGAACTGCTATAATCCAGAAGTTGTACTTACTAAATTTTTATTTATTAAATAAAAGCTTTCTAAAAAAAAAAAAGAATGGCATTGCAGTGAGGGGAAAGGGAAAATCACTGCCACTATAAGGCTCACTGTGCACTGCTAGGAATTCTGACATGTGCATTTTTAAAATCATCATAAATTTCAGACTGTAGAAATGGCTCTGCAATACTTACTGTGCAGCAGCTACTTTATTAGAGTGGCAGCAGTTGTGAAGGTGGCTAAGACACAGTCCCTGCATGAGTTTAGCATCCAGAAGAGGGGGATAGGATCAGGGCTGTGGAGAGGGACAAAGAAAGGCAGAGGAGAGGGCATCTCTGTCCCAGGTCCTACCCTGAGGGCTGCAGGGTCAGGGCTCACTGGGTGCGTGTGGAGAGACATTTCTGAAAGGGGGCAGAGATGTTATTTGAACGTTGGGTCAGATTTCAGTGAGCAGAAGGATGGAGTCATTCCAGGTCCATGCTATTCAAAGTTATTTATGTTTCTGACAGGCAGACGAGGAAGACTTCATTCCAGGTGCACTGAGGTTGTCTTAACACAAGCAGAGGACCACAGATCATGTTTTAGGAAAAACATCTCGCTTTGAGTTGAATATTCTCATTTAGCCATGTTTTCAGTCAATGTGATAATTATTTAAGTGTTTGAAGTGGTCTTATTATCATTCTGTGTAAGAAAATTCCATAATATGCAATAGTTCTCCTTGATAAATGAAGCAAATAAAGGAGAAAGTAACTCAAAGTAGACTCATAGATGTTTCAGTTTTAAACCTGAAAATGTTAACAAGACTGGAGGAGGAGTTTTCAAAATTGATCTCACCTAGGATTACAATGGAGGTTGGAACTTGAACTTAATTGAAATGGATCAAGATGTCCTCTGTGTAACTTATCTATAAAGTAGAAAATAGAATTTGAAAGAACAAGATGAGTTGACCAAAAACAGCATCACACACAGCAACCTACTAAAGTTTAATTACTCACAGAAAGTAGGATTTCAAAGCCCTGATTGTCATGGGCATCCCAGGGAGAAGTCAGCCCCAAAGAGAGCGTCACCGAGCACGTCAGAGATTAGAGGGTCCATTTGATCCAGGGGCTTCCATTTCATTCCCTGAAATCCTAGAGCTATGGAAAAGACTGGCTTCCATTGCTACACAAGACTGTTTTACCATTGTTTTGTAATTGCATTTTCCTTATATTTTTGTATATGGGATTCCATAGAAAATTTTTCTTGGGAAAGGAAGATTGCTTAGAAAAGTAAAAAAAAATTCCAGAGAATCTCACTTGGGGAGGGAAAAAGAGAATGCTTCAAAACTTAGCAGTGAGTGACGGAACTCAACTTCATCTTCTATCTCTGTGGAAAGCCATGTGAAGATGCCAGGGGTCTGCTCAGGGGACAGCGCAGGCTCTGTGTGGGAGGGGACTCCGAGATCGGACCTTCAGGTGCAATGCCTCCCAGTCCACACTTGTCCCGCTGTGCCTCTGCCTCTGGAAAACGCTGGCATATCCGTCCCTGGGACTGGGAACACAGGCACGCTTTAGTCTGCCTCCACCTCCCCCTGGCAAACTCTAGAGACGACCTCATGCTAACTCTGCAGCTCTTGTCAGAGCAGATGTTTCTAACTGACTTCTCAGCACAGTTTCTTTCAGCCTAGGACATAGGGAGTGGGAGAGGTGCTGGTCAATTTTGCATACTGAAATTCAAATGGAGGCTCTTCAGTGGACTATGTTGACACCCAACCTGGATTACTAACCCATCTGTGTTGTTCAGGCTGTAACTCTGCAACCCAATAGCGCCCCCATGTGTCGCTTACTCCAGTGGGTTTGTTGATCCCGTTGGTACCATGCTTAACCTATGGGTGCATTCTACAACTGTAGCTTACAGAAGGTGTTGATTTTAAGCCTCCTACAAAGCTGCGAGTCTTATTGCTGCTAATGGCATGTATTCATTAGTCATGCTCATTGACAGGAAGCCCGAGTCACCACAGAACCTGAAGTTCCATCAGCCTTTTCATAGCATGTCTTGCCAGCACACATGCAGCTGACTTCGTTGCCTGTCTGTAGTCACTGCCTGTCTCCTCCCAGCACTGTGAAAGTGCTGTGAGGGCAAGGATCTCAGTCTACTGTGTTCATGTGGTCCCAGCACCTGGCATGGCACTCAGTGCTCAACAGATGTTTGCTGAGTGATTACCTCAGCAGCATGGACACAGAGGACAAACGTCTTTTTGGTTCTTAGAAGCTCCAGCCAAGGGTGATGGGGGGCGGGGGCATGTCCTGCACTCAGATAGATAAAAAGCATACTGCTTATTAGTGAATCTTGTAGCTAGAGTAGGAAACCTGAGCTTCAGTGATTGTTTATAGCCCTTGTCTCTACTACTGAGGAAGTTTTTTTCCCTTATTCTTCTTTGTTGAAGTATTTGTTGAACTTTACTTAGTGTCAGGTTAATCTTATGAATGTAAAGTAAACTGATGGGGGCAGCACTGTGGCTTAGTAGGTAAAGCCACCGCCTGCAGTGCCAACATCCCTGTGAGCACCGGTTTGAGTCCCAGCTGCTCTAGTTCTGATCCAGCTCTCTGCTATCACCCGGGAAAGCTTCTATTTCCCAAGTCCTTAGGACCCTGTACACATGTGGGAGACCCAGAAGAAGCTCCTGGCTTCAAACTGGTGTAGCACTCCCCATTGTGGTCATCTGGGGCATGAACCAGTGGATTAAATACCTCTGTCTGTATGTCTGTCTCTCTCTCTGCCTCTCTATAACTCTAGCTTTCAAATAAATGAGTAATTCTTTAAAAGTAAACTTAAAGTAGATCATTGTAAAAAATTAGGAGAGGGAATAGGAGAAGGAGGAGGGAGAGGTGGGAGTGTAGGCAGGAGGGAGGGTAGGATGGGAAGTATCACAGTGTTCCTAAATTAGTATACATGAAACACATGAAATTTGTATGTCTTAAATAAAATTTTAAAAAAGAAAAATCTAAACTTAGAGATAGAAATGAATTTTGCTGTGGGTTACTACATTTATCAATACCTTGTCATTAATCCATTCTCATGGACAGCAGAAAGGAGCAGACAGTTAGCACAGCTGTTCCCAGAATGCATTCTGCCCTTTCCCCAAGGCAACAACACAGGGCTGAGAGCTGCAATGCTGCTGGTCTGCTCCATCCTGCAAACACATTAGACAGTGGTCAGGGCACAGGAAGGTCTAGAACACATCTCATCCACTCACATCCTGCCTCCAGGTCAGACAGTGGTCAGGGCCACAGGAATGTCTAGAACACATCTCATCCACTCACATGCTGCATCCTGCCTCCAGGTCAGACAGCGGTCAGGGCCACAGGAAGGTCTAGAACACATCTCATCCACTCACGTGCTGCCTCCATGTCAGACAGTGGTCAGGCCACAGGAAGGTCTAGAACACATCTCATCCACTCACATGCTGCCTCCATGTCAGACAGCGGTCAGGGCCACAGGAATGTCTAGAACACATCTCATCCACTCACATGCTGCATCCTGCCTCCAGGTCAGACAGCGGTCAGGGCCACAGGAAGGTCTAGAACACATCTCATCCACTCACGTGCTGCCTCCAGGTCAGACAGTGGTCAGGGCCACAGGAAGGTCTAGAACACATCTCATCCACTCACATGCTGCCTCCATGTCAGACAGTGGTCAGGCCACAGGAAGGTCTAGAACACATCTCATCCACTCACGTGCTGCCTCCAGGTCAGACAGTGGTCAGGGCCACAGGAAGGTCTAGAACACATCTCATCCACTCACATCCTGCCTCCAGGTCAGAGAGTGGTCAGGGCCACAGGAAGGTCTAGAACATATCTCATCCACTCACATGCTATCAAGTCCCTTCAAGTGCATTCTACTGCACAGACCTGTTTATTGAGTCTCACCGTGTAGCCAAGTGGTCAAAGGCCTTAGATTTGTGTTCCTGTGTGTCCATAGGAATGAGAATCATGCTGTGTTGTCTGTGCCTAGTCAACAGAAAATCAGCATTAGTAGGAAAGGTCTGCTAGGAGCGAAAATATACACATTATGAAAATTCAGAATTGTCTTTTTGTTGCTGAGTTTGTTGTGCAATCACATACGCAAACATGGCTGGCATGGGAACTGCGTAAAGGACATGCACCTGGCACAGTCTGAGCTGGGCTGTGATCTGGGACAAAACAATGATTTGGAAAGAGCTCAAAGCTGTTTTCCATTTTCCACAATGGTAAATGGGACCTGATAAGCAGCATGAGACATTCCAAGACTGTTGCCTGAAATCTAGACACCTATTCCCTTTGGAACTACACAGTGCACTGAAAAAATTTACCTCCAAATCACATCCAAAGGGACTTGATGACTCAGCAACGCTTTCTCATGGTGGAAGGCCGCCGTGGGGAGCACACAGCAGCACACGTGCCCCAGAATGTTTTTCCAGATTTATTTTTCTGGAAAATACTCCTGCACCACAACATGGGGCATTTAATCTCATGCTACTTTTTATAATATTGTGATTATTGAGACCAAACACTGGATATCAAATAAGTGAAACTGATAAAGATTGACTGAATTCCTACAAAGCTTTCTCCATCAGAATCATTTTGTCACCTGGATATAGAAGCAGATTTTGTTCTTCCCAGAACAACTGCAGTTTTGAATTTGAGATTCCCAGCTCCTAAACAAGAGAGGGGGAATAAGATTACATTAAGGGCCAGTGCCGCAGCTCACTAGGCTAATCCTCCGCCTAGTGGCGCTGACACACCAGGTTCTAGTCCCGGTTGCTCCTCTTCCAGGCCAGCTCTCTGCTGTGGCCTGGGAGTGCAGTGGAGGATGGCCCAAGTGCTTGGGCCCTGCACCCCATGGGAGACCAGGAGAAGCACCTGGCTGCTGCTATCGGATTAGCGCGGTGCACCAGCCGCAGTGCACGGGCCGCGACGGCCATTGGAGGGTGAACCAATGGCAAAGGAGGACCTTTCTCCCTCTCTCTCTCTCTCTCTCACTGTCCACTCTGCCTGTAAAAAAAAAAAAATAAAAATACATTAAAAAAGGAAATTCCTAGCTTGAGATTTTATACAGAAGCTTCCAATCCTTCCAAATTTAATTCCAGCAAACACAATTAAAAAAAAATAAATCCAAAAAACCCAGCTAGGATGAAAAACTCTACATTAAAATGTATTAAAATAATATGTAATATAAATATGTTTATGTATAGCCCTATATGTCACCCGAGAAAAATACTGAGGCAAGGAGCCAAGGAAGGACTCCATCAATGACCTTCCCCAAAGTCAAGCAGCGTGACAAAAACAGTGTAAAAACAGGATAGTGTTTTTGCTGAGATACATAGTAAAACATCTTTTTAAAAGATTTATTTATTTAAAAGGCAGAGTTACAGAGTAGCAGAAGCCTGCAGCAACCGGGATAGAACCAGCACCCCAACTGGGACTAGAACCCGGAGTACTGGTGCTGCAGGCGGAGGATTAGCCTAGTGAGCCGCAGCACTGGCTGAGCTGCTCCACTTCTGATCCAGCTCTGTGTTGTGGCCTGGGAAACCAGTAAAAGATGGCCCAAGTCCTTCGGCCCTGCACTCACATGGGAGACCTGGAAGAAGTTCATGGCTCCAGGTTTTGTGGCCATTTGGGGAGTGAACAAGCAGATGTAAGACCTCTCTCTCTCTCTCTGCTTCTGCTACTCTGTAACTCTGCCTTTTAAATAAATAAATCTTTTAAAGAGATGTTTTACTATGTATCTCAGCAAAAACACTATCCTGTTTTTACACCATTGTGACATATTGAGTAAGCATTCAAATTTCCAGTGGCTTTATTAACAATTTATATTTTGCTTGACTGTAGGATCCAATGAGATCTAAAAATTGCTTTTTAAATCTCTGTTAATATATAAGCTCCCCCTGCATCTTACCTTCTCAGTTCATCGTAACTTAACTGAAGAAACTAGATTAGTTGTCCTATAGATTCCCCACTGTCTGGATTTTACTGACTGTATCCATGTAGCTTCCTAATATTGCCATGGGATTTATTCTTTTCACTTCTGAGATTTTATGGCATTTATTTAACTGTTTGACTAGACCCTAATATTCTTCAATGAATCTTCATATTGTTTCCTTCTCTCTTTACAAGAAGAAGTAAAAAGAAATAAAAAAGAGTGTGAGGAGTGGGTATAGTGGTGCTGCAGATTCAGTTCCTTGTTGGGTGCCTGGTTCAAGTCCTGGCTGTTCTGCTTCCTGATTACACACCTGGGAAGGCAGCAGATGCTGGCCCAAGTGCTTGTGTCTGTACCCATGGAGACCAGCAGTTTTTTGAAATATAATAAACTCAGATTGAGATACGCCAGGTCTCATAGAATCTACCTGTTCTGCACTTTCCCCTCAAGTCAAATGAGAGTCCCTGAAGAGAAAGGAAGCCAGGAGGGTAATTTATGGAAATGCCTGGGTAATTGCATGAATCATGCCTACCAGGTAACTAGTCCACTGCAAATTAAAGACTAAAGACTCCAAGAGAGGAGTTTTCAGACACGGAGGAAGGCTGATGGAACTACAAGTGCAAAGTACAGGGGCCAGCACTGTGTAGTAGTTTAAGCATCTGCCTGCTGTGCCAGTATCCCATACGGGCACCAGTGCAAGAACCAGCTACTCCACTTCTGACCCAGCACCCTGATAATATCCCAGGAAAGCAGAGGTGGCCCAAGTGCTAGGGCCCTTGCACCTGGGTAGGAGACCTGGAAGAATCTCCTGGCTTCAGATCAGCACAGCTCCAGCCACTGAAGCCATTTGGGAAGGGAACCAGTGGATGAATACCTCTGTCTGTCTCTGTAACTGTACCTCTCAAGTAAATATTTAAAAATTGCAAAGTACAGGCACGGGTGTGTAAGGAGATCTTATAAAATCAACAGACAACATCATTATAGACAAACTACATTCAAAACTCCAGGAAAAACCTGTTAAATAGACAAGTGAACTGTGATCCAATTGAAAAGCAAATAATAATGTGGTATGAATTTAAGTAATACATAGAGCATCAGAGAAAGTATTCTAATTTACCTTGATACAGGGCATTTTCCTCAGAGTGGCCCAGGCCATTTTAAACTGTATTGGTTACAGAACACATCATCTAACACACTGCTCAGACCACCCCTGGACAGCATGCACATACTCCTGTAAGGTCAGTGCTGCTTGTTGGTTGCCAATGTTTATTCATCCTCTGGTCAGTGATTTGTGGTTGCAAGATGGAATGTAAATATTACTAACCTTGATGATGTAAAGTCCAAGTTATCCTTGACACAAGGAAGGAAGGAAAGAAAGGTAGGCAAAGAGGTAAGAGAATTCACATCCTTAATAAGTGAAACTCGAGAGCCAGTGCTGTGGTGTAGTGGGCTAAGCCTCTGCCCACGCCAGCATCCCCGATGGGTATGGGGTCTTGTCTCAGCTACTCCTCTCCCAATCCAGCTCTCTGCTATGGCCTGGGAAAGCAGTGGAAGACGGCCCAAGTGCTTGGGCCCCTGCACTCATGTGGGAGACCTGGAAGAAGCTCCTGGCTTTAGATTGGCCCAGCTCCAGGTGTTGTGGCCATTTGGGAATGAACCTGTAGATGGAAGACCTTTCTGTCTCACTATCTGTAACTCTGTCTCTCAAAATCTTTTAAAAATCAAGTGGAATTTGAAGAGATTCTGTTCAAGGGAGATGTAGAAAGAGAAGTATAAAGATTATTTAAATTTTAAAAATCTCAAAAATGTGAAATTACCTAAATATCAACATGAGGAAAGGGCAGAGGGTTGTAACACAAATGAACTAAATTGTAAATATTCAAACTGGACAGTCAGTGACAGCATCCCAAATGAATAAATGGAGAGAGAAAAAAATATCACAAATGCAGTAGAAACCAGAAGACTAAAATCAGAAACTGCAAAAAATGTTTTCTCTGGGGTAAGGAGGGATGAGAAACAATATGCACTAGACATCTTCTCATTTGTTATTTGTATTTGGAAAATAATTTTAAAAGCTATTAAAGAAAAATGTAACCTAGCACTTTGTCAACAGATCTCTGATCCCAGTCAGGAGGAGGCCGAGAGGGCGGAGGGAGCTCCTGTGGGATCAGCTTTCCTTCACAACCACCTCTGTCTGAACAGTAACCTGTAGGGGGTTGGGGTCATTTCCTGCATGCTGGGCGTCTTGCTGTGCTAACACCTAACTCCAGAAACACTGCATGCACTCACTGTTGATAAAATGTGTAAATTAATTAGGAAAGAATGAAAACAGATTTCTTCCAGGAAAGAGGAAGGGGAGGAAGGCTCTGTGAAGGATGCACAACTCTGTGCATCCCCAGGCAGGTGTAGATGTGAGACTTCACACTGACATTGAACTTGGATCAAAGACTGCTCTCTCCATCAGAGTTGTGAGAAGGTGCAATCCTGTATACAGGTTTATGATTTTACCTCTGACTAGGAAGAAAAAGGACTTTTAACTCAAATAGGGACATTTAAAGAGCAGCAAAACCTTACATTGGTGAATACATGTCACACTAATCAGAGCACACAATGGCCTCTCCCACTGTCTTCACTTTGAAACCAACAGAGGAACCATTTTCTCTAGCTTGTGGGGGATTTACAACATGACCACATTGCCCAGATTAATGGTTTTAAACATTAAAATAGAGAATACTTACACTGGAAAGGAGTCAATTTGTGTATCTGAAAAGCAGAGCATCACATACAGCTGACTCATCGGCTGAGTCACTCCCCATATATCCACGACAGCCAAGTCTGAGCTGGCCAAAGCCAGGAGCCCGCTCTCCAGTCAGGTCTCCCACA
The DNA here is from genome assembly GCF_964237555.1 of Oryctolagus cuniculus. Taxonomy (NCBI): domain Eukaryota; kingdom Metazoa; phylum Chordata; class Mammalia; order Lagomorpha; family Leporidae; genus Oryctolagus; species Oryctolagus cuniculus. The sequence goes on from NC_091443.1 coordinate 117,097,120, forward strand.
TGGGGGCGGGCAGCAGACAGAGTGCTCGCCATCCTCTGCTGCCTTCCCAGGTACATTGCCAAGGAGCCAGGTCAGAAGCAGAGCAGTGGGGGCTCGAATGGGCACTTGGATAGGGGATGCCAGCATCCAAGCAGCAGCTCATCACACGGCACCACAGTGCCAGCCTCAATCTTTATTAAAAGATAAATGAAAGCAATTTCACAAATCTAAGGAAAAATGTGATTTTGTTAAAGTAGGATATTTCCCAAGCCTCAAATATTCTGCACTGCCCTTAGCAAACACAGGCCTTAAAATCAGTGGGAACACACTTATTTTATCTCAACCAGTGTTAAATCGCAGTGTTAGGATTTCCACATCTGTTCTTCAACATCAATGTCTCCCTCTGCTCTTCTAGAATTCCAGTCATGCATACTGTACATCTGTTGACTGATGAGTCCCTAAGAATATCTATTCCTTTTCTTCCATCTTTGCTTCAAATTGGATACTTTCTAGTGCTCTACATTCAAATTCATGGACCCTTTCCTGCCATCTTCATTATACTACTAACCAAGGAAGTCAGATATGAGCTTATGTGTGTGTGACAAAGGCCTAAGGAGACACTTGGGTCCAGCATATGCATCTCAAAGTCATCCTGATAACATTTCAGGGGCAGCCCAGTGTCTGCATCCTGCCCTGCTCCTTCTACCAATAACCTGCCAGGTGGGGGTCCTGCCCCTTCTGCCTGATAACCTTCCAGGTGCAGCCCAGTATCTGCACTTCAAACACGCCCAGCCCCTCTACCCAATAACCATCCTTCCTCTAAGGCTCCTCTAAGGCGGGGCGACGCCAGCCAGGTTCCCCTGTCTGAAACTTTCAGGGGAAAACTCAGATAGGAGTTTTTCTATTTACATCCAAAAAGTCCTTTGTTCCAAGAGGAGCAGAGGTAGGGAAGCAAGACCCATCTCCTTAAAAACCCCTGGCCTCAACCGGACTGCGTGCTCAGCCCTCTGCCTCTGCTGAGCTGCCCGCCTGGCCTGGCCAGGTGTACTCTCTCCACTCGACCATGGAACCCCGCTCTCCCTGTCTGAGCGACTGGGCACCCTGTCAGGCTCTGTCTGGAGAGGTGCCTATCTGTTCTTATGGATATCCCTTCCCTAATAAACCTTGCTATTTTACCTCCCACTACTCTGTCTCATGCCTAAATTCTTTCTTGCGTGAAGACAAGAACCCTGCCATTCACCAGTAACAAACATATTCTGTCCTTTTGTGAGAGGCCAGAGCCACGCCATGATAGGCTTCATACAAGACAAAGGAACTGGCTAGGCCCAGGATGCACCTGGCAAGAGAAGATGAAACCTGACACTGGGCAGTTCTTGGTCTGGCAGGACCAGGTTGGGGCAACCAATAAGGTGGGCCGTCCTTGGTCTGGCAGGGCCAGGGGAAAGAAAGAATTCGGATGTGATACTTGTTTGCCCGGGTGTGGGGAGCAACTCGGACTAGACTGTTACTGGAATTAAGACTTATTCTATGCATCTGTTCTCCCACAATATGGCGCTGAGAAGGGAGTAACAACTTCTACGCAGCTGCCTCTCGCCAACTTGAGTGATGACCTGCAGCAGCTGATCCTGCTCCTGATTGGAGGAGAGCAGCGTACTCGGCGTGTGGGTAGCAGAGTTGGGATTGGTGGAAGAGGACTATAAAGGAGGAGAGAGACAACATGCACCAGGAACATCTATCTGAAGGAACACCTGTGCAGCCCCCGAGAGAGCTGGCCGGTGATGTGCCGCTCCCCCGCGGAAGTGGGGAAAGTGGCAGGGGGAACCGCCCTTCCACGGAGGTGGAAGGGTCGGTAGCCAACCCGGGAAGAACCAGCAGCAAACCCGGGGAGGGCCGAGCAGACAAAAGAACAGCGCAGGGTCCTGTGTCGTTCCTCCGCGAAGACGGGGAGCGACATAATGGTGCCGTGACTCGGATATGAAGCCTAGGCAGGGTTTAGTGTCGTTCCTCCATGAAGAGGGGGAGCGACACCCGGGGACTATAAAAACCCTGGAAACAAAGAAGGGGGTCTTGGTCTCTCAGCACTGCGTTGCACAGGAGGCTGGAGCCCCAGCATGCTGGACCTGTTACCAATGAATGGCAGGGTTCTTGTCTTCACGCAAGAAAGAATTCAGGCGTGAGACAGAGTAGTGGGAGGTAAAATAGCAAGGTTTATTAGGGAAGGGACATCCTTAAGAACGGATGGGCACCTCTCCAGACAGGACCCGAGAGAGTGCTCAGTCACTTGGACTGGGGGAGAACGTGGTTACATGGTTGAGTGGAGAGAGTACACCTGGCCAGGCCAGGCGGGCGGCTCAGCAGAGAGGCAGAGGGCTGAGCGCACAGTCCGGTTGAGGCCGGGGGTTTTTAAGGAGATGGGTCTTGCTTCCCTACCTCTGCTCCTCTTGGAACAAAGGACTTCTTGGATGTAAATGGAAAAACTCCTATCTGAGTTCCTCCCCTGAAGTTATCAGACAGGAGGAAGCCTGGCTGAAGATGCCCTGGTTAGAGGAAGGATGGGCAGGACCCCCTGGAAGATCAGGATCGTTTTGAAGTGCAGATACTAGACTGCACCTAGAAGGTTATCAGGCAGAAGGGGCGGGACCCCTGCCTGGCAGGTTATCGGGATGACTTTGAGATGCAGATGCTGGACATAGACGTCTTCTCTTTAGGCCTTTGTCACACACACATAAGTTATATCTGACTTCCTATCTAACAGACCTACAAATAAAGTCCCTTTGTTCTTTGCATTTCAGTGAGTCTCCCTGGTTCTTTCTATCTGGGCAATCCAGAACACAACACTTTTTTTTTTTCAGATATTTTATACTATTTTTTTGTGCAGCCCTAAGTTTAAGGTTTCTTGCTTCTCTTTTGTCATTATCTGTTTATTTTTTTAACCTCACTGAGCAAATTTATAATAGCTGTCTCAAGTCCTTGCCTGATAATTTCAGCATCTTAGTGATTTGGGGCTGCCTTTCCCTTTGAAAATGGGCCATGTTTTCCTCATTCTTTAGTTGCTGAGTGACTCCAGATTCTGCCTATTTTCTGGACACTGTGATTCTTCTAGAATCTCTGGATCCTGCCAAGCTCCTCCAAAGAATATTAATGTTTTGTTTCACCTGGGTTGAGTCTGCCTAGTTATGCAGGTGGAGATGAAATTTCAGCTTGGTGCTCGCTGGGCAGCTGCAGCTGCTTTGGATCTGCTCTGTGCACAGCGTGGGTTCAGGAGTCTGGGGGAGCTCCCCTGTCCAGCTTTGTTCCATCTTGGAATACCAAGAGAATTCCAGACTAAGGGGTACTAACTCTGTTACAAGTCACTTAGAAAGCCAAGTGGCAATAAAATAACACATTCTATTGGAAATGTTTTAGAGACATAGGTACTTCCATGGGTGATTTGTAGAAGAGCATCATCCCAGTGCAATATGGGCTGGTGACAACTGTCACAATTAGATTCCTTTAGTGTTTGACTCCGTCTGGCTTCTAGACTTATTCTACAGATGTAGATGTCTGTATGAAGTGACAGTGTACAAGATTATCCTTTGTACAAGTATTTTTTGTATTTGCAAACACATGATCACAGACCAATGTCCACCGAGAGGAGACTGTTGAACTATGCCATCGTCTGCCCACATAACGGAACTCTTCTAAAAAGAATAAGGAGGCTGGGCATCTGGCCATCTGCTAAGCTGCTGTTTAAGATACCTGCTTCCCATATGAGAATACCTGGGTTCAATAACTGGCTCTGCCTCCTGACTCCACCTGGGAGGCAGTAGTTATGGTCTGAGTAATTAGGTTACTGCCACCCATGTGGGAGGCCTGCACTAAGTTCCTGGCTCCCAACTTTGCCCCTTCCTGGTGCCGGCCATTGAGAGCATTTGGGGAATGAATCAGTGGGTAATAGTTTTGCTTCACTGCCTTTAAAATAAAGTTTAAAGTAAATGAATAAAAACAGTAAAGAAGCTTTGTTTGCACCAAAATGAACAAAAATCTCTAGTCACCAATCTCTTCACCAATACCTTATAAGTTACAGCTGTGTCCATAATGGAAATTCAATGTTTCTCCACTGTTATCTTCTCATACATTTAACTTTCCACCCAGAAAACGACTTCTACAAAGCATGAGAAAAATGGTTTTTAACTTTGCTTACAGAAGCCTTGTATCTGAATGAATATGCCCCAGGCCACTGCTTTTCATCAACTATGTTTCCTACAGTCCAACATTCATCCTTAAAGTACCCATAAAAAACAGTGATTCTTGAAACACTGGGGCCATGTGAGTTAGCCAAAGATTTTTCTGAAGAATTTCATTGTTCTCACTTCTGCTCACTAGTCTCCTAATCAAGGAATCCCAAATCACCATAGCTCCTCATGAAGAAAGCCATGAGATCTAATCTAACTCTTAACTGTGGATCTGAGGAGCAACTTTACACAGCTATGTTAAAACCCTATGGTGAGGCTGGCGCCGCGGCTCACTATGCTAATCCTCTGCCTGCGGTGCCGGCACTCTGGGTTCTATTCCCAGTGGGGGTGTCGGATTCTGTCCTGGTTGCCCGTCTTCCAGGCTAGCTCTCTGCTGTGGCCTGGGAATGCAGTGGAGGATGGCCCAAGTGCTTGGGCCCTGCACTCGCATGGGAGACCAGGAGGAAGCACCTGGCTCCTGGCTTCGGATCTGCGTAGTGCGCTGGCTGTGGCGGCCATTTTGGGGGGTGAACCAATGGAAGGAAGACCTTTTTCTCTGTCTCTCTCTCTCTCACTGTCTAACTCTGCCTGTAAAAAAAAAAGAAAAAAAGAAACCCCTATGGGTTTATTTATTTATTTATTTTTATTATTGATGAGCAGAGTGGACAGTGAAAGAGACAGAGAGAAAGGCCTTCCTTTGCCGTTGGTTCACCCTCCAATGGCCACCACGGCCGGCCCGCTGTGGCCAGTGCATTCAACTGATTCAAAGCCAGGAGCCAGGTGCTTCTCCTGGTCTCCCATCAGGTGCAGGGCCCAAGCACTTGGGCCATCCTCCACTGCACTTCCAGGCCACAGCAGAGAGCTGGCCTGGAAGAGGGGCAACCAGGATAGAATCCAGCGCCCCGACCGGGACTAGAACCCGGTGTGCCGGCACCGCAGGCAGAGGATTAGCATAGCAAGGTGGAGGATTAGCCTATTGACAGGCAGAGTGGAGTGAGAGAGACAGAGAGAAAGTTTTTTTTTTTTTAATTATTTTACCCCTATGGTTTTAAAACTAGTTGGCTGGAGGATTTTATCCGCAGCATCACACTCATGATCTAAGCACATTTACCTGAAATGTAACATTTAATTGGACCTTTTCTTTTATGATATACATGCCCTGCACCTGCCTCAGTGAAACTTTTGGCTTTCAGGGAAGTGGTGTGTCAGTCACCCTGTGCAAACCTCCACTAAGAATGGAGCTGGCCTCTTAGCACACATCTACCACCTGCAGATTCAGCACATGGCTTGAGCTGCGTCTTCACATTCACTACATCCACATGCACACAGCGTGTGACCCACTTCTCTGAAATAGGCTTTGCAAAAAGGCTGTCTCACCACTGCAGAGGTGGCCTCAGGAGCACCTGCACAGCTGCCATCCTGAGGGTTGTGTTTCACTGGCTGTGTTTTGTCACGTCCACGGGTGTCCTGCTCAGAGTGCCACAACGTTCTTGAAGAGCAAGCGTCACATGCCTCGCAGGGCTTCAGCCCTCTGGCCTTTCTGCTGCTCTGCACGTCCACTCTGACGTTCACAGATCCATTTGGAACAGGCCTTCTCTGTTATCTGCAGTGCAGTTCTGTCACTCACCACTCCTGCTATGAGCCAGCTCCTCTGCAGAGCATCTCCAATGACCAGAACAGAACCAATCCCTCTTGTTCTCACATCAGTCACGGTCTTGTGACCCCAGCCTCAGGCTGTACTTGTGTGCACCCTACAGTACTTGAGAAAGGAGTAGGTCCTCTCTCAAGGAGCCTAAAGACACAATTCCTGCCCTGGACAGAATATCCAGTCCCTCTTCCCTGGGAAGTTGTGGATTAGTACCAGATATGCTATGATGTCTACCTCGGCTAAAAAAGAATGCTCTGGTCTGCCATGGAGCAAAATATTCTAAATGTCTTTCTCTAATATATGCTCCCCTTCTTAAAAAGATTCCTTATTTAACTTGAAAGGCAGAGAGGGACACAGGGACACACACACACACACACACACACAGACTCTCTCATTCACTGGTTCACTCCTCAAGGGTCTACAATGGCCAGGACTGGGCCATGCTAAAGCCAGGAATTTGGGACTCCTCCCCCATGGGTGACATGGACCCAGTGGTATCCTTGAGCCATCATCTGCTGCCCCCAGGGACCTGAAACCAGGAGCAGAGTTAGGACTCAGACCCAGGAACTCCAGTATGGGATGTGGACCTCCTGCATGGCTGTGTCAAATGGCCACCCTCAGTATTTATCAATATTGCCTCTTAACAATGACTTTAAGAATAGGTAGTGAAATGCCTATGAAATTTAAGCTAAGTCTAAGTTGGTTCTTTCAGGATATATTTGTACTCTGTTCAGACACATGAAATGGACAAAGTTCCTAGTAGAATAACACAAGCTTAATATTTAGTTTGAGGAAGAAAAGAAGTTCTGATTTATAACTAGTAAAGCTTACTGTTTGCTCTCTTTTTAAAATATTTATTTATTTATTTGAAAGTCAGAGTTACACAGAGAGAAGGAGAGGCAGAGAGAGAGGTCTTCTATCAGCTGGTTCACTCCCCAGTTGGCTGCAATGGCTGGAGCTGAGCCGATCTGAAGCCAGGAGCTTCCTATGGGTTTCCCATATGGGTGCAGGGGCCCAAGGATGTGGGCCATCTTCTGCTTTCCTAGGCCATAGCAGAGAGCTTGATGGGAAGTGGAGCAGCTGGGACTCAACCCAGTGCCCATATGGGATGCTGGTACCACAGGCGGTGGCTTTACCCACTAGACCACAGCCCTGGCCCCTGCTTGCTTTCTTCACTTATCTTCAGTTAAGTTGTTATATTTAAGATAAATATTGAGTAAAAATTTTACAAAAGATATTTATTCTGAGAAGTCAGCAAAGTTATCATATATGAGTTGGGAAAACATGCTCAGATAAATTATTTCTACAAAACAGTTTTTTCCCATTTCAAAAAGAAAATCATCCTCAGGGCCCTCAAATTTTCCAGTAATAGTTTTTGGATTAAGATTGCTGTTTTAGGGGTCGGCGCCGTGGCACAGTGGGGTTGATCCTCTGCCTGCAGCGCTGGCATCTGTGTGGGTGCCGGTTCTGGTCCTGGTTGCTCCTTTTCTGGTCCGGCTCTCTGCTGTGGCCTGGAATGGCCCAAGTGCTTGGGCCCCTGTGCCTGCGTGGGAGACCAGGGGTGGGGGGCGCCTGGCTCCTGGCTTCGGATCAGTGCAGCTCTGGCTATTGCGGCCATTTGGGGAGTGAACCGATGGAGGGAGGGCCTTTCTCTCTGTCTCTCTCTCACTGTCTGTAACTCTACCTGTCAAATAAATAAATAAAATCTTAAAGAAAAAGAAAAAAAATGAAAAAAAAGATTGCTGTTTTAGGGGCTGGCACTGTGATGGAGCAGGTAAAGCTGCTGCCTGCAGTGCCGGCATCCCTTATGGGTGCTGATTCAATTTCTGGCTGCTCCACATCTGACCCAGCTCTCTGCTGTGGCCTGGGAAAGCAGTAGAAGATGGCACAGGTCCTTGGGCCCTGCACCCATTTGACAGACCCACAAAAGCTCCTGGCTTCACACCAGTGCAGTCCTGGCCATGGCAGCCATCAGGAGAGTTAACCCGCAGGTGGGAAGACCTCTCTCTGCCTCTTTCTCTGTAGCTCTGCCTTTCAAATAAAGAAGCAAGTCTTTAAAAAAGACTTCTATTTTCAACATTCTAATATACGATAATAGATGACTTATTGAAGGGCATATGGAAAAAACTTCATAGTTTAAAAAACTACATGTTTCCCATTGGCTTTTATAACTACAGTATTTGGGATGTGATTAGCATACAGAAAATAGAAATTCACCTTTATACTTAAGAATCCTCCCAAAATGTTTATTCAGCGTCAGTAACATTTCATTTTTATCTGCTTTGCAAGTTCTGGAAAATGCTACTACCAAGGCCATCATGAAGATATTTCCACCACCAAGAGAAAACACCCAGTTTTCCACTTCCCTATTCACATGATTCATTTGCTTAGGAGAGTTGCTGATCACCTCCTTAGTCACAGAGAAATGAATTCTCCCTTCTAATTCTAAAGTGTCAACAATATTTTGATATTATTGAGACAATACAATGACAACTGTGAAATATTAATACTGGAAAAAACATTCTTGATCATCCAGAAAAATGTTCAGTTCACAGGTCAAAGGGAAAATAGTGGCAAAGCTGAAGTTGCAGGCAAAGTGTCCAACAGGGATTATATCAAATTGAGAAGTTTCTGTACTTCAAAAGAAACAGTCAGGAAAGTGAAGAGGCGATCAACAGAATGGGAAAAAATATTTGCAAACTATGCAACCAATAAAGGATTAATAACCAGAATCTACAAAGAGATCAAGAAACTCAACAACAAAACAAACAACCCATTAAAGAGATGGGCCAAGGACCTCAATAGACATTTTTCAAAAGAGGAAATCCAAATGGCCAACAGGCACAGGAAAAATGTTCAGGATCACTAGCAATCAGGGAAATGCAAATCAAAACCACAATGAGGTTCCAGCTCACCCCAGTTAGAATGGCTCACATACAGAAATCTACCAACAACAGATGCTGGAGAGGATGTGAAGGAAAAGGGACACTAACCCACTGTTTGAGAATGCAAACTGGTAAATCCACTATGGAAGTCAGTCTGGAGATTCCTCAGAAACCTGAATATAACCCTACCATACAACCCAGCCATCCCACTCCTTGGAATTTACCCAAAGGAAATTAAATTGGCAAACAAAAAAGCAGTCTGCACCCTAATGTTTATTGCAGCTCAATTCACAATAGCTAAGACCTGGAACCAACCTAAATGCCCATCAATGGTAGACTGGATAAAGAAATTATGGGATATGTATTCTTTAGAATACTATACCGCAGTTAAAAAAAAATGAAATCCAGTCATTTGCAACAAAATGGAGGAATCTGGAACACATCATGCTGAGTGAAATAAGCCAGTCCCAAAGGGACAAATATATGTTCTCCCTGATCGGTGACAACTGACTGAACACCAAAAAGGAAACCTGTTGAAGTGAAATGGACACTATGAGAAACGGTGACCTGATCAGCATAGCCCTGACTGTTAATGAACAACTTAATACGTTATCCCTCTTAGTATTTGTTTGTTCTACTTAATACTACTGGTTGAACTCTGTAATTAACACACAATTATTCTGAAGTGTTGAAACTTAACTGAAAAGTCATCCCTGTAAAATATAAGAGTGGGAATAAGAGAGGGAGGAGATGTACAGTTCAGCACATGCTCAAGCTGACTTGCCCCAAATGGAAGAGTTAGAAACGTACCAAGGGATTCCAATTCAATCCCATCAAGGTGGCATGTACCAATGCCATCTCACTAGTCAAAGTGATCAGTTTCAGTTCATAATTGATCACAATGATAGGATTAAGAGTCAAAATGATCACATAAACAAGACTAGTGTCTGTGAATACTAACTGATAGAATTAAAAAGGAGAGAATGATCCAACATGGGAAGCGGGATACACAGCAGACTCATAGAATGGCAGATGTCCTAAACAGCACTCTGGCCTCAGAATCGGCCCTTAAGGCATTCAGATCTGGCTGAAGAGCCCATGAGAGTATTTCAGGATTGGAAAGCCAAGACACTGTGGCAAAAAAAAAAAAGACCTAAATGAAAGATCTCTGTGAGTGAGATCCCAGCAGAAAGAATGGGCCATCAAAGAAGGAGGTACCTTTCTCTGAAGGGGGGAGAGAACTTCCACTTTGACTATGACCTTGTCTAAATAAGATCAGAGTTGGTGAATTCAAGAGGCTGCCATAGCCTTGGCAGCTCATGACAAGAGCCTTGGGTGATTACTGACATCATAAATAAGAGTATCAATTGTTAAATCAACAACGGGAGTCACCGTGCACCTGCTCTCCACGTAGGATCTCTGTCCTTAATGTGTTGTACTATGCGAATCAATGATAAAACTACTACTCAAACAGTACCCTACACTGTGTGTGTTTGTGTGGGTGCGGTCTGTTGAAATCTTAACTTAGTATATCTGTATATAAAGATAATTGAAAATGAATCTTGATGTGAATGGAATGGGAGAGGGAGTGGAAGATTGGATGGTTGCGGGTGGGAGGGAGGTTATGGGGGGAAAAGCCACTACAATTCAAAATTTTTACTTTGTAAATTTATATTTATTAAATAAAAGTTGAAAAAAAATTCAGAATAAAAAAAATTGTCAAAAAGAAAGTGCCCAACAGAATTGCTTTTCATATTGTGACCCACTAATCATCATGAAATCAATTAAAAGGTATACAAGTAGCTTTCTTTAAAACAAGAGATAGAATAAAATAGAATGATAGCTCAAACTCTGGAAAATATCTGAATGCACACAAGTAGGCAAGAAAAACTTCTTGAAGCCTTTGTCCTAGCCATATGGGTCAATCTACTCATCCTTCATCTATGAACGCACATTCACACTGCATTATGGGTCATAGAAAATACCTTTCTTAGCATGCGAAGCAATCTAAAAGCATCTAACATAAAACTCAACCAATTCAGTTTCCTTTCCACCACAAAATCAACACTACCTATCTACAGTAACCAAAAACCAAAAAGAATAGCCAATGTATCAATCTACTTGTTGTAGAAAAACTTCCTAGTCATAAAACAAAAGTTTAAAAACTGCTCAAAATATCAGAGCAGCTTCTGTTTTGAACTCATGTAGTTACCTAGTGCTTGGCAGTTGAAGACTTCTGGAGCAAAAATGCATTTTCCTTTTTCTTCAGCAATCAAGGCATACTCCACCTGCCTGAGACTGCCGACAGCTGGGAACACAAGTCTGAGACCCTCTGCTTTGGCCATTTCCTGTCAGGGTGACAAACATGCCAGAGCGATCACAACCACAACCCAAAATAACTCATTTTTGAAAAGATGCTGGTATTGATGCATTTGAAATGTAAAATCACTTAAGGAATTACTCATTTCATTGTGTTCTACAGTGTTCAAGCCAAACAGTTACTAACTTATCATAAATCAACAATTTCTTCCCTATTAAGTGCCTTTTCATCCAAGCTTCCTTAGATTTGGCTCAAAAACTGAATTTGTTTACTTTAAGACTTCTTATTAAATCACAACAGGTCAACAATTTCCCTCATCTGAGCATAATTTTGCCAAATAGAAATACTATTTCAAACACTTCATCTTATTACATGTGTTGCTGTGAAGATTTGAAAGCAGGTAGTTTACATGAAGCCCATGTGGGACAAGCCCTGCTTTGACCTCAGTTTCAATTTAGTGACAGGTGATAAGCAGTGGTTCTTTTTCTTTGAACAGCTGTAAGGGGCTGTCTACATCATGCACTATTTACAGAACATTATGCATTCTAATTTGTGTATTACTACTTTTAACCATCCTTTAAAAAATCTCTACTGTTGTAACTACTCTACTTGTATCACAACAACAAAACAAAGGTCTCAAAAACAACAAATGTAGCAAAACACACTGGCATAGGACTTTTTGAAATGAAATATTTTACCTTACCTGTGTTTTTCAATCACTGAATGTTGTCTCCCTTTATCAAACACATTTTCGTTGGCAACATAATACTCAATAACCTCTGTAAAGTAATGAGGAAAAAATTTTTAGTTAAGCTTAATTGAAGGTTAAAAAAATCACCAATTGGTAATATCCAATGTAAATGTTTCCAGATGAAGAAAATGTCAGCTGCTATAAAAATCAGTAATATGTAATTTTAGAGGTAAACTGTTGCACTCATTTCTTCTTTTTCCCCAGAAACCTTTAAGAAACACAAACTTCATGTGTTTCATAAGTACAACTTGAGGAACATAGTGATTCTTCCCACCAGATCCACCCTCCCAAATAATATGTATTTTTAAAGTCATACACAGATTCATATATTCTAAGGGTTTGGTGGTCACAAAATTATGCTGCCCCAGCATTGGATGCTAGGCTTCTGAATCTTACACCAAATGTTGAGTGTTCCATTTCTAGCAACGGGGCACACTTAGATAGTTAAAGACCTATCTCAGACATCTCAGAAATCCTAGGTTGATAGCTGGTGGTATGGTGCAGGTTAAAGCCACCGCTTGCAACACAGGAATCTTGTATTGGGTCCCCTATTTGAGTCCTGCCTACTGAACTTCTGTTCAGTTCCCTGACAATGTGTCTGAGAAGGCAGCAGTAGATGTTTCAAGTACCCGGGCTCCTGTCACACATGTGGGAAACTTGGATGGAGATCTAGGCTCCTGGATTCTATCTAACCCAGCCCAGCTCATTGCAGCCATTTGAGTAGCGAATCAGTGGATGAAATCTCTCTCTCCTTTCCCTCCCCCATCACTCTGCTTTTCAAAGAAATAATTTTTTTAAAAACAGTAAGTTGGGCAAGTGATTGGAATAGTGGTTAAGACACCAGTGGGGATGCCCACATCCCACATGGGAGTGCCAGGGATCAAATCTCAACTCTACTTCTGATTTCAGGTTCCTACTAATGTGGACTCTAGAAGGTAGCAGGTGATTGCTCAAATAGTTGTCCTTGCTACCCATGTTGGAGTCCCAGATTGGTTTCCAGGGTCCTGGCATCAGCCTGGCCCAGACCCAGCTGTGGCAGGCACTTGGGGAGTGAACCAATAGATAGAGATCTGTCTCTATTTCAGAAAAATTCTGCAATTTTCCTTGAAAGGCTATTAACATCTATGAATGAAACAGCAAACCTGCTTAATTTTCTGTGCCAGTGCTGACCTGCCCTTTGTGTAGGGTTGCAGAGACCAACCCACAGTCCAGTGTCCTGATTTCTCTTCTTCCTCTCATTATTCATGTCCACACAAGCCAGTCACAGGGATTGCACTGTATAAAATGGCTACCACTTAGGCTACTCCCTTCTCCTGTTTCAGAATTCTTGTGTGATGTAGCTTCCTTTGTCACAATTTATTCTTGGGTATCATCTGCTCTGCTTTCCAAATCTAATTTCTGAGTTGTTCTCAAATCCTTTTATCTTGTATGTGTCCCTCTCCTGTTTTCCTGCTTTAAATTTTTTCTATTTCTTAAATTTTTGTTAATTCAATGGGATTTTATTTGACAGAGGGGAGGGAAATGTTGAATTCATGCCACCATCTTAAACTAAATTGTTGCATTACCTTTTTCACATCCAAAGTTTGGAGTCTTAAAACTCAAAATCTAATACATAGTAATGAGGGCATAAAACATTCACTAATATCTTCATAATTGGCTGCATAGGAGGTACCTGTTTAGAAAGAGTTTTCTCACATTTAAGTAGTGTTTTTTTTTTAAGAAACTACCTGGCAGGGATGTGGAGAAAGGGGAACCCTTATATACTTTTGGTAGGAATGTAAGTTAGCACAGCCATTATGGAGAACATATGGTGGTTCCTCACAAAACTGAAGACAGGTCTGCTATATGACTCAACTATCCCATTTCTGGGCATAAATCCCAAGGAAATGGAATCAGTGTATCACAGAGATGCTTGCACTCCCATGTTCATTGCATGTCCATGGCAGGACTACTCAGAAACAGCCACAGTGTGGAAGCAACCCAAGTGCTCATCAATGGATGAACGGATTAAGATATTGGTGTATAAATACAGTATGGAATATGATGCAGTCATAAAGAATGAAACCCTGCTAGTTGTGGAAAGAATGGATGGATCTGGAGCTCACTCTGTTCAGTAAAATAAGCCAGACACAAAGACAAATATTGTAGGTTCTCATGTGCACATTTCAAAAGACTGCCTGGGATTAGATTAAGATGTTGGAGTAGGGAGGGAGCTTACAGCCCTAGTCTAGGAGAAGACAGTTTAAAAAAAAAGTGGAGAGAGTGCAGTCTCAGGGAAGAGTTAGGGAGAAAATGGCAGGGGAAACTCCCAACACATTGGAAGGAACAGCAGACCTACATGGAGGGCGTGGGCACTCACAATCAGGAACCCAGAAGCCAAGAGCCTCCACAGCAGCTTGGGAGAGAGGTGACACCAGACCGTAGCAGCCCAAGCCACTGGCGATGAAGCTGCAGGAAAAGCAGGGAGAGAATATGGATTGGAGCCTGTGGGGGACAGTGTGCCTGCTGAACTGCAGGAGGGAGAAAATGTGGGGAGGCATTTCTCTCTCCCGATGACCCTGCATGGGCATCCTGCTACAAACTGATACAGAGCAGGCACCATTTTGGACATATGGAACAGCTGATCCAGCTCTTGTCCATGCCTAGCACCCATCTGAGTGGAGATTCCTGAGTGGTGGGGAGAACTGACAGGGTGCTGTGTGCTTGTGACTCTGGGAGGCTTGTGTGCTGGGACTGTGAAAGCGTGGAAACTGTGGGGCTTTGGAAACCTGAGACTGAGTGGGAAGACTCAGGATGTGGCTGGGACTTTGGGTAGTCACCGTGGGAAGCTCCACACACTCAGGGCACCCTCATTCAATGGTGAGGGGCATTGATGGGAAATCTGAGCTTAACTGAGGACTGCACAGATCCTTTGTGGAAGTGTGGAAGGATATTATATTCACTGGGGCTAGCACCTAGACACTGGTCTCATTTGAGGAGAGGAATTGAGCTGAGTCCATGCCAACAGAAGGAAAACCTCTCTGATTGAAAAAAAAAATTTACCATGCCCAACCTGGGTGTCACCTGAACACTCCCTTCACATGGGAGCACTAAACAGAGCTCCCTGGCCACACCCACCATACACCTCTAGGTATTCCCTGAAAGCAGACTCTCTACTAATCCACACAGACATTGTCCAAGATAAAAGCTCCACAAAAAAAGAAACCAAGGAGTATCTCCACAAATGTCAGATACTAAATGCACCAGTTCAAGGTCCCTGCACTCTAAACTCAAGCATGGCTCCAAAGGCCACCTGCTTATCTCTAAATTTGGGATAAAAGTTTCTTTGTAGAGGGAGGCAGGGATGCTGTAACACTCTTCAGAGAGAGGTATATCTTCCTTTGCTAGCCCTTCTTTCCACTGGGGTCTCACTCAGAGATCCTTCATGTGTATCATTTTTTGCCACAGTGTCTTGGCTTTCCATGCCTGAAATGCTCTCATGGGCTTTGCAGCCAGATCCAAATGCCTTTAGGGCTGATTCTGAGGTCAGAGGGCTATTTAGGGTGTTTGTCATTCTATGAGTCTACTGTTTGGACTGCTTCCTGTGTTGGAACATTCTCTCCTTTTTAATCCTATCTATTGTTATTACTAGATACTTGATCTTATTTATGTGAGCCCTTTGACAGTTAATCTTATTTATATGATCAATTACACATAATATGATCACTTTAACACAAAAGGTGGCATTGGTACCTGCCAATTTAATGGAATTTGGAGTCCCATGGCAAGCTTCTAGTTTTACCCTTAGGGGTAAGTCCGTGGGAATGTGTGCTGAATTGTGCAGCTCCTCCCTCTTATTCCAACTCTTATTTTTTACTGGGATCTATTTTCAACTGGATTTATACACCTATGAATAATTCCATGTTAAGTAAAGAGTTCAACCAATGGTATTAAGTAGAAAAAGAAAATAATAATAATAAAAAACATTCCTCTACAGTCAAGACAAGGGCTGTGCTGGTCATCGCTTCTCATAGTGTCCATTTCACTTCTTCAGGTTGCTTTCAGGTTCTCTGCTAGCTGTCACAGTTCAGGTGAACATATGGTAACTGTCCCTTTGGGACTTGCTTATTTCACTAAGTATGATGTTTTCCTGATTCATCCATTTTGTTGCAAATGAAATCAGCAAATAAAAATTATCTACACCTCCATGTTTATTTCAACTCAATTCAAAAGAGCTAAGACATGGAGTCAACCTAAATGCCCATCATCAGAAGACTGGATAAAGAAATTTCTCAGGTATTGGAAGAGAGGTTGCCATCAGATATAAAAAGCTCAAAGGACCTGAGGCAGACTGAACTTTAAAAGATGTTCTCCAAGGAATATTGAATTTAAACTGTCAAAAGCTAAGGGCAAAAAGAGAATCCTGAAGGAAAAAGTAAGAGAAAAGTGTCAAGTTAAACTCAGAAGTATTCTCAGCAGAAACTCTGCAGGCCGGAAGAGAGTGGGATGCTGTCCCCAAGTTCTTTAAACAAAGCAACATCTTCAAATCAGGAACATTATGCACAGTGTCAGACTGCTTTAGCTACTCGAGGTCTCCTGTTCCTTATAGTTCTGCAAACAGTCCTACAGACTTACTTCTAAGGAAACAGCCTAAAACTTGTCAGGGGACTCCAATCCCACTAAAATTGGTGGTATAAACGCCATCTTAATTGTTCAAGTGATCCCATTAAATGTGAAAGTCAACAGATAGGTTTAAATGTAAACATGACCATATAAATAACATCAAGTGCCTGGTAATAACAGAATTAAAAAGGAGGGAATGTCCAATATGGGAAGCAGCCACACAGCAGACCCTAGAATGACATTTGCTGCAAGTAACACTCTGAATCAACCCTTAATCAACCCTCGCTGAAAGGCCTGTGAGAGCATTTCAGGAATGAAAACCCAAGACTCTGTGGAAAAAAATACCCTACATGAGGGATCTCTGTGAGACCTCATTGGAAAAAAGGGGCCATCACAGAAGGATGTACTTTTCCCTGAAGGGAGGAGAGAACTTCCACTTTGTTCATGGCTGTGTCCAAACACTGATGGAATCTATGGTCACAAAGGCTTCCATAGCCTTGGCGGCCCATGGCAAGAGCCTTGGGTGATCACTGATATTGTATAGTAAGAGCTTTAATTGTTAAAAGGAAATGGAAATTTATATTAAATAAAAGTTGAAAATATTAGCTAAGAACAAATTAAATTTAATTTAAAAATAAAAAGCAAATTGAATATCAAAAAAATTGTTAAAGGAAAAACAGAAGTCACTATGCACTTACTCCCCATGTAGGACCTGCGTACTTAATGAGCTGTACAATGGGAATTAACTGCAAAACTTGTTCTCAAACTGTACTCTATATGTTGTGTGTGTGTATGGGTGCAAACTGTTGAAATCTGTACTTAACATAGAGTTGGTCCTCTGTATATAAAATTAACTAAAAATGAACCATAATGAAGAAGGGGATGGGAGAGGGAGGATGGGAGTTGGGGTGGGAAGATGGGTATGGGGCAAAGAATCACTATATTCCTAAAGTTGTACCTATAAAAATGCAATCATTAAATAAAAGCTTTAAAAAAATATTAGGCACAGTGAAGCTACCCATTAGAAGTGAAAGGAAAATAAAGTGTTCCCCAGATAAGCAAAAACAGAGAATTCACTACCATTAGGCCAGCCTTATAAGGAATTCTGGGGGCCAGCACTGTGGTGTAGTGGATAAAACTGCTGCCTACAGTGCTGGCATCCCACGTGGGCACTGGTTAGAGTCCCGGATGCTCCACTTCCAATTCAGCTCTCTACTGTGGCCTGGGAAAGCAGTGGAGGATGGGCCAAGTGCTTGGGTCCATGCACCCACATGGGAGACTGGAAGAGGCTCCTGGCTTCAGATCAGCAGGGCTTCAGGCATTGTGACCAATTGAGGACTGAACCAGTGGATGAAAACTTCTCTCTGTCTCTGCCTCTCCTTCTCTGTGTAGCTCTTTCAGATAAATAAATAAATAAATAATCTTTTTTAAAAAAGTTCCGAAGAGACTCCTGCATTAGAAGCAATCATGAAAATACTTGAGGGGCTGGCGCAGTGGCTCACTTGGTTAATCTTCTACCTACAGCACCAGCATCCCATATGGGCACCAGGTTCTAGTCCTGGTTGCTCCTCTTCCAGTCCAGCTCTCTGCTGTGGCCTGGGAAGGCAGTGGAGGATGGCCCAAGTGCTTGGGTCCCTGCATCTGCATGGGAGACCAGGAGGAAGCACCTGGCTCCTGGCTTTCAATCAGCACAGCTCCGGCCATAGTGGCCATTTGGGGGGTGAACCAATAGAAGGAAGACCTTTCTCTCTCTCTCTGTAAAAAAGAAAAGAAAATACATGAAACAACCCAATTCACTGCAAAACAGGTAGAGTCAGTATCCAATTGACAAAGTTACAGTTGTCACTTTTTACTGTCAGTATGAAACACACATGCAAATATATTAAATTCCCCAAAAGATTTAGCTTGGCTAAATGCATGACCCCCCTCCCACATGATATGCAACCTACTAGAAACTCACTTCATGAAGACACACACAGATTGAATGTGAAGAGCTGGATAAAGATATACCAGGCAAAAGGAAACCAAAATGAGCAGGACTATCTGTCCTCATATTAGATAAATCAGACTTTAAATTAAAAAGAAAAACTACAAGAGAAAAACTGGGACAATGTAATTTGATAAAATTTTAAATCCCCAGGGAGATGTAAAAGGGGCTGGTGCTGTTGCATAGTGGGCTACTAAGCCTCTGCCTATGGTGACTGCATTCCACATGGGCACTGTTTCAAGTCCCGGCTGCAGCTCTTCTGATCCAGATCTCTGCTATAGCTGTGAAAGCAGTGGATGTGGGTCCAGTGTTTTGTCCCCTGCACTCAAATGAGAGACCTGGAAAAAGTTACTGGCTCTTGGCTTCTGAGGCTCAGTTCTGCCTGGTGCAGCCATTTGTGGAGTGAACTGGCAGATGAGAGACCTTTCTCATCTTCCCTCTTCCTCTGTCTATAACTCTACCTCACAAACAAATAAAATTTTTAAAAATGTAACAACCATAAGTGTCTATGCATGCAACCCAAGACCACCCAGATAGATACAACAAATATTGTTAGAGCTACTAATGGTGATTTCAACAACTTACTCTTAGACAGATCGAACAGCCAGAAAATCTATAAACATGCACTGCTGTTGAACAGAAAAACAAGCAAATGGACCAAAATGACATTACCATACATTTCACCAAACAACTGCAGATTACACGTTCTTCTCATGAACACTTGAACCTTTTCTAGGGATAAATAATATATTAGGCTAAGAATCAAGTCTCAAAAAGACCAAAATCACACCATCTATATTCCCAGGTCACACAGGTATTAAACTAGAAATCAACAATGAAAAGAACAGAACATTCATAAATACATGGAAATTAAACATGATATATGTCAGGATCTCCCCTCTTCGGGAACTGGCCAGGTTACCGTGAAGGAAGAGTCCAGGAGACTGAGGAAGGTCAAGCTAAACACACTTTATTGATACTCTAGGCGACTAGGAGGAGAGATCGCTCAAGCCTACTCCTGTGGGCACTAGGCACTGCGGACCAGGAGCTTCTCCCCGCGGGCACTAGGCACTATGGACCGGGGAGAGAGAGGCTGAGCAACCTCTGGTTTACAGCGTCTGAGGGTCCCCTTATATACAGTTTCTAGAGGCTAGCCCCGCCCACATTCTGACCCCCCAGGGTCCCGTTGTCATGGCAACGACAGTTTGTGGTTAGGCCATCTGGTTAGGCCATCCGTTTTCAAATCTTAGCAGCTAAGGGTGGCTACTACTCTACTTTTCCTTCAAGCTGCACGTGACTGCGACTGCCACTGCATTTTCTTTCTTTTTTTTTTTTTGCAGTTACTTTCTTTCAAAGGGCACTACAGTTACTTTGTTTCAAACTGCGCTACAATTACTTTCTCTGTGAATGGTTCCCTAACAATATAGGAGTTACTGAAAAAAGTAAAATCATAAACTTTGAGATAAAATGAAATCATAACTTATCAACATCTATGGGATACAGCCAAAGCAGTTTTAAAGGGAAGTTGATAGCATTAACTTACATTAAAATACAGAATGGTCTCAAAGATCCAGTGATGCATCTCAAAGACACAGAAACACAGGAGGAAACCAAATGCAAAACCAGAAAGAGGTGAGAAATTGTGATGTCCAAAGCAGAAACAAATGAAATTGAAACTTAAAGCAAATGATCAATAAAACAAAAAGATATTTGAGCTGATTAATGTAATAGATTTTCCTTTAGCCAGACTTGCAAAGAAAAAAAAAAAGAAACATTCAAATAAAATTAGAGATGAAAAAGCAGACATTTGAACTGAAACAGAGGATGCTAAGAAACTACTATGAACAAGCATGTGCACATAAACTGGCAAACCTCGAGAAAGTGGATAAATGAAGATTCTTAGGGCCTATCAAGATTAAATCAAGATGATATAAATCTAAATACAAGAATAAAAAGAAACAAGATTGCAGCAGTAATTAAACATCTGCCTTCCAGTAAAAATCCAAAACATGATGGATTTGCTACTGAATTCTATTAAACATTTGAAGAGGAACTTATTCCAGTAATATTCAAACCATTTCAAAATATTAAATGGGATGGAACCCTGCTAAACTGACTTTAAAAGGCCAGTGTCACTCTTATCAAAAACAAAAAAGACAAAACACAATAAGAAAACAGACCTATATCCTTTTTGAACAAAGATGCAGAGATTCTCAAAAAACTCAATTAAAAACCACATAAAAAATCAGACATCATGATCAACTTCAATTTATCCCAAGAATCAAGAGTGTTTCAACAATACCAAGTCAATAAACAACATAAATCACAAGAACAAACTAAAAAATAAAAAAGCATATGGCCACCTCAATAGAGGCAAAGACAATATTGGATAAGATTCAACACCCCTTCATGTTTAAGAAAATACACAAATTAGATATAGAAGAAACATAGGGGCTGTGCAAGTCCTTGGGCCCCTGACCAGGTGGGAGATCTTAAAGAAGCTCTTGGCTCCTGACTTTGGATCGGCACAGCTCCAGCCGTTGCAGCCATCTGGGGAGTGAGCCAGCAGATGGAAGACCTCTCTCTCTGTTTCTACCTCTCTGTAACTCTGTTTTTCAAATAAATAAAATAAATCTTTTTTAAAAAAAGAGGAAACATAACTCATCATTATGAAGGCTGTATATGACATCCTGAATGAGAAAAAGTTGAAAACACTTCTCATCAGATCTGGACCAAGATAATAATGTCCACTTACACCACACTTCTTCAATAGGGTACAGGAAGTATTAGCAAGACCATTTAGGGAAGAAAAAGAAATTAGCTTTTTTATACACTAAGGATGAACTCCTTGAAAGAGAATTCAAGAAAAAAGATCATTCACAATATCTATAAAAATCAAATGGATAAGAATAAATTTAACCAAAGAAGTGAAAAATTTCTACAATGCAAACTGCAGATCACTCATGAAGGCAATCAACAAGGAAACAAAAACCTGGGAAGTTACCTCTGCTTATGGATCAGAAGAGTCAATATCATTAAAATACTTACACTACATAAAGCAGTCTACAGATTCAACACAGTAACTATCAAAATATCAAGAACATTATTTACAGAATTAGAAAAGTGATCCTGAAATTCATGAGTTAAAAAAAAGACCCAGATTAGCCAAAGGTGTATATGGGGATTTGGTGGGCAGGGTCAGTCAACCTGCAGGCATCACAAGACCTGCATACAAAACATATTACAAAGCCATATATATTAAAATTACACAGTATTGGTAAAGAAAATATATATAGCTCAATGGAGTGGAATACAGATCCCAGAAATTAATCGATGAATATATAGCATCTGCTTTTAGACTAAGATGACCAGCATCCCAAGTCACTGACGATAAAGCTACATGAAGAGCCTAGAGGGAACCCTTCTTGGAGTTCCATGGGGAATAGTATACCTGCAAAACTAGAGGAGAGGAAGAAAAAGGGAGGGAATGTTTTTCTCTCCCCACCACACTGCAACTGTGTCCTGTACAAGATGATAGAGCAGGCACCATTTCAGACATACCCAACAGCTGTACCAGCTTTTCAGTGCCAGAACCAACCAAGTAGAGACTCCTGAGTCTGGTGGGGAAAGCTAACAGGGAGCTGGGTGTTTGTGACTGTGGGAGGCTTGTGTGCTGAGATGTGTGCATGAGAGGGCTCAGGGTGTGGCTGGGACTTTGGGATGTCACTGTGGGAGAACCCACAGGCTTAGGACTCCCTGGTTACCTGGTGAGGGACATTGCTGCAGAATCTGAGCTTACTCTGAGGACTGCATAGATCCTTTGTGTGGTCACTGTGGCAGAGTGGATTAATGTAATACTCCCAGGGGCTAGTGCTCACACACCAGTCTCCTTTGAGGAGAGGAGTTCAGCTGAGTAGAATAAACCTCTCTTCTGATAAAGAGCAAATTTACCATGCCAAATCTAGGTGTGTCACCATAGACATGCCTTTCACCATGGAGAACTGACAGAGTTCCCTGGCCACACCTACCACATGCCTCTAGCTATTCATTGAAAGCAGATATTCCACTAATCTACAGAGGCATAATACAAAGACAAAAGCCACCACAGTGAAAAAGAAAAAAAGAAACCACTGGGTATCTCCACAAACGCCATTTAACAAATGCACCAAAGGAAACAGTAAGGAAGAAAACAACACCTAAATGAAACAACACTTGAATACTAGATTGTGAAGATGATAATACTGAAGAAATGCCAGAAATGGAATTCAAAAATTGATGATTACTCTGAAATAATCAGAAGCAAATGCATAAACTACTGAAATTCATACATGACATGAAAGAAAATTTCTCCCATGAAATTGATACCTTAAAAGAGAAATCAAAATGAAATTAAGAATTCAATAGAGCCAGTGCCATGGCTCACTAGGCTAATCCTCTGCCTGCAGTGCCGGCACTCTGGGTTCTAGTCTTGGTTGCTCCTCTTCCAGTCCAGCTCTCTGCTGTAGCCCGGGAAGGTAGTGGAGGATGGCCCAAGTGCTTGGGCACTGCACCTGCATGGGAGACCAGGAGGAAGCACCTGGCTCCTGGCTTTGGATCAGTGCAGTGCACCGGCCATAGTGGCCATTTAGGGGGTGAACCAACAGAAGGAAGACCTTTCTCTCTCTCACTGTCTAGCTCTGCAGTGGAGAGCTTTAACAGAATTGGAAAAGCAGAAGTAACAATAGCCAACTTAGAAGACAAATCACAAGAAATTATACAGTCAGACAAAAAAAAAAAAAAACAAGAGGAAGTTAGAAAACTAAAAGACACTGTTGGAAATCTACAGGATACTATCAAGTGACCCAAAATATGAGTTCTAGGAGTTCCAGAAAGCATAGAAAGAGAAAGAATTGGAAGACCTGTTTAGTGAAATAGTAACAGAAAACGTCCCTAATTTGGAGAAAGAAAGGGACTTCCAAGTACAGGAAGCACACAGAACTAATGTACATGACCAGAAAAGATCTTCACCATGGCATTGTAATCAAACTCTCCACAGTAAAATAAAGAAAATGTACTAAAATGTGCAAGAGAAATGCCAATATTACTTTCAGAGGATCTCTAGTTAGACTCACAGTGGACTTCTCATCAGAAACCCCAAAGGATAAGAGAGAATGACAAGATGTATTCCAAGTAATAAGAAAACTGTCAACCCAGAACACTATACCCAGCAAAACTCTCTCATTTATGAATGAAGGTGCAATAAAGAACTTCCATAACTAGCAGAAACTTCAAGAAGTTGTCATCAACCATCCAGCCCTGCAAAAGATAGTTAACAATATGCTGCACACAGAAACATGGTCATCACTACAAGAGAAAATATCCCAGTAAATGTACAAAAAAATCCAAAGTAAAAAGCAGGAATATTTTTGGAAAAATGGCAGGGCAAAATTGTTACCTATCCATAATCACCTTGAATGTTAATGGCCTCAACTCTCCAGTTAAAAGACACACACTGGCTGAATGGATTAAAAAAACAAAACTCATCTATTTGCAGCCTACAAGAAATACATCTCACCAAAGAGGCATGCAGACTGAAAATGAAAGGATAGAAAAAGATATACCATGCTAACAGAAACCAAAAAAGAGCTTGTATAGGCATCCTAATATCAGAAAAAATAGACCTTAACAAAAAAACTAAAGAGACAAAGAAAGGCACTGTGTAATGATCAAGGGATCAATTCAATAGGAAGATGTAACTATTATAAACGTATATGCACCTAATTTCAGGGTACCTGGCTATTTAAAGAAATGTTAAGGAATTTAAATGGAGACATAGATTCAAATGCAATATTAATGGGGCACTTCACACCACACTTAAGCAATGGATAGATGAACCAGACAGAAAATCCGCAAGGAAACAGCAGAGGTTATTGATACTATAGACCAATGGACCTAACAGATCTCTCTCTCCAGTGTATGGAATTTTCTCTAGTATCAGCCACATGCTAGGCAATAAAGCAAGTCTCACCAGTTCTAAAAAGTCATCATCATACCATGCATCTTCTCGGACCATCATGGAATGAAACTAGAATTCAGCAACTCGGTAATCTCTAGAACATATGCAATCACATTGAGACTGAACACCATGCTCCTGAATGAGCAGTGGATCACAGAAGAAATCAAAAGAGATTTTGACTGAGCACCAAAAAGGAAACCTGTTGAAGTGAAATGGACACTGTCCTGACTGTAGGGGAACAACTTAATACGTTATCCCTTTTAGTATTTTTTTTTGTTCTACTTAATACTATTGGTTGAACTCTGTAATTAACACACAATTATTCTGAAGTGTTGAAACTTAACTGAAAAGTCATCCCTGTAAAATATAAGAGTGGGAATAAGAGAGGGAGGAGATGTACAGTTTGTCACATGCTCAATTGGACTTGCCCCAAATGGAAGAGTTAGAAACGTGCCAAGGGATTCCAATTCAATCCCATCAAGGTGGCATGTACCAATGCCATCTCACTAGTCAAAGTGATCAGTTTCAGTTCACAATCGATCATAATGATAGGATTAAGAGTCAAAATGATCACATAAACAAGATTAGTGTCTGTGAATACTGATAGAATAAAAAAGGGAGAGAATGATCCAACATGGGAAGTGGGATACACAGCAGACTCATAGAATGGCAGATGTCCTAAACAGCACTCTGGCCTCAGAATCAGCCCTAAAGCATTCGGATCTGGCTAAAAAGCCCATGAGAGTATTTCAGGCATGTCAAAAAAAAAAACAAAAAACACTAAATGAAAGATCTCTGTGAGTGAGATCCCAGTGGAAAGAACAGGCCATCAAAGAAGGAGGTACCTTTCTCTGAAGGGGGGAGAGAACTTCCACTTTGACTATGACCTTGTCTAAATAAGATCGGAGTCAGTGAACTCAAAAGGCTTCCATAGCCTTGGTAGCTCATGACAAGAGCCTCGGGTGATTACTGATGCCATAAACAAGAGTGTCAATTTGTTAAGTCAACAACAGAAGTCACTGTGCACTTACTCCCCATGTAGGATCTCTGTCCTTCATGTGTTGTACAATGTGAATTAATGGTATAACTAGTACTCAAACAGTACTTTACACTTTGTGTTTCTGTGTGGGTACAAACTGTTTAAATCTTTACTTAGTATATACTAAATTGATCTTCTGTATATAAAGAGAATCGAAAATGAATCTTGATGTGAATGGAATGGGAGAGGGAGCAGGAGATGGGAGGGTTGCGGGTGGGAGGGAAGTTATGGGGGGGAAAAGCCACTGTAATCCAAAAGCTGTACTTTGTAAATTTATATCTGTTAAATGAAAGTTAAAAAAATAAGTAAAAAAAATTCTGAAAGCAAATAATGATGACAATACAACATACCAAAACTTATGGGATATAGCAAAAGAAGTGTTAAGAGGAAAGTTTATAGCAATTGGTGTATACACCAAATAAATGAGCTATTAATGCATCTCAAGTACCTAGAAAAACAGCAGGAAACCAAACTCAAAACTAGTAGGAAAAAAATAATTAAAGTGAGAGGAAATCAATAAAATTCAAACAAAAAATACAAAAGATAAGCAAAACGAAGAGCTGTTTTTTCATGCAATAAACAAAATTGGCAAAACATTTTTCCCACTAGCCATCAAGAGAGAGAGAAGACCCAAATCAATAAAATTAGAAGTGAAAAAGTGCAACAACAGACACCACAGGAAAAAAAATCAAATTACTCCAGAGAGCTCTATGCCAACAAACTGGGAAACCTATAAGAAATGGACAGATTCCAGGACATATACAACCACCTGAATTGAGCCATGAAGACATAGGAAACCTAAACAAACCAATTACCCAGTCAGAAATTGAATCAATAATAAAGAGCCTCGCAAAAAAATAACAGCCTGGGACCAGATGGCCTCACTGCTGAATTCTACCAGACATTTAAAGAACTAACTGCAATTCTTCTCATGTTATTCAAAACAATTGAAAGGGAGGGAATCCTCCCAAATTCTATGAAGCCAGCTATCACCTTAATCTCTAAACCTGAAAAAGATGCAACTGAAACAACGAATTACAGATCAATTCCCTTCATGAACATAGATGCAACAATACTGAACAAAATTCTAGCCAATCAAATTCAACAATATATTAGAAAGATCATCCACCCAGATGGACCAAGTGGAATTTATCCCTGGTAAGCAGGGATGGTTCAACATTTGCAAATCAGTCAATATGATATGCCACATTAACAAACTGCAGAACAAAAACCATGTGATTGTCTCAATAGATGCAGAGAAAAATTTGATAAAATACAACACCCTTTCATGATGAAAACCCTAAGCAAACTGGGTATAGAAGGAACACTCCTCAACATTATCAAGGCAATTTATGACACAACCACGGCCAGCATCCTATTGAATGGGGAAGACTTGGAAGCATTCCCACTGAGATCCAGAACCAGACTAGGATGCCCACTTTCACCATTGCTGTTTAATATATTCCTGGATGTTTTAGCCAGAGCCATTAGGCAAGAAAAAGAAATCAAATGGATACAAACTGGGAAGAAGGAATTCAAACTATCCTTATTAGCAGAAAATATTTCTATATAGGGGATCCAAAAGTCTCTGCCAAGAGACTATTAGAACTCATAGGAGAGCGTGGGAAAGTAGCAGGAAATAAAATTAATACAAAAAATAGCCTTTGTAAACACAGAGAATGCCAATACTGAGAAACAACCTCAAAATTGAATCCCATTCACAATAACTACAAAAAAATCAAATACCTTGGAATAAATGTAACCAAGGTAGTCAAAGATCTGCACAATGAGAATTAACAAATATTAAAGAAATAAAAGCAGATACCAAAGAAATGGAAAAATCTTCCATGTTCATGGATTGGAATTATCAATATCATCAAATGTCCATTCTCCTGAAAGCAATTTTCAGATTCATTGTGATACCAATCAAAATACCAAGGACTTTTTTTCAGATATAGAAAATATGATGCTGAAATTCATATGGAATCACAGGGGACTTTGAATAGCTAAAGCAATCTTTATAATAGAGTCAGAGGCATCACAATAAAAGATTAAGACATACTACAAGGCAGTTATAATCAAAATAGCCTGGTACTGATACAAAAACAGATGGATAGACCAATACAAAAGAATAAAAATCC
Organism: Oryctolagus cuniculus; assembly: GCF_964237555.1. Classification (NCBI taxonomy): domain Eukaryota; kingdom Metazoa; phylum Chordata; class Mammalia; order Lagomorpha; family Leporidae; genus Oryctolagus; species Oryctolagus cuniculus. The sequence goes on from NC_091443.1 coordinate 117,124,681, forward strand.
AGAAATCAACCCAAGCATCTACATCCACCTTGTATTTGAGAAAGGAGTTAAAACAAGTCTTTGGAGCAAGGACAGTCTCTACAACAAATGGTGCTTGGAAAACTGGATTTCCACACGCAGAATTATGAAGACCCATACATTTCACATTACACAAAGATCGACTCAACATGAATTAAAGATCTAAATCTATGACCCGGCACCAAATTATTAGAGAACATTTTGTAAAACACTGCAAGACATTGGCACAGGCAAAATGTTTTTGGAAAAGACCCCAGAGGCACATGCAATCAAAGCCAAAATTAACAAATGGGGTTAGATCAAATCAAGAAGTTTCTATACCACAAAAGAAACACTCAGCAAAGTGAAGAGGCAACTGACAGAGTGGGAGAAATTATTTGCAAACTATGCGACCAATTAAGGATTAATAACCAGAATATACAAATACATCAAGGGACTCAACAGCAGGAAAACAAACACCCACATTAAGAAATGGGCAAAGGACTTAGACATTTTTCAAAAGAGGAAACCCAAATGGCCAACAGACACATGAAAAAATATTTAGGCTCACTAGCCACCATGGAAATGCAGATCAAAACCACAATGAGGTTTTACCTCACCCCAGTTAGAATGGCTTTCATACAGAAATCAACAAACCACAAATGCTGGTGAGGGTGTGGGGAAAAAGGTATCCTAATTCACTGTTGGTGGGAGTGTAAACTGGTAAAACCACTATGGAATACAGTATGGAAAAACCTCAAAAATCTGAATTGAGACCTGCCGTATGGCCCGGCCACCCCACTCCTGGGAATGTAGCCAAGGTAAATGAAATCAGTAAATTAAAGAATTATCTGCACCCCCATGTTTATTGCAGCTCAATTCTCAATAGCTACAACATGGAGTCAACCTCAATGCCTGTCAACCAAAGACTGGATAAAGAAATCATGGGATATGTACACTATGGAATACTTTTTTCTTTTTTATTTAATGAACATAAATTTCCAAAGTACAGCTTATGGATTACAATAGCTTCCCACTCCCCATAACTTCCCTCCCACCCACAACATTCCCCTCTCCCACCCCTCTCCCCTTCCATTCACATCAAGATTAATTTTCAATTATCTTTATATACAGAAGATCAATTTAGCATATATTAAGTAAAGATTTCAACAGTTTGCACCCACACAGAAACACAAAGTGTAAAATACTATTTGAGTACTAGTTATAGCATTAATTAAACACCTAAGAGTAATTGTGTATTAATTACAGAGTTCAACCAATAGTTTTAAGTAGAACATAAAAAATACTAAAAGGGTAAAGTATTAAGTTTTTTTTGTTATATAGTTATTTTTTATTTAATAAATGTGAATTTACAAAGTGCAACTTTTGTATTGTTGTGGCTTCCCCCGCCCCACCTCCCTCCCTCCTGTGGCCCTCCCCTCTCTCACTCCCTCTCCCATCCTGCCCTTCATCGAATTTCATTTTCAATTACCTTCATATACTGAAGATCAACTTAGTATATACTAAGCAAGGATTTCAACAGGCTGTACTCACACAACCGCACAAGGTATAGGGTATTGTTCGACTAGTAGTGTTGTTTTTAAGTTTCATAGTAAAACACATTAAGGACAGAGATCCTATGTGGGGAGCATGTACCCCAGTGACTCCCGTTGTTGATTTAACAATTGACACTCTTATTTATGATGTCAGCAATCACCTGAGACTCTTGCTATGAGCTGTCTAGGCTATGGAAGCCCCTTGAGTTCACCGACTCTGAACTTGTTTAGTCAAGGCCATATCACAGTGGAGGTTCCTTCCTCCCTTCAGAGAAAGGCGCCTCTCTCCTTGATGGCCTGTTCCTTCTGCTGGGGTCTTGTTCACCAGGATATTTCATTTAGATTGTTTTTTTGCCACAGTGTCATGGCTTTCCATGGCTGTGAGACTCTCATGGACCTTTTAGCCAGATCCGAATGTCCCAAGGGTTGATTCTGAGGCAGGAGTGCTGCCATTCTATGAGTCTGCTTACACTATGGAATACTACACACCAGTAAAAAATGAAATCCAGTCATTTTCAACACAATGGATGAATCTAGAAAACATCACACTTAGTGAAACAAGCCAGTGCCAAATGGGCCAATACCATATGTTCTCCCTGATCTGCGAGAATAGAGCACCTAAAACTAAATCTGTAGAAGTGATATTGACACTTCAAGAAGTCACGAATTGAGCTGCCTTTGTCTTGACTGTTGAGGAATAGTTTTGTTTGTTTTTTTATTTGGTTTTCTTCATAGTATTTGTTGAAACTTTTTATTTAACATAGCACTAGTCATGTGTGTATAAAGTCACTGGAGGGTGGATCTCAGTAAAAAGCAAGAGTGGGAATAAAGAAAGGGAGGAGGAAGTTTGTAGTTTTAAAGCTGTAGTTATGCATACATTCCTATAGACTTATTTACAAGGGTACAGTTTAAAAACTTGCCATGGGACCCCAAATCCCATTAGACTGGGTGGTAAAAATGCCACCTTAAGTGTTAAAATGAACATATAGATAGGATTAAGTATTAAAGTGATCCTAAAAATAGGGCTGTGTCTCTGGTAACAGTAATAGTTATCTCCGTGGATGTCTTCATGAAGTTTTCCCAGTAGATCACATTCAAATGCCCTACATCTTATTTCCTCAGGGCTCAAAATAATCTGACAGCTACTAAAATGATATTTGACCTAAGAGCTGATTTTTGAGTGGTACTTGCAGCAATTTAACCATGAGCCTTGAATATTATCTCTTTGTAGCCAAGTCTTCTGGCAACTAAGTAGGGATTTTCAAATAAGTTCTGAGCAGACAATGTTATCCAGTAGAAGTCGTTAACAAAGGTAATGCTGCAGTCTATAGCTAAGATAGGCCCTTCTGAGGCCATTGATACATTCCATTTTATGAATATCAAAAATCTTATCAAAATGAAAAATACTTTAAAATTTAATTCTAAATGCTTTTTAAAATACATTAATACATTGAGTGTCTACCAGATGCCAGCTGCTACAAGAAGAACTACAGATAAGGTATACCCAAAGGAGGGGCATAATCTCTGTCCCTAAATTCTGCTACCATAGTCTGCAATCTGGACATGACCCAGAAGCAACAGAAATTGTTTTTCTTTTTTTATTTAATAAATATAAATTTACAAAGTACAACTTTTGCATTGTTGTGGCTTTTTCCCCCATAACCTCCCTCCCACTTGCAACCATCCCATCTCCCACTCCCTCTCCCATCCCATTCTTCGAGATTAATTTTCAATTATCTTTATATGAAGATGATCAATTTAGTATATACTAAGTAAAGATTTCAACAGACTGCACCCACACAGCCACACAAAATAGAGTATTGGTCGACTAGTAGTTTTACCGTTAATTCTCATAGTACAACATATTAAGGACAGAGATCCTACATGGGGAGCAAGTGCACAGTGACTCCCGTTATTGATTTAACAATTGACACTCTTATTTATGATGTCAATAATCACGAACTGTCGAGGCTATGGAAGCCTCTTGAGTTCACCAACTCTGATCTTATGTAGTCAAGGCCGTATCACAGTGGAGGTTCCTTCCTCCCTTCAGAGAAGGCGCCTCCTTCTTTGATGGCCCGTTCTTTCTGCTGGGATCTCTCTCACTGAGATCTTTCATTCAGGTCATTTTTGCCACAGTGTCTTTGCTTTCCATGCCTGCGAGACTCTCATGGGCCTTTTAGCCAGATCCAAATGCCCCAAGGGTGGATTCTGAGGCTGGAGTGCTGTTTAGAGCATTTGCCATTCCATGAGTCTGCTGTGCATCCTGCTTGCCCCGTAGGATCATTCTCTCCCTTTCAATTCTACCCTTCATTATTCCAGAAGCAACAGAAATTGTATTTATCTTTTGCAAAGATGGGGCTTGGGCTGGAAGGGTTTTGCTCTGACTCCATTGTAACTGTTTAATCAATTTACTTTATGTAAATTACTTTACTTCATTGTTTAATAGAGTAAACTTGATTATATTGTCTATTATTTGACATTACTGTGATTCTCTTTAGAGAGTTATAATATACATATAATATACATTATATTTCTTTTAATATTTATTTAAATATTTAATATTTATATATTTAATATTTAAATATTTGATGTTTATTTAAATATTAAATATTCAAAGTGTGTACTGTTCCAATATTCACTTTGTGGAAGTATTTAAAATAGATGTTTAAAAATTAAATATTGGCTGGTACACCTGAGCATTCAACCACTCACCCTATTCTCAACTCCCACTACAAATGCGTCTCAAACTATTCCAAACAATTGAAAGGGAAGGGCTACTCCCAAACTCCTTCTTTGAGGACAGTATCACCTTAATTCCAAAACCAGAAAAAGATACAGGAGAAAGAACTACAGACCAATATCCTGATTAACACAGATGCAAAAATCCTCAAAAAAAATTCTAGCTAATCCAATTGAACAACACATCGGAAAGCTTATTCACATAAACCTCATGTGATTTTTCCCTGGTATGCAGGTTTGTTTCAACACATGCAAATGAATAAATGTGATGTGTCACATGGACAGACTGAAGAATAAATACCATATAATTATATCAGCAGGTGTGATAAAGCACTTGATGAAGTATAACATCTTTTCATGACAAAAATCTTAAGCAATTTGGTTATAGAAGGAACATACCTCAACTCAATCAAGGCAATATATGACAAACACAACCATCATCATATTGAGTGGGAAATGTTGCAAGTATCTCCACTAAGATTTGGAAGCAGACAAAGATGCCCACTCTTACATCTGCTATTCCGTATACTTCTGGAGGTGTTAGCCACAGCCATAGGCAAAAAAATCAATTCAAATAGATAGAGATTAGAATTGGAGGAAATCAAATCATCCCTGTTTGCAGACATCATGATTCTGTATACAGGATCAATGGACTCCAACTTGGTATAGTTCCAGCATATAAAGTCAACACATGACAATCAATAGCCTTAATAAACAAATGCAATGTCATGGCTGAGAAAGACGTTCTAAGATCAATTCAATTAGCAGTAGCTCCAGAAATATTTTAAATATCTTATAAAATTAACCAAGAATGTGAAACATCTCTACAGTGAAAACAAAAAGGCAACCAACAGACTGGCAGAAAATGTTTGCAAATTATGCAACTGATAAGTGATTAAAAACCAAGGTATGTAAAGAGTTCAAGAAACTCCAAAACAATAAAACCAATACAGTGAAGAAATCTGACATGACATGAACAGTCAGTTTTCAATGCATGAAATACAAATGATCAATAGACACATGAACAATTCCTCAGGATCACCAGCCAACAGGAAAATACAAATAATCACAACGAGCTTTCACATCACCCCAGTTAAAATGTGTACAATCCAAAAATAAAAAAATAATGCTGGCAAAGATGTGGGGGGAACAGGTACCCTAATACACTATTGGTGGGAATGTAAACCCATACAATTATTATTGAACACAGTATGAAAATTCCTTGGAAATATGAAAATATATCAAATGTATGACCCAGCCATTCCACTCCTGGTAAGTGACCAAATGAGATGAAATTGGTACGTGAGACATATTTCCACCACCACGTTCATTACAGCTCAATTCACAATAGCTAAGCTATGGAATCAGTTCAGATGTCCATCAGATGATGACTGCATAGAGCGAATGTGGCATATATACACGACAGAACACTACAGATAGAAAAAAGGGGTGACATCTTGTCTTTTCTAAAAAAGTTAATGCAACTGGAAACCATTATGTGTATTGAAATAATCCAGTTCTTGAAACACAAACATCATAGGTTTTCTTTTATATGTAGTAAGTTAGAGTACAAAAGTCTATTGAAATGACATGGTCCTCTTGTGATTGCACTGCTGTTTTTAGCCCTTGTTTGTACTGCTGTGGACCTGTGGTCTTTCTGCTTTTTACTTGTTGACTATTATGGTTCGTGGTGCACTAGCCTGTGATTGCATAGTGAAATTGTTTTTATAAAAATTAAAGGAAAAAAAGATGAAAGAGGAGGGTTGTGGGAGGAGAGATGGGGGATGAACTACGGTTATCAGAACTGCACCTACAAACACATGAAATCTGATATTTTGTTAATAAAAACTAAAAAAAAGAATACTACTGAGTCTCTTGAAAGAAAATACATGAAGGGGCTGATCAGATTACACGAATGATCAATTTTCATGTTGCCTGACAAAAGACAAAGTTAGAAAATCTTATATAGACTCATTGTGAAGGGATGGAAAAAAAGCTACCTTCATATGTCCTAAGTTCGGACAACACAAGTGGTTTTATCTTTAACAAAATAGAAAATCATGATTGTACTTTAAATAAAAAATAGTAGAAAGTTATTTAGAATGTTACTGAGCCATGATAAATATGTAATTCATCAACAGGATATGAAAATTCTAAGTACATATTCCTGAGTATGAGGCAAATATCAAGAGGACAGAGGTGAAAGACAGTAATATACTGGTAATAGTGGGTTCTCATATGTCACATTGAACACAGGACCCATGTTCAAGACAATAAAGCAATAAGATAGTGGACTTGGACTACTCTTTAGACAAAATGGACCTAACAGAGAGCTGAGCACATTTCACTCAGCAGCACAGAATACACATCTTTCTCAGACACACAGAGTGCAGTACTCAGGACATCCTATGTTATGCCCAACTGGAACAATTCATCTTTTTTCAGACACACATCCAGGTTGCACATGGCATCCTTCAGCTCTCCAACAGAGATGTGTCTGAGATCCTCTCAGTACCAGACAAGGTCTGAGCTTGACCGTGACTCGTTACACTTCACCCTTCTCATCCTGTGGGTAACAGTTTTTCTCCTGAGTGCCTCCTATTTTTTTTTGACAGGCAGAGTTAGACAGTGAGAGAGAGATAGAGAGAAAGGTCTTCCTTTACCGTTGGTTCACCCCCTAAATGGCTGCTATGGCCGGCGCGCTGTGCCAGGAAGCCAGGAGCCAGATGCTTCCTCCTGGTCTCTCAAGCGGGTGCAGGGCCCAAGCACTTGGGCCGTCCTCCACTGCCTTCCCTGGGCCACAGCACAGTGCTAGACTGGAAGAGGAGCGACTGGGACAGAACCAGCGCCCCAACCGAGACTAGAACCCGGAGTACTGGTGCCACAGGCAGAGGATATGCCTAGAGAGCTGTGGCACCAGCCAATCTCCTATTCTTTCACTCTCTTTAAGTACATGCTACATGCCCTTCCACACTGGCACTTAAACAGTAGTTTGTCTCCAAAACTGACAATATTTACCAAAGGATGACTTGGGAATTCAGAGCAGAGCTGGACTGGAAGAGGAGCAACCGGGACTAGAACCCGGCGCCCATATGGGATGCTGGCGCTGTAGGTGGAGGATTAACCAAGTCAGCCACAGTGCCAACCCCTAGCAGAGATAGTTTTTAAAAAGTGGAGGGAGTGCAGTCTCAGGGAAGAGTTAGGGAGAAAATGGCAGAGAAATCTCTACACAAATTAGAGGGACACAGTGGACCTATGTGGAGGGCGGAGAAGCCCACAACTCAGGACCCCAACAGCCGGGAGTTCTGCACCAGCATTGGAGAGTGAGGCGAGACCAGACTACAGCAGACCAAGCCACTGGCGATAAAGCTGCAGGGAAAGCCTAGAGAGAACCAGGCTTGGAGTCTTGTGGGGGATGGTGCACCTGCGAAACTAGAGAATAACCAGGACATATAAAGAGATCTAGAAACTCCACAACAAAACAACCCAGTTAAGAAATTGGCAAAGGACTGAAATATTTTTTCAAAAGACAAAATCCAAATGGCCGACAGACTCATGGAAAAATGCTCAGGATCACCGGCGCCACGGCTCACTAGGCTAATCCTCCGCCTAGCGGCGCCGGCACACCAGGTTCTTGTCCCGGTCGGGTCGCTGAATTCTGTCCTGGTTGCCCCTCTTCCAGGCCAGCTCTCTGCTGTGGCCATGGAAGTGCAGTGGAGGATGGCCCAAGTGCTTGGGCCCTGCACCCCATGGGAGACCAGGATAAGTACCTGGCTCTTGCCATCGGATCAGCATGGTGCGGCGGCCATTGGAGGGTGAACCAACAGAAAAGGAAGACCTTACTCTGTCTCTCTCTCACTGTCCACTCTGCCTGTCCAAAAAAAAAAAAAAAAAAAAAAAAAAACTGCTCAGGATCACTAGCCATGAGGGAAATGAAAATCAAAACCACAATGAAGTTTCACCTCACCCCAGCTAGAATCTTGATTTCTGAATGAAATCCACGTGGGAGGCCTGAATGAAGCCCCTGTCTCTGGGCTTCAGTCCCTCAGTCCAAGCCAGCCTGGGCTATTGGAGCCACCTGGGGAGTGAGCTGGCTACCGGAAAATCTCTGTGCGATTCTGCCTTTCAATCAGAATCAAAGTTTAAGAACCAAAATCATCACAGTGAGATGAGGGGCACATTGTGAATGTTTTAGACCAAATGGGAAACATGTTGATAGAGGAAATGCCCTTATGAATTTTCTAGGGAACTCACAGAATTCCACAGATAATGAAGTAAAAGAAGAGGTTATTCCTTACAGTTCTGGAGGAAGGGTTACAGAGAGCACACTAAGGGCTACTATCATGTCTTCTGGCCTCTCTCCTGGTTTGCAGATGGCTGCCTCCTCACCTGGCTTGCCGTCAGTGCACAAAGCTCCCTGCTGATTCTGTGTATGTCCTAATATTCCCTTCTTCAATGAACACTCCAGCTGGATTATGGCCCACCTGAATGATCTCATTTTAATTCAACAGCTCTACTAATGCCTAATATCTTTACATTTGAAATCCTGGGAAGTTGAGCTTCAACATGAATTTGTGTCTGAGGAGAAATGCAATTCAGTTTAACATGCTTTGGAAATTCCAAAAAGACTTTGGAAATAGAGTGATAGAATTTTTGGAATGGAAGGCCTGTATTCATCTGACAGGCTGATCTGCTCAAAATAGTTTATTTCCTAAACAAAAATGTTTTGCCCAATAGCCACAGAGCCTCTGGGTCACCTGGCCAGGCATTCTCATTGCGGAACGCCCATCTTTTACTAATGATGCATTTCTAGGGGTTAAGGAGTCTTTGGGTGAAAACAGACATCAGATTGCACTCATCTGAATGACCTCAGCCACACGTGTTAGACCCATTTTCGTAATCAAAAGTACATTCATGGTAACATCACTAAAAATTCCCAAGCAGGGAGATCTAGTGCTCCATTGTGCCCCAGCAGCAACAAAACCTAGAAAATCCACAGGAATCAAGTTTCCAGAACCTGGGATGGATTTACCACCTTACAGCGGTCAGAGGAAGGGTTCACACAGAAAGCTGCAGCTTTAAGAAAGTGCTGCTGCAGTTTAAATCCCTGCCCCATGTTCCATTCTCAGGTGAGCAGCAGTGCTAACGGCAGCAATACAAACTCCGGACACAAGCTACTCAGACCAGAAGGGGCAATGCCGACATCAGTCTCAAAGACCACGCTTCTCCACTGGACTGTGAGAAGGTCTCTGAGGTGTGGCACGGAGGCTGCTTGCCTCTGGTGTGCCCAGCTTGAAGCCTTTCCAAGGATGTGATAGCTTCTCAGGCAACATTTGCAGAAAGTCCATAAAGGCACAGCTTTGGCCCCAGAAGGCCGAGGGACCAGAGATCAGATGGGATGAGCCACAGATACTCTGAAGAGGGGTAAGTGAGGGGACGGGTCAGGAGCTACTTGGGATAACAGGACATTTAAACTTCTTGTGTATGCCTTGTAATCATGGACATCATCACATCTGCGAGGTGGGCTGTGTGCACAGGAGATGAGAGAAGTGTCCCGAGATTTTAGCTCTGGCTGATGTGCAGGATGCACACAGGAGGTGTTGAGTGTGGCACAGAGGACAAGTTGCTGAAAAGCACTTGGAGTGGAGTGGAGTGGAGTGGAGCAACATGGAGTCAATCTGCAGGACTGAAAAAGGATTTTCTTTTCCTCAGTTTCCTTTGACTTAAAGAATTTTAGGAGCAGAAACTGAACACTTCAGTAGACACAGAAAACATAAGACAGACATTTCAAAAGAGATGATAGAAGAAAATGAACACATAGGCCACACAAAAAACGGGAACAATGAACCTGAGGTGGGGTTGGGGCAGAGATGACAAGAGCTGTATGTCTTGGATAAGAAATTGTGTGCCATACAAAGAAACATGAAAGCAAGTCTCTCTTGCAAGAAGAAAATGAAAACATAGAAATATTCTACAAGGACAAAAACAAGTCAATTTTATTTTGTGCAAAAAAATCAAATCATAAACATCTAGAGCAAATGAGCAAATTGGGAAAACCACACATGAACAAAATGAGAATGTCTTCAAAGAAGCAAATTTTAAACAAGAAGCAAACAATTTATAGAGCTGCAAACATAGCTGAAATGAAAAAAAAATCACAATAAATGCTTAAAAGTTGATTTGAGTGTGATGAAGAATAGTGAGCCTGAATGCCAGATAATTGAGATGTCCCAGTGCAAGTAACAGAGGAAAAATAATGAAGAACAGAGTTTAAAAACAGTGAAACTGTATCAAATATACCATGACTTGTACAAGATAAGCTGCATAAGAAAAGGAGACTTTAAGAAGCAGAAACACCGGCAAGATGGCAGAATAGGAAGGGAGCACACTGATAGTCTGGGGAGAGATAGTTTAATAAAAGTGGAGATACTGCAGGTTCAAGGAAGAGTAGGGGAGGAAACAGCAGAAGAAACTCTTCCGGAACACGTGACTCACAGCGGACCTGCGTGGAGAGCGTGGGAGCCCACAGTTCGGGACATCAGCGGCAGACTCAACACACCAGCGCTGGAATGTGAGGTGAGCCAAACCTCAATAGCCCGAGACACCGGCAGGCAAGCGGAGAGAGGAGACTAGAGGGAACGACCCCCGGGGGGGGGGGGGAAGTTCACAAGGCTAACTGGAAGAGAGAGAGAGAGAGAGAGAGAAAAAAAGGGTGACTAGTACGGACACGGGTTTCTCTCTCTCCGCTCACCTCTCAAGGGCGAGCAAGACAAAGAGCAGGCGCCATCTTGGACATACGTCATAAGCAGAGCGACCTCAGGTCTGCACCGGCCCTGAGCCTAGCAGAAAAACCTGACTCTGGGCGGGGCGAATTAACAGGAGATTAGGACCTAGTAAATTTGTGGTGCTACTGAACTGAGACTGTGAAAAAAGAGACGGTGGGGGAGAGAACTCACAGAATTCACGTGAGCACTCTCCAGAGACGCTACAATTCCGTAACTTTGGCAACCCAGTGGGAGGCTGAAGGAGAATTTGAGCCCACTCTGAGGGCCGAACAGATTCCCTGTGGGGATCTTGGGAAAGAGCTTCCAATCTCTGGCTCCTGTGGGTATATCATTTGCCTGCTAACTACCTCCAACTTCGTTCAGCTGTGCAGAATTACTTCCCTTTTGAATCAAAAAAAAAAAAAAAAAGAAAGAGAGAGAGAGAGATTTACCATGCCAAACCTGGGAGTGTCACCTTTGGCACACCAAACAGAGCTCTCAGGCCACACCCATCTCAAGCCCTAAGGCTCCATCAAAAACAGATAGTCCACTTAACCTAGAGTCATAGTATAACAAGAAAAAGCACCACAGTGAAGAAACCAAATATCTCCAATATGCCAAATAACAAACGCAAAAACCGAGGTAATAAAAACAAGGAAGTCACCATGACGCCCTCAAATGAAAAAGACACCCCAATTCAAGATTATGAAGATGATGACATAGAAGAAATGCAAGAAGCAGATCTCAAAAAAATTGATAAGAACATTTAGAAGTTTTCAAAAGCAAATTCTTGAACTACAGAAATCCTTAATGGACAAGATAGAAAACCTCTCTCGTGAAAATGAAATATTAAGGAGGAATCAAAATGAAACGAAACAACTAGTACAACAGGAAACTGGGATAGTGACTGAAGTGAAGAATTCAAGAGATCAAATGAAAAACACAATAGAGAGCCTTACAAACAGAATGGGTGAAGCAGAAGAGAGAATATCGGACTTAGAAGACAGAGAACAGGAAAGGATACAGTCAGACCAAAGAAAAGAAGAGGAAATTAGAAATCTAAAACATATTGTCGGGAATCTTCAAGATACTATTAAAAAAACCAACATTCGGGTTCTAGGAGTTCCTGAAGGCATAGAGAGGGAGAAAGGATTAGAAGGCCTTTTTAGTGAGATATTAGCAGAAAATTTCCCAGGTTTGGAGAAGGACAGAGACATCCTAGTACAGGAAGCTCACAGAACCCCTAATAAACACGACCAAAAGAGATCCTCACCACGACACGTTGTAATTAAACTCTCCACAGTGAAACATAAAGAAAAGATCCTAAAATGTGCAAGAGAGAAACGTCAGATTACTCTCAGAGGATCTCCAATCAGACTCACAGCTGACTTCTCATCAGAAACTCTACAAGCTAGGAGGGAATGGCGAGATATAGCCCAGGTACTAAGAGAGAACAACTGCCAGCCCAGAATATTATATCCTGCCAAGCTATCATTTGTGAATGAAGGTGAAATAAAGACTTTTCATTGCAAACAGAAATTGAAAGAATTTGTCGCCACTCGTCCAGCCCTGCAAAAGATGCTTAAAGATGTGTTACACACAGAAACACAGAAACACGGTCATCAATATGAAAGAAGGTAAAGGAAGGAAACCAAGGAAGGAAAGCTCACAGCAAAAGATCACAGGGAATTCAAAGCATATATTAGAACTTATCTTTGGCAAATGGCAGGGCAAAGTTACCACTTATCATTAGTCACTTTGAACGTGAATGGCCTGAACTGTCCAGTTAAAAGACACCGATTGGCTGATTGAGTTAAGGAACAAAACCCATCTATTGGCTGCTTACAAGAAACACATCTTTCCAACAAAGATCCATACAGACTGAAAGTGAAAGGCTGGAAAAAGATATACCATGCCAACAGAAATGAAAAAAGAGCGGGCGTAGCCATCTTAATATCGGACAACATAAACTTTACCACAAAAACTGTTAAGAGAGACAAAGAGGGACACTATATCATGATTAAGGGATCAATTCAACAGGAAGATACAACAATTATCAATGTATATGCACCTAACTACAGGGCACCAGTTTATCTAAAAGATTTATTAACGGACTTAAAGGGAGACTTAGACCCCAATACAGTAGTACTGGGGGACTTCAATACTCCACTCTCAGAAATAGACAGATCAATTGGACTGAAGATCAACAAGGATACAGTAGATTTAAACGACACTATAGCCCAAATGGATCTAACAGATATCTACAGAACTTTCAATCCTACAGCTAAAGATTTTACATTCTTCTCAGCAGTACATGGAAGCTTCTCTAGGATTGACCACATACTAGGCCATAAAGCAAGTCTCAGCAAATTCAAAAGAATTAGAATCATACCATGCAGCTTCTCAGACCATAAAGGAATGAAGTTGGAAATGAACAACTCAGGAATCCCTAGAGCATACGCAAACACATGGAGATTGAACAACATGCTCCTGAATGAACAATGGGTCATAGAAGAAATCAAAAGAGAAATCAAAAACTTTCTGGAAGTAAATGAGGATAACAGCACAACATACCAAAACTTATGGGACGCAGCAAAAGCAGTGTTAAGAGGAAAGTTTATATCAATAAGTGCCTACATCAAGAAATTGGAAAGACACCAACTAGATGAGCTTTCAATTCACCTCAAGGATCTAGAAAACCTACAGCAAACCAGACCCAAATCTAGTAGGAGAAGAGAAATAATTAAAATCAGAGAAGAAATCAACAGGATTGAATCAAGAAAAACAGTACAAAAAATCAGCCAAACGAGGAGCTGGTTTTTTGAAAAAATAAACAAAATGGACACCCCATTGGCCCAACTAACTAAAAAAAGAAGAGAAAAGACCCAAATCAATAAAATCAGAGATGAAAAAGAAATGTAACAACAGACACCACAGAAATAAAAAGAATCATCAGAAATTACTACAAGGACCTGTATGCCAGCAAACAGGGAAACCTATCAGAAATGGATAGATTCCTGGACACATGCAACCTGCCTAAATTGAACCAGGAAGACATCAAAAAGCTAAACAGACCCATAACTGAGACAGAAATTGAAACAGCAATAAAGGCCCTCCCAACAAAGAAAAGCCCAGGACCAGATGGATTCACTGCTGAATTCTACCAGACGTTTAAAGAAGAACTAACTCCAATTCTTCTCAAACTATTCAGAACAATCGAAGAGGAGGGAGTCCTCCCAAATTCTTTCTATGAAGCCAGCATCACCTTAATTCCTAAGCCAGAGAAAGATGCAGCACTGAAAGAGAATTACAGACCAATATCCCTTGTCGCTCCCCCTCTTCGTGGAGGAACGACACAGGATCCTGCCTAGGCTTCCTATCCGAGTCACGGCACCATTATGTCGCTCCCCCTCTTCGTGGAGGAACGACACAGGACCCTGCACTGTTCTTTCGTCTGCTCGGCCCTCCCCGGGTTTGCTGCTGGTTCTTCCCGGGTTGGCTACTATCCCTTCCACCTCCGTGGAAGGGCGGTTCCCCCTGGCCACATTCCCCACTTCCGCAGGGGAGCGGCACACCGCTGGCCGGCTCGTCTCGGGGGCTGCACAGGTGTTCCTTCAGCTAGATGTTCCCCTTAGATGTTCCCCACAGATGTTCCTGGTGCATGCCGTCTCTCTCCTCCTTTATAGTCCTCCTCTGCCAATCCCAACTCGGCTGCCCACACGCCGAGTACGCTGCTCTCCTCCAATCAGGAGCAAGTCCTACAGTTTATTGGTTGAACTGGAGGCAGCTGTGCAGAAGCTGTTTACTTCTCTCCCAGCGCCATATTGTGGGAGAGCAGATGCATAGAATAAGTCTTATTCCAGTAACTCAGTCCAGTCCGGGCTGCTCCCCACAATCCCTGATGAACATAGATGCAAAAATCCTCAATAAAATTCTCGCCAATAGAATGCAACAACACATCAGAAAGATCATCCACCCAGACCAAGTGGGATTTATCCCTGGTATGCAGGGATGGTTTAATGTGCGCAAGACAATCAATGTGATACACCACATTAACAGACTGCAGAAGAAAAACCATATGATTCTCTCAATAGATGCCGAGAAATCATTTGATAAAATACAACACCCGTTCATGATGAAAACTCTAAGCAAACTGGGTTTGGAAGGAACATTCCTCAATACAATCAAAGCAATCTATGAAAAACCCACAGCCAACATCCTATTGAATGGGGAAAAGTTGGAAGCATTTCCACTGAGATCTGGCACCAGGCAGGGATGCCCACTCTCACCACTGCTATTCAACATAGTTCTGGAGGTTCTAGCCAGAGCTATTAGGCAAGAAAAAGAAATTAAAGGGATACAAATTGGGAAGGAAGAACTCAAACTATCCCTCTTTGCAGATGATATGATTCTTTATTTAGGGAACCCAAAGAACTCTAAGAGACTATTGGAACTCATAGAAGAGTTTGGCAAAGTAGCAGGGTATAAAATCAATGCACAAAAATCAACAGCCTTTGTATACACAGACAATGCCATGGCTGAGGAAGAACTTCTAAGATCAATCCCATTCACAATAGCTACAAAAACAATCAAATACCTTGGAATAAACTTAACCAAGGACGTTAAAGGTCTCTACGATGAAAACTACAAAACCTTAAAGAAAGAAATAGAAGAGGATACCAAGAAATGAAAAATTCTTCCATGCTCATGGATTGGAAGAATCAATATCATCAAAATGTCCATTCTCCCAAAAGCAATTTACACATTCAATGCAATACCAATCAAGATACCGAAGACCTTCTTCTCAGATCTGGAAAAAATGGTGCTGAAATTTATATGGAGGCACAAGAGACCTCGAATAGCTAAAGCAATCTTGTACAACAAAAACAAAGCCGGAGGCATCACAATACCAGATTTCAGGACATACTACAGGGCAGTTGTAATCAAAACAGCATGGTACTGGTACAGAAACAGATGGATAGACCAATGGAACAGAATTGAAACACCAGAAATCAACCCAAACATCTATAGCCAACTTATATTTGATCAAGGATCTAAAACTAATTCCTGGAGCAAGGACAGTCTATTCAATAAATGGTGCTGGGAAAATTGGATTTCCACGTGCAGAATCATGAAGCAAGACCCCTACCTTACGCCTTACACAAAAATCCACTCAACATGGATTAAAGACCTAAATCTACGATCTGACACCATCAAGTTACTAGAGAACATTGGAGAAACCCTTCAAGATATTGGCACAGGCAAAGAATTTCTGGAAAACACCCGGGAGGCACAGGCAGTCAAAGCCAAAATCAACTATTGGGATTGCATCAAATTGAGAAGTTTCTGTACTGCAAAAGAAACAGTCAGGAGAGTGAAGAGACAACCGACAGAATGGGAAAAAATATTTGCAAACTATGCAACAGATAAAGACTTAATAACCAGAATCTACAAAGAGATCAAGAAAGTCCACAACAACAAAACAAACAACCCACTTAAGAGATGGGCCAAGGACCTCAATAGACATTTTTCAAAAGAGGAAATCCAAATGGCCAACAGGCACATGAAAAAATGTTCAAGGTCATTAGCAATCAGGGAAATGCAAATCAAAACCACAATGAGGTTTCACCTCACCCAGGTTAGAATGGCTCACATGCAGAAATCTACCAACAACAGATGCTGGCGAGGATGTGGGGAAAAAGGGACACTAACCCACTGTTGGTGGGAATGCAAACTGGTCAAGCCACTATGGAAGTCAGTCTGGAGATTCCTCAGAAACCTGAAGATAACCCTACCGTTCGACCCAGCCATCCCACTCCTTGGAATTTACCCAAAGGAATTTAAATTGGCAAACAAAAAAGCAGTCTGCACCCTAATGTTTATTGCAGCTCAATTCACAATAGCTAAGACCTGGAACCAACCTAAATGCCCATCAACGATAGACTGGATAAAGAAATTATGGGATATGTACTCTTTAGAATACTATACTGCAGTAAGAAACAACGAAATCCAGTCATTTGCAACAAAATGGAGGAATCTGGAACACATCATGCTGAGTGAAATAAGCCAGTCCCAAAGGGACAAATACCATATGTTCTCCCTGATCGGTGACGACTGACTGAACACCAAGAGGGAAACCTGTTGGAGTGAGGTGGACACTATGGGAAATGGTGGCTTGATCAGCATAGCCCTGACTGTTAATGAACAACTTAATACATTTTCCCTCTTGGTAGTTTTTTTTTTTTTTTCTGTTCTACTTAATATGACTGGTTTAGATCTGTAATTGATGCACAGTTATTCTTAAGTGTTGAAAATTAACTGAAATGTTATCCCTGTTGAACATGGTGGCGGGAATGGGAGAGGGAAGAGACGTATAATTTGGGACATGCTCAGGCTGACTTGCCCCAAGTGGTGGAGTTGGAAGCATACCAGGGGATTCCAATTCAATCCCATCGAGGTGGCATGTACCAATGCCATCTCACTGTTCCAGGTGATCAGTTTCAGTTCACAGTTGGTCATGGTGGATGGACTGGGAGTCAAAGGGAGCACATAGACAAGTCTAGTACCTGCTAACGCTAACTGATGGAGTAAATAAAGGGGAGAGTGATCCAACATGGGAAGTGAGATACTCAGCAGACTCATAGAATGGCAGATGTCCTAAATAGCACTCTGGCCTCAGAATCAGCCCTAAAGGCATTCGGAGCTGGCTGAAAAGCTCATGAGAGTATTTCAGGCATGGAAAGCCAAGACACTCTGGCAAAAGATCTCTGTGAGTGAGATCCCAGTGGAAAGAACAGGTCATCGAAGAAGGAGGTACCTTTCTCTGAAGGGAGGAGAGAACCTCCACTTTGACTATGACCTTGTCTAAACAAGATAAGAGTCGGAGAACTCAGAGGGCTTCCATAGCCTTGGAAACTCATGACTGGAGCATAGGGAGATTACTGATGCCATAGACAGGAGTGTCAATTGGTAAAGTCAACAACAGGAGTCACTGTGCACTTACTCCTCATGTAGGATCTCTATCCTTAATGTGCTGTACATTGAGATTTAATGCTATAACGAGTACTCAAACAATATATTTCACTTTGTGTTTCTATGGGGGTGCAAACTGTTGAAATCCTTACTTAATGCATACTAAACTGATCCTCTGTAAAAAAAAAAAAAAAAGAAATTATCAATTCCCAACTTGACTCTCACTGGGATTAAACATGACAATAGGTCTGCTCTGATTTCATCATCATTTAAAAAAAATCATCTATTATTTTTCACTTTATGTTTCTGTGTGGGAGCAAACTGTTAAAATCCATACTTGATGTATACTAAGCTGATCTTCTGTATATTAAGATAATCGAAAATGAATCTTGATGTGAATGGAAGGGGAGAGGGAGTGGGAAAGGGGAGAGTTGTGGGTGGGAGGGACGGTATGGGGGGGAAGCCATTGTAATCCATAAGTCGTACTTTGGAAATTTATATTCATTAAATAAAAGTTAAAAAAAAAAAAAAGAAGCAGAAACAGGCCGGTGCCACAGCTCACTAGACTAATCTTCCACCTGCGGCGCCAGAACCCCGGTTCTAGTCCCAGTTGGGGCACTAGATTCTGTCCTGGTTGCTCCTCTTCCAGTCCAGCTCTCTGCTGTGGCCTGGGAAGGCAGTGGAAGATGGCCCAAGTGCTTGGGCCCTGCACCTGCATGAGAGACCAGGAGGAAGCACCTGGCTCCTGGCTTCGAATCGGCGCAGTGCGCTGGCCATAGCAGCCATTTGAGGGGTGAACCAATGGAAGGAAGACCTTTCTCTCTGTCTCTAACTCTGCCTGTCAAAAAAAAAAAAAGCAGAAACAATAATGACATGACATAAACACTATCTGAGGAAAAGCTTGAGCCTATACCTCCAAGATGCACAAGAAATCCATGGCAGAATAAACCTCAAAGACATCCAAATTGAGATATTTTATATTCAAATTGTAAAAAAAAAAAAAAGATTTGGGAAACATATCTGCCCATCTCCATAAGATGCCAATGAGCACACCCCCATCCCACATCAGAGTATGTCTTCAGCTCTAACACTTAGTTTTTGACCTTGATGCTTCTAGGTATATTCCTGGAATTCACAAATGTTAACATTCTCAATTGGGAGCAATTCAGAATGTCAACATGAAGTAGGGGAGAGATAGTAATTCCCTTACATGCTTTGTTTTATCCAGGACTAAACAACCAGAATCAAACAGTAGGAAGTGCTCCAGATGAAACCCCTGAGGCAATCTGCCTTCTAGTGGGGACCTTAGATCAACACTTTGAAGGATTTCCTTCTGTCCCTTAAGGATGTCCCATTTTAGCATGAAGCCATCAGTATGGTAGCAGTCCCCATATCCCTAACAGCAGTTAGGGTCCATTCTTCTGGAGGGGGGTGGTAATGTGAGGAGGTATTTGAAAGAACAGGCAGTTAGGTCAGTTCCCCACTGAAATGGGGAAAGAGGATGTCCCTTTAAGCATGGACAAGATGCATTATTCTGCAGAGAAGCTGCCGTTAGCAAGACAAAAGTGCCAATTCCATGCTTCTGGGTCTCTAGCTTTATCATGAGAATATAAATAAGTTTACTATTGTACACTTCTGACGGCTTTTGTATTTTATCATGAGCAGTCTATAGGGGACTGCATTTCCAGGATTCTGTTGAGTTGGGCCCTTACCATCTGTTACCTGAAATCCTGTACCTCAACTCAATTGTACTTAAAGGACCCCGTCTGTCATTTCCAGATTTTTTTCCTCTCTTGAAGGCCCCTTCTGATCTCTGTGGAAAGAGCATCCTGACTTAAATACATCTTGCTTGCCACAGGTATGGAAGTGCACACACACATACACACAGTAGGTTAACAAAGATGTCAAAAAGAGATTGCAAAACACTTAGAATTTCAATTGCATTGAGAACAAAATACAATCACCTGTGAAATCAGGGCCTAGAAGAAAATTTATACCTATAAGCAACTACAATAAAAACAAATATCTGAACTCAATTCAATGTACATAGTTAAGAACAAGCAAAAAAGAACCTAAATCCAACAAAAACTAGCAGAAAAAAACAAACGTAGAAACACATAAAGTGCCACACAGTAAAACAACATTAAGAAATCATTACCAAGACAGAAACTGAATCAGTAATAAAGACCCTTCCAACAAAGAATAGCCCACGACTGGATGGCTTTACTGCTGAATTCTAACAGGAATTTGAAGAAGGTCCAATCCTTCTCAAGCTATTCAAAAACAATTTAAAGGGAGAGAATCCTCCCAAATTCATTCTGTGAAGCAAGCATCACCTTAATTCATAAACCTGAAAAAGATGCAACAGAAAAAGAACTACAGACCAATTTCCCTGATGAACATAGACACAAAAATCCTCAAAAAAGTTCTAGACAATTGAATCCAACAACACATCAGAAAGATCACTCAGCTGGACCAAGTGGGATTTATCCCTGGTATGCAGGAATAGGTCAACATTCACAAAGAAACAATGTCAAACATCACATTATCAACCTGAATAACAAAAACCATGTGATTATCTCAATAGCTGCAGAGAAGCCATTGGATAAAATACAACTCCCTTTCATGATGAATACTCTAAGAAAATGGGGTAAAGAATCAACATCCCTCAATACAATCAAGGCAATTTATGCAAACCCACAGCCAGCATCCTATTGAATGAGGAAAAGTTGGAACCATTCCCACTGAGATATGGAACCAGACAAGGATGCCCACTCTCAACATTTCTATTTAAAACATTCATGGAAGTTTTAGCCAGAGCCATTATGCAAGAAAAATAAGTCAAAGGGATACAAAATGGGAAGGATGAAGTCAAATTATTCCTATTTGCACATGACATTATTCTATATAGAGAATCCAAAAGACTCCACTAAAAGACTATTGGACCTCATAGAAAAGTTTGGTAAAGTAGCAGGATATAAAGCCAATTCAGAAAAATCAACAGCCTTTGAATACACAAAGCCATGGCTGAGAAAGAACTTTTAAGATCAATTCCATTCATAATAGCTGCAAAAAATCATACCTTGGAATAAATTTAACCAAGGATGTTAAGGATCTCTATGAGAATTACAAATTATTAAAGAAATAGAAGATACCAAAAATGGAAAAATCTGCAATGTTCATGGATTAGAAGAATCATCAAAATGTCCATTCTTCCAAAGGCAATTTACAGATTCAGTGCAATTCCTATCAAATACCAAGGATAAAAAATGATGCTGAACTTCATATGGAAACACTGGAGACCTCAAATAGCTAAAGCAATATTATACAAAGAAAGCTGACGTCATCACAATACCAGACCAAGACATACTACAAGGCAGTTGTAAGCAAAATAGCCTGGTTCTGGTACAAAAACAGATGGATAGACCAATGGAACAGAGTAGAATTGCCAGAATTCATTTCAAGCATCTACAACCAACTTATATTTGACCCAGGATCTAAAACCAATCCCTGGAGCAAAGACAATCTCTCCAACAAATGGTGTTAGGAAAATTGGATTTCCATATTCAGAAGTATGAAGCAGGACCCTTACCTTACATCTTAACCATGCACTCACCATAGGTTAAGGACTTAAATCTGTGACCCGATACCATCAAATTATTAGAGAACATTGGGGAAACCCTATAACACTTTGGAACAGGCAAACAATTCTTGGAAAAGACCCCAGAGGCACAAGCAATCATAGCTAAATTAACAAATTGGATTATATCAAATTGAGAAGTTGTGCAGTGCAAAAGAAACATTCAGCTATTTGAAGAGGCAAATGACTGCATGAGAGAAATTATTTGCAAACTATACAATCTATAAAGGTTTAATAACTAGAATATATAGAAAGATCAAGAAGCTCCACAACAAAGCAAACAACCTAATGAAGAAATGGGCAAAGGACTTAGACATTTTTCAAAAGAGGAAATCCAAATGGCCAACATACACAGAAAAAAAGGCTCAGGATTACTAGCCACCAGAGAAAAGCAAATCAAAACCACAATGAGGTTTCACCTCACCCCAGTAAGAATGGCTTCCATACAGAAATCAACAAATGCTGGGAAGGATGTGAGGATAAAGGTAACCTAACCCACTGTTGGTGAGAATGTAAACTGATAAAACCACTGTAGAGGACAGTATGGAGATAGCTCAGAAATCTGAATATAGATGTACCATATGTCCCAGCCATCCGTTCCTGGGGATTTACCCAAGGGAAATGAAAACAGCACATGAAAGAGTTATCTGCACCCCCCCCATATTTATTGCAGCTCAGTTTACACTAGCTAAGTCATGGAAGCAACTCAAATGCCCATCAACTGAAGACTGCATAAAGAAATTATGGGATATGTACACCATGGAATACTACACAGTGGTTATAAAAATGAAATCTGATCATTTGCAACAAAATGTGGAAAACATCATACTTACTGAAATAAGCCAGTTCCAAAGGGATAACTCCATATGTTCTCCCTGATCTGTGATAACTAATAGAACACCTAAAAAGAAATCTGTGGAAGAGAGGCAATGACTAACAGTCTTTGTCTTGATTGTTGAGGAACGGAGTTTTTTTTTTTTTTTTAAATACTATTTGTCAAACTCTTAACAGAGTTAACATATGTGTATATAGTCAATTGAAAATAGATCTCAGTAAAAAGAGTAGGAATAAGAGGAGGAGGAAGAGGGGTGGGAGTATGGGCATGAGAGCGGGCACAGTGGGAAGAATCACTATGTTTCTAAAGTTGTAATTATGAAGCATGTGGAGTTTCTAACTCTAAAGCTGTATAGTTCTGCATACTTTCCTATGGACTTACTTACAGTTTAAATACTTGCCATGGGACCTCAAATACCATTAAACTGGTGGTAAATATATCATCTTCAGTGTTAAGTTGATCATATGGATAGGATTAAGGGTCTGGTAATAGAATTAAAAAGGAATGGATGTTCCAACATGATTAATAGTTCACACAGCAGACTCAGAATCTGAGTAGATTATGATAGACAATCCCTTTAAGTAGCACTCTGACCTCAAAAATCAGCCCTTTAAGTCTTCCTGGTCTGTCTGAAAAGTCCATGAGAGCATTTCAGGCATGGAAAGCCAGACACTGTGCAAAAAATGTCTGACAAGAAGGACCTTGGTGGGCAAGACCTCAGTGGAAAGAAGTAGTCATCAAAGAAGGAGGTACTTTTCTCTGAAGGCAAGAGAGGACTTCCATTTTACTTATGGCCTTGTCTAAATACTGATGGAGTTTGTGGATTCAAAAAGCTTCCATAGCCTAGGGAGCTCATGTCAAGAGCCTCGGGTGGTCATTGACATTACACATAAGAGTTACAACTGTTAAATTAACAAAGGAGTCGCTGTGCACTAACTTCTCATGCAGTACCTCTAAGATTTGTATTATAATTATGTCTAGGTGCTCACAAAAAGATGTATCATTCTTCAGTGCTTCTTTAAAGTTAATCAAGTTTCTAAAAAAATGAAGTGAAATTAACTTCAAGATGAAAGGACTTTGAACAGTCCTTGTCTCAACTGTTGAGGAACAGTTTTTTGGTGCAAACTGTGGAACTCTTAACTTAGTAAAGAGCTGGTCTTCTGTGTATAAAGTTAATTGAAAATGGACCTTAGTGGAAAATGGGACTGGGAATGGGTCAGGGAGCAGGAGGTGGGATGAGAGAGTGGGTGGGAGGGTGGGTATGGTGGGAACAATCACTATATTCCTAAAGCCGTACTTATGAAATGCATGAAGTTTGTATTCCCTAAATGAAAGTCTTTGGGAAAAAAAGAAATCATTGATGGGATTGGTGCTGTAGCATAATGTTGCCACTTGGCATTTCAAGTTCCAGCTGCTCCACTTCCAATCCAGCTCCACAATGCACCTGGGCAAGTCAGAGAATGCTCAAGTATTTAGGTCCTTGCACCCTTGTGGGAGACACACAAGAATCTCCTGTCAGGATGGCCCAAGTGCTTGGGCCCTGCACCCACATGGGAGACCAAGAGAAGCACCTGGCTCCTGGCTTCAAATCAGCGCGATGTGCCAGCCGCAGCGCACTGGCCACGGCGGCCATTGGAGGGTGAACCAATGGCAAAAAGGAAGGCCTTTCTCTCTGTCTCTCACTGTCCACTCTGCCTGTCAAAAAAATAATAAAAATTAAAATTAAAAAAAGAATATCCTGTCATCAGATAGGCCTAGCCCCAATCACTGCAGTCATTTGGGGAGGGCACCAACAGATGGAAGATCTTCTCTTTGTCTCTGAATCAATCAATTAATCTCTTTCAAATAAAGCTTTACAAAGAAAAATCAGAGTGGGTGTTGTGGCATAGCAAGTTAGGCTTCTGCTGCTCACCGGACATCAGAATGGCAGACCAAGTCCCAGATGCTCTTTCCAAGCCAACTCCATGTTAACATCCCTGGGAGGCAGCAGACCATGGTTCAAGGACTTGAGTCCCTGGCTCCCACCTGGGAGATCCCCATGGAATTCCTGATTTCTGGATTCTACCTGTCCAGCGCTGGTTGAACCTGTGGGTTGAAGACTTCCCTCATTTCCTCCCTTACTCTCTCTCCCCCTCCCCGCCTCCCTGTCCCTCCCTTTATACCCACCCCCCCCCGGTGTGTGTGTGTGTGTTCCTTTGTCTCTGTCATGGTCCCTTTTAAATTAATAAATCTTTAAAAAATAATCAGTGGAAGCAGACAATGTGGGATGTTGTTCTTGGTATCATGATGTGATACTATGGATCCTTTTGTGTCAAAATATTTTAATCCATTTTCTTCATCCCCCTCTCCTTTTGCAGTACATAGCTAGTTCATGAAGAGGGTAATCTGCTAAGAGCAAAGTGAGTTGTTTTTCTCCTGTCCATCCCAGAGCCATGAGGAGACTGAAGCAAGAGAGAGATGAGGTGCCTGGGGGCCCGGAATCTTGGAGGATGGCTCTCCACAATTCAGAATGGCTTAAACATGTCATGCAATATTCTACACCTTCTGCTTCTATCCCCAACCTTTACTTCCCTCTGCTCAAGTCAACCAGAGACAGCATGAGGCCCCTGCTAAAATGTCTCCATCCACAGATCTCCTTGGTACTATCCCAAACCATGCAAACAGAAGCTTCTCAGGCCCATCCACCATAAGTAGACTCTCTGGGAGACAGATCTGTGATGCTGCCTTGGCATGCCCTCCACAGCTCATTTTGAGATTTTACAAGGAGGTGACTTCAAGCTGGACAGACCTCCAGGGAATAAGAAAGACAAGTTTCCCAATTTCCCTGCACATGAGAAGTGGGGTGCAATATTGGGTCAGTGATAATGGCTTGCTGGACACAACTGCTCTCATGATCCCCACCGTTGGCCTCTTCCTCAGGTGAGGAGAGACTGGAGGGAAATCTGAGAATGTGGGCTACCTGCTACACCATTTAAATGAACACATATACATGAATCAACATGCAAAAGTGACAAGTGTAGTTTTTATACATTTTGTGAGGATGCCTGTAGCAGATGCCTTGTTTTCCTTTTCAGTTTGAGAAGGTTTCACATTGCTCACTTGATTAGGCCATGCTCAAGTTCAAATCTGCCTCCTATTCAGAGTCAGGAAGCACTTCTCTGTCCCCTGCATTGAGCTTCTCCAGAGACTGAAGAGGGAAGATAGTAAAAAACAAAATATAGGCCTCAGAGTACGAAGGTGTAAGAACAAGCTATAATTTTATTTCCTCGTGCATACTCCAGTTCATACCCCCCCTTTCAGAAAGAGGCTCAGAAATAGTAGGCACAATCTAGACTCTGTAAACTCAATACACGGACTTGAGAATCTGACGGGATTATCAGATGGTGCATACTAAGGACAGCATAACAAGGCAGACCACAAATGCAGGCTGGGAGGCTGAATGCATCCCATCAGGTATGTGTATGACACAGTCCTTATTGCTACATTTTCTGCAGTCTGGGACAGACAATGGCCCAAGTTTACAAACAATGTGTCTTGGGGCCAATGCTGTGGCATAGTAAGTAAAGGCAAACCCTGCAGTGCCAGTATCCCATAGGGGCACTGGTTTGAGCCCTAGCTGCTCCTCTTCTGATCCAGCTCTCTGCTATGGCCTGAAAGCAGTGGAAGATGGCCCAAGTCCTTGGGCCCCTGCACCCACATGGGAGACCTGGAAGAAGCTCCTGACTCCTGGCTCCAGATTGGCCCAGCTCCAGCCATTGCAGCCAACTAGAGAGTGGACCAGCAGATGTAAGAGCTCGCTCTCTCTCTCTACCTCTCTTCTCTCTGTGTAACTCTTTCAAGTAAATAAATATTTAAAAAAGTCTCTCATTTGTACATGTTTTTGAAAGGACAGAGATGTCCCTGGCACTACAGATGCTGTGGTTAATAAAACAGGGTTCCTCTTTTGCATGAGCTTAGACTAGTGGTGAATAACTTTAGAGATGTACATTTTTTGTTAGCATTTGAAAAGCAAAGTAACAGGGAAAGAAGACAGGGAGAGAGCTTGAGAGACAGACAGATATCTTTTATCCTCTGGTTCATTGTCCAAATGGCCACCACAGCAGTGGTTGGGCCGAGCCACAGCCAGGACATGGAGCTCCATCTGGGTCTCCTACATGGGAGGCATGCACCCAAGGAATGGGACAATTTTCTGCTTTCTTGCCAGGCATTATCCAAGGGAGCTAGATAGGAAGTGGGGTTACAGGTACTAACATTCATGACCTTATGGGTGCTGACTTTGCAAGCAGCTGCTCAGACTGCTGCTCCACAACACAGCACCCTAGTTATGATTGTGTTAAACGCTTGATAGAGCAAGTGAATTCTAATCCATTAAGTCTGGAGTGCTGAGACATGTCTACATAGTCAGAGGTGGAATGAGGTAAAGGGGACCAGGGCATTGTTTTAGGAGAACAAAAATGAGAACTCAAGGGCAGGAAGGTAATGAATCAAAGCCAGAAGAAGGCAAGCAGGGAGAAGGAAATACTCATGTTTGGGAACACTGGATGACAGGATGTTTGTCTAAAGACAAGTGTGCTCACAGGAGGTTAGGCACATGCATCTCACTGAGGCCCACTGCAAGGTCCTGCATCTACTTGCAGAAGAAGCTAGAGCACAGCTTCTCTTTCCTGTAAGGGCAGGAATAGAGTTTGAAACTGGCAGACAAGAAAGCAAAAGTGAAGGGGGTGGGCAGGGTCAGACAGCTAAGCTCCAGTCAGATCACAAAGACTAGGAAGGATGGCTTCAGGTGCCTGGGCCCAGCCCTGCCCCATCTTCCTTAGACCCATCTGCTTTGGTCCAGGGAGCAATGGGAGAGTATGAATGGAAGCAGCTCTGCTTTGCTGAGCTTGATGCCCAGAGATGACCCACCAGGCTTACGCCGGGTGTCCGAGCCATAACTTGGGGAGCCTTGGAGTGGCATCCAAGAGCCCCTGCAGCCGTGGGAAGATCTCCATTGCCATGGGCCCCAGGAATTGTGCCCATGACACATCAGAGTACAGGACCTTGGAAATATTTCTTGGTAGTACGTGAACAAATCCTGTCACTGTGCCTTGGGCCAACTCTTACTAAGGCCTTGCATAGCCCTTTAACCCTGTGGGGAATGCCAAGGATCCCTCAGCACCTCAGGGATTCCAGCACGGAGGCAGCACTGAGGGAAGCAGGGAGTGAAATGTGCACTGAGTTTGCAGCAGGTTCATGTTGCACCATCAAGACGAGGACGGAGCAGCTGCCACCAAGCCAAGGATGATGGCAGGGATGCAGCAGAGGAGTTTAGCACAGCTTCCCGCCACTCAGCTGCCAAAGGCTGCTGGCCAGACAGCAGTGGCAGCTGTGCTGGAAGTGGTGCGGTGGAACACTGTTCTCCACCCTGCACTGGGGCTCGGCCATGGCGATGTCCTCTGCTGCCTTGAGCAGCACGGAGGAGGAAAAGGAGAGGCTGGAGCACTAGCACTTCTGGAAGATCATGAATGCTCTCAGCCACTATGGCCCCAGAATGTAAGAGTTGGCACATTGAATAGAAAGAGAATTTTGCTACCAGACATTTAAAGAAGAACTGAATCCAATTCTTCTCAAACTATTCAGAACAATCGAAGAAGAGGGAATCCTCCCAAATTCTTTCTATGAAGCCAGCATCACCTTAATTCCTAAGCCGGAAAAAGATGCAGCACTGAAAGAGAATTACAGACCAATATCCCTGATGAACATAGATGCAAAAATCCTCAATAAAATTCTCGCCAATAGAATGCAACAACACATCAGAAAGATCATCCACCCAGACCAAGTGGGATTTATCCCTGGTATGCAGGGATGGTTTAATGTGCACAAGACAATCAATGTGATACACCACATTAACAGACTGCAGAAGAACAACCATATGATTATCTCAATAGATGCCGAGAAAGCATTTGATAAAATACAACACCCATTCATGATGAAAACTCTAAGCAAACTGGGTATGGAAGGAACATTCCTCAATACAATCAAAGCAATCTATGAAAAACCCATAGCCAACATCCTATTGAATGGGGAAAAGTTGGAAGCATTTCCACTGAGATCTGGTACCAGACAGGGATGTCCACTCTCACCACTGGTATTCAATATAGTTCTGGAGGTTCTAGCCAGAGCTACTAGGCAAGAAAAAGAAACTAAAGGGATACAAATTGGGAAGGAAGAACTCAAACTATCCCTTTTTGCAGATGATATGATTCTTTATTTAGGGGACCCAAAGAACTCTACTAAGAGACTATTGGAACTCATAGAAGAGTTTGGCAAAGTAGCAGGGTATAAAATCAATGCACAAAAATCAACAGCCTTTGTATACACAGACAATGCCATGGCTGAGGAAGAACTTCTAAGATCAATCCCATTCACAATAGCTACAAAAACAATCAAATACCTTGGAATAAACTTAACCAAGGATGTTAAAGATCTCTACGATGAAAATTACAAAACCTTAAAGAAAGAAATAGAAGAGGATACCAAGAAATGGAAAAATCTTCCATGCTCATGGATTGGAAGAATCAACATCATCAAAATGTCCATTCTCCCAAAAGCAATTTATAGATTCAATGCAATAACAATCAAGATACCGAAGACCTTCTTCTCAGATCTGGAAAAAATGGTGCTGAAATTTATATGGAGGTACAAGAGACCTCGAATAGCTAAAGCAATCTTGTACAACAAAAACAAAGCCGGAGGCATCACAATACCAGATTTCAGGACATACTACAGGGCAGTTGTAATCAAAACAGCATGGTACTGGCAAAGAAACAGATGGATAGACCAATGGAACAGAATTGAAACACCAGAAATCAACCCAAACATCTACAGCCAACTTATATTTGATCAAGGATCTAAAACTAATTCCTGGAGCAAGGACAGTCTATTCAATAAATGGTGCTGGGAAAATTGGATTTCCACATGCAGAAGCATGAAGCAAGACCCCTACCTTACACCTTACACAAAAATCCACTCAACATGGATTAAAGACCTAAATCTACGACCTGACACCATCAAGTTACTAGAGAACATTGGAGAAACCCTTCAAGATATTGGCACAGGCAAAGAATTTCTGGAAAAGACCTGGGAGGCACAGGCAGTCAAAGCCAAAATCAACTATTGGGATTGCATCAAATTGAGAAGTTTCTGTACTGCAAAAGAAACAGTCAGGAGAGTGAAGAGACAACCGACAGAATGGGAAAAAATATTTGCAAACTATGCAACAGATAAAGGGTTAATAACCAGAATCTACAAAGAGATCAAGAAACTCCACAACAACAAAACCAACAACCCACTTAAGAGATGGGCCAAGGACCTCAATAGACATTTTTCAAAAGAGGAAATCCAAATGGCCAACAGGCACAGGAAAAATGTTCAAGGTCATTAGCAATCAGGGAAATGCAAATCAAAACCACAATGAGGTTTCACCTCACCCAGGTTAGAATGGCTCACATGCAGAAATCTACCAACAACAGATGCTGGTGAGGATGTGGGGAAAAAGGGACACTAACCCACTGTTGGTGGGAATGCAAACTGGTCAAGCCACTATGGAAGTCAGTCTGGAGATTCCTCAGAAACCTGAAGATAACCCTACCGTTCGACCCAGCCATCCCACGCCTGGGAATTTACCCAAAGGAATTTAAATCGGCAAACAAAAAAGCAGTCTGCACCCTAATGTTTGTTGCAGCTCAATTCACAATAGCCAAGATGTGGAACCAACCTAAATGCCCATCAATGGTAGACTGGATAAAGAAATTATGGGATATGTACTCTTTAGAATACTATACCGCAGTAAGAAACAACGAAATCCAGTCATTTGCAACAAAATGGAGGAATCTGGAACACATCATGCTGAGTGAAGTAAGCCAGTCCCAAAGGGACAAATATCATATGTTCTCCCTGATCGGTGACAACTGACTGAACACCAAAAAGGAAACCTGTTGAAGTGAAATGGACACTATGGGAAATGGTGACTTGATCAGCATTGCCCTGACTGTTAATGAACAACTTAATACATTATCCCTCTTAGTAGTTTTTTTGTCTGTTCTACTTAATATGACTGGTTTAATTCTGTAATTAATACACAGTTATTCTTAAGTGTTGAAAATTAACTGAAATGTGATCCCTGTTAAACATAAGAGTGGGAATAAGAGAGGGAAGAGATGTATAATTTGGGACATGCTCAAGCTGACTTGCCCCAAATGGTAGAGTTAAAAACATACCAGGGGATTCCAATTCAATCCCATCAAGGTGGCATGTACCAATGCCATCTCACTATTCCAAGTGATCAATTTCAGTTCACAGTTGATCATAATGAAAGGACTAAGAGTCAAAGGGAGCACATAAACAAGTCTAGTACCTGCTAACACTAACCGATAGAATAAATAAAGGGGAGAGTGATCCAACATGGGAAGTGAGATACTCAGCAGACTCATAGAATGGCAGATGTCCTAAATAGCACTCTGGCCTCAGAATCAGCCCTCAAGGCATTCGGATCTGGCTGAAAAGCCCATGAGAGTATTTCAGGCATGGAAAGCCAAGACACTCTGGCAAAAGATCTCTGTGAGTGAGATCCCAGTGGAAAGAACAGGCCTTCAAAGAAGGAGGTACCTTTCTCTGAAGGGAGGAGAGAACCTCCACATTGACTATGACCTTGTCTAAACAAGATAAGAATCGGAGAACTCAGAGGGCTTCCATAGCCTTGGAAACTCATGACTGGAGCATAGGGAGATTACTGATGCCATAGACAGGAGTGTCAATTGGTAGTCAACAACAGGATTCATTGTGCACTTACTCCTCATGTAGGATCTCTGTCCTTAATGTGCTGTGCATTGAGATTTAATGCTATAATGAGTACTCAAACAATATATTTCACTTTGTGTTTCTATGGGGGTGCAAACTGTTGAAATCTTTACTTAATGCATACTAAACTGATCCTCTGTAAAAAAAAAAAAAAAGAAATTATCAACTCCCAACTTGACTCTCACTGGGATTAAACATGACAATAGGTCTGATCTGATTTCATCATCATTTAAAAAAATCATCTATTATTTTTCACTTTATGTTTCTGTGTGGGAGCCAACTGTTGAAATCCTTACTTAATGTATACTAAGCTGATCTTCTGTATATTAAGATAATTGAAAATGAATCTTGATGTGAATGAAAGGGGAGAGGGAGTGGGAAAGGGGAGGGTTGTGGGTGGGAGGGACAGCATGGGGGGGAAGCCATTGTAATCCATAAATCGTACTTTGGAAATTTATATTCATTAAATAAAAGTTTAAAAAAAAAGAAAGAGAATTTTGATCACTTCCAGTTAATCAGCAGGAACTGCTTCCTCAATATCTTAACTTTGACAAGATCTCAAACTGCACTGATCCTAATCAAGACATGCTTCTGACCATTGTGAACGACTTTATAAATATGTTTGGAAATAAAGGATATGAAGAATACGGAAAGAATGGAAAGATTTCGCCAGCATCTACACTTCATATGCAAGTTAAAATCCATACTGAGACACTTTGTGAGACTGTAGTGAAACTGGCGAAGCAGGATGGGATTCCTGCTGCCAGCCAATCATTATAAAAATGTTTTTTAAATTTTCCAAGATATGGGATCCTTCAAAAACAAATATTCCGGTACATGGTGCTAGACTAGAAAGATTGGTCTGGAAAAATATCTCTGCTAGGTTGTGAGTGTCAAGGAAAGGAATGGACACTTTTGTGCTTTTCTTTGAGGTTTATACTAGAAAGATGCTCTGAAATTAATGAACTTTATCCCTTGCCCTTAGTTCCCTCAAATGTTCTATGAAGAAAGTACATAATCTGCATGCATCTAGACTGTTCATCATTTTTCCAGACAAAAGTTTCAGAAAAAATCTGCAATGTCACAGCGGGTGTGCATGTGGGAGGGACAGAGGCTGACATTGAAAGCCCCTGAAACTGGCACCTGAGCCACCTCCCAAAGGCATTGAAACAAGTGTGGTATGTGGAAGACACCCAGGACTAGAGCATATTCAAATAGAGGTGTAGGCAGAGGTCCTATGAAGGAAAGATGGAACATTGCTGCAGAAACCTTCGTGTGTGCCCATTTCCCAATCTGGATACCCAGGAGAGTCATTCATCA
This sequence comes from Oryctolagus cuniculus, assembly GCF_964237555.1. Lineage (NCBI taxonomy): Eukaryota > Metazoa > Chordata > Mammalia > Lagomorpha > Leporidae > Oryctolagus > Oryctolagus cuniculus. The sequence goes on from NC_091443.1 coordinate 117,157,345, forward strand.
AAATCTAGAACACTATCCAGAATATTCTGACGTCAATTATCTAAGACAGTGAAGGAAGGAGTGGGACCTCTTGATTACAGACTGCTCTGTCCTTTTGCTCTATTCAAGCCTCCCCAGGAAGGGCCATTTCCTTTGTACGCTGTAGCTGTTCAGATGTTAAACCAAGCCAGAAATACCCACGTAGACACAGAAAGAATGAGGTTAGGCCAAAGGTATGGGCACTCGGTGGCCCAATCCAGTCATTATGTAAAATTAACTATCATACTATGACCACACAGAAAATAAAAAATAAAATCAAGATTAAGGCAGGGTTTCTGCATCCATAGCCATAATCCTTGATATGCGTAGTCAGGCATGAAGAAGGGGGCTGGAAAGGGAGAAGAGGTAAAAATGGAGCCAAGAGAAGGGGTATACTAGGGGTCAGGAAAATGATGAGACTGAAAAGGCAAATGACAAAAGAGAAAAGAGTTCCTGAGGGGTGAGCAGAAGGAGTAAAACTCTAGGGTGAGAGCTGTATCTGAAGCCTGAGCCCCCAAGCTTACCTCAATCCCTCCTCCCTCACCCCATGACGACCAAAAATATCACTGGGCCAACCAGGGCCCATTTCCCAAAATACAGGAAGAAGATATCAGAGTAGACATGGGCAGCCATCTCCAAACAACTCTCTCACTTGCATAAAAGGTTCATCCAAAGGCAGCTCCTCAGGACCCACAGCAGTGAAATGGGGGCTCCTGCCTGTCCTCATTTCTGGGCGTCTTTGGAATTGTTTAGTATAGTAAACCACAGCCAAGTAATGAAGGCCAACACATGTGTGTGTGTGTGTCTCTCTAGGGACACATACTCACCGTGGATGGCCCTGCATTTGTTGACTGATGCTTCATAGACTCATTTGTGTGATGAATAACCTCACTCATCCAGTCAAGTGATGGGTTCAGGAAGTGCATGCACCAACATCGAAACTTGGTTAACAATCTTGCAAGATTTCCAGCTTGGTAGGTCAGCATACCTGGGGCGGTTAGAGCCGACTATTGATTTCCTAGCATGGAGATCCCTCCCCTGCTTCCTCACAGGCTGAAACACTGGGGTTACAAGCTGTCCTACATTCTCTTCACCTGTTCTTGCCACTATAATCCTGCTTATCTTGTTTGCCTAAAAGCTTTCAGGTGCTTGTAACCTAGCAGTCTTACTTTAAAACATAAATCAAGTTTTATTTCAGAATCAGGCTAAAGCCAGGAGCTCAAAACTTCTTCTGTGACTACAAATTGTAGCAAATACCAAGTATTTGAACCATCAAATGCTGCATCCTGGTTGCACAGCAGTGAGCTGAATTGAGAGTAGAGCAAACGGAGTGTTCACATCTCAAATATTCAAGAGAGTCAGGTCCTGGCCAGGCCATAGTTTGGAACCAGGTGGACATCTCCCACCTTTGTGGCAGGGACCCAGGTTCTTCAGCCATCACATGCTGCTGTCTGTGAGCTACATCAGCATGAAAAGCAATCTGTAGCCATAGCTGTGACTAGAACCCAATGCCCTCAGCTACAGGGAGGTGCTTGGTGTCATGAAATTGGCTTTGAGCCCTTCCCAGAAGAGCAGACCCAGGTGGGAATTTCTGCTAAGGGAAAAGACCTATCACTTCAACCCAATTCACCTGGCTTCTGCTCAGAAGAAATACAGTGAAAAGGGATTGCGAGCCCTTCTTGCATGTCCGCCTGACCTTCCAAGCAAAGCAATGCAGAGCCTTCTTGCCAAAACTGTTAGCATAAGCTACACAATGTAGACAAAGCCAAACATGGACGGGAGTGCACCTTAAATGAATCATGAGTATCTGACTATGCAGTCAATACAAACCAAACTGAAAACAATGTTGCTCCCTCATGTATCTCTCCTATTAATTTGGGTTTGTTGTAAAGAACTCTCAGAGAAGCATCTTATTTCTTTGGTCAAGAGGTCCCCAACATACACAGCTGTATGGTAAAATCGCCAGTGTGAGAATATGCTTTCTCATAGGATTAATAAGGATGGGAAGCTAGAAATCCCGGGAGATATGTTAGTGCTTTTCACAACTATGACTAGCCCCTGCCTGCATCATGCAAGTCAGATCAAGGTTGTGTTGTTTATGTGACTTTGATATCCCCAAGGTTTTCCAGACCTCACACATTTCATGTAACCAGATGCATTGATAACTGTTCGTCATCATCTACCAGGCTGCGAGGGTCAACTAACTTACTTAAGTGACATTCTCATGGGCCTCCGTCAACAGTCCCTAGTTAATCACCCCATGAATCCACTTGGTGTTTGTGACTGAATGCTTAGCATCTGACATCAGCCCTTTATATTATCTGCAGCGTACAATCAATGTGTGGGAAAGTATTAATTGTATACACGTCTCCTATCCCTTGGTTGAGAGGTATCACAAAAGTCACCCAGGAAACTATTCTACCAAAAAACAAACAAACAAACAAAAAAACAAAAACCTGATAGGGTTTAAATAGCACTGTGGTTTCAAAGTGTCCATTAAAAGTTCATGGTTTGGGCCGGCGCTGCGGCTTAATAGCCTAATCCTCCGCCTGCGGCACCGGCACACCAGGTTCTAGTCCCAGTCGGGGCACCGGATTCTGTCCCAGTTGCCCCTCTTCCAGTCCAGCTCTCTGCTGTGGCCCAGGAAGGCAGTGGAGGATGGCCCAGGTCCTTGGGCCCTGCACCCACATGGGAGACCAGGAGGAAGCACCTGGCTCCTGGTTTCAGATCAGCGTGCTGTGCCAGCTGCAGTGGCCATTGGAGGGTGAACCAACAGCAAAAGGAAGACCTTTCTCTCTGTCTCTCTCTCTCACTGTCCACTCTGCCTGTCAAAAAAAAAAAAAAGAGTTGCCAACTTACACAACTTACACTGTCATGAAAACAGCTGAAATGGTGGACTTACATTCTGGGAAAAAGAAAAAAAGTTCATGGTTTTGAACTTTAATTATTCAATGGGACAGTTTTTGGACATGGCACCTAATAGGAAGTGTGTCAGTTATAGAAGTGGAGCCTCAATAAATGAATTAAGTTCTTTTCCCCAAGAGGGAACTCTTGTTCTTACAGAACTAAATTTGCAAGTGTGAGCCAGGCATGACGAGCCTGCTTCACACCAGCAGAAGCCAATTCATCCAGAAGTCGTTAAAGATATTTGAGAAGCATCACCAGCAACAGCAGACACACAACTGTTGTGTTGGTTATTTGCTCGAGTGGTACTATATTTATTTCCTGTGTGCTCTATTCAAAATTTCTCTTTTTTTAAAGATTTATTTATTTATTTGAAATTCAGAGTTACATAGAGAGAGGAGGGGGGGGAGAGAGAGAGAGAGAGAGAGAGAGAGAGAGAGAGGTCTTCCAACCACTGGTTCACTCCCCAATTGGCCGCAATGGCTAGAACTGCACCGATCCAAAACCAGGAGCCAGGAGCTTCTTCCTGGTCTCCCACATGGATGCAAGGGCCCAAGGACTTGGGCCATCTTCTACTGCTTTCAGGCCATAGCAGAGAGCTGGATTGGAAGTGGAGCAGCCAGATCTTGAATTGGTGCACTTAAGGGATTCCGGTGCTTCAGGCCAGGACATTAGCCCACTGCGTCACAGTGCCGGCCCCTCCAAAATCTCTTTACACTCTGTTGATTGAACCAGTTGTAGAAGTGTCTCATTTTAATTAAATTTGAGCTTAGAAAACTAATTTGATGACAATGCAATTTCTGTCTGCCAAGTATATTTTCATAAATTTCTTAGAAAGATAAGCTTAAATTCTCTCCTCTGTTTCAAACATAATATTCTTATTTGACTTTAATGTCAACCACTGTTATAGCAGCAGTGTCCAAATCATATTCATAAACAAGGAAACCAGAAAGATGCTGAAATGATGGGCTTGTTGTGATGTAATCTGCTTTAAAAAGCATTCTTGGCCGGCGCCATGGCTCAATAGGCTAATCCTCCGCCTGCAGCGCTGGCACACCTGGTTCTAATCCTGGTCAGAGTGCTGGATTCTGTCCCGGTTGCTCCTCTTCCAGGCCAGCTCTATACTGTGGTCCAGGAGTGCAGAGGAGGATGGCCCAAGTCCTTGGGCCCTGCACCCACATGGGAGACCCAGAGAAGCACCTGGCTCCTGGCTTTGGATCAGCGCAGCGGCCATTGGAGGGTGAACCAACAGCAAAGGAAGACCTTTCTCTCTGTCTCTCTCACTGTCCACTCTGCCTGTCCAAAAAAAAAAAAAAAAAAAAAAAGCATTCTTAAAATCAAGCCTATTCCTTTGTACTTTGACAAGATTATGTTAAGAATTACTACATCTATATTCTTTTCTGGATTCAAGATGGTAATCAGAGTGCATTAAAATTTATAAATCTCAGGCACAATTTTAGAGTTTGAAAGAACCTCAGGGTTTTCTATTATCAGTTCATCAGCATCTTAGGGACAAATTACAAAGCTTCAGAGAAATGGCTGTGACTTGCTCAGGGTTCCCCAGCAGTAATGGAAGCATGGCAGGGACAAGGCTAGAACAAGGTCTTGTGGGTGTTTTGGGTTTTTTTTTAATGTATTTTTTGAGAGGCAGAGAAAACAAGCTCCTGTCTGCTAATCCAATTCCTCAAATGCCAGAAATTACCAGGTCTTGGCCAGGCTGAAACTGAGAGCCAAGAACTCCATCCAGGTCTTGCCTGTGGGTAGCAGGAACCTAACTACTTGACCCATGACCTGCTGCCTCCAAGGGTGCACATTAGCAGGAAGCTAGAATCTGAAGCTGTGCCTGGACTTGAACCCAGATGTTCCAATATGAAATACGGGCATCCCAACCACTGTGTTAACCAGTAGGCCTGTCCTGGACCAAGGCTTGCTAGTTCCAAACTCTGTTTGCTCCATCTCCAGTGTCTGGATTGCAGTCACAGCCTTCTATGCCATTGCTCTCTGCTCCAGTTTTTTCCTACCTCTGTAAAACCTTTATAAATGCTACCAGCCAGCTCTTCCATGTGTTTTCATCAAGGTATTCTCTGGTTGAGAAACCTAAAAGGATGGTGCAGATTTGCAGCACTACAAATTTTCTATATCAAGTCCAAGTTGGCTATTTTTTGTCCCTGGTTTTGAGTCCTTCTTTGCTAAAACAAGTTCCTTTACCTCTGTGAGCCTCAGGCTTCTCACCCACAGAGTGAAGATAATGATGCCTGCACCTTGGGGGTGATCTGAGGATGGAGTGAGGGGCTGTGTGGATGATGATGGAAAACTCACCTCATGCCTGCTTCCAATAGCACACACTGGCTCTGCTCATTTCTCTCTTGGGTTCCAGATAAATACAAGTTGGAATTATTCATCTGAAACAAAACAAAAACAAAATGTCAAACATGTACCTGCAATGGCTTCTCCACCAAGGAAACACCCAGAAGGGGGAATCCAATGCTCCTACTTCCTCAGGAGCATCTGGGACATTTCCCATTTCTACATATCCAGAGATCCTTAGTATCTCTTTCAGTAGCATTCATGGTTCAGGGCATCATATGGCTCATGTGCAAATGTAAAACAGTGCTTCTTGGAATCATTTGTCATCCCTAAGTTATATGCCAACCAGCCCTGTTACAATGAATCTTTGTTGAAGAAGGCAAGCAGATAATGGTTCCTATGCTCAAATTTTGTGACATTCATACCCAGAATGTTGAGAGGAACCATCACCAGGAAAATTCAATGGCTGTCAGCTGTGTCAACTGGGGTGAGGTCTTTCACTTCCCTGCCCCTAAGTTCTCTCACATGTTCTATGAAGGGAGGGGGTGCCCTCTTGATCAGACTGTTCAGTCCTGTTGCTCTATTCAAGGTTCACCAGGAAGAGCAATTTCCTTTACAAACTCTAGCTGTTCAGATGTTAAATCTACCCAGAAATTCCCATATAGACACATCGAGAATGAGGCTGGGCCAAATGTATGGGCGGTTGGTGGTTCAGGCCAGTTATATAAAATTAATGTTCATACTATGAGCACACAGAAAATAAAACTCCAAGATTAAGGCAGGATTTTGGCATTCATAGCCATAACCCTAGATAAGCAAAGACAGGCAGGAGGAGGAAGAAGGGTTAGGAAGGGGAGAACAGGTTCCCAAGGGAGCCGAGGGAAGGATTTTACTAGGGAGCAGGAAAATGATGAGGCTGGAAAGGTGAATAGCCAAAGACAAACAGTCCCATAGGGTCAAGCAGAAAGTGTAAAACTAGAGTAAGAGAGCAGTTTCCTAAAGCCTGAGCCCTTGTGGTTCAGGCTATCCAGCAGCTCATGTGCAAATGTGACACACACCCTTTCTTGGGATCATTTTTCCTCCCAGTGTATATGCCAACTGACTCTGGTGTGATGAACTTTTGGTGAAGGAGGAAAGAAGACAATGGTTCACATTTTATAAGATGAGAAACAAAATGTTGTGAGGATCTGAACATCTAGAGAACACCATGCCTGCCTGCCAGCTGTGTCACTTGTGGCCATGGCTTTCACCACCCTGACCTGTAGTTCCCTCAAATGTTGCATGAAACAGGTACATGATCTGGATTAACCTTGACTGTTCATTGTTCCAGAAAAAAAGTTTCAGAAGAAGCTTGTAATGACACATTGCTCTGCATGAGGAAGGGATTCAGGCTGGCCATTGGGAACCCCTGAAATTGGCACTCTAGCTACCCCCCAAAGCATTTTAAAAAAGTGTGATGTGTGAAGAACCCCAGGACCAGTGCACATTCATGCATAGTGGCCATGTGTTTATTGTTAGAAGGAAAGTTGGAGAATCCAGATGACTGAGAACAAAAACAAAAGATCAAGGTAACTCTGGGAAATACCTGTTGCTCTGAAGGTGTTTCCTGAATGTAGAGAGGGAACAAAGTTTAATGCCACCATGAAAACCAACTACACCACGACCCTCCTCAGCTCCTGCTCTATTTGAGAGGATGGTGAATTGAGGATGGTTTTATAGTTGTCCATACTTTCCTTTTATTTCTTATTACAATTAAAAGAGAAATACATAAACATAATTAGAAATAAGCATGTTAGTGCACAGAAGTTATAATAATGTTATTTTTGACCAAGAAAAAAAAAGGGTTGGACTGAGGCGTATAGGAACATTGTCTTTGTGTGCTATTGCAGGTGGCATCAACTCAGGCTAAGTGGCTATGTATTTTAGAATGTTATACATAATATACATTTGAGATTTTTTACATATTTGGAGCATGCATCCTTACTGGTGCATTAACTAACAGGCCCAATTCAAACCCCATATTGTCTTCTTGACCCAGTAATTTTCCTCAATAATGTTCTTCTTTGTCTCCTATATTAATCTTGCCAAGGTAAGTATTGGTAATAAGAACAAAAGTATCCTAAACATGTACAAATAGGAAAATGAGAAGGGAATCAAAAGTGTTCACTACAAAATCCAAGGAAATGAAGAAAATGCTGTGTGGGTTGAAATGAGATAAAAATAGTCTAAGAGAGAACAAAAAGCAAATGTAAAATTTCAGAAGTAATGTCATAATTATTCCAATATAAATAGTGTCAACACTCTAATGAAAAAGCAGATATCAGAATGCTTTAAAACTAAATCCAACCGTATACCGTCTACATAAAATCACTGTAGATTCAATAGAAAGGAGGTTCAAAGTGATGGACAGAAAAGGAAATGTAGAATTGTATCATAGGTAAAAAATCCAACTGGTGTGGTTATACTACCATTAGACAATTATCTGAGAGACAAAAATCATTGCAGGAGACAAAAAGGACATTACATATTGATACAAATTACTATGTTAAGAACATATAACACGGAGGGGCCAGTGCTGTGGTGTAGTGGGTTAATCTTTCCACCTGCAGCACTGGCATCCCATCTGGTTGCCGGTTCTGGTCCTGGCTGCTCCACCGCCAATCTAGCTCCTTTCTCAGGCCTGGTAAAGCACTGGAAGATGGCCCAAGTCCTTGGGCCCCTGCACCCATGTGGGAGACCTGGAGGAAGCTCCTGGCTCCTGGCTTCAGATTGGCACAGCTCTGGCCACTGCAGCCATTTGGGGAGTGAACCAATGGAGGGAAGACCTTTCTTTCCTGATTCTCCTTCTCACTGTCTGTAACTCTGCCTCTCAAATACAATAAATAAAATGTTTATAAAAAGAACATACAGTATGGAAGAGGCATTTGGCCTATTGGTTAAGATACCAACCAGTTAGGATGCCTAAGTGCCATATGCATATACTTGGTTTCTAGTCACAGTTATGGCTACTGGTACCTGTTCTGCTAATGTGATCACAGAGAGAAGCATGTGATGGCACAGGAACCTGGGTCCTGGCCACCAATGTGGGATATAGCTGTAGAGTTTCAAGCTTCTGGCTTTCGGCAAACCTGGACCTCACTGTATTGAGTATGTGGGAAGTAAACAATCACATTGCTTTGCTCCCCATCCAGCTCACTGCTGTGCAAATAGGAAGCAGAAGATATTCGTTCAAATACCTGGGGTTTTGCCACCATTTTGAAGACCCTGATTGAGTTCTGTACTCTTGGCTTTGGCCTGATTATTCCCAGGCTACTGTGCTGATTTGATGATTAAATCAGAAAGTCAAAGATATCTCTCTCTTTCCCTCCCTACCCCCCATCCATCTTTGCCTTTAAATAAGTACATCTTTTTAAAAATCACCAGAATCAAACTTGATTCTTTGACAAGTGAACACATATTATAAACACTTAGATTACAAAGGAGAGACTCAGAATCTTAACTCAGAAATGAAACATAGACTGTTACCAACGAATTCACAGAAACAGAATTATAAGAGAAGTCTATGGAGAAGGAACTCCAAAAAACCAGATAATGAATATAGGGAAAAATTCCCTGCAAACATGAACACCATCGAAATTCTTTACAGAATAATTATTAATCATCATAGACATAGTACAAAAATGATGGTTAAGAACAATGCCATGGCATTCATGTTTTATGTGTAGTATACCAGAGTTAAAACACAAATTTAACTGGTTGTGATCTCTGAGTTTTGTGTTGTAGAAGCAATCAAACCTTCCTACCATGGAGGATAGAACAGAAAAAGAGGTGTTGGTAGGAGAGGGGCTACATCTTGGCCTCCCAGTGCAACCTGTAGTTCTCAGCACAGAGAAGCTATTGTAGAATTGGTCAGCTGCAGCCACCACACTCAGTCAGCAACTGAAAAAAGAATCTTAGGAATGGGAAAGATATGCCCATTTCTCATTTACTATTATGAAGTTAAATACTTCTCTAACTCCAGTTTCAATAACTGAAGATAAACCTCAGTTGCCAAAAGTGGGCAATTCTGTAGTCAGATGTTCCTATGTGTTTCTTTGTGCTTATTGTTGCTGGTGCTGCAGTTGGATATCTATGGCCTTCTCATCTCACATCAGTCAGCAGATCAACTATAGCATTGTAAAGGTAGCAGCGGGGTACTCCTTGAGTAACTATCTTGTGAGAATGCAGTAAGTGAAATACCAGCAGAAAGATAGGAAAATTACGGGTTCTGGGATATAGAAGTGTCCTTTTTTCTTAAATAACTACAAGATACCAGGTTCTGGTGTCGGAGCAGACCACCACATTTTCTTTCTTTCTTTCTTTCTTTCTTTCTTTCTTTCTTTCTTTCTTTCTTTCTTTCTTTCTTTCTTTCTTTCTTTCTTTCTTTCTTTTGACAGAGTGGACAGTGAGAGAGAGAGAGACAGAGAGAAAGGTCTTCCTTTTGCTGTTGGTTCACCCTCCACTGGCCACTGCGGCCGGCACGCTGTGCTGATCCGAAGGCAGGAGCCAGGTGCTTATCTTGGTCTCCCATGGGGTGCAGGGCCCAAGGACTTGGGCCATCCTCCACTGCACTCCTGGGCCACAGCGGAGAGCTGGCCTGGAAGAGGGGCAACTGGGACAGAATTCGGCGCCCCAACTGGCACTAGAACCCGGTGTGCCGGTGCCGCAAGGTGGAGGATTAGCCTAGTGAGCCACGGCATCGGCCAGACCACCACATTTTCAACCTGTCAGCAACAGTTTCCAACTATGGCATTTCTATAGTGATCAGTGAGGTAACGTCTTTCAACTCTTTCTACTCAGAAAGATGGCATTCTCAGCTCATCAGAGACCAGGACCACTTTCTTGATGTATAGAATGTTCTAGGTATTGGAAGCCAGATCAGACCTCAATAGAGAGATAACCTGGTCGGAGACAATGACCACTTCCTGAAATGTATGTAAGGAAGCCATTTCTCAATTCACCAGAAACCAGACCCCTGAAGAAAACATATGCAAACATGAAACAAAACAACAAAGCAGGCCCCAACATAGGCGATTGATCAATCAACAGGCAATTGCTAAATAAGCTGTGTTGTCCACAACCTTACTGGAACACTCCCTTGGATCCCCTCCTCAGTGAAACTTTACTTCTCCTTTTTCTCACACTCATTATCCAACCTGAAATAAAAAACTGACTCAAACTCCTGCAACAATTTGATTCTGTAATTCTTAATTGTGATTTCAAATAAATTATTTTCCTAGGACATGCTGACAAATATGGAAACAATTATGGTTGAAATAATTTGTCAAAATTGCTGAGGGCTGTTCAGAGAAGAAACAGCCAAGTAATGTTTAAGACATAGGGTTCTAGGCTGGCACTGCGGCTCGTTTGGCTAATCCTCCGCCTGCAGTGCCGGCACCCCGGGGTTCTAGTACCAGAGGGGCCATTGGATTCTGTCCCAGTTGCTCCTCTTCCAGGCCAGCTCTCTGCTGTGGCCCAGGAAGGCAGTGGAGGATGGCCCAAGTGCTTGGGCCCTGCACCCGCATGGGAGACCAGGACGAAGCACCTGGCTCCTGGCTTCAGATAGGTGTAGTGGCCATTTGGGGAGTGAACCAATGGAAGGAAGACCTTTTTCTCTGTCTCTCTGTCTCTCTGTCTCTCTCTCTCACTGTCTAACTCTGCCTGTCAAAAAAAAAAAAAAAAAGAAATCATCAAAAACCAAAAAAAAAAAAACCATAGGGTTCTGTTGTAAGAGTGACCATATCATTTACCAAGAACCCCAGTATTGAAGACTATCACAACAGGCTAAATATACCAACAGATATATTTGAGGAAGCCATGAACATTCACTCTATAGTGCAGTCATGGAGCAGCATTTGATAGCAGACTAATACATTTGTGAATCTGTAATTTCTAGAGGAATAAGGACCCTCATGTGATATCTTTTTTTTTTTTTTTGGACAGGAAGAGTGGACAGTAAGAGAGAGAGACAGAGAGAAAGGTCTTCCTTTTGCCGTTGGTTCACCCTCCAATGGCCGCCGTAGCCGCTGCGGCTGGCACGCTGTGGCCGGCGCACTGCGGCCGGCGCACCTGGCTGATCCGATGGCAGGAGCCAGGTACTTATCCTGGTCTCCCATGGGGTGCAAGGCCCAAGCACTTGGGCCATCCTCCACTGTACTCCCTGGCCACAGCAGAGAGCTGGCGTGGAAGAGGGGCAACCGGGACAGAATCCGGTGTCCCGACCGGGACTAGAACCCGGTGTGCCAGCGCCACAAGGCAGAGGATTAGTCTAGTGAGCCGCAGCGCCAGCTTATCTTTTTCATATTCATTAAGATACTCCAAGATATTTTGCTTCTCCTTATCATACAGAAGCAAGATGTCAAATAGAATACATAAACTTATGTTCAGTAATTACTGTTTCAGTACTTTATCTGGTTTAGAAAGGATCTAGACTCTACTCTAGAGAGAAATAATATTAAATAAAGCTAGCCATTGTTTTCAGTAATTTCCTAGTAACTTTTTATAACATGTATGTATGAGGAGACAGAGCTACTATTATTAAGCCTATGATACTACTATTTTACTTACCAAACATTTAAATAATCACAAGCATTTGAAAGCAATTTGTTTCCTTTATTTATTTCTTGGAGGTTTAGAAATATATATCTATATATTTTTTCATACATTAAACACAACCATTCACATGCTAACCAAGACTAGGAATACAGGGTTACCACATGCTCACAGCACCTTCAATAATGGTCAGCTTGTAGCGTACAAAAACACTCTACAAGCTCTAGTTTTTCAGAACTAAAGGAAGAAGAACCAAGTGGCTTTTACCAGGTATCACGGGATAACCATTTATGCATGCCTTGCCAGTGAGGTAGCCTGCTGTCCATGACTCAGAAATGAACAAATCATGTTTCTGATCTTTGAAACAGGATTTCATTCACTTATGGAATAAAGCAGGAAGGCCACACAGTCATCTCAACACAGCAAGTGCCAGAAAAACACCATCTCTGTGCTGGGCCATGACATTAAGACAGAAGAGTTTCCAGAAACTGAGGCCAAAGAACTAATACTTAAAACCACTGGGGAAGTGACATTTCTAGGCTCATGCTCTATAAATGAAAATGCCACCCAAAGGTCTCTGACACACGACAGAGCAGAGCCACCATGCAGCAGAAGGCAGTGATGTTAGACACAGAAGCTGTACGGGTGGGCCAGGATCATTCAAGCACCAAAGAAATATACTCAAGCTGCTCCGCACTGTTGACTCCTCCATGGTTTCCACCATCCAAACCTGTAGCTTTGCTGTCACAGGAGCCATGGTCACTAAGAAAGAAGGGCTGACCGTATGAAGGAGGCAGCCCCAGCAGATGGCCCTGCTGTCGAGGCTAAGCACTGCCAATGCAGAAGCCAATGCAGCATGGCCTAGCTCCCCGCAACAGTAAATTTCCATGGCATTGTTTGCTGTGCCACTGTCCTGCTACCTTGTTGCCTGCATGCAGTGGGCGAGGCTGCTTCCAGGAACATGAAGGGAAGTTCACACTGTCAAGTAAACCCATCGGCTCTACTCCAGGCTGCTTAGTGAAACAACAGTAACACATACATTCATCTCCACTGCTGCCGTTCCTAACCAAAAATAGGCCTGAATTATAACAGGCATTCAAAGGAACCTGCAAAGCAATAACCTGGAGGAACAAATAGCTAGAATAGTTGGACTCCTAGAAAGCAAAGCAGACCAGAGAGAAGCATGAATTTATCACTGACCCAGGTCCAAATCACCAAGAAGCCAGACAGAGATGGAACATCACCCAGAAACTCTCCCTCCACACCTTATTTTTTACAACACATGGTTTAACTTCTATCCACAGCAATGGACTGAGATATGTTAATTCAAATTGTGATGTTTATAAAAAGCAAAGGAAACCCGGCCGGAAGCTGAGCGCAGGCTGGCTCGGGCCTCCACCGGCGGGAGGGTGGCCGTTGGGGCCGTTGAGGTGGCGGCGACTCTGTGCCCAGGGCTCCAGATGGAGGCGGCCCGGGATCCCAGGCCCAGGCTCTGCTGCAAGCCTGGCGGGCGGCTGGACATGAGCCACGGCTTCGTGCACCACATCCGACGGAACCAGATCGCCCGGTACCTCCCCGCCCCGCGCCACCGCCACCCTTGGCCTGGCCCGGCCGGCTGTCCCTGACTCCCACTCGGCTCCCCGCAGGGACGACTACGACAAGAAGGTGAAGCAGGCGGCCAAGGAGAAGATGGCTCTACCCACCCAGGCAACCCAGACTTGGAGGAGTCCAGTGAAAGCAGCAGTAGTGGTGGCTCTGAACTAGAGCCTTCTGGCCATCAGCTCTTCTGCTTAGAACACGAGGCGGACAGTGGCGAGGTCACATCAGTTATCGTGTATCAGGTATCGTGTATCAGGACGATGACTCAGGAAGGGTGAGCGAGGAGGTGTCTGCCCACACGCCTCTGGATCCGCCCATGCGAGAGGCTCTCAAGTTGCGTATCCAAGAGGAGATTGCAAAGCGCCAGAACCGTCACTGACCAACTTGAAAGCATTCTTTGCAGGCTGGATTCACTGCCCGTGGAAGAATTCTGCCCATGGAGCTCAGCCGTAGCCTGAGGGCACCTGCACCACTGTTTGATCTTGACACTGCCAGAGCTGCTGCATCCCCAGGGTCATTCCAAGACTCCACCTGGCCCATGTCCCCCACAACCGTTTACTGGTTGGCCTGATGACCAGCCTCATATTCTGGAATTCTCTGAGAATTCGGTGTGGCTGACTTGGTGTTCTGGGAGCACAGGCTTGAGGGCGAACCAGGGTCCATGCAGCCTTTCGCCATCATGCTGCGTTCTCAGAGGTCACATGCCTGGCTGCTTCGTGTCCCACCCAGCTCCGTGAGCGCTGTTATGTCATAGTTCCTTTCCTTCGTGTTGTGCTCACTTCACTTCCACCCTTGTTTCCCTGGACTTTTTTTTTTTTTAGCTTTATTCTTTGTTTTTCCTTTTCTTCATCTCTCTGCCTCAGGTCGAATCTCTCAGTTCTCTCCCCACCCCCTCAACAGGACTGTGCACCTGCAGCTGCTCAGGACCTTGGAGGGGGGGACTGTGAGGCTCTGCCTTTCCAACAAGTTCTCCAAGTAATTCTGAGGCCAGAAGAAAGTGGGAAACCTTTATTTCTGAGGCCCACTCACAAGCACGTCTCCCTCCCCTCCCATGCTTTCGTGAGCTGCTTGCATGCGCCACACCACTGTCAGACAGCAGACCTAGGAAGAAGATCCTGGTGCTAAACTGCAAGGATTTCTTGCAGCAAAACCTGCCTGGAGCTGCAGAATTCCAGCTGCAAATAGCTGCGAATAGACTCCTCTGCTCAGGCCAACCAATGGAGAATTATCAAAGCAAGCTTGAAACTAACTCTCCAACCGTGACTTAAAAGTCTAGACCATAAGTACAAAGGGAAACTCGACATTAACAATAATTGCCTGTTTGGAGCCCTAGTTGCAAAAAAAAGGTGGGGTGGGGGACTACACAACTCTCCTTATCTGTTCCCTCTTCCTGTCCAATGTCCTGTCCCATGCTTCCTCCCTCGCTATCTCAAGGATATGCATAAGGCAGCTTCAAAAAGTTCATGGAAAGTGGAATCGAAAGACAGTCTGAATTGTCTGTGAACTTCTTGAAGCCCTCTGGTGTACGTATAACTGAGGTCCTGAAAGAGTCCCAGGGTAGCGCTGCTCTTCCCGAGGGAACGTTTTTTTCTACCACAGGGTTAGGCTAAGGTCTGAAGTCCACAAGACATCGTGTGCACCAAAGTTTCCAAGGCACGTCTATCTGCGAGCAAATCGGCGTGACCTCAGTGACTTGAAGTTTACAGCTTAAGTGAGCCAGTGAGCCCTGGAACTTCCTGAAACCAAAGCCCCCTGGCCCCCTGGTTTCTCCACATCAGGGTCTCAGGATCAGGCTGGCAGTTCTATTGCAGCAGTTCTTCTCCTAAAAGACACCCAGGAGAACTGTTGGTTTGTGCCCCGCACTCCTGAAAATCATCTCCCTCCAAATGGGGCAAGGCGGCTCCTTCAGCTACGCCATTAGAACGTGGAATGCTGAGTTGCAGCCTGCAGCGCCAGGGAACGCTGGGACAGTGAGTGAGGCAGATAAGGTCGAGGGGCCTGGTTGTGAAAGCCAGTGAGCAGAGTGCTGCAAACCCGCAAAGCTGCACCAGGTTAAGTGCCTTGAACTTACCAGTCCTGGGCTCAGGTCTACTTTCAAAGGAGAAAAGTCTTTGCCCTCTACTTAGGCAGCTGGCTAAAAGTGCCTTCTGTTCACTACCCTCCACAGCCTGGGTCATGGAGGCTGTGCCGAGCCCTACCCCCGTTCTTCACACAGCCTAGAGGACCAGTTACTGTAGTCCTCCAGCTCCTCAATGGATCCTATGGTTGGGACATAGGACTTCACTGGAATTCCATGACGGCTTAGAAGGAAATACTTTCTGGATTCATCTCACAACTGGATCACCTGTGTCCTATTTTTATAGATCTCAGAACACCAGAGGGTTGAAGTCTGGGGGCGTGACCCCTGACATTTGAGCTTCTGTTCCTGTTTTGTGTGGAGGGAAGTTGTCAGTGTTTACACATCGTGTCCTTTCGTGTGTTTGTCATGGGATCCTCCGAGATCCCCTCAGGTAGATGGATTGAAACTCCTTGCCTCTAAACTTGCTTTTCTTGCAGCACTTTGCTTATCAAGTGTTTGTAAAACATTTTCTACCCAACAGAGCACTCTAATCCGTGTAGCATGACCTGTAAAGCACTAAGCCTTGTACCTGGAAGAGAGCCTGTCCATCAGAACTGGGCTCTCGGAGGCAAGGCTGCCTCTCTGCAGACGGACAGCCTCAGCCTTACCGCTGACTGCCACCCCCTACTGGAAGCCCCAAAATGGTACTATCTCATCACCGGACCTGCCTCCAGACACCTTCCACCAGTTACAAAAATTGGTGCTTTGCCATCCAGGACTGTGTTCTCCCACTGACTCCAGGATGTCTCAGGACTGCCCTGTGTTGTGTGGGACAGTGGCAACACTTTTGGACTAAATAGAACTTTCCAACTGGCTGCTTCATAATCAGTGTTCGTTTGATTAGATAAATTCTTGGCTGTCTTAAAAAAAGTCTGATAGGCATATCTCTCAGCATTCAATATGCAGTATTAATTCTTAACTGAAGGTAAGCCTGGATTTTAACGCTTTGTGTTTCCTGAGCCAGCAGGTGATGTCATAGGTACAAGGAACTTAGGCTTGCAGGGACTTTGGGCTGTGCAAGAGTAAACACTAAACCTTGAATCATAGCCAGTTGGCAGAGATAGTGCTTAAAGAATGTAACACAAGAAAGGAAGGGAATTATACAACTTTTTGGTTTGTTTTTGTTTTGTTTTGTTTTTTAATTTGAAAGAGCTCCCATCCATTGGTTCACCCCCCAAATGTCCACAATGACCATGGCCTGAGCTGGGCTAGGCCAGAGCCAAGCTTCAGTCAAGGTCTCCCATGTGGATGGTAAGAATCCAGTTACTTGAGCCATCACCGCTGCCTTCCAGAGTCTGTATTAGGGAGCTGGAGCCAGGAATTGAAACCAGGTATTCCTGGTGGGACATGGGCATCCTAACCACTGGGCCAAACCACCTTTCTCTAGAAAACCTTGTACCCATTGAGAGAGCCTCTGGAGGCCAACCAGCCAGTGGGCCCTTGTAGGCAATTACAAGCGCATCTCCCTGTGGAAAGGATGCTCATGTGGTCGGTCCACTCTGAGGGGCACTGCCTGCTAGAGATGAGCCCATGTGGAAGCGTTTGGAGGTAGTATGTATCCAGTCTGCCATTCATTTGGCAGGACCAGTGAATGGTTGGTAGATCCCCAGCCAGCTCACAAATTTAGGGGAACCTTTCTAAGAAGAAAGAACAGTAAGGACATCACTTTCCTACCTCTGAGCTGCCTTTTGGGAGAATTGCCACGGCATGTTGACAGTTAACTACTTGAAACGTCTTAAATCCCCTCATTGAATTCCTGCCCTGTTGAGGAATCAGCTGGGAGGAGCCATAGGCACCCACCCCAAACGTCCCCAGGAGTTGGAGCAATGTTCAAAACGAAAACCTGAGTGACAACTCCACTGCCTGCAACAGATGAGACTGCACTGCTTGTGTTAAATGTATAAAAAGCCATATGTTCTGTTTCCTCATTTCCAGTGTTTCTGCTGTGTGGATTAATAAAATTAAGTGCAAATTATGTGACTGGCCCAAGAAAAAAAGGTTCTTTTAAAATACAGTATTTTTTTAAACAATAAACTTACTCTTTTTACAGCAAAAAAAAAAAAAAAAAAAAGCAAAGGAAAAAGCAGTCTGAAAATCAGAAACCAACCCAGTGCTCTGATGTGCTTATGCTTTATACTGCAGAACTATTACTAGGCGTCAGCTGACTACATCTGAGTGGCTTCTCATGGCCACTCTGGAAACACAACTAATGGGAACTTGTGATATTAAAACCATGCTTGGGCCGGCGCCGTGGCTCAATAGGCTAATCCTCCACCTTGCGGCGCCGGCACACCGGGTTCTAGTCCCGGTCGGGGCGCCGGATTCTGTCCCGGTTGCCCCTCTTCCAGGCCAGCTCTCTGCTATGGCCAGGGAGTGCAGTGGAGGATGGCCCAGGTGCTTGGGCCCTGCACCCCATGGGAGACCAGGAAAAGCACCTGGATCCTGGCTCCTGCCATCGGATCAGCACGGTGCGCCGGCTGCAGCGGTGGCCATTGGAGGGTGAACCAACGGCAAAGGAAGACCTTTCTCTCTCTGTCTCTCTCTCTCACTGTCCACTCTGCCTGTCAAAAAAAAAAAAAAAAAAAAAAAACCATGCTTACACCAGAGAGGTGGGAAAGTAAATAAAATCGAGCAAATGAAGGGAAAAAGGAAACTACCTCAAGATTATCTGTCTTTAATGTTAAAATGATCTCCTTAGGTTCACATTAAAATGAGTTTATGCTTTCATCCCTTCATGAATGACAAGAGGGAACCTCATATAATGTTTGCAGTCAATAATGCAGAAGGGTTGGTATCCCAAAGAGCAAATGCAAATTCACAGAGAATAAAGAAATGACTGGAAAAATCAAGGATGAATAGATTTGTTAATTCATTAACCAAGGCAATGTTTAAAAATAAAACTACTTTGGGCTGACATTGTGGTATAGCAGGTTAAGCTGCTGTCTGTGATGCTGGCATCCAGTATGGGCACAAGTCCAGGACCTGACAGTTTCATCTCCTGTCCAGCTCTGGGCTAATTTGCCTGGAAAAACAGTGGCAGACGACTCAAGTGCTTGGTCCCCTGTACACATGCAGGAGACTTGGGAAAGATCTCTGGGCTCCTGACTTTGGCCTGGACCAGTCTGGGCCATTGTAGCCTTTTGGGGACTGGGCCAGTAGATCTAAGACCTCTCTGTCTTTCTCTGTTACTCTCATATAAATTTTAAAATCTTTAAGAAAACTAAAAAAAGAAAAAGGTCACCTCTAAATCTTGAAATTTACAGTTAATATGCAGTGGAATTTGATCCTTCAACTCTCACAATAAGCAAGCTTCCTGGGTTTTTCAGTGCCTCATGTCTGGAGGGTTTTATGGCAAGCTCTTTGGTCATCAGAGCTGATATCATGAATTTTTCTACATAAAGTAGGGAATCATTCAATGTTGCAAAGCTGTGTGCTTGTCTAACATATGTATACATCTCTGTTAGAGATGAAGGTACACATGAAGATATACAATAACAACACTAACAGAGATGTATACATATGTTAGACAAGCACACACATCACAATGCATGCATGTGAACACTAACATATACTCATGCACATGTGCACACAGATACAGACACAGATGCACAATCAGAAGGTTCCAGAGAAAGTAAATTTATCTCTATTAAGATGTTTGAGAATTTTAAAATGAAGAAAAGGAGACATTAACACAAGAAAGGTGGAATAAATATTCCCAAGCCTCTGAGAAACAGGGGTGCAGATACTAAAGCCTACGTCTTACTGCTCTCTTGTGGTGGTTCTAAAGAAGACCTTTCTGAGCACTGAACAGTCTCTCCTTCCTTCCCAAATGTCCAAAAAATAATAAGCCTCTCCAAATGTTTTGGAATCCACTATGAGAAACTGATGATATTTGACAATTATTACAAAACCAATAATGGAGTATCATTTGGTCAGAACTAATTACCTCCTGATTGCCAGGTTCTGCATTCAAGGACAATCATATACCAAATGCTTGGATTGGTTTAAATTATTATCCCCTAAGAATTCCCTCACTATATTTGTTAGCCATTTGCATTTCTTCTTTAGAGAACTGTCTTCTGACGTCCTTTCCCCATTTCTTAACTCGATTGGTTGTTTGTTGTTGAGTTTTTTATGTTGCTGATATATTTTGGATGTTAACCCCTTATCGGATAAGTAGCTCACAAGTATTTTTGCACTTTCTGTTGGACGTCTCTTCACTCTATCTTTTCCTTTGACATGCAGAAGCTTCTGAGTTTTGATATAATACCATTTGTCTAGTTTTGCTTTTGTTGTCTATGCCTTGGAGACCTTAACCAAGAAGTCACCATCTACACCAATGTCTTGAAGTGTTTCCCCTATATTTTCTCCTAGCAAATTTAGTCATAGGCCTTAAATTCAGGTCTTTAATGCATCCCCAGTAAGCTTAGGAGCCCCAAAATTATTCAGCTATCTGATGGTAATAAGGTATATAACATGCAATATCTTTTAAGATGATTTATTTACTTTATTTGCAAGATAGAGTTAGAGGAAGAGAGAGAGAGAGAGAAAGAGGAGAGAGAGAGAGAGAGAAAGGGGGGCATCTTCTATCTACTTCACTCCCCAGATGGCTGCAATGGCCAAGGCTGGGCCAGACCAAAGCCAGGAGCTGGGAGCTTCTTCCAGGTCTCCCACGTGGGTGCAGGGGCCCAAGCACTTCTGCTACTACCCCAGGTATGTTAGCAGGGAGCTGAATTGGAAGTGGAGCGGCCAGGACTCAAACTGGCACCTGTATGTGATGCTAGCACCTCAAGCAGTGGTTTAACCCACTGCACCACAGTACCAGCCCCCAAATGCAATCTTATTGTAAATACATCCTTAAGATGAACATTTTCAGAGAAAGAAAACAATTAGGAAAAATATTTTAATTCGGTGCGATTGCAGCATACAACACAATGAAAAATGGCTCTCAGATGAAAGGCAATCTTCCCTCATCAAAGCACAGACAAACCAAAGAGAAATTGTTTATTGATATTTCTCATTTCTAAAGTAAGTGCACTCCGAAGTCCCTTGTATGTTGATTTTCTACCAGTGTCTTGCATCAATCTCTTTGCATGGTCTGAGCATCGTATGCAATGTTCATCTGTGAGACAAAACCTCTGCATCACATGTCTTTGTGAACACTTGACTCTCTTTTCAGCAGGAAGCATGGACTCGTGTGTATACTCTTGTCCATGCTTCTGCCATTCTTTCTTGGGCTCATCCTAATTGGGCATTTACCACCGTTCTAGGGACACTTCCTGTATGGTCACTAGCCACCATGAGTCCCGTAGTGCCGCCTCAGCTCCTGACTTGTCCAACCTGGAGCTGATGCTAAACTTTTGGTTGCCTAATAGTAACTATTGTAAAGGACTCAGCCTAGGTATTATCCATTGTGATCCAATATTGTTGTTTCAAAATATTTGGCATAGCATTCCTTATGTTTTCCTTTAAGAACTCCCCCTCCCTCAGACCCTTTGAGTGCACCATAGTCTATTATGACACATGTTCAACCATTGCGTTGCTCTACCATTCCCAAATGAATATCATTCTTTACAAAACCTGATTATTTTTGCTTTTGAGATTGCCATTGTCCTGGGGATATCACAGAAAACCTGGCCAGGTGGCCCAAGGCATCATGTTCTCTCCCAAGAGGCCCCTTCTTTTCCTACATGCCCCAGACAGGTTCCAAGAGGCCTGACTGCTGGCCTTGGAGTTGTCACTGAGATCATATGTGAAGTGGGGGCCAGGATGAGCTCATTCTGGTGTTGAAGGTGCTGACCTTTTGAAAGGATGAAAGAGAGGTTGTTCTCTAGTCACTGAGCTGCAAGGGGCATCTCTACTCCTAGATTCAATTAATCCATAGCCTGGGGGAGAAAAAAACAATTTCCTGCAGCCTCAGGCCCCCATAGGCAAAAGTCCCTTCTGGCTCAGTCATCCTGCCCTCCCTGTGTACTCTCAGAGCCTCCAGAGGTTTTGTGGGGAGTCTCAGAATACCCTGATGCTGGTCAGTGGTGGTGAGGCAGGCCTGAGAATGGATCTTAGGCACCCAGGGTGTGGGGCTGTGTGAGTGGGCAGAAATGAGTGCAGGCATCCTCAACTCTAGCCAAGTACAAAGCACTAGAGAGAATCCTCTTCCTGGATCCAGGCCTTGGGGAGCTCCGGGCTGGTCTATGTATCAGTGTGTGCAAAGCTCATGAGTATTCACGTGGGGCCCAAATCACCTCATCGTTAGAGAAGTAACACCAGTAACTGGAACATCTCTTCTATGTGGTGTGGATACCTGTTCATTTGTCAGGCACCCCCCAAGTGGCACCTGGAGACCTGGCTTGGACTGGAAGCTGAGTATGAATTCTTGGTTAACAACATCCAGGTGCAGAATGCAGTTTCTCTCTGAATAAAGGAGAGAAGATAAAAATTTGGATGGGGGAATGAAGTAGCAGGGTAAGACCCTTCAAGCTAATCAAGGGTGGGTTATCAGGTAACTAACTAACAGGAGCTACCCTGCAGATTCGCTCTGGCAGGTGTGTTCCTGCAGGGCTCCTGGAGCTACATCCAGGCCTGCCTGTCCTCAAAGAGGCACCCCTGGTCCAGAGTGCAAATCTTGAGTTTTAATCCACATTCTGAGGCAGCCCCTGCTTCCCCCCTGAACTTAATTGTTACTGTGGATTCATTCTGAGAGGAGGAGCGCAGTGGGGGCAAGAGGCACGGAGTCACCACACAGATCCCAGGAGTTGGGTGAAAGCGGGTGAGAGGCGAGCAGCCTGCAGACTTATTTATTTCAGTTGGTACAACAGCTTATATAGTCGAAGCAGCCAATCCAGTCAAGGGGCGGTTTATGCCCTAACCAATCATAGCCCATTGCCAGGCAGGCTCCATTGCCATGTGGTTTCCAAAGCCATCCAATCACAGGCTATTGCCAGGCAGGCTCTGTTGCCAGCAGCCATCTTGGCATGGCCTTCTTGTTCCACCACATTGCCCCCTTTTTGTTTTTCTTTTTTTTTTTAGAAAAACCAAGATGGAAGAATGTTTAATTAAAAATCGCATCACTTCAGATAATACTCAGGCAATTTTTAAAATGTTCTGTTTCTGCCAGCACAGGAGTGTCTCCTTGGCACTAGGTAAGAGAAGGGGCCACATTCTCACCTTATAGTCTCCTCTGTTTGGTCCACTTCACCGACTTAACCAGGGAAGGAGGGGATGGTGACGTTGTCTACTATCAAATTCTCCTCCCCACAGCAACATAAATAATTGCTGTGGGCAAGAGTGAGCACACACCAAGTTCATCACCTGTCTCTATCTTGGTAAGTAAGGCTTAGTCTCATCCCAGGGGCATTGGAATTAAAACAAAATAACAAACAAAAGGAGCAGACCAACTGCCCGCTTCTCTTCAGTGAATATTCTGGCCGGCAAGCCAGGGAAGTGTCCTTGAAGCAGGTGTGCCGGCCCTCTGCCCAAAGGCCCAGCAAAGCAACTCTGACAGACTGTTGAGGCCACACATATGTCCACATTTCTTAGCTATTTTAGAGAAAAAGGAACTTTGGCCTGAATGTTAACTATACCTCTCGTACACATTTCATTTTAACATAAATAGAAATATATTATAATCCATTTAGAAATTCAGAAAAGGTTTAAAAAAGAAAAAAAGAGAAAACTGTCCCAAGCATCCTACTCCAATATAGTTTACACTCATCTCTTGGTATATTTCTTCCAGGTCTTCATACAAGGTATGTAAATATCACAGGGTATTGGCAAGTTTATAATTTTCAATGGAATTTCTATCAGTATTACCTCATAATTATAAATACAGTTATTGACAGGCTACCTAAAGGGTCCAAGTTACATTTTATAATTAATGTAAACATTTCTCAGTTTGGGGGTAAACTGTTTCTAAAATTTTGCTTTAATGGAACTGCAACTTCAGCAGTGTGGCTCTGGGTAACTTTTTAGCTTTTCTAAGCTTCTGCTTTTTTTTTTTCTCTTTCAAAACATATAAATAATATTAGTGAGCATTAGACTTTCATGATAGTTAAAATAGATAATGCATTCAAAGCAAGTCATATGTCATAAAACATAGGCTTCTGCTGAGTAAATAGTGGGTACTAGAGGTTAATTTCTCATTGGATTTTCTTGGAAGAAATATCTGCATACAAGGCAGAAACACATGAGAAAGGTAAGGATGCTCCAGTCTTTCATTTGGGAAGGAGATTCCACTGGGAATGTTAGTGGAGAGACAGTCAATACTGCCACAGCGAGAAGCCCAGGCGTGACCAACCTGGTCTTTGCGAGGTCAGGGCCATTTCAATTTTAGAGGTAGTGGAGTTAGAAGTACACTCACAAAAAGTATGGTCTTAGAAACTGTACATTTTAAACATGCACATTTAACAAAGTAACAAATTAAGAAAAACAACAGAAGTCAGAATAAGGGTGGCAGCCGTGGCACAGCGGGTTAAGCCACCTCTGGTGATGCCCACACCCTACATAGGAGTACTGATTGGGATCCCTGCTCCTCTGCTTCTAATAAAGCTTCCTGTGAGGTAGCAAATGGTGGCTCAAGAGCTTGGGCTCCTGCCACACTTAGGCCAACCCTGGCTGTTGGGGACATTTTTGGGGGATGAACCAGAAGATGGAAGGTCTCACCCTATGTGTTTGTGTTTTGCTCTATAGCTCTGCCTTAACAAGTAGATGAAAATAAAAAAATAAGAGTAAAGGCAACATAATAGCTTCTGTACAAAGCACTGGTTCTTAACTAGCACAATTCTGCCCCTTGCCAGGGAATATCTGGCAACGCCAAGAGGTATTTTGGGTTGTTACACCTGGAAAGGAGTGGTTAGGAGGCCAGGCTTGCAATGCACTGGGCAATCTGCAGCACAAAGACTTACTAGGCCCTGCTATGGTTTCTTTTTTTTTAATCTTTTATTTAATTAATATAAATTTCCAAAGTACGACTCATGGATTACAATGGCTCCCCCCCATACCATCCCTCCCACCCACAACCCTCCCCTTTCCCACTCCCTCTCCCCTCCCCTTACATTCACATCAAGATTCATTTTCGATTATCTTAATATACAGAAGATCAGCTTAGTATACCTTAAGTAAGGATTTCAACAGTTTGCTCCCACACAGAGACATAAAGTGAAAAATAATAGATGATTTTTTTTAAATGATGATGAAATCAGATCAGACCTATTGTCATGTTTAATCCCAGTGAGAGTCAAGTTGGGAGTTGATAATTTTTTTTTTACAGAAGATCAGTTTAGTGTACATTAAGTAAAGATTTCAACCGTTTGCACCCCCATAGAAACACAAAGTGAAATATACTGTTTGAGTACTCGTTATAGCATTAAGCCTCAATGTGCAGCACATTAAGGACAGAGATCCTACATGAGGATTAAGTGCACAGTGACTCCTGTTGTTGACTTTACAAATTGACACTCCTGTTTATGGCATCAGTAATCTCCCTATGCTCCAGTCATGAGTTTCCAAGGCTATGGAAGCCCCTTGAGTTCTCCGACTCTTATCTTGTTTAGACAAGGTCATAGTCAAAGTGGAGGTTCTCTCCTCCCTTCAGAGAAAGGCACCTCCCTCTTAGAAGACCTGTTCTTTCCACTGGGATCTCACTCACAGAGATCTTTTTGCCAGAGTGTCTTGGCTTTCCATGCCTGAAATACTCTCATGGGCTTTTCAGCCAGATCCGAGTGCCTTTAGGGCTGATTCTGAGGCCAGAGTGCTATTTAGGACATCCGCCATTCTATGAGTCTGCTGAGTATCTCGCTTGCCATGTTGGATCACTCTCCCCTTTATTTATTCTATCGGTTAGTGTTAGCAGGTACTAGACTTGTTTATGTGCTCCCTTTGACTCTTAGTCCTATCATTATGATCAATTGTGAACTGAAATCGATCACTTGGAATAGTGAGATGGCATTGGCACATGCCACCTTGATGGGATTGAACTGGAATCCCCTGGTATGTTTCCAACTCTACCAATTGGGGCAAGTCAGCCCGAGCATGCCCCAAGTTACACATCTCTTCCCTCTCTTATTCCCACTCTTATGTTTAACAGGGATCATATTTCAGTTAATTTTCAACACTTAAGAATAACTGTGTGATAATTGCAGAATTAAACCAGTCATATTAAGTAGAACAGACAAAAAAAATACTAGGAGTGATAATGTATTAAGTTGTCCATTAACAGTCAGGGTTATGCTGATCAAGTCACCATTTCTCATAGTGTCCATTTCACTTCAGGAGGTTTCCTTTTTGGTGTTCAGTTAGTTGTCACCGATCAGGAAGAATATATGGTATTTGTCCCTTTGGGACTGGCTTACTTCACTCAGCATGATGTGTTCCAGATTCCTCCATTTTGTTGCAAATGACTGGATTTCGTTGTTTCTTACTGCGGTATAGTATTCTAAAGAGTACATATCCCATAATTTCTTTATCCAGTCTACCGTTGCTGGGCATTTAGGTTGGTTCCAGGTCTTGACTATTGTGAATTGAGCTGCAATAAACATTAGGGTGCAGACCGCTTTTTTGTTTGTCATTTTAAACTCCTTTGGGTAAATTCCAAGGAGTGGGATGGCTGGGTCGTACAGTAGGGTTATCTTCAGGTTTCTGAGGAATCTCCAGACTGATTTCCATAGTGGCTTGACCAGTTTGCATTCCCACCAACAGTGGGTTAGTGTCCCTTTTTCCCCACATCCTTGCCAGCATCTGTTGTTGGTAGATTTCTGTATGTGAGCCATTCTAACCGGGGTGAGGTGAAACCTCATTGTGCTTTTGATTTGCATTTCCCTGATTGCTAGTGACCTTGAACATTTTTTCATGTGCCTGTTGGCCATTTGGATTTCCTCTTTTGAAAAATGTCTATTGAAGTCCTTGGCCCATCTCTTAAGTGGGTTGTTGGTTTTGTTGTTGTGGACTTTCTTGATCTCTTTGTAGATTCTGGTTATTAACCCTTTATCTGTTGCATAGTTTGCAAATATTTTTTCCCATTCTGTCGGTTGTCTCTTCACTCTCCTGACTGTTTCTTTTGCAGTACAGAAACTTCTCAATTTGATGCAATCCCAATAGTTGATTTTGGCTTTGACTGCCTGTGCCTCCCGGGTGTTTTCCAGAAATTCTTTGCCTGTGCCAATATCTTGAAGGGTTTCTCCAATGTTCTCTAATAACTTAATGGTGTCAGGACGTAGATTTAGGTCTTTAATCCACGTTGAGTGGATTTTTGTGTAAGGTGTAAGGTAGGGGTCTTGCTTCATGCTTCTGCACGTGGAAATCCAGTTTTCCCAGCACCATTTATTGAATAGACTGTCCTTGCTCCAGGAATTAGTTTTAGATCCTTGATCAAATATAAGTTGGCTGTAGATGTTTGGATTGATTTCTGGTGTTTCAGTTCTGTTCCATTGGTCTATCCATTTGTTTCTGTACCAGTACCATGCTGTTTTGATTACAACTGCCCTGTAGTATGTCCTGAAATCTGGTATTGTGATGCCTCCGGCTTTGTTTTTGTTGTACAAGATTGCTTTAGCTATTCGAGGTCTCTTGTGCCTCCATATAAATTTCAGCACCATTTTTTCCAGATCTGAGAAGAAGGTCTTTGGTATCTTGATTGGTATTGCATTGAATCTATAAATTGCTTTTGGGAGAATGGACATTTTGATGATGTTGATTCTTCCAATCCATGAGCATGGAAGATTTTTCCATTTTTTGGTATCCTCTTCTATTTCTTTCTTTAAGGTTTTGTAATTTTCATCGTAGAGATCTTGAACTCCTTGGTTAAGTTTATTCCAAGGTATTTGATTGTTTTTGTAGCTATTGTGAATGGGATTGATCTTAGAAGTTCTTTCTCAGTCATGGCATTGCTTGTGTATACAAAGGCTGTTGATTTTTGTGCATTGATTTTATATCCTGCCACTTTGCCAAACTCCTCTATGAGTTCCAATAATCTCTTAGTAGAGTTCTTTGGATCCTCTAAGTACAGAATCATATCGTCTGCAAAGAGGGATAGTTTGACTTCTTCCTTCTTAATTTGTATTCCTTTGATTTCTTTTTCTTGTCTGATGGCTATGGCTAAAACTTCCAGAACTATGTTAAATAGCAGTGGTGAGAGTGGGCATCCCTGCCTGGTGCCAGATTTCAGTGGAAATGCTTCCAACTTTTCCCCATTCAATAGGATGCTGGCCGTGGGTTTTTTATAAATTGCTTTGATTATATTGAGGAATGTTCCTTCTATACCCAATTTGCTTAGAGTTTTCATCATGAAAGGGTGTTGAATTTTATCAAATGCTTTCTCTGCATCAATTGAGATAATCATATGGTTTTTCTTTTGCAGTCTGTTAATGTGGTGAATCACATTGATTGATTTGCGAATGTTGAACCATCCCTGCATACCAGGGATGAATCCCACTTGGTCTGGGTGGATGATTTTCCTGATGTGTTGTTGTACTCTATTGGCCAGAATTTTATTGAGGATTTTTGCGTCTATGTTCATCAGGGATATTGGTCTATAATTTTCTTTCAGTGCTGCATCTTTCTCTGGCATAGGGATTAAGGTGATGCTGGCTTCATAGAAAGAATTTGGGAGGATTCCCTCTTTTTCGATTGTTCTGAATAGTTTGAGAAGAAATGGGATTAGTTCTTCTTTAAATGTCTGGTAGAATTCAGCAGTGAATCCATCTGGTCCTGGGCTTTTCTTTGTTGGGAGGGCCTTTATTACTGTTTCAATTTCTGTTTCAGTTATGGGTCTATTTAGGTTTTCTCTGTCTTCATGGTTCAATTTTGGTAGATTGCATGTGTCCAGGAATCTATCCATTTCTGATAGGTTTTCCTGTTTGTTGGCATACAGGTCCTTGTGGTAATTTCTGATGATTCTTTTTATTTCTGTGGTGTCTGTTGTTACGTTTCCTTTTTCATCTCTGATTTTATTGATTTGGGTCTTTTCTTTGTTTAGTTAGTTGGGCCAATGGGGTGTCAATTTTGTTTATTTTTTCAAAAAACCAGCTTCTCACTTGGCTGATTTTTTGTAGTGTTTTTTTGGATTCAATCCTGTTAATTTCTTCTCTGGTTTTAATTATTTCTCTTCTTCTACTAGATTTGGGTTTGGTTTGCTGCAGTTTTTCTAGGTCCTTGAGGTGCGCTGAAAGCTCATTTATTTGGTACCTTTCCAATTTCTTGATATAGGCACCTATTGCTATAAATTTGCCTCTCAATACTGCTTTTGCTGTATCCCATAAGTTTTGATATGTTGTGTTATTGTCTTCATTTACTTCCAGAAAGTTTGATTCCTCTTTTGATTTCTTGAATGACCCAGTGTTCATTCAGGAGCATGTTGTTCAGTCTCCATGTGTTTGCATACTCTCTAGGGATTCCTGAGTTGCTAATTTCCAACTTCATTCCGCTGTGGTCTGAGAAGCTGCATGGTATGATTCTAATTCTTTTGAATTTGCTGAGACTTGCTTTATGGCCTAGTATGTGATCAATCCTTGAGAAGGTTCCATGCACTGCTGAGAAGAATGTGAAGTCTGTAGATGTAGGGTTGAAAGTTCTGTAGATATCTGTTAGATCCATTTGGGCAATAGTGTCAATTAAATCTGCTGTTTCCTTGTTGATCTTCTGTCCGGATGATCTGTCTATTTCTGAGAGTGGAGTATTGAAGTCCCCCAGTACTATTGTATTGGAATCTAAATCTCCCTTTAAGTCCCTTAACATATCTTTTAAATAGACCGGTGCCCTGTAATTAGGTGCATATGCATTTATAATAGTTACATCTTCCTGTTGAATTGAACCCTTAATCATTATATAGTGTCCCTCTTTGTCTCTTCTAACAGTTTTTTTTTTTTTTGACAGGCAGAGTGGACAGTGAGAGAGAGAGACAGAGAGAGAAAGGTCTTCCTTTTGCCGTTGGTTCACCCTCCAATGGCCGCCGCTGCAGCCGGCGCACCGCGCTGATCCGATGGCAGGAGCCAGGAGCCAGGTGCTTTTCCTGGTCTCCCATGGGGTGCAGGGCCCAAGCACCTGGGCCATCCTCCACTGCACTCCCTGGCCATAGCAGAGAGCTGGCCTGGAAGAGGGGCAACCGGGACAGAATCCGGCGCCCCGACCGGGACTAGAACCCGGTGTGCCGGCGCCGCAAGGCGGAGGATTAGCCTATTGAGCCACGGCGCCGGCCCTCTTCTAACAGTTTTTGTATTAAAGTTTATTTTGTCTGATATTAATATGGCTACACCTGCTTTTTTTGTTTCTGTTGGCAAGGAATATCTTTTTCCAACCTTTCACTTTCAGTCTGCATGCCTCTTTGTTAGAGAGATGTGTTTCTTGTAGGCAACAAATAGTTGGGTTGTGTTCTTTGAGCCAGTCAGCCAAACGGTGTCTTTTAACTGGAGAATTCAGACCATTAATGTTCAATGTGACTATTGATAGATAGTGACTTTGCCCTGCCATTTTCCCGGAAATATTTTCTAGTATATGCTTTGAGCTTCCCATGCTCTTTTACTGGTAGGTGTTCTTCCTTTAGCTTCTTTCATATTGATGGCCGTGTTTCTGTGTTTCTGAGTGTAGCACATCTTTAAGTATCTTTTGCAGGGCTGGACGAGTGGCCACAAAGTCTTTCAATTTCTGTTTGCTATGAAAGGTCTTTATTTCACCTTCATTCACAAATGAGAGCTTGGCAGGATATAATATTCTGGGCTGGCAATTTTTCTCTCTTAGCACCTGTGCTATGTCTCACCATTCCCTCCTAGCCTGTAGTGTTTCTGATGAGAAGTCTGCTGTGAGTCTGATTGGAGATCCTCTGAGAGTAATCTGACATTTCTCTCTTGCACATTTTAGGATCTTTTCTTTATGTTTCACTGTGGTAAGTTTAATTACCACGTGTCGTGGTGAGGATCTATTTTGGTCATGTTTATTGGGGGTTCTATGCCTTCAGGAACTCCTAGAACTCGAATGTTGGTTTTTTTAATAGTATCCTGTAGATTCCCAACAATATTTTTTAGATTTCTAATTTCCTCTTCTTTTCTTTGGTTTGACTGTATGTTTTCCTGTGCTCTATCTTCTAAGTCCGATATTCTCTCTTCTGCTTCACCCATTCTGTTTTTAAGGCTTTCTAATGTGTTTGTCATTTGATCTATTGAGCTCTTCATTTCATTTTGATTTCTCTTCACTATCACACTTTCCTGTTCTACTAGTTTCTGAGTTTCATTTTGACTCTTCCTTAAAATTTCATTTTCACGAGAGAGATTTTCTATCTTGTCCATTAAGGATTTCTGTAGTTCAAGGATTTGCTTTTGAAAACTTCTAAATGTTCTTATCATAAATTTTTTGAAATCCGTATCTTGCATTTCTTCTATCTCATCATCTTCATACTCTTGGCTTGGGGTGTTTTGTTTATTTGGAGGCATCATAGTGTCATCGTTGATCTTGTTCCCTCGATTTCTGTGTTTGTTACTCGGCATAGTTAATTCTTCTTGTGTCACTGTGAGTTTTTTTTTTTATTTTTTTATTTTTATTTTTTTTATACTGTGTCTGTGTTAAGTGGACTGCCTGCTGTTGGAGGAGCCTTGGAGGCTTGAGATGGGTGCAGCCTGAGAGCTCTGCCTGGTTCTTCCTGGTTAAGGGTGTGCAAAGGTGACACCCTCAGGTTATGCGTGGTAAATCTCTCTCTTTTTATTTATTTATGTATTTTATTTATTCAGGGGGTAAGTAACACCGCACGGCACGGCTGTGCAGAATTGATGGTATTTCGCTTTCAGTCTTTGGCTTCTACCCGCAGAGTCCCAGAGTCCCTTTAGTCTCCTCTGGACTCCCACTGGGTTGCCTAGGCTACTGAATTGTAGTGACTCAGTTCCTTAGCTCTCCCCCATTGATATGTAAATCCAGAGAGGGGGCCTGCTCTTTGTCTCTTGGGAATTCTTCAAGCCTTGCAGCCTTGCAACCTTTGCAAGGTTAGGGGGAAGAGAAACCCCGAAGCTTTTTTTTCCTTCTTTCCGGTAGTGAGTTTGCTGCACTTTCCGGCCCCCCTCTAGATTCTGACCCCCGTTTCCCCACCAATGTCTCGGGTTATTGAGCTCACCTCCCCTTCCAGCGCCGATGTGTGGACTCAGAGCCCTGAGCGTCCCAAGTCTCCCCGCTGTTGTCTGTGTGGCATGCACTCCCCTTCGAGCACTGGCGTGCAGACCCTGGGGCTTCCGCGGCTGGGTCCCGCAGCTTGGCTTCCGCGCGGTGGGCGACCTTGTTCTCCCAGTAGGTCCTCCGATTCACGGCCACTGGATCCAGAAGAGTTTCCCCTGCAGTATTTTCCTGGTTCTTTTTTCTGCGGCTACCGTAACTCCCCTTTTATTAAACTAAATTTTCCCAGACTATCGGTGCGTGCCCTCACTATTCCGCCATCTTCCCCTTTTTGTTTATTTTCGAGCAACAGGAGGCATGATTCTTGGCCATACCATTGTTGACCCCGTTTCCATGTGGTCTCCGTTCATGGCTGTGCCTGTCTTAGGTTGTCCGCCAGGGGATCTTACCCGTCATTGACTAACCAGCACTCAAAACGGGAGACCATAGGAGTGCTTGCTCAGATGGGGGTAGGAATGAGGAACAATGGTAACCGCATGCAGGCTGTGGGCCATTTGAGTGGCTGACCAGAGCTAGTGGGGGTATAAAACAGTAACAAATATGGCTATGGGCAGTTCCTCAGGGTAGGATGATAGGGCAGTAGCTTGACAATTGGTAGCAGGTGCATCCACTAACAAGGTGGACTCTGTCTTGTTCAGCTAGTTCTGGTTGACTATCAGTTGCAGGCTTGATGTTTCTGGCTGGTACCCAAATGGGCTATCCCACATTCTCTGGATAGACACAAGCATATCCTTGGCCCTTGGTCAGCAAAAGCCTTTCTATGGGTGTTGGAATCCAGGGCCTGAATTCCACATCTGCTGCTACATTTAGGGCAAACATGCAGGTGGGATGGGGTCTAGCAGCTGCTCTGAGAGCCTGGGGTACCTGGGAACTGCCACAAACATGGGGACCCTCACTGGGTGCAGATGGGATGACCTCACATGGGTTATTGCCTCAAGGTCGTCTAAGTTCATCCCATGGGTATCTGGGGGGTGTCTAACTAGGCATTGCTGCGTTGTCTGCTGACACGTCATTTTCACTGTCAGAGCGCTCTCTCCCTAAGTCATCAACTGATGTCTGTGAGACAGGGACCTGCAGTGACAGGCTCTCATCACTCACAGATTCATTATGTTTGGTCATCTGTGTGGGTTTCTGAGAGGGGGTATCTTTCCCATGTTTGAGTGCTTAAGAGCAGAACGGCACGCCAACTCTAGCCAAAGGAAAGACACGCACAGCACTGCTGCCATAACAAAACAAATTCCTAGCACCTCAGTGGTTGATGGCATTATGCAGGGGTTCCCTACGTTAGACAGACAGACAGTGGTGTATCAGGTCGTACGTTTGTCCTGTGCTTAGTGGGAGACTTCCTTGATTCGTTAGGTCAAGGCCATATGCTCACACGGTGTCTCCGGAGCGTCAACTCTCTCAAGGGAGGGTAGATGACTTGGTTCCAAATTCTGGGATGATCAGTCCCTTATGTGAATTCACCAGGTGAACTGAAAGTAAGAGGAGCTGAGAAGCGGCGTACACTTCTGGGAGATGTGTGCTTAACCTGGGATCACTTAGACCGAGAACAAGGACAAGGAAAGGGGCGTAGGAGGGGGTTTTGTGCTCACCCTCACAGAACCGAACAGCACACAAAACACCGAGGGGCCTACTTGCCAAAATCAAGGGAGGACCTCACCGAGTCCGACACACTGTCTCTCTCTCAGTCACATTGGTGCCAGATGTTGCTGTGGATTCATTCTGAGAGGAGGAGCGTGGTGGGGGCAAGAGGCACGGAGTCACCACACAGATCCCAGGAGTTGGGTGAAAGTGGGTGAGAGGCGAGCAGCCTGCAGACTTGTCTATTTCAGTTGGTACAACAGCTTATATAGTCGAAGCAGCCAATCCAGTCAAGGGGCGGTTTATGCCCTGACCAATCACAGCCTGTTGCCAGGCAGGCTCCATTGCCAGGTGGTTTCCCAGGGAGTTTCTGAAGCAATTCCTGAGTAACTGATGCTTTCTTGCCAGCAGCCATCTTGGCATGGCCTTCTCATTATACCACACGATCCCTTAAGGGTGCAGGGGCCCCGACATGTGGTGCCAGTGCCCCCCGAGCCATGAGGGTGCCAGCATCCCCAGCCCCATGAGTGTGCCTGAACTACCAACCCCATGAGGGTGGCTGCTGCCCCTGACCCTGTGAGGATGGCTGCCACCTGACCTGGTCAGGGTGGCTGTGGCCACCGACCCTGTGATGGTGCCCATGCCCCCTGACCTGTGAGGGTGCCTCTGTCCCCCGACCCATGAGGTTGCCAGTGCCCGCCAACCCCTGTGGTGCCAATGTCCTCCATCCCCCATGAGGATTTCTGAGCCCACCCAATGGGGAGAGGTTGTCTACATGCCCCCCCACACAGTGGCAGTCACAGCTACCCCCAGCCCTCCCCCACCCCAACCACAGCCCACAGTTGGGCCTTCCTCAGTCTTCCTGGGCAGACAGAACTCCAGGAGGCTCCCGAGCTGTCTTTCAGAATCCCTCTCAGTGCCCCCTGAGGAGAGTCAGCCAAGGTAGGCACCTGCCACTCTACCTGCCTCAGGACCGCATCTGCCCCACTGCACCAGCCCCACACTGGGGGGCGCCCCTGTGACCTCAGGGCCAGGCCCCTCCCTCTCCCTGCAGCTCCAGACTCCCTCTTTCCTGTTTCTGTCCTTGGGCCAGCTGGCTCTCTCCTCTCCCTTCCCAGGCAGCCTCGGGACTCAGTGTTGCTGCCCAGGGCCTCCGTGGCTGAGCCTGGGGGTTCTCGGGACAGGATCCACACCACTGGCAGAGAGGCCAGGGAGCTTGTGGTTGATGGTGTAGGGGCTGGGAACTTGGGGGGTGTTGTTGTGGAACAGCCAGAGGTCTTTGAACTTCCTCCTGGGCGTGCCACACCTGCCCCAATCTGAGTTGTGCTGCTGGGGGCAGGGGGCAGGGAGTACTAAGCCCCCCAGCCTGGGAGCCCCAGCACAGGCCAGGGTGAAAGGCTGGGGGTCACCTCGTCCCTTGGGTGTGCAGTTGAGAGTGGCCGGGGGTGAAGCCTTCGGTTGCTTGATGACCTCAAAGCCTGAGAATCCTCTGCACCCATCAGCCCAGGTGAGGCGGGGACACACAGCCTCCTGCCTCCCATCTGGGCATTGTCACACCTGCTACTGGCTGAAGGCAGGGTCCTCAGCCCCAGATGAAGCCCCGTAGCCAGGGCAGGTCAGCTACTCTGAGTTCCGCCTGGCCGGGCCGCAGAGTTGGCCTAGGGCCCCACCTACCACTCTTTGCTGGCCTCTGACTCTCCCTCTTCTGCTTTTCCCCAGCAGGGAGGGCCCAAACTCGCCTCCACGACCTGCAGCCCCCAGACCAGCCGAGGCTCCCTCTTAGATTTATGAGTCTGTGGCCCCCTGCCCGCCCTGCCTCCTCAGGGTCCCCTCAGAGGACTCCTGGGGTTTTTGAGTACCCGAGGGGCCTCCAGCACCCCCTCCAGCCATCTGTTTTAGCTGCACGCTCCTGGTTCAAGCAGGGTTCTTCCTCCTGTCTTTCTCCATCAGGCCTGCTGGCTGCCACGTGAGCCTCCCAGGCTAGTGCTGGCCCTGGCCAGTGGGTCCAAAGGCAGGGCCATCAGTGAGGAGGGAAGCCCGAGAGGGCCAGGCAGTGTCAGGACTGTGGCACTGCTGCCTGGGAGGTGAGTGAGAGGTGGCATGAGTGGCAGGGGAGGCCCTCTCCAGCCTCGACTCCCCGGAAATTCTGGTCATCTACTCCAGCTCCTCCTCCCATCTTTCTTCCCCTTCCTGTCCATGGCCTTTTCCAGAAAGCTCACCCACATGCCCACCTGCTGCTGCTTCCCACCTCCGCCCTGCCCACCAGTGCCATGGCCTGGCTGCTCTTGCCTTACCACCTGTCTCCCTCCTCTCTCTCTACTGTTCTCTCTGCTTTCTCTCCCACTGCCAGCCGATTGGGTCAGGCAAGGCCGTCCCATCCTGAGAGCCCCAGGCCCCCCTTTGACATCTAACCAGATCCTTTCTCTTCCTCGGAGACCTCCCTTTGCCAGTCTGTCCAGAGAGCTGTTCTGTGACTTGACAGTGGTCCCTCAGCCCCTAAGCCTCCCCCTCATCTGTGACTTTCTGTTGTCTGGTGAGCTCACACCTCCAGGCATGACCTTGGTGAAAATTTGTGCCCCTCTGCGGTCCTACTCCTGCCCTGTTCTATAAATATAAATACTCATAAATACACACACACACACACACACACACACACGTGGCAGTGCCCCTGGAGTTGCAGTGTAAGGAGACCAGCCTGGAAGAGGCCTCTTCACCCCACTGAACGCTCAGCACAGCACAGAGGCTGCCCACTGCTGGCAGGCCCTGCTGCCCTGTGCAGTGCCCACCCGCAGCAAAGAAAACCCTGGGCCCTGTGACAAAGCTGCTACACATGGGCCAAGCAGTATGGCTCTATCTCTTTATTTCAAGATAATAACAGGAGCCACATCACCATGGTGCCACAACCCTATCTCCGCCTCTTTCCTGGGCCATAGACTGTCAATAAATAAGTTTCCCAGCCCCAAATAATTATTATGACCTCCTCCTCATTTGCGAGCTCCAGCCTCAGCTATGATACAGGGGAGGCCCTACCCCCAGCATATACAAAATATACACAAGTACAATATGTACGTGGGGGTGGGGGTGGGGAGGCCCACTGGAGGCAGCCTCTTCCCCTCATCAGGCCTAGAGTTAGCCCCAACTGTCCTAGGGCCTGACAGAATGCTGCCTACTGCCCTGCCCCAAAGTGCCTCCAAAGAAAAGGGAGTCCCCTGAATGCCTGCCTAGCCTGCCTCGGCCCTGCCTGGCTGGTGTGCCTCTCTTAGTAAGGGGACAGGCGCCCCTGCATCGCCTGCTCCAGCCTACCCTTTGAGGGCTGTTGACCGTGCCTCCCAGCTGGCCTGCCTGGGGGCACAGGCACGGAGTAAAGAGCTGGACCACGCCTGGCCTACCATGAGCGCCACCTGTGGTAAGCACCCGGCCTCCCATTAGCCTCAGCTTGCCCAGGCCACCCTGCAATTTGGGACCAGGAGCCCAGAGAGGACCCTCATCCTATTGTGCCCTCCTCGCCCATATACCCTTACCCATGATGCCCTGGCCCAGAAGTGACCCTTACCCATGATGCCCCTGGCCTGGAAGTGACCCTTGCCCATGATGATGCCCCTGCCCCGGAAGTGACCCCTGCCCAGCGATGCCCTTGCCTGGGTGCCCCCGCCCAGCAATGACCCTCAATCAGATGCCCTCCTCGCCTGATGCCCTCATGTCCATGCCTGCTGATGCCCCCATGTGATGTTCCTGGCCAGATTATGCCGGCCAGGCTGACACTTAGCCCCAAGAGGGGCGATGAAAACTGCCTGGCTGACTTGCCCAAGTGGTTGAGCATCCCCTGTTCTTGGCTGTTCTGGGGGCCACACAAATGCTGCCTGTGTTGGTCATGGCCTCTAAAGATGGAGCTGGAAATGAGGGGGCCCCAGGAGCCCCCGGGGTCCTCCAGAGAGGCAGCCTAAAGAGGCCTTTCTCTCCCCATCAGGGGTTCTGGCTAAGGAGGGAAGGGAACTGGGAAGGAACGGCAGGGGATAGGGTGGCTAGCAGGGGTGGAGTGGCAAGGATGGGGTTGGGGCTCTCCGGGCTGACGGCATCTGGTGTTTAGACGATAATTTCGTCATGCTCGTCAGCCTGGTAGAAGAAGGGGATGCAGTGGTTGGTGCCCAAGCCTGGGCGCTCCCAGGGGTTCTGCATCTCCTGTGGCTGCTTCCTGAGCTGCTGCACAATAGGGTTCTGCTTGTGCAGCGCCTTCTTCTCAGAGTGCAGCTGTTTGTAGGCGGCAACGTGCTGCTGCAGGTGGAACAGGCACTGGTCGCGCTGTTGGTGCAGACCCTGAGCCTTCTGGCTCTTCAGCTCCATCTGCGGAAGACCAAGGCGGGTGGGGGGAGCATGAGGGCAGGTGGTGGCTTGCTAACTGATTCCACTGGTTGCAGGGGAGTGGCGCAGAGCCCTGCGTCTCCTGCACCCAGCCTCACACCTCATCCCCTTCTTTCCCATCACTTTAATTTGAGGCCACACACGAGAGGGAAGGCATCATCTTTAGGGGAACACTTGTGCCTAATACTTTACATGCACAATCTCAGCTCATCCTCAACACCTGTGTAAGGAAAAAATGCTAAGTTCCTTTGTCAGGAATCTGAGGCTTAGCAAAGGGTAGCTAAGGTGGGTGAAACGCCTCTCGTGGGACAATGATGTCCAGGCCTGGGAGGATCCCGGGGCTACCAGCCCTAAGAGAGGCAGGACAGTCGATATGGAGGTCACCTGTCACTCCAGACTGGAGCGGCCTCCCTCCTGGGCCTAGCACTGCCCTCCCCAGAGACTTGTCCCCATGGCCCAGTCCTTCACAGTCAGGCTGAGCATTACCGTTTCCTTCAGCTCCCCCAGCTTCTCCTGCAGCTGGCCGAGTTCCCTGGCCAGCTCGTTCTTGATGTGCTGCTCTGCCTGCAGCGAGAGGGTGAGCCGCATGTTGTCATTGCTCTGCACAGAGAGAAGCAATCCGTTGCCACCCAAAGCGGCTGCATCCGGATCCCAGCACCAGGTGTCCGCCTCCCATAGTGCCTGGAGGGCTGGAAGCTCAGCCCCTCTCCTCCGACAGACATTTGAGCAGGGTCCTGGCTCACAGGGCACCTGCCTAGGTCATCACCGTCCCCTTTGGTGGGGGGGGAGTGAAGGCCCAGAGGGAAGTGTTTTGTGCCAGAGGCCTTGCCCAGGGAGGCCGAACGCACCAGTCTCACGAAGCCATCCTGCAGCTCAGCCAGCTGCTCCTTGAGCTCCCAGTTCTGCAGGAGCACGCGGCTGATAGTCACGCGGTCGCTCTGCTTGCGCTCCTCGGCCTGGCTGCCCCACAGCTCCACCTCCCGCTCCAGCTGCAGCAGCCGCTGTTCCTGCTGCTGGTTCAGGCGACTCAGGCCTGCGTTGTCCTGCACCTGGGCCTGCAGCTGTCCCGCCAGGCTCTCCAGCTCCTTCTGCAGCTGCTCAGCCTGCGCCTGCAGCTGCTGTTCTGCCTCCGACGGCCCCATGGGGGAAGCTGGGGACTCTGGGGTGGGAGGCTCAGCTGAGAAAGGAAGCAGCCATCAGGGGCCCTGGCCTCTGGGTTTTCAAAAAGCTCCTGTCTTGGTCCTTAGCTCCTCAGGCCAACTTCTTGCCCCCACCCCGGTGCTGGCTTTTTGGCTAACAACTTTCCATATTCAGATGGTCATTACCCTTCCAAGCCAGGACACAGAGTGCTTGACCGTGCATGGTGGACAGTGGGTACACCACCCCTATTTACAGATGAGGTCACCTATGCTCAAAGAGATAACAAGACTTGCCATCCACCGGCACAGACCTGCTTCCCTCTGCCACAACACCCCTCGCCGGGGCACCTGACACCCATCCGGCTCCCAGGCCACCTCTGCCCCTGCTTACCCATCTGGCTCTTGAGCTCGACCACGGTGGTCTCCAGCTCCTGCTTCTCCTCCCTCAGCGTGCAGAGCTGCCCAGAGCACAGGGAAAAGAGCCATGAGCAGGGGCCACTGCCTCCCTCTGCACCGACGCTGCCCCCAAAACCCAAACACGCAGCCACCTCTGGCTGCAGGCCTCAGCAGGTGCACTTGCTGTACTGTGCAACTTAGGAAGCAGCAGGGGACGGCCTCCTGGGATCCCGACACCCACACAGGAGGTCTGGATTGAGTTTCAATCTCCTGGCTTCAGCCCTGGCTGTTGAAGGCATTTGGAAAATGAACTAGTGGATGGAAGATCTCCCTCCATCTCTGTCTGCCTGCCTCTGCCTTTCCAACGGAAACCGAGATGCTTAAATACACATTTTTGAAAAGCTGTATCACTGAGATTCTGATTGTGTAGGTCCAGGCAGGGACTCTCTCTGCAGAATTCTAGCAATTTCTGGAGGATTCTAGGGCAGGACCAGAATAAGGATTCAGAATTTCCATCTCTTGGCTGGGGGCCTCCCTGACAGTCCCTGGGGATGGTGGCCCCCGCGGGCTAGGGCTGGGGCTCCGTGGGCTGCAGCCTCTTACTTGTTGCAGCAGCAGCTCAGACATTTCCAGCTTCTTCTGCAGCTCCTCCGTGCCCAGCTGCAGGGTCTTCTTTTCGGTCATGAGGACTCGAAGCCTCTCTTGGAGCTCAGAGTTCTGCTGCTTCAGGTCCTCATTGTTTTTGCTGTAGTGAGAGGAATGAGCAAACAGAGTGGACCACTTTGGTGACCAACCCACCTTTTGCTGCACCTGCCAAGAACCTTGGTGTTGGAGGGGTCCCCAACAATCAGGTCACTCCCGTGGCAGGCCAGAGAGAGGACCTGAGCTGCCTGAGGCCATCGCATGAGCTGGTGGCACAGCTGGGACCAGAGCTTGGCTCTGCACACGTCCCAGCCTGTACAGCCACTTCCTCCTCATGCTCCCCGGCACCCCTCCCCTCGTCACCTGTACTAAGGTCCCCCAAACTCCTCCCGCCACCTTCCCCTTCTTACTTGTTCTTGTATAACAGCAGTTTCAGAGCATCTCGCTCTTTGGTCAACTCCTTGGTGTGCTGCAAACACAGAAAAGCTACGTCAGATCTCAGGGACCCTGGAGGGGGAGGGGGTGGGGTGCAGACACAGCAGCCGTGCCATGAGCAGACACAGAAATCACATTACTTTTTCCGCTTGCTCCATAGTTTCTTGGTTCTGTTGTTTCTGTGGGGAGAGTCAAAGAAGGGAAGGTGACTAAGGATGTCCCCTCTACTCCACTCCCAGAGCAAGAGGGGGTGGGCAGGGGGCCAGGGCGGGATGGGCATGTTCTCAGACCCTATGGGCACAGGACCTGTCCCGAGGCTCCCAAGGAAAGAGCATGTGGGTCTTTGCTGGTTTTTGCTCACAGCTGTGGAACCGCGTCTGAATCGGGATTCTTCTTAGGGGACAGTAAGGTGAGCCTCCAGAAACGGAATGTGAGAAAAGACGGGCCTTCCACTAGGTTTGGATTTACAGGGGTGTGCGCATCGTTCGACGGCTCAGCACATGTTACATAGGGGTTGGGGCTGCTCTTAACAGCGGGGATACAGGAATGAAAAGCACAGGTAAGATCCCTTCTCGCCCTAAGGTTGACGTCCCAGGGAGCCTGGAAATCTTGGATTCTTAGAGCTAAAAGAGACCTTTGACAACTGCCATTTCAACCTCCTTGGGAAACTCAAGCCCAGGGTGGAGAGGCGCTTGTCCAAACTCAAAGCTCAAGTCAGGGCCTGAGTCAGGGCAGGGACATGAGGCTCGTGGCCAGCGCTGAACGAGAGGCCACAATCCCAGGGCCAGTGTGGCCAGGGTGCAAGCAGGGGTGTCTGGAGAAGAGAGGAGGCGGAGAGGGCAGTGACAGGACGAGAGCCATGCTGCATGCTCCATGCTCTGGGGTCCCTCCAGCTGAGACCTGGCCCACCCAGCACCCCACTCTCCCTCGGCACCAGGGGGCCCCCAGCCCCTTTCTTCAGAGCCCATGGGGAAGCGGAAGCCCAGGGTGGGCAGCATGGAATCAGGGGACCCCACTGGGCTCTTACCAATTCCTCTATGGTGTTACTGAGCTGTTTGTTTGTTAGATAGCTGGAGTCCAGGGCTACTGCCAGCTCTTGGTACCGGCTCTGAGGCGCATGCAGAGAGGAGGAGTTGCAGGAGGGTTGGGGGAGAGGTAGAGAGAGCAGTCATTAGGGCTGGTGGGGGGGCATGGGCTATCTCAGCTGGCAGTGGGGCACTCAGCCCCCGCTGTGGGAGAAGGGGGGGGCTGGCCCTGCAGAGCCACTCACCTCCAGATCCTTCATGTAGGAAGATGTGAGGCCCTCTCCACCGATGTAGGACGTTGACTAGAACAGACAAGAGCTCCCATGGAGACGCTACGTCCTCTACCGCCAAGTCCCTACCCTTGGACTACTTCTCTACCCCACCTCCACCTGGCAACTCCTCTGCCCAGCTTGGCCTCTTCCTCTCATCACCCTCTATGCCTACCCTCAGACTACCTCTCCACCCCACCTCCACCTGGCAACTCCTCTGCCCAGCTTGGCCTCTTCCTCTCATCACCTTCTATGCCTACCCTCAGACTACCTCCCCCCCCACACCTGGCAACTCCTCTGCCCAGCTGGGCCTCTTCCTCTCATCACCCTCTATGCCAGCTTCTCCTGGGTCTCATCACCATCCCCCTCCCTTCCCTAGTGATGCTCTCCCTATGCTTCCTGCGCTGAGATACATTGTCACCGTTCTCATGGCCATGTCCTTCATCTGTATGGCTTCCAAGAAGAAGCCATCACCCAGCCTGCCCAACACGGCCCAGCAGGTCAGTCTATTCCAGGATCTCCCCATCTCTCAGGAATCCCAGCCTCCATTTCTGTCCTTTCCTCTCTCTCCTCCCTTCCTGAGTCCCAGTGTCTGGGGTACCTCGGAGACAAGACCATTGAGCTGCTGAGCAGGTTGACGCAGGCTCTCCGTGGAGGACAATGTCCTAGGGACAGACACACAGAGGTTAGGGGTGCAGGGGCTTGATGCAAAAGAGGT
This sequence comes from Oryctolagus cuniculus, assembly GCF_964237555.1. Classification (NCBI taxonomy): domain Eukaryota; kingdom Metazoa; phylum Chordata; class Mammalia; order Lagomorpha; family Leporidae; genus Oryctolagus; species Oryctolagus cuniculus. The sequence goes on from NC_091443.1 coordinate 117,199,590, forward strand.
CCTTGGGCCGTGGCCTGCCCTCACTCCCATGGCTTAGGGACTGCTGCCCGCACAGGAAGACACTCACTTGGTCTCATCTATGAGGACAGGGCCATAGTCAGCATCATGGATCTGAGGGAGAAGAAAGAAACAGTGATCACCTGATTTCCAGTAAGAACCACCCAGGGGTGGCAGGGGCCCAGCTCCTTCCAGCAACCTGCCACTGCCACAAGCTCAAGAGAAAGCCCCGCCTTGGCCTCCCCCACCCCAGTGCCGGGAAGGGTGCCTGGCATTGGGAACCAAGCTGCGGGAAGAAAGGAGAAGAGAAGGCACAGCAGGCGCAGTCCTCTGGGAAGGGAGATGGTGCAAGCATACGGGGGTAGCAGGCACAAGGACAGAGGCACAAACCTGAGTTGGTGCCATGCTAGTTAGACTAGCGCCAGGGGACGCTACACCTCCAGGTAACACGGTGGCATCAGCAGAGGGTGGTGCAGGAGCAGCGCGGTCTTTGGGCGCCTGTCAGGGAACAGAGCAGGGGGTTAGGGGGCCATGCAGGAGAGGAGGTGCCTCGCTGCCATGGACACAAGGGCGCAGGGCAGGTAGGAAGATGTTGTAGCAGTCAGAGTGACAGTCACACATGCTGGGAACCACAGGGGTTGTGGGAATGGCTTGCCCAGGCTTGGGGACACGTGGCATCTTTTCAGGTGGCCAAAGCTCAAAGGAAGGGGGGGCTACGACCTCCATGGACACGAGGCCCTGGTTCTCCCTGGACCTCTGCAAGGGCTCTGACCTCCGGCAGCCACAGCAGGCAGAAGGAACGGGCACCAACATCAGGGAACACGGCAGTGTTCTTCTAGAAAGCCAGTCTCTGCCGCACAGTGACCCTAACTCTAGGCCCCTGCTGGGCCGAGGCTGCTGGTGGTGACGGGGCTCCCTCCAGGTAGCTCTCTGCCGCTGCCCTCTCCTGCTCTCCGCCCTTTCTCCCTGCCCTCCTCTCTGCCTCAACCATCAGCTGCATTTCTCTGATTCAGGCCTTTCCAAGGAGAAATGTTGCCCAAGAAGCCCCTCCCTGCTTTCTGGAGATAAAATCAACCACAGCCGCCTCATGGGCATACCTCTCAGCCCAATCCCGCAGCTCCAGAAACACCTACTCTACCAAAAGAAGCCAGGAAATCACAGGTAAGACATCTGCTCTTTGACTTGGCACATGGAGGTCATGGCGCCTCATTGCCAGAAAAACTACTAGGGAACAATGTGGGGATCTAGCACTTGGAGCCATGGAGAAGCCTCTCCTCCTTCTCCCGCAGCGGGACCCCCTCCCTCGGCCAGCCCCATCCAGCTTCTTCCCAGGCTCAGGCCTAACTCTCGGTCCAAGCATCTGGCTCTAGAGACCACCTCATGTCAGCAGGCCAGATGGCCTCACACAGCCAAGATGGCTGAACAAGTGACAGTAGCCAGAGGAGCTGAGTGGAGGCAGGCAGTTGCTGGCTGCTCTCTGGACCCTTCAGCCCTGGCCTCTGAAAACCCCAATCGGCTGCCTCCTTAGAGTCCAGGCTGCAAAGCCTACAGATGAGGATGAGGCGTGCTGAGTCTGCAGTTTTACCGTGACCATGGCCTGGAACCCACCGCCCACAGCGATTGTTGTCCTCAGAACCCACTGTTGCCTTGACAACGTCTGTGACTGCATCTATCAGGTAAGAGCAGCGGGCCAGGCATGAGACTTTAGAGAGGCTGCACTCCCAGCCATGGACCCAGGTCCCTCTTAGCATCTTAGTTCCCACTGAGCTCTATTTTAGACACAGAAACAACAGGGGAGTGAGGAGAGCACTTCTCTGAGCAGTTTCCTTGACTTGTTAGGTTTATTTTATTTATTGGAAAGGCAGAGTGACAGAGAGAAAGGGAACTCAGAGAGAATCTTCCATCCACTGGTTCACTCCTCAAACGGGCACCATGGGCCAGACTGGGCCAGGCCAAGCCAAAGCCCAAGAGTCAGAAACACCAATCAGATCTCCCACATGGGTGCAGGGGCCCAAGCACTTGGGCTACCTTGTGCTGATTTCTCAGGCACATTAGCGGGGAAGTGGATCAGAAATGGAGCAGCTGGGACTCAAGCACTCATATGGATGCCAGTATCATAGGAAGTAGCTCAACCCACTGTGCCACAACACCAGCTCCTCTGAGCAATTTTAAATATAGGTACCGTGGCCAGTGCTGTAGTTTAGCAGGTAAAGCCACCGCCTGCAGTGCCAGCATCCCATATGGGCACCAGTTCAAGTCTCGGCTGCTCCTCTTCTGATCCAGCTCTCTGCTATAGACTGTGAAGGGAGCAGATGGCGGCCCAGGTCCTTGGGCCCCTGAACCCATGTGGGAGACCTGGATGAAGCTCCAGGCTCCTGGCTTCCGATCAGCCTAGCTCCGGCCGGCGCAGCCCTTTGGAGAGTGGACAGCAGATGGAACACTTCTCTCTCTCTCTCTCTCTCTCTCTCTCTCTCTCTCTCTCTCTCCTCTGTAACTCTGCTTTTCAAATACATAAATAAGTAAATAAAAATTGAATCTATGTATCGTGATTATTTTGTGAACAACCAATTCACAATTCTAAGTCTTAAGGTGGGAGCTTAGCCTAGGTGTCGGGATACCAGATGAGAAGGCTACACCTCACTTCAGAGTGCCCGAGCCTGATGCCTAGCTCCAGCTCTAACTCCAGCTTCCTGCTCATGCCAACCTAGGGAGACACGGTGATGGCTCAAGTACACTGAGCTCCTAGAAGTCATATACACAGCTGTCAGGACTTCTCCGTGCCTGGGCCCTGCCCAGACTATGCCACTTGGTGTCTCCTCTGAGGCCATAGAGTGAGTCACGGCCCCTGGCCAGACCTAACTGGGTGGGAGCAGCCATGATGGTTGACCAGCCACCTGTCCCTTTCCCCAGGCCCATCTCTGGATCAGCCCTGCTACACTGGCTTGGCTGAAGGCCCTGGGGCAGTTAGACAGGAAGTGCCAACATCATCTGCAGGTTATGGCCTACCTAGCCCCATGTGCCTGTGCCCTGCCCCTCCCCCAACCCAGGCTCCCTGCAGCCCTGAAAGGTGTTCTATGACCTCACAATGCTGCCTATGACCTCTTTGCTCCCTCTGCCTCCCCCACTCACCACGTGGATGAATATTACCCACTTTTAATCTTCACACTGGCCTCAAATGCCACCTCCTCAAGCTGCAAGTCCATTCGGAACCCACCTCCCTCACCTAGCCACGCAGCTGGCCTATTGCCGCCTTTCCCCTGCCCCTCTCAGAGGACTCTGTCACCCCCACGGTGTCTCCTGTCTTGTTCTTCTACTTCCACCACTGTGCAGCCAATGCCTTTGCCGTCCACGGGCCCAGTGAATACGGTTGAGCGTCCCATCTGATTTGTCAAAGAGATGAGGGGCAGGCAGAGTGTCCTAGCACTGGTCTGTCTGGGTAGCCTCACATCCTTGCTGGTTAGTTCCTCTGAAAAGCTGACCTCCATCCTTGCGATTATAAAGCCAATTCATTTTCTCTTAATTCTACCTTCTCACTCTCAAACCAAAATGGAATTCATCAAGTTGAAAAATCACTCACTTCCATCTGGTCTACTTGCCCAGAGGGCAAAATGTAACAGAGTTTGTATTTTTTCAAATATCTCCTGGTCTGACCGCACCGGGCATTCAAAGCCCAAAACCCCACAGACCTGCTCTGAAAGTTATTCCCAAATTACCGAATCTTTGAGGTGTGCCTTACCCTCTCCAAGATGATAAAAGACACGAGGGAAGGGAAAAAATGCAATTAACCAAGCAGGGGAGGAAGCAGACATAAGCAGGCCGAGGGTTAATGGCAGCAACATAAAACAAGCCAGGGGCAGAGGCTCCCCCAAACGAGACAAGCCTCAGGGACATGCACACCTGCGAGGCAGCAAGCCAGAGAGGGGGTCTCGGCACTGCCTCCCCTTCCACTTGTCCTATGGGGCAGCGCTACCCCATCGGAACGGTTAAGGTCAGACACCAGCACCTTCAGTATGGCCTGCATCTAGAGGCGGTGAAAAGGGGAAAACAAGGGCAGGGGAAGACACAGAGACGTGGCTTAGAGAGAGGCGAGGATGTCGGGGAAGGAAGAGGTGGAGTCAGGAAACGGAGGCTGAGGAAGAGCAGAGATCCACACCGTGGCCCCCCAGGCCATCCTCTCAGACTGGCCATTGCTGCCTCACCAGACAGAGGGAAAAGTCCCCAGGCCCCAGAGTCACATGAAGCGCAGTCACTGACCAGCACGGCTCTCAGACCCTCCCCCAGACACGACCCCCACTCTCCATGTTAAAACCAGACTTCTGCAGAAGGGTTCTCTTGAACAAGGGAGGCTACAGCTCAACAATTAGAAGACACTGTTCCAATCCAATAATATCTGACAGCCTGAAACTGAAGCTCAGGGGAGGCTGTGACTTTTCTGAGGTCACCCAGAGCCAAGGCCGAATCCCAGTGCCTGGGGCTTCCTAAGGGGACAGCCTGATGGCCAGGCTGCTCTCGCTGACCTGGCTTTTCCTGAGGCCAGGGATGAGGAAGTCGCAAATACCAGCGACTATGAATGTTACAAGACCCTGTATTCTGGATTAATATGAGAACAGCAAAAACTCTCAAACTTTGTGAGTAAAACATCAGCCCTATCTGTTTCACAGATGTGGAGAGAGAGGCCCAGAAAGCTTGAACAGTTTGCCTTACATCATATCCCTAGCAGAGGGAAAGGGAGCATTCAAACCCAGAATCCTTGACCAGTAGCTAACACTCCCTTCCACCATCTTCCACTGTCCTCTGGATCCCCAACCCCCCACCCCCCATTGCCCCTTAGCCCCCGAGCCCCCAGCAGCCTGTCCAGCCAAGACTCACATCCTCAGTTGAGTGACAACCCCGAGAAGTGGTTGTCTCAGGGCTACTGCCGTTTTTAAGGTTTTTCTTCTTTTTTCCTCCTGCAGGACCACCAGGCCTGTTCTTCCGCTGATACTCTCTTAACTGTGGAAAGGAAAAGCAGTTGATTCTCTGGAATGCCCTAAGCCCCTGCGGTCACATCCTACTTCACAGTGTTCACAAGAGCTCTCATGTCCACCACTGACTTCATGCCACTGACAACCCTTCAAGGGGCTGGAATGATCAGTTAACGTCTGAAGAACTGACAACATGGCTTCAATAAAAGGGAATGATGGAATTTAAAATCAGCTTCCAACTCTCACTTCTGGGGTTCTGCCAAGAATCAGCAGCTGCTGGGAGCAAAACCAGAGGTAGAGGTAGAAGGTTAAACATTATGGGGTCAGGAATTGTACTTTGTGTGGTTTGGAAACAAGACATTGGGTCCTTTCTTCCATATCAGAACCTCACAGAACTTCGAGGGGCACCCCGAGGAACCCTGGACACCGAGGAGAAAGAGTAGAACCCAGGCATTATTCCAGCCAAGGGCCCATTATGATGTCTTGACAGGTTCCGTCCCAAGCCACAGGATGGCCTCACCAAGCTGCTCCCTCGCTCCTCTGTGGCAGTGCCCTCACCCAGCTTCAAAAACTCCCCTGGGGAGGGTTCAGGCTATAAAGTTTAGTCTCCCAAGGTCTGTTTCACAGACGGTCACACAGCTGTCACTCCAGAGAGCCTGAGTGTGGGGCACTCTGCTCCCAGGGTCAGGGAAATTGAATGGGAGCCTGAGAACTCGCACACCCCCCAAAGTCTCTGGAGAGTAGAAACCTGGGGGAAAACCAAACCAGTTTTCCCGCGGTCACCCAGAAACACTGCCCACACTTCCAGCTCCCCGGGAACGGGACACATCTCACTGTCAGTGTCCGAGCTGAGGAAGGGGGTCCCCAAGTCCCCAGTCCCCTTGCAGGCGGAAGCCGAAAGGGGGTGAGGACTTAGGGGACTGGGGCGGGAGATCAAAGCCCGAGCTGGAGGTAATGCCAGTCCCCAGGGGGATTTGACCTCACTACATCCCACTCTGCCCTACCCACGCTCTGCGCAGGGGGAGGTGGGGCACAGGGTAGGGACCCGAGTCCTTGGAGACTGAGCCCACAGACCCCAAGGAGGTCCGGCTTCGGGAGGCCAGAGGTGAGGTCTGAGGCTGGGCCGAGGAGCCCCAGGAGCCAATGGCCCAAAGTCACCCAGGGGCGACAAGCCAGGGCGGGGGCTGGGTGCTGAGGGGGTGGTGCTGGCTGAGAGGACTTGGGTGGGGGAAGCCAAGGGGCGCTCGGGCTCGACCCGAGTGTCTGAGGAGCCGCACAGACCCCGCCACGGACCGACAATCAGACGGGCAGTGGGCTGGGCCGGGGGGCGCGACCCGATGTTTTACCTTTTTCTTGGCCGCAGCCAGTTTGCTCTGTCGAGTTTCCTCCGACACCGCGGGGCGGGGAGGGGTCGGGGGGAGGGGGGGCCACATCACCACGATCCCGGCAACCAATGCGAATTGCTCCCAGCAGCTACCGCGCAGATGTGTGACTGAGCCAGGAGACGCCCGTTCAGGGCAGAACTAGGCGGGGCTGGGTGGGCGTGGTCGCCACACTTCAAGCCCATTGGTCAGTGAGAAAGATGAAACAAAGAAGGGCGTGGTCCGAGGCGTCAAAATGGGAGCTGCGCGTGCAGCTGTCACCGCCCACTCTGGGGGCGGGGCGATTTCCCTTGGGTGCGCGCGCAGCTTTCTCTAGTTAGTCTGCGGACCCCAGAGGCCGCTCTCCGGCCCGCGCCCTGGACCCCCTTTCTCCACAGGCGCCCCCGAACCGGGGCCTTCGGAACCCAGGGCTCAGGAGGTGGGCGGAGCGCAGAGCAGGGGACACTGCATCAGTTCACGAGCCCTTTCTGACTCCTCCCAGATGTGCCCCAGACGTTCTCGTTTCAGAAATCCCCTCGGGGGTCCCTTTCACGTCCTCCATACACTGCCCCTCTCACACCCAGCCCTTCCTCGAGGGGCCCCACACTGATCCCGAAAGCGCGTCTGTCCCCGCCCAGCTGGATCCAGTCGGGCGCGCCCAGTTCCCGGCGGCTCCTCCTCCCGCGCCCCCACGGGCTCCCTTTCCCCTCAGAGCAGCTCCGGGGCCTCAGCCTCTCCCACGCTTCCCTCCAGGGCTGAGCAGACCCGGCCGCAGCTGCCGCGGGGCCTTCCGGTCACGGTGAGTAGCCCGCGCCCCCCCGACCCTGTGCGTGTGCCTGCGCCCCCCGACCCGTGAGGAAGTCTGTGCCCCCGACCCATCCGTGTGCCTGCGCCCCCCGACCCGTGTGGATGGTTGCAGACCCCATCCCGTGAGGTTGTCTGTGCCCCCCGACCCGTGTGTGTGCCTGCACCGCCCAACCCCATGAGTGTGCCTGCGCCCCCCTATCCGTGAGGATGTTTGCGCTCCCGAACCGTGAGCATGGCTACGGACCCAGACCCCGTGAGGATGCCAGCACCTCCCGACCCCGTCATGGTGGCTGCACCCCCCCGATCCGTGAGGAAGTCTGTGCCCCCAGGTCTCTTGCGTGTGCCTGCGTTCCCAGATCCGCGCGGATGTCTGCGCCCCCAACCAGTGAGGGTGCCTGCGCCCCCTGACTCCGTGCATGTGCCGGAGCCCCCAGACCCTGTGAGGATTTCTGTGCCTCCCGGACCGTGAGGGGGCCTGCGCCCCCCGACCTGTGAGGAAGTCTGCGCCCCCCAACCCCATGAGTGTGCCTGAGCCCCCCGACCAGTGAGGATGTCCAGGCCACCGAGCCGTGAGCATGGTTGCGGACCCCGACCCCGTGCGGGGGGCTGCAGTAGACATCAACCCGTGAGGGTGCCAGCGCCTCCCAACCCCGTGAGGGTGCCAGCGCCTCCCAACCCCATGAGGGTGGCTGCACCCCCGACCTCTTGAGGTTGCCTGGGCCCCTCGACCCGTGAGAGTGCCAGCGCCCACCGACCAGAGAAGATGCCAGCACCCCGACCCTGTGAGTGTGCCTGGGCCCCCAACACTGTGAGAATGTCCGTGCCCCCCGACCTGTGAGGGTGCCCGTGCCCCCTGACCCGTGAAGTTGCCAGCGGCCTCCAATCCGTGAGTGTGCCAGCACCCCCGATTCTGTGTGGGTGCCAACGCCCTCCATCCCGTGAGGATTTCTGAGCCCACCCAATGTGGGGAGGATGTCTATGTGCCCCCCCACACAGTGGCAGTCACAGCTACCCCCAGCCCTCCCCCACTCCAACCACAGCCCACAGGTGGGCCTTCCTCAGTCTTCCTGGGCAGACAAAACTCCGGGAGGCTCCCGAGCTGTCTTTCAGAATCCCTCTCAGTGGTCCCTGAGGAGCGTCAGCCAAGGTAGGTACCTGCCACTCTGCCTGCCTCAGGACCACATCTGCCCCACTGCACCAGACCCACACTGGAGGGCACCCCTGGGATCTCAGGGCCAGGCCCCTCCCTCTCCCTACTGCAGCTCCAGATTCCCTCTTTCCTGTTTCTGTCCTTGGGCCAGCTGGCTCTCTCCTCTCCCTTCCCAGGCAGCCTCGGGACTCAGTGCAGCTGCCCAGGGCCTCCGTGGCTGAGCCTGGGGGTTCTCTGGACAGGATCCGAACCACTGGCAGATGTGGGTGCCTGTTGCTGTTGATTTCTCAACAATGTTGCAGTGGATTCATTTCTGAGAGGAACAGCGTGGTGGGGGCAAGAGGCGCGGAGTCACTACACAGACCCCGGGAGTCCAGTGAAAGCAGGCTTGAGGTGAGCAGCCGGCAGACTTGTTTATTTCAGTTGAAACTACCTCTTATATAGCCAAGACAAGCCAATATGGTCAAGGGGCAGTCTATGCCCCATCCAATCACAGCCTGCCAGGCAGTTTCCAAAGCCATCCAATCACAGCCTGCCAGCAGCTTCCAAAGCCATCCAGTCACAGCCTGTTGCCAGGCAGTTTCCAAAGCCATTCAATCACAGCCTGTTGCCAGGTGGGTTTCAAAGCCATTCCTGAGTAACTGATGCTCCCTTGCCAGTGGCCACCTTGGCATGGCCCTCTCATTCCACCACACCAAGCCATAACAAAGAGCTGGATCAAAAGTGGAGCAGCTGGGACTCAAACCGGTGCCCATATGGAATGCTGGCACTGCAGACAGTGGCTTTACCTGCTACACTACTGTGCCAGCCCCAGAACAAGCATGTATAACACAGCAAGTTAGAATATTGGATTTTGAATATGAATTCACATTAGGATATGCTTTATATTGTAGGAGTTTATGGATAGAGGTTATGGGCAAACACAAGACTTGTGTAGGTAAGTTTTACATAGATACTTAGGCATGAAGATAAATTTTTCATTACCTACACAATCATATTATTGAAAAATAAAAATAGAGATAAAGGATGGAAAAAGAAAGCAGAGGAGTCATATGTGATTTTTTTTCAGGGCCCATATAAATAGTGACACTTTGGCAAGGGATTTTTCATGAGATTGTTTTAAGGAAGAAATTTTTCTGAAAAGGAAACTCAAATGTAGCACACACTTATTTTCTATGATATTTCTGCTTAAGCAAAGTGCTTATGCATGTATTACTTTCTTGTAAATTCAAAATTACCGGACAGTTCATCGGGAAAAACAACAGGAGAAAGTCAAAAAATTGATTTAGAGTTCACTTTTCTTTTACAATGTAGACTGACAAAATATTTTTAAAATAAATGTAACCCTTGATATTGTAGAAATATTGCCATATTGCAAATGTGTGAAATATGGGAAATACTTATAAATAGTAAAAACACAAAAAGACACACACACACACATAAACTGTACACATACTAGGGTCTATTCTTATCTTTAGGGGGAAAGGACTCAAAGATAAATGTCTCCCCAGTTTTTTAACTCAGAACTACTCTCAGTGGTTCACACATTTTACTGATGAGTAAACTTGCTTCAAGTTTTCCATGAATAGAAATTGAGAAATTTGTCAATTGTACTCTATGGAGCATGTAAGTGACCATACCATAAACTCTCAAATGCAATGGTGTGTTGGAGTTCTTTCCTGGATATTGTTCCTGACCTTGTGGGCAGTGAGAGCCACAGGAGAGTCAAAGGTACTTCAACTGACAGATCTGTTACTTGGAGGCTCCACAAGGAATCAATGACATCTTTGTGCAACTTGAGGGCTTGGCTGCTCCTCTTCTGATTCAGCTCTCTGCTATGGCCTGGGATAGCAGTAGAAGATGGCCCAAGTCCTTGGGCCCCTGCACCATGTGGGAGACCTGGAAGAAGCTCCTGGCTCCTGGCTTCGGATTGGTACAGCTCCAGCTGTTGTGGCCAATTGGGGAGTGAACCATCAGATGGAAGATCTGTCTCTTTCTCTCTCTCTCTCTCTCTCTCTCTCTCTCTCTCTCTCTGCCTCTCCTCTCTCTGTAATTGAGACTTTCAAATAAATAAATAAATCTTTTTAAAAAACTGTCAAATAACCCAGCTTACAGGTCTTAAGAGTACCTGAAGATGTAGAAAGAGAGAATGGAATAGAAGGCCTATTTTTGTGAAATAATCACAGAAAACTCCCCCAATTTGGAGAAAGAAAAGGATGCCAAGTACAGGAAGCACATAGAACACATAAGAAACATGACCTGAAAGGATCTTCACCATGACACATTGTAGTCAAACTTTCCACAGTAAGGCATAAAGAAACATGTTCGTATGTGTTTTCTGCTGTAATCAATTTCTAAAGTGTATACACTGACAAGAAGAACTACACAGAGTACGGTCATCGAACAAGGTATATCTCCTGAGAGGGGCTCCAGGCGGCTCAGCCAGTGCTACTGTTTGTGTTTCCCACACCGCAGGAGCCCTCAGGAGGATGCTAGGACTCCGGTATGCAGTGGGCTGGCCGTCAGGACCACGGGGTGGTGTGCAGTCCCCGCCTGCAGCTTCTTTGAACCCTGGGGCATCAGCTTTCCAATCTCTGTGTGGTGAGGAAGAACTTGAACTTACTGTATGACCCGATTTCCTTGAGTGAGGCAGCAGATCTCAAGCAGGCCTCTCGGCGTAGGGGTCTGGGTCAGTTTTCTTGTTGCTAATCGTGCAGCAGCACAGGCTCGGTGTGTGAGAAGGAAGCAGTATTATTGACCTCATGGTTTTGGTGCAGGGTCTAGGGGCAGCATCCGGTGATGATCTTCTTGCTGGTAGAGTCCTGGGGTGGCACAGAGACCAGCGGACAGACAGAAGGGGTGCAGAGGGGGCCAATCCAAAGTGGTCTATGTTGCGGTCCCCTAGGGATAAGGCGTTAATCCATGAACACATGAATGGATTTATCCTGATCACTTCCTGCAGGGCCTCACCTGTTCTCACTGCTGAATTTCTCATCACTGGATTAACTGCGCCCATGAGTTTCAGAGGGGATAAACCATGTTTAATAGAGAGCATGCAGGCTTGCAGGAGGTCCCTAAATTTCCAGGTCTCCTCCCACCACCTAGTTTTGAGATTTAGTGCTTCTGCCCCTCATGTGGAAGAAGGCACCCTTTCTTAGGGCTTTCAAGGAAAGAAGGAAAGGACTTCAAGCTTTTCTTCCTACTAGGATCACCTATTATTTTCATTGCTTGCAACCTCATCTGATTTTCTGAATCACGAACATGATTATTGCCTGAGTATTACCAAGAAAATCTTACAAGTTGTCATGTGACATGCTAGAAAGGACCCGTGTGTGTTGAATGTCCTTATGTACTTCTGTTGCCATGTCAGGGATTTTGTGCCTCAAAAAATGTTCCCAAGGTCGTATGTTTATATTTGTTTTTGACAGGCAGAGTTAGACCTCGAGAGACAGAGAGAAAGGTCTTCCATCCATTGGTTCACCCCCCAAATGGCTGCTATGGCTGGCATGCTGCGCTGATCCAAAGCCAGGAGCCAGGTGCTTCCTCCTGGTCTCCCATGCGGGTGCAGGGCCCAAGCACTTGGGCCATCCTCCTGCCTTCCTGGGCAGCAGCAGAGAGCTGGACTGGAAGAGGAGCAACTGGGAATAGAACTTGGGGCCCCAACCGGGACTAGAACCCAGGGTACTGGCACTGCAGGCAGAGGATCAGCCAAGTAAGTCATGGCGCCAGCCTATGTACTTTTTTTAAGCAGTTCATAGTGAACAACATTTTCATTATTTTCAGTTCAGGAGAGCCAAAGTGTTATCTTGTAGTTTTTTTTTTTTTTTTTTAAGAATAAGCTAAGAAAAATCCTGTAGTACTTATAATATACAAATGAACTATACTATTAGATATAAATTAAATGTTATATTTTTATGAAGATAAATGCCTAGTAATAAAAGCAAATTTTAAGTTTATTGATTTATAGAATTTCTCTTTTGGAAGGGAACCTTCAATATCAGCCATTTTCATTCAAATTATAATATTTTTTCACTTTTAAGCAATCTCTGGTGTTATTAAGATTTCTTCACTAAACTTACACATTAATAGAATTATCTTAAAATACATTATTAATTACTTAAATACATTAATATAACACATCGGAAAACAAGTCTTACTACCTGCTATTGATTATAGTTATCAGAAGTATTAAGATGTTGTCACAAATTTGAAACAAATAATTGTTTTTTCTCTGAAGTGATTTTTCAGGAATAATGAATAATGGAAATCTATAAGAGATGTTTGGATAACATCTGCCTCATGGACAATTCATAGAAATATAGTTATTTATCTCTAGTTGTAGGCTTAATTTTGAAGTTATCATTTTTATGGCAATTGTGATAATACAAATGACCACAAACCAAATAATAAAATAATTGAAATTCCTATACTTTGAGAAAATGGATAGCTTCTGTTAATGTACCAAACATAATTTTTCTATACTAATTTATTAGAAACATTTCAAAAATATTTCTTTCAATTTGGGGAGAGGTAAAATAATGAAAAAAATCAAAATTTCTGAAAATTAAAGTATTTGCATTTAATTTGTTCATTTTCTGCCTCATCACCAATGTAGTTCTTTAATTGGATAGAAAAAAAGTAGATTCAGAATCTACATTTGTTGACCACTAATAACAGAGTAGGGCAGTGAAGCATCATTAGCCCAATGAAACTTACAGGATTTCAGTGGTGGGGAAATCAGGACTCTTTCTGAATTTTGTTAGGGAAATGTGTTCTCATTTTATGTGGAGCTGTCTACTTTTGGTATTTTTATTTTAATATATATTTTAAAGTTTCAGCAGAACTCAGCACTAGGAGTGTCTACCTTATTTTTTGGGGAAAAATCTGACTAATTTTTAAGAATGGGGCATCAATATTGTTTCATTTTCTCAGTTTTGAATATAGTGTGTCATTCTGTGAAAACCACCTTGCCAGTGTGCTTTTTGTTTAGTTTGCTTTTTAAGTGCAAACTTGAAAGTTTTACTTATAAAAAGTGACCTTTATGTTTTTCCATATGATTGACAGAGCTTTTACCCAGTTATCTTCATTGTATGACAATAAATCTATTCAATAAAGATTAACAAATGCATTAAAAGTGCAAATAATCACTATGGTATGCTTGCTGGTTTTATTTATGATGATGTATTGATCATCTCTGTCAGGTACTGTGATAGATATGTCTATTGGAAAATATAATTTCATTTCCCAAAAAGGCAAGCAAGTTAAAACCCTTCTGCAATTATGAAGTCATCCTCTGATAACTTACTGATTCATTTCTTGGTGTCAAAATCAAGAACCAATTATCTGTTTGACTTGGAGATATTAGGTCCCTGTGGTACTATGAAGAAAATTATTTAGTGCCTTTCAGCTAGTGAAATGATGATTGGTGGGTCTGTTTGTTGAACAAAAAGGGGGAGGGGAAGAGCACACATTAGCTATAAGGCTGTAGCTATCTCATTGGAGGTAGTCATTTCAGTCTTTGGAATTAATTCTAGAATTTAATGATAACTTTAAGTTTGTGTAAAAAGTGGTTAGTAAAAAATTTATTTACCTCATTATATAAACATAAGACTATGTTTTAAAACCTTCTTTCCCAGCCAAGATACTAATTTTAATACAAAATGGGAAAATATTCAATACAGTGTCTCCTTTTGGAGGCTTCCTACAAGTGAAAGCAGATTTGTGGGGGATGATTGAGTTTTGAGCAACTTCCTTGCTTCCAAGACAAAACCCACATTGCCTTCGTCTGTCCCTAAAGTGCCAGACCCAAGCTACTTTTAAGAAGCTACTGTACTCCACCTGCCTTGGATGAAGCAAGCAGCCCCTTTGCTACCAGAATTCCCCAGAAACAGCATGGGCATTTTCCATGGTAGAGACAGCCCTTGTGAATTCTGCAACTGCAGGAGCTCTGGAGCTCTACTTGCTTGCTCTGTACAATATAGAGAAATTCTCACGGCCTCATATGGCCGTGAGAACCAGTAGCATCTCATACAGAATTCCAGAGTACCAGAACTAAAGAGGCCTCTTCTGAAACTCTTGGCACATGGTGCTGGAAGGCAGGACAGTGCATCATTTTTGCATGCCTTGTAGGCACAAAGGAAAGTTCTCTCCACTATCTGAAGCTCTAGGATTGCTGCTGCTTGTGTTATAAACCCTGGAATAACACTCATCTGTGGGAGTGATACAATCCTATCTTTGTATGCTTCAGGCTGGAATTCAACCCTGGAATAATTGGCAGTCAACCTGAGAGACCTGGATAAGGACCCCACTGTATCCCGTATCTCCAGGGCTGTCACTCTGTGTACTGTATTTCAGAGAGTCATGTAAATACACCTAGACCCTAGGGAATGGAGCCTATAAGCATTCCAGTGCTCCAGACCCAGACCTGCTGATACACAACCCTCAGCATAAACTGTATTCACCCTGTAGGACTCAGGGAATGTCTCCTTAACATTTCCCAGCTTGGGACTTGAACTCATGATGCTAAATTTCTGGGTATTAGTCAGGCTAACATATCAGGATCTGGGGAATGTCTTATCCACATAGTATAGTAAAAAGGCCATAAATTTTGCTGCCACAAACTCCAGAAATATTCATATTTGCCTGGTAGAAAAGGGTAGCATGACCAGAAATGTGGATACGGACATCACAAACCCCAGTATGGCTGACAACTCTAGGGACTAAGAACCTATGGAAGCTCATGCCACTTCAAAGTCATACTGTAACATCCACAAAAGGCTGAAGAACGGAAACCTGTGGCACATGTAGACAATGCTGACACTGATTACTAATGAAGAAATCAAGTCTCAAAAACTTCAAAAGATTGAAATCATACCATGCGCCTACCTTCTCAGACTGAAATCAATCTAACTAGACATCAATAATAATAAAAAAGGGCACTGGAAAGTTCACAGGTACATGAAAATTAAACAACATGATGACCAATGCATCATTTTAAAAAATTAAAAAGAGGTCAGAAAATTTCTTAAAACAAATGAATATGAAAACACAACATATCAAAGCATAGAACACAGCAAAAGCAGTATTAAGAGGAAATTTTATAATGACAAGTGCTTACATTTAAATTTGAAAGATCTTAAATAAATGGTCTAATGCTGCATCTCAAAAACCCAGAAAAAGTGGCCAGCACTGTGGTGCAGTGCTGCTCCTCCGCACGCGGAGGAGCCGCACCGGACCGGGCGCTTGTTGTTCCCTTTTTTTACAAGTCCTTTCTATAGTAAAGTAAGAATAAGTAAACAGCAAACTCCCAAAGCAAGAATGAGTAGAGAGAAATGAGAAAGAACGAAGTAACGAACTTCCCCGCGAACTCTCCAACGCACTCTCCAACCAACCCACACCACCATGCCGTC
Organism: Oryctolagus cuniculus; assembly: GCF_964237555.1. Classification (NCBI taxonomy): domain Eukaryota; kingdom Metazoa; phylum Chordata; class Mammalia; order Lagomorpha; family Leporidae; genus Oryctolagus; species Oryctolagus cuniculus. The sequence goes on from NC_091443.1 coordinate 117,215,278, forward strand.
TCTCTCCTCCCATATAGTCCTCTCCACCAATCCCAACTCGGCTGCCCACACGCCGAGCACGCCGCTCTCCTCCAATCAGGAGCAGCTCCCGCAGCCTGTCAAGTTGGTGAGAGGCAGCTGGGTAGAAGCCGCCTACTTCTCTCCCAGCGCCATATTGTGGGAGAGCAGATGCACAGAATAAATCTTAATTCCAGTAACAGTATAGTCCGAATTGCTCCCCACAGATCCCCCTTTCTTTTTATTTTTTGGCGTTGATACGCGCCTGTGTAAAGTTCAGTGTGATCTTCATGCTATTGACTCTTGTTTGTCGTGCTACTTCAGAGTTTGTTGAAAAATGTCCCGTATTCCAAAGATCCCAGGGATTGGTTATTCATTGTTTTCTTCCTCAAATGGAGTTTTCTTCTTCTAGATCTTCTGCTGGCAGGTTTATCAACCGAATTCTTCTCTCAGGGGTCCATATTGGTTGTGCCGCACCCTGTGGAAAAAAACAAACGGCGCCTCGTACTCTTCTGAGTAAGGGGAACGGGCCTTTCCATTGGTTGTCCTGTAAATCCTTCCACATTACCCACTGTATTGATTCCTTATCAACTGATTGAGTATGCATTTCTGCAGGTGTTTTACCGTTCTTTTTCTTGTTCAAAAAATTAATTGTATAAAGAGCTAGGGCCAAGACATCCTTGTTGGATGTGGCCATTTCCCCTATTCCCCCTTTTTGTTTAATTATTAAATTTTTTAAATATAAGTGAGCGCGTTCTACCACAGCTTGCCCCTGTGGATTGTATGGAATACCGGTAATATGGGAGATTCCGAATTCTTTCAAAAATGCAGCAAAACGATTTGATGTATACGCTGGGCCGTTATCCGTTTTGATCACATGAGGAACTCCCCAGGCTGCAAAAGCCTGCAAGCAGTGTTGGATTACTTGTTGTACTCCTTCTTTATTCATGGCTGTGGCCATAATTACACCTGAGTATGTATCTACAGTGACGTGAACACAGCTTTGTCGCCCAAAAGAGGGGATATGTGTAACGTCCATCTGCCAGATATGTCCTGGTTTAAGGCCACGGGGATTGGCTCCCGCAGGAATCTTTGGAACTATGGTAACAACGCACTTTTCACAGGATCTAATGATATCTTCTGCTTGCTTGCGGGGAATATTAAATTTAAAACTTAAAGTGTGGGTGTTAACATGCCATTTAGAGTGATATTCTTTAGCTTGTTCCAAAGCGGTGCATGCAAGCAAGAATCTTGAATAGTGATCTGCCATCATGTTTCCTCGAGTAAGTGGGCCAGGTAAATTAGAATGAGCTCTTATGTGGCCTATGTAAATAGCATGCTCTCTTTGATTTAATAACCCCTGAATTTCACTTAGATAAGAATAGACTGAGGAGGATTTAAGAATAAGGCACTGTGTAGCGAGCATCTGAACTGCATTCACCACATATGCACTATCAGACAAAATATTCATGGGTGCACTCTCTTTGCGTAATACTGTTGCGATAATAGCTAATTCTGCATGTTGTGGAGAAGGGGATGCTGTTAAAACGAAATATCGTTGATTGTTAAATATAGCTGCTCCTGTTCCGCCTTTAGCTCCATCCGTAAATACGGTAACTGCCCCTTGAATTGGATCCCTTCGCACCTTCTGCACCCGTTTTATTGAAACCTGTGTGCAGAAGTTAACAAATGGATGGCGAGGGTAGTGATTGTCAATCTCTATTTGTAGAATGAGAACTATGTATGCCCATTGCCAGCATTCCCTTGTAAAGGCTTCTACTGCCTCTTGAGCAAAGGGAACTACACATCGCTTTGGAGTCTTCCCCGCCATTTCTGTCGCCTTTTTTATTGCTGTTAATATTAAATCGGCCACCGCAATGCCTTGGGTGTATAGTACACGCGGTGCATGTGAATGTGGGTATACAAACAACAAGGGTCCTCCTTGCCAAATGACTGCGAAGGGATACAGCTGTTCCATAAAAATTAATATTTCTAGGGCTTGTTGTGGATCACATCTTTCCATCTGCATTGCTTTAATTTGTTTTTCAATTTTCTGTAACGCCAAGCGGGCTTCTATTGTCAGTCTACGAGGGGAATCAAGCTGGGCATCTCCTTCTAAAATATTGAATAATGGCATCATATCTTCGGTAGTTAATTTACAATAGGGCCTCAACCAATTTAAATTGCCACATAATTTTTGGAAGTCATTAAGGGTCTGTAACCCATCTATTGCAATTTCAAATTCTAATGGGGTTACCTTTTCAGAAGTTACTTTAAGTCCTAAGTACTGTACTACTTCCCCTTTTTGTATCTTCTCTGGCGCTACTTGTAACCCAACTTTTTCCAAATATAATAGCAGCAGCTTATATGCTTCCATTAGGTGACTTTCACTTTCAGCCGTTATTAACAAGTCATCCATGTAGTGTAAAATTTGTACTTTTGGGCACTGTTGTCGAACCGGCTCTACTGCCTGGTCAACATATAGCTGGCATATGGCAGGACTGTTAGTCATTCCTTGGGGAAGCACCTTCCATTCATATCTTTTGTCGGGACCTTGATGATTAATGGAAGGTACGGTGAAAGCAAACCTCTGAGTGTCTTGTTCATGTAGAGGTATGCTAAAAAAGCAGTCCTTCAGATCGAGTACTATTAGTGGCCAATGCTTTGGGATCATAGTAGGAACCGGGAGTCCGGGTTGCAATGCCCCCATGGGTTGCATCTGCTGATTAACAGCCCGTAAATCATGCAACAACCGGTATTTCCCTGATTTTTTCTTTATCACGAATATTGGCGTATTCCATGGGGAGGTTGATGGTTGCAAATGGCCTGCCTCTAATTGTTGTGATACTATATCATTTACCGCAGCCAACTTTTCCTGGGTAAGGGGCCACTGTGGTATCCACTTTGGCTTGTTGTCCAGCCATGACAATGGCAGCGGCTGCATCTCAGTGGCCCCCACGAAAAACCCGTGTCCTGTCTTTTAAAATCGCCTATGGGCTGGGCTAGGTCCCTTCTGCCTTCTCTGGAGCCTAATCCTCTCTCCTGATATCCCTTTTTATACATAATACGCCGTCCTGTAGAACTCTCCAATTGATCCTCATTTGTTAACGTCAGTCCCAATTGTTCTAAAATGTCTCTTCCCCATAATGTGATGGGGAGTGCACTAACATAAGGTTGCACATTTCCCTTGTTCCCTTCTTGATCCTGCCAATGAAGCACCTGAGCACTCCTTGATGGTGTCATGGCCGCACCTAGGCCTACTAAAGTATTATCTCCTGGCTGAAGGGGCCATGACTTCGGCCAATCATTTTCCGAAATTATACTTACATCCGCACCTGTGTCTAGCAGGCCCTGAATCGACTTTCCTCTAATGGTTAAGGTCCACAGAGGTCGATCTGCTAGAGATAGGGACAAGGCTGCAAATTTCTCCCCTTGGGGTCCATGAACGTCCTGCGCTCCAATCATGATTAGTATTTGAGCCACAGGTTCTTCTGGTTTGATTTGAATAATACCCTTTGTAGATTGTATTAGCACTTTTAACTTATCAAAAGGTAACTGAATGACTCCGGTGATGACCATTAGGCCTCTCAAAGCATTTGTTTCTTTTCCTATGATTATTCCAAGTCCGTTATGCTCCGCTGAAATTGCTTCTGCCCTCACCTCTATGGCTTGTGGCCCCATTTGAGGTGTCAGTACCGAATATTCGGTGGCTCGTAACTCTGCGCGGTAAATATTTGGTTTTGGGACCGTGGCACCCACCGATTGTTTTGGCCCCGGGGTGCAGGGGCCCACATTCCGTTTTTTTGCTGTTGACCATATACACCTGATCTTCTTATGGGGCCCGGCTCATTTGGCATCCTCTGGGGATTGCCTGCGCTGTTTATTTTAAAGTAACATTCACTGACCCAATGATTTCCTCTTCTACAGCGTGGGCAAAGGCCTGGTCTTCTCGAGTTCTCTATGCCCTGCCGATCTCGGGCTGGAAATCTGGCCCTACATTCCCTCATTAGATGCCCTTCTCGACCACATCTAAAGCATATACGTCCCCTCATGTTCTGTCTAAATTGTCGGGTTACTGCTACTGCAGCATGTGATCCAGAAACTACATCATCCATGACATCCCTACAGATTTTCAAAAAGGTAGGGATGTCCTTATGCTGCCATGGTCTAAGAGCTTCCCGACATGTTTTATTGGCCTGTTCATACGCCAATCTTTTGACTAAGGGCATTGCTTCTTCCACGGTTTCGAAAATGTTTCCTGCTGCTTCCATTAATCGGTTCACGAAATCAGCGTAAGGTTCGGTAGGGCCCTGTACTATCTTAGTTAGGCTGTGTCTTACTTCTCCTTTTCTGGGTATCACCTTCCAGGCTCTTCTTGCTATCTCTCTCACCTGTAAGAGGACAGCTGTTGGTAATCGGGCCTGCTCATCGGGACAGGCAAATCGCCCTTCTCCATTTAACATTTCCTCATCCCATGCTTGATTCCCTGTTTGATAGTTCTGCTTTGAATATTCTCGCGCAAATTCTTTATAGGCAGCTAGCCACAAGAGGAAGTCACCCCCGCCTAACACCGCCTTTACTAAGTTTCTCCAATCCTCAGGTATTAGGCCTTGCTGCCCGATGTTATCAAGGATTGCCTGAGTGTAACTTGCATGGGGCCCATACAATTGTACTGATTGCTGCAACTCTTTAAGTAATTTATGGTCAAGAGGCGTCCATCCCCTGTTTCCCTGTGGATCCTGAATTACAGGAAACACCTGGCCTGGTTCCTGGTACTGCTCCCAAGCAGGTTTTCTATAAACAGCTCCCCTTTGCTTGTTTTCGGTTCTTGGCCTTTCTAGCTCCTCCTGCATACCTACTCCCTCCATCACTCCTTCTTCCTCCCACTCTTCTTCAATCTCATGGGGAAAAAAGGGGCTTTTCTTTACAGGAGGAAACTTTGGTAGTACCAATGGGCGATACCGGGGTGGTGATTCATCCTTTATGGTTGAATTTGCCAACCTTGTATGGCCAGGCATCTCTCTCAGGGGCGAGGTTCCCTCCTCAGCTTCCTTCTCCCCCCCATAAGCTTCCTGGCTCTCTAAATCCTTCTTTGATTTTCTTCTCACTTGTTCGTTACAATAGTTGCTCGCCTGGCTGTCCTGCCATAATTCTTCCTGCATTTCACTCCCCTCATTAAGCAACAACTCGATCCCTTCCGTGGGGTTCTGAAGCACCTGATCAACGAGTTGCCACAGCTTCAGCACTTCTATCGGTTCCCCAGCCTCGCGCATTTTCCGTCCCACCTGCCTCCACTGCTGTGGAAACCAGGGGGACGTCTCTACGATTGCTCTTACGAATGCATGAATTTTCCTCCCCCCTCGTTTCCCTTGCTTAGAGGAAAAGCTGCGACGAGGTGGGGAGTAGGAAGAGAGAGAGAGAGAAACCATATTTAGCCCATAGATGATCTTTAGGGAGAAACAGAGGATGGTGCCCAGGAGGAGGAAGAGGTAGCCAGTGGGCAAAGAGTAGCCAAAGAACTCCATTGTCTGTACCGTCTGTGACATGTTGGAGCAGTGAGCGTAATGGAAGACCGAGTCTCCCAGACGTTCCCAGTTAATACCTCCTTCCTAGCTTCTAATTTTCTTCCCCCGCGGCTTTTTTCCTAGGTTCTGACTAGCTTTTCACCGGCACTCTTTCCGTCCGGCCTTCCCCTAGGCTCTTTGCTAGTCTCTCTCTCCAGTAATTTCCCACTTCTTCCCGGTCTTTCCCTCCTAGGTTTCCTATCCGAGTCACGGCACCACTTGCTGCTCCTCCGCACGTGGAGGAGCCGCACCGGACCGGGCGCTTGTTGTTCCCTTTTTTTACAAGTCCTTTCTATAGTAAAGTAAGAATAAGTAAACAGCAAACTCCCAAAGCAAGAATGAGTAGAGAGAAATGAGAAAGAACGAAGTAACGAACTTCCCCGCGAACTCTCCAACGCACTCTCCAACCAACCCACACCACCATGCCGTCTCTCTCCTCCCATATAGTCCTCTCCACCAATCCCAACTCGGCTGCCCACACGCCGAGCACGCCGCTCTCCTCCAATCAGGAGCAGCTCCCGCAGCCTGTCAAGTTGGTGAGAGGCAGCTGGGTAGAAGCCGCCTACTTCTCTCCCAGCGCCATATTGTGGGAGAGCAGATGCACAGAATAAATCTTAATTCCAGTAACAGTATAGTCCGAATTGCTCCCCACAGTGCAGTGGTTTAACACCCTGGCCTGAAGTGCTGGCATCCCATATGGGCACCGGTTGGAGACCCGGCTGCTCCACTTTCTATCCAGCTCTTCTTCTTCTTCTTTTTTTTTTTTTTCTTTTTGGACAGGCAGAGTTAGACAGTAAGAGAGAGAGAGAGAGAGATAGAGACAGTTATAGACAGTGAAAGAGAGAGACAGAAGGGTCTTCCTTCTGTTGGTTCACTCCCCTATTGGCTGCCACAACTGGCACTGTGCCAATCTGAAGCCAGGAGCCAGATGCTTCCTCCCAGTCTCCCATGTGGGTGCAGGGACCCAAGCACTTGGGTCATTCTCCATTACCCTCCCGAGCCACAGCAGAGAGATGGACTAGAAGAGGAGCAACTGGGACTAGTACCCGGTGCCCCAACCAGGACTAGAACCTGAGGTGCCAGCGCCACAGGTGGAGGATGAGCCAAGTGAGCCATGGTGCCGGCCTCTATCCAGCTCTTTGCTATGGCCTGGGAAAGCAGTGGAATATGGCCCAAGTCCTTGGGAACCTGCACCTGTGTGGGAGACCTGGAAGAAGCTCCTGGCGTCAGATCGGCACAGCACTGGTCGTTATGGCCAATTGGGGAGTGAACCAGTGAATGGAAGACCTCTCTCTCTGCCTCTTCTCTCTGACTTTCAAAAAAAAAAACCAAAAAACTCTGACTTTCAAAAAAATATATAAATCTTTAAAACAAAACACAGAAAAAGAAAAACAAGCCATAGGCAAAAATTAGCAGGGCACAAGAAAAAATAAATATAAGAACAGTCATAAATGAAATTGAAACTAAAAGAATATTAGAGATATAAAACAAATAGCTGGTTCTTTAAGAAGATAAACAAAATAGAAAAGCCTTTATCCAGAGTAACAAAAGAAAGAAGAAAAAAACCTCAATAAATAAAATTTGAGAAGAAAAGTAGATGTTACAGTTGATACTACAGAATATGATGGGTCATAAAAAGCTGCTATGAACTGTGTGTTAACAAATTAAAAGCCTCAAGTAAATTCCTGAATATGTGTAACATATTAAGATTAAACAAGGAAGATATAGAAAATATAAATAGGCCATAGGAAGAAATACTACTGAAGTAGTAATTAATAAAAGTTTCCCAACAAAGAAAACCCTAAATTCTATAAAACATTTAAAAAGGAATAACTCAAATACTCTTCAAATTATTGCAAAATATTTTAGAGTATACAAAACTGTAAGGGGCCAGCACTGTGGCAGAAGCAGGTAAAGCCCTGGCCTGAATGCCAGCATCCCACGTGGGTGCTACTTTGAAAATTTGAAGCCTGGCAGCTCCACTTCAGATCCAGCTCTCTGCTAATGGCTTTGGAAAGCAGTAAAAGATGACCCAAGTCCTTGGACCCCTGCACCCATGAGGAAAACCCAGAAGAAGCTCCTGGCTCCTGTCTTAGGATTGGCTCAGCCCTGGCCATTGCAGCCATTTGGGAAGTAAACCAATGGATGAAAGACTCTTTCTTGCTCACTCTTGCTTTTGCTATTTCTCTTACCCCTCCCCTACCTCTGTGTAACTTCCTTTCAAGTAAATAAATATTTTTTAAAAAGAAAACTATAAAATACTTTTCAGAAAGCTGGCATTACCAATACCAATACCAAAGACACAGCACAAAAAATAAAACTACAGACCAGTATGCTTAATGAACATAAATGCAGAAGTTTTCAACAAAACATTAGTAAACCAAATCCAAAGCTACACCAGTGATTATACATAACAGTAAGTTTGATTTCATCTAAAGATGCAAGGGTGATTCAACATTTGGAAATCAAAAACCTTATAAATCACATCAACAGAATGAGGGAAAAATCATGTGAGCATTTTAAGAGACACAGAAAGCAGTTGATAAAATCGAATATCTCTATAATAAAAAAAACCTCTACAAATTAGAATAAAAAGAACACATCTCAAAATTATAAAGCCTTTATGAGACAGACCAACAGCTACTTTTATACTGAAAAATATAAAGCAGAAATCACTTCTTTTCAAATATGGAATAAGAGAAAAATGTCCATTTTTCACCAGTCTTATTCAGTATACTGTTGGAAGTACTAGCAAGAACATTTTGGAGGGAAAATAAATAAGGTAATTAAAATTGGAAAGTAGTAATTCAAAATCACCATATTTGGGACCAGCTCTGTGGCATCGTGGGTAAAGCCACCGCCTGCAGCATGAGCATCCCATATGGTCACCAGTTGGATTCTTGGATACTCCACTCATGATCCACCTCTCTACTGATGCACCTGGGAAAGCAGCAGAGGACGGACCAAGTGCTTGGGCCCCTGCACCCATGTGGGAGACTTGGATAAATCTCTAGCTCCTGGCTTCAGACTGACCCAGGCCTGGTTGTTGCAGCCATTTGGGGAGTGAACAAATAGATGGAATATTTCTCTTTCTATGCCTTGCCCTCTCTGTAATTGCCTTTCAAATAAATAAACTTTTAAAATTAACATTTGCAAATTTCATGATGTTGTACCTGGATGAAAACCAAGCACTACAGCAAAAAGCTGTTAGAATTTATAAATCAGTTCAGTGAAATCACAGTTACAAAGGGAGCAAACCAAAACAGTAGGATTTTTATGTACCAACAATGATCTCACTGAAAGAGACATCAGGTTTGAAATCCCATTCACAATATCACAAACACAATCCAATATTTAGGAATAAATTTAACCAAAGAAATGAAAGATCTCTACAATAAAATTTATAAAATATTGATGAAAGAAATCATCAAGGACATAAAAATGTGAAGATATTTCTTGCTCATGGATTGTAAGATTTATTGTCATTAAGAATCTATAGCATCTTAAGTATGCATTCCGTGCAATCTCTGTCAATATACCAATGACATTCTTTATAGAAGTAGAAAAACAATCCAAAAATATGTATTAAAATACCCAAAATAGCAAAGTAAACTTGAGCAAAAAAGCAAAAACAAAAATAAAAACATGCTGGACATACACAGAAAGACTAATACCACAGGTTCTCCTTCATATGTGGGAGCTAAAATCACCAAAAAGAAATGCCTGTATATATTTTGATGAAAATACAATGTTTTCTCAAACTTCGTTTAAAATCTTTGTCAAACAAACTGATAGGAATTATGTACTACTGTATATTTTTTTAAATAACACTTGAAGATATTACATAGATTAGTCCTTCCTTGTTTCATTTCTCGTATGGGTATGCATTTTCTAGTCTGTCTGTGTCCTTTAAAATTGTTTCCTATTTGTGTCTTCTTTGCTTTTTTTTTTGGGTGGGGAAGGGTTTTTTTTATTATTTTTTATTTAATGAATATAAATTTCCAAAGTACAGCTTATGGATTACCATGGCTTCCCCCGCATAACGTCCCTCCCACCCACAACCCTCCCCTTTCCCACTCCCTCTCCCCTTCCATTCACATCAAGATTCATTTTCGATTCTCTTTATATACAGATCAGTTTAGCATACATTAAGTAAAGATTTCAACAGTTTGCTCCCACACAGAAACATAAAGTGAAAAATAATAGATGATTTTTTAAATGATGATGAAATCAGATCAGACCTATTGTCATGTTTAATCCCAGTGAGAGACAAGTTGGGAATTCCTAATTTCTTTTCTTTTTTTTTTATTTTACAGAAGATCAGTTTAGTATACATTAAGTAAAGATTTCAACAGTTTGCACCCCCATAGAAACACAAAGTGAAATATACTGTTTGAGTACTCGTTATAGCATTAAATCTCAGTGTACAGCACATTAAGGACAGAGATCCTACATGAGGAGTAAGTGCACAGTGACTCCTGTTGTTGACTTTACAAATTGACACTCCTGTCTATGGCATCAGTAATCTCCCTATGCTCCAGTCATGAGTTTCCAAGGCTATGGAAGCCCTCTGAGTTCTCCGACTCTTATCTTGTTTAGACAAGGTCATAGTCAAAGTGGAGGTTCTCTCCTCCCTTCAGAGAAAGGTACCTCCTTCTTTGAAGACCTGTTTTTTCCACTGGGATCTCACTCACAGAGATCTTTCATTTAGGTTTTTTTTTTTTTTTTTTTTTGCCAGAGTGTCTTGGCTTTCCATGCCTGAAATACTCTCATGGACTTTTCAGCCAGATCGGAATGCCTTTAGGGCTGATTCTGAGGCCAGAGTGCTGTTTGGGACATCTGCCATTCTATGAGTCTGCTGTGTATCTCGCTTCTCATGTTGGATCACTCTCCCCTTTATTTATTCTATTGGTTAGTATTAGCAGGTACTAGACTTGTTTATGTGATCCCTTTAACTCTTAGTCCTTTCATTATGATCAATTGTGAAATGAAATTGATCACTTGGAACAGTGAGATGGCATTGGCACATGCCACCTTGATGGGATTGAATTGGAGTCCCCTGGTATGTTTCTAACTCTACCATTTGGGGCAAGTCAGCTTGAGCATGTCCCAAATTGTACATCTCTTCCCTCTCTTATTCCCACTCTTCTGTTTAACAGGGATCACATTTCAGTTAAATTTCAACACATAAGAATAACTGTGTATTAATTACAGAATTAAACCAGTCATATTAAGTAGAACAGACAAAAAATACTGAGAGGGATAATGTATTAAGTTGTTCATTAACAGTCAGGGCTATGCTGATCAAGTCACTGTTTCTCATAGCGTCCATTTCACTTCAACAGGTTTCCTTTTTGGTGTTCAGTCAGTTGTCACCGATCAGGGAGAACATATGGTATTTGTCCCTTTGGGACTGGCTTATTTCACTCAGCATGATGAGTTCCAGATTCCTCCAATTTGTTGCAAATGACTGGATTTCGTTGTTTCTTACTGCGGTATAGTATTCTAAAGAGTACATATCCCATAATTTCTTTATCCAGTCTACCGTTGATGGGCATTTAGGTTGGTTCCAGGTCTTGGCTATTGTGAATTGTGCTGCAATAAACATTAGGGTGCAGACCGCTTTTTTGTTTGCCAATTTAAATTCCTTTGGGTAAATTCCCAGGAGTGGGATGGCTGGGTCGAATGGTAGGGTTATCTTCAGGTTTCTGAGGAATCTCCAGACTGACTTCCATAGTGGCTTGACAGTTTGCATTCCCACCAACAGTGGGTTAGTGTCCCTTTTTCCCCACATCCTCTCCAGCATCTGTTGTTGGTAGATTTCTGTATGTGAGCCATTCTAACCGGGGTGAGGTGAAACCTCATTGTGGTTTTGATTTGCATTTCCCTGATTGCTAGTGATCTTGAACATTTTTTCATGTGCCTGTTGGCCATTTGGATTTCCTCTTTTGAAAAATGTCTATTGAGGTCCTTAGCCCATCCCTTAAGTGGGTTGTTTGTTTTGTTGTTGTGGAGTTTCTTGATCTCTTTGTAGATTCTGGTTATTAACCCTTTATCTTTGCATAGTTTGCAAATATTTTTTCCCATTCTGTCGGTTGTCTCTTCACTCTCCTGACTGTTTCTTTTGAAGTACAGAAACTTCTCAATTTGATGCAATCCCAATAGTTGATTTTGGCTTTGATTGCCTGTGCCTCCCGGGTCTTTTCTAGAAACTCTTTGCCTGTGCCAATATCTTGAAGGGTTTCTCCAATGTTCTCTAATAACTTGATGGTGTCAGGTCGTAGATTTAGGTCTTTAATCCATGTTGAGTGGATTTTTGTGTAAGGTGTAAGGTAGGGGTCTTGCTTCATGCTTCTGCACGTGGAAATCCAATTTTCCCAGCACCATTTATTGAATAGACTGTCCTTGCTCCAGGAATTGGTTTTAGATCCTTGATCAAATGTAAGTTTGTTGTAGAAGTTTGGGTTGGTTGCTGGTGTTTCTATTCTGTTCCATTGGTCTATCCATCTGTTTCTGTGCCAGAACCATGCTGTTTTGATTACAACTGCCCTTTAGTATGTCCTGAATCTGGTATTGTGATGCCTCTGGCTTTGTTTTTGTTGTACAAGATTGCTTTAGCAATTCGAGGTCTCTTGTGCCTCCATATGAATTTCAGCATCATTTTTTCTAGATCTGAGAAGAAGGTCTTTGGTATCCTGACTGGAATTGCATTGAATCTATAAATTGCTTTTGGGAGAATGGACATTTTGATGATGTTGATTCTTCCAATCCATGAGCATGGAATATTTTTCCATTTCTTGGTATCCTCTTCTATTTCTTTCTTTAAGATTTTGTAATTCTCATCGTAGAGATCTTTAACGTCCTTGGTTAAGTTTATTCCAAGGTATTTGATTGTTTTTGTAGCTATTGTGAATGGGATTGATCTTAGCAGTTCTTTCTCAGCCATGGCATTGCTTGTGTATACAAAGGCTGTTGATTTTTGTGCATTGATTTTATATCCTGCCACTTTGCCAAACTCCTCTATGAGTTCCCATAGTCTCTTGGTAGAGTTCTTAGGATCCTCTAAGTAAAGAATCATATCATCTGCAAAGAGGGATAGTTTGACTTCTTCCTTCTCAATTTGTATTCCTTTAATTTCTTTTTCTTGTCTGATGGCTCTGGCTAAAACTTCCACAACTATGTTAAATAGCAATGGTGAGAGTGGGCATCCCTGTCTGGTGCCAGATCTCAGTGGAAATGCTTCCAACTCTTCCCCATTCAATAGGATGCTGGCCGTGGGTTTTTCATAAATTGCTTTGATTATATTGAGGAATGTTCCTTCTATACCAATTTGCTTAGAGTTTTCATTATGAAAGGGTGTTGAATTTTATCGAATGCTTTCTCTGCATCTATTGAGAAAATCATATGGTTTTTCTTCTGCAATCTGTTAATGTGGTGAATCACATTGATTGATTTGAAATGTTGAACCATCCCTGCATACCAGAGATAAATAATCCCACTTGGTCTGGGTGGATGATTTTCCTGATGTGTTGTTGTATTCTATTAGCCAGAATTTTATTGAGGATTTTTGCGTCTATGTTCATCAGGGATATTGGTCTATAATTTTCTTTCAGTGCTGCATCTTTCTCTGGCTTAGGGATTAAGGTGATGCTGGCTTCATAGAAAGAATTTGGGAGGATTCCCTCTTTTTCGATTGTTCTGAATAGTTTGAGAAGAAATGGGATTAGTTCTTCTTTAAATGTCTGGTAGAATTCAGCAGTGAATCCATCTGGTCCTGGGCTTTTCTTTGTTGGGAGGGCCTTTATTACTGTTTCAATTTCTGTTTCAGTTATGGGTCTATTTAGGTTTTCTCTGTCTTCATGGTTCAATTTTGGTAGATTGCATGTGTCCAGGAATCTATCCATTTCTGATAGGTTTCCCTGTTTGCTGGCATACAAGTCCTTGTAGTAATTTCTGATGATTCTTTTTATTTCTGTGGTGTCTGTTGTTACGTTTCCTTTTTCATCTCTGATTTTATTGATTTGGGTCTTTTCTTTGTTTAGTTAGTTGGGCCAATGGGGTGTCAATTTTGTTTATTTTTTCAAAAAACCAGCTCCTCGTTTGGCTGATTTTTTGTAATTTTTTTTTGGATTCAATCATGTTAATTTCTTCTCTGATTTTAATTATTTCTCTTCTTCTACTAGATTTGGGTTTGGTTTGCTGCAGTTTTTCTAGGTCCTTGAGATGCGCTGAAAGCTCATTTATTTGGTACCTTTCCAATTTCTTGATATAGGCACCTACGGCTATAAACTTGCCTCTCAATACTGCTTTTGCTGTATCCCATAAGTTTTGATATGTTGTGTTGTTATCCTCATTTACTTCCAGAAGGTTTTTGATTTCTCTTTTGATTTCTTGAATGACCCAGTGTTCATTCAGGAGCATGTTGTTCAGTCTCCATGTGTTTGCATACTCCCTGGGGTTTTCTGAGTTGCTAATTTCCCACTTCATTCCTTTATGGTCTGAGAAGCTGCATGGCATGAATCTAATTCTTTTAAATTTGCTGAGACTTGCTTTATGGCCTCGTATGTGATCAATCCTAGAGAAGGTTCCATGCACTGCTGAGAAGAATGTAAAATCTTTAGATGTAGGATTGAAAGTTCTGTAGATATCTGTTAGATCCATTTGGGCAATAGTGTCAATTAAATCTGCTGTTTCCTTGTTGATCTTCTGTCCGGATGATCTGTCTATTTCTGAGAGTGGAGTATTGAAGTCCCCCAGTACTATTGTATTGGAATCTAAGTCTCCCTTTAAGTCCCTTAACATATCTTTTAAATAGACCGGAGTCCTGTAATTAGGTCCATATGCATTTATAATAGTTACATTTTCCTGTTGAATTGAACCCTTAATCATTATATAGTGCCCCTCTTTGTCTCTCTTAACAGTTTTTGTATTAAAGTTTATTTTGTCTGATATTAATATGGCTACACCTGCTTTTTTTTGGTTTCTGTTGGCATGGAATATCTTTTTCCAACCTTTCACTTTCAGTCTGCATGCATCTTTGTTAGAGAGATGTGTTTCTTGTAGGCAACAAATAGTTGGGTTGTGTTCCTTGAGCCTATCAGCCAATTGGTGTTTTTTAACTGAAGAGTTAAGACCATTTAATGTTCAATGTGACTATTGATACATAGTGACTTTGCCCTGCCATTTTCCCGGAGATATTTTCTAGTAGATGCTTTGAGCTTCCCATTCTCTTTTACTGGTGGTTTTTCTTCCTTTCCCTTCTTTCATATTGATGGCCGTGTTTCTGTGTTTCTGAGTGTAGCACATCTTTAAGTATCTTTTGCAGGGCTGGATGAGTGGCGGCAAACTCTTTCAATTTCCATTTGCTATGAAAGGTCTTTATTTCACCTTCATTCACAAATGAGAGCTTAGCAGGATATAATATTCTGGGCTGGCAATTTTTCTCTCTTAGCACCTGTGCTATGTCTTGCCATTCCCTCCTAGCCTGTAGTGTTTCTGATGAGAAGTCTGCTGTGAGTCTGATTGGAGATCCTCTGAGAGTAATCTGATGTTTCTCTCTTGCACATTTTAGGATCTTTTCTTTATGTTTCACTGTGGTAAGTTTAATTGCCACTTTTCGTGGTGAGGATCTCTTTTGGTCATGTTTATTGGGGGTTCTATGAGCTTCCTGTACTAGGATGTCACTGTCCTTCTCCAAACCTGGGAAATTTTCTGCTAGTATCTCACTAAAAAGGCCTTCTAATCCTTTCTCCCTCTCCATGCCTTCAGGAACTCCTAGAACCCGAATGTTGGGTTTTTTAATAGTATCCTGAAGATTCCCGACAATATGTTTTAGATTCCTAATTTCCTCTTCTTTTCCTTGGTCTGACTGTATCCTTTCCTGTTCTCTCTTCTAAGTCCGATATTCTCTCTTCTGCTTCACCCATTCTGTTTGTAAGGCTCTCTATTGTGTTTTTCATTTGATCTATTGAATTCTTCACTTCAGTCACTATCACAGTTTTCTGTTGTACTAGTTGTTTCATTTCATTTTGATTCCTCCTTAATATTTCATTTTCACTAGAGAGATTTTCTTTTTTTTTTTTTTTTTAATTTTTTTATTTTTTTTTTTGACAGGCAGAGTGGACAGTGAGAGAGAGAGACAGAGAGAAAGGTCTTCCTTTTGCCGTTGGTTCACCCTCCAATGGCCGCCGCGGCCGGCGCGCTGCTGCCGGCGCACCGCGCTGATCCGATGGCAGGAGCCAGGAGCCAGGTGCTTTTCCTGGTCTCCCATGGGGTGCAGGGCCCAAGCACTTGGGCCATCCTCCACTGCACTCCCTGGCCACAGCAGAGAGCTGGCCTGGAAGAGGGGCAACCGGGACAGAATCCGGCTCCCCGACCGGGACTAGAACCCGGTGTGCCGGCGCCGCTAGGCGGAGGATTAGCCTAGTGAGCCGCGGCGCCGGCCACAAGAGAGATTTTCTATCTTGTCCATTAAGGATTTCTGTAGTTCAAGAATTTGTTTTTGAGAACTTCTTAATGTTCTTATCAATTTTTTGAGATCTGCTTCTTGCATTTCTTCTATGTCATCATCTTCATAATCTTGAATTGGGGTGTCTTTTTCATTTGGGGGCGTCATGGTGACTTCCTTGTTTTTATTACCTCGGTTTTTGCGTTTGTTATTTGGCATATTGGAGATATTTGGTTTCTTCACTGTGGTGCTTTTTCTTGTTATACTAAGACTCTAGATTAAGTGGACTGTCTGTTTTTGATGGAGCCTTAGAGGCTTGAGATGGTTGTGGCCTGAGAGCTCTGTTTGGTGTGCCAAAGGTGATACTCCCAGGTTAGGCATGGTAGATCTCTCTCTCTCTCTCTTTCTTTTTTTGATTCAAAAGGGAAGTAATTCCGCACAGCTGAACAAAGTTGGAGGTAGTTAGCAGGCTAATGATATACCCACAGGAGCCAGAGATTGGAAGCTCTTTCCCGAGGACCACACAGGGAATCTGTTCTGCCCTCAGGGTGGGCTCAGATTCTCTTTCAGTCTCCCACTGGGTTGCCAAAGTTACGGAATTGTAGCATCTCTGGAGAGTACTCATGTGAATTCTGTGGGTTCTCTCCCCCACCGTCTCTTTTTTCATAGTCTCAGTTCAGTAGCACCACAAATTTACTAGGTCCTAATCTCCTGTTAATTCGCCCCACCCAGAGTCAGGTTTTTCTGCTAGGCTCAGGGCCGATGCAGACCTGAGGTCGCTCTGCTTATGACGTAAGTCCAAGATGGCGCCTGCTCTTTGTCTTACTCGCCCTTGAGAGGTGAGCAGAGAGAGAGAAACCTGTGTCCGTACCAGTCACCTTTTTTTTTTCTCTCTCTCTCTCTCTTCCAGTTAGCCTGGTGAACTTTTCCCCCCCAGGGGTCGTTCCCTCTAGTCTCCTCTCCCGGCTTGCCTGCCAGTGTCTCGGGTTATTGAGGTTCGGCTCACCTCGCATTCCAGCGCTGGTCTGTTGAGTCTGCCACTGGTGTCCCGAACTGTGGGCTCCCACGCTCTCCATGCAGGTCCACTGTGAATCACACGTTCCGGAAGAGTTTCTTCTGCTGTTTCTTCCCCTACTCTTCCTTGAATCTGCAGTATCTCCACTTTTATTAAACTGTCTCTACCCGGACTATCAGTGTGCTCCCTTCCTATTCCACCATCTTTCCTGTACTACATTTTTTATTTCATCTTAAACTATTACCCTTTTTCTGCTTTTTATTGTTTGTATTATTTTCCTATCTATTTCTGTTATTATTTTGAGCTTGGATCAGGAACATATTTTTAGGCTATTAACACCGCTTAAAACCAGGAATGTTGGTTTTAAATTAAAAAAATCTAAGAATTTTTAAAGCACTATTAGATAATGAATTTTCAGAAAGCCTGAAGCCTTCCCCCAAATATACATTGTGTGTGTGTGTGTGTGTGTGTGTGTGTCTGCATGTATGTATGTATGCTGATATTTGACTTTTCATTCTAGTTTGAAATGTGTTCCTCTAACAATGGGAAATTGTAAGCAAATCAGTCACTGTAGTAGCCTTCCAGACTAAAATGATTTGATAGTTTCAGTGTGAACCACAGCATTTCAGTGTTTTTTTTTTTTCAGTTTTTTGCCTAAGAGGTAGAAATATTTTCATGTAATTACTACTTATCAAAGATGCCATTCCAGCATTTAGAATATAATCATAAATCTCTGTTATGTTGTCATTATTCTGACCTTTTTTTACTGGGTTTAATGTTATAAAATAATATGATGATGCTTGCTTTCATTCTATTTAGGATTTCAAAAGGTAGATTTTGTTTGTCATGTTCTTGTGGTAGCTGATCATCTTCCTTTGTCTTGGTTAAAAGAAATATCAGAATTGGCATTAACTGAAAAGTGCAAATATTTTTAAACTAAAAGATTAGTATGCTTCAGGGATAGCAGTTTTATTGATTTCATGATGTCATCATAGTAAAATATACCATTATTGTTTCAAATACAAAAAATCAAAAGCCTTTCAATGATGGCATGCCACCATTTGCTAGCACATCCTAATGTCAGAAATATAGGAGAAGTACACATCTTAGACTGCAAATATGTTAATTTGTATTGAAATGTCATGAAACCTTGAATGATAATGATGTAGCATTTATGGGGATTTTAAGCATGAACGTATGAAAGTGGAATGTTTTTGCTTGCTCTGAGTTTGGATATAACTCTGGTTTTAATTATCCATGTCCTATTGTTTGCTGGAGTTTATGTGTAATTCTTTCATTAATATATCTCAACAAACCATGCTTTTTTCTCCCAAACTTTTCTCTACTCATCGTTTCAGTTAATTTCATTCCTGTTCTTTATGATCTCTTTTTTTCAACTGTTAAAACTGACCCTTGGCAGGCGCCATGGCTCAATAGGCTAATCCGCCACCTTGCGGTGCCGGCACACTGGGTTCTAGTCCCAGTCGGGGCACCGGATTCTGTCCCAGTTGCCCCTCTTCCAGGCCAGCTCTCTGCTGTGGCCCAGGAGTGCAGTGGAGGATGGCCCAAGTGCTTGGGCCCTGCACCCCATGGGAGACCAGGATAAGCTCCTGGCTCCTGCCTTCGGATCAGCACGGTGCGCCAGCTGCAGCGCGCTGGCTTCGGCAGCCATTGGAGGGTGGACCAACGGCAAAGGAAGACGTTTCTCTCTGTCTCTCTCTCTCACTGTCCACTCTGCCTGTCAAAAAAATAAAAAATAAATAAATAAAACTGACCCACCTTTTCTCTGTAGGTCGTATTTCCCCCTTTTATACTCTCAGTGTCACTATGCTAGTTGAGGTAACAATTTTCCATCCCTTTTGTGTGTTGCCACAGTAATTTTTAAATAGTGTTTCTCTCTTCTGATTTCTAAAAAAATTAACTGTCTTCTCTGTTTAGATATTTTTAATCACTTATGTTATATATATATGCTGCCTCCTGCCCGCCCCCTCCAGCCCCTCCTGGTTCCAGGCGCCCCTCCTGTGCTTGTGTCCATGCACGTGAAAGCACGCGTGTCCCTCTCCCCCTTGCTCACGGGTTGGTCTGGTGGCAGGGGCCCTGAGGGAGGTGGAGACACTTAGAGGATGGAAAGCATAGTCTGGGCGTGCAGAAGGCTAACAAGGGAGGCAGAGCTGGCTTTGACCTGTAACGGGGAGGCACGAGCCAGTTCCCAAACGGGCTTCCATTTTCCGTGGAGGCAAGTGCAGGTGACAGCCGCTGGCCCCTTGGTCTGTTTATGTGAAACCAGTTCCCGCAGCCCTTGTGGTCTCTCTCTATTGTTACTACAGTTTTTCTTTTCGTTGTTATTTGGGGTTCCTTGTGTTCTGTCTCTCTCTCCGACTCTCCACGCCAGACCCGCAGTGCTGTGGGGAGGAGCCGTGACTAACCAGGCTGCGGTGAGATGTAGCAGGAATCGCTCCCAGCAAGCCGCGGGGCCGGGGCTGCCGCCGCAGTAATCGCTATGGAGTTAAAGCTTTATTTAGCCTTGATCTGTGCCCCCGCCCCCGTAGTAAGGTCTTGCCACATTTTATTAGTGAGGTTGAGAGATGTATTACTTGTTTGTTGTTCTCGTCCCCTCCCCGAGTATTAAACTGTGAAGTTTGTGATTTGTTTAAACTCTGGGTGAATCGTAGCTTACTTTGCATGTCCAGCTAATTTGTTTCCATACATTTTGTTTGATTATTCTCTCTCTCCTTCTCTCAAGGCTTTTACAAAAAAAAATATATATATATATATATATATGTGTGTATATATATGGATCTTCTGAAAAGTTTTTTGAGGTGCAAGTTTTTTTTTGTTTTTTTTTTTTTGTTTGTTTGTTTTTTGTTTTTTGTTTTTTCTCTCTGATTAATGGACACGATGCTGAGAGTCAATCACTACAGGAGGAAGCGTCTGGCTGTGAGAGCGAAGTCCCCAGGGCGGTCTCGCACGCAGCTCGGTTGCCCATTCAGAAAGATTCGTCAGACGTTCGTCTCTTTCCTCTCCCCTCTCTCTTCAAGAAGGAAGTTGATCCTATTGATTTCAGCCCATGCATTAAACAGGAAACAATAATAAATGTGTAGAATTCATATTTTTCTAAAGAGAACTTAAAAAACTGCTGCTACACGTTATGTACAAAACTGGTTTATGCCACATGAACAGAGAATCACAAGTTTGGTTTTGGTACTTTTTGTTCCTCTTTGTATTCAGTTGTATAGAACTTCCAGATTCAGAATGAAAAGAAAGCTGTTCTGTATCAAACCATCTAAAGCAATAAATGTTATATTTTAAAAACGGAAAAAAAAAGGTTAAAATTCCTTACACTGCCATGAGGTTTTTTTATATTATAATTTTTTGTTTGTTTTTGTTTGTTTTACAGGCAGAGTGGACATTGTGAGAGAGAGAGAGACAGACAGAAAGGACTTCCTTTTTGCCGTTGGTTCACCCTCCAACAGCCGCCGCAGCCAGCGCACTGCGGCCGGCGCACCACACTGATCCGAAGCCAGGAGCCAGGTGCTTCTCCTGGTCTCCCATGCAGGTGCAGGGCCCAAGGGCTTGGGTGATCCTCCACTGCACTCCCGGGCCACAGCAGAGAACTGGACTGGAAGAGGTGCAAGCAGGACAGAAATCCAGCTCCTGGACCGGGACTAGATCCCCGTGTGCTGGCACCACAGGTGGAGAATTAGCCTATTGAGCCGCAGTGCCGGCCTTATATTCTAATTTTATATTTGCTCTATTTCATTGTTATTTCAGGAACTGTGAAGGGAGTGCATGGTGATTTTTTCTATTTTTTATTTTCTGGGATTTTTTCTTAGCTCTGGTGTCTTATTGACTCACTTTTCTTGAGCATTGTGGTTATCTTCTCCTTAGTTATCAAAGATAGCAATAGCCCTGATCTCTTTTTAAGCAAGAAAAGAAAAGCATTAAAAGACAGAGCATGTAGTTCACTTGGTCAGATGACTTTCCTGACCTCCTGTGGTTTGTCTTGGTCTTTGCTGTACAATTCTCTTTCCTCATTAATTTCTTCATCTTCCCATTACTCAGCAAAAGAGTGATTCCACAGCCATTTTCCTGTATTGATTGGGACTCAGAGTAAGTAAGACGAAAAGTGGAGGGGTTCAAGAAGCTAATGTTAAATGCTGTGTAGGTAAAAGATTCTGGGAAATTCTCTAAACAAGCAGATTATTCCATATGTAAAGTTACTGGGACTGTAAGTAACTGTAGAATCTTCTGCACAGTATATCAGGTGCTGTACTATCATGATCTGTATGATAAGATGTAAAAGCACTTATTTTCTGTGTGTCTGTATATCAATAAATTCTGATGGATCAATTAAAATTCACATATTTTACAGAATTACTTCATCCATTTCTTTTAATTTAAAGAAACATCATTTTGGAGGGTTGGCGCTGTGGCTCAATGGGTTGACACCCTGGCCTGGAGCGCCGACATCCCATATAGGCATAGGTTCTAGTCCCAGCTTCTCTTCTTCTGATCCAGCTCTCTGCTGTGGCCTGAGATGGCAGTGGAGGATGGTCCAAGTCCTTAGGCCCCTGTACCCACATGGGAGACCCGTAGGAGGCTCCTGTCTCCTGGCTTTGGATTGGCACAGCTCTGGCCATTGTGGTCATCTGGGGAGTGAGCCAACGGATGGAAGACCTCTCTCTCTGTCTCTACCTCTCTCTGTGTCCCTGTCTTTCAAATAAATAGAATAAATCTTAAAAGAAAGAGAAATATCATTTTCACTTTTATGGAAAGGGGAATAACTGCTGTACAATGAAAAGGAAATTCCCTCATCAATAAAACTTAAAAATATTCAGAAATCATTTACTGGAATATAGTATGTTCTTATGTGTTTGATTATAGATGACACAAATACACTATCTATATTCTGTTTTGGTTAAAATTTCTGCATGTGTGACTTCATTTTTTCCTTATAACCCCAATTCTTTTAGTATCATAAGATGGAAAATGAGTTCTATATAGGCCTCAATATAGGTTATTATTGGCAAGGACTTGTTTAGTTTTCCTGCTCTAAATATTCAAATGTTATAACTTTAGAAAGAAATATATTTATTTACTATACTAATGCCTTTCTAAAAATTTTGTAAATCTCTATCTTCCTTTGTATATACTGATAATACTTCTGTTACGCTGCTGGAATTTACAGTTGTGTGTAATGCTGAAGAACTGAAACTGTCTTGTTCACAGCTTACAGGACTGAGCATGGCAACTTTACTGGAAGCAAGGTATATACCCTACATACATTATATGACTCTTGCAAAAGCATATATTGATACATAAAAGTCAAGTAAGTGTAAATTATGATGCTTTCTTAGGTGAAAAGAAGTCAATAAATGCTAATGATTTAAGAGTCACAGGCATTTAGAATTAGAGGGATCTTATAATACAGCAATACACAATTCTTCTTAAGTGCTGAAACTTAACTAAAAAGTGATCGCTGTTAAATATAAGAGTGGGAATAAGAGAGGAAAGAGATGTGCAATTCGGGACATGCTCAAGCTGACTTACCTCAAACAGTAGAGTTAGAAACATACCAGGGGATTCGAATTCAATCCCATCGAGGTGGCATGTACCAATGCCATCTCACTAGTCCCACTGATCAATTTCTGTTCACAATTGATCATAATGATAGGACTAAGAACCAAAGGGATCACATAAACAAGAATAGTGTCTGCAAATACTAGCTGATAGAATCAAAAAGGGAGAGAATGGTCCAACATGGGAAGTGAGATACACAGCAGACCCATAGAATGGCAAATGTCCTAACAGCACTCTGGCCTCAGAATCAGCCCTTAAGGCATGCGGATCCGGCTGAAATGCCTATGAGAGTATTTCAGGCATGGAAAGCTAAGACACTCTGGGGGAAAAAAAAACCTAAATGAAAGATCTCCGTGAGTGAGATCCCAGTGGAAAGAATGGGTCATCAAAGAAGGAGGTACCTTTCTCTGAAGGGAGGAGAGAACTTCCACTTTGACCATGGCCTTGTCTAAATATGATCAGAGTCAGTGAACTCAGGGGGCTTCCATAGCCTTGGCAGCTCATGACAAGAGCCTAGGGTGATTACTGAGGCCATAAACAAGAGTGTCAATTTGTTAAGTCAACAACAGGAGTCACTGTGCACTTACTCCTCATGTAGGATCTTTGTCCTTAGTGTGCTGTACATTGAGATTTAATGCTATAACTAGTACTCAAACAGTATTTTTCACTTTATGTTTCTGTGTGGGAGCAAACTGTTGAAATCTTTACTTAATGTATGCTAAACTGATCTTCTGTATATAAAGAGAATCGAAAATGAATCTTGATGTGAATGGAAGGGGAGAGGGATTGGATAAGGGGAGGGTTGCGGTTTGGAGGGACGTTATGGGGGGGAAGCCATTGTCATCCATATTCTGTACTTTGGAAATTTATATTCATCAAATAAAAGTTAAAAAAGAAAACAAAACAAAACAAAAAATAATAACATTTATACATTTATTTTTAATATGAGGTCAAAATATTTTATTGAGTATAAAGTTAATGGTAAGAAAATTTAGAGTATTTTCATGAACATATAAATTTCATATTAGACTTCTTAATGTCAGTTTGCATTTTAAAGCTTATTGCCTAGTTTATTTCTATAAATAATGTACTTGGTCCCCTGTGCACAGAAGAAGCTGCTGGCTCCTAGCTTCAGACAGGCCCAGCTCTGTCCATTGAAGCTATTTGGGTAATGAACCAGTAGATGGAGTCTCTCTCTCTCTCTCTCTCTAATAAAATTAAAAATAAAAAGTTTTATTCTATCTATTTGAATAGCAGAATGATGGGAAGGGAGGAAGGGAGAGAGAAAAACTGATCATCCATCATCCATCCATCCTCAAATGGCTGCAACAGTTAGGTTGAGCCAGACTGAAAGCAGGAGCCAGAAACTCAATGATCTGGGTCACCCATGGGGTGATAGGAGCAAAAGTATTTAAGTCATTTTCCACTGCTTCCCCAGGCACATTAGCAGGGAGCTGGAATAGAAGTGGAGTAGCTGAGACTTAGAGGTAGTAGCTCACCACACCAGTACCACAGCACTGATCTCATTTTCCTTAGAGATTTATTTAGTTGAAAGGAGGCTGACAGAGAGAAGGAGAGACAGAGTGAGAACTAACAGATTCTTAATCATTTCCAGGGTTCAATATAAAGAAAATTATTTGCAGTTTGGAGCTGACATTGTGGCTCAACATGTTCAACCACTGCCTGTGATGCCAGCACCACATAAACATGCCAATTAATTTGGTTATTTACTTGGCAGTATGAAATATCTGAATATTTGAAAATTTTGAATCGTATTAATTCAATTGGGTTTTAAGATAAGATGTTATATCATATTTTAGCTCTTATAATGTTTTAAGTGATGATATTTTAAAGGCTTTTTCTGTGTTCTATCAATAATGATAATGGTTTGTTTTTTACAGTGACCATAGGATTACCATTTAAGGCAGTATTAGGTAAGAATACTCAACAGAATAATTTCCCAATGAATTATAGTATATTAGGATATTTTTAAATTGAAAAAAATAGGATTTCTTTCAGAGCTCATACATAAGTTATATTCAATATTGAAGATATTTACACTTTTATCACTTTGATTTAATTATTTGGCAAACTAAGTGATAATAATTATATACTATTACAGCTTTTTTAAATTGAAGACATTTAATGATGAAATAATATTTGTTTTAATTTCCGTACTCAAAATCTCAGAGAAAGTATTTCATTATTTATCAAATTCAGGAAAGTGTCATACCTAATATGGAAAAATTAGTGTGTAATAAAATGGAGTTTTTCTCATGTTTTCTTGGAAGTCTCATAGAAAAACTTTTAATTACATCAATCAAAATTTTCTCAGCCTTGTAAATTCTGGAAATCATTAGGTATTCTTTGCTGTTCCTACTTAATATTACCATACATTAGAACCAATGGGATATTTAACTATTTTTTAAAAATAAAATTGAGGATCTGGCATTTGGTATAGCTAGTTAAGCCACCACCTGCAATGCCATCATCCTATATGGATGCTGGTTTGTGCCTCAGCTGCCCCACTTCTGATCCAGATCCCTGACAATGCATCTAGAAAGTAGCAGAAGATGACCCAAGTTCATGAGACCCTGCCACCCATGTGGCACCCAGAAGTTCCTGGCTCTTAGCTTAAGCCTGGCCCAGCCTTGGGTGTTACAGTCATCTAGGAAGTGAATCAGCAGATGGGAGCACTCTCGCTCTCTCTTTTCCTTCTCCTTCTCCTTCTTCTCCTTCTGTAACTCTGCCTTTCAAATAAATAAATCTTTAAACCTAAAGAAAACAAAAATACTTTTTGCAAGTTTTCTTAAATGGCATATTTAATTATAAAGATTCCAGCAATGGATAGAAAAATCATAATATCATAACAAGTCGTGCCAAATATACGTATTTGGAAGCATAAGATGTAGGTATATTTTTGAAAGAATAAATAAATATGGAACAAATTATTCAAAGACTCTGTTTTCTTTCTTTTTTCTGTTTTCTTTCCTCTTCTTTACCCAGCCTCCATCTTTGAAGCCTGACACCATTTTACTGATGCTGGAAGAAGAAATGGGAAATTTCTAACAGAAGTCTGTATTTAATGTCATTAGCTTTGGTAGAACACTACTAAATATATAATTAATATTTTAAGTTATAACAATTGTAAAACATAAAAATAAAAATACTATACCCTTAGGTTAAATGAATTGGGATAAATAAGTGCATTTCCTCTAGCTACCTCCCCTATACCTGTAGAGATTAGCATTAGGACATTTAAGAAGCCATATTGTGCTGGAGCAGAGAGAAGAGGAAAGAAACAAACAGAAGTCAGGAGATGTTAATAGTTTTGGATGTTGGGAGGAACAGCTAAACAGAATTCTATAATTAATTTAGAATGTTTGATCCAAATTTGTGAGGGCTGTGGTGAGTGCTTGGATTTAAGGAGCATAAACTCTTATTCCTTTCAACAACCTTATTCAACAACATGATTGCTGATTCTTCATTCTAACAGAAGATTTAGAGATTTGCTCTCAGGAGAGCTAGACAAAGAAAGTCCTCATAGAGGACTGCACTATCAAAGATGAGACACTATTTTCAACACATTTATCTCCAGAGAATTGGTTTAAATAGATGATGTGACCTATACTGACTGATGTTTGGACATCCTACAACAACGGATCTCAGGTTCTACATAGTCCCCTACAGTGGGTTAGCCATATGACAACCCTACATAGAATTTATAAACAGGTGTGTGTGTGTGTGTGTGTGTGTTCACTTTTAACTGTTTACAGAATCCCTTTCTGCTTGGAAAATAACCTATTAAAGTGAAATTTTGGCATTAACCTTATTTACTATGTCTAGTCAACTCTGCACCTCATTGAAAAGTGCTCTGGAGATCCAGAGGTGTTCTTTTTTATAATTCCCTTTCTAGTATTTTCACCATTTGAAATTTATAGATATCCAACTATAATGAGATCATTTTCAGGTAGAATCACATAGTTGTGCTCCTTATAGATGTTTTATTTTCTCTTTCTATTTAATAGTACTTAATTCTGGAAATTAAGCATTATCTGAAATGCTTTCAAAATTGGCAGCAATATTTCTTGCTCAAGATCATAGTTCATAATAGTATGTGTGTAGATATTTGTAATATTTTACTATTCTAACTAGTTTCCTACTTGTTTGCTACTTTCATAGAAGTTAGGATTAGAAGAATAGCATCTAACTGAGAAGTAGTGAATTTAAGTAATTTGCTTCATGTTATGTGCATAAATATGATTGCATTGTACATTAATTTCTATGGCCTCTGTTTTATCAAAGCGCTGTATTCTATTTACTAAAATTTGTAGTTATTCTCTTGTTTCATCTTTAATTAATTTTCAAAAAAATCACCTTATGTTTGTTTTTACCTACGGAAACTATGCTTAAGAATAAAAAACAAAAACTTAAAGATAATTTACATAAACATTTAGATAGTTCTGTAGCTTATTTCCTTTCAGATATTTTTCATAGTCTACCATGTAAGGTTTAGTTGAAAGTTTTTTATTGTGTATTTGCAGTTCTAATCCTTGATATCTCGATTCTTTATATGATTTATTTAACATGCCTTAATTACTGCCATATGCCATCTGCTGAGGCCACTGAGCAAGAAAATAATCCTCTTGGAGGCTTCAAAACTGATGGTATCTTATGATAAGTACTCAAACATCTTTTTGCTCTTAGAGTACAAAAGAGTCACCCTAACTAGTCTCCGGTCAGGAAAGGCTTCTTAGAAGAAAGTAATGTCTAGACTGGTCTTTAAGAATGAAGTGCAATTCACTAAGAAAAAGATGGACACACTGTGCAAAGTGGGCCATATAGTCCCACACCTCAGGACAGCAGAATGAAGTACACAATCCATGTACATACGGTTCAGCATAGCTCAAGCCACATAGTTCTATGAAAATAGGAGATAGATTAGAAAGAGTAAGATATTAGAGGATCTAGTATGCCAAACTCAGGAATTTGTATTTTAATCTAAATGCTATTGATGGAATTGTAAAGAAGTATGTGACTGGATAAGATTTACCTTTTAAGAAAGAGTTCTCTGCAGTGGCATTGAAGGTTGGAGACTGAAGGTGGGCAAATCATGCCAGAGATCTTGTGATTACCTT
Organism: Oryctolagus cuniculus; assembly: GCF_964237555.1. Lineage (NCBI taxonomy): Eukaryota > Metazoa > Chordata > Mammalia > Lagomorpha > Leporidae > Oryctolagus > Oryctolagus cuniculus. Next base: position 117,243,019 of record NC_091443.1, read on the forward strand.
AATCCCATGCTATAAGCAAGGTGCTGTTTGTGTGTGTGAGGAAGTTATAATCTGACAGAAGAATACAATGCATTTTATATCTAGGCATTGTGTGAACTTATTTAAAATAAATATTATGTAATTATTTTTAAAATATATTTCCAAAATAATGGAAAATGGTCCATGTCTCTGGGCCCCTGCTACCCCTGTGGGAGACCCATAAGAATCTTTTGGATGCTAGCTTCAGCCTGTCCCAGTCTCAGATATGTAGCCATCTGGGAAGTGAAACAATAGATGGAAGATCTCTGTGTGTCTCTTCTTTCTCTCTGTAGCTCTTTCTGTCTCATAAATAAATAAATCCTGGGGCCGGCACTGTAGCACAGTGGGTTAAAGTCCTGGCCTGAAGCGCCAGCATCCCATATAGGTGCCCATTGTAGTCCTGGCTGCTCCTCTTCCAATCCAGCTCTGTGCTATTGCCTGGGAAAGCAATAGAAGATGGCCCAAGTGCTTGGGCCCCTGTACCCACATGGGAGATCTGGAAGAAGCTCCTGGCTCCTGGCTTTGGATCGGCACAGCTCTAGCCATTGTGGCCATCTGGAGAGTGAACCAGCAGATGTACAACCTCTGTCTCTATTTTTCTCTGTGACTCTGTCTTTCAAGTAAATAAAATAAATCTTTAAAAAAAGAGCAAATAAATAAATCTTTAAAAATAAAAGTGTTAAAAACCTGTTCCAAATCTTTCATAAAAGTAAGATTTCATTCCTTTTTTATTGCTGATTAGTATTCCATTATGTATATATACAATACTTTGTTTATCCAGCATTGGTTGATTCCATAACTAAGCTATTGTGAATTGAGCCGAAATAAACTTTTGGGTACACATAAATTTTTCCATATGCTGATTTCATTTCATTTGGATAATTCCCATAAGTGGGATTGCTAGTCATATAGTAGATCTATTTTCAGATTCTGAGGAATCTCCATAGTGTCTTCCACAATGTCCATACTAGTTTATGTTCCCAAAAATTGTATATTAGGGAACATTTTCCCAACATCCTAACCAGCATTTATGTTTTGTTGATTTCTATGTGGTTGCTATTCTAGCTGGGATGAGGGGAAACTTCATTCTGGTTTTTAATTCACGTTTCCATGATGGCTAGTGATTCTGAGCATTTTTTCATGTATTTGTTGGCCATTTGAATTTTATCTTTAAAAAAAAAGCCTATTCAAGTCCTTTGCACATTTATTAACTGGTTTCTTTGTTTTGTTGTTGAGTTACTTGAAATTAAGATGATTCTGGCCTCATAGGAGTTGGGGAGGATTCCCTCCCTTTCAGTTGTTTTGAATAGTTTGAGCAGAATACAATTAATTCTTTAGAAGTCTGGTAGAATTGAACAGTGAAGTCATTTGGTGCTGGGCTTTTCTTGTTGGGAGGGTTTTTATTACTGATTCAGTCTTCATCTTGGTTTTTGGTCTGCTTAGCTTTTCTATGTCTTTATGTCTCAGTTTGGGTAGATGGTATGTTTCCAGACAGCTATCCATTTCTTCCAGATTTTCCAGTTTGTTGGCATATTTTGTGTTAGTCATTTCTGTGGACTCTTATGGAACTATTGGCATCTGCCTATGAAAGAAGCTACACAAGAATAAACGATGTAAAATATTGTGACACTATATACACCTTTTAAAAAAATGTTGATTGGAAAAGCAGACTTGCAGAGAGAGGAGAGACAGAGACAGACAGAAGAGAGATCTCCCATTCAGTGGTTCAATCCCCAAATTACTACAATGGTCAGGGTTCAGGCAGGCTGAAGCGAGGAGCCATGAGTTTGTCCTGGGTCTCCTATATGGGAGGAAGGGGCTGAAGCACTTGGGGCATCATTTCCAGGCACATTAGTAGGGAGTTGGATTGGAATTGGAACAGATAGAACACAAACAGGCAGCTATATGGGATGCCAACATGTCAGGTGGCACTTTAAGCCATTATGGCATAGTGTCAGCCTCACTATATACAAATATTAAATAAAATTTATTTATAGAGCAATTACTGAAATAGGTTATATGAAAATCCAGTTGTACACTAGATAAAAATTGGCAATGCAAAATGATTTTGATCAAAAATAATTTTAAAATCTATATAGTCTCTTTCCACCACAGTATTTTTTTTTTGACAGGCAGAGTTAGACAGTGAGAGAGAGACAGAGAGAAAGGTCTTCCTTCCATTGGTTCAGCCCCCAAATGGCTGCTACCAAATGAGCCAAACTGAAGCCAGGAGCCAGGTGCTTCTTCCTGGTCTCCCATGTGGGAGCAGGGCCCAAGCACTTGGGCCATCCTCCACTGCCTTTCCAGGCCACAGCAGAGAGCTGGACTACAAGAGGAGCCACCAGGACAGAACTGGCACCCCAACCAGGACTAGCACCTGGAGTACCAGTGCCACAGGCGGAGGATTAGCCTAGTGAGCCATGGCACCAGCCTCCACAGTATTTTTAGTTGGAGTAAGATAACCTGGAATGACTGAATTTTTTTCCCTTATCTAGCAAAATTGACATTAAACTGCAAGGTTTCTGATCTGGTCAGCTCTTGCATTGCATTTTGTACATATCCCTTAACATTTTATTCCATAATTGTTCACCCGTAAAGGATAGAACATGTCTAACTTAAGAGACAGGTAATAATGCATTTTTTCTCTGCCCTAGCATATCTTTTTGATATATTGGAACTATTAGAAATTCATGAAACAATAGAAATATTTTCTTCCTTCTTAGAATCATCTAAATTTCAAGATTATTTTTTAAACTTCAGGTAAAAGTTTGGGATAATTCTTATTCACAGAGGTTGGTACAGGAGATAATTGAGATTTAAAGGAAGATTGAAGGCATATGGTAATTATCTTGCAATAATAAAGGAATTATCCTGACTTTGAAAATACCATTCAAATAACTTCCTTGATCTATTATAATAGCTTTAGCTTTAAGTTATCTGCTGATGTGCTAGTATTATTTAATTTTATTCAAAGTACTTTAATTATAGACACAGTAAATTAAATGACTTATACAAAGGTTCCATTTTATTTTATACTAAAGTCATGGACATTGGTTTTTAAATTATTGCTTCCTATCTTAATTATACAACTTTTATTCATGATATCTTGGTTTACTATTTGGATAAATAGAAATGTAAAATATGAAGCTCACAATGATCAACTTACAGTCAATGATTTGGGCTTGAGAACTGATTAAGACAGAAACTATAGAAGAATGTGAATTGAGAATGCTCGATGATTTCATGTCAGAAGGTTCTATTCTTAGCTATGATATAACTACTAATTAGTATGTACCAAGTATCTGTTAGCTATAAAAAAGTGGGCCTGTTATTACAAATTATTTTGATATTTTCCCCTTCCTACAGGGGAAAGTTAAACCACACATTGCTAACATATCTCCTGTGTATTCTAGTGAAGATATAAAACTGTAGGGAATCACCAGCACTTAAAATAATCTGCACCTTAGCTCATTCCCAGTACCATAATTGATACAATTTTTTCCAGTTGGATTACAGAATCTTTTTTTAGGTAGAATTTCATTTTGTTTTGTATCATTTAGCCTGAGAAGTATTTATTAAATGAAATTTTTAATGATACATATTTTAAAATATATTAATATGCTCATGGATTTATTTTTAAAGATTTATTTAATTATCTGAAAGGCAGAGTAACAGAGAAAGGCAGAGGAAGAGACAGAGAAAGAGATCATCCATTTGTTTCACTCCTGAGATGACCACAATGGCAGGTTCTGGGCCACTCCAAAGCCAGGAACCAGGAATCCCATCTAGTATACACACACATAGAGACTTCAGTTGTGGTTTGTAACAGGTGACAAACTGTTAATTAATTATTCTATTACCATCTGGACCATTTGTATTATGCTATATTTTACACAGTTGAAACAAAGATTATGATTTTCTAGTTTTGTTGTTTCACGGCACAAATGTAGTTTGGAAATACATCTCTCTCATAGTACCGGGTTGAAGATGGCGGAATGGGGAGGGAGCACACCGATGGTCCAGGAAGGGAAGGTTCAAAGAGGGGTGAGAATTTGTAGTTTCAGGGAAAGGGAAGCTCTTCCGAAACTTGGGAGACAGGGTGGACCTGCGAGGAGGACACAGACACCTGAAGCACAGGACACCAGCAGGAGTGTGTATGCACCAGCGCTGGAAGCCGAGGTGAGACAGGGCACTCACCCAGCACCTCTGCAACAGCAGCCGCTGCCTCTCCCCCAACCCACCCTGGGACGGACACTGAGACACGCACGACTGAGTGGGGGAGGAAATAGAAAACGAACAGAGTGAGTAGCGCCTGCGGAAAGAGTGTGTGGTTCAGGGGGACTAATTGAGGGACTAAACAAGCTAGGAACCCTTTCTGCCTCTACCCTCCCCCAAATCGGAGCTGCAGTGGGCAGGAAGCAGCCATCTTGTTTGTTTACATTCGGGCTTAAAGGAGAGCTGCCTCTGCCTCCACATTAACCTTCGGAGGTGAAGCCCAAAGGTGGAGTGGAGCCACAGGACACTCCTCATGCAGGGGCGGGCAGTGAGGGAGGGCTGCCAAAAAATGGAATGCCAAAAAAAAAAAAAAACCCACAATAAGAATATGGAAGAACATATAAACTCGCCAATGGAGTAGGCTAAACGAACCATAACAGAGGCTGAAGAAGAAGAAATTGAAAGCATGTCAGAAAAAGAATTCCAAAAATTAATAATCAGATTACTTAGAAATAATGAGAAACAGTGTCGAGAGCTGAACGAAAAACAAGCCCGAGGATTAGAGATCCTAAAGAGAAGCCAGAATGAAATACTGGAAATGAAAAACTCAATTGACCATATAAAAAACACCATGGAATCCCTCAGAAATCGAACAGATGTAATAGAAGACCGAATATCAGAATGCAAAGACAAACTTCCAGAAATAATACAGTCAGTCAAACACAGGAAGAAGAAATTAAAAAATTAAAAAATATGGTCAGAGACCTACAAGATTCAATCAAATGGTGTAATGTTTGGATAATAGGAGTCCCTGAGGGGGTGGAAAGAGAGATTGGATTGGAAGGTGTTTTCAATGAAATAATATCAGGAGCCAGCACCGCAGCTCACTAGGCTAATCCTCCACCTTGCAGCACCGGCACACTGGGTTCTAGTCCTGGTTGGGGCATCAGATTCTGTCCCAGTTGCCCCTCTTCCAGGCCAGCTCTCTGCTGTGGCCAGGGAGTGCAGTGGAGGATGGCCCAAGTGCTTGGGCCCTGCATCCCATGAGAGACCAGGAGAAGCACCTAGCTCCTGCCATCGGATCAGCATGGTGCGCCGGCCACAGCGTGCCGGCTGTGGTGGCCATTGGAGGGTGAACCAATGGCAAAAGGAAGACCTTTCTCTCTGTCTCTCTCTCTCACTGTCCACTCTGCCTGTCAAGAAAGAAAGAAAGAAAGAAAGAAAGAAAGAAAGAAAGGAAGAAAGACAGACTAGAAAACTTCAAACAAAGGCAGCTGGATAACAACAGGCAAATTCAACAGGTAGCCAGGACTCCGTACAGGGTAGACCAGAAGAGAAATTCACCACGACACATTGTGGCAACACTCAGCTCAGTGACACACAAAGAACAAATCCTAAAATGTGCCAGAGAAAAATGACAAATCACATACAGGGGTAAGTTAATCAGACTCACCCCAGACTTCTCATTGCAAACACTACAGGCAAGGAGATAATGGCATGATATATTTCAAGTTTTAAAAGACAAACAATGCCAACCTAGAATACTCTACCCTGCAAAGCTATCATTTATGAATGAAAGGGAAATAAAGATCTTCCAAGACAAACAGAAACTGAAAGAATTTGTATCCATGCTTCCAACCCTACAACACTTGCTCAAAGATGTGCTGCACACAGAAATACAAAAACAAAAACTTCACTACAAAAAAAGTGAATGTAGAGTAACCTACAAACAAAGTTCAAAATACATAAACAGCTTGTTTAAGGAAACATGAATGAGAAAAGACAGTACTTAACAATAATCACACTGAATGTGAATGGTCTTAATTCTACTACCAAGAGACAGAGACTAACTGTTTGGATCAAGAAAGAGAATCCATCTATACGCTGCCTTCAGGAGACACACCTTATCAGCAAAGATGCACGCAGACTGAAAGTGAAAGGATGGAAAAAGAGACTCCAAGCTAACAGAAATCAAAAAAGAGCTGGTGTGGCCAGCCTAATATCAGATAAAATAGACTTTCACATAAAAACTATTAAAAGAGACAGAGAAGGGCACTATATAATGATTAAAGGATCTACCCAACAAGAAGACATTACTATTATAAATGTATACGCACCTAATTACAGGGTGCCTGGCTACCTGAAAGAATTACTAAAGGATTTAAAGGGAGATATAGATTCAAATACAATAGTAACAGGGGACTTCAACACCCCACTCTCACCAATGGGCAGATCAACCAGTCAGAAATTCAACAAGGAAACAACAGAGTTAATTGACGCTATGGACCAAATAGACCTAATAGATATCTTCAGAACCTTCCACCCCACACCCACAGAGTTCACATATTTCTCCCCAGTACATGGAATGTTCTCTAGGATTGACCATATGCTAGGCCATAAAGGGAGGCTCAACAAATTCAAAAAAATTGAAACTATACCATGCAGCTTCTCAGACCATAGTGCAGTGAAACTTGAAATCAACAACCCAAGAATTTCTACACCATATGCAAACATATGGAGAATGGACAACATGATCCTAAATGAACAGTGGGTCATCGAAGAAATTAAAAGAGAAATCAAAAGATTTCTAGAAACAAATGAAAATGATAACACAACCTATCAAAACCTGTGGGACACAGAAAAAACAGTGCTAAGAGGAAAGTTTATAGTAATTGGTGCCTACATCAAGAAGCTGGAAAGGAACCAAACAAATGAAATCTCCATGCACCTCAAGGATTTAGAAAAACAACAGCAAATCAAGCCCAAATCCAGCAGGGTAAAAGAAATACTAAAGATTAGAGAAGAAATAAACAGAATTGAAACCAAAAAAAAAAAAAAACAATACAAAAGATCAACAAAACCAGGAGCTGGTTCTTTGAAAAAATAAACAAAATCGACACACCATTTGCCCAACTAACCAAAAAAAGGAGAGAGAAGACCCAAATCTGTAAAATCAAAGATAGTAATGGAAATGCAACAACAGACACAACAGAAATAAAAAAAATCATCAGAAACCACTACAAAGAGATGTGTGCTAACAAATTGGGGAACCTGGAAGAAATGAATAGATTCCTGGACACATACAACCTTCCTAAACTGAGCCGTGAAGATATAGAAAATCTAAACAGACCCATAACCATGGAAGAAATTGAATCAGTAATAAATGCACTACCAAAAAAGAAGAGCCCAGGATCGGATGGCTTCATGCCAAATTTTACCAGACATTTAGAGAACAACTAACCCCCATTCTTCTCAAGTTATTCAAAACAATTGGAAGGGAGGGAATCCTCCCAAATTCTTTCTACGAAGCCAATATCACCTTAATTCGTAAGCTCGGAAAAGACACAACAGAGAAAGAAAACTACAGACCTATCTCCCTGATGAACATAGATGCAAAAATACTCAACAAAATTCTGGCAAACTGAATCCAACTGCACATCAAAAAGATCATTCACCCAGACCAAGTGGGATTTATCCCTGGTATGCAGGGATGGTTCAATATTCAAAAGTCAATCAATGTAATACATCACATTAATAAATTGAGAAACAAAAATCATATGATTATCTCAATAGATGCAGAGAAAGCATTTGACAAAATACAACACCCTTTCATGATGAAAACCCTAAGCAAATTAGGGTTAGAAGGAACATTCCTCAACACAATGAAGGCAGTCTATGATAAACCAATGGCCAGCATCATATTGAATGGGGAAAAGTTGGAGGCATTTCCATTGAAAACTGGCACCAGACAGGGATGCCCACTCTCACCATTGCTATTCAATATAGTCCTAGAAGTGTTAGCCAGGGCCATCAGGCAAGAAAAAGAAATTAAAGGGATACAAATGGGGAAGGAGGAAGTGAAACTATCCCTATTTGCAGATGACATGATACTATATATAGGGGACCCGATAAACTCCTATAAGAGACTATTGGAACTCATAGAAGAGTTTGGTAAAGTAGCAGCATACAAAGTCAACACTCAGAAATCAACAGCCTTTGTATACACAGATAATGCCAGGGCCAAGCAAGAAATTCTAAGATCAATCCCATTCACGATAGCCACAAAAACAATAAAGTACCTTGGAATAAATTTAACCAAGGATGTCAAAGACCTCTATGATGAAAATTACAAAACACTAAAAAAGAAATAGAAGCTGACACAAAAAATGGAAAAACCTGCCATGCTCATGGATTGGAAGAATCAATATCATCAAAATGTCCATTCTCCCAAAAGCAATTTACAAGTTCAATAAAATACCAATCAAAATACCAAAGTCATTCTTCAAAGACCTAGAAAAAATGATGCTGAAATTCATATGGAGAAACAGGAGACCCAGAATAGCTAAAGCAATCCTTTACAATAAAAACAAGGCCAGAGGCATCACAATTCCAGACTTCAAGACATATTGCAGGGCAGTTATAATCAAAACAGCCTGGTACTGGTACAAAAACAGATGGATAGACCAATGGAACAGAATAGAAACACCAGAGATCAATCCAAATATCTATAACCAACTCATATTCGACAAAGGAGCTAAAACCAACCCCTGGAACAAGGACAGCCTCTTCAACAAATGGTGCTGGGAAAACTGGATGTCCACATGTTGAAGTATGAAGCAAGACCCCTACCTTACACCTTACTCAAAAATCCACTCAACATGGATCAAAGAACTAGAGATGCGCCACGACACCATGAAACTAATTGAGAGCATAGGGGAAACCCTGCAAGATATTGGAACAGGTGAAGAATTCCTGGAGAAGACCCCAGAGGCATGGGTAATCAAAGATAAAATAAATAAATGGGATTACCTCAAATTGAAGAGTTTCCTTACAGCAAAGGAAACTGTCAGGAAATTGAAGAGGCAACCAACAGAATGGGAGATGTTATTCGCAAACTACACAACAGATAAAGGATTAACAACTAGAATCTATAAAATGATCAAAAAATACCACAGAATCAAAACAAACAACCCAATAAAAAAATGGGCCAAGGACCTTAACAGACATTTTTCTTGTTTTTTCTTTTCTTTTCTTTTCTTTTTTTTTTTTTTTTTTTTTTTTTTTTTTTTTTTTGGACAGGCAGAGTGGACAGTGAGAGAGAGAGAGAGACAGAGAGAAAGGTCTTCCTTTTGCCGTTGGTTCACCCTCCAATGGCCACCATGGCTGGCACACTGTGGCCAGCGCACCGCACTGATCTGATGGCAGGAGCCAGGTGCTTATCCTGGTCTCCCATGGGGTGCAGAGCCCAAGCACTTGGGCCATCCTTCACTGCACTCCCTGGCCACAGCAGAGAGCTGGCCTGGAAGAGGGGCAACCGGGACAGAATCCGGTGCCCTGACCGGGACTAGAACCCAGTGTGCCGATGCTGCAAGGCAGAGGATTAGCCTAGTGAGCCACGGCGCCGGCCTTAACAGACATTTTTCAAAAGAGGAAATCCAAATGGCCAACAGACACATGAAAAATGCTCAGGATCCCTAGCCATCAGGGAAATGCAGATCAAAACCACAATGAGGTTTCACCTCACTCCAGTTAGATTGGCTTACATAAATCAATCAACAACAGATGCTGGTGAGGATGCAGGGAAAAAGGGACACTAATCCACTGTTGGTGGGAATGTAAACTGGTAAAGCCACTATGGAAGACAGTTTGGAGAGTCCTCAGAAACCTAAATATAGCATTACCACAGGACCCAGCCATCCCACTCCTTGGAATATACCCAGATGAAATTAAAGGGGAGAAAAAAAGAGCCATTTGCACTTCAATATTTGTTGCAGCTCAATTCACAATAGCTAAGACATGGAATCAACCTAAATGTCCATCAACGGATGACTGGATAAAGAAACTATGGGATATGTACTCTATGGAACACTATATAGCAGTAAAAAACAATGAAATCCGGGCATTTACAACAAAATGGAGGAAGCTGGAAAACATCATACTGAGTGAAATAAGCCAGTCCAAAAGGGACAAATATCATATGTCCTCCCTGATCGATGGCAACTAAACGAGCATCTAAAATGATACCCATTGAAGTGAAATGGACACTATGAGAGACAATGACATGATCAGCCCTTGTCTAGACTGTTGAGGAACAACTTACTATTTTATTCCTTTTAGTATTTTTGTTGTTGTTGTTGTTGTTGCTCTGTTTGTTCTACATAAGACCACTGGTTGAACTCCGTAATCAATGCACAATCATTCTTAGGTGTTAAAAATTAACAGAAAAGTGATCTCTGTTAAACATAGGAGTGGGAATAAGAGAGGGAGGAGATATATAGGTCGGCACATGCTCACTCGGACTTACCTCCAATGATAGAACTAGAAATGTGCCAGGGGATTTCAGCTCAATCTTACCAAGGAGGCAGGTACCAATGCCAGTGCACTTGGTAAAGTGATAAGTATAAATACACAACCAATCAAAAAGATAGGGTAAGTGTCAAAGAGATTTCACAAATAAGACCAGTGTAAGCAAATAATGAAGGACAGAATTAAAAGGGAGAGAATGATCCTGCGGGGGAAGCAGGACACACAGCAGACTCATAGAATGGCAAATGCCCAAAACAGCACTCCTGCCTCAGAATCAACCCTTGGGACATTTGGATCTGGCTAAAAGGTCCATGAGAGTCTCACAGCCATGGAAAGCCATGACATGGTGGCAAAAAGCAATCTAAATGAAAGTTCCTGGTGAACAAGACCCCAGCAGAAGGAACGGGCCATCAAGGAGGGAGGCGCCTTTCTCTGAAGGGAGGAAGGAACCTCCACTGTGATATGGCCTTGACTAAACAAGTTCAGAGTTGGTGAACTCAAGGGGCTTCCATAGCCTGGACAGCTCATGGCAGGAGTCTCGGGTAATTGCTGATGTCATAAATAAGAGTGTCAATTGTTAAATCAACAACGGGAGTCACTGGGTACAGGCTCCCCATGTAGGATCTCTGTCCTTAATGTGTTTTACTATGAAACTTAAAAACAACACTACTAGTCGAACAATGCCCTATACCTTGTGTGGTTGTGTGAGTGCAGCCTGTTGAAATCCTTGCTTAGTGTATACTAAGTTGATCTTCAGTATATGAAGGTAATTGAAAATGAAACTCGATGAAGGATGGGATGGGAGAGGGAGTAGGAGAGGGGAGGGCCGCGGGAGGGAGGGAGGGAGGTTGGGGGGGCACAACAATACAAAAGTTGCACTTTGTAAATTCACATTTATTAAATAAAAAAAAGGAAAAAAAGAAATACATCTTAAATTTTTCCCTTTCTAATTAGAACTTAATTTCTGGGCACATATAGAAAATTTTAATTCCTAATATAATATATTTTAAACACTGTTATTTAGTTATGTATTGGAAACACAAAGATACACAGAGAAACAGTGACAGAGAGATACATCATTCATCTGCTACAATCTTGAAATGCCTGTGAGCTGGCTGAGGCCAAAGCCAGGAGTCTGAGCCCAATCTGGTTCTGCCATGTTGGTGGCAGGAACCCAAGTACTTCATTCACTATCTGCTGCCTGTGAGGATGTATGTCAGCAGGATACTGTATTAAAAATGAAACTGGGACTTGAACTCAAGGAACTCGGATCTGAGATACAGGCATCCAAATGGTGTTTTAATTACAATGCAAAATGCATGACCCAGAAATATTTTAAAACATGTTTTGTTTTGTTTTTAAGATTTTATTTATTTGAGAGGTAGAGTTACAGACAGTGAGAAGGAGAGACAGAGAGAAAGGTCTTCCTTCCATTGGTTCACTCCCCAGTGGCCGCATTGGCTGGAGCTGCACTGATCCGAAGCCAGGAGCCAGGAGCTTCTTCCATGTCTCCCACATGGGTGCAGGGGCCCAAGCACTTGGGCCATCTTCTACTGCTTTCCCAGGCCATAGCAGAGAGCTCGATCAGAAGAGGAGCAGCCAGGACTACAACCGGAGCCCATGTGGGATGCCGGTGCCACAGGCAGAGGATTAATCTACTGCACCATAGCGCCAGCCCCTTAAAGTATGTGTTAATAAAAGCCTGATATAAAATCAACGGTAGGCAGCTTTATTTCTGTAATGTCCACTGACAAAGTGCTTAGCACTATATAGTGTACATTCAGAGTATTAACATATACATAAGAAATTCTACATTCATCCTGAGTTATTGCCTACCAGGGATAATAAATAGAACCTCTTTTCAATGAAAGATAAAAACATTTTACAGATTTATTTACTTATCTGAAAGTCAGAGTTACACAGTGGAAGGAGGGGCAGAGAGAGAGAGTCTTCCATCTGCTGGTTCATTTCCCAGATGGCTGCAACAGCCGGAGCCAGGAACTTCTGGGTCTCCCACATGATTGCAGGGGCCAAGGACTTGGACCATCAGAAAATGAAGTACTTCAGAACTGTCTCTAGCAAAATTATCTGTATTTATTGCAATCTTGTAGAGTAGGTGAAAGTCTAGTTCAGCTAGAAATGCCTGTATTATGCAGCTGTTAAAAAGCATTTTTTACAGATTTATTTTATTGATTTGAAAGGTAGAGTTAGAGAGAGAGAGAGAGAGAGAGAGAGAGAGATCTTCCATCTGGTGGTTCACTCCCCAAATAGCCACAATGGCCAGTGCTGGGCCAGACTGAAGCCAGAACCCAGGAACTTCATACAAGTCTCTCACGTGGGTGCAGGGGCCCAAGCACTTGGACCATCCTCTGCTGTCTTCTCAGGCACATTAGCAGGGAGCTGGATTGGAAGCAGAGCAACTAGGATTCAAACTGACAGTCATGTGGTATGCTGGTGTTGCAAGTGGCAGCTTAAATCCGCTATGCCACAACACCAGCCCCATTGAAGAAGGTTTTAAAATGGATCAGCCCTATATGAATTATTGGAAACATCTCAAAGATAAAATAAAAAAAAAACACACCACGGAGTAAAGCAGTGTAAAGAATATACATTTAGGAGGCAAATAGCTCCAAAGATTTATGTTATGCTTCCATATTTTAAGTACACAGCCAGCTACTAAATTTCCCAGCCTTTCTTACATCTAAAAAGACTGTTATATCCAAGGGCATATTTGCTGAGTGATCTGGTGACTTTGGGCCAGGTCATTAAGTTAGTTTCATCTTTTCCTTCCATTCCTCCTGCAGCCACCCTGGTGAATGTGATGCTGAAGTAAACACTGAGATGCTAGACTATGGCAGACTCGTGCCCCTTAAGTCCACAGGGAAATCTGCCCATTGACCATCAGACGGCCATGCGAGTGCATAAATAAACTTTCATTGTGTGAAACTACTGAGACTTTGGGTTAAGTTACTACAGCAGCTGGCATTACCTTAACTGAGCAGTATGTTGCCACTTGAATCTATCTATGGAAAGGAATGTATCCACGTATGCTTCTGTATGCCTTGAATGTGGCTGAAGGAATTCCTAAGAAGGTGAGGATGGTGGTCTATTCTAAGGGTGGGCAGTGTTCATATTCAAATTATAACAACAAAAAAAAACCAAATTATGAAAACATGCTTTTCATGGTTTGCCTTTTATACCATGTTGTTGGATTGTAACATCTTCCCAAAAAATGAAGATAAATACTTGAACTTAGCAAGAAAGGAAATGGAGCAGGGGAGATATTAAAGGTATTGAAGGGATAGAGAATTCTGGAGAGGTAAGGAGGAAAGTAAGTCAAAGACATAGGTGGGTACTTATAAGTTAGGAGATAATACTGATCCTCTAGTGTGAAAGGTAGTGGAAATAGCAATTATATCGCCCACGAATAGAAAAAAATGCAAATGAAAAAATACTGAGACAAAATATTTCATCTATCAGATGGATAAAAACCCACACAAAAGTTCAATAATATATTATGTTGTCAAGGCTGTGAGGAAATAAGCACTCTCATATATCAGTGGGAGAAAGGGTAAAAAATCTAGTAAAATCTGCCAAGCATATCTTTGATTCATCAAATCCCCTCTGGTAATCTGCCCTAGAGCAAAATCTGCACAGGTCAAAAATAATAGAATTATACAAGGTATTTATTGTAGTATTGTTGGAGGAATACAAGATTCAAAATAAAATTCCAGTGGTAAGGGACTGGTTGAATAAATTATGAGCTTTCTCCCTCTCTCTCTCTCTCTCTCTCTCTCTCTCTCTCTCTCACACACACACACACACACACACACACACAAAATAGACCTGTATAAATGGTATGGAGAGATGTCCAGAATACATGAAAGTGGGGAGGGGGGAAACAAAGTGACATCAATGTGTTTGGTTTGTTACCTTTTGGAAGAAGAGTGGAGAAATAAAAATATATATTTGTATTTCCATATGTTTTTGTAAAGAAACTAGAAAGCAACTAATAAAACAGTTACCTGTTGGGATGAGTTTGTAGGAAATATGAAAATGGTAAGAGTGAGGGTAAGATTTTTTATTTTAAAAATGTATAATTGACTGTTTAAAATCTTTTCATTATATTATGTAACAGTTTCCATAATTATCAACACATGGTCCATCTATTTCCTCTATAACTCCATACCATACCCCTTCTCTAGATTATATTAAAATTGATCTAACGTTGTATTTGTCTTTCTGTGTCTGACTTATTTCACTTAACATAATCATTTCCAGTTCCATATGTTTTCACAAATGGCAATTTTTGGGGCTACCACTGAGGCATAGGGGGTAAAACTGCCACCTGCAGTGCAGGTATCCCATATGGGTGCAGGTTCAAGTCCTGGCTGCTCCACTTTCAATCCAGATCTCTGCTATGGCCTGGGAAAGCAGTAGATGGCCCAAGTTAACATTTTGCCATATTTGTTTTTTAGCATCCTCCCACTGTCTCTAATCCCTTTCATCCTTCCCTCCCCTCTCTCTCTGTAAATATATATGAATGTCCTGCAAAATATTTGTGGAAAATGTACATCATGAATAACATCATAAGCTTCAAAATTTTTGCACAGAAAATAAACTTGTCTTTTATTTCTGTTTTTGACAAACTTTTGAAGTACCATTATATACTGATGCTTTTTGACTAAATCTATGAAATGATACAAGCCAAATGTTGTTTTCTAGTTTTAATGTTTCTTTGTTAATTAGTTGGTGTTATGCTATGGGAAAAACTTTTCCTTCTCTCCTTTTAAAAAAACTGTATCAGTATGAACCTAGTGATTTCACATTATTTTAATGCCCTATTGTTCCCAAGGTTAGCCAGTAGAAGCCTCTTTGTTCCTCTGAATCTCCCCATTGTCATTTGATTATTTTCTTATTTTCTGGTATAATGAGATATTGCAGGCTTATTTTAAACATTTCTTGCCTTAGTCCTTCAAATATGCATTTTCTCTAAGGAATCTTAGTTTTGTTTAATGCTTGAAATCATGATCTAAGTACTGGGTATGCTTATTGTTCTCAGTTTAGGATTCTTCTTCGCCCGCTATTGACTTTTTAATCATGTGAACGTAGTGCTATTGTAAAAATCATGATTTTAAAAATTATACCTGGGGGTCAGGGTTTGCTGTGGCAAAATCTGCCTGCAGTGTTGGCATCCCATATTGAATCTGTTTTGAGTCCAGGCTGCTCCACTTTCCATCTGGCTCCCTGCTAATGTGCCTGGGAAAGCAGTGGAAGATGGCCCAAGTACTTGGGCCCCTACACCCATATGGGAGAACCAGAAGAAGCTTTAGGTTCCAGGCTTTGGCCTGGCACAGCTCCAGCCATTGCAGCCATTTGGGGATGGAAGATCTCTATCTGTCTTTTTATCTCTTCTTTGTATCTCTGCTTTTCAAATAAATAAATCTTTTTAAAACTTTATACCTGAAATCACATATAGATTATAAAGTCAAATGAATATGAAAATGTAGTATAGTGTCTGAAGAGGCAGTCTTTGGAGTTGAATGGCTTTAGGTTCAAGTTTACCACTATCACTTAGAGGTTTTGTAATTCATCTTATTCACCTGTTGATTGGTGACAAATATTTATACCTCACTGGATTGTTGTGAAGATTTTTTAAAATTTATTTATTTGAAAGTCTGAGTTACACAGAGAGAGAGAAAGAATGAGAGATAGAAAGTCTTCCATCCTCTGGTTTACTCTCCCAGATGGCTGCAACAGCCAGGGTTGGGTTGGACTGAAGCCAGGAACCAGAAGCTTCTGGGTCTCCCACATGAGTGCAGGGGACCAATCACTTGAGCCATCCTCTGCTACTTTCCCAGGCAATTAGAGAGCAACTGGATCAGAAGTGGAGCAGCCAGGAGTTGAACCAGCACCCATGAGGGATGCCAGCATAGCAGGCATCAGCCTTACATTCTATGCCACAATGCCAGCCCCTGTTGTGAATAATTAATGAGATTTTAAACTAGTTACACATGATATACAGTTACATGTAACTACTGCTTTATGAATAACTATGTTTATACTTAATACATTACTGAATCTTATATTTAAGAAGTACTTATTGACTTGAATTCTAACTCCCTTAACTATGAGATATATTTGTAGTGAAAGATTTTTTTACTGTTCCCTAATAGCATGAAAAAAATAGTCAAAAAACTCATAGAAATAGGGCCAAAAACAAATTGAAGTTGTGTTTCAGCTCCAGGGTGTTCTGAGTTCATAGAAAGTTGAGTTAACAATTCATAGATTGGACTTCTTAGCTATATATGGAAATGAAGAAACAGTCAGGAAAGTGAAGAGGCAACCAACAGAATGGGGAAAAAATATTTGCAAACTATGCAACAGATAAAGGATTAATAACCAGAATCTACAAAGAGATGAAGAAACTCCACAACAACAAAACAAACAACAGACTTAAGAGATGAGCCAAGGACCTCAATAGATATTTTTCAAAAGAGGAAATCCAAATGGCCAACAGGCACATGAAAAAATATTCAGGATCATTAGCAATCAGGGAAATGCAAATCAAAACCACAATGAGGTTTCACCTCACCCCAATTAGAATGGCAAACATTCAGAAATCTACCAACAACAGATGCTGGCAAGGATGTGGGGGAAAAGGGCCACTAACCCATTGTTGCAGGGAATGCAAACTGGGAAAGCCACTATGGAAGTCAGTCTGGAGATTCCTCAGAAACCTGAATATAACCCTACCATACAACTCAGCCATCCCACTCCTTGGAATTTACCCAAAGGAAATTAAATTGGCAAACAAAAAAGCGGTCTGCATCTTAATGTTTATTGCAGCTCAATTCACAATAGCTAAGACCTGGAATCAACCTAAATTCCCATCAACAGTAGACTAGATAAAGAAATTATGGGACATGTACTCTATAGAATACTATACAGCAGTCAAAACAATGAAATCTGGTCATTTGCAACGAAATGGAGGAATCTGGAACACATCATGCTGAATGAAATAAGCCAGTTCCAAAGGGACAAACATCATATGTTCTCCCTGATCGGTGACAACTAACTGAGCACCTAAAAGGAAGCCTGTTGAAGTGAAATGGACACTTTGAGAAACAGTGACTTGATCAGCCCTTTTCCTGACTGTCGAGGAACAACTTATAATTTATCCCTTTTAGTATTTTTTTGTTCTACTTAAATCTATTGATTGATCTCTGTAATTCACACACAATTATTTTAAGGTATTGAAATTTAACTGAAAAATGATCTGTTAAATATAAGAGTGGGAATGAGAGAGGGAGGAGATGTACAATTTGGGACATGCTCAAGCTGACTTGCTCCAAATGGTAGAGTTAAAAATGTGCCAGGGGATTCCAATTCAATCCCATCAAGGTGGCATGTACCAATGCCATCTCACTAGTCCAAGTGATCAATTTCAGTTCACAACTGATCATAATGATAGGACTAAGAGTCAAAGGGATCAAGTTAAGAAGAGTAGTGTCTGTTAATACTAACTGATAGAATAAAAAAGGGAGAGAATGATCCAACATGGGAAGCAGGATACACAGCAGACTCATAGAATGGTGGATGTCCTAAACAGCACTCTGGCCTCAGAATCAGCCCTTAAGGCATTTGGATCTGGCTGAAGAGCCCATGAGAGTATTTTAGGTATGGAGAGCCAAGTCACTCTGGAAAAAAAAAAAACCTAAATGAAAGATCCGTGCAAGTGATATCCCAGTGGAAAGAAAAGGTCATCAAAGAAGAAGGTACCTTTCTCTGAAGGGAGGAGAGAACTTCCACTTTGACAACAACCTTGTCTAAATAAGATCAGAGCCAGCAAACTCAAAAGGCCTCCATAGCCTTGGCAACTCATGACAAGAGCCTAGGGTGATTACTGACACCATAAACAAGAGTGTCAAATTGTTAAGTCAACAGCAGGAGTCACTGTGCACTTACTCCTCATGTAGGATCTCTGTCCTTAATGTGCTGTACATTGTGATTTAATGCTATAACTGGTACTTAAACAGTATTTTTCACTTCTCTTTCTATGTGGGTGCAAACTGTTGAAATCTTTACTTAATATATACTAAACTGATCTTCTGTATATAAAGAGAATTGAAAATGAATCTTGATGTAAATGGAATGAGATAGGGAACAGGAGATGGGAGGGTTGTGGGTGGGAGAGAAGTTATTGGGGGGGGGAAGCCATTGTAATCCATAAGCTGCACTTTGAAAATTTATATTTATTAAATAAAAGTTAAAAAAACAACCATTTGTTCTAGATAATTCCAAAAATTAACAAATATAGTGTTTATACTTTGGCACGTTAGAAATGGAACATTGAAGTGAAAAGCAGGGAGAACAGTAAAATAATGGATTTAACATCTCAATAAAACTAATTTTATTTATGTATTCTTATTTGGTTATATTTTCTTAGTCCCCAGTAGTCATGATATACTGTATTCAAATTATAAAAATGCCCAGTGATGGAGCTACTGTCATTATACATAGTATTCACTCCTACTCTCTGAATCAGTACCATATTGAATGTATTGGCTTGAAACCAACAGATGGGGAGAGCCAGTACAGCCATGGCAGTGGATATTCACAGGCCTGGAGAGGACCTTTCCTCAGTGTGACTCTAGTTCATAAACCTTTGCCCAAGATTATTTGAATGAGCAAAAAGAATTAAGTCTGCATAAAGGGGTTACCAACATGAGCTACTTCTCTTCATATGAACTATCTTATTCTTAAGGTGGGTGAGAAAGAGAATTTTTGAAATATTGTGGAATACAGGACACATAAATAAAAACATTGTGATAGATAATTGAAAGTCTGTCTTCCACAGAGAAGTAGGTAAAACTATAGAAGGAAAAATAAGGAACTGAGGTAACAATCTATAAATACTCTTTATAAACATGTAATAGGAATTTTATATATTCTGGTGTTTTTTTAAAAAGTGAAATTAGAAGTAAGCTAAGAGTTTTCTTATATTCACTTTTCATTAAGTAGCATTTAAAAAAGCATTATTGTATGACACAAACTTGTAGAAGCGTGTGCAGTCATTCTCAGAAAACAGTGCAGAATGGTATAGGTTTGTCACTGCTCTAAACTTTTCAGTGATTGAAAATGAACATTTCAACTTAGGCATATAAAACTACAAAGCAAATTGCATTAATTCTCAGTAGTAAAATGCTTGTTAATAGAATGTTCAAGTTTTCAAGTTACATTGCTTTTCAGAATCTAAGAGTAACTGAAATTATTCCATGAAATGTAAAACAATATGTTGACTTTTATCTTTTGCTACTCATTACCTTATATATGATATCAGCCATGCTGGTATTTTTTAATGATTTTATTTATTTATTTTCAAAAATTTATTTATTTGAGAGGTAGCGTTACAGAGAGGGAGACAGAGACAGAGACAGAGAGAATGGTTTTCCATCCACTGGTTCACCCCCTAAATGGCTGCAATGTCTAGAGCTGAGGCAGTCCGAAGCCAGGAGCCAGGATGTTCTTCCAGGTCTCCAACATGGGTGCAGGGGCCCATGTACTTGGGCCATCTTCTCCTGCTTTCCCAGGCCAAGACAGAGAACTGGATGTGAAGAGGAACAGCCAGGACAGGGACCAGCACTAATATGGGATGCCAGCACTGCAGGCAAAGGCTTACACTGCTGTGCCATAATACCAACCCTGCTAGTAGTTTTAATAGTGATATGTGCAGTGCCGCAGCTCACTAGGCTAATCCTCCACCTGCAGTGCTGGCACTCCAGGTTCTAGTTCTGGTTGGGGTGCCAGATTCTATCCCAGTTGCTTCTCTTCCAGTCCAGCTCTCTGCTGTGGCCCAGGAGCCCAGGTCCTCGGGCCCTGCACCTGCATGGGAGACCAGGAGGAAACACCTGGCTCCTGGCTTCAGATCAGCACAGCGTGCTTGCCACAATGCACCAGCCGTAGTGGCCACTTGGGGGGTAAACCAATGGAAAAAGGAAGACCTTTCTCTCTGTCTCTGTCTCTCTCACTGTCTAAATCTGCCTGTCAAAAAACAAAGTGATATGTAAGAGGCAGCTTAAAGCACACTGCAGTTGCACTATTTTCTATTGCATCAATACAACACAACACTTAGTGCTCAAAGCAGACCATGCTGTTTTATTTTTTCATGCCATTTGCTCTTCCAGGAAAACCTAATTCTCCTGATTCCCGCTTTTACACCCCAGGTCTTCCTAATTGACTTTTACTCCTACTGCAAAGTAACATTCATATCACCTCTACTAGAAAGATTTTGCTGACAGCCTGCCACCATCCACACGCTTTCTCCCATACCTACTGTGACTATGGAAATGCTCCAAATTTGTGCACTTATCATAGCACCTTGAACTTTCTTATTTCCTGAATCTAATCCATTCAAGTAAACTGAATAATATTTTTTTGATAACAATAGCCTGTATTGCTTTATCTTAGATGGAAGAAAGTGCAACCTATATAATAATTTGCTAAGGGTATTTGCAATACATAAAGACTTCAAAAACTAACTTCCTAGAGTGAGCAATTGGCTTGGCAGTTAAGATGCTGGTTAAAATGCCTGTATCCAGGGTCACTGCTGAGGTGTAGTAGGTAAAGCCACCGCCTGCAGCACCAGCCTCCTATATGGGCATTATTTTGAGTCCTAGCTGCTCCACTTCCATCCAGCTACATGATAATGTGCCCAGGAAAGCAGTGGAGGATAGCCCAAGTCCATGGGCCCCCCACCCACATGGGAGACCCAGAAAAAGTTCCTGGCTTCTGGATTCAGATCAACCCAGCTCTGGCCATTCTCTCTCCTTCTATAACTCTGCCTTTCAAATAAATAAACAAATCTTAAAAAAAAACTTACCTGTATCCCATATAGGAGTAACTCACTTTAATTCCCAGCTCTAGATCTTCATTCCAGCCTCCTGCTAATGCAGATTCTGGAGGATGAATTCCTGCCACCCACTGAGAGATCTGGATTGAGTTCCTGGCTCCAGCTTTTGGCCTCCCAGCCGCTGCAGACATTTGAGGAGTGAACAAGGGGAGGGGAGCATGCTCTTTCTTTTCTCTCATTCTTTATTTCTGCCTTCCAAATGGGTAAATCTAAAACAAAATAACTTTTAACCCATTAATGGAAATATTTGAATGTAGTATGAAATTATGAATGCACAGTATCTGATGTGAATCTTTTAGCCTATTATTGCAAAGAGGACCAATACAATGTAAATAAACATGAAATAATACATTAAATATGAATAATGTGAAGCACTTTTGAAATATAGGAATAAGAGCCTCTGATAACCTGTTCATTTGTTAAGCCAACAAGAACCACGGTAATATTATCCAAATCAGCTTTCTGAGACCTTTGGAATTCAACCAAAGGACGACAACAATCTGAGGGGGTAGTTATTCAAGAAAAATGCTGAATCTCAATAGGAACAATAAGGTTTGTGGTGTTTTAACTTGCCTTATTTTCATATTCATTTCCTAAGCTCCATAGTAATCTTGAAATATTAGCCTTTAATTGCCTTGTAATAGCTGTGAAAATCAGCAGCCCAGCAGCTAGTGGAAAAGGCAAAATGAGGATAGAGCTTCCAAGAAGGCCCACCCTCAGAGAGCTGTTGCTCTTTAAATTGACTGACAGCTCCCTGGAAAAGCAGTGTTTACAAGGCATGTCTTTGACCTGACTCAGTGCACACTCTGTGAGAAAAACTTCACTGCTGGTCATACTTTTTGAAAACAATTAGAAGCAATTGTTTAACATTATAACTGCCCAAGACAATGATTCTAATTGAGGCCAAAAAAAGGCTGACCAAAAAATGTAAAGTGAAAATATGGGAAATGAGATAACTATAGTGGGCTTTGAAAATCTTCTAAATGTTCCCAGAGATCTAGAAGGCCACACATTTGTGCAGTTTTTTTGCAGACTGAGAAAATGAGCAGCCATAGAACTCTCACCTCTGTTTGGACTTGATGGAGTGTGCAAACAGGAAGTGGTTGCTAAGGCAGAGCTGTTTACTCTGTAGTGATAAAAGCATGTGCCAGCACACACACAGAGTTTAATAGGGTAACAAATAGTTGAAGAAATTTAAGAAAATAATAATAGGGTAATAAGTAGTTTAAGAAATTTAAGAAAATTTTTGTCTGATAATTAGCTATACACTAACAAAATTAACAGAGATTTAAGTGGTTAACATACAAAGAATATTCCAGGAAGGTTGGCTAAAATAAACAGCAGCAACAACAAGCCCTGTTAAGTGGATATAGAATGTAATTCTTAGAGTTTACACATTATACTATTCATAATGTGGGTTTTTCAAAAAATATAAAAGGAAAACAGTAAATATAAGAAGACATAACACATAAATATAGAGATAAAAAAGCAGTTCTCAGAAACTCTTGTTAGGAAGCCCAGGTGTTATATTTACTAGACAAAGGCTTAAAGTAACTGTCTTTTTTGTGTTTTGACAGGTGGAGTTAGACAGAGAGAGAGAGACAGAGTGAAAGGTCTTCCTTCTGTTGGGTCACTCCCCAAATGGCCGCTATGGTCAGCACGCTGTGCCAATCCAAAGCCAGGAGTCAGGTGCTTCCTCCTGGTCTCCCATGCGGGTGCAGGGCCCAAGCACTTGGGCCATCCTCCACTGCACTCCCTGGCCACAGCAGAGAGCTGGCCTGGAAGAGGGGCAACCGGGACAGAATCCAGCGCCCCGACCGGGACTAGAACCCGGTGTGCCGGCGCCGCAAGGCGGAGGATTAGCCTAGTGAGCCACAGTGCTGGCCAAAATCAAGGAGAATTTATTAACCTAAAAACTCGATCAGATTTTTACTAAGTATCTGAATGTTCCTGATAGTATTTTTTAAAAAGATTTATTTACTTATTTGAAAGGCAGAGTTACAGAGAGGCAGAGGCAGAGAGAGAGAGAGAGAGGAAAGAGAGAGAGAGAGAGAGAGAGAGACAGAAAAAGAGAGAGAGACAGTGAGAGAGGTCTTCCATCCACTGGTTCTCTCCCCAGATGGCCACAATGGCCAGAGCTGAGCTGATCCGAAGGCAGGATCCAGGAGCTTCTTCCAGGTCTCCTACATGGGTTTAGAGGCTCAGGACTTGAACCAGTTTCTACTGCTTTTCCAGGCCATAGCAGAGAGCTGGACTGAAAATGGAGCAGCTGGGACTTGAACCAGAACCCATATGGGATGCTGGCATTGCAGGTGACGGCTTTATCTGCTACAGCACAGTGCTGGCTGTGCTTTAAAGAAAAAAAAATGGCTGCTTTAAAGAAAAAAAATAAAAGAGTTGTTTTACTGCATTGCTAAAACTAGGCCTAGACAAAGGGATTTCTTCCCAGTGAGGTTTGTTTGTTGAGTGCATATGAGATGGGCTTTCTATAAAGCTAGTTGCAAGAAGGTGTTTATTCTGAGAAAGCAGCAGCACCAAGGAAATCTGTGCAAATCCTGCTGGCTTTTAGAGTCACTGGTGCAGAATGAACAAAACATGAGCAGGAGATGGATGTGGTCCAATCAAGTCAAGTCGGACTCTAGTCGAGGAAACAAGGGACTCTCTCACTTCAAGTTGAGGAGACCCGACCAATGTGTGCCATGCCCAGGTGCCTGAGAGTTCTGTCAGTGCAGATTTTTTAGCTGTGTTCACTGCTGCTATGAACACGTACTCACTATTCGGGTCATGCACACTTGATTGATATTTCTCTTTTGTAAGCCGAAAAATAAATATGCATTCAAAAATGTAGACTACCGCAAAAGCTGCACATCCTATGGGTAACCAGAACTTCACCTGGCAACAGAGCTTGTGATCCATAAATATGCAAATATTCTCCTCTGAGAATCTCTACTTGAAAAGGAGGAGGGTCAAAAATTGATAGTTTGCAGAAGTAATAGCTGGCATGAGAACTGTCCAAATTATATAGTAAAAAAGAGAAACTGTTGTTGAATAACTAATATTGACAGAATTTCAGAGCCTTAATGGACACCGTGTTTCCACTCTCCTTTGCCTGCCTAAGGTCACAGAGGACTTGTCTCCCTGTCAGCAGCTGCATTTTGAATTGCAGGACAATCTCGGGGTATTTGCATAAAATTTGAACACCTCCATTCTGAAATGTAAACATCTCATACTTGGCAGAGTCATTGATGTCTCCTTAAAGCAATTCCAACACAGCCAAGGAAAGGTTCAGGTATCTGGAGTTCTCTGCTGAAGACCTCACTGCCAAGCCCCATCTTTGGGCTTTAAAAGCTGTGGCAGGGGCCGGCGCTGTGGTATAGTGGGTAAAGCCACCACTTGCAGTGCCAGCATCCCATATGGCTGCAGGTTCCAGTCCAGGCTACTCCTCCTCCAATCCGGCTCTCTGCTATGGCCTGCGAAAGCAGTAGAAGATGGCCCACATGGGAAACCCAAAAGAAGTTCCTGGCTCCTCATTTCAGATTGGCGCAACTCTGGCCGCTGTGGCCAAATGGGGAGTTAACCAGTGGATGGAAGACCTCTCTCTCTCTCTCTCTCTCTCTCTCTCTCTCTCTCTCTGACTCTCTTTCTTTCTCTGTGTAACTCTTTCAAGTAAATAAATGAATCTTTTTTTTAAAAAAAGCTGTGAAAGACTAGTTACAAATACTGGCACATTTTAAGATTCCCTTAATTGATACCATCTTTAATTTACATTTACAGAAAAGGTTGTTTTTTAAATGTAATTATAATGAGCTACTTCTCAGCAATTTCCCTTTTATCTCTGTCATTTTATTATAGTTCTGACCAAGCTACTGATTTCTTTTCGCAGTAATGACAATATATTGTATATCGTAAGGTGTGTATCACTTTTAAACTTTCTTTTATTTGAATTTAGACATATCACTTATGAGCATCTTTAGTATCTTAGCTGAAGGCAGTACTTACACTGTGAAGCTGAGTCATCAGCTTCCTCAGAGTTCTATAAGTTGTCCTGATGATGTTCATATACAAAATTTTTCAGGGCTATCTTTGTCCAATGTAGTCATTCACAAGTACCAGGTAATATACTTAGTACATTTCTTGATTGTTATGGAACTTTAAATTTCACTAGATTTAAAAGCTAACATATTTTGAGTTAATTCTAATAAGCAGCACAATCTTTGACTTATAATTTTGTTTTTTAAAAAATATTTCTTTTTTAATGTATTATAATAGTCTATTTTTCACTAGCTTTCCCATTATCTCATTGTCTGTTTATTATGGCTCCTACTGAATTGCTCATTTCTACTCACAGTAATCATTTTATTTCATAAAAATCCAACATGTTTTTATTACTGTCTTTAAGATTACCATCACCTGTATTTTTCTTTAATATCCCAGTGTATTCCAGACCTGCCACTGTGAATTCATGGCCATGTTGGTTAAGTGTTCATTATGAAGTCATGAACTCCATCAAAATTCTAAAAGTTGTGTTAGCAACCATCATGCACACATGTTTTCAGAGACATTTTAGACCCACATGATAGTCATTCTTTTCAGGTACTTTTTTAGGTTCTTTTCAGGTTCTTTTTTATATTTCATGAAATTCTAAACTTCCCATTAATATATGAAAGTTTCAATAGAATGAGTTAAAAATCCATCTATTTTAAAGATTTCTCTGATAAGTGTATGATCTTCATTTGATTTACATTTTGTGAAAATTATTTCATTTTCCTTTTTTAAGGTAATTGTTATCATTTCCAGTAATTTCCCTCATATTTGCTTGTCATTCTGCTATTACTTCTAGAAAATAATTGTTACTTACCCTGGTCACAGTGTATTTTATTTCATAACACCTGGATCCTCTTTTTATGTATTTATTTTGTGTGTGTGTGTTTGAGCTTATATTACCCATGTGTATCCTTGGTATCCCATTTAAAGCTAATCTAACCACTGTGAACTTGAGGCCATCTTGGTTGTATTTTTTTTTAACTTTATTTTAGTAAATATAAATTTCCAAAGTACAGTTTATGGATTACAATGGCTCCCCCCCCCATAATTTCCCTCCCACTTGACCCCTCCCATCTCCTGCTCCCTCTCCCATTCCATTCACATCAAGATTCATTTTCTTTTTTTTTTTTTATGAATTCTTTTGACAGGCAGAGTGGACAGTGAGAGAGAGAGACAGAGAGAAAGGTCTTCCTTTTGCTGTTGGTTCACCCTCCAATGGCCGATGCGGCTGGCGCGCTGTGGCCGGCACACCACGCTGATCTGAAGGCAGGAGCCAGGTGCTTCTCCTGGTTTCCCATGGGGTGCAGGGCCCAAGCACTTGGGCCATCCTCCACTGCACTCCCTGGCCACAGCAGAGAGCTGGCCTGGAAGAGGAGCAACCGGGACAGAATCCGGCGCCCTGCCCAGGACTAGAACCTGGTGTGCCAGCACCACAAGGTGGAGGATTAGCCTATTGAGCCACGGCACCGGCCAAGATTCATTTTCAATTATCTTTATATACAGAAGATAGATTTAGTATATATTAAGTAAAGATTTCATCTGTTTGCACCCACACAGAAACACACAGTGTAAAATACTGTTTCAGTACTAGTTATAGCATTACTTCACATTGGACAACACATTAAGGACAGATCCCACATGAGAAGTAAGTACACAGTGACTCCTGTTGTTGACTTAACAACTTGACACTCTTGTTTATGGCATCAGTAATCTCCCTAGGCTCTAGTCATGAGTTTCCAAGGCTATGGAAGCCTTTTGAGTTTGCCAACTTCAATCTTATTCCGACAGGGTTGTATTTTGTTTTTAAAGAAACTTTCATTGGCCACAAAATTGCATAAGTTCTTCTGACAATTTTCATGTATACAATTTTTCAGAGACTTCTTAGGCAAATTTGGTCATTCTCCCTTTCCAAGTATCATATTTGATGGCAATTATGGATTTTTCCAGAACTATGACATTTATCTTTGATTTCTGAAAGTGTCAATAGTTTAATTCAAGTTACTGACACTTTTCCTTCATGGTTATAATAGTATTTGATGTGGATTTTTAAATTTTGTGAAAATTTTTAATGTATATTCTTTCTTAATATATTGTAATTGTTTAGTTTTCAACAATTTCATTTATATCTGTTGGTCACTCTATATTGCTCCTACAAAATTGCTCACATCTTTCAAAGTGATCATCATTTATTTATTTCATATCATCCGCATGCTTTTTCATCTGTTTTATAAATTGTAGTTAATACTAATACCTGTATATTAACATCCTAGTGCAAGTCAATCTTAGCAGTAGAATCCCATGGCCATCTTGGTTGGCTTTGTTATTATGAGGTCTCCAACTCCATCACAATACTACAACTGTTCCTGGCTACCATATTATACACATATTTTTAGAAATGTCTTAGACTCATTTGATAATTCATCATTTTCAAGTTATTTTTTACTTTTTCTAGACTTTTTGGAATTTTAACTTTATCTTTGATTTTTAAAGGTTCTAATAGAATATTTCCAGATATAGACATCTTTCCCTCAAAATTTTTGTGGTACATTACAAATTTCCCCATATCTCTGGCCCCTTATCCCCTAATAATATCTAATATCCCCTAATAATATCTCATATCATTATACTTATATACTTATCACAATTAATGAACCACAGCTATGTTTATAAACTTTTTAACCCAAATTTCTTTTATCTCTTCCACCCAGCCCAGAGTCTGTCAATTAACATTCTGTGTTCAGAATAAGTTTTTCTTTTAATATTAACTTCCACATGCAAAGGAGAACAAGCAGTTTTTGTGTCTCTGAGTCTGGCTTATTTCACTCAATGTTATGTTCTTTATTTGTAGCACCCATTTTGCTACAAATGACAGGACTTCATTCTTTTTATAGTTGAATAATAGTTCATTGTGAATATATATCCCATTTTCTTTATCCATTCATCTTATTAAGCATATTTGGTTGATTCCATATTTTGGTTATTGTGAACAGTTCTGCTATAAACATGGTGGAGAAGAATCTCTTTGATACAATGAGTTTAAATATTTTGGATAATACTCAGTGTTGGGATCATTGGATCATATGGAAATTCTATTTCTAGATTTCTAGGACATCTCAATATTGTTTTCAATGGTGACTGTATAAAGCACACTCCTGATAACAGTGTACAAAATTCTACTTTTTCTATATCCTCACCAGCATATTAATGCTCTCTCCTTTTTGGATAATATTCATTGTGATAAGGGTGAAGTGATATTAATTTGCACTTCCCTGATAGCTAACATTATTGAGCATATATATGTGTGTGTGTGTGAGTGTGTGTGTTGATCATTTGCATTTATACTTTTGAGAACTGTCTATTCAGGTCCTTTGCTCATTTTTTAAATATGTATTTATTTATTTGAAAGTCTGAGTTACACAGAGAGAGGAGAGGCAGGGAGTCAGAGAGAGAGAGGTCCTCCATCCAATGGTTCACTCCCCAATTAGCCACAATGGCTGGAGCTGTGCCAATCTGAAGCCAGGAGCCAGAAGCTTCCTCTAGGTCTCTCATATGTGTGCAGGGGCCCAAGGACTTGGGTCATCTTCCACTGCTTTCCCATCCAATAGCAGAGAGCTGGATTGGAAATGGAGCAGCTGGGTCTCGAACTGACATCCATATAGGATGCCGGCACTTCAGGCCAGGGTGTTAACCTGCTGTGCCACAGTGCCAGCCCCTCTTTGCTCATTTTTAAACTGGATTGATTTTTGAGTTACGGATATACTCTCATATTAACCATTTGTTGGAGCTTGCAAATATTTTTTTCCCAATTTTTCAGACTTCTCTTAACTCCCTGATTGCTTCTCTTGCTGTGCAGAAGCTTCTGAGTTTGATATAAATTCATTTGTCTAGTTCTGCATTTGTCAGTGTTTTGGGGGTCTTATCCAAGAAGTCATCATGTTACACAAATATCTTGGGGAGTTTCCCCCTATATTTTCTTTCAGAAAGTTCAGAGCCATAGATTAAAACCTTAAATTTAGGTTTTTGATCCACCTTGAGTTGATTTTATATATAATGAAAGGTTAATACCACACACACACACTTTAGTTTTGAAGAACTGTTTATTGAAAAGACTACCCCTTTTTAAATGTACATTCTATGGAACTTTGGTCAAAAATCAGTTGCCTGAATGCACATGAAGTGATTTCTGGACATTTTATTTTCTTCCATTGATCTATTTGACAATTTTATGTTATTACTGAAACTTTGTAATATGCTTTGAATCAGGTACTATGATACCTCGACCTTTACTGAAAAATGAAATGACACAGATTGCTAGGTACAAGATCAATATAGGGCTTGGCATTGTGGCATAGCATGTAAAGCTACTGCCTGCAAAGCCAGCATTCCAAATGGGTACCAGTTTGAGTCCTGGTACCTCCATTTCTGATCCAGCTCCCTGCTAATAGCCTGGGAAAGCTGTGGAAGATGCCCCATGTTCTTGGACCCCTGAACCCATGTGGGAGACCAGAAGAAGTTCCTGGTTTCTGGCTGGCTGTGGCCTGGCCTAGTTTAGTTGTTGTAGCCATTTGGAGAGTGAAGCAGTAGATGGAAGATTCTCTCTCTCTCTCTCTCCTCTTTCTCTCTCTGTAACTCTGACTTTCAAATTAATAAAGAAAAACATTAAAAATTATTTTAAATGAGACATATCTATCTATCCATCTAATCAACAGAATTGCTATGTACAAAGAAGACACAAATAGGAGGGCAGAGCCAAGATGGCGGAATAGTGAGGGTGTGCACCAATAGTCTGGGAAAATTTGGTTTAATAAAAGTGGAGTTACGGTAGCCTCAGAAAAAGAATCAGGAAAAAATTGCAGAGGAAACTCTTCTGGATCTAGTGGCTGTGACTCGGAGGACCTACTGGGAGAACAAGGTCACCCACAGTGCGGAAGCCAAGCCACGGGACCTGCAGGGTCTGCGCGCCAGTGCGGGAAGGGGAGTGGATGTCACACAGACACCAGCGGGGAGAGCAGGGACGCCCAGGGCTCTAAGTCCACACATCGGCGCTGGAAGGGGAGGTGAGCTCAGTAACCCGAGACATTGGTGGGGAAATGGTGGTCAGAATCTAGAGGGGAGCAGGAAAGTTCACCAGACTGACTACAGGAGAGAAGGAAAAAAGGTGGGGGGGTACTGGTACAGACGAGTTTCTCTCTCCGACAACCTTGCAAAGGTGAGCAAAAGACAAAGAGCAGGCAGCACTCTGGATATACATAACAACAGGGGAAAGCTAAGGAACTGAGTTGCTACAATTCAATAGCCTAGGAAACCCAGTGGGAGTCCAGAGGAGAAACAGAGCCTGCACAGACTCTTTGGGTAGAAGCCAGAAATCGGAAGCTAAATACCATCAATTCTGCACAGCCGTGCGGTATTACTTACTTCCTGAATAAATACATAAAATAAATAAATAAATAAATAAATAAATAAATAAATAAAGAGAGAGATTTACCACACATAACCTGAGGGTGTCACCTTTGCACACCTGTAACCTGGAAGAACCAAGAAGAGCTCTCAGTCCACACCCATCTCAAGCTTCCAAGGCTCCTCCAACAGCAGGCAGTCCACTTAACACAGACATAGTATAAAATAAAAAAAAAAACGCACAGTGTTGAAAGAAGAATTAATTATGCCAAGCAACAAACACAAAAATCGAGGGAACAAGATCAACGATGACACTATGATGCCTCCAAATAAACAAAACACCCCAAGCCAAGAGTATGAAGATGATGAGATAGAAGAAATGCAAGATACGGATTTCAAAAAATTTATGATAAGAACATTTAGAAGTTTTCAAAAGCAAATCCTTGAACTACAGAAATCCTTATTGGACAGGTTTGAAAATCTCTCTCATGAAAATGAAATTTTAAGGAAGAATCAAAATGAAACACAGAAACTAGAAGAACAGGAAAGTGTGATAGTGAAGAGAAATCAAAATGAAATGAAGAGCTCAATAGATCAAAGGACAAACACATTAGAGAGCCTTAAAAACAGAATCGGTGAAGCAGAAGAGAGAATATAGGACTTAGAAGACAGAGCACAGGAAAACATACAGTCAAACCAAAGAAAAGAAGAGGAAATTAGAAATCCAAAAAATATTGTGGGGAATCTTCAGGATACTATTAAAAAACCAACATTCGAGTTCTAGGAGTTCCTGAAGGCATGGAGAGAGAGAAAGGATTAGAAGGCCTTTTTAGTGAGATACTAGCAGAAAATTTCCCAGGTTTGGAG
Organism: Oryctolagus cuniculus; assembly: GCF_964237555.1. Lineage (NCBI taxonomy): Eukaryota > Metazoa > Chordata > Mammalia > Lagomorpha > Leporidae > Oryctolagus > Oryctolagus cuniculus. The sequence continues at coordinate 117,274,778 of NC_091443.1, forward strand.
AAGGACAGTGACATCCTAGTACAGGAAGCTCATAGAACCCCCAATAAACATGACCAAAAGAGATCCTCACCACGAAAAGTGGCAATTAAACTTACCACAGTGAAACATAAAGAAAAGATCCTAAAATGTGCAAGAGAGAAACATCAGATTACTCTCAGAGGATCTCCAATCAGACTCACAGCAGACTTCTCATCAGAAACACTACAGGCTAGGAGGGAATGGCAAGACATAGCACAGGTGCTAAGAGAGAAAAATTGCCAGCCCAGAATATTATATCCTGCTAAGCTCTCATTTGTGAATGAAGGTGAAATAAAGACCTTTCATAGCAAATGGAAATTGAAAGAGTTTGCCGCCACTCATCCAGCCCTGCAAAAGATACTTAAAGATGTGCTACACTCAGAAACACAGAAACACGGCCATCAATATGAAAGAAGCTAAAGGAAGAAAAACCACCAGTAAAAGAGAATGGGAAGCTCAAAGCATCTACTAGAAAATATCTCCGGGAAAATGGCAGGGCAAAGTCACTATGTATCAATAGTCACATTGAACATTAATGGTCTTAACTCTTCAGTTAAAAAACACCAATTGGCTGATAGGCTCAAGGAACACAACCCAACTATTTGTTGCCTACAAGAAACACATCTCTCTAACAAAGATGCATGCAGACTGAAAGTGAAAGGTTGGAAAAAGATATTCCATGCCAACAGAAACCAAAAAAAAGCAGGTGTAGCCATATTAATATCAGACAAAATAAACTTTAATACAAAAACTGTTAAGAGAGACAAAGAGGGGCACTATATAATGATTAAGGGTTCAATTCAACAGGAAAATGTAACTATTATAAATGCATATGGACCTAATTACAGGACTCCGGTCTATTTAAAAGATATGTTAAGGGACTTAAAGGGAGACTTAGATTCCAATACAATAGTACTGGGGGACTTCAATACTCCACTCTCAGAAATAGACAGATCATCCGGACAGAAGATCAACAAGGAAACAGCAGATTTAATTGACACTATTGCCCAAATGGATCTAACAGATATCTACAGAACTTTCAATCCTACATCTAAAGATTTTACATTCTTCTCAGCAGTGCATGGAACCTTCTCTAGGATTGATCACATACGAGGCCATAAAGCAAGTCTCAGCAAATTTAAAAGAATTAGATTCATGCCATGCAGCTTCTCAGACCATAAAGGAATGAAGTGGGAAATTAGCAACTCAGAAAACCCCAGGGAGTATGCAAACACATGGAGACTGAACAACATGCTCCTGAATGAACACTGGGTCATTCAAGAAATCAAAAGAGAAATCAAAAACCTTCTGGAAGTAAATGAGGATAACAACACAACATATCAAAACTTATGGGATACAGCAAAAGCAGTATTGAGAGGCAAGTTTATAGCCGTAGGTGCCTATATCAAGAAATTGGAAAGGTACCAAATAAATGAGCTTTCAGCGCATCTCAAGGACCTAGAAAAACTGCAGCAAACCAAACCCAAATCTAGTAGAAGAAGAGAAATAATTAAAATCAGAGAAGAAATTAACATGATTGAATCCAAAAAAAAATTACAAAAAATCAGCCAAACGAGGAGCTGGTTTTTTGAAAAAATAAACAAAATTGACACCCCATTGGCCCAACTAACTAAACAAAGAAAAGACCCAAATCAATAAAATCAGAGATGAAAAAGGAAACGTAACAACAGACACCACAGAAATAAAAAGAATCATCAGAAATTACTACAAGGACTTGTATGCCAGCAAACAGGGAAACCTATCAGAAATGGATAGATTCCTGGACACATGCAATCTACCAAAATTGAACCATGAAGACAGAGAAAACCTAAATAGACCCATAACTGAAACAGAAATTGAAACAGTAATAAAGGCCCTCCCAACAAAGAAAAGCCCAGGACCAGATGGATTCACTGCTGAATTCTACCAGACATTTAAAGAAGAACTAATCCCATTTCTTCTCAAACTATTCAGAACAATCGAAAAAGAGGGAATCCTCCCAAATTCTTTCTATGAAGCCAGCATCACCTTAATCCCTAAGCCAGAGAAAGATGCAGCACTGAAAGAAAATTATAGACCAATATCCCTGATGAACATAGACGCAAAAATCCTCAATAAAATTCTGGCTAATAGAATACAACAACACATCAGGAAAATCATCCACCCAGACCAAGTGGGATTATTTATCTCTGGTATGCAGGGATGGTTCAACATTTCAAATCAATCAATGTGATTCACCACATTAACAGATTGCAGAAGAAAAACCATATGATTTTCTCAATAGATGCAGAGAAAGCATTCGATAAAATTCAACACCCTTTCATAATGAAAACTCTAAGCAAATTGGTATAGAAGGAACATTCCTCAATATAATCAAAGCAATTTATGAAAAACCCACGGCCAGCATCCTATTGAATGGGGAAGAGTTGGAAGCATTTCCACTGAGATCTGGCACCAGACAGGGATGCCCACTCTCACCATTGCTATTTAACATAGTTGTGGAAGTTTTAGCCAGAGCCATCAGACAAGAAAAAGAAATTAAAGGAATACAAATTGAGAAGGAAGAAGTCAAACTATCCCTCTTTGCAGATGATATGATTCTTTACTTAGAGGATCCTAAGAACTCTACCAAGAGACTATGGGAACTCATAGAGGAGTTTGGCAAAGTGGCAGGATATAAAATCAATGCACAAAAATCAACAGCCTTTGTATACACAAGCAATGCCATGGCTGAGAAAGAACTGCTAAGATCAATCCCATTCACAATAGCTACAAAAACAATCAAATACCTTGGAATAAACTTAACCAAGGACGTTAAAGATCTCTACGATGAGAATTACAAAATCTTAAAGAAAGAAATAGAAGAGGATACCAAGAAATGGAAAAATATTCCATGCTCATGGATTGGAAGAATCAACATCATCAAAATGTCCATTCTCCCAAAAGCAATTTATAGATTCAATGCAATTCCAGTCAGGATACCAAAGACCTTCTTCTCAGATCTAGAAAAAATGATGCTGAAATTCATATGGAGGCACAAGAGACCTCGAATTGCTAAAGCAATCTTGTACAACAAAAACAAAGCCAGAGGCATCACAATACCAGATTCAGGACATACTAAAGGGCAGTTGTAATCAAAACAGCATGGTTCTGGCACAGAAACAGATGGATAGACCAATGGAACAGAATAGAAACACCAGCAACCAACCCAAACTTCTACAACAAACTTACATTTGATCAAGGATCTAAAACCAATTCCTGGAGCAAGGACAGTCTATTCAATAAATGGTGCTGGGAAAATTGGATTTCCACGTGCAGAAGCATGAAGCAAGACCCCTACCTTACACCTTACACAAAAATCCACTCAACATGGATTAAAGACCTAAATCTACGACCTGACACCATCAAGTTATTAGAGAACATTGGAGAAACCCTTCAAGATATTGGCACAGGCAAAGAGTTTCTAGAAAAGACCCGGGAGGCACAGGCAATCAAAGCCAAAATCAACTATTGGGATTGCATCAAATTGAGAAGTTTCTGTACTTCAAAAGAAACAGTCAGGAGAGTGAAGAGACAACCGACAGAATGGGAAAAAATATTTGCAAACTATGCAAAGATAAAGGGTTAATAACCAGAATCTACAAAGAGATCAAGAAACTCCACAACAACAAAACAAACAACCCACTTAAGGGATGGGCTAAGGACCTCAATAGACATTTTTCAAAAGAGGAAATCCAAATGGCCAACAGGCACATGAAAAAATGTTCAAGATCACTAGCAATCAGGGAAATGCAAATCAAAACCACAATGAGGTTTCACCTCACCCCGGTTAGAATGGCTCACATACAGAAATCTACCAACAACAGATGCTGGAGAGGATGTGGGGAAAAAGGGACACTAACCCACTGTTGGTGGGAATGCAAACTGTCAAGCCACTATGGAAGTCAGTCTGGAGATTCCTCAGAAACCTGAAGATAACCCTACCGTTCGACCCAGCCATCCCACTCCTGGGAATTTACCCAAAGGAATTTAAATTGGCAAACAAAAAAGCGGTCTGCACCCTAATGTTTATTGCAGCACAATTCACAATAGCCAAGACCTGGAACCAACCTAAATGCCCATCAACGGTAGACTGGATAAAGAAATTATGGGATATGTACTCTTTAGAATACTATACCGCAGTAAGAAACAACGAAATCCAGTCATTTGCAACAAATTGGAGGAATCTGGAACTCATCATGCTGAGTGAAATAAGCCAGTCCCAAAGGGACAAATACCATATGTTCTCCCTGATCGGTGACAACTGACTGAACACCAAAAAGGAAACCTGTTGAAGTGAAATGGACGCTATGAGAAACAGTGACTTGATCAGCATAGCCCTGACTGTTAATGAACAACTTAATACATTATCCCTCTCAGTATTTTTTGTCTGTTCTACTTAATATGACTGGTTTAATTCTGTAATTAATACACAGTTATTCTTATGTGTTGAAATTTAACTGAAATGTGATCCCTGTTAAACAGAAGAGTGGGAATAAGAGAGGGAAGAGATGTACAATTTGGGACATGCTCAAGCTGACTTGCCCCAAATGGTAGAGTTAGAAACATACCAGGGGACTCCAATTCAATCCCATCAAGGTGGCATGTGCCAATGCCATCTCACTGTTCCAAGTGATCAATTTCATTTCACAATTGATCATAATGAAAGGACTAAGAGTTAAAGGGATCACATAAACAAGTCTAGTACCTGCTAATACTAACCAATAGAATAAATAAAGGGGAGAGTGATCCAACATGAGAAGCGAGATACACAGCAGACTCATAGAATGGCAGATGTCCCAAACAGCACTCTGGCCTCAGAATCAGCCCTAAAGGCATTCCGATCTGGCTGAAAAGTCCATGAGAGTATTTCAGGCATGGAAAGCCAAGACACTCTGGCAAAAAAAAAAAAAAAAAAAAAAACCTAAATGAAAGATCTCTGTGAGTGAGATCCCAGTGGAAAAAACAGGTCTTCAAAGAAGGAGGTACCTTTCTCTGAAGGGAGGAGAGAACCTCCACTTTGACTATGACCTTGTCTAAACAAGATAAGAGTCGGAGAACTCAGAGGGCTTCCATAGCCTTGGAAACTCATGACTGGAGCATAGGGAGATTACTGATGCCATAGACAGGAGTGTCAATTTGTAAAGTCAACAACAGGAGTCACTGTGCACTTACTCCTCATGTAGGATCTCTGTCCTTAATGTGCTGTACACTGAGATTTAATGCTATAACGAGTACTCAAACAGTATATTTCACTTTGTGTTTCTATGGGGGTGCAAACTGTTGAAATCTTTACTTAATGTATACTAAACTGATCTTCTGTAAAATAAAAAAAAAAGAAAAGAAATTAGGAATTCCCAACTTGTCTCTCACTGGGATTAAACATGACAATAGGTCTGATCTGATTTCATCATCATTTAAAAAATCATCTATTATTTTTCACTTTATGTTTCTGTGTGGGAGCAAACTGTTGAAATCTTTACTTAATGTATGCTAAACTGATCTGTATATAAAGAGAATCGAAAATGAATCTTGATGTGAATGGAAGGGGAGAGGGAGTGGGAAAGGGGAGGGTTGTGGGTGGGAGGGACGTTATGCGGGGGAAGCCATGGTAATCCATAAGCTGTACTTTGGAAATTTATATTCATTAAATAAAAAATAATAAAAAAAACCCTTCCCCACCCAAAAAAAAAAGCAAAGAAGACACAAATAGGAAACAATTTTAAAGGACACAGACAGACTAGAAAATGCATACCCATACGAGAAATGAAACAAGGAAGGACTAATCTATGTAATATCTTCAAGTGTTATTTAAAAAAATATACAGTAGTACATAATTCCTATCAGTTTGTTTGACAAAGATTTTAAACGAAGTTTGAGAAAACATTGTATTTTCATCAAAATATATACAGGCATTTCTTTTTGGTGATTTTAGCTCCCACATATGAAGGAGAACCTGTGGTATTAGTCTTTCTGTGTATGTCCAGCATGTTTTTATTTTTGTTTTTGCTTTTTTGCTCAAGTTTACTTTGCTATTTTGGGTATTTTAATACATATTTTTGGATTGTTTTTCTACTTCTATAAAGAATGTCATTGGTATATTGACAGAGATTGCACGGAATGCATACTTAAGATGCTATAGATTCTTAATGACAATAAATCTTACAATCCATGAGCAAGAAATATCTTCACATTTTTATGTCCTTGATGATTTCTTTCATCAATATTTTATAAATTTTATTGTAGAGATCTTTCATTTCTTTGGTTAAATTTATTCCTAAATATTGGATTGTGTTTGTGATATTGTGAATGGGATTTCAAACCTGATGTCTCTTTCAGTGAGATCATTGTTGGTACATAAAAATCCTACTGTTTTGGTTTGCTCCCTTTGTAACTGTGATTTCACTGAACTGATTTATAAATTCTAACAGCTTTTTGCTGTAGTGCTTGGTTTTCATCCAGGTACAACATCATGAAATTTGCAAATGTTAATTTTAAAAGTTTATTTATTTGAAAGGCAATTACAGAGAGGGCAAGGCATAGAAAGAGAAATATTCCATCTATTTGTTCACTCCCCAAATGGCTGCAACAACCAGGCCTGGGTCAGTCTGAAGCCAGGAGCTAGAGATTTATCCAAGTCTCCCACATGGGTGCAGGGGCCCAAGCACTTGGTCCGTCCTCTGCTGCTTTCCCAGGTGCATCAGTAGAGAGGTGGATCATGAGTGGAGTATCCAAGAATCCAACTGGTGACCATATGGGATGCTCATGCTGCAGGCGGTGGCTTTACCCACGATGCCACAGAGCTGGTCCCAAATATGGTGATTTTGAATTACTACTTTCCAATTTTAATTACCTTATTTATTTTCCCTCCAAAATGTTCTTGCTAGTACTTCCAACAGTATACTGAATAAGACTGGTGAAAAATGGACATTTTTCTCTTATTCCATATTTGAAAAGAAGTGATTTCTGCTTTATATTTTTCAGTATAAAAGTAGCTGTTGGTCTGTCTCATAAAGGCTTTATAATTTTGAGATGTGTTCTTTTTATTCTAATTTGTAGAGGTTTTTTTTATTATAGAGATATTCGATTTTATCAACTGCTTTCTGTGTCTCTTAAAATGCTCACATGATTTTTCCCTCATTCTGTTGATGTGATTTATAAGGTTTTTGATTTCCAAATGTTGAATCACCCTTGCATCTTTAGATGAAATCAAACTTACTGTTATGTATAATCACTGGTGTAGCTTTGGATTTGGTTTACTAATGTTTTGTTGAAAACTTCTGCATTTATGTTCATTAAGCATACTGGTCTGTAGTTTTATTTTTTGTGCTGTGTCTTTGGTATTGGTATTGGTAATGCCAGCTTTCTGAAAAGTATTTTATAGTTTTCTTTTTAAAAAATATTTATTTACTTGAAAGGAAGTTACACAGAGGTAGGGGAGGGGTAAGAGAAATAGCAAAAGCAAGAGTGAGCAAGAAAGAGTCTTTCATCCATTGGTTTACTTCCCAAATGGCTGCAATGGCCAGGGCTGAGCCAATCCTAAGACAGGAGCCAGGAGCTTCTTCTGGGTTTTCCTCATGGGTGCAGGGGTCCAAGGACTTGGGTCATCTTTTACTGCTTTCCAAAGCCATTAGCAGAGAGCTGGATCTGAAGTGGAGCTGCCAGGCTTCAAATTTTCAAAGTAGCACCCACGTGGGATGCTGGCATTCAGGCCAGGGCTTTACCTGCTTCTGCCACAGTGCTGGCCCCTTACAGTTTTGTATACTCTAAAATATTTTGCAATAATTTGAAGAGTATTTGAGTTATTCCTTTTTAAATGTTTTATAGAATTTAGGGTTTTCTTTGTTGGGAAACTTTTATTAATTACTACTTCAGTAGTATTTCTTCCTATGGCCTATTTATATTTTCTATATCTTCCTTGTTTAATCTTAATATGTTACACATATTCAGGAATTTACTTGAGGCTTTTAATTTGTTAACACACAGTTCATAGCAGCTTTTTATGACCCATCATATTCTGTAGTATCAACTGTAACATCTACTTTTCTTCTCAAATTTTATTTATTGAGGTTTTTTTCTTCTTTCTTTTGTTACTCTGGATAAAGGCTTTTCTATTTTGTTTATCTTCTTAAAGAACCAGCTATTTGTTTTATATCTCTAATATTCTTTTAGTTTCAATTTCATTTATGACTGTTCTTATATTTATTTTTTCTTGTGCCCTGCTAATTTTTGCCTATGGCTTGTTTTTCTTTTTCTGTGTTTTGTTTTAAAGATTTATATATTTTTTTGAAAGTCAGAGTTTTTTGGTTTTTTTTTTGAAAGTCAGAGAGAAGAGGCAGAGAGAGAGGTCTTCCATTCACTGGTTCACTCCCCAATTGGCCATAACGACCAGTGCTGTGCCGATCTGACGCCAGGAGCTTCTTCCAGGTCTCCCACACAGGTGCAGGTTCCCAAGGACTTGGGCCATATTCCACTGCTTTCCCAGGCCATAGCAAAGAGCTGGATAGAGGCCGGCACCATGGCTCACTTGGCTCATCCTCCACCTGTGGCGCTGGCACCTCAGGTTCTAGTCCTGGTTGGGGCACCGGGTACTAGTCCCAGTTGCTCCTCTTCTAGTCCATCTCTCTGCTGTGGCTCGGGAGGGTAATGGAGAATGACCCAAGTGCTTGGGTCCCTGCACCCACATGGGAGACTGGGAGGAAGCATCTGGCTCCTGGCTTCAGATTGGCACAGTGCCAGTTGTGGCAGCCAATAGGGGAGTGAACCAACAGAAGGAAGACCCTTCTGTCTCTCTCTTTCACTGTCTATAACTGTCTCTATCTCTCTCTCTCTCTCTCTTACTGTCTAACTCTGCCTGTCCAAAAAGAAAAAAAAAAAAAAAGAAGAAGAAGAAGAGCTGGATAGAAAGTGGAGCAGCCGGGTCTCCAACCGGTGCCCATATGGGATGCCAGCACTTCAGGCCAGGGTGTTAAACCACTGCACTGTGGGGAGCAATTCGGACTATACTGTTACTGGAATTAAGATTTATTCTGTGCATCTGCTCTCCCACAATATGGCGCTGGGAGAGAAGTAGGCGGCTTCTACCCAGCTGCCTCTCACCAACTTGACAGGCTGCGGGAGCTGCTCCTGATTGGAGGAGAGCGGCGTGCTCGGCGTGTGGGCAGCCGAGTTGGGATTGGTGGAGAGGACTATATGGGAGGAGAGAGACGGCATGGTGGTGTGGGTTGGTTGGAGAGTGCGTTGGAGAGTTCGCGGGGAAGTTCGTTACTTCGTTCTTTCTCATTTCTCTCTACTCATTCTTGCTTTGGGAGTTTGCTGTTTACTTATTCTTACTTTACTATAGAAAGGACTTGTAAAAAAAGGGAACAACAAGCGCCCGGTCCGGTGCGGCTCCTCCGCGTGCGGAGGAGCAGCAAGTGGTGCCGTGACTCGGATAGGAAACCTAGGAGGGAAAGACCGGGAAGAAGTGGGAAATTACTGGAGAGAGAGACTAGCAAAGAGCCTAGGGGAAGGCCGGACAGAAAGAGTGCCGGTGAAAAGCTAGTCAGAACCTAGGAAAAAAGCCGCGGGGGAAGAAAATTAGAAGCTAGGAAGGAGGTATTAACTGGGAACGTCTGGGAGACTCGGTCTTCCATTACGCTCACTGCTCCAACATGTCACAGACGGTACAGACAATGGAGTTCTTTGGCTACTCTTTGCCCACTGGCTACCTCTTCCTCCTCCTGGGCACCATCCTCTGTTTCTCCCTAAAGATCATCTATGGGCTAAATATGGTTTCTCTCTCTCTCTCTTCCTACTCCCCACCTCGTCGCAGCTTTTCCTCTAAGCAAGGGAAACGAGGGGGGAGGAAAATTCATGCATTCGTAAGAGCAATCGTAGAGACGTCCCCCTGGTTTCCACAGCAGTGGAGGCAGGTGGGACGGAAAATGCGCGAGGCTGGGGAACCGATAGAAGTGCTGAAGCTGTGGCAACTCGTTGATCAGGTGCTTCAGAACCCCACGGAAGGGATCGAGTTGTTGCTTAATGAGGGGAGTGAAATGCAGGAAGAATTATGGCAGGACAGCCAGGCGAGCAACTATTGTAACGAACAAGTGAGAAGAAAATCAAAGAAGGATTTAGAGAGCCAGGAAGCTTATGGGGGGGAGAAGGAAGCTGAGGAGGGAACCTCGCCCCTGAGAGAGATGCCTGGCCATACAAGGTTGGCAAATTCAACCATAAAGGATGAATCACCACCCCGGTATCGCCCATTGGTACTACCAAAGTTTCCTCCTGTAAAGAAAAGCCCCTTTTTTCCCCATGAGATTGAAGAAGAGTGGGAGGAAGAAGGAGTGATGGAGGGAGTAGGTATGCAGGAGGAGCTAGAAAGGCCAAGAACCGAAAACAAGCAAAGGGGAGCTGTTTATAGAAAACCTGCTTGGGAGCAGTACCAGGAACCAGGCCAGGTGTTTCCTGTAATTCAGGATCCACAGGGAAACAGGGGATGGACGCCTCTTGACCATAAATTACTTAAAGAGTTGCAGCAATCAGTACAATTGTATGGGCCCCATGCAAGTTACACTCAGGCAATCCTTGATAACATCGGGCAGCAAGGCCTAATACCTGAGGATTGGAGAAACTTAGTAAAGGCGGTGTTAGGCGGGGGTGACTTCCTCTTGTGGCTAGCTGCCTATAAAGAATTTGCGCGAGAATATTCAAAGCAGAACTATCAAACAGGGAATCAAGCATGGGATGAGGAAATGTTAAATGGAGAAGGGCGATTTGCCTGTCCCGATGAGCAGGCCCGATTACCAACAGCTGTCCTCTTACAGGTGAGAGAGATAGCAAGAAGAGCCTGGAAGGTGATACCCAGAAAAGGAGAAGTAAGACACAGCCTAACTAAGATAGTACAGGGCCCTACCGAACCTTACGCTGATTTCGTGAACCGATTAATGGAAGCAGCAGGAAACATTTTCGAAACCGTGGAAGAAGCAATGCCCTTAGTCAAAAGATTGGCATATGAACAGGCCAATAAAACATGTCGGGAAGCTCTTAGACCATGGCAGCATAAGGACATCCCTACCTTTTTGAAAATCTGTAGGGATGTCATGGATGATGTAGTTTCTGGATCACATGCTGCAGTAGCAGTAACCCGACAATTTAGACAGAACATGAGGGGACGTATATGCTTTAGATGTGGTCGAGAAGGGCATCTAATGAGGGAATGTAGGGCCAGATTTCCAGCCCGAGATCGGCAGGGCATAGAGAACTCGAGAAGACCAGGCCTTTGCCCACGCTGTAGAAGAGGAAATCATTGGGTCAGTGAATGTTACTTTAAAATAAACAGCGCAGGCAATCCCCAGAGGATGCCAAATGAGCCGGGCCCCATAAGAAGATCAGGTGTATATGGTCAACAGCAAAAAAACGGAATGTGGGCCCCTGCACCCCGGGGCCAAAACAATCGGTGGGTGCCACGGTCCCAAAACCAAATATTTACCGCGCAGAGTTACGAGCCACCGAATATTCGGTACTGACACCTCAAATGGGGCCACAAGCCATAGAGGTGAGGGCAGAAGCAATTTCAGCGGAGCATAACGGACTTGGAATAATCATAGGAAAAGAAACAAATGCTTTGAGAGGCCTAATGGTCATCACCGGAGTCATTCAGTTACCTTTTGATAAGTTAAAAGTGCTAATACAATCTACAAAGGGTATTATTCAAATCAAACCAGAAGAACCTGTGGCTCAAATACTAATCATGATTGGAGCGCAGGACGTTCATGGACCCCAAGGGGAGAAATTTGCAGCCTTGTCCCTATCTCTAGCAGATCGACCTCTGTGGACCTTAACCATTAGAGGAAAGTCGATTCAGGGCCTGCTAGACACAGGTGCGGATGTAAGTATAATTTCGGAAAATGATTGGCCGAAGTCATGGCCCCTTCAGCCAGGAGATAATACTTTAGTAGGCCTAGGTGCGGCCATGACACCATCAAGGAGTGCTCAGGTGCTTCATTGGCAGGATCAAGAAGGGAACAAGGGAAATGTGCAACCTTATGTTAGTGCACTCCCCATCACATTATGGGGAAGAGACATTTTAGAACAATTGGGACTGACGTTAACAAATGAGGATCAATTGGAGAGTTCTACAGGACGGCGTATTATGTATAAAAAGGGATATCAGGAGAGAGGATTAGGCTCCAGAGAAGGCAGAAGGGACCTAGCCCAGCCCATAGGCGATTTTAAAAGACAGGACACGGGTTTTTCGTGGGGGCCACTGAGATGCAGCCGCTGCCATTGTCATGGCTGGACAACAAGCCAAAGTGGATACCACAGTGGCCCCTTACCCAGGAAAAGTTGGCTGCGGTAAATGATATAGTATCACAACAATTAGAGGCAGGCCATTTGCAACCATCAACCTCCCCATGGAATACGCCAATATTCGTGATAAAGAAAAAATCAGGGAAATACCGGTTGTTGCATGATTTACGGGCTGTTAATCAGCAGATGCAACCCATGGGGGCATTGCAACCCGGACTCCCGGTTCCTACTATGATCCCAAAGCATTGGCCACTAATAGTACTCGATCTGAAGGACTGCTTTTTTAGCATACCTCTACATGAACAAGACACTCAGAGGTTTGCTTTCACCGTACCTTCCATTAATCATCAAGGTCCCGACAAAAGATATGAATGGAAGGTGCTTCCCCAAGGAATGACTAACAGTCCTGCCATATGCCAGCTATATGTTGACCAGGCAGTAGAGCCGGTTCGACAACAGTGCCCAAAAGTACAAATTTTACACTACATGGATGACTTGTTAATAACGGCTGAAAGTGAAAGTCACCTAATGGAAGCATATAAGCTGCTGCTATTATATTTGGAAAAAGTTGGGTTACAAGTAGCGCCAGAGAAGATACAAAAAGGGGAAGTAGTACAGTACTTAGGACTTAAAGTAACTTCTGAAAAGGTAACCCCATTAGAATTTGAAATTGCAATAGATGGGTTACAGACCCTTAATGACTTCCAAAAATTATGTGGCAATTTAAATTGGTTGAGGCCCTATTGTAAATTAACTACCGAAGATATGATGCCATTATTCAATATTTTAGAAGGAGATGCCCAGCTTGATTCCCCTCGTAGACTGACAATAGAAGCCCGCTTGGCGTTACAGAAAATTGAAAAACAAATTAAAGCAATGCAGATGGAAAGATGTGATCCACAACAAGCCCTAGAAATATTAATTTTTATGGAACAGCTGTATCCCTTCGCAGTCATTTGGCAAGGAGGACCCTTGTTGTTTGTATACCCACATTCACATGCACCGCGTGTACTATACACCCAAGGCATTGCGGTGGCCGATTTAATATTAACAGCAATAAAAAAGGCGACAGAAATGGCGGGGAAGACTCCAAAGCGATGTGTAGTTCCCTTTGCTCAAGAGGCAGTAGAAGCCTTTACAAGGGAATGCTGGCAATGGGCATACATAGTTCTCATTCTACAAATAGAGATTGACAATCACTACCCTCGCCATCCATTTGTTAACTTCTGCACACAGGTTTCAATAAAACGGGTGCAGAAGGTGCGAAGGGATCCAATTCAAGGGGCAGTTACCGTATTTACGGATGGAGCTAAAGGCGGAACAGGAGCAGCTATATTTAACAATCAACGATATTTCGTTTTAACAGCATCCCCTTCTCCACAACATGCAGAATTAGCTATTATCGCAACAGTATTACGCAAAGAGAGTGCACCCATGAATATTTTGTCTGATAGTGCATATGTGGTGAATGCAGTTCAGATGCTCGCTACACAGTGCCTTATTCTTAAATCCTCCTCAGTCTATTCTTATCTAAGTGAAATTCAGGGGTTATTAAATCAAAGAGAGCATGCTATTTACATAGGCCACATAAGAGCTCATTCTAATTTACCTGGCCCACTTACTCGAGGAAACATGATGGCAGATCACTATTCAAGATTCTTGCTTGCATGCACCGCTTTGGAACAAGCTAAAGAATATCACTCTAAATGGCATGTTAACACCCACACTTTAAGTTTTAAATTTAATATTCCCCGCAAGCAAGCAGAAGATATCATTAGATCCTGTGAAAAGTGCGTTGTTACCATAGTTCCAAAGATTCCTGCGGGAGCCAATCCCCGTGGCCTTAAACCAGGACATATCTGGCAGATGGACGTTACACATATCCCCTCTTTTGGGCGACAAAGCTGTGTTCACGTCACTGTAGATACATACTCAGGTGTAATTATGGCCACAGCCATGAATAAAGAAGGAGTACAACAAGTAATCCAACACTGCTTGCAGGCTTTTGCAGCCTGGGGAGTTCCTCATGTGATCAAAACGGATAACGGCCCAGCGTATACATCAAATCGTTTTGCTGCATTTTTGAAAGAATTCGGAATCTCCCATATTACCGGTATTCCATACAATCCACAGGGGCAAGCTGTGGTAGAACGCGCTCACTTATATTTAAAAAATTTAATAATTAAACAAAAAGGGGGAATAGGGGAAATGGCCACATCCAACAAGGATGTCTTGGCCCTAGCTCTTTATACAATTAATTTTTTGAACAAGAAAAAGAACGGTAAAACACCTGCAGAAATGCATACTCAATCAGTTGATAAGGAATCAATACAGTGGGTAATGTGGAAGGATTTACAGGACAACCAATGGAAAGGCCCGTTCCCCTTACTCAGAAGAGTACGAGGCGCCGTTTGTTTTTTTCCACAGGGTGCGGCACAACCAATATGGACCCCTGAGAGAAGAATTCGGTTGATAAACCTGCCAGCAGAAGATCTAGAAGAAGAAAACTCCATTTGAGGAAGAAAACAATGAATAACCAATCCCTGGGATCTTTGGAATACGGGACATTTTTCAACAAACTCTGAAGTAGCACGACAAACAAGAGTCAATAGCATGAAGATCACACTGAACTTTACACAGGCGCGTATCAACGCCAAAAAATAAAAAGAAAGGGGGATCTGTGGGGAGCAATTCGGACTATACTGTTACTGGAATTAAGATTTATTCTGTGCATCTGCTCTCCCACAATATGGCGCTGGGAGAGAAGTAGGCGGCTTCTACCCAGCTGCCTCTCACCAACTTGACAGGCTGCGGGAGCTGCTCCTGATTGGAGGAGAGCGGCGTGCTCGGCGTGTGGGCAGCCGAGTTGGGATTGGTGGAGAGGACTATATGGGAGGAGAGAGACGGCATGGTGGTGTGGGTTGGTTGGAGAGTGCGTTGGAGAGTTCGCGGGGAAGTTCGTTACTTCGTTCTTTCTCATTTCTCTCTACTCATTCTTGCTTTGGGAGTTTGCTGTTTACTTATTCTTACTTTACTATAGAAAGGACTTGTAAAAAAAGGGAACAACAAGCGCCCGGTCCGGTGCGGCTCCTCCGCGTGCGGAGGAGCAGCACTGCACCACAGTGCTGGCCACTTTTTCTGGGTTTTTGAGATGCAGCATTAGACCATTTATTTAAGATCTTTCAAATTTAAATGTAAGCACTTGTCATTATAAAATTTCCTCTTAATACTGCTTTTGCTGTGTTCTATGCTTTGATATGTTGTGTTTTCATATTCATTTGTTTTAAGAAATTTTCTGACCTCTTTTTAATTTTTTAAAATGATGCATTGGTCATCATGTTGTTTAATTTTCATGTACCTGTGAACTTTCCAGTGCCCTTTTTTATTATTATTGATGTCTAGTTAGATTGATTTCAGTCTGAGAAGGTAGGCGCATGGTATGATTTCAATCTTTTGAAGTTTTTGAGACTTGATTTCTTCATTAGTAATCAGTGTCAGCATTGTCTACATGTGCCACAGGTTTCCGTTCTTCAGCCTTTTGTGGATGTTACAGTATGACTTTGAAGTGGCATGAGCTTCCATAGGTTCTTAGTCCCTAGAGTTGTCAGCCATACTGGGGTTTGTGATGTCCGTATCCACATTTCTGGTCATGCTACCCTTTTCTACCAGGCAAATATGAATATTTCTGGAGTTTGTGGCAGCAAAATTTATGGCCTTTTTACTATACTATGTGGATAAGACATTCCCCAGATCCTGATATGTTAGCCTGACTAATACCCAGAAATTTAGCATCATGAGTTCAAGTCCCAAGCTGGGAAATGTTAAGGAGACATTCCCTGAGTCCTACAGGGTGAATACAGTTTATGCTGAGGGTTGTGTATCAGCAGGTCTGGGTCTGGAGCACTGGAATGCTTATAGGCTCCATTCCCTAGGGTCTAGGTGTATTTACATGACTCTCTGAAATACAGTACACAGAGTGACAGCCCTGGAGATACGGGATACAGTGGGGTCCTTATCCAGGTCTCTCAGGTTGACTGCCAATTATTCCAGGGTTGAATTCCAGCCTGAAGCATACAAAGATAGGATTGTATCACTCCCACAGATGAGTGTTATTCCAGGGTTTATAACACAAGCAGCAGCAATCCTAGAGCTTCAGATAGTGGAGAGAACTTTCCTTTGTGCCTACAAGGCATGCAAAAATGATGCACTGTCCTGCCTTCCAGCACCATGTGCCAAGAGTTTCAGAAGAGGCCTCTTTAGTTCTGGTACTCTGGAATTCTGTATGAGATGCTACTGGTTCTCACGGCCATATGAGGCCGTGAGAATTTCTCTATATTGTACAGAGCAAGCAAGTAGAGCTCCAGAGCTCCTGCAGTTGCAGAATTCACAAGGGCTGTCTCTACCATGGAAAATGCCCATGCTGTTTCTGGGGAATTCTGGTAGCAAAGGGGCTGCTTGCTTCATCCAAGGCAGGTGGAGTACAGTAGCTTCTTAAAAGTAGCTTGGGTCTGGCACTTTAGGGACAGACGAAGGCAATGTGGGTTTTGTCTTGGAAGCAAGGAAGTTGCTCAAAACTCAATCATCCCCCACAAATCTGCTTTCACTTGTAGGAAGCCTCCAAAAGGAGACACTGTATTGAATATTTTCCCATTTTGTATTAAAATTAGTATCTTGGCTGGGAAAGAAGGTTTTAAAACATAGTCTTATGTTTATATAATGAGGTAAATAAATTTTTTACTAACCACTTTTTACACAAACTTAAAGTTATCATTAAATTCTAGAATTAATTCCAAAGACTGAAATGACTACCTCCAATGAGATAGCTACAGCCTTATAGCTAATGTGTGCTCTTCCCCTCCCCCTTTTTGTTCAACAAACAGACCCACCAATCATCATTTCACTAGCTGAAAGGCACTAAATAATTTTCTTCATAGTACCACAGGGACCTAATATCTCCAAGTCAAACAGATAATTGGTTCTTGATTTTGACACCAAGAAATGAATCAGTAAGTTATCAGAGGATGACTTCATAATTGCAGAAGGGTTTTAACTTGCTTGCCTTTTTGGGAAATGAAATTATATTTTCCAATAGACATATCTATCACAGTACCTGACAGAGATGATCAATACATCATCATAAATAAAACCAGCAAGCATACCATAGTGATTATTTGCACTTTTAATGCATTTGTTAATCTTTATTGAATAGATTTATTGTCATACAATGAAGATAACTGGGTAAAAGCTCTGTCAATCATATGGAAAAACATAAAGGTCACTTTTTATAAGTAAAACTTTCAAGTTTGCACTTAAAAAGCAAACTAAACAAAAAGCACACTGGCAAGGTGGTTTTCACAGAATGACACACTATATTCAAAACTGAGAAAATGAAACAATATTGATGCCCCATTCTTAAAAATTAGTCAGATTTTTCCCCAAAAAATAAGGTAGACACTCCTAGTGCTGAGTTCTGCTGAAACTTTAAAATATATATTAAAATAAAAATACCAAAAGTAGACAGCTCCACATAAAATGAGAACACATTTCCCTAACAAAATTCAGAAAGAGTCCTGATTTCCCCACCACTGAAATCCTGTAAGTTTCATTGGGCTAATGATGCTTCACTGCCCTACTCTGTTATTAGTGGTCAACAAATGTAGATTCTGAATCTACTTTTTTTCTATCCAATTAAAGAACTACATTGGTGATGAGGCAGAAAATGAACAAATTAAATGCAAATACTTTAATTTTCAGAAATTTTGATTTTTTTCATTATTTTACCTCTCCCCAAATTGAAAGAAATATTTTTGAAATGTTTCTAATAAATTAGTATAGAAAAATTATGTTTGGTACATTAACAGAAGCTATCCATTTTCTCAAAGTATAGGAATTTCAATTATTTTATTATTTGGTTTGTGGTCATTTGTATTATCACAATTGCCATAAAAATGATAACTTCAAAATTAAGCCTACAACTAGAGATAAATAACTATATTTCTATGAATTGTCCATGAGGCAGATGTTATCCAAACATCTCTTATAGATTTCCATTATTCATTATTCCTGAAAAATCACTTCAGAGACAAAACAATTATTTGTTTCAAATTTGTGACAACATCTTAATACTTCTGATAACTATAATCAATAGCAGGTAGTAAGACTTGTTTTCCGATGTGTTATATTAATGTATTTAAGTAATTAATAATGTATTTTAAGATAATTCTATTAATGTGTAAGTTTAGTGAAGAAATCTTAATAACACCAGAGATTGCTTAAAAGTGAAAAAATATTATAATTTGAATGAAAATGGCTGATATTGAAGGTTCCCTTCCAAAAGAGAAATTCTATAAATCAATAAACTTAAAATTTGCTTTTATTACTAGGCATTTATCTTCATAAAAATATAACATTTAATTTATATCTAATAGTATAGTTCATTTGTATATTATAAGTACTACAGGATTTTTCTTAGCTTATTCTTAAAAAAAAAAAAAAAACTACAAGATAGCACTTTGGCTCTCCTGAACTGAAAATAATGAAAATGTTGTTCACTATGAACTGCTTAAAAAAAGTACATAGGCTGGCGCCATGACTTACTTGGCTGATCCTCTGCCTGCAGTGCCAGTACCCTGGGTTCTAGTCCCGGTTGGGGCCCCAAGTTCTATTCCCAGTTGCTCCTCTTCCAGTCCAGCTCTCTGCTGCTGCCCAGGAAGGCAGGAGGATGGCCCAAGTGCTTGGGCCCTGCACCCGCATGGGAGACCAGGAGGAAGCACCTGGCTCCTGGCTTTGGATCAGCGCAGCATGCCAGCCATAGCAGCCATTTGGGGGGTGAACCAATGGATGGAAGACCTTTCTCTCTGTCTCTCGAGGTCTAACTCTGCCTGTCAAAAACAAATATAAACATACGACCTTGGGAACATTTTTTGAGGCACAAAATCCCTGACATGGCAACAGAAGTACATAAGGACATTCAACACACACGGGTCCTTTCTAGCATGTCACATGACAACTTGTAAGATTTTCTTGGTAATACTCAGGCAATAATCATGTTCGTGATTCAGAAAATCAGATGAGGTTGCAAGCAATGAAAATAATAGGTGATCCTAGTAGGAAGAAAAGCTTGAAGTCCTTTCCTTCTTTCCTTGAAAGCCCTAAGAAAGGGTGCCTTCTTCCACATGAGGGGCAGAAGCACTAAATCTCAAAACTAGGTGGTGGGAGGAGACCTGGAAATTTAGGGACCTCCTGCAAGCCTGCATGCTCTCTATTAAACATGGTTTATCCCCTCTGAAACTCATGGGCGCAGTTAATCCAGTGATGAGAAATTCAGCAGTGAGAACAGGTGAGGCCCTGCAGGAAGTGATCAGGATAAATCCATTCATGTGTTCATGGATTAACGCCTTATCCCTAGGGGACCGCAACATAGACCACTTTGGATTGGCCCCCTCTGCACCCCTTCTGTCTGTCCGCTGGTCTCTGTGCCACCCCAGGACTCTACCAGCAAGAAGATCATCACCGGATGCTGCCCCTAGACCCTGCACCAAAACCATGAGGTCAATAATACTGCTTCCTTCTCACACACCGAGCCTGTGCTGCTGCACGATTAGCAACAAGAAAACTGACCCAGACCCCTACGCCGAGAGGCCTGCTTGAGATCTGCTGCCTCACTCAAGGAAATCGGGTCATACAGTAAGTTCAAGTTCTTCCTCACCACACAGAGATTGGAAAGCTGATGCCCCAGGGTTCAAAGAAGCTGCAGGCGGGGACTGCACACCACCCCGTGGTCCTGACGGCCAGCCCACTGCATACCGGAGTCCTAGCATCCTCCTGAGGGCTCCTGCGGTGTGGGAAACACAAACAGTAGCACTGGCTGAGCCGCCTGGAGCCCCTCTCAGGAGATATACCTTGTTCGATGACCGTACTCTGTGTAGTTCTTCTTGTCAGTGTATACACTTTAGAAATTGATTACAGCAGAAAACACATACGAACATGTTTCTTTATGCCTTACTGTGGAAAGTTTGACTACAATGTGTCATGGTGAAGATCCTTTCAGGTCATGTTTCTTATGTGTTCTATGTGCTTCCTGTACTTGGCATCCTTTTCTTTCTCCAAATTGGGGGAGTTTTCTGTGATTATTTCACAAAAATAGGCCTTCTATTCCATTCTCTCTTTCTACATCTTCAGGTACTCTTAAGACCTGTAAGCTGGGTTATTTGACAGTTTTTTAAAAAGATTTATTTATTTATTTGAAAGTCTCAATTACAGAGAGAGGAGAGGCAGAGAGAGAGAGAGAGAGAGAGAGAGAGAGAGAGAGAAAGAGACAGATCTTCCATCTGATGGTTCACTCCCCAATTGGCCACAACAGCTGGAGCTGTACCAATCCGAAGCCAGGAGCCAGGAGCTTCTTCCAGGTCTCCCACATGGTGCAGGGGCCCAAGGACTTGGGCCATCTTCTACTGCTATCCCAGGCCATAGCAGAGAGCTGAATCAGAAGAGGAGCAGCCAAGCCCTCAAGTTGCACAAAGATGTCATTGATTCCTTGTGGAGCCTCCAAGTAACAGATCTGTCAGTTGAAGTACCTTTGACTCTCCTGTGGCTCTCACTGCCCACAAGGTCAGGAACAATATCCAGGAAAGAACTCCAACACACCATTGCATTTGAGAGTTTATGGTATGGTCACTTACATGCTCCATAGAGTACAATTGACAAATTTCTCAATTTCTATTCATGGAAAACTTGAAGCAAGTTTACTCATCAGTAAAATGTGTGAACCACTGAGAGTAGTTCTGAGTTAAAAAACTGGGGAGACATTTATCTTTGAGTCCTTTCCCCCTAAAGATAAGAATAGACCCTAGTATGTGTACAGTTTATGTGTGTGTGTGTGTCTTTTTGTGTTTTTACTATTTATAAGTATTTCCCATATTTCACACATTTGCAATATGGCAATATTTCTACAATATCAAGGGTTACATTTATTTTAAAAATATTTTGTCAGTCTACATTGTAAAAGAAAAGTGAACTCTAAATCAATTTTTTGACTTTCTCCTGTTGTTTTTCCCGATGAACTGTCCGGTAATTTTGAATTTACAAGAAAGTAATACATGCATAAGCACTTTGCTTAAGCAGAAATATCATAGAAAATAAGTGTGTGCTACATTTGAGTTTCCTTTTCAGAAAAATTTCTTCCTTAAAACAATCTCATGAAAAATCCCTTGCCAAAGTGTCACTATTTATATGGGCCCTGAAAAAAAATCACATATGACTCCTCTGCTTTCTTTTTCCATCCTTTATCTCTATTTTTATTTTTCAATAATATGATTGTGTAGGTAATGAAAAATTTATCTTCATGCCTAAGTATCTATGTAAAACTTACCTACACAAGTCTTGTGTTTGCCCATAACCTCTATCCATAAACTCCTACAATATAAAGCATATCCTAATGTGAATTCATATTCAAAATCCAATATTCTAACTTGCTGTGTTATACATGCTTGTTCTGGGGCTGGCACAGTAGTGTAGCAGATAAAGCCACTGTCTGCAGTGCCAGCATTCCATATGGGCACCGGTTTGAGTCCCAGCTGCTCCACTTTTGATCCAGCTCTTTGTTATGGCTTGGTGTGGTGGAATGAGAGGGCCATGCCAAGGTGGCCACTGGCAAGGGAGCATCAGTTACTCAGGAATGGCTTTGAAACCCACCTGGCAACAGGCTGTGATTGAATGGCTTTGGAAACTGCCTGGCAACAGGCTGTGACTGGATGGCTTTGGAAGCTGCTGGCAGGCTGTGATTGGATGGCTTTGGAAACTGCCTGGCAGGCTGTGATTGGATGGGGCATAGACTGCCCCTTGACCATATTGGCTTGTCTTGGCTATATAAGAGGTAGTTTCAACTGAAATAAACAAGTCTGCCGGCTGCTCACCTCAAGCCTGCTTTCACTGGACTCCCGGGGTCTGTGTAGTGACTCCGCGCCTCTTGCCCCCACCACGCTGTTCCTCTCAGAAATGAATCCACTGCAACATTGTTGAGAAATCAACAGCAACAGGCACCCACATCTGCCAGTGGTTCGGATCCTGTCCAGAGAACCCCCAGGCTCAGCCACGGAGGCCCTGGGCAGCTGCACTGAGTCCCGAGGCTGCCTGGGAAGGGAGAGGAGAGAGCCAGCTGGCCCAAGGACAGAAACAGGAAAGAGGGAATCTGGAGCTGCAGTAGGGAGAGGGAGGGGCCTGGCCCTGAGATCCCAGGGGTGCCCTCCAGTGTGGGTCTGGTGCAGTGGGGCAGATGTGGTCCTGAGGCAGGCAGAGTGGCAGGTACCTACCTTGGCTGACGCTCCTCAGGGACCACTGAGAGGGATTCTGAAAGACAGCTCGGGAGCCTCCCGGAGTTTTGTCTGCCCAGGAAGACTGAGGAAGGCCCACCTGTGGGCTGTGGTTGGAGTGGGGGAGGGCTGGGGGTAGCTGTGACTGCCACTGTGTGGGGGGGCACATAGACATCCTCCCCACATTGGGTGGGCTCAGAAATCCTCACGGGATGGAGGGCGTTGGCACCCACACAGAATCGGGGGTGCTGGCACACTCACGGATTGGAGGCCGCTGGCAACTTCACGGGTCAGGGGGCACGGGCACCCTCACAGGTCGGGGGGCACGGACATTCTCACAGTGTTGGGGGCCCAGGCACACTCACAGGGTCGGGGTGCTGGCATCTTCTCTGGTCGGTGGGCGCTGGCACTCTCACGGGTCGAGGGGCCCAGGCAACCTCAAGAGGTCGGGGGTGCAGCCACCCTCATGGGGTTGGGAGGCGCTGGCACCCTCACGGGGTTGGGAGGCGCTGGCACCCTCACGGGTTGATGTCTACTGCAGCCCCCCGCACGGGGTCGGGGTCCGCAACCATGCTCACGGCTCGGTGGCCTGGACATCCTCACTGGTCGGGGGGCTCAGGCACACTCATGGGGTTGGGGGGCGCAGACTTCCTCACAGGTCGGGGGGCGCAGGCCCCCTCACGGTCCGGGAGGCACAGAAATCCTCACAGGGTCTGGGGCTCCGGCACATGCACGGAGTCAGGGGGCGCAGGCACCCTCACTGGTTGGGGGCGCAGACATCCGCGCGGATCTGGGAACGCAGGCACACGCAAGAGACCTGGGGGCACAGACTTCCTCACGGATCGGGGGGGTGCAGCCACCATGACGGGGTCGGGAGGTGCTGGCATCCTCACGGGGTCTGGGTCCGTAGCCATGCTCACGGTTCGGGAGCGCAAACATCCTCACGGATAGGGGGGCGCAGGCACACTCATGGGGTTGGGCGGTGCAGGCACACACACGGGTCGGGGGGCACAGACAACCTCACGGGATGGGGTCTGCAACCATCCACACGGGTCGGGGGGCGCAGGCACACGGATGGGTCGGGGGCACAGACTTCCTCACGGGTCGGGGGGCGCAGGCACACGCACAGGGTCGGGGGGGCGCGGGCTACTCACCGTGACCGGAAGGCCCCGCGGCAGCTGCGGCCGGGTCTGCTCAGCCCTGGAGGGAAGCGTGGGAGAGGCTGAGGCCCCGGAGCTGCTCTGAGGGGAAAGGGAGCCCGTGGGGGCGCGGGAGGAGGAGCCGCCGGGAACTGGGCGCGCCCGACTGGATCCAGCTGGGCGGGGACAGACGCGCTTTCGGGATCAGTGTGGGGCCCCTCGAGGAAGGGCTGGGTGTGAGAGGGGCAGTGTATGGAGGACGTGAAAGGGACCCCCGAGGGGATTTCTGAAACGAGAACGTCTGGGGCACATCTGGGAGGAGTCAGAAAGGGCTCGTGAACTGATGCAGTGTCCCCTGCTCTGCGCTCCGCCCACCTCCTGAGCCCTGGGTTCCGAAGGCCCCGGTTCGGGGGCGCCTGTGGAGAAAGGGGGTCCAGGGCGCGGGCCGGAGAGCGGCCTCTGGGGTCCGCAGACTAACTAGAGAAAGCTGCGCGCGCACCCAAGGGAAATCGCCCCGCCCCCAGAGTGGGCGGTGACAGCTGCACGCGCAGCTCCCATTTTGACGCCTCGGACCACGCCCTTCTTTGTTTCATCTTTCTCACTGACCAATGGGCTTGAAGTGTGGCGACCACGCCCACCCAGCCCCGCCTAGTTCTGCCCTGAACGGGCGTCTCCTGGCTCAGTCACACATCTGCGCGGTAGCTGCTGGGAGCAATTCGCATTGGTTGCCGGGATCGTGGTGATGTGGCCCCCCCTCCCCCCGACCCCTCCCCGCCCCGCGGTGTCGGAGGAAACTCGACAGAGCAAACTGGCTGCGGCCAAGAAAAAGGTAAAACATCGGGTCGCGCCCCCCGGCCCAGCCCACTGCCCGTCTGATTGTCGGTCCGTGGCGGGGTCTGTGCGGCTCCTCAGACACTCGGGTCGAGCCCGAGCGCCCCTTGGCTTCCCCCACCCAAGTCCTCTCAGCCAGCACCACCCCCTCAGCACCCAGCCCCCGCCCTGGCTTGTCGCCCCTGGGTGACTTTGGGCCATTGGCTCCTGGGGCTCCTCGGCCCAGCCTCAGACCTCACCTCTGGCCTCCCGAAGCCGGACCTCCTTGGGGTCTGTGGGCTCAGTCTCCAAGGACTCGGGTCCCTACCCTGTGCCCCACCTCCCCCTGCGCAGAGCGTGGGTAGGGCAGAGTGGGATGTAGTGAGGTCAAATCCCCCTGGGGACTGGCATTACCTCCAGCTCGGGCTTTGATCTCCCGCCCCAGTCCCCTAAGTCCTCACCCCCTTTCGGCTTCCGCCTGCAAGGGGACTGGGGACTTGGGGACCCCCTTCCTCAGCTCGGACACTGACAGTGAGATGTGTCCCGTTCCCGGGGAGCTGGAAGTGTGGGCAGTGTTTCTGGGTGACCGCGGGAAAACTGGTTTGGTTTTCCCCCAGGTTTCTACTCTCCAGAGACTTTGGGGGGTGTGCGAGTTCTCAGGCTCCCATTCAATTTCCCTGACCCTGGGAGCAGAGTGCCCCACACTCAGGCTCTCTGGAGTGACAGCTGTGTGACCGTCTGTGAAACAGACCTTGGGAGACTAAACTTTATAGCCTGAACCCTCCCCAGGGGAGTTTTTGAAGCTGGGTGAGGGCACTGCCACAGAGGAGCGAGGGAGCAGCTTGGTGAGGCCATCCTGTGGCTTGGGACGGAACCTGTCAAGACATCATAATGGGCCCTTGGCTGGAATAATGCCTGGGTTCTACTCTTTCTCCTCGGTGTCCAGGGTTCCTCGGGGTGCCCCTCGAAGTTCTGTGAGGTTCTGATATGGAAGAAAGGACCCAATGTCTTGTTTCCAAACCACACAAAGTACAATTCCTGACCCCATAATGTTTAACCTTCTACCTCTACCTCTGGTTTTGCTCCCAGCAGCTGCTGATTCTTGGCAGAACCCCAGAAGTGAGAGTTGGAAGCTGATTTTAAATTCCATCATTCCCTTTTATTGAAGCCATGTTGTCAGTTCTTCAGACGTTAACTGATCATTCCAGCCCCTTGAAGGGTTGTCAGTGGCATGAAGTCAGTGGTGGACATGAGAGCTCTTGTGAACACTGTGAAGTAGGATGTGACCGCAGGGGCTTAGGGCATTCCAGAGAATCAACTGCTTTTCCTTTCCACAGTTAAGAGAGTATCAGCGGAAGAACAGGCCTGGTGGTCCTGCAGGAGGAAAAAAGAAGAAAAACCTTAAAAACGGCAGTAGCCCTGAGACAACCACTTCTCGGGGTTGTCACTCAACTGAGGATGTGAGTCTTGGCTGGACAGGCTGCTGGGGGCTCGGGGGCTAAGGGGCAATGGGGGGTGGGGGGTTGGGGATCCAGAGGACAGTGGAAGATGGTGGAAGGGAGTGTTAGCTACTGGTCAAGGATTCTGGGTTTGAATGCTCCCTTTCCCTCTGCTAGGGATATGATGTAAGGCAAACTGTTCAAGCTTTCTGGGCCTCTCTCTCCACATCTGTGAAACAGATAGGGCTGATGTTTTACTCACAAAGTTTGAGAGTTTTTGCTGTTCTCATATTAATCCAGAATACAGGGTCTTGTAACATTCATAGTCGCTGGTATTTGCGACTTCCTCATCCCTGGCCTCAGGAAAAGCCAGGTCAGCGAGAGCAGCCTGGCCATCAGGCTGTCCCCTTAGGAAGCCCCAGGCACTGGGATTCGGCCTTGGCTCTGGGTGACCTCAGAAAAGTCACAGCCTCCCCTGAGCTTCAGTTTCAGGCTGTCAGATATTATTGGATTGGAACAGTGTCTTCTAATTGTTGAGCTGTAGCCTCCCTTGTTCAAGAGAACCCTTCTGCAGAAGTCTGGTTTTAACATGGAGAGTGGGGGTCGTGTCTGGGGGAGGGTCTGAGAGCCGTGCTGGTCAGTGACTGCGCTTCATGTGACTCTGGGGCCTGGGGACTTTTCCCTCTGTCTGGTGAGGCAGCAATGGCCAGTCTGAGAGGATGGCCTGGGGGGCCACGGTGTGGATCTCTGCTCTTCCTCAGCCTCCGTTTCCTGACTCCACCTCTTCCTTCCCCGACATCCTCGCCTCTCTCTAAGCCACGTCTCTGTGTCTTCCCCTGCCCTTGTTTTCCCCTTTTCACCGCCTCTAGATGCAGGCCATACTGAAGGTGCTGGTGTCTGACCTTAACCGTTCCGATGGGGTAGCGCTGCCCCATAGGACAAGTGGAAGGGGAGGCAGTGCCGAGACCCCCTCTCTGGCTTGCTGCCTCGCAGGTGTGCATGTCCCTGAGGCTTGTCTCGTTTGGGGGAGCCTCTGCCCCTGGCTTGTTTTATGTTGCTGCCATTAACCCTCGGCCTGCTTATGTCTGCTTCCTCCCCTGCTTGGTTAATTGCATTTTTTCCCTTCCCTCGTGTCTTTTATCATCTTGGAGAGGGTAAGGCACACCTCAAAGATTCGGTAATTTGGGAATAACTTTCAGAGCAGGTCTGTGGGGTTTTGGGCTTTGAATGCCCGGTGCGGTCAGACCAGGAGATATTTGAAAAAATACAAACTCTGTTACATTTTGCCCTCTGGGCAAGTAGACCAGATGGAAGTGAGTGATTTTTCAACTTGATGAATTCCATTTTGGTTTGAGAGTGAGAAGGTAGAATTAAGAGAAAATGAATTGGCTTTATAATCGCAAGGATGGAGGTCAGCTTTTCAGAGGAACTAACCAGCAAGGATGTGAGGCTACCCAGACAGACCAGTGCTAGGACACTCTGCCTGCCCCTCATCTCTTTGACAAATCAGATGGGACGCTCAACCGTATTCACTGGGCCCGTGGACGGCAAAGGCATTGGCTGCACAGTGGTGGAAGTAGAAGAACAAGACAGGAGACACCGTGGGGGTGACAGAGTCCTCTGAGAGGGGCAGGGGAAAGGCGGCAATAGGCCAGCTGCGTGGCTAGGTGAGGGAGGTGGGTTCCGAATGGACTTGCAGCTTGAGGAGGTGGCATTTGAGGCCAGTGTGAAGATTAAAAGTGGGTAATATTCATCCACGTGGTGAGTGGGGGAGGCAGAGGGAGCAAAGAGGTCATAGGCAGCATTGTGAGGTCATAGAACACCTTTCAGGGCTGCAGGGAGCCTGGGTTGGGGGAGGGGCAGGGCACAGGCACATGGGGCTAGGTAGGCCATAACCTGCAGATGATGTTGGCACTTCCTGTCTAACTGCCCCAGGGCCTTCAGCCAAGCCAGTGTAGCAGGGCTGATCCAGAGATGGGCCTGGGGAAAGGGACAGGTGGCTGGTCAACCATCATGGCTGCTCCCACCCAGTTAGGTCTGGCCAGGGGCCGTGACTCACTCTATGGCCTCAGAGGAGACACCAAGTGGCATAGTCTGGGCAGGGCCCAGGCACGGAGAAGTCCTGACAGCTGTGTATATGACTTCTAGGAGCTCAGTGTACTTGAGCCATCACCGTGTCTCCCTAGGTTGGCATGAGCAGGAAGCTGGAGTTAGAGCTGGAGCTAGGCATCAGGCTCGGGCACTCTGAAGTGAGGTGTAGCCTTCTCATCTGGTATCCCGACACCTAGGCTAAGCTCCCACCTTAAGACTTAGAATTGTGAATTGGTTGTTCACAAAATAATCACGATACATAGATTCAATTTTTATTTACTTATTTATGTATTTGAAAAGCAGAGTTACAGAGAGAGAGAGAGAGAGAGAGAGAGAGAGAGAGAGAGAGAGAGAGAAGTGTTCCATCTGCTGTCCACTCTCCAAAGGGCTGCGCCGGCCGGAGCTAGGCTGATCGGAAGCCAGGAGCCTGGAGCTTCATCCAGGTCTCCCACATGGGTTCAGGGGCCCAAGGACCTGGGCCGCCATCTGCTCCCTTCACAGTCTATAGCAGAGAGCTGGATCAGAAGAGGAGCAGCCGAGACTTGAACTGGTGCCCATATGGGATGCTGGCACTGCAGGCGGTGGCTTTACCTGCTAAACTACAGCACTGGCCACGGTACCTATATTTAAAATTGCTCAGAGGAGCTGGTGTTGTGGCACAGTGGGTTGAGCTACTTCCTATGATACTGGCATCCATATGAGTGCTTGAGTCCCAGCTGCTCCATTTCTGATCCACTTCCCCGCTAATGTGCCTGAGAAATCAGCACAAGGTAGCCCAAGTGCTTGGGCCCCTGCACCCATGTGGGAGATCTGATTGGTGTTTCTGACTCTTGGGCTTTGGCTTGGCCTGGCCCAGTCTGGCCCATGGTGCCCGTTTGAGGAGTGAACCAGTGGATGGAAGATTCTCTCTGAGTTCCCTTTCTCTCTGTCACTCTGCCTTTCCAATAAATAAAATAAACCTAACAAGTCAAGGAAACTGCTCAGAGAAGTGCTCTCCTCACTCCCCTGTTGTTTCTGTGTCTAAAATAGAGCTCAGTGGGAACTAAGATGCTAAGAGGGACCTGGGTCCATGGCTGGGAGTGCAGCCTCTCTAAAGTCTCATGCCTGGCCCGCTGCTCTTACCTGATAGATGCAGTCACAGACGTTGTCAAGGCAACAGTGGGTTCTGAGGACAACAATCGCTGTGGGCGGTGGGTTCCAGGCCATGGTCACGGTAAAACTGCAGACTCAGCACGCCTCATCCTCATCTGTAGGCTTTGCAGCCTGGACTCTAAGGAGGCAGCCGATTGGGGTTTTCAGAGGCCAGGGCTGAAGGGTCCAGAGAGCAGCCAGCAACTGCCTGCCTCCACTCAGCTCCTCTGGCTACTGTCACTTGTTCAGCCATCTTGGCTGTGTGAGGCCATCTGGCCTGCTGACATGAGGTGGTCTCTAGAGCCAGATGCTTGGACCGAGAGTTAGGCCTGAGCC
Organism: Oryctolagus cuniculus; assembly: GCF_964237555.1. NCBI lineage: Eukaryota > Metazoa > Chordata > Mammalia > Lagomorpha > Leporidae > Oryctolagus > Oryctolagus cuniculus. The sequence goes on from NC_091443.1 coordinate 117,304,385, forward strand.
TGGGAAGAAGCTGGATGGGGCTGGCCGAGGGAGGGGGTCCCGCTGCGGGAGAAGGAGGAGAGGCTTCTCCATGGCTCCAAGTGCTAGATCCCCACATTGTTCCCTAGTAGTTTTTCTGGCAATGAGGCGCCATGACCTCCATGTGCCAAGTCAAAGAGCAGATGTCTTACCTGTGATTTCCTGGCTTCTTTTGGTAGAGTAGGTGTTTCTGGAGCTGCGGGATTGGGCTGAGAGGTATGCCCATGAGGCGGCTGTGGTTGATTTTATCTCCAGAAAGCAGGGAGGGGCTTCTTGGGCAACATTTCTCCTTGGAAAGGCCTGAATCAGAGAAATGCAGCTGATGGTTGAGGCAGAGAGGAGGGCAGGGAGAAAGGGCGGAGAGCAGGAGAGGGCAGCGGCAGAGAGCTACCTGGAGGGAGCCCCGTCACCACCAGCAGCCTCGGCCCAGCAGGGGCCTAGAGTTAGGGTCACTGTGCGGCAGAGACTGGCTTTCTAGAAGAACACTGCCGTGTTCCCTGATGTTGGTGCCCGTTCCTTCTGCCTGCTGTGGCTGCCGGAGGTCAGAGCCCTTGCAGAGGTCCAGGGAGAACCAGGGCCTCGTGTCCATGGAGGTCGTAGCCCCCCCTTCCTTTGAGCTTTGGCCACCTGAAAAGATGCCACGTGTCCCCAAGCCTGGGCAAGCCATTCCCACAACCCCTGTGGTTCCCAGCATGTGTGACTGTCACTCTGACTGCTACAACATCTTCCTACCTGCCCTGCGCCCTTGTGTCCATGGCAGCGAGGCACCTCCTCTCCTGCATGGCCCCCTAACCCCCTGCTCTGTTCCCTGACAGGCGCCCAAAGACCGCGCTGCTCCTGCACCACCCTCTGCTGATGCCACCGTGTTACCTGGAGGTGTAGCGTCCCCTGGCGCTAGTCTAACTAGCATGGCACCAACTCAGGTTTGTGCCTCTGTCCTTGTGCCTGCTACCCCCGTATGCTTGCACCATCTCCCTTCCCAGAGGACTGCGCCTGCTGTGCCTTCTCTTCTCCTTTCTTCCCGCAGCTTGGTTCCCAATGCCAGGCACCCTTCCCGGCACTGGGGTGGGGGAGGCCAAGGCGGGGCTTTCTCTTGAGCTTGTGGCAGTGGCAGGTTGCTGGAAGGAGCTGGGCCCCTGCCACCCCTGGGTGGTTCTTACTGGAAATCAGGTGATCACTGTTTCTTTCTTCTCCCTCAGATCCATGATGCTGACTATGGCCCTGTCCTCATAGATGAGACCAAGTGAGTGTCTTCCTGTGCGGGCAGCAGTCCCTAAGCCATGGGAGTGAGGGCAGGCCACGGCCCAAGGACCTCTTTTGCATCAAGCCCCTGCACCCCTAACCTCTGTGTGTCTGTCCCTAGGACATTGTCCTCCACGGAGAGCCTGCGTCAACCTGCTCAGCAGCTCAATGGTCTTGTCTCCGAGGTACCCCAGACACTGGGACTCAGGAAGGGAGGAGAGAGAGGAAAGGACAGAAATGGATGCTGGGATTCCTGAGAGATGGGGAGATCCTGGGAGAGACTGACCTGCTGGGCCATGTTGGGCAGGCTGGGTGATGGCTTCTTCTTGGAAGCCATACAGATGAAGGACATGGCCATGCGAACGGAACGGTGACAATGTATCTCAGCGCAGGAAGCATAGGGAGAGCATCACTAGGGAAGGGAGGGGGATGGTGATGAGACCCAGGAGAAGCTGGCATAGAGGGTGATGAGAGGAAGAGGCCCAGCTGGGCAGAGGAGTTGCCAGGTGTGGGGGGGGAGGTAGTCTGAGGGTAGGCATAGAAGGTGATGAGAGGAAGAGGCCAAGCTGGGCAGAGGAGTTGCCAGGTGGAGGTGGGGTGGAGAGGTAGTCTGAGGGTAGGCATAGAGGGTGATGAGAGGAAGAGGCCAAGCTGGGCAGAGGAGTTGCCAGGTGGAGGTGGGGTAGAGAAGTAGTCCAAGGGTAGGGACTTGGCGGTAGAGGACGTAGCGTCTCCATGGGAGCTCTTGTCTGTTCTAGTCAACGTCCTACATCGGTGGAGAGGGCCTCACATCTTCCTACATGAAGGATCTGGAGGTGAGTGGCTCTGCAGGGCCAGCCCCCCCCTTCTCCCACAGCGGGGGCTGAGTGCCCCACTGCCAGCTGAGATAGCCCATGCCCCCCCACCAGCCCTAATGACTGCTCTCTCTACCTCTCCCCCAACCCTCCTGCAACTCCTCCTCTCTGCATGCGCCTCAGAGCCGGTACCAAGAGCTGGCAGTAGCCCTGGACTCCAGCTATCTAACAAACAAACAGCTCAGTAACACCATAGAGGAATTGGTAAGAGCCCAGTGGGGTCCCCTGATTCCATGCTGCCCACCCTGGGCTTCCGCTTCCCCATGGGCTCTGAAGAAAGGGGCTGGGGGCCCCCTGGTGCCGAGGGAGAGTGGGGTGCTGGGTGGGCCAGGTCTCAGCTGGAGGGACCCCAGAGCATGGAGCATGCAGCATGGCTCTCGTCCTGTCACTGCCCTCTCCGCCTCCTCTCTTCTCCAGACACCCCTGCTTGCACCCTGGCCACACTGGCCCTGGGATTGTGGCCTCTCGTTCAGCGCTGGCCACGAGCCTCATGTCCCTGCCCTGACTCAGGCCCTGACTTGAGCTTTGAGTTTGGACAAGCGCCTCTCCACCCTGGGCTTGAGTTTCCCAAGGAGGTTGAAATGGCAGTTGTCAAAGGTCTCTTTTAGCTCTAAGAATCCAAGATTTCCAGGCTCCCTGGGACGTCAACCTTAGGGCGAGAAGGGATCTTACCTGTGCTTTTCATTCCTGTATCCCCGCTGTTAAGAGCAGCCCCAACCCCTATGTAACATGTGCTGAGCCGTCGAACGATGCGCACACCCCTGTAAATCCAAACCTAGTGGAAGGCCCGTCTTTTCTCACATTCCGTTTCTGGAGGCTCACCTTACTGTCCCCTAAGAAGAATCCCGATTCAGACGCGGTTCCACAGCTGTGAGCAAAAACCAGCAAAGACCCACATGCTCTTTCCTTGGGAGCCTCGGGACAGGTCCTGTGCCCATAGGGTCTGAGAACGTGCCCATCCCGCCCTGGCCCCCTGCCCACCCCCTCTTGCTCTGGGAGTGGAGTAGAGGGGACATCCTTAGTCACCTTCCCTTCTTTGACTCTCCCCACAGAAACAACAGAACCAAGAAACTATGGAGCAAGCGGAAAAAGTAATGTGATTTCTGTGTCTGCTCATGGCACGGCTGCTGTGTCTGCACCCCACCCCCTCCCCCTCCAGGGTCCCTGAGATCTGACGTAGCTTTTCTGTGTTTGCAGCACACCAAGGAGTTGACCAAAGAGCGAGATGCTCTGAAACTGCTGTTATACAAGAACAAGTAAGAAGGGGAAGGTGGCGGGAGGAGTTTGGGGGACCTTAGTACAGGTGACGAGGGGAGGGGTGCCGGGGAGCATGAGGAGGAAGTGGCTGTACAGGCTGGGACGTGTGCAGAGCCAAGCTCTGGTCCCAGCTGTGCCACCAGCTCATGCGATGGCCTCAGGCAGCTCAGGTCCTCTCTCTGGCCTGCCACGGGAGTGACCTGATTGTTGGGGACCCCTCCAACACCAAGGTTCTTGGCAGGTGCAGCAAAAGGTGGGTTGGTCACCAAAGTGGTCCACTCTGTTTGCTCATTCCTCTCACTACAGCAAAAACAATGAGGACCTGAAGCAGCAGAACTCTGAGCTCCAAGAGAGGCTTCGAGTCCTCATGACCGAAAAGAAGACCCTGCAGCTGGGCACGGAGGAGCTGCAGAAGAAGCTGGAAATGTCTGAGCTGCTGCTGCAACAAGTAAGAGGCTGCAGCCCACGGAGCCCCAGCCCTAGCCCGCGGGGGCCACCATCCCCAGGGACTGTCAGGGAGGCCCCCAGCCAAGAGATGGAAATTCTGAATCCTTATTCTGGTCCTGCCCTAGAATCCTCCAGAAATTGCTAGAATTCTGCAGAGAGAGTCCCTGCCTGGACCTACACAATCAGAATCTCAGTGATACAGCTTTTCAAAAATGTGTATTTAAGCATCTCGGTTTCCGTTGGAAAGGCAGAGGCAGGCAGACAGAGATGGAGGGAGATCTTCCATCCACTAGTTCATTTTCCAAATGCCTTCAACAGCCAGGGCTGAAGCCAGGAGATTGAAACTCAATCCAGACCTCCTGTGTGGGTGTCGGGATCCCAGGAGGCCGTCCCCTGCTGCTTCCTAAGTTGCACAGTACAGCAAGTGCACCTGCTGAGGCCTGCAGCCAGAGGTGGCTGCGTGTTTGGGTTTTGGGGGCAGCGTCGGTGCAGAGGGAGGCAGTGGCCCCTGCTCATGGCTCTTTTCCCTGTGCTCTGGGCAGCTCTGCACGCTGAGGGAGGAGAAGCAGGAGCTGGAGACCACCGTGGTCGAGCTCAAGAGCCAGATGGGTAAGCAGGGGCAGAGGTGGCCTGGGAGCCGGATGGGTGTCAGGTGCCCCGGCGAGGGGTGTTGTGGCAGAGGGAAGCAGGTCTGTGCCGGTGGATGGCAAGTCTTGTTATCTCTTTGAGCATAGGTGACCTCATCTGTAAATAGGGGTGGTGTACCCACTGTCCACCATGCACGGTCAAGCACTCTGTGTCCTGGCTTGGAAGGGTAATGACCATCTGAATATGGAAAGTTGTTAGCCAAAAAGCCAGCACCGGGGTGGGGGCAAGAAGTTGGCCTGAGGAGCTAAGGACCAAGACAGGAGCTTTTTGAAAACCCAGAGGCCAGGGCCCCTGATGGCTGCTTCCTTTCTCAGCTGAGCCTCCCACCCCAGAGTCCCCAGCTTCCCCCATGGGGCCGTCGGAGGCAGAACAGCAGCTGCAGGCGCAGGCTGAGCAGCTGCAGAAGGAGCTGGAGAGCCTGGCGGGACAGCTGCAGGCCCAGGTGCAGGACAACGCAGGCCTGAGTCGCCTGAACCAGCAGCAGGAACAGCGGCTGCTGCAGCTGGAGCGGGAGGTGGAGCTGTGGGGCAGCCAGGCCGAGGAGCGCAAGCAGAGCGACCGCGTGACCATCAGCCGCGTGCTCCTGCAGAACTGGGAGCTCAAGGAGCAGCTGGCTGAGCTGCAGGATGGCTTCGTGAGACTGGTGCGTTCGGCCTCCCTGGGCAAGGCCTCTGGCACAAAACACTTCCCTCTGGGCCTTCACTCCCCCCCCACCAAAGGGGACGGTGATGACCTAGGCAGGTGCCCTGTGAGCCAGGACCCTGCTCAAATGTCTGTCGGAGGAGAGGGGCTGAGCTTCCAGCCCTCCAGGCACTATGGGAGGTGGACACCTGGTGCTGGGATCCGGATGCAGCCGCTTTGGGTGGCAACGGATTGCTTCTCTCTGTGCAGAGCAATGACAACATGCGGCTCACCCTCTCGCTGCAGGCAGAGCAGCACATCAAGAACGAGCTGGCCAGGGAACTCGGCCAGCTGCAGGAGAAGCTGGGGGAGCTGAAGGAAACGGTAATGCTCAGCCTGACTGTGAAGGACTGGGCCATGGGGACAAGTCTCTGGGGAGGGCAGTGCTAGGCCCAGGAGGGAGGCCGCTCCAGTCTGGAGTGACAGGTGACCTCCATATCGACTGTCCTGCCTCTCTTAGGGCTGGTAGCCCCGGGATCCTCCCAGGCCTGGACATCATTGTCCCACGAGAGGCGTTTCACCCACCTTAGCTACCCTTTGCTAAGCCTCAGATTCCTGACAAAGGAACTTAGCATTTTTTCCTTACACAGGTGTTGAGGATGAGCTGAGATTGTGCATGTAAAGTATTAGGCACAAGTGTTCCCCTAAAGATGATGCCTTCCCTCTCGTGTGTGGCCTCAAGTTAAAGTGATGGGAAAGAAGGGGATGAGGTGTGAGGCTGGGTGCAGGAGACGCAGGGCTCTGCGCCACTCCCCTGCAACCAGTGGAATCAGTTAGCAAGCCACCACCTGCCCTCATGCTCCCCCCACCCGCCTTGGTCTTCCGCAGATGGAGCTGAAGAGCCAGAAGCCTCAGGGTCTGCACCAACAGCGCGACCAGTGCCTGTTCCACCTGCAGCAGCACGTTGCCGCCTACAAACAGCTGCACTCTGAGAAGAAGGCGCTGCACAAGCAGAACCCTATTGTGCAGCAGCTCAGGAAGCAGCCACAGGAGATGCAGAACCCCTGGGAGCGCCCAGGCTTGGGCACCAACCACTGCATCCCCTTCTTCTACCAGGCTGACGAGCATGACGAAATTATCGTCTAAACACCAGATGCCGTCAGCCCGGAGAGCCCCAACCCCATCCTTGCCACTCCACCCCTGCTAGCCACCCTATCCCCTGCCGTTCCTTCCCAGTTCCCTTCCCTCCTTAGCCAGAACCCCTGATGGGGAGAGAAAGGCCTCTTTAGGCTGCCTCTCTGGAGGACCCCGGGGGCTCCTGGGGCCCCCTCATTTCCAGCTCCATCTTTAGAGGCCATGACCAACACAGGCAGCATTTGTGTGGCCCCCAGAACAGCCAAGAACAGGGGATGCTCAACCACTTGGGCAAGTCAGCCAGGCAGTTTTCATCGCCCCTCTTGGGGCTAAGTGTCAGCCTGGCCGGCATAATCTGGCCAGGAACATCACATGGGGGCATCAGCAGGCATGGACATGAGGGCATCAGGCGAGGAGGGCATCTGATTGAGGGTCATTGCTGGGCGGGGGCACCCAGGCAAGGGCATCGCTGGGCAGGGGTCACTTCCGGGGCAGGGGCATCATCATGGGCAAGGGTCACTTCCAGGCCAGGGGCATCATGGGTAAGGGTCACTTCTGGGCCAGGGCATCATGGGTAAGGGTATATGGGCGAGGAGGGCACAATAGGATGAGGGTCCTCTCTGGGCTCCTGGTCCCAAATTGCAGGGTGGCCTGGGCAAGCTGAGGCTAATGGGAGGCCGGGTGCTTACCACAGGTGGCGCTCATGGTAGGCCAGGCGTGGTCCAGCTCTTTACTCCGTGCCTGTGCCCCCAGGCAGGCCAGCTGGGAGGCACGGTCAACAGCCCTCAAAGGGTAGGCTGGAGCAGGCGATGCAGGGGCGCCTGTCCCCTTACTAAGAGAGGCACACCAGCCAGGCAGGGCCGAGGCAGGCTAGGCAGGCATTCAGGGGACTCCCTTTTCTTTGGAGGCACTTTGGGGCAGGGCAGTAGGCAGCATTCTGTCAGGCCCTAGGACAGTTGGGGCTAACTCTAGGCCTGATGAGGGGAAGAGGCTGCCTCCAGTGGGCCTCCCCACCCCCACCCCCACGTACATATTGTACTTGTGTATATTTTGTATATGCTGGGGGTAGGGCCTCCCCTGTATCATAGCTGAGGCTGGAGCTCGCAAATGAGGAGGAGGTCATAATAATTATTTGGGGCTGGGAAACTTATTTATTGACAGTCTATGGCCCAGGAAAGAGGCGGAGATAGGGTTGTGGCACCATGGTGATGTGGCTCCTGTTATTATCTTGAAATAAAGAGATAGAGCCATACTGCTTGGCCCATGTGTAGCAGCTTTGTCACAGGGCCCAGGGTTTTCTTTGCTGCGGGTGGGCACTGCACAGGGCAGCAGGGCCTGCCAGCAGTGGGCAGCCTCTGTGCTGTGCTGAGCGTTCAGTGGGGTGAAGAGGCCTCTTCCAGGCTGGTCTCCTTACACTGCAACTCCAGGGGCACTGCCACGTGTGTGTGTGTGTGTGTGTGTGTGTGTATTTATGAGTATTTATATTTATAGAACAGGGCAGGAGTAGGACCGCAGAGGGGCACAAATTTTCACCAAGGTCATGCCTGGAGGTGTGAGCTCACCAGACAACAGAAAGTCACAGATGAGGGGGAGGCTTAGGGGCTGAGGGGCCACTGTCAAGTCACAGAACAGCTCTCTGGACAGACTGGCAAAGGGAGGTCTCCGAGGAAGAGAAAGGATCTGGTTAGATGTCAAAGGGGGGCCTGGGGCTCTCAGGATGGGACGGCCTTGCCTGACCCAATCGGCTGGCAGTGGGAGAGAAAGCAGAGAGAACAGTAGAGAGAGAGGAGGGAGACAGGTGGTAAGGCAAGAGCAGCCAGGCCATGGCACTGGTGGGCAGGGCGGAGGTGGGAAGCAGCAGCAGGTGGGCATGTGGGTGAGCTTTCTGGAAAAGGCCATGGACAGGAAGGGGAAGAAAGATGGGAGGAGGAGCTGGAGTAGATGACCAGAATTTCCGGGGAGTCGAGGCTGGAGAGGGCCTCCCCTGCCACTCATGCCACCTCTCACTCACCTCCCAGGCAGCAGTGCCACAGTCCTGACACTGCCTGGCCCTCTCGGGCTTCCCTCCTCACTGATGGCCCTGCCTTTGGACCCACTGGCCAGGGCCAGCACTAGCCTGGGAGGCTCACGTGGCAGCCAGCAGGCCTGATGGAGAAAGACAGGAGGAAGAACCCTGCTTGAACCAGGAGCGTGCAGCTAAAACAGATGGCTGGAGGGGGTGCTGGAGGCCCCTCGGGTACTCAAAAACCCCAGGAGTCCTCTGAGGGGACCCTGAGGAGGCAGGGCGGGCAGGGGGCCACAGACTCATAAATCTAAGAGGGAGCCTCGGCTGGTCTGGGGGCTGCAGGTCGTGGAGGCGAGTTTGGGCCCTCCCTGCTGGGGAAAAGCAGAAGAGGGAGAGTCAGAGGCCAGCAAAGAGTGGTAGGTGGGGCCCTGGGCCAACTCTGCGGCCCGGCCAGGCGGAACTCAGAGTAGCTGACCTGCCCTGGCTACGGGGCTTCATCTGGGGCTGAGGACCCTGCCTTCAGCCAGTAGCAGGTGTGACAATGCCCAGATGGGAGGCAGGAGGCTGTGTGTCCCCGCCTCACCTGGGCTGATGGGTGCAGAGGATTCTCAGGCTTTGAGGTCATCAAGCAACCGAAGGCTTCACCCCCGGCCACTCTCAACTGCACACCCAAGGGACGAGGTGACCCCCAGCCTTTCACCCTGGCCTGTGCTGGGGCTCCCAGGCTGGGGGGCTTAGTACTCCCTGCCCCCTGCCCCCAGCAGCACAACTCAGATTGGGGCAGGTGTGGCACGCCCAGGAGGAAGTTCAAAGACCTCTGGCTGTTCCACAACAACACCCCCCAAGTTCCCAGCCCCTACACCATCAACCACAAGCTCCCTGGCCTCTCTGCCAGTGGTGTGGATCCTGTCCCGAGAACCCCCAGGCTCAGCCACGGAGGCCCTGGGCAGCAACACTGAGTCCCGAGGCTGCCTGGGAAGGGAGAGGAGAGAGCCAGCTGGCCCAAGGACAGAAACAGGAAAGAGGGAGTCTGGAGCTGCAGGGAGAGGGAGGGGCCTGGCCCTGAGGTCACAGGGGCGCCCCCCAGTGTGGGGCTGGTGCAGTGGGGCAGATGCGGTCCTGAGGCAGGTAGAGTGGCAGGTGCCTACCTTGGCTGACTCTCCTCAGGGGGCACTGAGAGGGATTCTGAAAGACAGCTCGGGAGCCTCCTGGAGTTCTGTCTGCCCAGGAAGACTGAGGAAGGCCCAACTGTGGGCTGTGGTTGGGGTGGGGGAGGGCTGGGGGTAGCTGTGACTGCCACTGTGTGGGGGGGCATGTAGACAACCTCTCCCCATTGGGTGGGCTCAGAAATCCTCATGGGGGATGGAGGACATTGGCACCACAGGGGTTGGCGGGCACTGGCAACCTCATGGGTCGGGGGACAGAGGCACCCTCACAGGTCAGGGGGCATGGGCACCATCACAGGGTCGGTGGCCACAGCCACCCTGACCAGGTCAGGTGGCAGCCATCCTCACAGGGTCAGGGGCAGCAGCCACCCTCATGGGGTTGGTAGTTCAGGCACACTCATGGGGCTGGGGATGCTGGCACCCTCATGGCTCGGGGGGCACTGGCACCACATGTCGGGGCCCCTGCACCCTTAAGGGATCGTGTGGTATAATGAGAAGGCCATGCCAAGATGGCTGCTGGCAAGAAAGCATCAGTTACTCAGGAATTGCTTCAGAAACTCCCTGGGAAACCACCTGGCAATGGAGCCTGCCTGGCAACAGGCTGTGATTGGTCAGGGCATAAACCGCCCCTTGACTGGATTGGCTGCTTCGACTATATAAGCTGTTGTACCAACTGAAATAGACAAGTCTGCAGGCTGCTCGCCTCTCACCCACTTTCACCCAACTCCTGGGATCTGTGTGGTGACTCCGTGCCTCTTGCCCCCACCACGCTCCTCCTCTCAGAATGAATCCACAGCAACATCTGGCACCAATGTGACTGAGAGAGAGACAGTGTGTCGGACTCGGTGAGGTCCTCCCTTGATTTTGGCAAGTAGGCCCCTCGGTGTTTTGTGTGCTGTTCGGTTCTGTGAGGGTGAGCACAAAACCCCCTCCTACGCCCCTTTCCTTGTCCTTGTTCTCGGTCTAAGTGATCCCAGGTTAAGCACACATCTCCCAGAAGTGTACGCCGCTTCTCAGCTCCTCTTACTTTCAGTTCACCTGGTGAATTCACATAAGGGACTGATCATCCCAGAATTTGGAACCAAGTCATCTACCCTCCCTTGAGAGAGTTGACGCTCCGGAGACACCGTGTGAGCATATGGCCTTGACCTAACGAATCAAGGAAGTCTCCCACTAAGCACAGGACAAACGTACGACCTGATACACCACTGTCTGTCTGTCTAACGTAGGGAACCCCTGCATAATGCCATCAACCACTGAGGTGCTAGGAATTTGTTTTGTTATGGCAGCAGTGCTGTGCGTGTCTTTCCTTTGGCTAGAGTTGGCGTGCCGTTCTGCTCTTAAGCACTCAAACATGGGAAAGATACCCCCTCTCAGAAACCCACACAGATGACCAAACATAATGAATCTGTGAGTGATGAGAGCCTGTCACTGCAGGTCCCTGTCTCACAGACATCAGTTGATGACTTAGGGAGAGAGCGCTCTGACAGTGAAAATGACGTGTCAGCAGACAACGCAGCAATGCCTAGTTAGACACCCCCCAGATACCCATGGGATGAACTTAGACGACCTTGAGGCAATAACCCATGTGAGGTCATCCCATCTGCACCCAGTGAGGGTCCCCATGTTTGTGGCAGTTCCCAGGTACCCCAGGCTCTCAGAGCAGCTGCTAGACCCCATCCCACCTGCATGTTTGCCCTAAATGTAGCAGCAGATGTGGAATTCAGGCCCTGGATTCCAACACCCATAGAAAGGCTTTTGCTGACCAAGGGCCAAGGATATGCTTGTGTCTATCCAGAGAATGTGGGATAGCCCATTTGGGTACCAGCCAGAAACATCAAGCCTGCAACTGATAGTCAACCAGAACTAGCTGAACAAGACAGAGTCCACCTTGTTAGTGGATGCACCTGCTACCAATTGTCAAGCTACTGCCCTATCATCCTACCCTGAGGAACTGCCCATAGCCATATTTGTTACTGTTTTATACCCCCACTAGCTCTGGTCAGCCACTCAAATGGCCCACAGCCTGCATGCGGTTACCATTGTTCCTCATTCCTACCCCCATCTGAGCAAGCACTCCTATGGTCTCCCGTTTTGAGTGCTGGTTAGTCAATGACGGGTAAGATCCCCTGGCGGACAACCTAAGACAGGCACAGCCATGAACGGAGACCACATGGAAACGGGGTCAACAATGGTATGGCCAAGAATCATGCCTCCTGTTGCTCGAAAATAAACAAAAAGGGGAAGATGGCGGAATAGTGAGGGCACGCACCGATAGTCTGGGAAAATTTAGTTTAATAAAAGGGGAGTTACGGTAGCCGCAGAAAAAAGAACCAGGAAAATACTGCAGGGGAAACTCTTCTGGATCCAGTGGCCGTGAATCGGAGGACCTACTGGGAGAACAAGGTCGCCCACCGCGCGGAAGCCAAGCTGCGGGACCCAGCCGCGGAAGCCCCAGGGTCTGCACGCCAGTGCTCGAAGGGGAGTGCATGCCACACAGACAACAGCGGGGAGACTTGGGACGCTCAGGGCTCTGAGTCCACACATCGGCGCTGGAAGGGGAGGTGAGCTCAATAACCCGAGACATTGGTGGGGAAACGGGGGTCAGAATCTAGAGGGGGGCCGGAAAGTGCAGCAAACTCACTACCGGAAAGAAGGAAAAAAAAGCTTCGGGGTTTCTCTTCCCCCTAACCTTGCAAAGGTTGCAAGGCTGCAAGGCTTGAAGAATTCCCAAGAGACAAAGAGCAGGCCCCCTCTCTGGATTTACATATCAATGGGGGAGAGCTAAGGAACTGAGTCACTACAATTCAGTAGCCTAGGCAACCCAGTGGGAGTCCAGAGGAGACTAAAGGGACTCTGGGACTCTGCGGGTAGAAGCCAAAGACTGAAAGCGAAATACCATCAATTCTGCACAGCCGTGCCGTGCGGTGTTACTTACCCCCTGAATAAATAAAATACATAAATAAATAAAAAGAGAGAGATTTACCACGCATAACCTGAGGGTGTCACCTTTGCACACCCTTAACCAGGAAGAACCAGGCAGAGCTCTCAGGCTGCACCCATCTCAAGCCTCCAAGGCTCCTCCAACAGCAGGCAGTCCACTTAACACAGACACAGTATAAAAAAAATAAAAATAAAAAAATAAAAAAAAAAACTCACAGTGACACAAGAAGAATTAACTATGCCGAGTAACAAACACAGAAATCGAGGGAACAAGATCAACGATGACACTATGATGCCTCCAAATAAACAAAACACCCCAAGCCAAGAGTATGAAGATGATGAGATAGAAGAAATGCAAGATACGGATTTCAAAAAATTTATGATAAGAACATTTAGAAGTTTTCAAAAGCAAATCCTTGAACTACAGAAATCCTTAATGGACAAGATAGAAAATCTCTCTCGTGAAAATGAAATTTTAAGGAAGAGTCAAAATGAAACTCAGAAACTAGTAGAACAGGAAAGTGTGATAGTGAAGAGAAATCAAAATGAAATGAAGAGCTCAATAGATCAAATGACAAACACATTAGAAAGCCTTAAAAACAGAATGGGTGAAGCAGAAGAGAGAATATCGGACTTAGAAGATAGAGCACAGGAAAACATACAGTCAAACCAAAGAAAAGAAGAGGAAATTAGAAATCTAAAAAATATTGTTGGGAATCTACAGGATACTATTAAAAAAACCAACATTCGAGTTCTAGGAGTTCCTGAAGGCATAGAACCCCCAATAAACATGACCAAAATAGATCCTCACCACGACACGTGGTAATTAAACTTACCACAGTGAAACATAAAGAAAAGATCCTAAAATGTGCAAGAGAGAAATGTCAGATTACTCTCAGAGGATCTCCAATCAGACTCACAGCAGACTTCTCATCAGAAACACTACAGGCTAGGAGGGAATGGTGAGACATAGCACAGGTGCTAAGAGAGAAAAATTGCCAGCCCAGAATATTATATCCTGCCAAGCTCTCATTTGTGAATGAAGGTGAAATAAAGACCTTTCATAGCAAACAGAAATTGAAAGACTTTGTGGCCACTCGTCCAGCCCTGCAAAAGATACTTAAAGATGTGCTACACTCAGAAACACAGAAACACGGCCATCAATATGAAAGAAGCTAAAGGAAGAACACCTACCAGTAAAAGAGCATGGGAAGCTCAAAGCATATACTAGAAAATATTTCCGGGAAAATGGCAGGGCAAAGTCACTATCTATCAATAGTCACATTGAACATTAATGGTCTGAATTCTCCAGTTAAAAGACACCGTTTGGCTGACTGGCTCAAAGAACACAACCCAACTATTTGTTGCCTACAAGAAACACATCTCTCTAACAAAGAGGCATGCAGACTGAAAGTGAAAGGTTGGAAAAAGATATTCCTTGCCAACAGAAACAAAAAAAGCAGGTGTAGCCATATTAATATCAGACAAAATAAACTTTAATACAAAAACTGTTAGAAGAGGGCCGGCGCCGTGGCTCAATAGGCTAATCCTCCGCCTTGCGGCGCCGGCACACCGGGTTCTAGTCCCGGTCGGGGCGCCGGATTCTGTCCCGGTTGCCCCTCTTCCAGGCCAGCTCTCTGCTATGGCCAGGGAGTGCAGTGGAGGATGGCCCAGGTGCTTGGGCCCTGCACCCCATGGGAGACCAGGAAAAGCACCTGGCTCCTGGCTCCTGCCATCGGATCAGCGCGGTGCGCCGGCTGCAGCGGCGGCCATTGGAGGGTGAACCAACGGCAAAAGGAAGACCTTTCTCTCTCTGTCTCTCTCTCTCACTGTCCACTCTGCCTGTCAAAAAAAAAAAAAAACTGTTAGAAGAGACAAAGAGGGACACTATATAATGATTAAGGGTTCAATTCAACAGGAAGATGTAACTATTATAAATGCATATGCACCTAATTACAGGGCACCGGTCTATTTAAAAGATATGTTAAGGGACTTAAAGGGAGATTTAGATTCCAATACAATAGTACTGGGGGACTTCAATACTCCACTCTCAGAAATAGACAGATCATCCGGACAGAAGATCAACAAGGAAACAGCAGATTTAATTGACACTATTGCCCAAATGGATCTAACAGATATCTACAGAACTTTCAACCCTACATCTACAGACTTCACATTCTTCTCAGCAGTGCATGGAACCTTCTATAGGATTGATCACATACTAGGCCATAAAGCAAGTCTCAGCAAATTCAAAAGAATTAGAATCATACCATGCAGCTTCTCAGACCACAGCGGAATGAAGCTGGAAATTAGCAACTCAGGAATCCCTAGAGAGTATGCAAACAGATGGAGACTGAACAACATGCTCCTGAATGAACACTGGGTCATTCAAGAAATCAAAAGAGGAATCAAAAACTTTCTGGAAGTAAATGAAGACAATAACACAACATATCAAAACTTATGGGATACAGCAAAAGCAGTATTGAGAGGCAAATTTATAGCAATAGGTGCCTATATCAAGAAATTGGAAAGGTACCAAATAAATGAGCTTTCAGCGCACCTCAAGGACCTAGAAAAACTGCAGCAAACCAAACCCAAATCTAGTAGAAGAAGAGAAATAATTAAAACCAGAGAAGAAATTAACAGGATTGAATCCAAAAAAACACTACAAAAAATCAGCCAAGTGAGAAGCTGGTTTTTTGAAAAAATAAACAAAATTGACACCCCATTGGCCCAACTAACTAAACAAAGAAAAGACCCAAATCAATAAAATCAGAGATGAAAAAGGAAACGTAACAACAGACACCACAGAAATAAAAAGAATCATCAGAAATTATCACAAGGACCTGTATGCCAACAAACAGGAAAACCTATCAGAAATGGATAGATTCCTGGACACATGCAATCTACCAAAATATGAACCATGAAGACAGAGAAAACCTAAATAGACCCATAACTGAAACAGAAATTGAAACAGTAATAAAGGCCCTCCCAACAAAGAAAAGCCCAGGACCAGATGGATTCACTGCTGAATTCTACCAGACATTTAAAGAAGAACTAATCCCATTTCTTCTCAAACTATTCAGAACAATCGAAAAAGAGGGAATCCTCCCAAATTCTTTCTATGAAGCCAGCATCACCTTAATCCCTATGCCAGAGAAAGATGCAGCACTGAAAGAAAATTATAGACCAATATCCCTGATGAACATAGACGCAAAAATCCTCAATAAAATTCTGGCCAATAGAGTACAACAACACATCAGGAAAATCATCCACCCAGACCAAGTGGGATTCATCCCTGGTATGCAGGGATGGTTCAACATTCGCAAATCAATCAATGTGATTCACCACATTAACAGACTGCAAAAGAAAAACCATATGATTATCTCAATTGATGCAGAGAAAGCATTTGATAAAATTCAACACCCTTTCATGATGAAAACTCTAAGCAAATTGGGTATAGAAGGAACATTCCTCAATATAATCAAAGCAATTTATAAAAAACCCACGGCCAGCATCCTATTGAATGGGGAAAAGTTGGAAGCATTTCCACTGAAATCTGGCACCAGGCAGGGATGCCCACTCTCACCACTGCTATTTAACATAGTTCTGGAAGTTTTAGCCAGAGCCATCAGACAAGAAAAAGAAATCAAAGGAATACAAATTAAGAAGGAAGAAGTCAAACTATCCCTCTTTGCAGACGATATGATTCTGTACTTAGAGGATCCAAAGAACTCTACTAAGAGATTATTGGAACTCATAGAGGAGTTTGGCAAAGTGGCAGGATATAAAATCAATGCACAAAAATCAACAGCCTTTGTATACACAAGCAATGCCATGACTGAGAAAGAACTTCTAAGATCAATCCCATTCACAATAGCTACAAAAACAATCAAATACCTTGGAATAAACTTAACCAAGGAGTTCAAGATCTCTACGATGAAAATTACAAAACCTTAAAGAAAGAAATAGAAGAGGATACCAAAAAATGGAAAAATCTTCCATGCTCATGGATTGGAAGAATCAACATCATCAAAATGTCCATTCTCCCAAAAGCAATTTATAGATTCAATGCAATACCAATCAAGATACCAAAGACCTTCTTCTCAGATCTGGAAAAAATGGTGCTGAAATTTATATGGAGGCACAAGAGACCTCGAATAGCTAAAGCAATCTTGTACAACAAAAACAAAGCCGGAGGCATCACAATACCAGATTTCAGGACATACTACAGGGCAGTTGTAATCAAAACAGCATGGTACTGGTACAGAAACAAATGGATAGACAATGGAACAGAACTGAAACACCAGAAATCAATCCAAACATCTACAGCCAACTTATATTTGATCAAGAATCTAAAACTAATTCCTGGAGCAAGGACAGTCTATTCAATAAATGGTGTTGGGAAAACTGGATTTCCACGTGCAGAAGCATGAAGCAAGACCCCTACCTTACACCTTACACAAAAATCCACTCAACGTGGATTAAAGACCTAAATCTACGTCCTGACACCATTAAGTTATTAGAGAACATTGGAGAAACCCTTCAAGATATTGGCACAGGCAAAGAATTTCTGGAAAACACCCGGGAGGCACAGGCAGTCAAAGCCAAAATCAACTATTGGGATTGCATCAAATTGAGAAGTTTCTGTACTGCAAAAGAAACAGTCAGGAGAGTGAACAGACAACCGACAGAATGGGAAAAAATATTTGCAAACTATGCAAAGATAAAGGGTTAATAACCAGAATCTACAAAGAGATCAAGAAACTCCACAACAACAAAACCAACAACCCACTTAAGAGATGGGCCAAGGACTTCAATAGACATTTTTCAAAAGAGGAAATCCAAATGGCCAACAGGCACAGGAAAAAATGTTCAAGGTCACTAGCAATCAGGGAAATGCAAATCAAAAGCACAATGAGGTTTCACCTCACCCCAGTTAGAATGGCTCACATACAGAAATCTACCAACAACAGATGCTGGCGAGGATGTGGGGAAAAAGGGACACTAACCCACTGTTGGTGGGAATGCAAACTGGTCAAGCCACTATGGAAATCAGTCTGGAGATTCCTCAGAAACCTGAAGATAACCCTACTGTACGACCCAGCCATCCCACTCCTTGGAATTTACCCAAAGGAGTTTAAAATGACAAACAAAAAAAGCGGTCTGCACCCTAATGTTTATTGCAGCTCAATTCACAATAGTCAAGACCTGGAACCAACCTAAATGCCCATCAACGGTAGACTGGATAAAGAAATTATGGGATATGTACTCTTTAGAATACTATACCGCAGTAAGAAACAACGAAATCCAGTCATTTGCAACAAAATGGAGGAATCTGGAACACATCATGCTGAGTGAAGTAAGCCAGTCCCAAAGGGACAAATACCATATATTCTTCCTGATCGGTGACAACTAACTGAACACCAAAAAGGAAACCTCCTGAAGTGAAATGGACACTATGAGAAACGGTGACTTGATCAGCATAACCCTGACTGTTAATGGACAACTTAATACATTATCACTCCTAGTATTTTTTTTGTCTGTTCTACTTAATATGACTGGTTTAATTCTGCAATTATCACACAGTTATTCTTAAGTGTTGAAAATTAACTGAAATATGATCCCTGTTAAACATAAGAGTGGGAATAAGAGAGGGAAGAGATGTGTAACTTGAGGCATGCTCGGGCTGACTTGCCCCAATTGGTAGAGTTGGAAACATACCAGGGGATTCCAGTTCAATCCCATCAAGGTGGCATGTGCCAATGCCATCTCACTATTCCAAGTGATCGATTTCAGTTCACAATTGATCATAATGATAGGACTAAGAGTCAAAGGGAGCACATAAACAAGTCTAGTACCTGCTAACACTAACCGATAGAATAAATAAAGGGGAGAGTGATCCAACATGGCAAGCAAGATACTCAGCAGACTCATAGAATGGCGGATGTCCTAAATAGCACTCTGGCCTCAGAATCAGCCCTAAAGGCACTCGGATCTGGCTGAAAAGCCCATGAGAGTATTTCAGGCATGGAAAGCCAAGACACTCTGGCAAAAAGATCTCTGTGAGTGAGATCCCAGTGGAAAGAACAAGTCTTCTAAGAGGGAGGTGCCTTTCTCTGAAGGGAGGAGAGAACCTCCACTTTGACTATGACCTTGTCTAAACAAGATAAGAGTCGGAGAACTCAAGGGGCTTCCATAGCCTTGGAAACTCATGACTGGAGCATAGGGAGATTACTGATGCCATAAACAGGAGTGTCAATTTGTAAAGTCAACAACAGGAGTCACTGTGCACTTAATCCTCATGTAGGATCTCTGTCCTTAATGTGCTGCACATTGAGGCTTAATGCTATAACGAGTACTCAAACAGTATATTTCACTTTGTGTTTCTATGGGGGTGCAAACGGTTGAAATCTTTACTTAATGTACACTAAACTGATCTTCTGTAAAAAAAAAATTATCAACTCCCAACTTGACTCTCACTGGGATTAAACATGACAATAGGTCTGATCTGATTTCATCATCATTTAAAAAAAATCATCTATTATTTTTCACTTTATGTCTCTGTGTGGGAGCAAACTGTTGAAATCCTTACTTAAGGTATACTAAGCTGATCTTCTGTATATTAAGATAATCGAAAATGAATCTTGATGTGAATGTAAGGGGAGGGGAGAGGGAGTGGGAAAGGGGAGGGTTGTGGGTGGGAGGGATGGTATGGGGGGGAGCCATTGTAATCCATGAGTCGTACTTTGGAAATTTATATTAATTAAATAAAAGATTAAAAAAAAAGAAACCATAGCAGGGCCTAGTAAGTCTTTGTGCTGCAGATTGCCCAGTGCATTGCAAGCCTGGCCTCCTAACCACTCCTTTCCAGGTGTAACAACCCAAAATACCTCTTGGCGTTGCCAGATATTCCCTGGCAAGGGGCAGAATTGTGCTAGTTAAGAACCAGTGCTTTGTACAGAAGCTATTATGTTGCCTTTACTCTTATTTTTTTATTTTCATCTACTTGTTAAGGCAGAGCTATAGAGCAAAACACAAACACATAGGGTGAGACCTTCCATCTTCTGGTTCATCCCCCAAAAATGTCCCCAACAGCCAGGGTTGGCCTAAGTGTGGCAGGAGCCCAAGCTCTTGAGCCACCATTTGCTACCTCACAGGAAGCTTTATTAGAAGCAGAGGAGCAGGGATCCCAATCAGTACTCCTATGTAGGGTGTGGGCATCACCAGAGGTGGCTTAACCCGCTGTGCCACGGCTGCCACCCTTATTCTGACTTCTGTTGTTTTTCTTAATTTGTTACTTTGTTAAATGTGCATGTTTAAAATGTACAGTTTCTAAGACCATACTTTTTGTGAGTGTACTTCTAACTCCACTACCTCTAAAATTGAAATGGCCCTGACCTCGCAAAGACCAGGTTGGTCACGCCTGGGCTTCTCGCTGTGGCAGTATTGACTGTCTCTCCACTAACATTCCCAGTGGAATCTCCTTCCCAAATGAAAGACTGGAGCATCCTTACCTTTCTCATGTGTTTCTGCCTTGTATGCAGATATTTCTTCCAAGAAAATCCAATGAGAAATTAACCTCTAGTACCCACTATTTACTCAGCAGAAGCCTATGTTTTATGACATATGACTTGCTTTGAATGCATTATCTATTTTAACTATCATGAAAGTCTAATGCTCACTAATATTATTTATATGTTTTGAAAGAGAAAAAAAAAAGCAGAAGCTTAGAAAAGCTAAAAAGTTACCCAGAGCCACACTGCTGAAGTTGCAGTTCCATTAAAGCAAAATTTTAGAAACAGTTTACCCCCAAACTGAGAAATGTTTACATTAATTATAAAATGTAACTTGGACCCTTTAGGTAGCCTGTCAATAACTGTATTTATAATTATGAGGTAATACTGATAGAAATTCCATTGAAAATTATAAACTTGCCAATACCCTGTGATATTTACATACCTTGTATGAAGACCTGGAAGAAATATACCAAGAGATGAGTGTAAACTATATTGGAGTAGGATGCTTGGGACAGTTTTCTCTTTTTTTCTTTTTTAAACCTTTTCTGAATTTCTAAATGGATTATAATATATTTCTATTTATGTTAAAATGAAATGTGTACGAGAGGTATAGTTAACATTCAGGCCAAAGTTCCTTTTTCTCTAAAATAGCTAAGAAATGTGGACATATGTGTGGCCTCAACAGTCTGTCAGAGTTGCTTTGCTGGGCCTTTGGGCAGAGGGCCGGCACACCTGCTTCAAGGACACTTCCCTGGCTTGCCGGCCAGAATATTCACTGAAGAGAAGCGGGCAGTTGGTCTGCTCCTTTTGTTTGTTATTTTGTTTTAATTCCAATGCCCCTGGGATGAGACTAAGCCTTACTTACCAAGATAGAGACAGGTGATGAACTTGGTGTGTGCTCACTCTTGCCCACAGCAATTATTTATGTTGCTGTGGGGAGGAGAATTTGATAGTAGACAACGTCACCATCCCCTCCTTCCCTGGTTAAGTCGGTGAAGTGGACCAAACAGAGGAGACTATAAGGTGAGAATGTGGCCCCTTCTCTTACCTAGTGCCAAGGAGACACTCCTGTGCTGGCAGAAACAGAACATTTTAAAAATTGCCTGAGTATTATCTGAAGTGATGCGATTTTTAATTAAACATTCTTCCATCTTGGTTTTTCTAAAAAAAAAAAGAAAATAAACAAAAAGGGGGCAATGTGGTGGAACAAGAAGGCCATGCCAAGATGGCTGCTGGCAACAGAGCCTGCCTGGCAATAGCCTGTGATTGGATGGCTTTGGAAACCACATGGCAATGGAGCCTGCCTGGCAATGGGCTATGATTGGTTAGGGCATAAACCGCCCCTTGACTGGATTGGCTGCTTCGACTATATAAGCTGTTGTACCAACTGAAATAAATAAGTCTGCAGGCTGCTCGCCTCTCACCCGCTTTCACCCAACTCCTGGGATCTGTGTGGTGACTCTGTGCCTCTTGCCCCCACTGCGCTCCTCCTCTCAGAATGAATCCACAGTAACAATTAAGTTCAGGGGGGAAGCAGGGGCTGCCTCAGAATGTGGATTAAAACTCAAGATTTGCACTCTGGACCAGGGGTGCCTCTTTGAGGACAGGCAGGCCTGGATGTAGCTCCAGGAGCCCTGCAGGAACACACCTGCCAGAGCGAATCTGCAGGGTAGCTCCTGTTAGTTAGTTACCTGATAACCCACCCTTGATTAGCTTGAAGGGTCTTACCCTGCTACTTCATTCCCCCATCCAAATTTTTATCTTCTCTCCTTTATTCAGAGAGAAACTGCATTCTGCACCTGGATGTTGTTAACCAAGAATTCATACTCAGCTTCCAGTCCAAGCCAGGTCTCCAGGTGCCACTTGGGGGGTGCCTGACAAATGAACAGGTATCCACACCACATAGAAGAGATGTTCCAGTTACTGGTGTTACTTCTCTAACGATGAGGTGATTTGGGCCCCACGTGAATACTCATGAGCTTTGCACACACTGATACATAGACCAGCCCGGAGCTCCCCAAGGCCTGGATCCAGGAAGAGGATTCTCTCTAGTGCTTTGTACTTGGCTAGAGTTGAGGATGCCTGCACTCATTTCTGCCCACTCACACAGCCCCACACCCTGGGTGCCTAAGATCCATTCTCAGGCCTGCCTCACCACCACTGACCAGCATCAGGATATTCTGAGATTCCCCACAAAACCTCTGGAGGCTCTGAGAGTACACAGGGAGGGCAGGATGACTGAGCCAGAAGGGACTTTTGCCTATGGGGGCCTGAGGCTGCAGGAAATTGTTTTTTTCTCCCCCAGGCTATGGATTAATTGAATCTAGGAGTAGAGATGCCCCTTGCAGCTCAGTGACTAGAGAACAACCTCTCATCCTTTCAAAAGGTCAGCACCTTCAACACCAGAATGAGCTCATCCTGGCCCCCACTTCACATATGATCTCAGTGACAACTCCAAGGCCAGCAGTCAGGCCTCTTGGAACCTGTCTGGGGCATGTAGGAAAAGAAGGGGCCTCTTGGGAGAGAACATGATGCCTTGGGCCACCTGGCCAGGTTTTCTGTGATATCCCCAGGACAATGGCAATCTCAAAAGCAAAAATAATCAGGTTTTGTAAAGAATGATATTCATTTGGAAATGGTAGAGCAACACAATGGTTGAACATGTGTCATAATAGACTATGGTGCACTCAAAGGGTCTGAGGGAGGGGGAGTTCTTAAAGGAAAACATAAGGAATGCTATGCCAAATATTTTGAAACAACAATATTGGATCACAATGGATAATACCTAGGCTGAGTCCTTTACAATAGTTACTATTAGGCAACCAAAAGTTTAGCATCAGCTCCAGGGCTGCAGCAGGTTGGACAAGTCAGGAGCTGAGGCGGCGCTACGGGACTCATGGTTGCTAGTGACCATACAGGAAGTGTCCCTAGAACGGTGGTAAATGCCCAATTAGGATGAGCCCAAGAAAGAATGGCAGAAGCATGGACAAGAGTATACACACGAGTCCATGCTTCCTGCTGAAAAGAGAGTCAAGTGTTCACAAAGACATGTGATGCAGAGGTTTTGTCTCACAGATGAACATTGCATACGATGCTCAGACCATGCAAAGAGATTGATGCAAGACACTGGTAGAAAATCAACATACAAGGGACTTCAGAGTGCACTTACTTTAGAAATGAGAAATATCAATAAACAATTTCTCTTTGGTTTGTCTGTGCTTTGATGAGGGAAGATTGCCTTTCATCTGAGAGCCATTTTTCATTGTGTTGTATGCTGCAATCGCACCGAATTAAAATATTTTTCCTAATTGTTTTCTTTCTCTGAAAATGTTCATCTTAAGGATGTATTTACAATAAGATTGCATTTGGGGGCTGGTACTGTGGTGCAGTGGGTTAAACCACTGCTTGAGGTGCTAGCATCACATACAGGTGCCAGTTTGAGTCCTGGCCGCTCCACTTCCAATTCAGCTCCCTGCTAACATACCTGGGGTAGTAGCAGAAGTGCTTGGGCCCCTGCACCCACGAGGGAGACCTGGAAGAAGCTCCCAGCTCCTGGCTTTGGTCTGGCCCAGCCTTGGCCATTGCAGCCATCTGGGGAGTGAAGTAGATAAAAGATGCCCCCCTTTCTCTCTCTCTCTCTCTCCTCTTTCTCTCTCTCTCTCTCTTCCTCTAACTCTATCTTGCAAATAAAGTAAATAAATCATCTTAAAAGATATTGCATGTTATATACCTTATTACCATCAGATAGCTGAATAATTTTGGGGCTCCTAAGCTTACTGGGGATGCATTAAAGACCTGAATTTAAGGCCTATGACTAAATTTGCTAGGAGAAAATATAGGGGAAACACTTCAAGACATTGGTGTAGATGGTGACATCTTGGTTAAGGTCTCCAAGGCATAGACAACAAAAGCAAAACTAGACAAATGGTATATCAAAACTCAGAAGCTTCTGCATGTCAAAGGAAAAGATAGAGTGAAGAGACGTCCAACAGAAAGTGCAAAAATACTTGTGAGCTACTTATCCGATAAGGGGTTAACATCCAAAATATATCAGCAACATAAAAAACTCAACAACAAACAACCAATCGAGTTAAGAAAT
Source organism: Oryctolagus cuniculus (assembly GCF_964237555.1). Taxonomy (NCBI): domain Eukaryota; kingdom Metazoa; phylum Chordata; class Mammalia; order Lagomorpha; family Leporidae; genus Oryctolagus; species Oryctolagus cuniculus. The sequence goes on from NC_091443.1 coordinate 117,328,339, forward strand.
GGGGAAAGGACGTCAGAAGACAGTTCTCTAAAGAAGAAATGCAAATGGCTAACAAATATAGTGAGGGAATTCTTAGGGGATAATAATTTAAACCAATCCAAGCATTTGGTATATGATTGTCCTTGAATGCAGAACCTGGCAATCAGGAGGTAATTAGTTCTGACCAAATGATACTCCATTATTGGTTTTGTAATAATTGTCAAATATCATCAGTTTCTCATAGTGGATTCCAAAACATTTGGAGAGGCTTATTATTTTTTGGACATTTGGGAAGGAAGGAGAGACTGTTCAGTGCTCAGAAAGGTGTTCTTTAGAACCACCACAAGAGAGCAGTAAGACGTAGGCTTTAGTATCTGCACCCCTGTTTCTCAGAGGCTTGGGAATATTTATTCCACCTTTCTTGTGTTAATGTCTCCTTTTCTTCATTTTAAAATTCTCAAACATCTTAATAGAGATAAATTTACTTTCTCTGGAACCTTCTGATTGTGCATCTGTGTCTGTATCTGTGTGCACATGTGCATGAGTATATGTTAGTGTTCACATGCATGCATTGTGATGTGTGTGCTTGTATAACATATGTATACATCTCTGTTAGTGTTGTTATTGTATATCTTCATGTGTACCTTCATCTCTAACAGAGATGTATACATATGTTAGACAAGCACACAGCTTTGCAACATTGAATGATTCCCTACTTTATGTAGAAAAATTCATGATATCAGCTCTGATGACCAAAGAGCTTGCCATAAAACCCTCCAGACATGAGGCACTGAAAAACCCAGGAAGCTTGCTTATTGTGAGAGTTGAAGGATCAAATTCCATTGCATATTAACTGTAAATTTCAAGATTTAGAGGTGACTTTTTTCTTTTTTTAGTTTTCTTAAAGATTTTAAAATTTATATGAGAGTAACAGAGAAAGACAGAGAGGTCTTAGATCTACTGGCCCAGTCCCCAAAAGGCTACAATGGCCCAGACTGGTCCAGGCCAAAGTCAGGAGCCCAGAGATCTTTCCCAAGTCTCCTGCATGTGTACAGGGGACCAAGCACTTGAGTCGTCTGCCACTGTTTTTCCAGGCAAATTAGCCCAGAGCTGGACAGGAGATGAAACTGTCAGGTCCTGGACTTGTGCCCATACTGGATGCCAGCATCACAGACAGCAGCTTAACCTGCTATACCACAATGTCAGCCCAAAGTAGTTTTATTTTTAAACATTGCCTTGGTTAATGAATTAATAAATCTATTCATCCTTGATTTTTCCAGTCATTTCCTTATTCTCTGTGAATTTGCATTTGCTCTTTGGGATACCAACCCTTCTGCATTATTGACTGCAAACATTATATGAGGTTCCCTCTTGTCATTCATGAAGGGATGAAAGCATAAACTCATTTTAATGTGAACCTAAGGAGATCACTTTAACATTAAAGACAGATAATCTTGAGGTAGTTTCCTTTTTCCCTTCATTTGCTCGATTTTATTTACTTTTCCACCTCTCTGGTGTAAGCATGGTTTTAATAGCACAAGTTCCCATTAGTTGTGTTTCCAGAGTGGCCATGAGAAGCCACTCAGATGTAGTCAGCTGATGCATAGTAATAGTTCTGCAGTATAAAGCATAAGCACATCAGAGCACTGTGTTGGTTTCTGATTTTCAGACTGCTTTTTCCTTTGCTTTTTTTTTTTTTTTTTTGCTGTAAAAAGAGTAAGTTTATTGTTTAAAAAAATACTGTATTTTAAAAGAACCTTTTTTTCTTGGGCCAGTCACATAATTTGCACTTAATTTTATTAATCCACACAGCAGAAACACTGGAAATGAGGAAACAGAACATATGGCTTTTTATACATTTAACACAAGCAGTGCAGTCTCATCTGTTGCAGGCAGTGGAGTTGTCACTCAGGTTTTCGTTTTGAACATTGCTCCAACTCCTGGGGACGTTTGGGGTGGGTGCCTATGGCTCCTCCCAGCTGATTCCTCAACAGGGCAGGAATTCAATGAGGGGATTTAAGACGTTTCAAGTAGTTAACTGTCAACATGCCGTGGCAATTCTCCCAAAAGGCAGCTCAGAGGTAGGAAAGTGATGTCCTTACTGTTCTTTCTTCTTAGAAAGGTTCCCCTAAATTTGTGTGCTGGCTGTGGATCTACCAACCATTCACTGGTCCTGCCAAATGAATGGCAGACTGGATACATACTACCTCCAAACGCTTCCACATGGGCTCATCTCTAGCAGGCAGTGCCCCTCAGAGTGGACCGACCACATGAGCATCCTTTCCACAGAGAGATGCGCTTGTAATTGCCTACAAGGGCCCACTGGCTGGTTGGCCTCCAGAGGCTCTCTCAATGGGTACAAGGTTTTCTAGAGAAAGGTGGTTTGGCCCAGTGGTTAGGATGCCCATGTCCCACCAGGAATACCTGGTTTCAATTCCTGGCTCCAGCTCCCTAATACAGACTCTGGAAGGCAGCGGTGATGGCTCAAGTAACTGGATTCTTACCATCCACATGGGAGACCTTGACTGAAGCTTGGCTCTGGCCTAGCCCAGCTCAGGCCATGGTCATTGTGGACATTTGGGGGGTGAACCAATGGATGGGAGCTCTTTCAAATTAAAAAAACAAAACAAAACAAAAACAAACCAAAAAGTTGTATAATTCCCTTCCTTTCTTGTGTTACATTCTTTAAGCACTATCTCTGCCAACTGGCTATGATTCACGGTTTAGTGTTTACTCTTGCACAGCCCAAAGTCCCTGCAAGCCCAAGTTCCTTGTACCTATGACATCACCTGCTGGCTCAGGAAACACAAAGCGTTAAAATCCAGGCTTACCTTCAGTTAAGAATTAATACTGCATATTGAATGCTGAGAGATATGCCTATCAGACTTTTTTTAAGACAGCCAAGAATTTATCTAATCAAACGAACACTGATTATGAAGCAGCCAGTTGGAAAGTTCTATTTAGTCCAAAAGTGTTGCCACTGTCCCACACAACACAGGGCAGTCCTGAGACATCCTGGAGTCAGTGGGAGAACACAGTCCTGGATGGCAAAGCACCAATTTTTGTAACTGGTGGAAGGTGTCTGGAGGCAGGTCCGGTGATGAGATAGTACCATTTTGGGGCTTCCAGTAGGGGGTGGCAGTCAGCGGTAAGGCTGAGGCTGTCCGTCTGCAGAGAGGCAGCCTTGCCTCCAAGAGCCCAGTTCTGATGGACAGGCTCTCTTCCAGGTACAAGGCTTAGTGCTTTACAGGTCATGCTACACGGATTAGAGTGCTCTGTTGGGTAGAAAATGTTTTACATACACTTGATAAGCAAAGTGCTGCAAGAAAAGCAAGTTTAGAGGCAAGGAGTTTCAATCCATCTACCTGAGGGGATCTCGGAGGATCCCATGACAAACACACGAAAGGACACGATGTGTAAACACTGACAACTTCCCTCCACACAAAACAGGAACAGAAGCTCAAATGTCAGGGGTCACGCCCCCAGACTTCAACCCTCTGGTGTTCTGAGTTCTATAAAAATAGGACACAGGTGATCCAGTTGTGAGATGAATCCAGAAAGTATTTCCTTCTAAGCCATCATGGAATTCCAGTGAAGTCCTATGTCCCAACCATAGGATCCATTGAGGAGCTGGAGGACTAGAGTGACTGGTCCTCTAGGCTGTGTGAAGAACGGGGGTAGGGCTCGGCACAGCCTCCATGACCCAGGCTGTGGAGGGTAGTGAACAGAAGGCACTTTTAGCCAGCTGCCTAAGTAGAGGGCAAAGACTTTTCTCCTTTGAAAGTAGACCTGAGCCCAGGACTGGTAAGTCCAAGGCACTTAACCTGGTGCAGCTTTGCGGGTTTGCAGCACTCTGCTCACTGGCTTTCACAACCAGGCCCCTCGACCTTATCTGCCTCACTCACTGTCCCAGCGTTCCCTGGCGCTGCAGGCTGCAACTCAGCATTCCACGTTCTAATGGCGTAGCTGAAGGAGCCGCCTTGCCCCATTTGGAGGGAGATGATTTTCAGGAGTGCGGGGCACAAACCAACAGTTCTCTTGGGTGTCTTTTAGGAGAAGAACTGCTGCAATAGAACTGCCAGCCTGATCCTGAGACCCTGATGTGGAGAAACCAGGGGGCCAAGGGGCTTTGGTTTCAGGAAGTTCCAGGGCTCACTGGCTCACTTAAGCTGTAAACTTCAAGTCACTGAGGTCACGCCGATTTGCTCGCAGATAGATGTGCCTTGGAAACTTTGGTGCACACGATGTCTTGTGGACTTCAGACCTTAGCCTAACCCTGTGGTAGAAAAAAATGTTCCCTCGGGAAGAGCAGCGCTACCCTGGGACTCTTTCAGGACCTCAGTTATACGTACACCAGAGGGCTTCAAGAAGTTCACAGACAATTCAGACTGTCTTTCGATTCCACTTTCCATGAACTTTTTGAAGCTGCCTTATGCATATCCTTGAGATAGCGAGGGAGGAAGCATGGGACAGGACATTGGACAGGGAGAGGGAACAGATAAGGAGAGTTGTGTAGTCCCCCCCCCCCACCTTTTTTTTGCAACTAGGGCTCCAAACAGGCAATTATTGTTAATGTTGAGTTTCCCTTTGTACTTATGGTCTAGACTTTTAAGTCACGGTTGGAGAGTTAGTTTCAAGCTTGCTTTGATAATTCTCCATTGGTTGTCCTGAGCAGAGGAGTCTATTCGCAGCTATTTGCAGCTGGAATTCTGCAGCTCCAGGCAGGTTTTGCTGCAAGAAATCCTTGCAGTTTAGCACCAGGATCTTCTTCCTAGGTCTGCTGTCTGACAGTGGTGTGGCGCATGCAAGCAGCTCACGAAAGCATGGGAGGGGAGGGAGACGTGCTTGTGAGTGGGCCTCAGAAATAAAGGTCTCCCACTTTATTCTGGCGTCAGAATTACTTGGAGAACTTGTTGGAAAGGCAGAGCCTCACAGTCCCCCCCCTCCAAGGTCCTGAGCAGCAGCAGGTGCACAGTCCTGTTGAGGGGGTGGGGAGAGAACTGAGAGATTCGACCTGAGGCAGAGAGATGAAGAAAAGGAAAAACAAAGACTAAAGCTAAGAAAAAAAAGAAAAAAAAGTCCAGGGAAACACGGGTGGAAGTGAAGTGAGCACAACACGAAGGAAAGGAACTATGACATAACAGCGCTCACGGAGCTGGGTGGGACACGAAGCAGCCAGGCATGTGACCTCTGAGAACGCAGCATGATGGCGAAAGGCTTCATGGACCCTGGTTCGCCCTCAAGCCTGTGCTCCCAGAACACCAAGTCAGCCACACCGAATTCTCAGAGAATTCCAGAATATGAGGCTGGTCAACAGGCCAACAAGTAAACAGTTGTGGGGGACATGGGCCAGGTGGAGTCTTGGAATGACCCTGGGGATGCAGCAGCTCTGGCAGTGTCAAGATCAAACAGTGGTGCAGGTGCCCTCAGGCTACGGCTGAGCTCCCTGGGCAGAATTCTTCCACGGGCAGTGAATCCAGCCTGCAAAGAATGCTTTCAAGTTGGTCAGTGACGGTTCTGGTGCTTTGCAATCTCCTCTTGGATACGCAACTTGAGAGCCTCTCGCATGGGCGGATCCAGAGGCGTGCGGGCAGACACCTCCTCGCTCACCCTTCCTGGGTCATCGTCCTGATACACAATAACTGATGTGACCTCGCCACTGTCCGCCTCGTATTCTAAGCAGAAGAGCTGATGGCCAGAAGGCTCTAGTTCAGAGCCACCACTACTGCTGCTTTCACTGGACTCCTCCAAGTCTGGGTTGCCTGGGCGGGTAGAGCCATCTTCTCCTTGGCCGCCTGCTTCACCTTCTTGTCGTAGTCGTCTCTGCGGGGAGCCTAGCGGGAGTCAGGGACAGCCGGCCGGGCCAGGCCAAGGGTGGCGGTGGCGCTGGGCGGGGAGGTACCGGGCGATCTGGTTCCGTCGGATGTGGTGCACGAAGCCGTGGCTCATGTCCAGCCGCCCGCCAGGCTTGCAGCAGAGCCTGGGCCCGGGATCCCGGGCCGCCTCCATCTGGAGCCCTGGGCGCAGAGTCGCCGCCACCTCAACGGCCCCAACGGCCGCCCTCCCGCCGGTGGAGGCCCGAGCCAGCCCGCGCTCAGCTTCCGTTCGGGTTTCCTTTGCTTTTTATAAACATCACAATTTGAATTAACATATCTCAGTCCATTGCTGTGGATAGAAGTTAAACCATGTGTTGTAAAAAATAGGGTGTGGAGGGAGAGTTTCTGGGTGATGTTCCATCTCTGTCTGGCTTCTTGGTGATTTGGACCTGGGTCAGTGATAAATTCATGCTTCTCTCTGGTCTGCTTTGCTTTCTAGGAGTCCAACTATTCTAGCTATTTGTTCCTCCAGGTTATTGCTTTGCAGGTTCCTTTGAATGCCTGTTATAATTCAGGCCTATTTTTGGTTAGGAACGGCAGCAGTGGAGATGAATGTATGTATTACTGTTGTCTCACTAAGCAGCCTGGAGTAGAGCCGATGGGTTTACTTGACAGTGTGAACTTCCCTTCATGTTCCTGGAAGCAGCCTCGACCCCTGCATGCAGGCAACAAGGTAGCAGGACAGCGGCACAGCAAACAATGCCATGGAAATTTACTGTTGCAGGGAGCTAGGCCATGCTGCATTGGCTTCTGCATTGGCAGTGCTTAGCCTCGCCAGCAGGGCCATCTGCTGGGGCTGCCTCCTTCATACAGTCAGCCCTTCTTTCTTAGTGACCATGGCTCCTGTGACAGCAAAGCTACAGGTTTGGATGGTGGAAACCGTGGAGGAGTCAACAGTGTGGAGCAGCTTGAGTATATTTCTTTGGTGTTTGAATGATCCTGGCCCACCCGTACAGCTTCTGTGTCTAACATCACTGCCTTCTGCTGCATGGTGGCTCTGCTCTGTCGTGTGTCAGAGACCTTTGGGTAGCATTTTCATTTATAGAGCATGAGCCTAGAAATGTCACTTCCCCAGTGGTTTTAAGTATTAGTTCTTTGGCCTCAGTTTCTGGAAACTCTTCTGTCTTAATGTCATGGCCCAGCACAGAGATGGTGTTTTTCTGGCACTTGCTGGGTTGAGATGGCTGTGTGGCCTTCCTGCTTTATTCCATAAGTGAATGAAATCCTGTTTCAAAGATCAGAAACATGATTTGTTCATTTCTGAGTCACAGACAGCAGGCTACCTCACTGGTAAGGCAGGCATAAATGGTTATCCCGTGATACCTGGTAAAAGCCACTTGGTTCTTCTTCCTTTAGTTCTGAAAAACTAGAGCTTGTAGAGTGTTTTTGTAGGCTACAAGCTGACCATTATTGAAGGTGCTGTGAGCATGTGGTAACCCTGTATTCCTAGTCTTGGTTAGCATGTGAATGGTTGTGTTTAATGTATGAAAAAATATATAGATATATATTTCTAAACCTCCAAGAAATAAATAAAGGAAACAAATTGCTTTCAAATGCTTGTGATTATTTAAATGTTTGGTAAGTAAAATAGTAGTATCATACGCTTAATAATAGTAGCTCTGTCTCCTCATACATACATGTTATAAAAAGTTACTAGGAAATTACTGAAAACAATGGCTAGCTTTCTTTAATATTATTTCTCTCTAGAGTAGAGTCTAGATCCTTTCTAAGCCAGATAAAGTACTGAAACAGTAATTACTGAACATAAGTTTATGTATTCTATTTGACATCTTGCTTCTCTATGATAAGGAGAAGCAAAATATCTTGGAGTATCTTAATGAATATGAAAAAGATAAGCTGGCGCTGCGGCTCACTAGACTAATCCTCTGCCTTGTGGCGCTGGCACACCGGGTTCTAGTCCCAGTCGGGACACCGGATTCTGTCCCGGTTGCCCCTCTTCCAGGCCAGCTCTCTGCTGTGGCCAGGGAGTGCAGTGGAGGATGGCCCAAGTGCTTGGGCCTTGCACCCCATGGGAGACCAGGATAAGTACCTGGCTCCTGCCATCGGATCAGCCAGGTGCGCCGGCCGCAGCGCGCCGGCCACAGCGTGCCGGCCGCAGCGGCCACGGCGGCCATTGGAGGGTGAACCAACGGCAAAAGGAAGACCTTTCTCTCTGTCTCTCTCTCTTACTGTCCACTCTTCCTGTCAAAAAAAAAAAAAAAGATATCACATGAGGGTCCTTATTCCTCTAGAAATTACAGATTCACAAATGTATTAGTCTGCTATCAAATGCTGCTCCATGACTGCACTATAGAGTGAATGTTCATGGCTTCCTCAAATATATCTGTTGGTATATTTAGCCTGTTGTGATAGTCTTCAATACTGGGGTTCTTGGTAAATGATATGGTCACTCTTACAACAGAACCCTATGGTTTTTTTTTTTTGTTTTTTGATGATTTCTTTTTTTTTTTTTTTTGACAGGCAGAGTTAGACAGTGAGAGAGAGAGACAGAGAGACAGAGAGACAGAGAGACAGAGAAAAAGGTCTTCCTTCCATTGGTTCACTCCCCAAATGGCCACTACACCTATCTGAAGCCAGGAGCCAGGTGCTTCCTCCTGGTCTCCCATGCGGGTGCAGGGCCCAAGCACTTGGGCCATCCTCCACTGCCTTCCTGGGCCACAGCAGAGAGCTGGCCTGGAAGAGGAGCAACTGGGACAGAATCCAATGGCCCCTCTGGTACTAGAACCCCGGGGTGCCGGCACTGCAGGTGGAGGATTAGCCAAACGAGCCGCAGTGCCAGCCTAGAACCCTATGTCTTAAACATTACTTGGCTGTTTCTTCTCTGAACAGCCCTCAGCAATTTTGACAAATTATTTCAACCATAATTGTTTCCATATTTGTCAGCATGTCCTAGGAAAATAATTTATTTGAAATCACAATTAAGAATTACAGAATCAAATTGTTGCAGGAGTTTGAGTCAGTTTTTTACTTCAGGTTGGATAATGAGTGTGAGAAAAAGGAGAAGTAAAGTTTCACTGAGGAGGGGATCCAAGGGAGTGTTCCAGTAAGGTTGTGGACAACACAGCTTATTTAGCAATTGCCTGTTGATTGATCAATCGCCTATGTTGGGGCCTGCTTTGTTGTTTTGTTTCATGTTTGCATATGTTTTCTTCAGGGGTCTGGTTTCTGGTGAATTGAGAAATGGCTTCCTTACATACATTTCAGGAAGTGGTCATTGTCTCTGACCAGGTTATCTCTCTATTGAGGTCTGATCTGGCTTCCAATACCTAGAACATTCTATACATCAAGAAAGTGGTCCTGGTCTCTGATGAGCTGAGAATGCCATCTTTCTGAGTAGAAAGAGTTGAAAGACGTTACCTCACTGATCACTATAGAAATGCCATAGTTGGAAACTGTTGCTGACAGGTTGAAAATGTGGTGGTCTGGCCGGTGCCGTGGCTCACTAGGCTAATCCTCCACCTTGCGGCACCGGCACACCGGGTTCTAGTCCCAGTTGGGGCGCCGAATTCTGTCCCAGTTGCCCCTCTTCCAGGCCAGCTCTCCGCTGTAGCCCGGGAGTGCAGTGGAGGATGGCCCAAGTCCTTGGGCCCTGCACCCTATGGGAGACCAAGATAAGCACCTGGCTCCTGCCTTCGGATCAGCACAGCGTGCCGGCCGCAGTGGCCATTGGAGGGTGAACCAACAGCAAAAGGAAGACCTTTCTCTCTGTCTCTCTCTCTCTCACTGTCCACTCTGTCAAAAAGAAAGAAAGAAAGAAAGAAAGAAAGAAAGAAAGAAAGAAAGAAAGAAAGAAAGAAAGAAAGAAAAGAAAAAAGAAAATGTGGTGGTCTGCTCCGACACCAGAACCTGGTATCTTGTAGTTATTTAAGAAAAAAGGACACTTCTATATCCCAGAACCCGTAATTTTCCTATCTTTCTGTTGGTATTTCACTTACTGCATTCTCACAAGATAGTTACTCAAGGAGCACCCCGCTGCTACCTTTACAATGAATAGTTGATCTGCTGACTGATGTGAGATGAGAAGGCCATAGATATCCAACTGCAGCACCAGCAACAATAAGCACAAAGAAACACATAGGAACATCTGACTACAGAATTGCCCACTTTTGGCAACTGAGGTTTATCTTCAGTTATTGAAACTGGAGTTAGAGAAGTATTTAACTTCATAATAGTAAATGAGAAATGGGCATATCTTTCCCATTCCTAAGATTCTTTTTTCAGTTGCTGACTGAGTGTGGTGGCTGCAGCTGACCAATTCTACAATAGCTTCTCTGTGCTGAGAACTACAGGTTGCACTGGGAGGCCAAGATGTAGCCCCTCTCCTACCAACACCTCTTTTTCTGTTCTATCCTCCATGGTAGGAAGGTTTGATTGCTTCTACAACACAAAACTCAGAGATCACAACCAGTTAAATTTGTGTTTTAACTCTGGTATACTACACATAAAACATGAATGCCATGGCATTGTTCTTAACCATCGTTTTTGTACTATGTCTATGATGATTAATAATTATTCTGTAAAGAATTTCGATGGTGTTCATGTTTGCAGGGAATTTTTCCCTATATTCATTATCTGGTTTTTTGGAGTTCCTTCTCCATAGACTTCTCTTATAATTCTGTTTCTAGAAATTGAAACAGTAATAAAGGCCCTCCCAACAAAGAAAAGCCCAGGACCAGATGGATTCACTGCTGAATTCTACCAGACATTGAAAGAAGAACTAATCCCATTTCTTCTCAAACTATTCAGAACAATCGAAAAAGAGGGAATCCTCCCAAATTCTTTCTATGAAGCCAGCATCACCTTAATCCCTAAGCCAGAGAAAGATGCAGCACTGAAAGAAAATTACAGACCAATATCCCTGATGAGCATAGATGCAAAAATCCTCAATAAAATTCTGGCCAATAGAATACAACAACACATCAGGAAAATCATCCACCCAGAACAAGTGGGATTCATCCCTGGTATGCAGGGATGGTTCAACATTCGCAAATCAATCAATGTGATTCACCACATTAACAGACTGCAAAAGAAAAACCATATGGTTATCTCAATTGATGCAGAGAAAGCATTTGATAAAATTCAACACCCTTTCATGATGAAAACTCTAAGCAAATTGGGTATAGAAGGAACATTCCTCAATATAATCAAAGCAATTTATAAAAAACCCACAGCCAGCATCCTATTGAATGGGGATAAGTTGGAAGCATTTCCACTGAAATCTGGCACCAGGCAGGGATGCCCACTCTCACCACTGCTATTTAACATAGTTCTGGAAGTTTTAGCCAGAGCCATCAGACAAGAAAAAGAAATCAAAGGAATACAAATCAAGAAGGAAGAAGTCAAACTATCCCTTTTTGCAGACGATATGATTCTGTACTTAGAGGATCCAAAGAACTCTACTAAGAGACTATTGGAACTCATAGAGGAGTTTGGCAAAGTGGCAGGATATAAAATCAATGCACAAAAATCAACAGCCTTTGTATACACAAGCAATGCCATGACTGAGAAAGAACTGCTAAGATCAATCCCATTCACAATAGCTACAAAAACAATCAAATACCTTGGAATAAACTTAACCAAGGACGTTAAAGATCTCTACGATGAAAATTACAAAACCTTAAAGAAAGAAATAGAAGAGGATACCAAAAAATGGAAAAATCTTCCATGCTCATGGATTGGAAGAATCAACATCATCAAAATGTCCATTCTCCCAAAAGCAATTTATAGATTCAATGCAATACCAATCAAGATACCAAAGACCTTCTTCTCAGATCTAGAAAAAATGATGCTGAAATTCATATGGAGGCACAAGAGACCTCGAATTGCTAAAGCAATCTTGTACAACAAAAACAAAGCTGGAGGCATCACAATACCAGACTTCAGGACATACTACAAGGCAGTTGTAATCAAAACAGCATGGTTCTGGCACAGAAACAGATGGATAGACCAATGGAACAGAATTGAAACACCAGAAATCAATCCAAACATCTACAGCCAACTTATATTTGATCAAGAATCTAAAACTAATTCCTGGAGCAAGGACAGTCTTTTCAATAAATGGTGCTGGAATAATTGGATTTCCACGTGCAGAAGCATGAAGCAAGACCCCTACCTTAGCCTCACACAAAAATCCACTCAATGTGGATTAAAGACCTAAATCTACGTCCTGACACCATTAAGTTATTAGAGAACATTGGAGAAACCCTTCAAGATATTGGCACAGGCAAAGAATTTCTGGAAAACACCCGGGAGGCACAGGCAGTCAAAGCCAAAATCAACTATTGGGATTGCATCAAATTGAGAAGTTTCTGTACTGCAAAAGAAACAGTCAGAAGAGTGAACAGACAACCGACAGAATGGGAAAAAATATTTGCAAACTATGCAACAGATAAAGGGTTAATAACCAGAATCTACAAAGAGATCAAGAAACTCCACAAAAACAAAACCAACAACCCACTTAAGAGATGGGCCAAGGACTTCAATAGACATTTTTCAAAAGAGGAAATCCAAATGGCCAACAGGCACATGAAAAAATGTTCAAGGTCACTAGCAATCAGGGAAATGCAAATCAAAAGCACAATGAGGTTTCACCTCACCCCGGTTAGAATGGCTCACATACAGAAATCTACCAACAACAGATGCTGGCAAGGATGTGGGGAAAAAGGGACACTAACCCACTGTTGGTGGGAATGCAAACTGGTCAAGCCACTATGGAAATCAGTCTGGAGATTCCTCAGAAATCTGAATATAACCCTACCGTTCGACCCAGCCATCCCACGCCTGGGAATTTACCCAAAGGAGTTTAAATTGATAAACAAAAAAGCGGTCTGCACCCTAATGTTTATTGCAGCACAATTCACAATAGCCAAGACCTGGAACCAACCTAAATGCCCATCAACGGTAGACTGGATAAAGAAATTATGGGATATGTATTCTTTAGAATACTATACTGCAGTAAGAAACAACGAAATCCAGTCATTTGCAACAAAATGGAGGAATCTGGAACACATCATGCTGAGTGAAGTAAGCCAGTCCCAAAGGGACAAATACCATATGTTCTCCCTGGTCGGTGACAACTGACTGAACACCAAAAAGGAAACCTCCTGAAGTGAAATGGACACTATGAGAAATGGTGACTTGATCAGGATAGCCCTGACTGCTAATGGACAACTTAATACATTATCCCTCATAGTATTTTTTTTTGTCTGTTCTACTTAATATGACTGGTTTAATTCTGTAATTATCACACAGTTATTCTTAAGTGTTGAAAATTAACTGAAATGTGATCCCTGTTAAACATAAGAGTGGGAATAAGAGAGGGAAGAGATGTATAATTTGGGGCATGCTCGGGCTGACTTGCCCCAATTGGTAGAGTTGGAAACATACCAGGGGATTCCAATTCAATCCCATCAAGGTGGCATGTGCCAATGCCATCTCACTATTCCAAGTGATCAATTTCAGTTCACAATTGATCATAATGAAAGGACTAAGAGTCAAAGGGAGCACATAAACAAGTCTAGTACCTGCTAACACTAACCGATAGAATAAATAAAGGGGAGAGTGATCCAACATGGCAAGCAAGATACTCAGCAGACTCATAGAATGGCGGATGTCCTAAATAGCACTCTGGCCTCAGAATCAGCCCTAAAGGCACTCGGATCTGGCTGAAAAGCCCATGAGAGTATTTCAGGCATGGAAAGCCAAGACACTCTGGCAAAAAGATCTCTGTGAGTGAGATCCCAGTGGAAAGAACAGGTCTTCAAAGAGGGAGGTGCCTTTCTCTGAAGGGAGGAGAGAACCTCCACTTTGACTATGACCATGTCTAAACAAGATAAGAGTCGAAGAACTCAAGGGGCTTCCATAGCCTTGGAAACTCATGACTGGTGCATAGGGAGATTACTGATGCCATAAACAGGAGTGTCAATTTGTAAAGTCAACAACAGGAGTCACTGTGCACTTACTCCTCATGTAGGATCTCTGTCCTTAATGTGCTGTACACTGAGGCTTAATGCTATAACGAGTACTCAAACAGTATATTTCACTTTGTGTTTCTATGGGGGTGCAAACAATTGAAATCTTTACTTAATGTACACTAAACTGATCTTCTGTAAAAAAAAAAAAAAAGAAAAGAAATTATCAATTCCCAACTTGACTCTCACTGGGATTAAACATGACAATAGGTCTGATCTGATTTCATCATCATTTAAAAAAAATCATCTATTATTTTTCACTTTATGTCTCTGTGTGGGAGCAAACTGTTGAAATCCTTACTTAAGGTATACGAAGCTGATCTTCTGTATATTAAGATAATCGAAAATGAATCTTGATGTGAATGGAAGGGGAGAGGGAGTGGGAAAGGGGAGGGTTGTGGGTGGGAGGGACGGTATGGGGGGGAAGCCATTGTAACCCATGAGTCGTACTTTGGAAATTTATATTCATTAAATAAAAGATAAAAAAAAATTCTGTTTCTGTGAATTCGTTGGTAACAGTCTATGTTTCATTTGTGAGTTAAGATTCTGAGTCTCTCCTTTGTAATCTAAGTGTTTGTAATATGTGTTCATTTGTCAAAGAATCAAGTTTGATTCTGGTGATTTTTAAAAAGATGTACTTATTTAAAGGCAAAGATGGAGGGGGGGTAGGGAGGGAAAGAGAGAGATATCTTTGACTTTCTGATTTAATCACCAAATCAGCACAGTAGCCTGGGAATAATCAGGCCAAAGCCAAGAGTACAGAACTCAATCAGGGTCTTCAAAATGGTGGCAAAACCCCAGGTATTTGAACGAATATCTTCTGCTTCCTATTTGCACAGCAGTGAGCTGGATGGGGAGCAAAGCAATGTGATTGTTTACTTCCCACATACTCAATACGGTCAGGTCCAGGTTTGCCGAAAGCCAGAAGCTTGAAACTCTATAGCTATATCCCACATTGGTGGCCAGGACCCAGGTTCCTGTGCCATCACATACTTCTCTCTGTGATCTACATTAGCAGAACAGGTACCAGTAGCCATAACTGTGACTAGAAACCAAGTATATGCATATGGCACTTAGGCATCCTAACTGGTTGGTATCTTAACCAATAGGCCAAATGCCTATTCCATATTGTATGTTCTTTTTAAAAACATTTTATTTATTTTATTTGAGAGGCAGAGTTACAGACAGTGAGAAGGAGAATCAGGAAAGAAAGGTCTTCCTTCCATTGGTTCACTCCCCAAATGGCTGCAATGGCCAGAGCTGCGCCAATCTGAAGCCAGGAGCCAGGAGCTTCCTCCAGGTCTCCCACATGGGTGCAGGGGCCCAAGGACTTGGGCCATCTTCCAGTGCTTTCCCAGGCCTGAGAAAGGAGCTAGCTTGGCGGTGGAGCAGCCAGGACCAGAACCGGCAACCAGATGGGATGCCAGTGCTGCAGGTGGAAAGATTAACCCACTACACCACAGCACTGGCCCCTCCGTGTTATATGTTCTTAACACAGTAATTTGTATCAATATGTAATGTCCTTTTTGTCTCCTGCAATGATTTTTGTCTCTCATATAATTGTCTGATGGTAGTATAACCACACCAGTTGGATTTTTTACCTATGATACAATTCTACATTTCCTTTTCTGTCCATCACTTTGAACCTCCTTTCTATTGAATCTACAGTGATTTTATGTAGACGGTATACGGTTGGATTTAGTTTTAAAGCATTCTGATATCTGCTTTTTCATTAGAGTGTTGACACTATTTATATTGGAATAATTATGACATTACTTCTGAAATTTTACATTTGCTTTTTGTTCTCTCTTAGACTATTTTTATCTCATTTCAACCCACACAGCATTTTCTTCATTTCCTTGGATTTTGTAGTGAACACTTTTTATTCCCTTCTCATTTTCCTATTTGTACATGTTTAGGATACTTTTGTTCTTATTACCAATACTTACCTTGACAAGATTAATATAGGAGACAAAGAAGAACATTATTGAGGAAAATTACTGGGTCAAGAAGACAATATGGGGTTTGAATTGGGCCTGAAAGTTAATGCACCAGTAAGGATGCATGCCCCAAATATGTAAAAAGTCTCAAATGTATATTATGTATAACATTCTAAAATACATAGCCACTTAGCCTGAGTTGATGCCACCTGCAATAGCACACAAAGACAATGTTCCTATACGCCTCAGTCCAACCCTTTTTTTTTTCTTGGTCAAAAATAACATTATTATAACTTCTGTGCATGAACATGCTTATTTCTAATTATGTTTATGTATTTCTCTTTTAATTGTAATAAGAAATAAAAGGAAAGTATGGACAACTATAAAACCATCCTCGATTCACCATCCTCTCAAATAGAGCAGGAGCTGAGGAGGGTCGTGGTGTAGTTGGTTTTCATGGTGGCATTAAACTTTGTTCCCTCTCTACATTCAGGAAACACCTTCAGAGCAACAGGTATTTCCCAGAGTTACCTTGATCTTTTGTTTTTGTGCGCAGTCATCTGGATTCTCCAACTTTCCTTCTAACAATAAACACATGGCCACTATGCATGAATGTGCACTGGTCCTGGGGTTCTTCATACATCACACTTTTTTAAAATGCTTTGGGGGGTAGCTAGAGTGCCAATTTCAGGGGTTCCCAATGGCCAGCCCGAATCCCTTCCTCATGCAGAACAATGTGTCATTACAAGCTTCTTCTGAAACTTTTTCTCTGGAACAATGAACAGTCAAGGTGAATCCAGATCATGTACCTGCTTCATGCAACATTTGAGGGAACTACAGGTCAGGGTGGTGAAAGCCATGGCCACAAGTGACACAGCTGGCAGGCAGGCATGGTGTTCTCTAGATGGTCAGATCCTCACAACATTTTGTTTCTCATCTTATAAAATGTGAACCATTGTCTTCTTTCCTCCTTCACCAAAAGTTCATCACACCAGAGTCAGTTGGCATATACACTGGGAGGAAAAATGATCCCAAGAAAGGGTGTGTGTCATATTTGCACATGAGCTGCTGGATAGCCTGAACCACAAGAGCTCAGGCTTTAGGAAACTGCTCTCTTACTCTAGAGTTTTACACTTTCTGCTTGACCCTATGGGACTGTTTGTCTTTGGCTATTCACCTTTCCAGCCTCATCATTTTCCTGCTCCCTAGTAAAATCCTTCCCTCGGCTCCCTTGTGAACCTGTTCTCCCCTTCCTAACCCTTCTTCCTCCTCCTGCCTGTCTTTGCTTATCTAGGGTTATGGCTATGAATGCCAAAATCCTGCCTTAATCTTGGAGTTTTATTTTCTGTGTGCTCATAGTATGAACATTAATTTTATATAACTGGCCTGAACCACCAACCGCCCATACATTTGGCTCAGCCTCATTCTCGATGTGTCTATATGGGAATTTCTGAGTAGATTTAACATCTGAACAGCTAGAGTTTGTAAAGGAAATTGCTCTTCCTGGTGAACCTTGAATAGAGCAACAGGACTGAACAGTCTGATCAAGAGGGCACCCCCTCCCTTCATAGAACATGTGAGAGAACTTAGGGGCAGGGAAGTGAAAGACCTCACCCCAGTTGACACAGCTGACAGCCATTGAATTTTCCTGGTGATGGTTCCTCTCAACATTCTGGGTATGAATGTCACAAAATTTGAGCATAGGAACCATTATCTGCTTGCCTTCTTCAACAAAGATTCATTGTAACAGGGCTGGTTGGCATATAACTTAGGGATGACAAATGATTCCAAGAAGCACTGTTTTACATTTGCACATGAGCCATATGATGCCCTGAACCATGAATGCTACTGAAAGAGATACTAGGGATCTCTGGATATGTAGAAATGGGAAATGTCCCAGATGCTCCTGAGGAAGTAGGAGCATTGGATTCCCCCTTCTGGGTGTTTCCTTGGTGGAGAAGCCATTGCAGGTACATGTTTGACATTTTGTTTTTGTTTTGTTTCAGATGAATAATTCCAATTTGTATTTATCTGGAACCCAAGAGAGAAATGAGCAGAGCCAGTGTGTGCTATTGGAAGCAGGCATGAGGTGAGTTTTCCATCATCATCCACACAGCCCCTCACTCCATCCTCAGATCACCCCCAAGGTGCAGGCATCATTATCTTCACTCTGTGGGTGAGAAGCCTGAGGCTCACAGAGGTAAAGGAACTTGTTTTAGCAAAGAAGGACTCAAAACCAGGGACAAAAAATAGCCAACTTGGACTTGATATAGAAAATTTGTAATGCTGCAAATCTGCACCATCCTTTTAGGTTTCTCAACCAGAGAATACCTTGATGAAAACACATGGAAGAGCTGGCTGGTAGTATTTATAAAGGATTTACAGAGGTAGGAAGAAACTGGAGCAGAGAGCAATGGCATAGAAGGCTGTGACTGCAATCCAGACACTGGAGATGGAGCAAACAGAGTTTGGAACTAGCAAGCCTTGGTCCAGGACAGGCCTACTGGTTAACACAGTGGTTGGGATGCCCATATTTCATATTGGAACATCTGGGTTCAAGTCCAGGCACAGCTTCAGATTCTAGCTTCCTGCTAATGTGCACCCTTAGAGGCAGCAGGTCATGGGTCAAGTAGTTAGGTTCCTGCTACCCACAGTCAAGACCTGGATGGAGTTCTTGGCTCTCAGTTTCAGCCTGGCCAAGACCTGGTAATTTCTGGCATTTGAGGAATTGGATTAGCAGACAGGAGCTTGTTTTCTCTGCCTCTCAAAAAATACATTTAAAAAAAACCCAAAACACCCACAAGACCTTGTTCTAGCCTTGTCCCTGCCATGCTTCCATTACTGCTGGGGAACCCTGAGCAAGTCACAGCCATTTCTCTGAAGCTTTGTAATTTGTCCCTAAGATGCTGATGAACTGATAATAGAAAACCCTGAGGTTCTTTCAAACTCTAAAATTGTGCCTGAGATTTATAAATTTTAATGCACTCTGAATACCATCTTGAATCCAGAAAAGAATATAGATGTAGTAATTCTTAACATAATCTTGTCAAAGTACAAAGGAATAGGCTTGATTTTAAGAATGCTTTTTTTTTTGGACAGGCAGAGTGGACAGTGAGAGAGACAGAGAGAAAGGTCTTCCTTTGCTGTTGGTTCACCCTCCAATGGCCGCTGCGCTGATCCAAAGCCAGGAGCCAGGTGCTTCTCCTGGTCTCCCATGTGGGTGCAGGGCCCAAGGACTTGGGCCATCCTCCTCTGCACTCCCGGACCACAGTATAGAGCTGGCCTGGAAGAGGAGCAACCGGGACAGAATCCAGCACTCTGACCAGGATTAGAACCAGGTGTGCCAGCGCTGCAGGCGGAGGATTAGCCTATTGAGCCATGGCGCCGGCCAAGAATGCTTTTTAAAGCAGATTACATCACAACAAGCCCATCATTTCAGCATCTTTCTGTTTTCCTTGTTTATGAATATGATTTGGACACTGGTGCTATAGCAGTGGTTGACATTAAAGTCAAATAAGAATATTATGTTTGAAACAGAGGAGAGAATTTAAGCTTATCTTTCTAAGAAATTTATGAAAATATACTTGGCAGACAGAAATTGCATTGTCATCAAATTAGTTTTCTAAGCTCAAATTTAATTAAAATGAGACACTTCTACAACTGGTTCAATCAACAGAGTGTAAACAGATTTTGGAGGGGCCGGCACAGTGACGCAGTGGGCTAATGTCCTGGCCTGAAGCACCGACATCCCTTAAGGGCACCAACTCAAGATCTGGCTGCTCCACTTCCAATCCAGCTCTCTGCTATGGCCTGAAAGCAGTAGAAGATGGCCCAAGTCCTTGGGCCCTTGCACCCATGTGGGAGACCAGGACGAAGCTCCTGGCTCCTGGCTTTGGATCGGTGCAGTTCTAGCCATTGTGACCAATTGGGGAGTGAACCAGTGGTTGGAAGACCTCTCTCTATCTCTCTCTCCCCCCCCCATGTAACTCTGAATTTCAAATAAATAAATAAATCTTTTAAAAAAGAGAAATTTTGAATAGAGCACACAGGAAATAAATATAGTACCACTCGAGCAAATAATCAACACAACAGTTGCGTGTCTGCTGTTGCTGGTGATGCTTCTCAAATATCTTTAACGACTTCTGGATGAATTGACTTCTGCTGGTGTGAAGCAGGCTCGTCATGCCTGGCTCACACTTGCAAATTTAGTTCTGTAAGAACAAGAGTTCCCTCTTGGGGAAAAGACCTTAATTCATTTATCGAGGCTCCACTTCTATAACTGACACACTTCCTATTAGGCGCCATGTCCAAAAACTGTCCCATTGAATAATTAAAGTTCCAAACCATGAACTTTTTTTCTTTTTCCCAGAATGTAAGTCCACCATTTCAGCTGTTTTCAAGACAGTGTAAGTTGTGTAAGTTGGCAACTCTTTTTTTTTTTTTTTTTTTTTGACAGGCAGAGTGGACAGTGAGAGAGAGAGACAGAGAGAAAGCTCTTCCTTTTGCTGTTGGTTCACCCTCCAACGGCCACTGCAGCTGGCACAGCACACTGATCCGAAGCCAGGAGCCAGGTGCTTCCTCCTGGTCTCCCATGCGGGTGCAGGGCCCAAGGACCTGGGCCATCCTCCACTGCCTTCCTGGGCCACAGCAGAGAGCTGGACTGGAAGAGGAGCAACTGGGACAGAATCCGGTGCCCCAACTGGGACTAGATCCTGGTGTGCCGGTGCTGCAGGCGGAGGATTAGGCTATTAAGCGCAGCGCCGGCCCAAACCATGAACTTTTAATGGACACTTTGAAACCACAGTGCTATTTAAACCCTATCAGGTTTTTGGTTTTTTTTTGTTTGTTTGTTTTTGTTTTTGTTTTTGTTTTTGTTTTTTTTTTTTGGTAGAATAGTTTCCTGGGTGACTTTTGTGATACCTCTCAACCAAGGGATAGGAGACGTGTACACAATTAATACTTTCCCACACATGGATTGTACGCTGCAGGTAATATAAAGGGCTGATTCAGATGCTAAGCATTCAGTCACAAACACCAAGTGGATTCATGGGGTGATTAACTAGGGACTGTTGACGGAGGCCCATGAGAATGTCACTTAAGTAAGTTAGTTGACCCTCGCAGCCTGGTAGATGATGACGAACAGTTATCAATGCATCTGGTTACATGAAATGTGTGAGGTCTGGAAAACCTTGGGGATATCAAAGTCACATAAACAACACAACCTTGATCTGACTTGCATGATCCAGGCAGGGGCTAGTCATAGTTGTGAAAAGCACTAACATATCTCCCGGGATTTCTAGCTTCCCATCCTTATTAATCCTATGAGAAAGCATATTCTCACACTGGCGATTTTACCATACAGCTGTGTATGTTGGGGACCTCTTGACCAAAGAAATAAGATGCTTCTCTGAGAGTTCTTTACAACAAAGCCAAATTAATAGGAGAGATACATGAGGGAGCAACATTGTTTTCAGTTTGGTTTGTATTGACTGCATAGTCAGATACTCATGATTCACTTAAGGTGCACTCCTGTCCATGTTTGGCTTTGTCTCCACTGTGTAGCTTATGCTAACAGTTTTGGCAAGAAGGCTCTGCATTGCTTTGCTTGGAAGGTCAGGCAGACATGCAAGAAGGGCTCGCGATCCCTTTTCACTGTATTTCTTCTGAGCAGAAGCCAGGTGAATTGGGTTGAAGTGATAGATCTTTTCCCTTAGCAGAAATTCCCACCTGGGTCTGCTCTTCTGGGAAGCGCTCAAAGCCAATTTCATGACACCAAGCACCTCCCTGTAGCTGAGGGCATTGGGCTCTAGTCACAGCTATGGCTACAGATGGCTTTTCATGCTGATGTAGCTCACAGACAGCAGCATGTGATGGCTGAAGAACCTGGGTCCCTGCCACAAAAGTGGGAGATGTCCACCTGGTTCCAAACTATGGCCTGGCCAGGACCTGACTCTCTTGAATATTTGAGATGTGAACACTCCGTTTGCTCTGCTCTCAATTCAGCTCACTGCTGTGCAACCAGGATGCAGCAGATGATGGTTCAAATACTTGGTATTTGCTACAATTTGTAGGACACAGAAGAAGTTTTGAGCTCCTGGCTTTAGCCTGATTCTGAAATAAAACTTGATTTATGTTTTAAAGTAAGACTGCTAGGTTACAAGCACCTGAAAGCTTTTAGGCAAACAAGATAAGCAGGATTATAGTGGCAAGAACAGGTGAAGAGAATGCAGGACAGCTTGTAACCCCAGTGTTTCAGCCTGTGAGGAAGCAGGGGAGGGATCTCCATGCTAGGAAATCAATAGTCGGCTCTAACCGCCCCAGGTATGCTGACCTACCAAGCTGGAAATCTTGCAAGATTGTTAACCAAGTTTCGATGTTGGTGCATGCACTTCCTGAACCCATCACTTGACTGGATGAGTGAGGTTATTCATCACACAAATGAGTCTATGAAGCATCAGTCAACAAATGCAGGGCCATCCACGGTGAGTATGTGTCCCTAGAGAGACACACACACACACATGTGTTGGCCTTCATTACTTGGCTGTGGTTTACTATACTAAACTGAATTCCAAAGACGCCCAGAAATGAGGACAGGCAGGAGCCCCCATTTCACTGCTGTGGGTCCTGAGGAGCTGCCTTTGGATGAACCTTTTATGCAAGTGAGAGTTGTTTGGAGATGGCTGCCCATGTCTACTCTGATACCTTCTTCCTGTATTTTGGGAAATGGGCCCTGGTTGGCCCAGTGATATTTTTGGTCGTCATGGGGTGAGGGAGGAGGGATTGAGGTAAGCTTGGGGGCTCAGGCTTCAGATACAGCTCTCACCCTAGAGTTTTACTCCTTCTGCTCACCCCTCAGGAACTCTTTTCTCTTTTGTCATTTGCCTTTTCAGTCTCATCATTTTCCTGACCCCTAGTATACCCCTTCTCTTGGCTCCATTTTTACCTCTTCTCCCTTTCCAGCCCCCTTCTTCATGCCTGACTACGCATATCAAGGATTATGGCTATGGATGCAGAAACCCTGCCTTAATCTTGATTTTATTTTTTATTTTCTGTGTGGTCATAGTATGATAGTTAATTTTACATAATGACTGGATTGGGCCACCGAGTGCCCATACCTTTGGCCTAACCTCATTCTTTCTGTGTCTACGTGGGTATTTCTGGCTTGGTTTAACATCTGAACAGCTACAGCGTACAAAGGAAATGGCCCTTCCTGGGGAGGCTTGAATAGAGCAAAAGGACAGAGCAGTCTGTAATCAAGAGGTCCCACTCCTTCCTTCACTGTCTTAGATAATTGACGTCAGAATATTCTGGATAGTGTTCTAGATTTTGATGAATGACTCTCCTGGGTATCCAGATTGGGAAATGGGCACACACGAAGGTTTCTGCAGCAATGTTCAATCTTTCCTTCATAGGACCTCTGCCTACACCTCTATTTGAATATGCTCTAGTCCTGGGTGTCTTCCACATACCACACTTGTTTCAATGCCTTTGGGAAGTGGCTCAGGTGCCAGTTTCAGGGGCTTTCAATGTCAGCCTCTGTCCCTCCCACATGCACACCCGCTGTGACATTGCAGATTTTTTCTGAAACTTTTGTCTGGAAAAATGATGAACAGTCTAGATGCATGCAGATTATGTACTTTCTTCATAGAACATTTGAGGGAACTAAGGGCAAGGGATAAAGTTTATTAATTTCAGAGCATCTTTCTAGTATAAACCTCAAAGAAAAGCACAAAAGTGTCCATTCCTTTCCTTGACACAACCTAGCAGAGATATTTTTCCAGACCAATCTTTCTAGTCTAGCACCATGTACCAGAATATTTGTTTTTGAAGGATCCCATATCTTGGAAAATTTAAAAAACATTTTTATAATGATTGGCTGGCAGCAGGAATCCCATCCTGCTTCGCCAGTTTCACTACAGTCTCACAAAGTGTCTCAGTATGGATTTTAACTTGCATGTGAAGTGTAGATGCTGGCGAAATCTTTCCATTCTTTCCGTATTCTTCATATCCTTTATTTCCAAACATATTTATAAAGTCGTTCACAATGGTCAGTAGCATGTCTTGATTAGGATCAGTGTAGTTTGAGATCTTGTCCAAGTTAAGATATTGAGGAAGCAGTTTCTGCTGATTAACTGGAAGTGATCAAAATTCTCTTTCTTTTTTTTAAACTTTTATTTAATGAATATAAATTTCCAAAGTACGATTTATGGATTACAATGGCTTCCCCCCCATACCGTCCCTCCCACCCACAACCCTCCCCTTTCCCACTCCCTCTCCCCTTTCATTCACATCAAGATTCATTTCGATTATCTTAATATACAGAAGATCAGCTTAGTATACATTAAGTAAGGATTTCAACAGTTGGCTCCCACACAGAAACATAAAGTGAAAAATAATAGATGATTTTTTTAAATGATGATGAAATCAGATCAGACCTATTGTCATGTTTAATCCCAGTGAGAGTCAAGTTGGGAGTTGATAATTTCTTTTTTTTTTTTTACAGAGGATCAGTTTAGTATGCATTAAGTAAAGATTTCAACAGTTTGCACCCCCATAGAAACACAAAGTGAAATATATTATTTGAGTACTCGTTATAGCATTAAATCTCAATGCACAGCACATTAAGGACAGAGATCCTACATGAGGATTAAGTGCACAGTGACTCCTGTTGTTGACTTTACCAATTGACACTCCTGTCTATGGCATCAGTAATCTCCCTATGCTCCAGTCATGAGTTGCCAAGGCTATGGAAGCCCTCTGAGTTCTCCGACTCTTATCTTGTTTAGACAAGGTCATAGTCAAAGTGGAGGTTCTCTCCTCCCTTCAGAGAAAGGTACCTCCTTCTTTGAAGACCTGTTCTTTCCACTGGGATCTCACTCACAGAGATCTTTTGCCAGAGTGTCTTGGCTTTCCATGCCTGAAATACTCTCATGGGCTTTTCAGCCAGATCTGAATGCCTTTAGGGCTGATTCTGAGGCCAGAGTGCTATTTAGGACATCTGCCATTCTATGAGTCTGCTGAGTATCTCACTTCCCATGTTGGATCACTCTCCCCTTTATTTATTCTATCGGTTAGTGTTAGCAGGTACTAGACTTGTTTATGTGCTCCCTTTGACTCTTAGTCCTTTCATTATGATCAATTGTGAACTGAAATTGATCACTTGGACTAGTGAGATGCATTGGTACATGCCACCTTGATGGGATTGAATTGGAATCCCCTGGTATGTTTCTAACTCTACCATTTGGGGCAAGTCAGCTTGAGCATGTCCCAAATTATACATCTCTTCCCTCTCTTATTCCCACTCTTATGTTTAACAGGGATCACATTTCAGTTAATTTTGAACACTTAAGAATAACTGTGTATTAATTACAGAATTAAACCAGTCATATTAAGTAGAACAGGCAAAAAAATTACTAAGAGGGATAATGTATTAAGTTGTTCATTAACAGTCAGGGCAATGCTGATCAAGTCACCATTTCCCATAGTGTCCATTTCACTTCAACAGGTTTCCTTTTTGGTGTTCAGTCAGTTGTCACCGATCAGGGAGAACATATGGTATTTGTCCCTTTGGGACTGGCTTATTTCACTCAGCATGATGTGTTCCAGATTCCTCCATTTTGTTGCAAATGACTGGATTTCGTTGTTTCTTACTGCGGTATAGTATTCTAAAGAGTACATATCCCATAATTTCTTTATCCAGTCTATCATTGATGGGCATTTAGGTTGGTTCCAGGTTTTAGCTATTGTGAATTGAGCTGCAATAAACATTAGGGTGCAGACCTCTTTTTTGTTTGCCAATTTAAATTCCTTTGGGTAAATTCCAAGGAGTGGGATGGCTGGGTCGAACGGTAGGGTTATCTTCAGGTTTCTGAGGAATCTCCAGACTGACTTCCATAGTGGCTTGACTAGTTTGCATTCCCACCAACAGTGGGTTAGTGTCCCTTTTTCCCCGCATCCTCGCCAGCATCTGTTGTTGGTAGATTTCTGCATGTGAGCCATTCTAACCGGGGTGAGGTGAAACCTCATTGTAGTTTTGATTTGCATTTCCCTGATTGCTAGTGACCTTGAACATTTTTTCATGTGCCTGTTGGACATTTGGATTCCTCTTTTGAAAAATGTCTATTGAGGTCCTTGGCCCATCTCTTAAGTGGGTTGTTCGTTTTGTTGTTGTGGACTTTCTTGATCTCTTTGTAGATTCTGGTTATTAACCCTTTATCTGTTGCATAGTTTGCAAATATTTTTTCCCATTCTGTCGGTTGTCTCTTCACTCTCCTGTTTCTTTTGCAGTACAGAAACTTCTCAATTTGATGCAATCCCAATAGTTGATTTTGGCTTTGACTGCCTGTGCCTCCCAGGTCTTTTCCAGAAATTCTTTGCCTGTGCCAATATCTTGAAGGGTTTCTCCAATGTTCTCTAGTAACTTGATGGTGTCAGGTCGTAGATTTAGGTCTTTAATCCATGTTGAGTGGATTTTTGTGTAAGGTGTAAGGTAGGGGTCTTGCCTCATGCTTCTGCACGTGGAAATCCAATTATCCCAGCACCATTTATTGAATAGACTGTCCTTGCTCCAGGAATTAGTTTTAGATCCTTGATCAAATATAAGTTGGCTGTAGATGTTTGGGTTGATTTCTGGTGTTTCAATTCTGTTCCATTGGTCTATCCATCTGTTTCTGTACCAGTACCATGCTGTTTTGATTACAACTGCCCTGTAGTATGTCCTGAAATCTTGTATTGTGATGCCTCCGGCTTTCTTTTTGTTGTACAAGATTGCTTTAGCTATTCGAGGTCTCTTGTGCCTCCCTATAAATTTCAGCACCATTTTTTCCAGATCTTAGAAGAATGTCTTTGGTATCTTGATTGGTATTGCATTGAATCTATAAATTGCTTTTGGGAGAATGGACATTTTGATGATATTGATTCTTCCAATCCATGAGCATGGAAGATTTTTCCATTTCTTGGTATCCTCTTCTATTTCTTTCTTTAAGGTTTTGTAATTTTCATCGTAGAGATCTTTAACGTCCTTGGTTAAGTTTATTCCAAGGTATTTGATTGTTTTTGTAGCAATTGTGAATGGGATTGATCTTAGAAGTTCTTCCTCAGCCATGGCATTGCCTGTGTATACAAAGGCTGTTGATTTTTGTGCATTGATTTTATACCCTGCTACTTTGCCAAAATCTTCTATGAGTTCCAATAGTCTCTTAGTAGAGTTCTTTGGATCCCCTAAATAAAGAATCATGTCATC